>NC_046612.1:8890799-10140799 GCF_900324465.2 Anabas testudineus
TGCTGAATGTACTACGTCTATTCCACAAACAGAGGTGATACTAAATCATGTGCTTAAAGGTTGCAGCTTGAGAGCTCAGGTGTCATGGATAATTCCTACTTAGATATCTATAACCCTGACTATCTCACCCCATTCTCCCTCTCCTAGCTTAACTTCACTTCTGTCAAACAGGCAAGCTACCATCCTATTGATCCCCCCAATCTCCAAATGCCCCCTCTTCTCCGCTTCCTTAGGCCCAGGAGTAAGGGCGGTCACTAAACTTGTGGGCAAAGGAAAAAGAGAACACTCCCCACTGAGTGCAATTGGGATTTGAGAAAGTTAAACACTTCTCAAGCACAAAATTCCAGCCTGGGCAGCAGAGAGGGGATTCTGTCCTCAAGCTTCTCTACACCTGATCAGAAGGTCAGTCTCATCATCATCATTGTCCTTCTTGCCCATCTTGCACTCCTGCTGCCCTTGAGTAGCTCTTGAAGGGGTCAGCTTTCTCGTTTATCTCAAACATGGTTGTCAACAGTTTTTGCTGCTGTTCTTGACTCTGAAATGATAGAGGGTTCATATTGTGAGAATAACACAGCAAAGATGAAGCCCAAAAGCAAAGGGGATGAAGGGTGTTATTGGACGAACAGTAAAAAACAAATTATGATTATATACAGGCATTTATACAGAGTCTAAGTTGGATATGTTTATTAATATACCTAAGGGACTGTGTTATGACCTTAATACTTCTAATAAATCTGAATGCTTGTTTTAGTTGGCTGGCACCAATTATCTGGTTATTTGTATGTTAAATATGTATTAAGTCATTTTTTTCCTTCTTTCTTTCAATTTAAATGTGAGATATCTGTAATATTTTAGGTATAATATGCACTGTTAAAATATATTTTAAAATGTAATGTAATAAAATAGTCTAGAACTCAGTTTGGGAGGCTGACATCCCTGTCACTCACTACAGTAACTGTGGGATCATGACGAGACAAAAGCTGAGTGCCAAATATAGCATTAGAAACTGGCCTACTATGGTAGAATCACTAGCGTCAATGGAAGTGAGGACCCAGGAAGCATTTTTTTCCAATGTGACCCATACAAGAAGTTTGCTTTTAGCAGAGAATGTGGACTGACTTGTCTTCCTTGCACAAAACATAAACAGTGTAGACAGTAACTTTGAGGCTTAGCTGATAGGTATGTGGGTGGGTGGCAGTAACTATATTTTTAGGGGTACACTGCTTATAACAAGTGAACTACACGTCTGGACAGCCCTAGATCGAGTACGAACAACTCCAAACTAGCAGTATGATGTTTGCCAGTGTGTATCTTTGTTTGCATTAACACATGAAACACTCAAATATGTGTATACAAGAATTCCAAGCTTGTAAATGTTAAATGTAACCTTTGACTGGACAGTGATGACATGGGATCCAACAAAGCCAGCACAGGGCAAAATAAAACATGGTTCACCTGGAATGAAATATGAAATATATCCAATACGAAAGTGTTAGGGTTAGTAAAATGGCATAAGGTAATGAGAGAGACTTGTTACCTTTAATAAATTCTGATACATCACACAAGGTAGGGAATTCTACCATGGTTTAAAATCTGTTCAAACTGTTACAAAGAGTTTTCTTTATTTTGTTCATATTGTTTGCTAAATATATAAATAATGGCACCATAAAAGAACTTGGATGGATCTGAAAGTTGAGTCATCCAAGTAGCTTCTTCAATCTGAAGAAGGGGCTTGGATGAGTAGTAGTAAATGTCTGACTGAGACTCTGGATGCTTGAGAATCTTCACCAACCACTTGGATGGGTGCATACTGAAGTTGTAGCACTAGAACAGTAAATAATGGTTGGCGCCCTGCAACAGTACAGGACATAACACAAAGGACAGAGGGCAGGATAGGACACAGTGGCTATTCAATACAGGATAAGATACTAAAATACACAAAGACAAAGTACGGGACAGGTACAGGACCAACTGGCCACAACATCAATCTAAATGTACAGTCCTTCTGTTCATGTTTGTAACACAACTGTTAAACAGGTGAGCGCAGATAGGTCACATACAGATCTCAAGGATGTATAAACTAAAGGCGTGGTTGGTACCTCAAATACTGCTGGACCTAACCTGACACCCCTGATACCTCAATACTCTTTATCTATTCTAACCTGTGAATTGTCTGTAACACAACCTGAAAGAGAGAAGGAAGGGTATTTAAGGCTGTATCACCACTACAAAAAGAGCTGCATGTTTACAAGAACAAGACAAGCAAATTACGTTCAAACAATGCAGCTCTGCCTCCAATCCTGTGCTCTCTTTCACACACTACATCCCACCCCCTCGGGGTTAGCAGACCTTCCTTCATGTTCAAAGATTATCTGTTAATCCAAAATGTGCAGGAGCATGAGACGACAGGAAAGGGACCAATACTCGGGGGGGAGGGAGGGATGCATGGCTTTATTTGTTTGTTGGCTTTCATATTAATCCATTGGAACACAGTGCATTTTCCCCCTCTTTTCTGGGCATGTGTAAATATTTTAGAGCCATTAAATGGAAGATGAAATTTTCAATGGATAGCATGTAAAAGTATTAATTGTAAAGACCATTATTTGGTGTCCATGAGGCTGAATCAGCTTAGCCACTCCATTCCCCCATTTGCATACAAAATGCTTTATTTTGGCAATCAATGAAAGTGCTCCACTGTATGTGTGGCTTATCACATGCTTGCAGGAAATGGATTCCTTAGCCATCTCGTTAAATTCTGTTGATGCAGAACAATTTGAAACATGGCACAGGCAGCAATGACATTTAAAGATGCCTCGGCTTAATTATATTTTGCAAACATTTGGGCTGTTTGTCCTCAGGGATAAAGTGCCTCCACTACAAAGTTAACTTGTTAATAATTCAAAATGAATCTCTCTTTTTGTTGAGCACCAATCATTATCTCCTATTAGTGCTGGTTAAGGGCATTCAAGGTGCCTCAAACACACATGGGAGACATGCTGCTATTTAATACTTTAAATGAAGCACATATGCAGCACAATGAACTTTGTAAACTTGGGCAGAAAAATCCAGCCCCAAAAGTTCCTGAATATTAACTGTTAATTCGGAGTAGAGATGCTGAAGTTCCTAGGATCAGTAATTGAATGAATAATTTAAATATATATATATATAACCATATGCAGAAAGCTGAAAAAAAGAGATGTTAGCAAAGCTTATGTTAGGGACAAACTGTTATGTATTGTGTGAGGCTAAAAGAATCAGCAAATAGGGACACAAGCTGTCTCTGCTTGAAGGCCTTCAATCAAGTAACAGAGCTGAAGCAATTATTTAATTAATCAATTTGTCAATTGAGAGAAAATTAATTAACAATTATTTGGATTATTGACTAATAATTTAAAACTAATTACCATCTAGCAGAAATTTGAAACACTAACTTACCAGAATCTTTTAATCTTTAAATAGGAGTGTTAAACAAAAAAAGAACATCTTGGGCTTTAGATAGAGGGGATTTGCATTTTTCCCTAATTTATGACCTTTTATAGACCAAACAATAGAAAATGTACAACTAATGTCTAACAGTATGTTTTTAACAGTAAAGTATAAAAAAATGTTTATCAAAAACTAAAGATGGGGTACAACTATCTACTGTCTAAAAAAATGTGTAACATGTGTAAGTAATAGTTGCAAAAACTAAGACTGCATCAACGAAGAAACCCTAGAAGGATAACAAAAAAAGTATTAAAATACTTTTGTTAAACAGTAAGTAACTCTTCAAACTGAATGTCTTATCTATGCTAGTACAAAAAAACAAAGTGTTTTAAGACATCCTGTTATGTGTATTCATGAGGAAGCCTTCACATTTGGCTGGGCAGTTGTCCACAAACTCCAGGATTGGTGGTCTGACAAGACACTGAACCCCAAATCCTTGACATCTTCAATACAGCTGTCCACAAAGATTTCCCCAAGGGGACTAATAAAGTGGCACCTATTATTATTACATTCAAGCTCCCCACAGCAGGAAGGTGTACATTTTTTGTTCATACTAGTCCATGATGGCTACAAAAATGTAAATTGCATTCCATGGTGTTCGTCTGATACTAATAAATGAAAGAAATGCAGACTGGCAAGCACACAGCAAAAAGACAGTCAAGGTCTGGTCTATATAGTAAAGGCAGGTTTGACTCCATTAATCCATCTCATTCACTTTTCACAACTTTCTTTCTTCTATGAATATACAGAATTCAAATTTGTACCAGTGTGTCCTTCATGACATTCAAAGCCAGGGGCATCCCCATCAATATCAGCAAAAAGAGGAAAAATTTAAACCTTCTGAAAATATATACTGTAGGAGTGCATTGATTTAATATACTGCCATAAGCCCTTGCTCCTACACTCGACATGCAATTTGGAAATAAATTGACTGATTTAGATAGAGGCACGAGGAGGAGTGGAAAAAAACCTGATGTAAACCTGCTTCACTACCATTGAGTAAGGTGACATTGCGCAACAAATCACTTGCATGAATAGAGAAAGAAAACGATTTCTATTTCTAAAAAGTAATTTTGTTTGGGGAAGGTGCGTTGATTGCCATGTATGCGAATCTATTCCTCACTCAACTCGAGGAGCATGAACATTTTTTAAAAGTCAATGTTATATTTTACTGTTAGTATAATAATCAGAAAGGCCAGACTTACATCCAAAGGAGAACAGAATCTCATTTATTCCAAGTACATAATAGAAGGCCAACAGCTGTGCAGGAGCAGAAATAGTTAGACTTTTTCCATCGACAGAGTCCATTGTGTTTTAATTGAGCCCAATGAAGAATAATTAAGTAATTAAAGGCTTGATAAGAGAGAAGCACAGTAAACAGATAAAAGACTGTGCTGGTATTAACAATCTGGTAGACTGCAGAGTGAATTGGACATACCTCCGGTATGGCATCACTAAAAGAAGACAAAGCATCAAAAGCACCAACCAAAACAGTCTGTATGTCATTTCTTAAAAGAGCTTGTGGCTGTGAATATGCACGTGGTCAGATTCAAAATTTAATACTTCCCAGCTGGATTTTGGGAATGGGAGTGCACTGTGATATTTTCACCACTCTGACATTAGCGGGTTTTATTTTTTGAGTAATTGCACAGCTTGATGTGTACTCAGGGGTTTCCATGAGAACGATGAAAGTCTTATTTCAACAATGCTGCAATTATGGGGAAATATGGAAATACATTTTGAGCCAGTTCACAGTTGAGTTGACTGGAATAATAGGAATAGAAAACAGAAACAGGGAGCAAGGGTGAAAATGGCAATTCGAAACTCAAATGTCGTTAAAATACCAACTCATTATGAAAACGAATCCTTACAACTAAAATCTCTAATACTAATACCCTCTATGTGTGTTACATACTGTGGCCTATCCATATTACTTTGAAGTAGTTTGTGGTGCCAAAATTTCCCAAACAGTGGTATCTGCTTTATTCAACATACAGCAGCCATAATCTCTGTTGGCATCATATGCTGGTTGGCAGTGATAATCTATAATCCATTCATCCAGAGAGGGTACACAACTGCATATTTGTTTCCTAGGATTAAAAGCTTATAGAGGGTGTATGGCATGGCCAATAATGTTCATCCATGCCAGCTATGACAGAATTTTCAGCTATATTGTAAATGCAAGGTGTTTTTTTAAGTTATAGTCACAAGTATTTGAATGTAAGGAACAGACTTAAGATCCCAATAGTTTTAGAATTGCAAAATAAAAAAAGTAAATATTTTATAATTTCACTGTTGAGCAGTGACTGAATAGTCTCTTGATACCCCTACCGACCGGGTCTGCCTTGTGGTCAGCAAAGAGAGCTGTCACATGAAGGTCACCAGTTCATAGTCCAAGATTGAAAAGGTCTACAACAATAGTTGAACTGAAATGAAACCCTATATTGCTACAGAAATAAGATGCCAGTCAGAACACTGAAGTAAAACCTCCTTTAACCAAAACACAAACTATTATGTACTGCATGTTACTATTGAGAAGGCCTTGATAATCCTGTACTGTTTACCTCAGAATTTCTCGTGTTTGTATAACTAGAGTGGTGCCTCAGACTCCAAAGACACATTTTCCTCTGTAGTACATTTTACATTTAGTTTCCCACAGTATTGATGAAGTCATCAACACTAAGACTAGCAGCATTTCACACACTGAAAATCACAAAAGCGCTTCATGATAAAAGAACAGTTGTATTATTTATTTGTTATCCTTCATGAATAAATCAAAATTTTAAACAGCATTAGGCCATGTATGATTGTTGCTTTGTAGGCTATAGTTAATTACAGAAAGTGTGTAACAAAGGTCACAATGCCCTGTGGTATGCTCAATGAGTAACAACACCTGTGAGTGTAATTTCATTTTCATTTAACAAGTCTCGCTATCAGTTTGTTTCCCAAGGCTCAAATTTGTTGAACTTGTCTTAGTGGCTTCTCCTACATAAGAGCTATACAGAACCTGTTGGACATGGAGAAAGAAAGCTATAAAAAAAAAGCTATGTCAATATTGGAGTTACATTAATAGAATTACTATTTTAAATAGGTACAGACCTCCACCCTTCCAAAGTCTTTAAAAATAGAAGAACGCTGTTGCTAGAGACTGTTAAAGAGCAATAATGTGATCACAACAGGACCTGACAAGGCAACCACAGATTCCAGCCCAATGTCTTATTTAGTGTAAATTGTGTTTTGATAGCAGAGAATAAACTAACAGAGACTCACATAATCGCAACATCTTAAAATAAAATCAACAGAGGTGCCCCACAGACTGCTTCTTTCACCTTATGCAAGCCAGCCACAGGCCAGACAAGAAAACAAAAGCTCTGGAGGTCATAATCATGGACATTCAGAGAAACATCCACTACACAAAAGTGGATTTGCAGTCAGACAGGTTATTTAGGCCAGCTCACAGTAAAATATCAAAGGTACAGATTCCACTGGGGTACCAAGCTTTGGATGTGAGATCTCAGCCTCCAAAACACCTCTTAATAACCATTTAATTAGCAGATGGCTCCTGACTGTGAAGTCTTCATAACCTTCGCAGCCAGCCTGCGCTGGTTCCATGAATACAGTACATCAACATGGGGAAACACAACCTTTCTAAAGCAATTCCTCAAGACTGGTGGTGGCGCTATACATTAAATCTATGTTTACTGCAATACTAGCTTAAAATCTGTTTAGGAACACTAAAATTAAAGTGATCTGAACCAGATACATAATTAGCTCATTTTAAAGCATCTGTAACTCAAAAAAGCAATGATGAATATTTTTATCAGAACACAGGACATCGCAGAATTCATTTTCTGCAAGGATATGATTACTTCCATTTTGAATATGATGACTGCATCACTTTTTAACACAGGGACTAATGTGAAAAGAAAGCCAGGATTACTATACTATTTGATAACATTATAGGTGGGTTCCTCAAGATTTAATTCATAAATTTCAAATATTTCATTTTTATTTAGATCTACAGTAGCTGCAGAAAATATTGAACTATTCACTTCTGAAAGCCTCAGAGATGGTTATGATGACATTAAAATCCCTGTATATTCTGAGAACTGCAAAACAGGTGAAGCTGCATATAATCTGCACAATAAAGAACTGTGATGGTATGTATACAATCCATGACCCGAAGATTACATATAAACAGAGAACAGAAATAAACACAGATAAGACCCTTGGGCAACTCCATGAAACATATTTGACATCTTTACAACATTTACTGCAGATATTATTTTTAGCCCTAAACCTTTTTTAAACCTGTTGCCCTTTTTACAGCTTGTTGAGACCTACAACCTAACCAATTTTAACTCAAAGAAATCTGCATCAAAGTGGTCAGTGAATGTTCACAATATTTGCATCCGTTAGTTCAAGGGATGTTGGACATTTGTGTTTCATCTATACATGTTTTATGTATAGGTAAACTGAATATTATTATTTTTTAAATAATGGCACAAGCTAGCAAAATGCTCAAATCCAATGACAATCCATCCAAGTAACAGTGATGTATTTTGGAAAGTGAGTGACCGGTCTACGTTCAAATTGTGATACATGAAACACATATATACATAGTTCAACTGCCACAGACGCCAAAGCGATCTTAACACATAGATGCAATAAGGAATTTGAAAACTGGTTTTATCAGTCTAATCTAATCTCACTTCAAAGGACATCTTGACAGATCTTTAAAAATATTCTGACATTTTATTCAGGTTGATTAGTCAAGTCCTCACAGCTTCCCAAAGTTGCTTCATTTCTCTGTGGCATTCAGCATTCTATAGAAACATATGCCTAAACATTTTCTGATTCAGTTTGACTATACATTGCACAAAAGCTATTCATCAGCAGTATTTTATGACTAGTGAATGCACAATGGTAAATACTACTCTTTGCCTGCCAATCACAGGGAACGACTATGTTGACATCAGTGTATACTGATGCACACAGATGGATATGTGGGTTTAATTACTCCTGCATTAAAGGCAAGAATAATTACACTAAAATAAGCTATGATTACACTTATAACATCAATTATTCATGTGACTCATACAGGGTTTACCCATTGATCACTGTTTCAAAAAATCTGTTGTTATTCTGTAAACAATACATTTGGGAGTAATAATTTAATGATAATATGTCAGTTCTTAACCAGCTCTGTGCATGCTGATTTGAGTTGAAGTGCTATCCTGGAGTGTTTCACTTTTAAAATACCTTTAAAAATAATGTCACAAACCTTTCTTACAGCTATTAAGTTGAGCTAGCTTTTATAAATTTTCTAAAACTTTCTTACATAAAACATAAATGGCACCAACATCGGCCACAACGATCACAGCAAAAACATTATATAACTTAATATTTTTCAATTATAATAAACACACTGAAAGTACAGCCTCCCTATGCAAATACAATCTAACCTGGTCCCTCTATACCTTGTAATACTTTTGCTGACTGCATCTATGTCGTGTGATTCATTAATCATGTGTTGACAAAATGTGTTTTGTAGCGACAATAACAGTATTTGGTAGCACGAACTGTGCCACCAAATGTGGTCAGCATGCAGGCTTTTGGTTAGAGAGAAACCAAACAAAAAATTCACCTCAGTTACTAGACTTTAAAATTGTTGAGCAGATCTATTGAACTGTGAATTCCACTGTCACTGACTGAATATCCTAAACACAATATGCAGTACATTTGTACATAAGCCTGCACTGCCATCTGCTGCTTTTGTATGAAACACACACCAGAGGGCTTACAGAGTGGATGGGTTGAGAGGTCATGTGTTGCATTCAAGTGCTTGTAAATACATAACTTTTTAATGCAAGATGTATTTACAAAGCTTTCACTTAAAGAAAATGTATTTTTAAAAATATGCAACACTAGTTTGACTTATAGCAAAGCAATGTACAGAAAAATGTGCACATCAGTATTGTAATTTCTTAAGTACTTCACCCTCTTTGTATTATAAGGACAATCAAGGATGCATGATGCACAACAGTAAAACCTTTAGATGGACTTAATGTGTTGGCTGATCAGTGTATATAGAGTAATATAGAAGAAAACAACCAATCTGCTTTTTTTAATATCACATTTAAAAACCTACTAACAAACAACTAAAGCAACGTAAGCTAGAGAACTTACCAGAGTGATACCAAATGAGATGGGCACATGTGTGAAACTTACAACCTCATGTCAGCTTTTTTTCCTCTGACAAATGATAAAGTGATGCACTTTCCATCCAAGGCCATCAGTCTGCCACTTTTATCAAAAATGAATTACAACTAGCTGGGAGCTGTCATAACACTGCACACTATCCTGCACTACCTCACGTCAATCAGCAAAGTACTGATCGGCCTGACAAACACTCCTCATTAAATCAACCAGTTACACAGTGAGCTGTCTTACCTTACACCATATACAGGATTTTTCTTCACCAGTAACTGGCGGAAAGCACCCATAGTTTTCATAAAATGTAGTCTCATTTTTCAGCTTCAGCATACTGCTGCATTGACCTCAGATCCTGGAAAACAATAAAAAAAAGTCAACTCAATATTAGAAATACATTTTTTGATCTTGTGGCATCTGCTGAGGTTAAATGCTTCAGATTGTTCTATTATATGTGTATATGACTTGACTTGATTTGACTATATGTGCATGTATTTATACGAATGTGACAAGGAAAGGTTCAGGAAGTCATTTGTGCCAACAGCCATCAGCCTGTACAATGACTCCCTGACAGAGAGTCGGTGTCCACGCTGATGGTTTAACAATGTGTAACTTAGTCACTTTACATTCAAGTCCTACTGTGTGTTTAGTTGGTATTACTGTCTATTCTCTGTGTTATTCTTGTACTGTGTCTCGTGTATTGTTGTGTAGATCATGTTACTCAATGTTCAAAGGTTTTTGTGTGTAATGGCTGCTGCAACACCAAAATTTCCCCTTGGGGATCAATAAGGTATCTATCTATCTATCTATGTATCTATCTATGTATCTACCTATGTATCTACCTATGTATCTATCTATGTATCTATCTATCTATCTATCTATCTATCTATCTAAACGTGTGTCCCAAATGTGAGCATAAAGCTGAACAGCTTGGTACATCATGTTAATAAATTATGTTTTGAATGCTGTGGTTTTTATCTGTTTAGGATAAAATGAATTATGATATAGTCTATATATATCTACTTTAACCAAATGTGAAGGTGGAACGTTGATTCTAACAACCCCATGTATGTTATATTCAGTTGCAGCATGTAATATTACTTGTAAGTACTATTATACTGCAGTTTTAAGGCACAGTAGTGGTAATAATAATGCATACACTGCGCCAGATGATCACACAAGGGAGCTGGAGTTAATATTTCGAACAGTACTTGAAAGCAGCTGGTCTAATCTGGTCTAATCTGGGTGGGAACATCACCAGATGAGAGTTGACATCTGTGGATAGTAGCTTTACTGTTCAAGTGAAACAGACGTATAGCTGTCATTTTCTGAGACAAAATGTCTATAACAACTTGCCAGAAGGTTACTCTTATATCATGCTCTGTTCTCTGTATTTCTCTCTTTCTGCCCAGAATGCTTTTACCCAGAGAGAAAAAGGACATGGGGCAGCCTGAGGGTAAGGCGGCTTATCAGATCATCATCTATCCATCCATCCATCCATCCATCCCCATCTCTCTCCATAACTGATGTTCTTTTTGTTGCTGCTGCTGCTGCTGCTGCTGTTGTTGTTGCGGTTGTTGCCAGATGTTACTTTGAATACACAGTACAGCAGGCCTTGGGCCTCATCATAGTGCACACACATTCATCATAATATTACACTGCTGATAAAGACAAAAAACAAAGGTATGTTTCACATAAACCATATGCAGACTTACAAATATGTTTATTGTATGGTTTATGCTAATAAAACAACTTGCATTGATACATGCTCCTTTGTTATACTGAAATATGTCTGGACCTATCAATAATTCGAATATTTGAATTTGAATATACGTGTAGACTATATTTTGGGTAACTTCCTGCAAACTGAATAAACACGATTGTGTGTGTGTGATTAAAGATTTGAGACACATCAAGGAAACACTGACATTGATTAATCTGCTTTGTTTGTTGATAATTCTGCTCTATGTAATCAAACAAAGCAACAATATTGCATTTAAAACTATATGGATATTTTGAATTTCTGGGAACATATAATATTTTTTAAGAGATAAGTGGCCTACATTTTATTTTATGAATTTTAATTACCAAACACCAAATATCAGTAATGCTCACAAGCTGATACAGGTAGAAAATATATATATTAAAGACCATGTATTATACTAACAGTGTTAGATAAATTAAATGAAACGTGTAACTTCATAACAGATCACATTATGGTATTGTGTGTGTAAACAGTTGTCATTCCCAAAATATTATATTAGCCAATATAACAGACTAAATAAAATTCTCAGTTTCTTACCTTGTGATTCCAAACACATTTAAGTTTATCTTCAGCCACTTCATTTAGGTCCAGAGTTGAGAAACATACTGACTTTTCCTCGGTGTTTGGAAACATTTTCACTCTTAAAGTCTCAGGTGGTCGATTTAGCATCAATCAGCTGGCGTTGACTAGTGAAGATGCTAGCATGCTAACATGTAGCTTGTGCTAATATCCCCTTTAAGGAGTTTTGCTACTTAGGTCGTATAGTAATTTATATTGTTGAAAGTTTGCACCAGTGTTTGAGGTGTATATCTCAACAATAATGTGATGTGCGGTTGGTTACGTGTTGCTGTTGAACACTTAAAACTTAAAACACCCTTATCGATTGTTATTGACCTCGTGTTTCCCTTAAATCACACACGTAGCTAACAGCCCGCCTCCTGTGCGGTTACCCAGGCGCCCTTGATTATAATTGGTGGAAGAGACTGTAGATCATATGAATTAGCATGTGATTGGTGGAACTCGGCGCCGTGGGCGGGAAAAATGATCTGAAATAAGGGAAGTTTGATTGATTGGGAACAAAATGGGGTCAGGTTGAGTTCACACTAGTGAAATAGATAAATAGAAATAAAAAAGGGTGCAGGTGCATATGATGCTCAAATACTTTTTGTATTCTTAGCAAATTTATGTTAAAGAATATAAAACCCTGACATGATAAGGCTAATGATGTTTTTTATTATTATAAATTATTATTATTATTATTATTATTATTATTATTATTTTGCACCAGTATTAAACTCAAACAGTGTTATTATGGTAACACAGCCATTAATGTATTAACAATCCCAAATGTAATATTGTTGTTGTTTCTTTAATCCAGTTAATGAAATGTTTTCTAAATAATAAGGAAATCAGCTATTGTGAGCGTTATGGGGATATTTACAGTATATTTACTCCTACAACGAGTATGTTGTACAGTTGCATGTCTGAAATTTGAATTAGCCCGTGTAACACTAGTAGAGTGAGAGATCACTGATGTACAGTATTTTAATGACACTTTAGCTCTATTTATCCTGATTGACTGACTAATTTTTCCAGTTGGACCAGGCTTCTACCCTCCTGTGATGCGTCAGTTGTCATTGCCAGAGGACACAGAGCGGTGGGGTGTGGACCCTTCATACTCCATGACACGCAGTGCTGAGGCGATGGCAAAAGCTAAAGGCAACGGACGAGGCAAAAAGTACAACTTGATGGCTCAAGTGATACCCATATATGGCTTTGGGATTTTACTTTACATACTCTATATAATCTACAAGGTAATGACTTTGACTACATGGCAGCTTGTATAACTATAAAATACTATGTACAGCTTTTTTCTAAAGTACAAGGTGTTATCATTCAGGTTTACACAATATTATAATGTACTCCGCTATACTGCATTTCTGCAGCATATTTAGAAATATCATGGTGAAAACTTCACCTTTAAGCAACTTAATGTAAATACTTGCAGTAATTCTTATTATATGTACAGCAATTCCATCAATTAATCAGTTTTATGTACCCAGCTAACATGTAGGGGGAAGACTAAGCCAGGAAACTCCACTACAGTAGCCAAAGCAAACATGGAGGATAAGCGTAAGTACCTTCACTAATTTGCCTTTACAGCAAAGTATTTGTGACATTAAAACATTATACATACATACAGTATACATGCACTGTAATTTGTACGCAAACTGTTAATATAGAAATGCATTATATTTTGATCGTGTTGTCTCTTATCAACATTGTACAGTAGGAACCAATTATGAGCTAGTCAGGCTTCAGCAGAGACTATGGCAAACAGAACAGATGATGGAGAGGATTGTGTCTGGAAAGGGCCATGGTTCGGAGAGGTAAATGATTGATTTTTTCTCTTAATGCATTACTTGACACTGCCCATAGGAAAGAACCACTAAGCCATACTCGCTCATGCTACAACATTATTGAAAAACATTTTTGGAGTTTTAAAACAAGGGGGGAGTTTGGGCAAATGTTTGGACTAAATTCAATGTTGTGATTTTTATTAGTCACAATTTATTTATTTAAATAGAATTTGGAAATCAAGACTAAAGGCTAGTATGCATCGTAGCTAGATTAGATTAGATTAGATTAGATTAGATTAGATTAGATTAGATTAGATTAGATTAGAATTTAGAAAACTGTGTACCACACAAGTTTAGAGTCATGTATGATTGTAGCGCCATGTTGCTTGACTCTGTTTCCATATGTCTGCTGCTCTCTAGTGGCAGAAGGAGGAAGAGTAAAACCACAACATCAAAAAAGGAGGAAAAACTACTCAGGGAACTTCGACAAATCACACAGTTCATGCAAGAGGGTCGGTTGGAGGTAGCCTCCCCAGAGATGGAGGCTGAGGAGGTTCCCTACGGTGCAGAATGGGAAGGTATCCCCAAACTCCTGACATAAATATAAAATGTACCATTTGTAATACCATTTGTAATTGTTTAACACTAACCCACTTTTAAGTTCAAATATTCCAATGGTTAACATTGTTATGGGCCACTTAACAAAAAGTACTTCCATTTACGGCTGTCTTGTCCGTGCTGACAATAATTTGGAAGGAAGTCTGGGTAATTTCTCATAGCCTCTGTTTCAAGCCTATCTCTTAAAACCCACAAATCATTTTGACCTACTCCTCAACTACCCTACATCAGCCAAGTGGTAGGGGCAGTGGGGTGAACTGGGCCTTTATCTACAGGGCAGCTCGACATTTTTTAATTTTAAAAAAGCTGTCATAAGCAAAAAAAAAGTCATACTACCAAATGGCATCTCTGTTTATACACCGATACAGGCTACCCAGACGAAACCTACCCAGAGTACGATGAGCCCAACGTCAGAAATGGATTTGATGGTTCCTCCATTATGCTGGAGGAATCCCCCAACCAGCCCACCGCAGAGGCCCTGGCAGAGCGGATGGAGCAAGATGAGGAAGAAGTTATGGCGAGGAAACTGTCTGTAGTGCAAGAAGAGGATGAAGAGGAGGATGATGAAGAGGAAGACGACGAGGAAGAAGATGATGATGAGGAAGAGGTGGAAGAGGTAGAGGAAGACACAGAGGATGAGGAGGAGGAGGAGGAAGCAGAGAAAAGGCAGTTGCTCGGCCCTCCTACATCGTTGGCTACAGAAAGAAATCAGGAAAGAGTTGGTTTGGAGGTGAGCAAAGAGCTTCAGTGTTACAATGGAGAAAGCGGGAGAAAGCAAATAAGCTTCAGTGACCACAAAGACGTGTTCCACTACCCTAAAGAGGATGCGTATGAGCAGGAGGAAGATGAGAAGGAAGATGAAGTAGAGGAAGATGAGGTAGAGGAAGAGGATGACGGGACAGAGGCGGAGGAGGAGGAAGAAGCTGATGAGGAAGATCCAGTGATGGAGGCAGAGAGCCTGCAGTTCAGTTGTGAAGGCTGTTCGAACCCAGAAGAAGAAGCAGAAGAGGACAAAGAAGAGTATTTGCTAATGTCAGCGTCTGTGGAGGGTGACGGTCACATCCATTCAGACACCCCTAAAGAAGCGGGGGTGAGCGGGCTGAGGATGCGGAACAGGAGAGAGACATAAAGGACTTTTCCTTTTTCTAAAATAGATTACTAAACAAACAAATTCTTCTAAATTCTAGAATCACACCGTGTTTATGAACGATAAAACGTAGAACACAAAATACCTTGTTGTGCTGTTCTTTAGTAATACCTGTGTACAAAAAATCCTGTCATATCATGATTCTTAGAGTTTCTGATACCTGACATCTGTAATGTTTTATTGTTTTGCTTGTTTAGCTTCCAGGACTAATTAGCACAATATGGGTTTAAAGAACTTTTTAAAATGTATTTAAAGAACCAAAGTCTTCAAATGAGGTAAACAGAATATTAGAATAATTTATGATGCTATACCTATTTATTACTTTAGAATCAAAAGATGTCTCCCATGTTTCACAGAACTCATAGCAGGAACATAAAGCTTCTCTTAGAGAACTGAGGCCATGCCACAAGGAAAGTATGGGAAGTAGTTTTAACAACGCCATGTGCTGCAATATCTGGCTCCACCTGGTGGTCTGATGTTGATCCAGCTATGGGAATGCTCTCCTTGTTATGGGAATGCAGCATGCAAGCAACAGCTTCCATACAGCTACATGATAAAAAACATTTCTGGGAGAATTGCAAATAACCCCCCAAGCAATAATTGTCATAGATGTACGAACCCTCTGCGGTGCACACAAACAGAGCAGAAGAGAAAGAAGTTACATGAAAGCTGCAGTGGAGAAGGCGTTTGCAAATTGGTAGCAGTAGAAAATGTGTCACATACAGAGCATATGTGAGCATTGAATCTTAATGTACAATTAAAGAAATATCAGAAAATAAAAATATGGGCTCAGTGCAGTAAGATAGCATTTATAGTAACATGTAGACGTCAACTGCTCTGCAAAATCAAGTCATTAGCTCTGTTTTACATTGCTGCCTCTAGAGATCAATCAGATTAAATTAAATATTATTAAAGGCTGTAGGGAAATAGGTCTTCTGCACTTGATCTATTGTGACTATAGGACATATCGAAAAAAAACACCATGATGTACAGTAATATGTAATATAGTGATGATTTACTAAAACAGATTACAACAACAATTACAACAAGCAAAAAACCTTTCTCCTTGTGAACATGTTGACACATATTCAGTATGTGCAGTGTACAGGTGTACCTGCTAACAAAAAGGTTTTCCATTTTCCATTTCCAACCCTAACCCTAACCCTGTGACTTATATCCAATGGGAACTCAGAATGTCCGGCCTAACAAAGAAAAAATGTCACCAGTTATCACGTATCTGTCATTGGCATTTTAAAATTATTTTTTTTATACAGGTGTTTCCAGTTTCGTTATAGCTCTTGCACAATCCATAACTATTTTTGAACATGAGCAAACAAATATTTTGTAAAACACAGTACAATGACTAAAGACTTGTATGTTTTTTGTTGTGCTTAACTTAGTAAATATTGGGGCAAAAAATAATTTTTACATAGCAATTGATTTGGGTTAGCTATAGAGAGGGTGGTGTTTACATGCTGAAGCTTAGTGTCAGAGAAATAGATATTGATTAATTGAATAAAAAAAAAAGGAAAGATCAAGCAGCAGCAACCCCATAGTCGGAGATCTTTCTCTCATCATACAAAAATGCAAAGCAGAAAACAAAAAAAGACAAAGCCACAGCAAATTGTGAGAAATGCAGCTCTGACCAGTCACAGCAGGATTCAACATCTGTTTTCAATTCCTGGTTGTTTTCTCAAACATCTCTGTGATGTCGGAATTGTTTCTGTGCTGCACAAAGAACTAAACAATCCCACCACTCCTAAAGAAGTCGCTCACATAGCCCCAAGTATTATAGGCCCATTTTACTGGCCATGCCAGTTTTTTGTTCAAGTTGCTGTAAAAGAAAAAATACTAGACCTTTAAAGAAAATAAAGATGGTATTGTTTTCGACTCCAAATAAACTGTGTTCATTTTCTTTCATGCATATTTAAGGCTCAACAGACAAAGTGTAGCAGTGTAAATGTTGCATTAACTGGCCCAGTTTGGATGATGTGGTTATAAAGGAGGAGCAAAAATCCATTAACATGTAAACCACAAGAGTAAAGTGGCTTCGGTTTATTATTTGAAGAAACACAACTTGTATTTTTGCTTCTTTTGTCTTTTTATTTTTTTCCATGTCTATGCTACCACAGTAAATTGTACACCATGTACTGTACATTACAACAAGAGCACTAAAAACAGAAAGTGGACACATGTATGAAAGCAGACTTTACAGCAAGAATATCAACAATTTTAAAATAGAAATTTAAAATAGAGCACAGTTGAGTACAAGAATAGCACATTTGATAAAGATTTTCCTCAGTACCCACAGTAACAACAGCACGTCCCAGAGATTGTTCTTTGCCTTCATTCAGTATTTTTCAACGGTCATTAAATAAAAAATACTGTCATACTTTTGAGAAAGGATGCTGCCCTATAATGAGCAAGAAGAAGAATATTTTGAATAAAAATGTAAAGAGCAAAAACCACATGGTATAGAAACTTACTGCCAGTCGTTTGAGGAAAGTACCACACTCCACATCAGTACTGTAGAGCGTAAAATTATTTAACAAAGATGTAAGGAGCAAATGTGATGAAATGTGTGTTAGCTTTATATTTACTCTGTTACCGTGTGTTCTGTTGGCAGTAAGTCAATCTGCATTCAGACTGTTTTTTCCTGGTAGGAGACTTTAGAAAATATTAGAACAACCATAAGCCCAAGTGCCTTGGATATAATATCTGCTGCCTCCTTCACAGTAGAATGTAAATAGTAATTCACCTTCTTAGTGTTGAAGGCCCTAAATGTAATTTAAATATTCCTGGATCACTGCTGAAATGTTGTCCAATGATGTACCCTTTGGGTAAATGTTGTGTCTTCTGGATGTTTTGCAACCTCAGCTATTCAATCAGTCTGAATAATCTTTGCATCAACAACATAATTTAAAGTGGCTACAGAGAAATATCTCCAATGCATGTGAGGACAGCAACAATAGCAAAGACCAATTCATGCTCAGCTTATTTTGCAGCCAAAGTGTAACACTGGAATTAGTCTTCAAAGGCACAATAAAGTATGTACAGCTATGTCTCATCCACTATACTTCAAAGTAAAGTGCACCATCATCCTTTACATTCACACACGACACCGTGACACACTATTGTATATGGTACACAGCACAGTGTAACATGCTTTTCCCCTCTTCATATCCAAGTCACCAATTCATTCCTTCTTGCGATGCTAACTTATGTGCTTGCAGCTCCATGGAGCAAATACTGTTTAAATTGTTGCAAATGAAAACAGAAAAACCAACTTAACGTGTAATAAATACATAAATAACAAAATAAATATACGGTGACGTGCATGTTATTTTTACTTTAGGAAATATATAAGCAGTGTCCCTGCTTGAGGAAGTGTGTGACTTTGTTGTTTTTTTGTGTGACAGAGTACATAAAATCCAGTCAACTTTTAAAACTTACATATGTGTAATTGTTAGTTATACTTCACACAAAATGAAATTGTATTTTTTTATTACATAAAGGAAGTGTTTTTGTAATGCTATTACAGTACAAAATGACTATATTTATCAAAACAAATTAATCAGATTTTCAAAGTGAACTACTCTTTGTGCTTCTTTTTTTCCACTGACCAAGCCCATCCTGAGGTTCCACCCCACCCAAAGCACACGTACACACAAAACTTGAGGCCCATAAAGTATTTTGGGATACGCAGGACTTCCCAGGTACTGGGTGATTTGAAGACGTCAAACCAGCCCATAGGGACACATTAGCAGCCCTTGAGGACAGATAGACCAGTTGTCCACTGGATGTCAGGCTGAGATCTATTCACAGGCCAACTTGCTGTCAAAGCTGGACAGGGCAATGGCAAAGGCTTGCAGGGCACACATCGGGTAGTTATAGTCCATGGTAAAGACATCCTCTGCCACACGGCCAAACTGCATCACAATGTAGTCGGCTACAGGGCAGAAGAATCGCAACACAGAGATGAGCTGCTTATAATAAACCTATGCTCCTAATAATGAGGTCCAAAGTATTAAACATTAAATTAAACATTTGGTGGATAAACCAAAGCTGCTGGTGTTGAGTTGTGAGACATTGCATTGAAGACTCTCAAAACTCTCAGGTCTCAAAAAAAGAAACTGTTCTTTGGTAAATTTATAGCATTTATCATATACTGACCTCTAATATTTAGCAATTTACAGGAATGTTTCTCACTTTCATGGTTATATTACATATTTAAACTGTATTTATTCCTATGATTATGCACTGTGCATCATGACTTTTTCACAATCTTTTAGTCTTACTCACTAAAATGGTCATTTTGACTCTAGAATTACTAATCTATGCATTGAAACTCTGTCTGAAAAATGTATTTCTGTATTATGTATGTATTATGTAAACACACAACAAGGTGTCCTGTAAGTTTCACCAGTCAGAGTGGAAAAGTAGAAAATGTATTGTTGCTATGGTTACATGAAAGGAAAAACTAAAACCTACCTTTGGTTGGTTTTTTTTTGTACAACACAATGTGTTAAATATATATTAGAACCGGTTCATTGTATTTAATATTAAACATGGAACTTACGGTCATTGTCATGAATGATTTGGAAATTCTTGACCGAGGCCTGAGTGACTCTGCCGTGGAAGTTGAGCACATAGGATTGCGTGTCATCATTCCACACGGGCGTCTTGTTGTGAAGTTCGATCACGCTCTCTGTGTTCTTGTTCTGCCACCTGGCCAGCAGTGACTCATGGTCCTGGAATGAAGAAGAGCAGAATAGATTCAGCCGGGGACGTAATAAACATCAGATTTAACAGACTAGATGATGTGATTTAACAGACTAGATGATGTTTAAGTATCAGAAGAGGTAGAAATGGTGACCAAAAGATGTGGCATTAGGCATTAGGTAACACATACGTTTCGTGGGCGAATAGACACTCTCTCATGGTCCATGTTCATTCCAGGAATGATGACACTCATTTTTCGAGGTCCTTTGAATCCTAAGACATTGGTTTCCTAGATTGAAAAGATAATAACCCGTCACAATTCATCTCTTGTCATAAAATAGACGAGAAAGCTAAAGAATTACAGCATTTTATAATATGCTAAACTTGGGGAAACCTATAAAGATCATTTGGTACAAATTATTTATGACTCTTTGTTGCACTAATGTTTACAGCTTAATTAAGCCAAGGTTTCATGTGCTGTTGTTGTATTGTGCTATCATGAACATTTATGCTATTCTACCTTATAGAGATTGTACTGGATTTATACATAACATGGATAAGAAGCTTTTTGACCAGCTTACATAGCAAATAGCTGCTAGTTCTTGGCGCAGATTGCTAGCTTCAAGGCTAGTGGTGCTCTTCATAGGGTTCAGACCACTGTCATACACAGTAAACTTTGTCCCCATTAAGTTAGACCTGCAAGAAAAGCATAACACATATGTTTTATTATTGGTCTGCATGGGCAGAAGCTATCATTCATTTTGTGAATATGTGTAATTTATTTCAGGATGAACTGTTTTATCAGTCTATATTTTCCAAAATAAAATATTTTTTCATCTTATTTTGCTCTATTTGCATTTCTCAATCATATTCATAATAAGCAGGTGTCTATGTTAAATCTCGAACTGTAGCTCTCATCCCACATCTAAACATGTAGTTGTAAAAACCCACAACAGTGTAACTACCAACCCAGGAGATCGCTGCATGGGTTTACATGTACGTGTGCATCGTCGTATGGCTCCATGCTGATTTTAAACAGCTCCTATAGCCCCTCTGCTTCGTTTGGGCCAGAAGCCTCAGGGACTCTTTAGAGCACTAGAGAAAAGGTCACTGTTGATTTAAATAAAGATCTCCATCATTCAGGTGGGATCGTGATTGCAGAGATTTGAGCAGTGCATCAAGCAATGGTCCGGCCAGCTCCCAAGATTAAAGGCTGCACAAAGCCATATTTGATTAAACTCCAGAGGAGTTTCCATGGAGCCACTGTGCAGCCTTAGCTGTCTCTAAGGATTATGTCACTACTCACTCCCCAACAATCTTACTGTGGCCTTGACCATTAAACTAATTTACAGCTAACATTAAATTATATATATATATATATACATATATACTAAGGATACATTTTTAACAATAAGCGTTTAGACAATTTTCTGAATACATTTTATAATTATACACTTTTAGAACTTACCTCAGTTTACCGATGAAGCTCTCGCCTCCTCGAGACAGATCAGTGGGATCAATGGAGATGAGGTAATTTGATGTTTTACTCTTTTTCCTCTTCCTGCCAGCTAAGAGAAACACCTGTGACAAGATGATTCAGAAGTCAAGTTAGTAAAATATGAGCTTCACAGGCACACATAAAGAGGAATTTATTTGGAGAGAGCATATTTTATATTATTCACACTGTTCATCAGAAGTAAAAAAGGATATGTCACAACAACAAACTGTTTTTACGCTAATATATCACATGAAATGTATGCACAGTATGTATGTATACCTTGTAGAAACACTTTGTGTAATGTGACAATGTTTCTGTCCTCTGACTCTTCTCACCTTCTTGCCATCCTCTCTCTCCAGGTGAAGGTAGTAGGTAGGGTACATGCCCCTGTCCATCCCTTTCTTGTCTCTGGTGATTCTGCACTTCACTCTGACTCCCTGGGGTGCAGGTCGCAAAGAAAACTCTTCAAGGTCATCTACGTCGATTGCAGGTTCGCTGACCGGTGGAGTGGGTGCTGACGCCACCTCCTGTAGTAGGAAAAAGCCCAGAGCAAGACCCCATGTGAGATGACGGATTGGTGAGTGATGCATTAGAGATGGCTTTCATTAGAACAGAGTAATGAGTCTGAAGATCAAATCGTCCACTGGGACAGAGAATGAGCACACTGGGTCTAAAAAAAGGACCTGGCGTACGGACAGAAGATTGAGTCGACTGAAGGGAGAGATTAGAGTGGGATGAGGAGCAAAGAGAATGATGGTTATCGTAAGTACAATGCCAGTCCGTGTTTCACTATGAACTCAGCACAGAGGCTACAAAGAGATTGTGTTTTTAAAGAGGGTTCCACGGTTATCTGACCTTAGCCACCTGCTATCACACCTGAAATGGAAAAAAACAAAACCGAACTCAAAACAACAGACGAGACAAGATTCAAAGCTCACTGACTGGAAACGACACATAGTGTAACTTCAAAATGTGTAGTATTGATTATATAAGTTGCACAATAATGAACGCAATGTAGCACCTGAGGCTCGCTGTTTCATCTTCCAACAAAATAACATGTTGTTTTTTTTTCCTTTCAAACCTCTTGAGGCAAATTAGGTGTTTGTGTGAGATTATTGTTCCACCACCTGCATGCAGCACAATCTACCCTGTAACATACCCAACTTTGAGATGACAAGCCAAAAGGACTTATTGCATTTTCAGCTATGAAAGTCACATTTTTTTCTGTTAGAAAGAATAAAGACACATCACGCAGAGAGTTAAAAATGTGTGTTGTGAGATTCGGTTCACCTTGCATGACTTCTTGCTAGTGGCTGAGCCTGGTCTCGTGTTGCTGTTGAGTTGTGAGGAACTGGAGCTAATTTCATCTTCATCATCCTCTTCTTCATCAAAATTCATACTGCTGGAAATGCCTTAAAAAAACAGAACAGAGAAAAAAAAGAAGAGTTTCACAGAGTTATTAAAGATTATTCCTGCTTTTAGTTACTGTAACGCTGCAATAATTGTCTAAAATAGACAGATTTCTGCTTCATCCATCATCACTGGATATTATAGTAATTATATATACTAAACAAACTTCCCAGTCAGCATTAGCATCATACAGTATGTTGTGTGAATCTTATCTTTCAGGCACGGCGTCTTAAAATGGAATTTCTATTTGCAGTTGCAAGTTTCACCCTCCTACCTGCACGCTACAGCAGTGGACCAGAGTATCGGGGGTGTAAACATGGACTCATGGTTGCGCTATTGAAGCTGCAGTGACAGAGCATTTCTTGAACAGCGACTGTACCTTTCTTGAGCATGGTGATGCGCAGATCCTGTTTACTCTGTGACTGAGTGCAGCTCATGGCAGGCTCTCCCTCACCCTCGTCTGTTTGATGACCCACTGTCAGGATCTGGATCTGACCGTCATCCGGACCATCGATTGCTGCTAAGTCACAATCCCACAAAAACAAACTTCATCAGAATACAAATTCAAAAATCACATTTTCTTATTTTGCTGTAAAATACTGTAAAAGAAAATGAATAAAGAGGGGCGTGCATGGGGTGTTAATAGTATTTTTACCAATCTTGTTGTGAATATTTAACTTCATGTGGAGTAGCTTTAATTATGAGAGAATCAGAGCATTAGATAGGTCTATCAAAGGTCCATTATTATCTGAGTCTTTAATGACAAATGACAAATATTTTCATATTTTACACTGTACAGCGCTCAGTCTACAATAGCATACTGTGAATGCAAAGGAGAGACCCAAAGGAAAACAACCAAAGTGTTCTACTGAAAAACATTTTTCCAACACTGGTTTTCCTCTTTCATTGGAAGACAAAGTTGTGCCTCCACTTGTGGTGTGTCAGCAGGCTGACAGTGCTCAGACTGTCATATATTATTATAGACAGTTGAGCTCTGACCAGCGTTGCATCTCAGCAGTGGCTAAGAGGAGAGAGGGCAGCTTTGCAGGCTGCGTGTGGAGATAAATGTAGTGTTAGCTTGAAAAATCAGCAGAGGACTGCAAAGAGAGTCTGAATAGAGAGTTGCAGCTGTTGGATAATAAAGATTTTGCCCCTTGATGCCAATGACTGCCTCTAATGACTATTTTATTTATATACACAATATGTCTATTGTGTATATAAATATTGAAACTTCTACACTAAAAACATTATGTTTAATTCCAATATACTAATTTTGCAAACACAAATAGACACAAATGTGTTTTTGCTGTGTTTATACTGTAAATATTTAACCAAGTGCACAACAGCTCTTTTGTTTTCTTCACCTTTTCTGACCTTATTATCTCTTTGCCTGTCTGTTTTTCGCCACATGCCTGTCCATTCTTTTCACTCACTTCATCTATTCTTCACCCAGCCTGACTACCCATTTGTCTTAATATTGGCAGGCTGACCTTTGTGCTTCCCCTTCCTCTCCTTCTTGTCGCTGCCTGTCTGTGGTGTGGAGCTGGCCGACGCTTTGCCTTTTTTGGCTGAGCGAGGTGGCTGTGTGTCCGCTACAACCTTCACCTCCTCCTGTTCAGCTTCCTGCACTAAACAGAGGGATGGAGTTGACCAGCAGCCCATGCAGGGTCAACAGGGAGGTTGCAAGGAAAAGGAGAGAAATGGAAAATGTTGAGTAACATACATTTACACTGATAAAGAGGGAGCGTTAAGAGGCTAATAAAAACACAAACAATAAATATCAATATTTAGTTCATATTTATCACAGATGTAGTAAAAAATTCCATGTATAGTTTTTTTTAAATCTATTTTTGTTAGATAGTAAGTGACTATAGCATGCACACAATATTAGCATTTGTCTGTAATTCCCGTTGTTAATCCATCAGGATATTAGCTTCCCCTACACTGGCATGTTGTCAATATATTTTCTTTTCTCTCTGCAGAAAATCTGACAGTTCATGGCCTTGAGCCCAGAAACTGGTCGTCAGAACTGGGGATTAGATGCTCTGCTCTGGTCTCTGTATATAGATAAGACGACCCCATCAATCCCAGTCCTAACACTGTTTCAAGAGAACAGATTTGCAGCACAGTGTAAGCGCTTGCAATAAGTATCTTATTCTGCTTTAACATGGACTCGAAATAAAAATAATATTAGCAATGGGAACAGCAAAACAAACAAAAATCAACTATTTTATTAGTTACATGCTTAACATCAATGGTGCTTGTTGTATACATCTATCATCTTATTCAAGCTCATTGAGCCCAACAACAAATGCTTCCTGTAAGTTGAGACAGACTGATCAACCAAGCAGTGTGACATATCTATTTGCTCAGTCCATATTGTTTCTTAAATCTGTTTGACCTTTCTAAATCAACAGAGTCCCACAGGAGGTCAGTCGTTATTACCATGGTAGATAGTGCTGCTGTTGCTGCTGAGGTAGGATTCCACAAGTGGAGCCTGTTCCTCGCTCTGTTTAGTGCGACGAGTGCGAGATCTCCCGTCCACATTAGACTGGACCATCAAAGGCTCTTGCCTCTTCTTCTTCTGCTTCTGTTCAAGGAGCGCTCGCTGTCGTGGAGGTTTTATGTAGCAAATGTAAATGCACACAAAGATACCCACAAGGTACAATGAAAGAAGACATTCTCACACTAGAAGCAACACTTTTTAAATTTTCAAAATAAAAGGCGGTGTCGCTGAAGCACTGATGTAATCACCAATCAACAGATTAAATAATCAAGTTTATATTTGTGTGTATTTAATAAATAGAACATCAAACATGAAATGACTCTATGTTTCTAAGCCATCTTCATACTGTAAGCAGTTTCAGATAAATCTGTTAAGCCAGGAAAACAATCTGAAGATGTTTAAGGATGTGCTGTCCAAACTAATGTGACCTGAGGCTGAATATAGCTATTCATCTGAACCCACTGTCAACTGTGTGCAAGTCTTCAAACCAGAGCTCATCAAATATTAAAGGTTTCTATTAGTGGAGAAGTCAGACTGCAGAGCGCTGGAGCTCTACGGTGTCTCACTTTAAGGCTCATATCGGTGCCAAAACAGTGACGACAACATGGAATTTATTATTAATGTTTTTGGTTTTAGTTCATAGAGTCCATGTACATGAATCTTATTAAACCTAATCCCTAATAATAAAACATCTCACTACTTCTAGCTGACCAACCTCCCTCCAGATGATGTCTTCTGGTGGCTCATAATAAAGACGCTGTAGTCATGGTCGCCTGATTTGTCTTGGTGACATCATCTGAGCTGAAAAACTTCTCCATATGCAGAAATGTATGAAGGACACAAGCTCAATGCTTAAGAAAAGTGCAGGAACAGAAACAACAGATGGCAAAGGTGGTGCTGGCTATAACCATCAGGTTCTAACCATCTGCTATAGTGACTCTATAGGCTAATTAATAAATGATGCATCAGCATTTAATTAATTATTACTATAAGAATGTAATTTTGCAAAGGTAACAACTAACTAATAATGTTAAAATGGATGTAGTGGAGTAAAAGTATAATATTTTTCATTCCAGTGAAGTACAAGTACCTCAAAGTTGTACTTAAGTAGAGCTGATGTAACATGGAGAAGTGTTTCAGCTAGAAGCAGCTACATGAAGAGATACAGTATATTTTAATATAGAGAATTTTTATACATGTAATTCACTTTGTAGTAAAGAACTGTGTTATAAAAAGTTTAAATCGCACAGCTACAGACAAGCTTCTCTCACATTCTCTAATGTATAACATAAACCAATGAGAGATGTTTCACTTTCACATTTCACAGCTTAAATCCAGTGAAACCAAAACCAGTGAGTGAGGAGTAACTTTAAGAGAGTCTCAGCAAATCATCAATCCAAACATTAACTGACTTTATTGTAATAAATGAGACTATCAATCAGTAAATCATTTGTTGTTAGATGTTTTCATGCCTAAAGCTACAGTAGGTTAAGTGAGTAATTTGATTGAGAATGTGTTTTTCATCTATTTAAGTGCATGTGACACCTGAAGGGTCTTTGCATTGATTAATTTAAAAAGGTACAGGAGAATTACAAGAGAACATGGCTGTTGAGAGTGTGGTACTCCAGTCACACTATTCAGTGCAGAAAAACAGCTTGACACCACAAGCAGCATGTTTCACTATGCAAAGAATCAGAATCAGAAACATGGTCGAACTGCAGCTTGGCCGTGTTTCTGTTTTGTCTGGTCACAATGTTGCTGACAGCAAACTGTGATAACAGCAGTATCACTCAACACAGTGTGAAGCTGCCAAACTCCAGTTTGACTGAAGGAGCCTGTAGTTTTAAATTTAACTTGGAACTCGATATTAACGTTAAATTAATATGGAAGGATGTTGTTTTGTCGAGTCTTTTAAATTTATCTATTCAACTTAAAGCATCTACAGTAAATAAACACTATAATCACAATACTGGACTTCACAATGTCATTCATTTTGGGTCATTTTGTACTTTTTGAAAGAAAAGCTAATTTTAGGACATCAAATTGATCTGAAATAGTGTAGACATTGTTATAAATGACTAAATGATCACAGCTGGGAACTTTTAATGGAAAATCTACATAGATATACTGAGGAGCACTTTCAGAAAAAGTTCTGTGTTCCAATGGCATAATGCAAATAACAATTTTTCAATTATGACAATTATATAAATATGAAAAAAACGTATGTTTCCATGGAAAACTATGACAACTAGTGTTTTGAACACTTGTGTAACAGACTTCTTAATGTAGGACCAAAATGTTTTGGTTAATTCCACTTTGCTTTATGTTTATGCATAAATCGTTTACTGGAGTTATCTCTGCATAATAAGAACATCATGTACATGCTCTCATCTGAACACTGCACACAGAGATAATACATATTCCCTGTCCATTTGTGGCCCCATGATGGAGCAGAGGAAGTGTGTGCCATGATGAAGCTGCCCTCTTAGAATTAATGTCACCTGATTGTTACTCTATTATCTCACAGGGACACCAGTAAAGGCTTACCTGTCTGTCCAGTTTCTGCTGTCGGAGGTTGGTGCCTTCATCATCTAATGTGCTGAGCAGAAAAAAACAAGGAAGAGGGGAAATGATGAAGTGCTTATAATATAGTAATGACATTTTCCATATCGTTTTTTTACTTGCTATTCAGAAATATTAACAAAAGTGTAACAGCAACTCTATTTTAGTTTTATTGCCTATAAATATATGAGAATTGTGCTTGTGATGACATCAATAAACAGTCCCTGTCCAAGACATATTTCTTTTTAAGTCCATACCATAGCACACTCAAAATTTATAGGCTCATAGTTCCCTGGAAAAATAAGTCAAATCTGATTATTCATGGCAAATAATAAATATACTAATGTAAAATGCTTCTCCTCAGTCAACATTAAAGTAATCAGACCTATTATATGCACCAAATGTTGTAAGTGATGTCATAGTGTCGTGTAGTGTAGAAGACTAAATAAACAAAATAAACCTGGACCCCAAGATCATTAGTGAGAGAACAGAAACCGTTTGAGTTTGAGCTACAGGGTTTTTCCTTCATCTCCTTCTCTGGGTTATTAAACAGGTTTCTCCTTTCACAGAGACGGTGCTTTTTACCCTGAAGACCCAGAATCTTGTATTAGGATGCATTTATTTCCTAGCACTAGATGGATAATGAAAAATTTAAAGAGTCTCTATGCTGTGAGTTAATTTGCATTTATGAAGCTGTAAAAATTATTTTTGAGATTATACAAGTAATAAAGGCTTTGCAGGCCAAGAGAGACTGGAGGCGCATGTGCAGATCGGCACAACCACTGCATGTCAACACAGATTAAGTTGTTCTGTAGTAAAAAAGGGATTTGTTGAAGTTTTTCTTTGGCTCCGTTAGGGACCAAGCAAGTCAGGCACAAGAGAAACAATGAAAAGTCCACGATGAACAATCACATTTTGACACAACTGTGAACACACTGACAAGACAAAACATTATAGCGCCTAGGTTCCTATTGACGGAGGTCCACATCACAAACTGAGCTATGCACAGGAGCAGTGAACACGCTAAATTGACTAAACAAGACCCAAAAGGGGAACATTTATAGCTGTCTGACCCAGAAAAATAATAACACAGGATGGGGAGGGAGACAATATTACACCATACATAACCTAAAAACAATGGAGACATTATCACCATACACAAATAAATAAACTAACAACAATATTAGCTAAGTTTTGAGAGCTCTCCATGTTGCTCGAGGACTACCAGAAAAGGTCAAACTGAACTCAGTCTAACTTTAATATCTTAAATCTTTAATGCTATATGAAACCATGTGTCCTCACTTCACTGTGGAAATTAGCATTACCTAACGATAAACACAAGATCAAATGAAAGGATGTGAAAGCACAAGTTAAACACCTACGATACATGTGACAAGGTCTTCACACCCACCCTCCCACCTCCCACAGTCACACTGAGACGGAGTGATAGACGGTCTGCAGTTGTGTTACAGCAGACAGGACGGGTATGAACTAGAATTTAAAAAGATACCCAGCAATACAGAAGTGACTCTGGCATTTTCATCCTTTATTCTTTCTATCCAGGTGGAAAAATATAAAATAAGATATGATATAAAATCTACAGAAACATCTCAAACTCCTCATGCAGTCCATATGTTGTAGGACAGGTATGTCCCCTGTGTGTTGTCTTCTTGACTGTTTACCAGAGACTGTTGGTGACACTTACAGGATCCATATTTTCTATGTGACCTGCAGTTGTTCTTCACCTCGACAGCTGAACAAGACTCTGTTCTGTCATCTAAATGTCGTCATAAAGACGTAACAGACCACACTGTGGTTACGTGTTATAAAGACTTTACATTTAGATGAAATCATCATTCGAGTTGCTAAATGTTGTCTAATTATAACACTTATTGATGTTGTGAACCTTTTGCTCTTGTGCTAGGCGCAGTTTGCCCCTACTGTGGATTAATTTTTGAATGTAATGCCCCCTGATGACAGCTATTAAATGGGGTGATAACATTTGAAATTGAATTGAATTGTCTCAGTCTTGACGTTGTACATCATTCTTTCTGATAGTGGCACATCTATCAAACCACTTTTTGTGTCCTTTGCAGCAACATGTGGTGGATGCAAAGAAACGGTAAACGTTAAAAGGAAAATTCCTTGTAAAAATACTGTGTTGTCCAGGCAGCGCAGTGCACGATTGGATTCAGTAATGTCAATAATGAGTCTGTTAAAAGGTTTTCTCTGAGTTTTCTTTGCTGAGCAGATTGTTCTAACATAACTGGATAATAGCTTTCTCTACAAGAACACCATTATTGACTTGAAAGTGATTTGATTTGGAGGCGCCCTGCACACTGACACACTGCCACTGGCCTAAGTAAATGAGTAAAGGTCACTGGCAGTGCTGGAAAAGTCTAAATGATTTCAGCGACTTGACCACTGTTCCTCTTTCCACCAGATAAGTGCTGAGCTTTAAGTTTAAGAAGATATTAATAACGCAAGTTCACTTATTTCGTTTTATTTATTGCTGCCTTCTTCATCTGATCAGTTAAAAACAAACAAGTAGAATTTAAACTCAGCCTACAGTATAGTAAAGAATATGTGACATAACATTAATTTACGTGGGCTTGGAGGAATAAGGAGACCTATGTAGTGTAATCAGCAGATCAGACACAGCGAAATGAAAACAAATCCAATTATCAATGTATCTCTGACTAAGTGTCTTCCACAAACAAACACCAAACGCCATACCCACAATTTTTTGTCTTGCAATTGGACAAAGTTTTGACACAACACAGAAATCAGGTATTTGCTGCAGTGCAGGATCAAACTCGACCAGACCTTTCCTGTGGTCTCCACTGTGCTGCTTTTTGCTCTGCTCTCCAAATATATGCACAAACTGCATTTACTAAAGGTGAAACGATTAATTAACAGAACAACAGGACATTTATCCAGCACCGGCGATTGGCTGGTTGCTCTTCCACTTTGCATCCAGTGCCCTCGTTTCACTGCCAGATCTTTTAATCACTGGCAACAGGCTCACTGATTGTTCCTTCAGAGTGGACGGGCATTTCAGAGACCCCATGAGAAACCTCAACGGTTCGTAATTAGAGGGCAATGAGAGGTTTCCTCCAGAAAAATTAGAGGGAATAAGCTGAAGCACAAGAGAAAAGGATGGAGCTGTGTAGGCCAATGTGTGATTAATTTTCAAAGACTCTTATCTATTTCCTTTGTTTTATAAACTTAGAGGTTTTGACAAAGTTTCTTTCCACTAATTCACTTTCATTCACTTTAAGGGATATTGTTTATGTGGAAGATTTTCTGATGATCAATGAGTTTTTTAAATGATTTTGCATGTCGGGCAAATCTTCCGTGATTTATCTTACTCATAAATAAATCCTACCAGCGCTTTGTCAAGTATTTATATATTCTACAGTCTGAGTGACGGACGAAAGTCCTGCCGCTACGGTACAACATGTAAGATCAGTCAATGAATATCTAGTCTACCTGTACCCTGTTTGACGACAAAGTCCCACACAGATGTAATAAAAAAGTATTTACCACCCACTCTCTGTCAGACAGGCACACAAACAAAGCACTCCATGTCTGCAATCAGAGTAATCAAGTATGTGAATCGGCATCAGACGGGAAGATAATGACACAAACAGAGCTGCTGCAGTGGAGGTCAAACAGCTCATTATCGTGGAGAGTCTCTGGTCACTAGGATGGTGAGGTTCACAGGAAGCATTAAAGTCTGTTAAAGAAACATTCATTTACCGTAAAATGATCTCTGAATGGTGAAACTGTAGCTTAAGTAAATGCACACCAAGATCTGGGTGCTGGTGATGACCATGACCATGGACAAACACTAAGGTTCCACTAAATGTGCGTAAACTCACAGTTGTGTGTACATTAAATGTTGCCTGAAAGCACGGTTTAACTTAACTTAAAGAAGACAAAATGTTGGTCACATTAATGAATTGTGGAACGTTTCCCAATAAACAACTAGAATCTAAATTAAAACTCACGACACAGGGAACATGAATCACACTCAGACCAGCTTTATCATCAAAGCTAGTGAACAACCAGTTAATAAAAAGCTTAAAAATATGCAAAGCTTTCCTTTTTTCATAAGAATTGATTATTAAAATGCTGCCATTTCATCATACAAAAAGAAAACTAAAATGTTGATTTGGACACAAAAATAGTGGCCACTCAGCCAAGTGAATTTGGCAGTGGGAGGAGGAAATCATTTGACAGTCACAGACACAGAGACTTTAAAATGTTTTTATATGCGTCACCAGATCTTGTTTGCGTAATAGTTATTGACTGATGATTTTGCAGCAGCAGCTGGCACCATTGGAGGCCAATCTGAAATGCACACAAAAGTAAGTTTAATTTTAATTTGCATGGTGCAATGCATGAAATTGGTTTGTAAGAAAATGAATCTGATGAGCAGTGCGCAGGCTCAAACTGACCCTGTTAGGGAAGTAAATGATGGAGCTACTGTTGACACAATGGGAAAGTCAAAGAAAAGCTATATCCTTAAAAGCTCGGTTTGTAAGATATGGTTATCTGAATAAGTAAAACATTATACCTTTTTAGCAAATGCACCAATTTCACAATTACATTTGTGAAGAGCTTCCAATTCTTTTTCCTGGTTTCCCACGTGGGACAAAAATAATGAACATTAATCTTTCACTACTGAAAGACAGATCTGGTAAATTTGCTCCCCACAGAGAAGACCTACTGTACAACAACTGTCATTTCATAGTGGATGTTTGTGTTTCTGAAATATGTTTTCTTCATTTTGTTCATTTCTGTGAAGGCAGACGCTGGATATCTCTAATGAGACGAGAGAGCTACATGCAGTGCAGCTGTCTGCCCCAACTCTTCACAGAAGCCCATGCATTTTTCATGGCAGCTTCATGGCATGACTCATGGTAGTAAATGCACATATCTGTAAATTCTCAGGCAATAAATAAGTAAATTCTGCTCAGTTAGGTGAAGTACTGAATGCAAACAGGGCGCTTCAGCTCTTTGGCTTCATCAGGTGCTGTCCAGCACGTGACTGAGGAGTTCCAGGAGACTTCACCTAATTCAACCCAGTTTCAAGTTGAGCCAAATAATCAAGTCAATGAAGGCCTAGAAATCAAATTTCTTAAAATGTAATAAACTCCATATCCAAGAACAGGGTGCAATCAAATCAAATCAATCACCATCTGAATATAAAGATGAAATTAGTGACTGGTAGATTTCAGGCATCAGTGTTTCTATTGGTTCAGGTTAAAAGGAGGAAATCCCCAATGTTCTATGGACAAGTTCCCAAAACAGTAACTTTGTAAGAAGAGAAAGAAATTTTACTAAGAAGCATTCTCCATGCCCCTCTCACTGAGACTCAAACTGCGTAATTCAATTGATATTTTTGGACCTCTAATAATGTATTTTCGTTTTTTTTTTTTTCCACATGTTTTAAAGAAATAACAGGGGAAGGGGAGGTCAAGTAGCTTCCAGTCAAGTCATTGAAAAGTTCCTTTTTGTTCACTTAAGCCAATAATTATTTTGCAAAATAATTCTATGTGATTTCTAGAAGTCAGTGCATCCAGAGGTTTAACTTAAATTCCACACAGATCACTTTCTGATGTCACCCTGTTGCAGCATCATTCTGAAATTTGTGGACTGCCACCGTAACTTATAGCAACCGTGAGCCAATGGCATCAAAGTAAGCAGAGAAACCATGGCAATGAGTATTCAGTCAGAGGAAAAAGCCAGCAGCGTTAGTCCTGCACAGGAAATGAGGAGAACACATACAGGTCGTACAACAAGGAACTAAAAGCTCATTAAGGCAGTTTGTTTTTTGTTAGAAACAAATAATATGTTTGTCAGCTGCTGCAAACGTCAGGATTGTGTCCAAAGCATGATGCAGTAAAGATCCTTTTGGCACACATGTATGTAGACATGCACATAAAACAGAAACTTCTTCAGTGCTTTTAAAGACAAATGTAAATATGCAGTGACATGAATGTGATCATGTCAACACAGTGAAATTACTACTTTTGAATTGAGTTTTTAATTAAGTTATAGACAGTTTCAAACAATATTTTACTATGAGGAAAAATAATATTACCCCTGTGTGAACCAAACTGATTTTAAATAGGTTAAAACTCTTGACGTTAATATTTTCATTGAGATATTCCTTAAAAAGGACTCTTAATATAAAATAAAAATGCACAAGAGCTGCATTTTTAATTAAGCATGTTGATTGTAGCTAATGCCTTAAGAAAATCGACTTTCTATCATCGCACATTGTTTGCTTTTATTGAGCCTATTCAGTGCTGCGGTTAACAGTGTGATCTCCTTGTCACACAACAGAACCCCTGCTCAGAGACACACAGCTTCAAAAGATGAACACTGTGCCCTTTCCTGTGTTCTCAGGAATGTGGTACAGTACCTGTAGGGAATCCAGTCGGAGGAGTGCTTGGAGCTCATTCTGTATCAATCACTCTTGACTGCTGCTGCCTAACTGTGAGGCTGACGGCCTGCAACAGCACAAGTGGCTACGGGGTCTGAGGACAGTGATCACAGTCAGCGAGCCCACATCGCCTGTTCATCCTCTGCACACAACCCTGTATCCACAGCCTGTTTGTGTTTCTTCGTGTATCCTCTAGCTGTGGGGCAGCGGATGACTAACAACCCAGACAGACAGCCGCTCTCCTCAGTCATGCACGCAGAGCACATGAAATAGTCGTTTTCTTCTCTTCCATGTGTATGCTTCCAGTCAATGTCAATGGCTCTCCTCTTCTCTTCTCCCATCTACCGCCTCTGCTCCTGCTCTGTGCTGGCTCCCTTCCCTCGCTCTCTCTGTAGGCTCTATCTAAATCTCCCTCCGTTTCTTGCCCTTTAAATCCCCCCTCCCTTGCTTCTTCCCAGTCCAAATCTCGCTCTCTCGCCTCTTTTCCCAATCTATCTCTCGTTATCTCTCATGCAGCATCACCGACGGCAGCATCGAGTGCAAAGCCTTAAGCAAAAAAAGGAAAAAAATGTTATTGTCTTTCCTCTTTGATGTTCTCTCTACGCTATTTCTGAACAGTGCCACCCCCTCTCTGTAAGGCAACCACACACACTCTCTCTCTCTTTTCCTCGCAGACACTTTCTGCATCTTTCTTGCACGCTGTCCGTGTTGCATGAAGCATGTAAAGCAGGGACTCAGATGCGTTTTCTGACCGATAATTTATTTATTCGCTCAGAGTAAGAAGCATTAGCATATGACTGTGCAGACTAGTGTTAACGGCCTTTAATTCAACACTCTCTCCAGCTAGACAAAGGGCACCCTGTGATAGTGCCACAGCTCTGAACCTCTCTCACACACATCTGCTTCCGCCCTCAGTCTGCCGCCCCTCACTGTCACAGCACAAACACACATCACTCACTGTGTTCCCAGGGTTATTCAGGAGACCATCTATAGCCCATCTATAGGAAAAAAACTGATGCTTTACAAGGACTTGATTCATGTCAAGTCTATCAACATACAGATATTTCAGTGTCTGAGCCATTCATGTGTTGATTTCAAGAAAGCAAAATAATCTGAACCAATCCTGAAAAATCATGTGGAGAAGAAAATCTATGACTTGTGAGTAGAGATGAAAGCAACTACTGACTCCCTGCACAACAGCCTCAGGCAAAAACTTGTATTTTCTGTATTTCATCATCTATGTGATGCACCAGTTTCTGAGTTATATTCACATGGATATAAGACAACAATTCAGAAATACATATGCATTCAAGTGCACACACATTAATTATTACTGATGCATCTGTACTACATGGAAGCTCCATCCCCCCAATATGATTTCAATCTAATTATTATACAGTATTCAGCAGTGCACACATTGTTATTTAAGCAAAGACAAGTCAAACAGTGGAGTCACTATTAAGGGCACTCGCGCATCTTCCCTCAATTATTGATTACACGCCTAAACACTGGTGACAAAATAAACTAGGAAAAGATGCAACAGCAGTGAACTAAGGACATTTTTGTTTTAGTCCTATATCAACCATGTGTGTTTCATTTTTAACAATGAAATCTTAACATACAGTAAACCAAACTCACTGGACATGATAAATAACAATTTATGACCCACATTTAAAAGAATTTAATTTCATATTGTTTCATAATTTAATCCATTTTTACTTTATAAATGTATATAATTGATTAGACACTTAGAAATTATTCTAATTATTCTATGACTCTTTGTGCCTTCTGTGGTTTTCATTCTAAATAATATTCATTACTTAAAACTGTTTTCCACAAATACACATACAACACATACTCTGACAATTAGTCTAAAATGAAAACAGTTGGATGCTAGATCTAAAAATGTATACAGTGTACATGAAATATGGCAAGAACTTGTATTTATTCTTCTCTAGAGGTGGCAGCATTGGCGTCTACTGCAACTGTTTTACTGGAAACATAATGAAACATTGATTGCGTCCTCCAATGGTATGGCCTTTCCAAAATGTCAGGTCACAAAGATGTTTCATTTTGGCTCAAACAGAGGGAGAGTGTTGACAGAACGTCCAGTAAAATAAACCAGCTTTCATAAAATCCCAAGCAGATCGATCGCTTGCAGTGTTTCACCCACCGCGTCACAGACGAGTCGAGCGGGGACGAATATGAGGAGCAATTCCTGCTACATTTGGGCTTTATACTGGTATTTATTTAATAAAGAAGTTGGTTACTCTGATCTGTTCAAAGAAGTCGAATGTTACTCATCTGCAGTAAAGTCAGATGTCACTCCTACACAGCTCTGATGCTGTTTCTTCTGAAAATTACAGTATCGTGATTTCACAACACAAAAAAGAAACAGATCTTCCCTATCAAATCCAGACCGAGCAAAAGATAATGTACTGTTAGTAAGCCAAAGCAAGAGACCAATTCTTTTTGAGCCTTTTTCCTATAGTGAAACCATTGTGATAACTAACCAAAGAAGAAAAACATCATAAAACATTCTTGCTGCAATGATCACAGTATTTGACAGGTAGAGGAGTGCAGCAATTAAGGAGACAGGTTGTCCAAGTACCTTCCAAGTTGTTTAACTGATAACAGCGCTCAACAAGCATCAGCTCTGCCTGGGTGTAAGCTACTAAACACTGGTAGTAAGATAAATGTAGATGTCAATAAATAAAACAGTTAAATCACTCTGTTGTTAATGGTGTGTGCTGCGTAACAGCTGGCGTGATGAAAGTGGAAGTAAATGGAAAAAACCCCTCCACTGAGGAACAGGTGTAGTAGCAGCATCCTGCTCAATATTTGATGCCGAAGGGGGAACTTTGAAGTTTGGCTTTGGTCGCGGGAAAGTTAGAACTGGAAAGGAGGACGACTTTTGTATCATTTTGTGAGCACAAACCCAGAACAGAGAGGAAGAGTGCTTTCTTTCTAGCTTTTCCTAAAGCGTTACATCCATTACTGCATTAAACAATAAATGATAAGATCCTCTTGACTAATTTCATTTTTCCCAGTCCAGAATTTGTACAGAGCTTCCCTAGAGGCATTTTATTGCTGGTAACAGGAGGTCAGCAGTATCAGTAATTATAATAATGGTTCTGGCACAGAAGGCACACACTGATGTGAAAATGGATCTCTGGCTTGTGTATGCCTGTCTAGCTGAAACACAGCTGCAGACCACGAAGCTCTAATAACGTAGCCACCTGAGCAGCCATGTAGGACACGTGCCAACCTATGAGTGACATTTACCTTTGTATGAGTGTCTGTGTGAGATTTGTGTACGTTGTTATCCTGCATGCATGACCTAAAACCCACACTGTCACACAGATGCCTAAGTTCCAAAGTTCCCTGCCACTGTCTTCTGTATGTAGACCTGAAGGTCTGTCCCTCTTTTATAAGTGAGTTGTCCATCATTGCAGCTTCCACCTGAGCCTGATCAAATTCATTGTGCTGGTGCAGCTTTCTTCAGCTTGTAGAGTTGGACATTTTATCCCTGTAGGATAAAATAGACAGTAGCACGGTGCTGGTAAAGCAAAACAAACAAACAAACAGAAATCATGACTTTCAATTGCACATCAGACATATACTGTGCAATTCACAGGATCCTAAGATGAACAAACAGTGGAGTTTACACCTTGCACAGCCTTTGTTTTTTTATTGTCCAATTAGTGGTTTACTGGACCAGTGGGCTAATAAGCCATCTTATTACAAAAATAAAGACTGCCTGAGAGCACTGCTAACAACAAACCACCCTGCAGTGAGTTTGGGATGTAAGTTGTATCCCACATGTCCCCAGATTCAGGTAAGAGGAAGCTGCATCCACCTCTTGAGATGTACCGTATTCAGCTTTGAAGTATGGACTAGGAGGCAATTAGGACACAGCTAACTGAGTGAGTCATTGACTGGACCAACATTACATCACATTACACACTAGAGCGTGCTGCACTTCAGAGAGACTGAGTTGAGCCAGGGGATGCTGTTAGCTTTAAGCTGGTGTAAGCTAAATGAGCATTGCCTGTATCAGGATTGAGAAGATGGGTGGTGTTTAATAACCGTCATCTGTTTAATTATAGATCCACATAGCTGCTGAGTATCAGGGGAATGAATGGAGGACAACTGATAACAGATGGTGCAACAACTTGTGAGCGAGTGCAATTTAATATTGGAAACAAAAGGTTTAAGAAGCTTCAACATACTTCACTGTACACTAAATCCTTCTTCTACAAAATGCCCTGCATTTCCACATGAGCATTTGTTCAACATAGAAAACAGGAGTGCACAAACTGAGATCTAGACGTGCACATACTGGAAACAAAGTGCAAAGGCAAGTGAGCTACTGTTCCGTCTTGTCATCCAAGATAAGTGTCTGGAAACCCAAATTAAACCGTGGATGGGAGCTGCAAATTCTTTTGAGCCCGTTCAAAGCTGTGATTACATTGCATATTCAAACTACTGCTGGCAGTCAACTTGAGTCATAATCAGATAACATTTGATTGTTCAATTCATACTGTAGGTGCCAGGCTACCGCACTGCTTAATAATTTCACAATAAAAGCAGCCTGAATTAACCCACAAAATACAATATCTGAAAACCTACTGACTACTGAAAGGAAATCTCACTTTAAGCCAGAAAGGGCCCACTGAGGCCTCCTGCAATCAGCAGCACTTCCAGCTACAATTCAGTGGATATAATTGTTTTAGTGGAACACACTTTAAAAATCTATTCATACAAATATTTAAAGAGATCAGTTTGAGACCAAACGAAGGTGGCAGAAACCAAAACGCCACTCCAAGAAGGCTTTTTATTTGAACACTGGCATCTTTATTTTAAGGGGAGTTGTAAATCTTAAAGAGAGAGAGGGAGCGGGAGAAACAGAGAGACTGTGTGTGTTTGTGAGTGTGAGTGAAAAGTTAATCTCACAGCTTCGGAGACAGAGAGGGTGTGTGAGCTTATGCATGAAAAGAATGAAAAGTGAATGCGCGCATTGGCTCGTGTCCTGTATCGATTGAATCCTGCTGTTGATGGGCAACGTGCTCTTTTCAGATCACAACAAACTGTGGAAAATTTAAATGTAGAATTCAGTCCCTTCTTTTTGTATCACATAAAACTAAAGACCACGTGCACCAAGGCTGTGTGCGAGTTAGTTTGTCTTCCAGAAAATATGTTAACAAACACACACTTAGACCTACTGTACACAGTCCTAGTATCCACAGGAATCCCTGTACGACATTTCTCATTGTGTAACAGAGGGCATGCATAAAACATGATTTGGATTAGGAAATGTCACGCTGGATGAAACAGTGTCCCAGTGTCCCAGTGAGGGAACCAGATGGACTGCTTCAATACACCAAAGTTCCTCTGCATCCTTCTTTTCTATAGCCCAGTAGTTTATGTGTGTATGTATTTGCAGTATACCACAGCACCACCACCTGTAAATACCCTGTAAACATCAGAGGAGTTCAGCAACACATTCACCATCCATTTTTTGCTTGTGTTAAATTAATAATTGAACATTATACAGTAGTTAAATCTGAGATAATATTCAAATGTTATCCTGGTGTAATGTGTATTCAGTCAATTCAAACAATTCATTCTGTGACATTCGCTGACAAAACAATGCTGGTTGCAAGCTGAAGCTCACAAAGTAGTGCCTGATAATAACACGAGTCTGTAATAGTGTTTATGACAGGGTTTCTCTTTAGAAACCAGATATCGAAGGGCAACAAACAAAAAAAGCAGCTTAGTAGAATAAGAGGCACAAAACCCAGTGTGAACTGATGAGTCATCAGCCACATTTTCTCTCTCTGTATATACCGACGCGCTTAGATCCAGGCACAGCCAAACGGTGCCTTTCACAGTGTCATTTTACAGCTTTTAAAGTTGGAGTTTGATTCCAGCTGTGCTGTAAGCCGTCCGAGACCTCAGCTTTGTTAAATATTTGTTCATAGTAGAAGTACTTGTAATATAAAACAAAGGACTTCATTTATATAACTGTAAACCTCAGTTTTCCACTTCATGATCGTTGGAAGTTTACAGCATGTTGTAAATTTCCATAGTGTGGGCACTAAAACGCCCTAAATAGAAAATAATCATAAGCATAATTTGTCCTTTCAGAGGTTAATCCTTGGCTCAAACAGGGGTAAGAACTACATCCCACACAGACTGACGCACACATGTTGAACCTAACAACCTGCGCACAACAAGACAGCAGAGTGTCCTCCTGTCTGTCTATTTTTAGAGGGAAACATGCATGTGTCTCACTCTTTCTGCTCATACTGTACTTATCAGTCTTCTTTGTTTCATCTGTAGCACTCAGATTAGTTTGGCGGTGCCGCACACTCATCGCCAGTGTGGAAAAACTCTCAGTTATTATGTGCTATGAATCAGATGGAAGCAGGAAACAAAATCAGCCAAAATGAAATTTAAAAAAAGGAAGACGAGTTCCGCCTTAAACGACACTGTTATATTGACCCACACACAAATTCTAATTTCATTGCCTGAAGAATGACAGGGACCATGTCATTGTGGCTCTCAGATCATTTTGTGGATGATGGAGGAGTTTTAATGAACCTTTCTAATGGCACCCAGATAGATGGAGCGCTGTGAATGTGTTCAACACTTTGTGCGCGTCTTTGCGAGGAGGCGGTGGCTGATGTCTTTCTCTGTGTGTCACGCTGCCTCCTCTGACACACACTCCTCTGCTGGTTCGCTCCCGTGACCATGGCAACAGCAACGACTAATTATCATCTAAAAGCTCAGCGGTGAGCTATTTAAGCATAATATCTGCTTCAAGATAAAAACATACTCTACACAAATACAAACGCATTACCACCCTGCCAGTTGCAGTAGGTGTGTGGTAATTAACATCTGGTTGTGCCTGCGGTGTACAGTTAACATCACCGTGTTGCTGCAGTAAGTAGCAGTGTTTGTTTTCCTTTACCAACAGGGGGACTCATTGAACAGTGACAGAAATGTGTAATGATGGCTCGTGGACGCATGGAGGTGCTGTACAATAGCACAAGTGTTGCATTTCCAGCTTCCCAAACCCCACAACCACAGCTTCACACGGTCAGGGAGGGAGGAGTAAACGCATTCTCATGTTAAAACGCACATTTAAAAAGTGGTTGCTGAGCCCTGCCTGCATAATATGGTACGACGAAAGTAACAAACCTACAGTTCTTCCTATATTCTCCATACTGGGAGCTTGTATAAATATCATCAGGAAAAACAAGCTGTTTTGATCAGCTGAAGACAGATAGGCCTGCATGTTCTCTTTTTTCTCACCAAGTCCTGTGTGTGACACAAATCTCTGTTTGTTCCCTATTTCTGGATTTTTTTTTTTTTTTTTGTTTTCAGTTTATACAGTTTAAAACTCATTAAATGTGAGACAACATTAAAAAATACTTTCCACCCCGACTCTGCTGAGTCATTTTGCTTTATAAATATGTTTGTTCCTGTTTTTAATTAAGACATTATTTAACTATTAAGATTATCTTACTTTGAATGGCAGTAAGGAATCAAACAAACACACTGTACATTATATTTGTATAATATGTATGTATATGTCAATAGCATAGATTCAGAGGACCTCAGCATGTAAACAACACCAGACATATTGATAAAACGTAAAGGGCAGAGTGTATAATAATTAATATATAATTAATGATACTTGATGTTTCCAAACTGGTTGTAACTATGTGGCACTACAGCACCTGTTTAAGTCTCTAAGAAGGCCATCTGCTCTCACCATGTTTAACAGATTGAAGTAATCCTCCAGCTATCTATTAATCACAGAGCAATATGATTCATGATCCCAGTAGTTCATCAGAATTAGGAGACACTGAAACCAAAGTGCCATGAAAAGATATGTTTCAGTGCCAGCTAGGAGATAAGTGTCTCCTGCCTGTTTGTCTTGGTTACCAGAGAAAACATTTATGATGAAAAGTGACATATTGGAATAAAACCATCTAAGATAATGTTGTGAAAGAAGAAGATATCTTGTAAAAACCTCCTGGAATAATATAAATATGAACATTAAATAAACTTAAATAAGGAGAAAAATAACTGTGCTTTCTTTTCTTATATGAACTGAGTATATCAAAATATTTTTTACATAATTAATCATCATCATCATCATACGCATTACAAAGCAGTAAAACCCCACAATATCATATTTCAGACTCAGTTAGACGTCATTGTTCATTCTCTTGCATATGATGAAGGGCCAGAGGGATATAATACATAATCACACAGTGCACGCAGTCACACAACCTTATTTCTCAAAAACGTAATGCCATTTCTCATTTTACGCCATGATGTTTCACCATAGCAACCAGCTCCAGGAGCATATCCTACTCACAGCCACCAGTGGTAAAGAGCTGTTGAGGAGACGATGGAGAAGAATAATAGAGGAGCAAGAGTACATTTAGTGGCCATGTCAAAATATGGCTTTAACTGAACTTAACTTAAAATTTACTGTGGTTTATTCTTATATTAGCTCATTTGAATGACTCATTTGAATTAAATCCTAATTTCATCAGGACCCTAAAGGCACCTTTATGTGTTTTAGCTTTTAAAACATTAGACATTCCATTTTGAAACATTACATTTAAACGGAGGCGGAGGAGATCTGCTTGTGCTGACTACACATAGGATGAAGTAATAATAGATAATGACAGAGCATCAACAAGAGAAAGGACAGTTCTTGGTCCCGGCTGTCCACAGGGACACCAGAGTGTCAAACTGTGTCTCTCCTGGCTACCGACCTCCTGCTGTGTGACGTCTCTTCATATTTACATCACATTTCAGAATCAGCTTGTTAACTGTTTGGTGTAGGCTCTGTACTATATAAGCAAAGTGATGCGTAATATGGAGTATTTCTCTCTGAGCAGCTTTGTTCAGTTTGGGAAACGCTTCTCTTTTATTTAAGATGCTGCTCATGTGAAGAGAAACCATGCTGTATTATTTGCAACCACTCCCTAATGTTATTTTTCTTTGAGTAACCATCTACATGGCTGACGAGTACAGCTGGGGTGTCATGTCGTTCTCGTCTCCGACTCCAAAGACACACCTGCTGCTGAAAGAGTAATTCAACACAAATCCACTTTAATGTGAAGGAGAACCAACAACCTCTCCTGTTTTAATAAGACAGCAAAGGCATCAAAGTGGGGAAGCTACAAACACTGTCACGCCACTTGTATAGTGATTAGGATTTATGAACGGGGAAATGTTATTCCTTTGATGAAGCTGCTCGTTCAAGTCTTAAAATAGAATATGTGATTTGGTCAGAAATGCCACGCTGACAGAAAAGATTACCTTTAAATTTGGTGATACCTCTTTATCTTTTGATTCAGCCAGTACAAATTTAAAAAGAAAGAACTTATGTGCAAGATGTTTCTATGTTAGGAATAAGGAACTGTTTTCCATTTATTTTCACCTCGCAGATACTCAAACACCTCCACACCTTTCAACTGCATCTCCAACACATTCTCACACTTCAAAAGATCATCTTTGAAATACTTCAGAGCAAAGATAATCATCCAGCGTCGCTACAGGACATTTAAGAGGCTGTATTCTCGACTGTGCAGCTGATTGTCCTTTGTCATCTGCATATAAATTGCATTACACTCATCCAAAACAGCAAGAAGGAGAACAAAATAAGAGAATCCAAAGTAGTCCAAGTATTGCTCTATTAAACATTTTCCACACCTCAAAATATAATTCTGTAAGGTCTTTACCTTATAATGTAAAATGCCTTAAGATGATTTGTGTTGTGGTTTGGCAACAAATGAAACAAACGGAAGTTGGGTTGAGCAGGATATCAAACAAATCTGGAAGTAATTGATTCAACAAAGGCTGTTTACAGAACTATGCTTTCAGAAATGGGCTTCCAGCATTGCCACTGCAGCAGACACTAACCACTCCCCCACAGCAACAGAGAGCCAGGACACCAGGATGTCAGAGAGGACGGTTCTCCACCTTTTCACCTGATGTCAGTTCCTGCTCGTCAGCAGCACAATAGCAAACGCATCTTAAAACCACAGAGGCATTCACTTTTTCCACAGACAATGCTTGTTTTTACCATCACAAGAAGGGTTTTATAGCCAAGCTGGCTGCCTTTCTGCCATGACACCCTCAGCAATTCCAACTGATCTCCACTTCAAATTTCTTTGAGCTTCAGCTGAGTGGATCCTGAATCACCCACAGTCCTTCCCTCTTTCCCTTATACAATTTCCACTCATTGAATTCTCCTCTGTCCGTCCACCATATCCATGCTGTCTAGATTTGTTTACAACAGATCTTCCCAATCAAACAAGCAACATCTCAAAAACAGCTGTTACTAAAACAATCTGCCAACATTAGCACAATGAATTGATGCATTGTTAAATGGCAACAACAGCAAAAATAATCTGCAAATCTGGCATGAGACATAAATCATTATTCACATCATGTATTCTGTTCTCTCAGTCTGTGTTTCTGTGTTTCTCTGGCTTTAGTTTGTTAGCTGAAATCTGTTTAATCAGCCTGGTTGGCATAATACAACAGAATCTGCATTCACAGCTGTGTAACGACACTGCTCAAAAAAGGGACACTTTACTAAAAACAGGTACAATAGAGGGGCAAAAGCAAGGCGAGCCCAAAGAAGGGGATGGTTTTAACTGTTTTTACTGATATGACGATATCATCACAGTATAATGACCTAAATAAAGAAGGGAATGGTTTGCTGACAGCACATGGCACCACATTCTCTCCGTTACACAGTCTGGAACATCTATCTACTATTTTTTGTGGCTGGTCAGTGATGGTCTGATGCTAATGGTTCCCTGACTGCTGTGAGGTACCAGGATAAAATCCTCAGAGCCACTGTCGGTCGTACACTGGTGCAGTGGGTCCATGGTTCCTTCTGGTGCACGACAAATTTCAGCCTCGTGACCAGAGTGTGTAGGGAGTTCCTGGATGACAAACATATTAATGCTACTGACATGTCCTCATGTTCCCCTGACCTAAATCCAACTGAGCACCCATGGGATACAATATGTATCAGTGCATTTGAAGTACCACCACAGACTGCCCAGGAGATCACTGATGTACGAATCCAGATCTAGGCGCTGCCCCAGGATACTCACCTCCGATCAGGAGGGCATATACACTTCTAGGTTTCTGTGATCAAATTAAAGCACCTTGAGTGAGCCTGTGATTTTCATTTTTCATTTTGATTTTCAGTGGAATACAGCGCTCTATGGGTCGATAGTTTGGATTTCCATTGACCCATGAATCAGGTTGAAAATGTTCAACTTGAATAAATTATTAATCAAAATCCAGTGTGTGATAAAAGTGTTATTTAGAGAGAGCTTACTATTATCAGGCAGTAACTGTGTTTATTTTGCACCAAATTAGCAGAAGACATTTGTGATGTGTAAAATACCAATTCCTGCTCAAGGGCAAGAAAATAGTGACAAATACATTCAGGTATTTGCCAACTACTAGCGAGCAAAAAAGAAGAGCTCTCTTGTACAGACAAAGGGCTCAAAGCTTTGTTTGCTATGCAGCTTCTCTGTCTGTGGTTACTACAGAAACAGGTGGACAGTGACTAAGCTATGAACTGCATTATAACAGCAATGGTGCAAAGGGTTTTCTGAGCTCTGAGTCTGGAGCTCTGACGAATAAGACATGACAGATCACATCACCAGATATTATAAGCGGTAGGAACCTTCATTTTTCATCTATGTTACCAGTTTGCAAAGGTAAATGTTCCACATGCATGCCATCAACAACAATAAAATGTTATATCAATGCTTCGGGGTAAATCATCTAAAACCTATAATTGGTTGTGGACAGGCTGTCACAGCAGGTGGACTGGCCATTCTGATACTTACTGGACACAGCTGTCATTTGCTAATCTGAACTACAGCAGACATTTAAGGAACTACATCAAGCCTGCTTTCCTCGAGTCATTCCTCTTCGTAATCTTCTGCAGTATTAACATATGCAACATTTCCATTAGAATAGGCCACTAAAATGCAGATATTGTGATCAAACATAATACTCTACACATTTCTGAAAATGGAGATGTAAAGTCAAAAGAGTAGACTTTGAATATCAAATTCTTCTGCTGCCTGCTCCTTATTCACATCTTGCTTTCAGACAGTACACTGAGTCTGAATAATTGAAAAGGGCTTTAAAACTGCCAAGTCAAAAGACAAAGCTTGAAGGTACAGGCCCCATTTACTGCAAAGGTCTAGAGGAGAAATCTCAAGCTTACTCAATAAATTTTGCATAATGAATTTTGCAGTATTGTAATAAACAGTGAATAAAATGTTTCCTCCACGAGTAACAAAGATGCTTCTGTCAGTTTATCTTTCATCATTGGTTCAGAGCAAAATACCTAGACACCCTGTGCTAACCACGTCCAGCTTCTCCTCTCCGTGTAAACTGCAAGATGTTTTCAGAGACTAGTAACATTTAGTTTCTGTTCTACTTCACATAACTGTCTTCTTGAATAAAGAATAATGAATCAATCTCAGCATCATTCTTTGGTGTCTCACATTTCCAACCAAGTTACCTCGTTCTTCTGTGACTCATCTTTAAAGGCACCAAGGATGGTGTCCACTCACATGATGTTATTCCCACCTCAAGAGCTTGCAGCACTGAGTGTGCATGACGTGCTATGAGGCTGACATCCGGTGGAAATGCAATTGTGGAGGAGGGACTCTGCAAATGTGAAACTAGACTCGGTTTTTAAATAATAATATGCAGAAATGTGATCTTTTTTTAACAGTTACAGCTTCGATAAGCAACAGAGAGGGCATAGACACACTGTCAGTACTGACTGTTAACAGCTCCTGCTGTGACCAATTCACACCTGCATCGCAAGCTGAACAGACACAAGTACACCTGAGATCAACCTGCCTGAGCTAATCTGAGGCCAAATTTATGCTCAGTATTTATTATTAGTGTTATTTGAGTATAACACAATAAAATGCCCTATGAAAGAACCGCACATTGTCACTTTGTGCTGCTTGTCTTCAGAAGTTGTGACAGCTCTACAAAAATGACAGTTTTGCATGCATGAACGACCAAAGCAAAATAACACTTTAACAAAAGATGTTCTTTTATATATGGTTTATGCTGCCAAATGCTGCTTGAAAAACTCCAGACTTACATCAATAGTAGTGCATCAATAGAGTTTTTGTGTGAAACTACAGGTGAGATCATCTATTTTTTTTTATCTAAAAATATTTACAAATCATAGGAAAATACAAACTCTGTGGAATATAATTAATATTATTCACAATCTAAGTGAAATAGAGACATGTTAGGTACGAAAAGACTTAAATAATATAAACAGCAGTAAAAAATGTTTGACTAGAGATGAGTCAGGTCCCTTTCAATACATGATCAGGTCAAAAAATAAAGGACCGGAAATTGTCAATAAATGAACTTTATCTTGTCAGGCCACCTTGACCCTCCACCTCTAATACACAGTGTTTACAGTGTTTGCAGAATGGGAACCAGGACACAATGTGATTTGTATGTCAAAGTACAAATAGGCTACACTATAAATTATGATTTATGCAAAAACACACAAGTACAACAACACCAGTTTCCAAACCGCAGCAGCATTTGAGGATAATATGTTTCCTGAACATTATCCTCATTATGTGTTTTTTCACATAAACAGAAAACAGCAAAAAACAAGTATTTAGTATTTTCAGTATTTTAGAAAGGGGGTTGAACAAGGCTGTGACCAGTTATTGGTTTATCAGCAATTATCAGCTGGGAGCAAAATGACTCATCAATTATTTTCCTAATGTAAAACACACTGATCTGATGTTGTAAATGAAATGATGATATGTTTAGTCAAAATCACAGATACGTACTGTACTTTCATACATACTGTGTTTTTGAAGCCCTACAGTTTTATGGTCAATGTTTAATACAACCAATGGCGCTAGATTTTTCTAACTATCAACTGTAATTGACATTGAAGAGTTTTCCAAAATACTAAATAAAACTTGGCGAATAAACTCCTTCTGCTGAACTATCATACAAACTGAAAAGATGGGTTATACCACATGCAGCTAATGGTTAATGGATCTGTTTCAGTTGTTTGTTGTTGTTGTTTCACTCACTGCAAAGTGCAGTCCCTTTCACTCACTGCAAAGTGCAGTGAGTGAAAGGGATTGTAGACCTGGATGAGAGAGCTCAAGTAAACCAGTGCTGTTGAGTTCACCACTTTGTAGGTAAGGGTCAGGGTTTTGAACCTGATGCGGGCAGCTACAGGAAGCCAGTGCAGAGATCTGAAAAGTGGTGTAACATGTCCTTTTTGGCCGATTAAAAGTAAGGCGTACTGCTTCATTTTGGATCATCTGGAAGGGTTTGATAGTGCATACTGGTAACCCTGTTAGCAAGACATTACAATAGCCAGATCCTACACAATGAGCTGTGCTGTATAATCTGAAAGGTAGGGGGTGGTATTTGTGATGTTCAAAAGGGCAAATCTGCATGCCCTTGAAACAGAGGAGAGGTTGATCAGTTGATCATAAATAATATCAATTGGATCAATCACTATAGACCCTATGTTGATGTTGATGTTGTATTTTATTAAAGTTCTGGCTGGGAGGACAAGAACTTCTGTCTTGGAGAGATTGAGCTGAAGATGCTTCTCCCTCATTCAAGCAGCGATGCTGGTGAGGCATGCAGAGATCCGTAGTGAGACAGTGGAGTTATCCAGTGGAAATGATAGAAAGAGCTGTGAGTCATCAGCATAACAAAGACAGGAAAAACCATGCAACTGGATGATGGAATGTAATATAGATGGAAAAGAGCAGAGGACCAAGAACTGAGCCCTGCGGCACGCCAGTGGAGAGGCAGTGAGAGTTAGAATCCTGTCACTGCCAATGTACCTTAAAGGTACCTCAAGACAAGTGAACTTAAGCCAGGCCAGTGATGCCCAAATCAGAAAGTGTGTAAAGGAGGATCTGGTGGTTAACTGTGTGAAAGGCTGCAGATAAATCAAGTAGCACTAAAACATAAAATAAAAAAGCTAATGGTTTTCTGGAGGAACACTATGTGATCTTGCTGCAAAAAATAAACAATACTTCTCCCTTAATGTATAAGTTCTGACACTTCTTTCTTGCAGCTCATAACTGGTTGCACAGAATAAACATTATTTCACAGCGATGTGAGAAATCTCTAGAAGCGATGAGACCGCTGGCGATGACACCAGTCTCCTGGGATGTTCAAACACAGATTCAGAGTATCAGTTATAGTCTCCGAGCGAAGCCTTAGTTCACAGAACTTTACTGGGCTGTAGACTTTATTGTTATTCAAAATAGTTTTGTGAATTTCCAATTAGTGTGTGTTCTACCACGAGTGTGTCAAGTTCATCACACGTGCATTTGTTAAATCCCCCCAAACTTATATGTAACTGTTAATGTAATTATGTATAGTTGAACACGTTTACAGTGTGCTGCCTCCATTTTCACTCGCCATGACTGTTCACTGACTGACTCACGCACACTTATGTCTGACATTATGCTGATGGCATCATTCACACAAAACGAACATTGTGTTGTTGTCATTTACAAAAGTTATTTATGAAACACAAATGTGTCATAAAGTGAGTGTTAATATTTATTAATTTAAAGTAACATAGTTCATTTGAAATATGGAAAATTACCACAAGACACAAGTAATGACCAAAAACAACTGATGACAAGGAATATGAAAGAAAATATATCAAAGATGACCAAAAAACATCAGCATGACCTCACTGGGTGAGAAGCCTTTTAACCATGTTCTCATATGCACCACTTGCTCATATTTTAAATTCAGTTTTTTGAAAAAAGCTAAAGATCAACATGACTCTACAGGGTACTCTTCTCATCTGTGTTCACTGTGTTCTTCCTCCACAAGCCTATTTGAATTTGTTCCAAATTGTGTGGTCCGGATCACAGTCAGCTCTCAGGCCAACTTCCTGGCTACTGAGTCCAGTTCTGAGATTGAAGCACTTTGTCTTTGTGCGCACAGCTTCTCCTGCCATTGTGCAGATGATTTTCAATTCAAGAGCTTCACAGTAAATAAACAGCGTCACTACAGCGAGAAACAGATGAATATGCGTTAACAATATTCAGCAGGTGCCCAGCTGGAAGGATGGAGATGAGACGCAGAAAGAAGCAACAATCGCGCGTCACATCGCACCTTGTCGTTTCCAAATCCGCTGCACCTGTCAACTAATTGCGCTGAGGACTTCTCACCTTTACAACACCGGCCTACCATGACAATATCCAATAAAACGCAACGCAGTGTCCCCTCAGATGAAAACATGCACCACATCTGCAGCTGTACGGGGGGGGGGGAAGCTCGCTTACCTGTCGTAACTCCATCTACTGTAAGACATGCTCCTGTTGCTGCTCACTCCCTCCATGTCTCCGGCGAGCTGGACGGACCGACCTGGATGGTGACGGGGCGAATTTCAAGTGTGAACGCTGCCCTCTTCTTCCCTCCTCACCGATGCGTCCACGGAGCGAGAGGATCGTCGTGGAGTGAATGAGCAGAGAGGCTGTGCAGAGTCTGAGGCTCGCCTGTGGGCTGTACCACCGCGGAGAGGGGGGCCCGAGCGGTCAGATCCCGGTGCACGCGTGGATGTTGATCACTCACCCAAAACAACAGATTCGTTCTGGGGACGGATGGTATCAGACCCCACAGACTGTGTCCTGGATGCAGCCACAGCACCTACACATAGATATGAAATACTAAATAAACTGGGTCCATGCTCTCTGCACTAGTTATTTCCCATAGATGCCATTTATTGTGTTTATTAAAAGGCCCCCAGGATCAGGCTCAAACATGGTTCATCACCTGCAGGTCAGGACTGCTGCATCTCTAACAACTGGGGTGGCTGCACAACTGCAACATCTAAACAAACAATTTAAACCAACCACATCTGATACTTACTGTGTTTTCTTGTGCTTCTATTTAATGTTCTTTTCTTAACCACAGCCAAAGCTGTAAGAACTCCTCATTTCACCACATGCAGATTGATCCAAATATGGTTCATCGTTACATATGAAGCCATGTGTACCCTAAGTGTCTTCTATTTAAGCTTTGTCTAAATGCAAAATCCATTACATTTATATTGGACAGAGTACTTACTCCACCATTTAAGTAGTGAATTTGTCACCTCTCACTAAACTGTGTGGTGCACATTAAAAAAGTGTTTTACATTACAAAGTATTGTTGAAGTTCTTCTTTTAATTTGTCATTGATGTATTTGTGTCTTATCTCAAGTTCCAGTTCACATCCTTAGTCAGAGCAACCCCCTTGTGGTCAAATATGTGCATATGTGTGAATTAGATCACCTCTTGAATGAGTTCATTGTAGGTAAACCTAACTGAGGAACGTAATCATTTTTATTCTTATTCATCCACTCGAGAGTTTTTATGTCACAATCTAGAGAAACACTGCCTCCTAAAAAGTGCACAGCATTGCAACTTCATGCAACCTGGACTAAAGTATTTCTGACTGAAGATATGATGCACAAATATGACCATGCCCTATATTTCTGACATTCCTTATTGAGAAATGAGAGGCCTTATCAATGATAGATGATAGATGTTTGACTACAAGCTGGTGTCAAACTGCAAATAATTACAGGATATTACATTGACTGAATCCTGTCCATCACACACTGATGGCAGAGTTTTTAAATCTAAAAAAAAAAAGATTCTCTAACCCATCTGGCTCAATGACAGATTTTATTTAGCACCAAAAGCTAGACACAGGGCAAAAGACACTGACATGGAAGAAAATGGAAAAGTAAAAACAAAAAACAAAACAGTATGATTTGGATGCAGACTAGATTTTGCAGTAAGATGGGAAGGGTGTATTTCAGATCTGAGTAATTACAACAATTCACTCATGTGGTTTAAAGACCCTGTGCAGAGACCAGAATCATTGCTAAAACTCTCTCCCACCTGACCTGACATTTTACACTGTGAGCTTTTGGTGAACACATCAAGATAAATATATTCTTCATTACTAAGCCACAATAAAAGAAAACATTCCTGGTCACATCTGGGGGAAGAATCCAATTTTTCAAATTTGGGGCCCAACAGTCATCTTCAGTTTAAAATAAGAGAATTAAATATTCTTCTTTACATATATACACAGCCGTGCTGTGAACATGTATTCACTTATAAACATATAAAAATACTTGTCAACTAGTTTGATAAGAAAATAATGTATAAAAGTAGCGTAGAAACATTTAATCAAGTCCATTACTTCCATCATCTGATTTTCTTGTTTATATTACAAGATGATGATACGAAAAACAAAACGTGGTACTTCATTTGTGTGCCCGAACTGAAGTACAGAAGTGGAAAGGGAAGGCAGAACAGCGTTTCGCCTGTGGTGATGATAGCTCCACAGGCGGCAGGTCCGGCGAGTTCATGTCCCATTGGAGATTAATTGTTTTACGACGTGCATTTCAATGCTTCCACTTGTCCTTATTTTCCTAAAGGCAGGTTATTGGGGGGAGAAAAAAGTTGTGTAGCAGGATAATCAAAGGACACAAAACAAGTGCATTGCCACTGTGTTACTGGAATGATAAAACAGTAATTTGTAGACTACGTAGTTGACAGAAATGATGCATTATACTGGAATGATCCGAACTAAACCGAGCACTGAAAGCTTCTTGATTTGCGACAAATGGGTTTGTTAACATTAATTGTCAAGAGTTGAATATCGAGCATGTAATACAGTGTTCAGAGCTTCGATCAGAAATCATGTTACCTTTTAAAGCTACACAATGCGCTACCAATAATTTTGTCTCTAGTGCTTCTCAGAAATCTGTGTTGTGACGTGTTCCGACTGAACCACCACCTATCTAGCAAAAAACATTAGGATAAATTTGCTACTTTCAGTACATTGAGGTGATGGCATAGAATAAGATTTCCTTCAATCTATAAGACCTTTAAAAAAATCTAATACAGTAGACGCTCCATAACTGGCAAGTGAGATGAAAGAAGAAACCACAGACAAAGTAAAGAATCCACTGCAGAATACCAGCAAGTTCTACCACTGTAGCTTTAAGGGCTGTCTAGGCAATATATTTATATACATACTTATATATTCACTTTCATATATGTAAAACCAAACTCAACCTCACACACTGTACTGTGGTGATTTAATAGCTCATTAGAAATACACTTTGAAAATCACAACAAATGTCACTTATGTACAGTAGCAGATTAGCACATGGGATTAAAGGTGAATATGGCACAACATACACAAAGCTTCATAAGATAATCTCTCTGCTCTGGCCAGACACTGGAAACTAAAGAAAGTCATTAACATTCTTGATATATAGTTTTCATTCAATCTCGGTAGCAAATACAAATATCACTACAAGGCAAGAGGAGTCCTTCAGAGTACAAAACATTAATTTGTCAGGCTGATTTAAAAGGCAATGTTTAGTGTTGGGACTCTCGTGTGAATTAGATTATGGCTGAAGGTAGAGTGGTGTTAAAATTTGGCATTGTCAGTTGTCCATAGTGATGTCCTGGGGACAGCGGTTCCTGATCGAAGTATCTCAGAAAAGGCTGTCTGAAGTCATGCACGTGGAGAAGGCAGCGGTCAGTCATCCACTTAGGATGTGATGTCAGGCAGAGTGGGTGGGGTGGTAGAGAGTAGCTGCATGAGTTACAGTGATAAGGCTGACTCAGACGATCACACAATGGCAGCCGCTCTTGTCTTTCTCTTTTCTTGTAGGTTCTGGCGAAGGTGGACATTCCTGTTCTTGGAATTTCCTAGGAGACAGCAAAACTATCAGGACGTTCTGGACTGTGGACATTTACTTTTTCTGTCTGTAAATTTTCAGTTAAAACAGAGAGTGATTAGTGGGGTTGTTGGGTTTTCTATATAATTCTGTATGCAGTTATATTTTGTAAGGTCTTAAATCTTAAGTACTGTTGGCGCTACACAATAAAACTGAATTGAATTAAATTAGCTGGCACACTCCAGGCTATTAATGATAAGCTAGGAAAACATTTAGGATAACAAGTGAGCCACACACACAGAGTGAAATAATAATTGAATGATAAAGATTTATCCTTTTTTTAAATTAAGCTGAATTTACATGAATATAGTTGAAAAATGGTTGAGTCGCTCCACATGCTGGCAACATGTAAAGATTCCTACTCGAAACACCTACCTGATTACTCTAACCAGCTCGTGGAAAGCCTGGTCTACGTTCATACGGATTTTAGCTGAAGCCTCCATATATGTGACCTTCAGTTGTCTGGCCAGCTGCTGGCCCTCTTCCTGGGTTACCTGGAATAAAAAGAAGAAGAGAACAAACCTTTAAACCTGATGTTCAAATGTGTTCGAGCACATGTGAAGAACACTTCTGTGCGTCTCAGACACTGGTGTTATCTTCTCACATTGTTCATTTTACATTTACATATAGGTTTTTCAACACTGCTAATTCTCTCCTTTTAATTTTAATTGTTACTCCAGACACCGTTTTGTGCCAACATCCGTGAAGCTCGATCACGCGTAGTGCAGTGTGGCACAATGTTGTCCAGCAACAGCAGCGAATATGAAGCGATTTTTACACTCTTGCCCCAATTTTGATTGCATCTCATTTTGTAATTTCTCAAGTGTAGGTTTAGTACACACTTAAATTAGCATGTAGAACGCATCTGGGACACTGACTGAAATCTGCCTCTGCCCTCTTGGTGACACAGCTGTGTGTTTAATCTGGAACTGAATCATTCAAAAATGGAATTAGGTCTAAAGCTAAACTAAATATACTCATCCTACATAACACTATAAGGATAAGGAACCTTAGACACATGTGACTGTACTGTACCAACTTCTGAATATGTTGATGTGTTTCTCTACCAGATTTGCCGGATAATATTAACATTTACTTACAGTTTGAGTAATTCAGCTTCTATTATTCAGAAAGCCTCGAGCTATTTATGTTACTGTATGTGTAGCGACTGACTCTGTTATCTATAATGTTGTGAAAGCTATAATCTGATGGCCTACACGTGCTTGTAATGTTCCTTCTCACCATTTGGTGGTGGTGTGGATTCACCGAAAGAAGTGACGAGATTATTCATACCAAAAGCTAGAAAATTCATCACACTCCCTTTTCTCTCCATCCATCCTGCCCTCCCAATACCACAGTTTCTGCAGCCTCTTTTAGTCTCATACTCACATCCTGTTGTATGTTAGCAGATAGCTGCAGCTGCAATGCTTGCTTCCACTTTCAAGTATGCAAATGCAAATCCACCAGACTGGTTGATATTATCTCTTCAGATGAAGAGAGACTCGGTATATGTTTTCTCAGTCAGTGGGTTCACATCTCTGCAATCTGTTGGACTTACTTGTCTCTGTAGCTCCAGATCGGCTTTGTTTCCTACAAGGATCATAGGGAATTCATCTCTGTCTTTGACTCGTAGAATCTGTCTTTGGAATTTGTAGATTTCTTCAAAGCTGTGAAACATTACATGGTGTTATGTGAACAAATAAAAGGTTATATTATGATTTTAAATACAGGTGCATACATCCACCAAAAAAGTGAATGTAGCTGAATGAAAACACGCATCACCCAGAGAGTGAGGTTAACAGAACGGAGGTTCAGAACATGTGAGCAAAGAGGAAAGTCAGCTACGCTATTACAGAAACATAAAATGTGTTGTCTAAGGCTCTGCTATGTGCACTGACCTGACCGTTGTCCCACTATAATATAAATGCCACGTTCACTTTTTCAACCAAATGGCAAATAAAAATGTCAGTCTGGGGAAAAAAAGAGGCAGAATGTGACCGCAAACCCAGGACGGCATTCCAGCCAAGGGCCCACAGACAGCTTGGTGAGCACATAGTAAATCTGGAAAGACTTAACTAATATAAATGGAGGAAGGAAAGACTGTTTACAACATAAACATTGGGAGGGGGCAGTGGGTGGCGGCAGGGGAATGCAGATCACTGCACTGTTGGGCAGGGACACAAAGACAGGGAGGATGGGGTGTGACAGACTCATTGCAGCAAGAATACTATGAAAAATAATATGAAAGATATTTTCAAGGTGACTTAAGCTCTGATACTGTCACTTACTAGTTTCCCTCCTTTTATTTCCCCTTTAATTTAAATCCTCATTGTTGGCACGTTCATGAAATCAAGCCCCGTTTGTGTTACTATGTACTTTTTGTGAAAGTATTTAACGTTAATGTGTTTATATCAAGTGATTCTCTCTCTTTATAGTATCCTTTCTTGGTAGTCGCAGTGCCCGCCATGCTGGTTTCAGATTTCTCTCTGAAGCATGAAGGGTTCGCTGGAAAACAATGCCTACGTGCAACACAGCACAATTTTATCTAATTTAATAACAGTATCGCAGTTTGCTGTTCACACTCGCTCGCTTTATTAAAAGCAATCGGCTATACCGTAAACAGATACACCTGCTCTTCTGAAAAATTCATTATCATCTTTGGGAATATATCCTTTATTGTCCTCAAGATATCTGACAGTATATATGTTAATGTGCATTAGCTTGTCCCTTTTCCTTCTGGAAATGTTTAATGCAATGCAAGACTGCTTTACTATCTGCAGAACGACCAGCAGGGTTTAAGAGGTTAAATAACTGATGTGTCTTTACATCATAAAATGGAAAAGTCCATGTAAAGAGTGACATTGTTGTGAAATTCTCATCAAGCCCGTTCAGTTTTACCTGTGACTGAGGCTATCTCTATTTTAGCTCATACACTATTGTTTGAACAGCACGAGGGCTTTAAATAGAAGGTAAGGTACATGAGTGAATTCAAGAGAACAGGATGAGGGAGGAAGTGTTGAGAACAAAACAAAATGACAAGAACAACTGCTAGAGGGTCCGGAAATACAAGCGGCAACAAGTGAGAGTACCGGCGTAAGATTTATGGTTTAAGTAGAGTGCGAGGCAGGGGTGGAGAGAAAGGCAGTGCGTAGCTGTGAACGGTAAACAGAGATGTGCAAACAGAATAAAAGAGAGGAAGACACAGCAGAGAGGCTGTAGCTGGGAGTTAGCGCATGACGAGAACTGTCACTTACCTTCCTCTGTCAGTGACTGAGAAGACGAGCAGGAAGCCCTCCCCTGTCCTCATGTATTGTTCTCTCATGGCTCCAAATTCTTCCTGTCCAGCCGTGTCGAGGACTAGAGAGCGTGCACACAAAGCACACGCACACACACACACACAGAATAACAGGCAAAACAGACTCTTCTTGAAGTTCCTCAAGTACAATAGTAATGCAATAAGAACATGACTTATACATTTAGTCTGGTCATATTTGTTCAGCAAAGTGCACTTACTGTCCAGCCTGGCTGCCCTTTCGTCAATCACACACTGTTTGGTATACGAGTCTTCAATGGTGGGGTCATAGTCAGTGACAAAGTACGACTGTAGGAGAGAAAGAAAAGAGAGAAGAACATGTGACTTTGTCCAGGGTTTATTTATTATATCACACTGAGACATACACATACATACTATCCCCATCCACAAGTGACTACATACTGATGTTTGCGGCTTGAGCTTGCTAGAAACCAGCATGCTGTACTGTTTTATATCAACAGGAAATGAAGCAATATGCATGCCATGCAAATGAAATCAAACAGTGTCTACGAGGTAACTGCCAATTAAACTTTCACAATTCATTTTTTGCAGCTGTGAGCAGCTCCTCTGGTTTCTCTGTGAATTACATAGCGGGTGATTCGTATCCAGTTTTTAGTCTGCGCGCTGCCCATGCTGAGTTGAGTTTATTTTGCCATGTATCCACAGTGAACACGCTACTATGCAAACTGGAATCCAGCTTATAATAAAGTGTGTATCATGGATACAGTGACTAAAATCAGCTGGCCTCAAAATGGTTGGCTATGAAAACAAACAGCCACTCCGTTCTTGTGTTTTAGTTAAAACACAGCACAGACAGCCTTCCTGACCTCTACCTTTACTACCGTCCTGTAGACAAGAGGTAAACACGCTGCCTCACACAAAAACCGCAGCTTAGGTTTAGACAGCAGACTGGTTTTCTATGATCAAAACATATTTACAAGACATTTCCTCAGATGCAAAAGTCACACCACTCACTCCCGAAGGCTTTGATTCTTTCATTCTGTGGCCAGTATCTGGTCTCCTACAAACCTAAGCTGGAAGGGTGGGGCCAGAGAGCCGGGAGGAGGAGGAGACATGCATTTTTTACATTTTTCCTATGTTTTGTAGTTCTTGCTCCTCTCTGAGACTAGTTAAGTGGTGACAGCTGAGGGGAGTGCTCGGGGAATGTCAAACCAACACCCCACAAACACAGAGAGATCACGAGGACATAAAATCCAGATAAGATCCTCTGTCATTTTAACAACGAGCAAAATTTAACTTTTTACATTTATTTTGTTGGTGCGTGTGAAACTGTGCATGGAGACGAGACATGCCTTGCATTATATGCAGTTCTTACACTTTTGAGTAATTTGTAGACAGCTGATGCAAGATCAAAAAAAGAAACTAATGAATCACTTCCTTAATTCTGATTACAGCATTTCTGCTACATCAACTTATTATTAGATAAAAACATACTGACTTTTATTTTGGTCGACAAGATATGTGTGTCGAGTGTTTATATCATTGGTCAGTAAATCACCAACAGAGTCTTTCCACTGTCAAATCCAAATGTGTAAGTTGATATTTCTAATATGTTGACTCTTATATCATCAGCATACAAATTCTTTTCTCCCACCTGCAACCCTCTGTAGCTGCAGATAATCTCTCCCTCTCACTCTTCTGTCGCTCTGCAGCATGCAAGTCTGCCGGCCTATGTCACATCCACTCACCACTGCTCAATAATTCATCAGTATTACTGTGTATCCTAGAACGTGCTTGCTTCACTGCACTCTCAGTGTGCCTTCACACAACCAGACAGAGACAGAAAGAGAAAGGGAGAGGGGGGGAAAAGAGGCTGCTTGTGTTTCTCATCCTTCTCCCCACCCCTCTCCCAGCCATCACTTCAGCACGTGACCTCAGCTTCCCGTCAACCTCTTATTCCTGTTCTGTCAACCCCGGGCAGCCGCATTGAGCCCCGCACTGCTTTGGCTATTCCTCCCCTCCCTCTACATTCATGGCTAGTGTAGCTGCTGCCCTCTGTTTTGTCCAAGCTGATTCTCCCAGAACTGTTTCCCATGATGGATGAGCCTGTTTTGCAGTGCCAGCAGCACAAGCCAGCACTATCAGGGGGCTGTAGCACGGAGTAGCTCGGCAGCGATAGAGCGATGAGCTAGGTGAGGGAGTGCAAACATGACTCAGGAGGACGACTGATAATCATGGGGCACGAGGCAGCTTGAGTCACACCAAGTAATATGATCTATTAATACTTTTTAAAAGTCAATGACTTCATCAGGCAGGCTTCTAAATCACAATGAGTCAGGTTGAGGTGAGGAGAGATGCCCCCGTCTTCTGGGGAGCACTGACACCTATAGTTTCTTACTATTGCACATCCACCACCTGCAACTAGCTGGATATCAAAGCTGTGACCAAAATGTGTCAACTATCAAATAACTGTCCTAACATTTATAACTGAATGATTTATCAGGTAAAAAATGACTGAAACAATTAAGACATTAACATAACATATGATTTCTATCTCTGCTTGTAGAACTCATAATAAAACTCAAGTACTGCACTGACTGTAGGAATCCAAACATTTTAATCCATTTGGAGCTAAGACTGTGACGACATCTTACTGTTATCTGCCAGACTATTTCACAGGTACATATTGAGCGGGCAGAAGGATTCCTAGACACATTTCCATGAAAATATTTCACAGCTGTCATGAGGAGACAGCTCACGCTAACAGTGGAGTCAACAGCTCAATTATTTTGTTCATGTGTAAGTGTACACACACATTCACTGATGCTGTGGCTTCTGTGGACATTCAGGTATGTGACTTAAACTTCTGAGGCATTTACAACAGACCTGTTATTTGGCAGCATCTTCACAAGTTCATGGACATTTTTATTTAAGCATATCCCTTTTTTTTATGTAGCAACTTTACATGATGCACAAAACGGGATGAAGATTGTTATGATTTGGCATTTGTCTCTGCTCCGTGGATATACTTCACAATATAAAAAGCAAATCAGTACAGCATGTGCTTACATAGGATGATGTATAACTTAAAATAAAAAGGAACATGGTGTGAAATTTACAGGGCTGCAGAACCAAGCTGCAGTACAGTTTAGATGTTGATGGCAAGGTGGGTCAGGCCACACTCAATTCTGCAGGAAGGAAACTCCACCTCTGCAGCAGGCAGCTGGTCCAGCCGAGCCCTCGGGTGGTGGTGATGTCACAGACGGCATGTTCCCCTACCCCGCCTACCTAACAAAGTCCAAACCTGTCACTCAGTTCCCCTCCAGAATTCCAACTATACATCCCAGGCCTCCACCCACACGCAGCACATGCACGCTCCCACCAGGAAAGCATTAGAGGCCTGTTTTCACCATGAATACACGGCTGCACGACAGCTGCAGCACAGCTTTCTATGTCAGACAAGAGTGAAGAAGTAAATCGATAACTATCTTGCTTATTTTATCAGATTAAATAGGTTTTGGAAAAGCAATAAAAGGACAGAAATCTTGGTCCATCTTGGTATCTTTAAACCAGCTATTTTCATTGCTGTGTGTCAACAGTTCCGTTCAATGTTAGGCAATTTAGAAGAAATTATCACAGTTGAGAAGCTAAAGGCAGAAAAATATGTGATAACTGGTTTATATGACTGAACGATTTGTTGTTGACAAACTTCCTGTCAGTTGACTTAGTTGTTGTTGTTGTTGCTTCAGTAACGCATTTCCTAATGACTAGGACTGTACAAATCTCAGCAGAACAAACCACAAAGATAGCATCGGACAGTGTGTAGGTGTATCTGCCTTCTAAATCATATTCAGTATCAGTATCAGAGGCTCTATGTGGTCCAGCCTGTAGTGTTTCATATATTTCATGTATACACTGCATATAAATTACTGTGAAACACCTGACACGCTTTCTCTTTTGAAGCAACAAATCCAGTCTCGTACAACTGCTGGTTGTCAAGAAAAGAAAGAATGGGTGATATGTGTAGGCGTGAAATCAACATCATGCTTGCACTATGCACCCATTTCCTCTCCACACACACAGCTTCAGTAACACTAAATATAGATCATTTTCCATCTCTGTGTCAGTTATCCTATGTGCACAGATACAAGTAAGAGTTTCACACACACAGAGAAAAAAACACCTTAGGCGATTAATTAAGAAAAACACATTGTACCTACACAGATGAGGGGAAATGGTGCGTCTACCTACTGTCATTAGGAGAGGGAATGCTGAGCTAAACCAAATAGTCATCAACATGGTTAGGTGTTAATTACCTGCTGCGTGGCTCAATGCCCAAAGAGAATTTACAGACCTCAACATGAAAATCATCAGCCGTAGTTTTTCTTTAATTAAAGAAAAATGCAGATCGAATGCCATTAAATTGTGCTATTCTAGGACAGAAATCTGTCTTCATCTGCAATTTTTAAATATTCCCCAACCTCCTCATTCCGCGCACAAACAAACCAGAGCTTGCCACAATGTTTTCCTCTGAAAAAGCTGAAGCATACTACAAGAAATGTTCAATTGTGAGAAAAAAAAATTGAACACATTCAAGTTCTCAATGACCAAAGAACCATTCAGTTCAGCCCACTTGTTTTTTTGCACATAGAGAACAAAACGTTGCAAAAAATAGCTCTAGATGAAGGAGTGGGTGTGAAAGTGTGAGCTTAGTGTGGTTTCATGCTTTTTGCAAAATGAACTGAGGGTTGACGAAAACAGTCCAAAACACGTTCTCAGTTACCGTAGCACAAATTGAATCAGGGAGCTTTGTCTAGAAAAGAGAATGTCTGTATCATCATGGCCGTGCAGAAGTTATCAGCTCTCATTAATCTTCGATGGTAAAGATTCAACTGGCCCACACCAGTTTCCCAGTTTGGCAGCTATACAAAAAGCCAGTTCAACCTTGAACTAGAATAAAATCTGACAAAATGATCATTCACTATCAGGAAATACATCCTCAGGGGTCAGAAGAAGCTATAAGTCTCTTTGAGTGTTCAGATTGTGCTTCCCAGACAGGTTCTTGCTCTCGGTTCTGCTGACAGAGCAACGCGAACCGCTTCATAGACCGACACCAGCACCAAGAAGAAGGAATGGTCCCCCATGAGGCGAGAGTGGTGGTGGGGGTTGCCCTCAAGCTGACAGGTGAAACGTGCCATTTGTAAGACTTGTTCAGTGGGCCAGAGCCAAATGCAGCAATTTCAATTAAGGACATAAAGTCCATGCTCAGACAGTCTGGAGCCTGCCAAGTTGCTGCCTCAGCTAGACAGCAGAATGTGACAGATCGCAATGATCCACTCCTGATATCATCATGACCAAAGCATCTCATCCATTCTGGATGCTTATGAATGTAGCCTATCAAAAATGTGTGATGGTATAAATATTCATGCCTGTCTTGGTTTTCCTCTACAACCTTTCAAGGCAGTCAGTCCACTAAGCTGCAATCTGTCTCAACCTGCGTTTCTTGGTTAGCTAAGCATTAAACCACAGCAGCATAGAGGGGGGAAATGATATAAGAAAACTGAAATTTGACAGGGGCATCTGTGTATCACTTCCTGTCCTCAAACCCGTGCAGATTTAACCTTTGCTAAATCTCTGGGGCTGGACAACACAGCTGTCAGTAATCAAATAGTCAACCACGAGGGTTTAATGATAAACAGATGGATGTGAAGACCTATTCCTCGCATCTTTACACTGTCTGTCCTCCTCCATCATCGCCTTTCTTCTCATGCTTCACTGGCTTTCACACGAGTGACCCAGGAGTTTTTGTGAGGAGCATTGTTGTGTTGAGTACTTAAGAGTGCTGGAAGTGAGAAATAGTGGAAAAAATAAGACAGAATGAAAGGTTTGAGGGGGAGGGAGACTGTAGGCTACATGAGGGAGAGCAAGAGAAAAAGAGGGGGAGGGAAAGGCATTAACTTCCTGTGGAAACACCCACTTTTCCCATGAGCTCATACAAACCAGAAAGGTCACTTATTCAATACCTAATACACGAGGAGAGAAAGCGAGCACACAATGTGTCCCCTGCTTTAAAGGAGCATTCTGTAAAAGTGGGGAAGAGCTTCGAGAGAGTACGCATCGCTGCAAGAGTTAGATGAAAATAATAATAAAACAAGTTTTGGTTGAGCCAGGTCATTTTCCAAAGTCTAAAGCCGCTGCTGTAAAGTTGAACGACCATGTGGTCTGCTCAACATCCATAGTAGCGATGTCTGACTGAATGTTTGAAGGTAGCACTGAAACTTGGCCAGACGCCAAATGAAAGGAACCCATACACATCAGTCCTCTTCCTCCTAATGCGCAACAAATCAATAGCCTGTCCCTTCAATCACTGCCTTGTCCTTACATGCTGGCAGACCAGTGAAACTCTTTAAAGATAATTCAGTTTTTGTTAGTTTCCCTATTAAAGCTCAATATTCACAAAGATGATATTTTTTGGGCTACGCCCCGTTTGGTCTTATAGTCTGTGGTCTGTATAGTAAATGCAGTACTACTGCATTAGCAATTGCTGCGTCTTTACTTCTACATGCCAAGCTGTATAACCTCTTGGCAGACTGATTCTTGCCACGGGATCGATCTCATCAAATGCTTTTCCGATTGTATTGTACAATATATGTACTGTTCTTATTATTTTAAAATTTAATGAGCTTACATGCATTATGTTGCCTCTGGAAGTATGTCAGTCTAGTGACTTTGTTATGATAGATACAGTATAATATGTTTTTAGCCAGATCATTGCTGATTAAGCTAATGATAGTAGTGATGTCCAAACTCTTCTTATTCATATATATTCACCACTGAATAGAACATCATCTGACTTCTGGAACCACTTAAGCCGTAGTATTACTTACTCACGTCTGCACTGTTTGCACTTCTGGTTAGATTCTAACTCCATTTCACATTTCGTCATTAAACCTGTACTCTGCTCAATGACAATAAAGTGGAATTTAAACCTTTTCACTGTCAATCTAAACCCATTCAGATTTAACTAAATAAATAATAATAATTTAACTATTGTCATTCAAGTGGTCATTAATGAAGCACATTAAAAAGGTAGTCGTGGACTATACTTTGACATACTGGTACTTTACAATAAAATCAAACTACGCAGTAGGTGCTGAGTGGCCCTACTAGAACCGAAGGCTGCAGGCTTGGGGATAGCACTCATGCAGAGAATAAAGCAGAGGATAAATGTCCCACTAAGTAGGCCAACTCCTGGCGCAGTCAACCCCCTGCTCTCCTCTAACCTCTCTGGCATTAAGACTTCAATCGCCCTGCTAAATATCAATGTGTGCCGGACTCTAAACACGTTTGAACCCACTCAAAGGTATAGAATGAAAGAGGTGCCATTTAAAGGCCTTTTTTCTACCAGATCACTGGGCTCAAAGCTGCCCGTCTGCTCTAAAGTGGTCACACTACAATCTACTTCTTTATCTCAATTCTGTAGGTACATTTTGTTGCACTATAAGCGGAGACCTGTGTAAATAGCCCACAAAACTGATTAAACAAAACAACACAAAGACAGAGAACTATGTGAACCGCCCTTATTGTTCTAGCTAACCATGTGACATCACATAATGTTCCCCTTCCCTGAATTAAGCCTGCCCTAAGCCGAGCCATTGATGGGTTATCGATGCCGTTTTCTCTACGGCCCTTCCTTGTTTTGCTGGGAGGGACAGGAAATAAAGACTTATTTTGATAAGATTAACTTTCTAAAAAGACATGGTGATACTCCCTGACCGCGATTCGCTCTAGCGAATCTTCATCAGTGGCTGCTTTTTTGGAGATGAGAAAACCTAGACCCATGTGCACTGGAAGTGGAATTGATGTAGAGGATAAATGAAACAAGCCAAGGGCAGAATAGTGAAAACACAGCTGTGAGGTTCTATGAGCAGATAGCGGGTGTTAGAGTTGTGCTGTATTTCTTTTATAACATAAAAGAATTTGTACATGTTGTCATATACTGAGAGTCAGGTCGTTTAATCAGTTCTTCTTCCTCTGCTTGTCTTAGTGCAGAAGTAGCACTGCACATGCTCGCATCAACAAAGCATTACTGTGATGTCTCAGTGAGAGGACATCAGCTACTGCAGTGACGATGTGGACAGAGACACTACTGTGTGATTTTCAAAAAAAACAAAAAAACATAGAAAGTCACTCAGCGGAGTGTGGCTCACAGTCTACAGTCTATGGTTGTCAGGAAAACCGTATGACTGACCAAATAATGGGATGCCGTGTCACAGGATCTAAAGAGCTGGCTCACAAATGAAGATTAGAAAAGAGCAACTGTTTATAACTAAACTACAGAAATGTACAGAAACTGCAGAAATGAACACGACTGTCATTTTACAATGAAACTGTTTCCTACTGTCACATTACAGTTCTTAGCATGTGGTACAGTACGTATGGACGCTTCCCTTCTCGCTCTGTAGGTTCCTGCCCTGTCATCATTACATCATTAGAGCTTTTTACATTGGTATAGATAATTATCATATTCAACAGTTCTAAAGCAGTTTTATAATTTCTTAGTAGAACATTGGAGAGAAAAATTAAAAGATAATCAACGTAAGGTTTAAAGAAATATTATATTTGAATGTGCAGCATTTACAGACCAGTAAAACGGAGACGTGAGGTGTTACAGTCACAATTAAACTGCAAAATCTGTTTATTCCAAACATGGTTAAAGCTGATTTTTTCTCTTTTCATCACCAGTAAACTGTAACTTGAATGGCATTTTCTCCCTTCAAAAACACTCAAGTAAACACATAAACACAGCATGAATTTCACTGTGGCACTTTCTGGTGTAACCGAGCCTTTAGACAGAAACCCTCATCAACACACCAAACGAAATCATTTGAGGGAACGATGTTAACTCCTCCACAGATAGCAGAGAATCTACGCCAAGCTGCAGTGAACGTGTTCTGGAGGCGGTCTAATGTCTTTATAGCAAAATCTTAAACAACTGACAAAGTGAACTGGTCTGAGCTGGGCAGTATCTGGGGAGGGCTGGCAGTCAGCGGACAATGTTTTGGTTAGACATACCAAATGCTATCTGGGCAGCTGTTGACTTGTGCACTGACGTGTGCCAGATTAAAAGTCTGCTGAGAACAGAGTCACATACAGTTGTTAGTTTAATATAACACAACAACTGACTCAGCCAAACTCACATGTTCCCAAATGTATCCACACATGTACCTGAGGTTTACTGCTCACGCTGTGGTTCCTTATGAGTGGAACAGACTTAGAAGCTCATTTGTTGAGGACAGAAGTCACACTTGGCCGTTGTCATCAACACATTTGTGCAGTGAGTTGTACTGTGCTGTCACCTGTTGAGGGGGTGTCTCATTCCATGCCTCACCTCCCCCTGATGGACAGCAGGTGCCCCACATGCCTCTGGACACTGTCTGCATAGGACATGCCAAATGTCCACCAGCTGCCTGGTAGGCAGCTGAAGGCCCAACATCAATGACAGGAGAGTGCTTTAAAAAATCATCTAGTGCTCTGTCAACAAAGTTGCATGAAAACAGTCAATCAGAAATACAAAATCCACAACGGGATAAAGGCTAGCTGCATCCAAACATATTCAAATATATCTCTTGCTCAATGTTAGGAGCCAGTGGGAAATGTGTTGCTAAAATAAGCAGCATGTCAGTTTCCCATAGCCCGAGTTGTTGTTACATGATTCTGAGATGTGAGACCTGATACTGTGGCTAGTTATTCTGAAACAGACAGATGTGTGAATACAGAACAATGGCTAAAAACAACACATAGGAACAAGCTCCCCTCGATGTCTGTCTGATTATCTGAGGGGCAGTGACCAGAAAACAAGCGGGGATATGGCAGGTGAAACAGGCTTTTCTTTTTACCTATCAGAGCGAAATGCTACTTCAAATTACTCATAAACAGTTGACATATGCCTCATAGTGCAATTATTAAAATAAAGATTTGTATGTTAAAAGGTATACAAATTGAACCTCAATAAACTTCTTAGTTGCAGCTCATGTTTGGCAGAAGCTGGTTTTATTTACCGTGTAATATTACATTTAACACTGAAAACATTTTTTTCATATTCAATAATTAAGTTATTATAATTAGAACGGATTAAATGCTTTGCTCAGGGCCACATAAGCTGCAGCTGATATTGTATTTGAAGTGAAATGCTCAATAAGTATTTAAGAGGAAACACAAAGAGATCAGTTTATCTGACTTTTGTCCTTGCTGGTGGTGACTTCCAGGGCCTATGGCATGCATCCATTAAACTACCTGCAGGAGTTCTTCACTCAGATCTCCATGTGTTTTATATGTAAACAAGCTAATGGGCATAGAGGAAGCATAGAGGTGAAAGAGAGAGACGCTGGAACAAACTGAGGAGATAAAGAGGAAACCTTTACCTATCATTGTTCTACTATTCTGAGGGCTTTTGTTTTTTCATCCAGACCCTATTGCAGACCTAGATTATTGCAATTCATTTATCTAGATTAATGCAATTCTTGCTAAAGACGTTAGCAGCACAATCAATGGCAATGTCAATACATGAAAATGACTTGCATTTTAATTGAACCAGTGATCAGAGCAGTGAATAAGTCAAAAACATTATATGTACAGTAATTATGACCAGTGTTTGATACATGGTGCTATCTTCTAAATGCTAAGACAGATTCTTCAGATTATTTTTCATTAATCTCTGCAGGATCACAAACAGCCGATAAACACATAAATAATTGTTTTTTACACAGAAAGTATGTTATTCACTAAAACTAAGAGTGAGTGTGCACAACCTGCAGATCAGATTGAACATCTTTGCTCCCACCACAGATGTTTAATCATAGTTTCTTTCACTGCGTCATCATGAGTAACATATATTAGTAAGCATATAGTCATCACCTCCTTTATGCTATTAGACTGAGAACATGAGGGAAGTTTGATCTATCTATCTATATATATATATATATATGTGTGTGTGTATATATATACATATACATATACATATATATATATATATCCTCTTAGGACCTTGCGTACACACATTTTGGGCTGATCGCAACTGTTACACAGCCTTTCACAAATAGGTATGTAAAGAAAAGGGCATTGCTAGTTTTTAATGCAAAATGTTGTTATGATTGTTATGTGTTGATAAAGCAATTGTGTTATAATTAGGTTAAAATGTAAACAAATGATGTCTTTTCTGAAAATGTTTGTGAAAAGATGATGCTTAGTTTTTGTACTTATCGGGTTCCAATAAGCCCAAATAGCAAAATGAATTTCAAAATGCATATCAAATTAGAGCTCGGGTCTTAAGAGGATATATATAATTAGCGTTAGTTTCTTGCTTGCTTTGCTACAATATATATAACGTAGACATAGAGAGAGAGGAAGAATTATCATTCGATCTCAGATCTGTAATTTTTGGTGGGCAACACCTTTAAACTCCAGCAAATAGCTCTACACAAGCAGAGAAGAGGCTTGAAAAAGCACCACAGGACTGCTTAGAGAACATCTGGTGACTGGTATAATTTTAAATGAATTTTCTATCCCATCACTGCCTTTTTACATCAGCTTTACAAATATTAATCGTTCTCACACATGACACCCTCTTACTGTTGCATTCATGTTAAAGCGTGAGTCAGAGCTTCTGAGAGGGAGCACATTTTTTTCTTGACTAAAGGAGGGTGTCATAGAAAATGTTCACACCTGCCACACAATAAACACGTTCCAGCCCAACGTCTAGGCTGAAAATCCTCTTTTGCTGAATAAGGTAATGATTGTGTGCACAGTAATGTCACGGAACTCTTCACGAAACTGCACAACAAGCGATAGTATGAAAAAACAAAACAGAACTAACTTCTAACAGACACCTACTGTATGTTAAGCAACCTACAGGAGAAGTGTGCACAATGAGGAAGCACACGTACAAAGGAAGGTGAGCACTACCCATTGTTTTCTCAGGTACTAGTGAGGATGCAAGCCAACGTTGGTGAACATGAGTAAACAGTGACACAGGTAAAGGACAGTGAAAGTCACACAAGACAGAAAGGAGAGTGAAATGCTGCTGAAATATGAATGTAAACACCATTTGTGTAACAGTGCATCTGCTCCTACTTGTCCTGGAAACCGACAATGAATCCATTCATGTATTAGACTGACAATAAAACACGGTTACAGCACATTTAACTACAATCATCCACAATACACAACCACAAAAACACACTAATTTGCACCAGTTGTGACTCGTGTCATAAGAATTTCTTTATTGTATTTACTGTACATTGAGCTATTGCTGACTATGAACGGTCTTCATCCCTGGATGGTCATTACTTTCTCATTATGCAGGAGCAAAAGGGATGACCTGCTACTCTCTGGAGCTTTCCCAGATGGGTGGGAGTGTCTGTACAAATTCCGAACTCCCTTTTGCATGAACATTCCTATGGTGTGATGCGTGGCATTTTGCCAGATTGAACAAAATTACCTAAGCAACAGGGTTGTATTTATCCATGAATTCAATGAGGAGATTAAAATGCATTTAGTGCTGCAATCATGTGCATCGCATCCCATATTACAAAAGTGCAGCCGATATAAACTGATTCATCATCTAACTATACTACTTAGCACTTAGTAATTCTCATATATTTGGATGAAATTTTGTTAAATTTGTTCTGAGGGATGTGCTGGAGGGATCTCCCCCTATGTGTGAATGTACGAAGCTCTTTACATTTAAACATATCTTGTGTAAGACGATGTTTTCCATACTTGTTTAGGGCTGATGGCGGAAAGGTCAGAGAGTTGCCACAAACATTATGACCCACCTCCTGGGAACTATGAATAATCATGACAAATTTCATGGCAATCTTATTTTATCTGGCCTTTATTTAGACATGTTGTGCTCTGGTGTGGGTGTTGGACAGTCAATATTTCCAGCTTTACAATAAATCGTACAAACAAATGCAAAAAAAAAAAGTGACATGAAGCACGTAACGCGACACAGACCCACCACCTGATGTCCCTATGTGGTAAAACTTCAAGTAGTCTTTGAATATGAAACTGAATTAAAAAAGAAACTAATCTATCTATCCGCTCTGTACACTACAGCCTCTGATGCTTCAGGTTGACACTGAGACAAACCACACGCCCGGGAGATTTCATACCATCATTTGTACAAATATACTTACAATGGGCTACATTTGGTTAGAGTCTGATGTTCACCGAAGTCTGTGAACATCAAACATACAGTCATAACTATGTCACCGCCCCATAATGACATGTCAAAAAAGAGAAGCGCACAGAAGAATGAGAGCTACAGTATGTTCTCATCAGAGCACAGTTAATGCTCTTTCAAAACAACACCGGGGCGCAGAATAAACTTGCATTTGCAGTCGATGTTAATGGGTCAGTGCGAATTATTGAACCGTGCTCATGAGCCAGAGACTGATAATGAGAAGGAGAAGAAACAGTAAATATGACGTTTTTTCAAATTGATTAAAGGTAGCGTTGGGTTCGGGTATTCTTCTTAATTTACACACAGCGTTTTGCCACATTAACTTTTCATGAGCATAATAAAGAAATCAATCCTAATAAATGACAAACTGTGCACAGGTTGAATTTGTCACACACAGGGTTTGCGTGGTAAATGGTATTTGGGTGTAAAGGCTGTGACCAGGAATATGGAAAGTAAGACATAAATAAACTAACTTTGTGTTGAGGGCATGCAAAACACTGTTTTAAATATTACTGTCGAGTGGTCACTGGAGTACGAAACATTAAACAGTTATTATGGTCTGTGTGTGTGTGTGTGTGTGTTTGTGTGTTTGTGTGTGTGTGTGTGTGTGTGTGTGTGTGTGTGTTGTGAAGGACTTTAAAGTAAAAAACTTTGGAATGACAGCTATGTGTTATCAGATGAATAAGAGTATCTGGTTTTCAGACTTGGATATGCACACAATGCAGGTTGCTCATAGAAACACGCACACAAATGGCTTTCTTTTATTTTTGTGCTTATAGACATTGTGAACCGGATGGAGGATTCACATGCAAAGTGACTGTGAAGCCATTCACAAAAAGAGTCCAAAGTGTTGACTCAGTCATGCACACAGTTTGAAGAGGCACCTTTTCTTTTTTCTTTCTGGGTGACATGTTGCTAAAAGCTTTGCTCCTGAGTCTTTAATATATGATATTCATTTAGTGTACTTTATAGTCAGTCAGAAATCCTGTTGTGAAAAACCACGGGGCAGTTTATTTGCTCTCATTATGATTCTGCGCCGTGAGAAAGCAACAGGTGTCCCGCCTACAGCGCTGAACAAACAACGTACACTCATCACCTGCACACACACACACACACACACATACACTGAAAAAGCGCTTACTGTCATGCGGTTCAATCTTTCATTTCAAAGAAAAAACTATCAAGCTCCCTTAAAGGAGATGAAGGAACACTGGTCAGATATATAAATGGAATTGTTTGTACTCAGCGGTATGGCATGTGACATATCACTGAGCCAGACACAAAGTTACAAAACAGCCTGTAGCCAAAAATGGACTGAGAGCATATCACGTGCGGTACGTACAACAAAGCCTCTAAACTAAGTCTCCAACACACATCTACATAAGTGTCACTGCAAACACTTTGTTCAACCACCTGTGGCTGTTTCTGAGAAATGCACATGAAACTGCGCCTACCGCACCGAGCTCTAACACTACTACCAAGATCACACCTTGTCTCCATATGTCCATTCAGTGAGGGCTCTTCTTATAATCAGTGTTTTTTCTATTGAACTACTAAATTATCTCATATCTAAGAACTCAAAGCCACACTAGAAAGTGTGGGCGTTACGCAGAATAGGAGAAAGACAGCGGTTACTTATTCACTCGCTGTAAATCCAGCGGAGGTCTACAGAAATCCTTAACTAATCCGTCTGGTCATGATCAGTCAGGATGTTTTGCTCTCATCTATTAGTCTCCACTGCTGAGGGCTGCCACCACACTAATATTAGCAAAGCATGTGAGCAAGCAACACCATGTTTTTCAGCCAGCAATCTCATAATGGAGACATCACATTCTAGCAGCTACTTCGGTTACCCGGTGTAAATGAGGAATGTTTTTACAAGAAATTATTTTTTTGATAAATAAAAAAAACTAAGCTACAGAGTCACACACCATCACACATGTAGTCTTCACATGGCCAACATGACTCATGTTTTCCCTTACTTGGGATGCTTCCTCCCTTACAGACGTCACATTAAACAACGCGCTGTGTTCCACAACTTTTGTCAGATGACTCAATGTTATGTCATCCCCATGCTATTTCAGCTTGAGTCAAATGCTTGGCATTGGGGTGACCAGCAGCTCCAAAGGGACCTGCCACTCGTATTGCTAACAACATCATTTTTACCCACTGACTCCCCCCCAAAAAAACCCTGCCTCAGCAGAGTGAAGAGGAAGTTATTTTAATTTTTTTTATTTTCTATTTTGTCTTAGACTCCCTCGAGATCAGCCATGAGCATCAACCCTCTTTAGAAATGACTGATATGTGGCCACAGAATCAAGTATCAACACTGAAAGACCAAATGATTGATTGATCAATTGATAGCGTTGTTTACTTGGTTGACTTGGTTGACATATTTCCTGTATCAAACTATAACTTTCTTTGTAATCAACTGTGGTACAGCCACCTGTACTTGTGTTTAGTTAAAAATATAGTTTGCTCTATTTAAAAAAAGGGTTTTTTGTGGATCTCAGATATTGTATTAACAATTTTCAAATGAACCTAGACTGTAACATGCTCCAAGCCTAGTCAGACTGCAGAAGTAAACTCTTTACACAGACCTTTATACAATAGTAACTTCTTACCTACTTCATAACTGGATGTCAAAACAACCAATTGTTTTACCAACCTAGAACACGAAATTACATCTTTGTTCTAGTAACGAATTTGATGGAAACCATATCCATAAGAGATTAAAGTAAATAGCGTTTGGCGGCAGCCTCCCCAACATGCAACAGAGGTTTTCAAAGAAAGCACTTATGAGTACGAGCCCTAGTAATACACGGTAATAACGTGTAAAAACTGAAACTATTTCTGGTGAAAGTTACGTCAGGTACTTTGTGTTTTTGGCAAAACACAAAACACCAAATCTAAGCTGTCAAATGCACACACACACACACACACAGAGGTACTTTCAGGGATTCAGGAAACAGGTCATGTTTTTCCATACAAAACTGGGAGGTCCTAAGAGCAGCAGTAGAGGGACTTCCTTTGCCGAAGGGCCAAATTCCACATGGTCCATGACCATTCACCCACCCAGGCTGACCAGACCCCTCCAGCCCACACCCACCAACCCCCAACTCAACCTCACACCAAACCAACATGATATCAGTAAAAGGTTCCTTTACCACAGTAGTTGTGAGGAAAGTCTCAACCTCACAACCAGCTGTTAGTTTCTCCCCTGGCAGGAGATTATTAGAAACGTCTGGATATCACACAGATGCTCCTACAGCCAGCATCTCTGCAGAGCTGAGGGTCACACTGAATACGACATAGATCTAATGTATATAATGTGGATAATGCACATATAGGTATCATGAATCATATCACAGTTTATTTATGTAGCACAATATTGAAAAAAATGCAAACAGGGGATTTACAATAAATATTTATATACTTGCATTAGATAAAGAAAAAATCCCCCCCCAAAAAAACTCTTGTTAGTGTTGGCAGTCACTGATCTAGCAGAAATGATTAGCTTTATCTGAATGAATTGGGAATGACATTTGAATTAAATGATGATTGGTATCAGGAGATTTCTATAGACTTTTTATTATTAGGTTTATTGCTAAACCTCTGGTCACATCTACCTCAGTGAGATGATAAAAACACCTATGATCAACTAGGACTTTCTATCATTTTAAATAATTTATTCTACTCTACTATAAATAAAAAAACTTCACAATCACAGTATTAGTATTAACACGGTAACGTTTGCAAGTTAAATCTCGTGAAATGTCTTTTCTGCTTTAAATGCTCCCCTGTTCAGGTCAGACTGGTCACAAATCTGTGCCACATCTATGTGATCCCGTTTTACTTGGTATGCAGTTAATGAGCTTTTTGAACCCTCATAAGAACAACTCCCCCAACACACACACACACACACACTCAGAAGCTTTTCACCCCCACTCTGAAACGTGTGCCAGCCCACTATTGTCTGACAGTGTGGAGACATGCAGCTGCCTGCAGTCTGGTCTCCTGGAAGCCAGAGCCAGCATCAGTAACACTCGCCGACATGAGGTGGCGGGAAGGGGGGGGGGTGCACACAAGGCAAAGGGCAAAGTTTGTCATCTCTTTGACACAGTGTGTGTGTGTCAGTGTGTGTGTGTTTGCGTGTGTGTGGGCCCTCTCCTAAATGACTATTCTGAAAGCCTGGAAGGTCAAAGCAGCGCAGGCCGTGTCTGCAGCGTGCTGGAATGCAACCAGGGGTAGAGGGAGGTAAACTGTTTACATGCCTTTTATATGTGACACAGATGAGCCTTCTTTAAGTAGGCGGCTCCGTTTCTAAGAATATTTCTTATTAGTATGCTGCTCGTCTTCATTTACTGGAGGTGCTTCGGATTAGGCAGCAGCTTGTTTCTAAGTCTTTCAATGGACATTTTGTGCTGCTGCTGTTTATTTTACAGTCACTCAGCCCTAACGGATTTTCTCTGTCTAGTTCACATATTTCCAATGAGATTTGGAGCATGTGTGTGTATGTGTGTGTGTGTGTGTGTGTGTGTGTTTTCTCTCTCCAACCCAATCCTCACTATGATCCATTGCACTTTCTGCACTCCTCTCTCTCTCCTACAGCCTTTAGGACTATTACAGGCTAAATATCACAGTTAAACCAACTTAAATATCACAGTTAAACTAACTTAAATATCACAGTTAAACCAACTCAGTGAGATGTGCCACTTTGCCCTGCAGACCCACTTTTCCTTTCTCTTTTGACTGGCGGCTATAACTGCAAAGTGGAAGTGGATTTGTCGGAAACCATCGTGTTAAAGTGACAGCCGTCCTCTCCTGTTACATTCACAAAATAAGATCATCTCACTGAAGCGTAATCCCGCAGCCCCTCGGCTGATAGTTTGTGGCCTCGGCAAAGTAGCGGAGAAACAAACGGAGCCCGGTGCGCGCTTGCGGGGCTCCGGTGTCCGGCCTCCCTCCGCCTGAGCAGTGAAATCAAAGCGACGGCTACATTGAAGGGAAGGCTGAACGCTACTGACCTGGATAAACTGGATTGTCAGTGCTGATTTGCCGACACCGCCGCCCCCGACCACAACCAGCCGGTACTTCTCCTGCACCGATCCGTCCTTCCAGCCAGCCATCGAGGACACTTCACGTCGCTGCGCTGCGCTCGAAGCCGCCGCCGCCGCCGCCGCCGAAACACCAGTGAGCAGCAAACACCCACTTTTTTCCCGTAAACTGAAGAGGCCCTGCAGAGGAGACACCGGAGCGCAGAGAGGTGCCAAAAAAAATAAAAAAACAAAATACGAGTCGTCGGTGTAGTCCGTTATGCGCACGGAGAAAACAGACGGGGACCCCGGAGCTACGTGCGCTTGTCCATACGTGTGACCGCGTTCGAGCCTCGATAACACTGCGATGTTCGAGTTGTGGATCCGATAGTGGGAGTAATCAGCCAGGCCAGTACTAATGTCTGGCGCTAGGGGCCCTTCTACAGGCAGTGACTGCCTCAACACCCCCTCTGCGCACACACACACACTCACACACACACATCCCCAACCCACTCTCCAGCCCTGACACTGATATCACACACCCATGCACTCACAGTCATTTCAGTAACTGTGGCTCGAAGCTGTCAACAAAATGCAAAACTGCATCAGTACTAAGCTGCTATATGTTTTTTTTTTTTTTTTTTAATGTGGCTTCATAGAATAATGAGTTTGACTTTGGCACAGCACTTTTATTCTCACCAACACACAACACAGGAGCTTCTCATCAAATTAAAAGAAAGACAATCCTGTCATTTCCATTTGGTTATTTTGGCAAATGATATTGTCAACATCGAGTTCCCACAAGCAGAGTAAGCAGATGTCTAAAAAACAACACTTCCATGCACTAAGCCTTGATTTATTACACCACACTATTTCCAGATGTCCACATTTCTCCGTGGGCCGTGCACACAAATTGATTCAGGATTTTGAACCTTGAAAACATGTTTATTTTTGGATAATGCTTTTCTACTTCAAAAACTCATCAGCAAGAGACATTACTTATTGTCAAAGGGTAAATCATAACAGCCGTTTTAGAAATTCACAGGAAATGACATAAGAATTCAGTCATTTTCACATAATTTTACAGGTTGAGCACAATCAAATAATAAAAAAAGGTATAAAGTAAATGTAAATCTAAATATGATGCAGACAAATGAGTTCCCCATGGTGAGGTTTCACTTGGATTGTTTCTGACAGTGTTGAAGTGCAGACTCCTGCTAATTAATCTGAAACAACACTTTCTTTTAGTGTAGACAAACAGTTTTATTTAACCATTTCAATCCTACTACACTGTTCAACCTTACAGATTCATCACCACACTGTACTTTGACTGGTGTGGCGCCACCTAGTGTCAATTTACCTGCCACTGTGAACTTCGGTGTTGTTGAATTTGGTTCATTTTTTTACTGCTTTACCTGTTTTGTTAAAGGTTATTATTGAGGGAAAGCCTGTAAACCTTTGATGAGGAGAACATGCAGCTACATGCAGCTTGTCAGAATAAAAAATAGGGCACAAAACACCAAACCTTAGTTTTATTGTCTCGTTGTGATATCTCCATCAGTTATTGAGACACATTTTGTTTAATATCTAATATCTATTATTTAGTCAGTGTGGTTCATAAGTTACAGTTATTTTCATTTGATGATGTCATTTTTGGCATTTTGTGTCCAAAGTAAGGGTGGAGTGGAACAGATTGACTTAGTGGGTTTTCCTGCAATTGTGACAATTCTCAGTAATATCTACAATAAATCACAGAAAGGCTGCACACAGTAGCTTGGATGTGAAAAACCTGCCAAATAGCTGTTTATTGTCACGGATGGCGCTCTGATGTCAAAGCCACCTTTCAACCATTATCTAACCCCCTGCAGAGACAGTTTTCACAGGTATTGTAAATGTATGACCAAGGTTGTGAACCTTTAATCTGGCAGTTAAAAGACGCATTTTAAGGCATCTGAGAAAGTCTAATCAGAGCCTAGAGCTATAAACGTGGACAGTCCCTTCATTTGAGGACACAATGTCTCTTTGAAATCACTTATTAAACTATTATCTACTACACCACATGTACAGTGACTCAAACAGTAGCTGGTATTCAAAACATTCATTTAATGAGTGGTAGACATTTCATGTACAGTATATAAGTCAGAAAGAGATTTACTTCATCTCCATCTCCATTATTAAATGTGTTACATTCACGAGTCATTTCCATCGATTCCATGTATTTTAATCAAAGTTTCACAGCATATAAAATAAGCCTTTAAAAGGAACCCAGCTAGGAGGTACCAGAAGAGAGCCGTCGAGATTTACAAGGAAACCCTCCATTGCTCACAGTTAATCTTAACTTGCTCTCAGTATTGGAAGATTACAAAACACTATTTGTCCACATCACTGTTTTCTTCCTTTTAAATATGAAATCAAGTGAACTAATGAAACACGACGGTGAAAAATGTCCATAACTACAGATGGAGCTGTGACTCAGTGAAGACAGCAAGAGGCAAATGGTTCTACTTCTTTTAATAGTTGTTTATTGAAAATTAAACAGGGACAGAGACATTACTTAGATGTAGTTTACAGATAAAGCTGATATTTATATATATAAAAAAAAAAAAAACAGAAGCAACTGACCATACCAAGTTTTTAATTTGCTGTGGTGAAAAGGCTGTGAAGTGGGTGATACAAGAAAACAGCGAGTGACTTTTTAAAAGTCACAAGGATCAGATGTTTGTCTTTTTCTGGGAGAGGTTGATCTTGTCGCCGAGGCTCAAGGCCATCCCCTGTGGAATGAAGGAGGGAGGATTTACTGTAACAGACCATTCTATTGTAACATTGGACACATAGTGCAAAGTCATGTAATGGACCATTTCATATTTCAACTGTGCTTGTCCATTCAGTCCAGTTCTTTCAATGATGTATTAAACTAAAATGATAGCATTAATCCGTCACATTGCTTGAGCTGAGGCTAAATGAATTCAACCAAGCCTCTTCATCTCAAGGCTTTGTGGTGTAGCAGCTCTGACCCACCTGACTTTTGGCTCTAATGCGTATGTGTCCATTGACAGGCGCCTCGGGGCCCAGGTGGATGGGCTTCTCAATGCTGACATTAGCTAGCGCATCTTCTCCAAAGATAGAACGAGCATAAAGGTTGGCAGCCATGAAGCCACAGAAGCCCGACAGTGCCTGGTTGATAAGACATAAAAGTTTTAACACAGTTCATATGATGGGTCTAGTGATGATTAAATAAACGACTTTACAAAAATCAGTTCAACTGTACCACCGCTGACAGTTTAATTTCCCATTTCAAAGTCTATTTACTTTCTTTGCCCTGCTACATGTGTCTCATACCAACCTTCTCAGGAGTCAGACACTTCATGTTGGTGGATTTAAGAATATGTTGGAGGTACTCATTCAGATCCGTGATGTTGGTGTTCACGGTCACCTATAACAAAGAAAGTGCTTAAGGAAAAGCTTTTTATTTTTATTTTTTCAAACACCTTTTGTAGGTTGGTTGAATGTAAAATAAGAATTGGAAAAACAAACAAACAAACAAACCAAAAAGAAATAAATCCAATAATACCAGTCAGATTATATGGAAATATTAATTTTACCTTGTTTTCCCACTCAAACTCTGCCCACATCTGTCTGAATTCTGCATCAGTGCAGGAGGCTGGCTGGATGTAGTCCATGATGTCGATGTGGATGTCACTGAGGACGACGCAGTTTCTGTCGCTGGCAGCTCCAGACACGTCATAGACTGAAGAGAAAGAGTCAAACATCCCCACAAATAAGAAAAAATGCTCTGGTTTATGTAGAGCAAATCAAATGCAGGATGTTAAATGGACACCAAATGTGTTTCTTACCAATGTTACCAAATATAATGCCATTCTCTGTAGAAGCCACCTTGACATTGGCCTTGATGTTAGCAAAATCATGAGGTGCCAGAGTTAGAGGTGAAGGCTTCTCAACCAGCTTGAGATCACCTGTAGAGTAATAACACTCAGTTTAGTGATGTGACCGACAAGCAATATTAATTTCTCCAGTGAGGTGGAAAACAAACCAGACCAACCTAAAGTGGCCAGCTCAAGAGTGCAGTTCTGGAGAGTATCGCTGGTTTGGTTGACCACCAGCACATCCAGCACAATATCATACTGGTTGACATGGACATAGGCTTCAGCATACACCGGATCTGAGAAGCCTGTCAGCTGTGTCACCTAATTGGACAGAAGTGTATTATGTTTGATCTTCAATTATAATAATGCAAAAGAAACATTTCAAAAACTGTAGTGATCCATATCCAAAAAAATAACAAAATAAATAACATTAACTACATAGCAGATTCACATTTAAGTCTCTTCAGCTCTTCAAGCTTTCTGCTTAACTTATGTTTTACCTTATTGAGTTTTGAAGCCAGGGGATCAGCAGCCTCCTTTCTCTGAGTGTTGCCCATAGCAGCCAGCAGACTGAGCTGGAATTGATCCTCCTTAGAAGTCATCTCATTTTTGGCTGTGAGCTGCATGAAGGAGATGGGGTCGTCTGCCTGCACTGTTACGTTACGTTTTTCAGACTCTTTCTGTGGCGAAAAAAGAAAAAGATGATAATTAATGGACAAAAGTTCAGTGCCGTATGATGCTCATGCCAAGAGAAACCAGTGTCTTCATTTACATGCTAATGATGCATTTTAAAAACAGTCCAACTTCCTCTACTTATGTTCCAGCTGTACCTCGCTGTCAGGAGGTTAAGTATGAGTTCGGCCCTATGAGTCAACTATAATTACCTTCTGTGACAGTTTTTCCTCTTCCAGTCTGACAGTCAGCATATGTGACAGGGATTTGCGGCACTCCTTGTTGAAAATGTCATTCATAAGCGGAGAGCACTCTGACAGGACCTTCAGGCACAGCGAGATGCGGTCTACATCATCGTCTGTAATTGGCTTCTTGGGCAGAGAAGACTTGCCCAGGTGCAGAACAGTGACCATTATCAGCATGGCCTCTGCAACAAACGACTAAGGGGGACAGCAAAAAAGCGAGAGAGCAGAGAAACAGACTGTTGGTTAAATGATATTTACTGAGGTGTGGCATTTCTGTGAAGCAAGAAAAGAATAACTTACATTTTGTTTCTTTTTGTCTTGAACAATAGCAACATAGCGCAAGGCCACTTTGGTTAGTGTAGTGGCCAGGGAAGCTGCCACATAGAAATCTCCATCCATCAGGAAGCCTCTGAGCGGAGGCCTGGAAACACAGCAATCAGTGATTATTGAGTGAGCTGGATGTCTAAACTCCTTCCATAAAGTCCAATTGTTTCTGCACAATGGGAAATGCTTACCTATCCTCTTCTTTCTTTGAAGGCCTGGAGGAGCTCAGGGCACTCTGGGTCACATACGTGCCCATCTCTGTCACCAGCTTCTGGGCTGGAGCTGCACTGACTTCATCCTCTTGCTTCACCTCTCCTGTTTCTTTCTTTATCTCGTTGTCTACGATTGGAATCTGTCCAAGTGAGACAAACACCTCAGACATTTGTTGGACATAGTAAGAGTGTTACATTAAATTCTGATAACAGTGGACAAACGTACCTCTCCCAAGGACCTGCGTACTTCTGTCATCACACTCTGGATGTCTTCCTTGGTGCTGCAGTATTCACCCAATATCCACAGCGCTCCCCTATAGATCCTGAAATACAAAAATGGTGATAAAGGTCACAAACATAGACAAAAATTATAGTAGAAACTCCTCTATTAATATGCTAAACTCCTCTATTAATATGCTAAGTCCTGTTTGTAAAATGTTTATGAAACATTTTACAAACAGGACAATAAAAAATACATTATGCATTGATTTGCAAAAAGAGCAGAGTGACTAAATTCAGACAATTATTATTCCTCATATAAAGCAACCAGCTGCTAAACCAAAGAGTTACCTAAGAGTTAATAACAGATCGATTTACCTACTTCTACATCATCTACTCAAATTTCATGATTTATGATTTTCATTAAAAAAGGATCATTGTAATAATAATACCCAGAATGTGCTTATTAAAACTTACTTGACAGTTTTGATAGCATGAAAGACTTCCAGCATCTTCTCGATGATGAGGGGTCTCAAGTTGTCAAATCTCTGAATGGCCTCCCGTACAAACTCCAGCACATCAGCAGCAGCTGCCTCATTAGTGTCACTTAAGAATTCCATCAGCTGTAAATCATACCAACACGCAGAGAAGTAAAAATCTATGAAATATTACAAATTTCAACAGCATCTTCTTGTCGATATACTTAAATAATTGGAAACTCACCACAGGTATGACATTGGCCGCCATATCAGGGAAACGAACACTGCAAGAGTGGAGAGTGCGCACTAACAGCTGCCTGTACTTATCAGTGTCTTCATGTTCTGTTACGTTGTTTGTCTTGATCACCTCCTTCTTCAAAACAATCACCAACTGGAAAACAAATTGATGTCACTATGTTTCCAGTATATTCATTTTTCTGTGTTCATGCCAGGATATACAACAACAACAGAACATAGATACACTGCATGCCACTAACCTCTTCTACATTACGTGATGAAACAAGGTCCAGTGCCAGTTGCAATGTCTTTTTTCTGACTTCCAGGTCAGGAGTGCTGAGAACACGCAGAATGTCCATGACAAGGTCCTGAATAAAAAGAAGAAGATTAATCGAAACCAAATTAAATCTTAAGTAGATACACCGTAGAAGCAGAGAATTGATATATCCTCATATGAAAACTACTTTTTACCAGATCCTGATATCTGTTAATGCATTACAGTACAATTATTTTCCACAAAAAAATAAAAAGTACCTGGAGCACACGCTCATGAGTGGGATGCTCCTTCAGCTCAATCAGACGATCAAGGACAATCAGCTTCACATTGTTGTCACTCTCCTTTATAATCAAATCAATGTAGCACTGGGCAGCAGCCTAGAGATCAACAACACACAGCATGCATAAGAGAGTGTACGAAACCAATTACTTCAATTCTATTATGTCTAGTGTACTACAGTGTGAGAACCATATAATCATTACATGACATACACAAATCATAACAGAATCTTATAATGATGACACAACTTTTTTTTAATTGATTCCCTTGGGGAAATTGTTGATGTACCTTAATAGCTGTGGGAGCACTGGAGAGAGTAACAAGAGTTCCAGCAGCTTCGTACTTAACAGCCGGGCTGGACGACTGCAGCAGGTTGTAGATGCAACGTATAAACCTGGCACGCTCCGAGGGGTTAGCATGGCAAACCTAACAAAGAGAACAAACAGGGCATAAGCATAGACATTAATGCTGCTCTTCCTGTGGTACACTGTTGTAATTCAAAGCTGAGATCTGACTAATAAAGGTCTGGACTCACTTTGTAAATTAGCTCCACAATGACCAGCTGAAGAATGTCACCAAAAGTGTGAACTTGGTCAATACATGTGCTGAGGTAATCCAGAGCTCGATCCTGTCAGATGTGGAAATGTGAATTCCATGATTTAGGTCAGGTCTGAGGCAGATAATGTGCAAGTGGTGTCACATAGTAGCAGGAACAGAAAGAAAAGGATAACATGCTACAAACCTGATCTGCATGAATCAGCATCATGAAAGCATTTCTCTTACAGCTGGCATCTTTCTCATTGACAAGAAAATCGTGGATCAGCTCTGGAGCATCTGGGATGAGATGTTCAAAGTTCCTAAAACAAGCACATGGCATCAGTTGCTTGTTGTTTACTAAAGAAAGGAGCATGTGGATTTGAAAAAGGCAACTGAACCAAAAAATTTAAAAGTTTGTACCTATAGATGGTGTAAATGGCCAGGACAGCATTGCGGCGCACATAGCTGTGACGGTGCTCCAGGCAGGCGCGGATCGCTGGCATGAGAGGCTCAAGCAACTCAGACTCCTTCAGCTTGCACAGGAAACGCAGAGTGGAGCCACGGATGAACTCATTGGGATGCTGCAAATCCTGATAGTGAAAGAAAGAGTTCACGTGATTATTTAAAAAATAAATGCTACTGTGAAATTACTATTTCAGTGTTAATCTTGATATCATCTTAGATAGTGTTGATCAGTCCTATTAGGACTATTAGAATTAGTAGTAACTTACCTTTCTGTAGGCATCACAGACCAGAATCATCTCCTGCAGCAGCTTCCCATCTGGAGTTGTTTTAGGGACAATCTCCCAGAAAACCAGTAGCAGTTTTTTGATGGTGTGATCTTGAAGTGGCAGCACAAAGCGAATTATGGTCATCAGCAGTCCTGGCAACTTCTCACCATTCAGGATCATGATGATAACCTTCTTCAGGGCCTCAGTCTTTGCCTTGATCTCCCCCTTCTCTGTAGAAAGGTGATTATCATCATTATGACTACTATAAACAGGACCACTATAATATTTAGAAATCTTCATCTAAGACATTTCTGAAATACATAGTTAAATTATTTCTTATTTGTTGGAGAGAAAGACTTTAGTAGTTATGCAAGTTCATATGAAGAACAGTTACCGAGATCAGTTTTAAGGCTGACTTCAGAAGGAGGCTCCGAGTCAGAAGGAACATTGATCAGAGTGTAACAAACGTTCTCTGCAGCTGTCATTTTGCTGCCGGCCTTCTATCTTTTTAGAAGAATCCCAATGAAATCTGCTCAATGGATAATACCTGCGACAAATGGAAAAAGGTAGATGTAGTAAATGGTGGAGAAATCATGTACATACACACAGAAGCTGCATAGCTACAACAAATCACTACAAATACCTTTACATAATGTATATTAAGCAAAAGCAGAAAATGAAAAAGAAACCAGATTAACCATTAAAAACACAGCATATTGTTCAGAAAACAGAATAAAGTACTTTGGGGTTGTGATTGATTTAGCAAATATAACCACTTTTTATTTATTGGAACTAAACTGCAGCACATGGACTCACAAGAAAACAGTCCAAGGTCTAACTGATGAAAGAGAAACGGTGCAATGCATTTCGTACCTGCTTTTAAAGGCTTTAAAGTGACAAGGTATTCTATGATCTTAAGCACAATAGTAATATAAAGACATGCAGCATTACAGACTACAAAGGGTCTGTGATTTTCATTTGGTATAGATTAATGCTTTGTTGATGCTGTCGGCCTGCTCACAGCTGTCACGGATAACCAGAGAAGGTTAGCGTTAGCCATGGCAGCCATAAGTGGGGCTAGTGCTAGTTCAAATGTTTGTGCAGAGGTCCGTAATGCCTCACTGAATCATTTTGGCTGTGAAAGAAAACTGACTTTGCTTACTTTTCCCAAAGAAACAATCATAAAACAACAAGGTATATAGTTATGGGACAGCAACAGAACTGAGCAATGTCTTTATCTGTTCACGGCACTTAATATATAATTGGTTTTGCAGCCTGTCTCAGCAAGAAGCAGGATTTTCAGCTAACTGGTGCTGCATTTAGCCTATATTCCAGCTGGGCATACTTCCACCCACTTTAAAACCTCCACAAGCTGGCCAATCAACCAACACAGAAGCTAGACACCCAAGAACAGAATGGAGGAAATTAGCTAATTTGCTAATACTTGGCTTCAACAGTCTGAGCTTCCTCTTTGTGTTACTGCGTTAAGCTGTGATGGAGGAATAATAACACCAATCTGAAGAGGAAACTTATATATATATTCACTAGATTTGTCCAAACTCATGGTGTTGAATGTTCATAATAAATTTAGATAGTTATTGTACAGTATTTGCACTGAACAATGACTTTCATCACTTACAATAGAAGCATATTAGCATAGCCTCTTTTAATGGCCAGTAAGAAAAGGAGGAAAAAACTTGACCTGACTACTGATTGTGAAATTGAAATTTTGTAAACGGACTCTACCTTTTAAAACTTAGAAGTCTATTTGAGTAAGTATACTGCTTTAATACCACTGGGTGAACTATTTATTGATTTAATATCACAACTACTTGTAAATGCAAACATCTACTTGATGCTTTTCTACTGTGCTATTTGTTCAACAAACCCATATGTTGCATCAATGACCGGGATTTGCAGATTATTAAATAAAACCTACCTATCTGAATTATAGATATTGCCAACAAGTCATTTGGAAAGTATGTAGTTCTGTATTCACCCATTACTATTTACTCCACTAGAGATTAAGATTTAACACGGAAAACACGATTTTAAAATGCATTGTAAAACATTTGCAAACATTACGTTGTGAAATAATATATAGCTCCATTTTAAGCTTAAATAATCAGTCCATTTATGTATTATCTCTTTAGTCTTGCAATACACATTCTGAATGTCTAACTTTTACTTGCCTTGGAGCAGTTTTACAGTGTCGATAGATACAATGTGGTACTTTGACGAATTACTTCCTCTACATCTGTCAAGAGGTCACGTTTAAAGGTTTCTGACAATTTCCTGCACCGTTTGTTGTAATTGTAAAACGTTTTGAATCACAGCATTTAGCAAATAGCTGTTACTTCGACAGCAAAAACATCAAGTAACAGCGTTACGGTAGAAAGTGACACGCAGCGTTACCAGCACCGTACAACACTGCAGCTACTCCCACTGCGTTTATAGCGTTATCTGTGTTAGCACCAACACGGGTGCAGCAAATCCCCAATAACACATAAACATTAAATACTTAATTAACGATTCAAGTGGTTACAATAAGTTAATATAGCTATATAATCAGCTGCCAAGTAGCGATCGTTAGCTAACGCCAGATTAGCTTGTGTCCAGGCTAGCGATGAAATGGAGGACAGGGACGCTAGCTAGTAGTCTTAGCAGTCACCACCGGCCGAGAAACAAAACATCACTCATGTTGGTTAAGAAATAAGTTACATTACATACCTAACTGCACGACTATTATCCTTTGGAGTGGCCTTCGATGTGCAGTTCGGGGTATTCACATCTGTAAAAAGCAGAGCTGAGCTGTCTCCTCGGCTCTCCGCCACTTCCTAATGACGTGGAAGGTTAGCTACTGAGCCACATCACTGCTACCGTGCGTCGGAAGGGTCAAACACACACGCACGGTAAAACGCGAACACGAAAATTACAGCATGTTGGGATTTAACTTCCCTTTCACAAACACAGAAGAAAGTTATTATTATTAAAAAGCCTACAATATATCAACCAAGGGTGGTGAGTAACTATGTACATTTACTAAGTTTAGTGCAAATGTGAGAGAGTTATACACATACATGTTATTTTTACTTTCCTAGGGAAATGTTGCATGTTTTGTATGTATGTATTTGTACTTTGAAAATTTAAGAGCATGTATTTTGTACATCAGCTTGAGTAAACAATAGTGATACTTAATAGTGATTCTTATCTTCTACTTGTGTGGAGTATTTGCACTTCCTTTCAAAATAAAGTAACATTTAAGATTTAATCTAAAATGGTTGCTGCCCATTGAGTTCAACGCCTTTTTTTTAAATAAGTATTTTCTGAAACCAAATGATAACTGGAATAAAATATCTATACTTTTGCTGTTTGCTCTTTTTTTTTGTGATTTAAATTTGATTCAACAGTACACTTGTTCTCATTTTAAGATGTTTCTGCCTTTTGGATGTGTTTCAGAAGTGTTTTACAGTTGAATTCTACAGGTGACAAACAACATTTACTTTAAATGTCAGCAGATCTGATGTTTATTTTATGCTGATTCTTTCAGAAGATTATTTCTATTCCCTGCAGACCACGTTAAGATATACTGATTTCTTGTTTTGTCTTCACGACAGCAGACTGAATAATGTGATATAAGGATATTTTAGAAAATCATAAAAATACTATGTCATAGTATGACAATTCAATGTTTATTGGTTTATCAGGTTTCTATGTTGCAGCCTTTTTCAGACTTGAACAAAAATAAACAATTTTATTGTAAACACTAGCACATACTTCAACAAAAGAGTACAACAGATCTTAATGGTATGCAGCACCCTCCAGTGGAAGCTTAGCCTCAGTGAGACAGTGGATGCATGGAAACTTGAACGAATTGTATCCTCAAAGTGAATGTCTTTCATTCATCTCTACTCAGTAGTAGACAGCAACAAAACAACTATAGGCCAAAAATGCCAAAACAAATACCATAAATATCAAATTGTATATTTTGTTTTTCTGAATTCTTCACTTCAAAATTTGCAAACATAATGCAGAAACAATAAGTTTATAGAATCATTCTAGGTTTATATTATTATTTCTATCAACAAAACCCATTTTAAAACCAAGCCAACAAGTAATTTATCTTATCTTATTATAATTCTGCAAATACTGCAAGAACAAAATGCACTCATAATTTTAATCACAATAAAATAAAGTGCAACACTGTGCAATAGTTTTTAAAGGGCCATCAAATTATATGTATTATTTAGTTTGGTGTCTTAATGAAAATTTAAAATATTGAAAAAATATGTTTTTTAATATTTGTGAGATTTGCAAACAGTGTCAATTGTACTGCATGACTGCAAACACCACATCAGAATTTATCATTGTTACACAATTAAAACTCACGTATTTGTGCAGGAGACGTTTGTGCATATATTTGCAGGCATGTACTTTCAAACTGACGTCACAATAAAGTATATTTGAAGTTCAAGTCAAGAACAAAGTAGTTATATGATCTCTTTATGTGACACACTAAGAGTAGCTGATTCTTTTGTTTAAATGTGTTACATCCAAGCTGAATTTCTTATGAATGGAAATTAGGCCTTCTATCTTTAAATCTGCGGTGTTCAGCAGTTAATATGTAATCTACTACAGGTGCATCATTGTTTGTGATTTAAGAAAACCGTGCCCAAGTTATGCACGCTTAAATCATCTGGCCACCATTTCGCTCTCTCTTTCTATAACGTTTTCAATGTAAATGCAATTAACTTGTCAGTTTCTTGTGGAAGGTGGCCATTTATTCACTTTTCATTTGTTGCTATTTGTTTTTATTCTTATATGTATATAAATGTAAATTTATAGTAGTTTAAGCTACTTGTAATAAAGCGTGCTGCACTGATACAATTGCTTTTCCATAATCCCTTTTTCACAGCAGTATTAACATTGAGAGTAATTACATTATTCCTCTATTGAAATGTTCACTGAGCCATGTGACTGAGACAGTGCTAGCCACCTGGAACTGGCTAAGCTAAGTGCTATGCAGTCATCGTCCATGTTAATAATTACACCTGTGCTTTTCCTGCTGTGACATGTCAGATTTGATACCGTTTAAAAGGTATTGGCCTATTATTTGTCTGTGGTAGGTCAGAGATTGGAAACTGTAAAAACATAATCGCTGTTGCGTAGGATGTTGAAACTGTTCACAACTTAAACTAACAGTTTTTAGGATACCATGCCAACAATAGTTTACGTTTACAGAAAGCTTCTGCATTTAAAACAGCATTAAATGAAGCTGTTTATGCCAGTTATGAATAATGGCTTTGACACCATGTTTCTTAACCTTGCCAAATATTTCAAAAGGACATTTTAGACACTTTTCTGTCCCACAGCTCGCAATTTCTAGGAGTTATTTTGATCAGTGTAATCGACAATCGTCTACTTTTCGAAGTCCAAGGCAGGCGAACCAAACGATCCCAGAGCAAAACGATCCGGCGACAGGCACACTTTGACCAACATACAAAAAACATTTTAAGATGTTAAAATAGTCCCTTATTGATACAATACAGCTAATTATTGTATATTTAAGCTAAGTGAAATTCTATAACGCGGTTAGAAAGTGATATTCAAGCGGTGCACAAAGCGGTGTTTTAAAAATAATAACAAAAGTCCACCATGTGCATAAGGAGTGCATTGTTGTGCACACGGAGGTGGTGCGTGTGTGTGTGTGTGTGTGTGTGTGTGTGTTTGTGGCGACATTAATAACGTTTATTTCATTCTCATCCATTGCAGCCTCGCAGTGCACCGGTTGTTTATTAGGTTTGTTAGGATCCAGCTCAGGGTTGGTTCCCAGCTCCCCTGCGGTGCGAGTTGTGGCCTGTAGGCGGCGACAGAGAGCTCCGTTTGCGTAAAAACAACATCTCACCTTCTTTCTTTAGTCCAAGTGCTGGAGCACGTTTGACTGACCATGGAGCGCACTCGCTGTCATGTAGTTCAGCGTTAACGCGGCGTGAAACGGACGAGAGGGAGACTTTAGTGTGGATACGAGGGGGGCCCCCCCCACAGTCGAGCCATGGCTGCACGGGAGGAAGGAGAGATTTTGCACAGTAAAACAAGGCACCACGACGGAGCTGGAAGTGTAAACAGCTCAGAGGGCTTCAGGAACGGCTATGTGAAGAGCTGCGTCACCCCCCTGAAACAGGACCATCACAGGGGATTTCTGCTTAACGTCTGCAGGTTTTGCAACCAGGACATACTCAGTTCAAGACTGTTAAAGGTCTCTGTCCTCCACGTCGGCGCCTTTGTCGTTTTCGCGCTCTCCTTTCTCGTTTCCAGGAGCTTGCAGAGTGACTCGCTTTGGGATTTGCGGAGTTTTCTGTCGGGCTTCTCCCAGTGCATCAGTCCTCTGTTCAGCATAGGATGTGCGTTCTTCTTCCTGACGTTTTACCTGAGGAGGAGAAAGAAGGAGAGCTGCAGATGTTGGCTGCTGTCGCTGCCAGCGTCGTGTTACCTCGGGGATTTTCTGGTCCTGCGCTTCTTGCAATGGGGAGAGGACCAGCACCAGATGCAAATGGTGGGCAGGTTGCTCTTCGTGCTGGGGTGTGTGGGTCTGCTCACGCTGATCCCCACTCTCAAACTCAAACACAGCGTGCTCGTCCTGGTTTTCGCCAGCATCGTGTGGCTCGTTTCTTTCACAAGTTTGAGCAGCCTGCCCGCACTGCTCAGACCGCTCTTCGCCTGCTTCGCCGGGGTCTCCGGCTCCTTGTTGGGGCTCAGCTTTGACCGATATTACCCGTCGAGGGACGCACCGAGTGGGATTTCCAGCGCCGACGAAAAGGTGCCAGTGATCAGACCCAGGAGAAGGTCCAGCTGCGTGTCACTGGGGGAAACCTCCACCAGCTATTATGGCAGCTGTAAAATGCCCCGCAGACCCTCGTTACCCTGTATATCCAGAGAACAGGTAGGTGTTCCCCTGCAGGACCACTTGCTAAAGTAGGCCCTCTGGTCACACGTGTGCGTCACAGGAGGAAAACACCCGATCTAATGTCAGGATAAAGCTCACACATGACACCTGCAGAAAACGCTTTTTTCACACATTATTATTAATAATAATAATAATAATAATAATAAAGTGGCCAGATAACCAGCCCAGCACATGCTGTGGCTGTGAATGACTTAACAAGGCTGTGACAGATTCCAGGTAGAAGGCAATCACACGTTTATTATTTGCAGTGGTATAAATAACAAGCAAGGGCTTAGTCCAAGTGTATTTTATAAATTTAAGTTTTATTTATCACTTATTAAAAAAAAAAAAAGTCAGTTTTGCAGCAGGTAAATGCGTGGAATTAAATATCAGCATTCAGCATGCAAGTGTGTGCAACCCATTTACCTGGGCTGCACTTAATGTCTTATTATTATTATTATTATTATTATTATTATTGTTGTTATTATTGTTATTGCCACAGTGTATGTATATGTAATAAAATATACAAATTGCTAAACGGTTTCTATGTTAGATAATCAATAAAGTGTTGGTGTCCATCTGCACCATGCTGTCAAAAGAACCAAAACAAACAGCAGCTAAGCCAGTGTTGTGGACCACAGTGTCCAAGAACTGAAATCAAGCAAACAAAATAATGCTGGACACACACTGGAATTATTCCACAGCCTGTACTGAGTGTGTGCTCCTTTTTTCTTTTGTTTGTCTGTATACACAGGTTACAGGCTGTATGAAAACAGTTTGTTTACATACTGTAGCCAACAGCTCCACTGCAACGTGAGCTCCATTCTTGTGTGAGTTTTGTAAACCAATGCACCCATATCAAGTGATATCCACACAAATAGAAGACAATCGTGTTGCCTAAAGTACGTTTTAAACAGAATGACATTATCAGCGTTATTGTTGAACAATGGAAAGCGTGCAGCCACCAGCCGTCAGATCACACACATTGTTTCTGCGTCCTTTGAGCTTTGTCAGAAATGATAAGAGAACTAAAAATGTATGTCCAGTTTGTCTCGGTTGGGTTATTTCCAGCAGTTGTTTTTTCACTTCATTGTGTTTCAGGCTATTAGCAGATTAACAACCACACTCAGTTAGGCCTCAAACTGCACATGAAAACTCAAAACTGATTGTACCATTCAAGAAATTGTATGAATATGCAAACTCGAGTTTCCTTATTTGACTACTATCTCAGTCCAGCTTGTTATATTCTGTGAGATACAGATATATATATATTAGTTCCCACACTTTTTTTAAAGTCTGTTTTCTGATAGAAGCTTCAGCTCTAACATTTACATTTGGGAGGAAAAATATATATTCATGTGTTTTTGAAACCACCCATTCTGTACTTCACTGCTGAGGTATTTGAGAATTAAATCTGAATAATGTCTTGAGGAAAACAAACTTTCTCCCTCATAGTTTGTTTTCTAGGCAACATGTGTTACACTAAAAATACAGCATATGATGATTTTCAGTTGGAAAGTTGAAAAAGGACACTGCTTTTGATTGAACCATATATGTATTTCTAAATTGGTAACCATTTCAATGCAGTTACCCTGTTATTTGCCTGTCCCGCATACTCAAACAGATTACGTTAAACCTCTTTTTTAAATATAAACTTTAGGCCAAATTGTGGAACATATGTGAGAAGAACAACCACAATTTGTTGTAGAGGTAAAAGATTATTGATGCGTGCATGGTCATGCAATCTTATCAGCTGAATATCAGACATGCATTTTAATCCATATTGAGTTTAAACCAGCCAAAACTGCAGGCCAGTGATTAGTGATTAAAGGGGAGAAACGACATAAAGATACTTCTCCCCCTGTGAATTTCCTCTGGGAAATGCCAGTCAGATGCATTAAAGTCTGAATTGCCTGTTCTTTGTGAATTGTGACATGAGCGCGTCTGTCTATCTGTAGGTGTCAGTCCTGCGATGCAGCTTACTGGCAACCTGTATGATGTGTTGTACCCACTGCATGCTGGGAGAGATCTTACTCACTGGCATGGTGTGATAACCAACAATAGTAGCTGTCTAGCACATAATGTAGGGAAGAGCTGTCGTAGATGTGTTTGTATGCTTAAATAAAAAAAAAAAAGCGGAGGGGAGGTTGTTTATTTCATAAGATTTTAGAATTGTTTTAAATTGTAGCTGTTAATGATACTAAGCTTTTCCTTTCCTGCATTTGACAGGCAGAAAATATAGTCAGTGAAGAACTGTAAACTGAGCTAAAAAAAAAAAAAAAAAAGCTGTAATATAACTGCTCTGTGTAGTAATGAGTGATTTTATACAAAACCCGACAGTTTGCGTCAGAGGCAGGCAAAAAGAGACACAAAGGAAGATTCAGAAGGAGTTACTCAGGGTTCACTGGTGATCTCTGTTCTTCATCTTCACACACATTTTGCACTGCACACAAATCTGTCAGCCCCCTTTTCTCCCAACTTTGGAGGGTCCCTGGTTTTCTGTCTTTCGCTGGAAGAGTATTTTTAATGTTTTTCAACATGCAGTTCATCGCCATGAAAAATGGTTGCATGGTGCATAGATAAAAGTCAAGATCTTTCTGATTAAGTCTCAAAAGCAAATGAACTAGATAAAAACTTAATTCATGGTTTAAACAAAACATGAAAACTTCACAATTTGTAGAAGTTCCTCGGCCTTTGGTTAATTTTGCACCTGCTGTACAAATAAAAAAACATCCTTGTGCAGTGTTTTATTAATTGTCAGATTCTTGTTAAGATCATGTCAAACGACACCCCCTAAGAAGATACTGTCAACAGTTAAGTATTTTACTACAAGTACCTAGCAGCGTCACTTTTGTCTGATGCTTTGTAATTATAAGAAATTACTCTCACTGGTAAAAAAATGTCTGCCACAACCCTCTAATGTAACAATCTGTAACTAATACACTACAATGAATAATGGAGCTGACTAAGGACATATCAGTTGATGCTTTTCGGTGTAAAAGTTCTTTGCCTCCTCTTGTAGTTTTATATATCATGAGAAGTCTTGTGGAAGCCTACAGAGACTTGCAATAATAACTACAACAAACTCATTCATGTTTTTTTCCGTCATTTTGATGTGGAAATAGAAGAAAGCACGGTTAAGACTCTTCTTTGTACTCTGTTGCGTTTGTGCTCTTTCGTGTCATGTCGAAAAATTAGGAATGCTTTTAGAGTATTTTTAACATCTGATGTGTTCTTCCGTTGGGTGCAGACGTCCATCCATCTACTATCTGAACTGCTTATCCTGTCGCATCTATTATCTAAACTGCTTAAGGGTCGCAGGGGTGCTGGACCAGATCCGAGCTGTCACTGGACGAGAGGCAGGGTACGTCCTGAACAGGTCATCAGGCCGTCTCAGGGCTGACATGTACAGAGATACGCAACCATTTATGCTCCCATTCACACATATGAGCTTATAGTTACCATTTCACCTAACAGCACGTCTTTGGATTGTGGAACTGAGTTGAATTCAGACCCACACAGCCATGGGAAAACATGGAAATTGATGTAGACCATGGCCTGTAACACACTTGAACAGGGCCCTAACCCTGGTCCTAAAAAGACACAGACCTGCATGTAACCTACAGCTTCTAACTGGCTCAACACAGCTGATCCAAGTAATCAGCAGTGGACAGGGAAGGGATACTAGTAAACAAGCAGGGTACTGGCTCAAGGACCTGGGTTAACCACCCCTGCAGACAGCTGAGTTTGAGTTGTGTATGTCGAAACGTTTGTGGCATTTAAAGGATTAAACTTGATTTTGAATGTTTGGCTTGTTATTTGTCATGTACATGACAGAATTAAAGAACTACAATATATGAGTGATAGTTCAATGCAGAAATGCCAGAAAATAGTTATAGTTTCTGTCTCAGTTTTTCTTTATTTGGTTTATTTGGTTCTGAATTCAAATTTAGGCCACAGATAAACATTTCATGAAATCGAGGGTTCAAATGTTGTCACATTTCTCCAGTCACTAGATATATTTGCTGACTGAACATTGAGCCACCTAAAAGTGTTAGTTACTGTTAATTAACCAGACGTTAATCAAGGTGATTAAATATTAAATTGTGTATTATTACAGGATGCACCATCTAGACACCACAATTCAATAATCCAGACTTATTGATCAGTGTCTCTCGCAGGTTTAAACAGACGCTACTGTTGTTGTTTTTCTTAAAGCTGCACTGGGATGTTTTTTGGCCACTAGTGGCGCTGTAGAGTGATGCAGGTTTTCTGATTTTGTTCTAACTTATTCTCTTCTGTAAATACACCAAGCTGATGATCAGCTGCCGTGTTGTTGGTGAGCCTCTAGTTTTTGCTCCCACAACACTGACACTAGTTGAACCCCTGTTGATGGCTTTGTAGCCATGTAGCTATACACTGTCTATAGTGAGCGAGAGTGGTGTGAAAATAGTAAGCAAACTCTGCCATGTGTCTTTTTCTACTTTCCCTTTTGCTTTATAGAATACCATCACCTGCTGAGTTGTTTCCTGGTGCTACTTTTTGGCCCAGACAAAGTTAAAGTGAGGCAACGCAAAAGTTGCTCCCAGTTGCCTCCAGCTCTTTGATGTCGGCCTGTTGTGTCACAGCCCTTAGTTTTCACGACCACAGGGAGCAATGTTAGGAGTGACGGAGAAACGGTCACAATGAAGCTGTTGTAGGGAAAATATTCGCTGTTTGTCTCACTCATCACCTCAGCACAGGTAATCCAGCCTTATGCAAAGACAGATTTCACGCTGTTTCTGCTTTATTATTTCTATTTTGTTAGTTGGCACATCCTCAGACTGCATTTAAACTAAAGATAGACAGAGAATAGACACTTAAACATTATTTGGCTTTCAAAATAGTTGTTAGTTGCAGTGTGTCCTAAAAGACAGCTACAGTACAAAACACAACTGAGTACAACCCCAGAAAGTGTCACTGAAAAGATTAAAATTGCAATTAGTCATAATATTTCTTATATCAGTCGATATAATTAAATCTAAATAATAAAAGGGAGTTGTGAAGATACTATGGAAGATGCTTCTGACTCAGTTTGTTGTGCAGTGATATTTAGCTGCTTCTCAGACTTTAGGTCAGAATCTCTCTACACTTGAACGGACTCTTCCGTTCAACAGTCTCCTCGTTTTTTGAGCTTCTAATTGTGCCTGTTCGAGTGTCTTCTTCAGTAACGCTGTTGCTCAGGTTTTCGTCAGCATTTTGTCTTATATCACTCCCATTCCTGCAGTATCCTTAACATTAGCATGTGACCCTTCGTGTGCCACTGTTACCCAGGCACTGTGTCCATTTTGTGATAGATATCTTTATTGTTTTATTGCTTGGTTCAAATTTAATAATTGTTGTTATTTTTAAAGGTATTTAACTTTAAGTGTAATTTTAAAAATCATTTAAAATATCAACTTTGCTATAATGTAGGAAGGTTGGAACCAGAAATTAGTTTTGACTTTAATATTTAGTGTCAAACATTTTAGTGAGACTCTTCAAATGATCATACAGCTGTTTAGAAGAGCACAGCGTTTAAAGTTCATTTTACAGGTGAACAAGTCAGATGCAAAAGCTCAGACTTACAATTTAAATAGATGTATTGTTTACGCACACAGTATATAGACATACGCTATATTAACACGAATGGGAATTACAGTTAATTACAAGAATTACAATTAATTATTTTAAAAAGTAAATAAAATGAAAGCCTATGGAGTTTAACAAAGCATTGTGCATTACCTGGTACACCCACAAAATAGGGAACTACCTTTATTTTATTTATTTTTTAAATCTACTATTGTATCGAGAACCACAGCCCAAATGATTTTAGAAAGTTTACATTTGAAAGGTTAAACTTACACAGTCATGCTACTTGTTTCAAACAAATATCAGAACAGAACAGCTCCATTGATCACACGCAGCTGTCTGATGACATAAATTTCAAGTGACACTTGTCTGTGTACATAACACCAGGACAAAGTATGAAATTGCTGGATGTACACATACCAGAAGGCTAAAGCAAATATTATTGCTTGCTACTCTAAAATTGTAGTTTTGATGTTTTTGCAAGTTTAAATTTTTAAATTTGTTGTTTACAACTTTTTAATTGTTGTCTTCCAGGTGAATAAACCGTCCCTTTAGTATCTGTGATGGTTAGGTTATATGGTTAATTTATGAATCAAGAAATGTCTCTACATTTTCTTTTCTTTGCTTGTATGCAGTGCTATGTTTGAGTCAGTGATGTTCTCAGTAGCTGGGCTCGTGGTTTTGTTGTAGGTGTGATCCTTAAATGTGTCACACTGGAGAAGAGGGAAAACCCTTCATGGCTGCTGCCATCAAAGAGTCTTCACTCCTATACACAGTGTAGTGAAACGATGTGAAACCTGCTCATTTAGAAACCAGAAGACAGGACAAAAGTTTCTGTCTCTGTAAAGATGAATTTATGACCAACTTTAACCATCAAAACAGAAAATCTAGTACAGCACTGAGAACAACCTTTGGAGACAGATATGTCTCATTCAGCTTGTTCCAATTTCTGTTAATGTTCATTTTTAAAGTCTCCGTTTATCCACATCAACTAAAAACCTCTTGCACAACCAAAGCTTTATGGATTGACTGAAGTACCAAGGATCATTTTCACTGAATCCTAGATTTATTGCATTAACTGTTTCACGCTATTAAGTTAAAATCTTCTTCAATAAAATGGCTAAAAAAAGCCTTTGAATTATGTAATAATTGTTGTAGGTGAGCTCTGTAAAACTTTGTATTCGATCATTTTAGAGCAAAATTCCCTTTTTGCACCCTGAATTTGGTTAACACCATCTTCAAGTGAGATTCTTATTTTATAAATAGTGTCCAGCATTGTTGTGGAGCTGTGGAAATATGTTTTTCAAATTACTGTTTTTTTTAAACAATCATTTTATTGACCAACCCTAATTTTAACCTGTTCAGCATTACTCTTTAAAGCAAAATTAAATTAAATTATTAAAGTGGAGATAATGTTTGTTTGTTTTTTTAGTAGGATTATTGTGTATTCTGAGCTTACATGGCAGAAATCTAAAAACCCTACTTCATCAGTAAGACCTTAGGGGCAATGCTGGCAGTGAATTCCCGGAGAAGCCTTCTTTTCTTTTTGTGTGGTTACCACTCGACCGGGGGCAGGCAGGGGTAAATAATACACTTAACTAAGCCCCCATCCAGAGAAGAACTAGGCAGGCTGCGGAGAGCAAGGTTGGAAAGGAGAGCGGTGAAAAACGCAGAGCAGCTCTCAGCTGTCACGTTTGCTTGCTGTAAAGCCATGTGGAATGATATAACATTGACGTCACAACCCAGTGACGTACTACAGGCTGATTGCAAAGAAGAAAAAAATGCCAAGTCTTATTAATCGCCCTGTAGAATATAGTGTCTGCCTCTAGCAGTGATGAGAACGGGAGAAATTGTCTTCACACATCGTTTAGGTGGAAAAATGTACAGTGGAGAATTGTACTTGGAAGCACTTCTCTTATTCTTATTCATCCAGAGAATCAGACAAAATTAAATATGTTTTATTTTTACATTGTTTTATATTTCACAATAACATATTTCCCTATTTTATATTTTTACTGAAGTGCATAGCATTTAAAAGCTTTCGCTATCAGCACTCTGGTGTTAGTGTATCGAACTTGTTACGCAATGTTTACTTTGATTGAACAAATCCTCATGTGTTATGGTAGTATATTCAAAAAGTAATTCATTTAAAATCTATCAGAAGGTTTGTGGGCAAGAAGAAAACACACTTGCATGAATTGTACTTGGGTTAAGGTATATATTATAATGATGTGGCGTTTTTACACTGGTTTATTGGGCACATTAAATGACCTTTTGTTCTGTTTGCACAGTTTGCATCCTCAGTCGTTTTATCTGAATTGTCTGTGCAGATGAAACCCTCCATGCATTTAGTGGAAGCGTCTGACTAACGACTGTCTGAACAGTGTGTTAAATTCAACACGAGGTGTGTGTGTGTGTGTGTGTGTGTGTGTGTAGTGCATGCTGAAACAAGAAAGTAAAATCCCCCAAATGACATCTCCTCATGCATCTCGCTTGAAACAATTAAATGTATATAATTAATTAAACATTATTCGATATGCTGCAACACTCTGGGTGTCGTACACGCTCTGGATGTTTCAGGAGGACACCACAATCAAATTGTACCATGTAGCTTATGTTCTTTATTTGGCTTAATAAATATAATTAAGATAACTAAGATTTTTTTTGTTTGTTTTGACCCGTTTGTTTCAATCTGCGCTGAAGTAAAAAGAATAAAACTGCCACAGTATTTGGCATTTGCAGTTTCATTTATAAAACAGGTATTTATTTTGTAGGACTGTGATTTCTGGATTTTCAGTTTGATAAAACTTTACATAATGCCAGCTTCAGTCAAAGCGGCATCGATGTGAATCAGAGCTGAGTATTATGAGATAATTCTCTTTGATGAAATGCGACCTAAGCTGAGCTGTTGTTTAACTGAAGGAGAATGACGTGTGAAGTTAACCTCAGTGTTTAGGAGCTTGTGTAACAGTTGCGATATCAAGACCAAGATGTCCTAATGCATTGCTTAGCAACTCCTCAGGTAGCTTTGATAGTATAGGTAAACATTTAGTGGAAAGTGCAAAGTCAGCAACTGAATCAGCATTTATGACTGTTGCCTTTATGTGCACTGTAGCATTCCAGGTGTTTAAATGTACATCGTTATGTTCATTTAGGCATTATACACATTTGAATTGTTGGTATTGGATTCACACAGTCTGCTGGGAATTATGCTCTTGTCCCATGTTTTTTTTTTTTCTTTTTTTTCTATTAGTGTCAGAACTACTTTGCATAGCTGCTTTTAATTTGGCTCTGGCAGCCGCATGACCAGTAGAAAGGGTTAAGTTGAAAGAGGTGCTGTGTGTTTGGCTGACTGCAGAGTGAAACAGGATGCAGCGACTGCATTGTCAGCCTGCTGGTGTGAGTGCAAACAGATGAGGAAATGCTGGAGCGGGTACTCTAAAACTTGGGTTACCGTGGAAACGGTTTGCGTCATGATCACCAGCAATTAGCTTGCAGCTCTTTAGTTTTCATGATAGGTCTACCAGAGTTTAGTCTAATGACTCTGGCGTCTGAAGAGGCACCATCAAAAGGGAACTTGCAAAATATTCATAGACAGTTTAAGTTTCCTTTTTCCTTTAATATTTTGTTTATGACTGAGTCCAGAAATGACTGTTATTTAGGACACAGTTAGGGTTCTGGCTTTTTTTGAAGTTCTGTAAAGAGCTGTACAGCGTGTCCCCTCCTTCTTATTTTTCTCTAATGAGCCTTGATGTGATGTCCTGACCTCATCTATCTGTTTGTATTATTATCTGTACAAAGCTTATTTCTGGCTCAGTTTGTGTTTTGTTGCGGCCCAGAATGCCGGGCTGGAGAGGGGGATGTCGAGTCACTGCCTTCAGCCACTTCTGGGCAATATTTCTTTTGCAACTGTTGTATCAGCCTCCCATACTCTGTCTGTCTCTGTTACATGAAAAATGGGTGAATGTGAAGCGACTAGATATCTAAATAATGACAACACAGCCAGGCTTGTTAGTTTGAGGAAACAGTGTCTGTGCAGCTTGTGTCAAATGCTTTTGATTACAAAATGCAAACAGTTCAGGTGGCTCGGCTTTTAAGTTCAGTGGGCAGTTACGTTCAGGTTGTTGAACCTTGCATGTGTTAACTGTTTGCACAGCCCGGTGACAGGGTGAGAGCAGAGGGAGAGAACATGCTCAGGTCCCTTTGAGGGGTGGTACGGTTACATTAGAGCAGGAGCACTGAGGGATGTAGTATATTTATGTTTTATTTAAATGAATACGTAACACAGGTTTCACAGAGTCTCCAGATGACTTTATTGATTTAACATATTTTTTAGTTAAAGTGATAATGGATGGTCACATGAGTCATTTCAGCCTTTGTGCCACTTTTTGCTTTGCATTGTCACCGAAACATTACATAGCAATCTCACCAGTATTGTAATAATAACTTTCTCCTCTACTTCCTTCTCCCTGATTTTTATTCTCTCTATCTGTTTCTCATTTTCTCTGAATTTCCTTCTGTCTTTCTCTGTGCGCCTCTTTTGAAAACGGTGTCAGCACTGCTGCTTTTACACCAAAAGGCTGTTGCTAAGTGACGGTTGACGTCAGCCGCAGCTACAGAGGAGGGCTTGTGTGTGTTTAGCAGCTGAGGGCAGATCCCACTGAAAAGGGCAAAACCGTGAAGCACTATTAGTCACTGCAATGAAAACCCTAACTTCAACCAACGGGATCGCCGTTTCCTATAACTGTGCACAATTTATTCTGAGTGACTTATGGTAAAAGTAAATCTTTCAAAGTGGAATGGTGAGGTTTAGACAAAACATTTTTTGGAGAAACCGTGCACCCGGCCAATCCCCACCCCCTTTTCTTCACTTTTCCTTTAGTCTGTCGCTGTCTCATTTCTCGCTCCAACCCCCGTCTGCCCCTCCCCCAGCACACACACACAGACACACACACACACACACACACATTTATATAGGTTCAAATGCTTGACCCCCACGCCCCCCTCACCTAATGTAGGTGAGATTTTGTACATACATTTTGTGTCTCATGAAGGACCGTGAGCTTCACTGTGGTAGCTCCCCTACCCGGCCAAGGTTGCTCTTAATCTGCTCCCCATTGTTCAGTGTAATCTCTTCCCGGGGACCTGTATCATCCTCTCCCTCCCCACTGAGACACCTCCCTCGTCCCCCCTTCCTTTCTGTCTCCCGTGACAGCATACGTGAAACTTGACCTGTTGGAGTGGATCAAACAAATAGCTTATCTATATTTCAGGTTAAGATATCGTCCTCCTCCACTGTACTACTCGTGAAAAGTTATATTACAGTAATCACTTTATAAGAATTTTGCGTGGTTCTGTTGTAGAGTGGTGCTTGTTTTTCTGCTACAAAGCTACAATATTGAACCAAAATAAAATATCTTGTTGTCTACGTGACACACACGAGACGGTTTTACATGTGAGTAAAGTTAAAGAGTCATGACGCAGGAATGTACCTGCTCTGAAGACTGTGATGTAAGTTATTGTGGCTGATACTGCAGAGAAGCAACAGAGACTGTGGTCTATGGGCAGAAATAGGTGTTTGCAGCAGTCATATGGCACTCACTGATGGCAGAGTGACTGAGTGGAGACCACAGGGTTTTAATCACACACCCCCTCTGCAGCTGATGCACACAGTGCTGCTCAGATGCAGTCTGAGCTGTGGCCCACCCCAAATTGTTATTGCTCCCTGTTAAGGCCATGACGTGGCGTGCTCAAAAGAATATTTGAAGAGCGATATTCAGAGATCAAGGCTTGATGGCCTCTGGGCTCATGGGCACACCTCATGTTGTGACATTAAGCAAGCCATACATTTTTTTTACAGCTATATCTTTATAATGTATGTGTATTTATACACTGCTCAAGCTCAGATATGTTGACTCTTATTTATACTGATACAGTCTGCAGCGAATTTAATTGCCTGTCGCAGTATGACCCTCTTTTGTCCTTATCTGTCCTGACCCTGTATCAAAGGATCAACTGGATCAACAGCGGACTCGTTGCCACATATCAACAGCAGGCTCCCTGGCACAGGGCATTAGACACTGGATGCTCGGCTGCAGACAGCAGTCGTTGGCTGGGGGTAGGCATGGATTAAAGATGCAGCATTTGCGTCATAAGGTGAACTCTACCGGGCATAGTTGCTATATAGAAAGTTTCATGTTACTGTTGCTAAGTGATCTAAAAACACAGACACATCAGGCTGGCTGTAGCAAAAACACAGGCTTAAAAAATGTGCAAAATCCACATCACCTTTCTATATGTAGATCCTGAGTTTTCCAGACTAGCTATAACAGTTCTTTTTCCCTTTACTTGATGTCTTTTTCAGCGACATCTGGTACAAACCATGTCTTGACAAGAGGTTCTGAACAAGGGATGTCATTGTTCACAGAAAAGACTCCTGCAAATGTACCAAAGGCAAATTAAATCACTATCATTATGCTCAAATTTTTATTTTTATATCCACCTTTGGGGAAAACAAACATGGGCGTACACCGTTATTAAAAAGGTATTTAAACATTTTTCAATTACATTACATTTTCTCTTATGACAAAAAAAAAAACAAAACAAAAAGAAAAGAGCAACTTCACATAGAACATGCAGTGACTTCGTGTCTGTAGCTGTCTCATGTAGTGAACAGAGTGACAGTGATGCAATGCACCAGATCTGACATGGAGTAATCTTTCAATATGGTAACTAATCATGTTGAATTTCTCGTGGATTGCTAAACTAAATCATAGATGTAGACTGTCCATGTAGATAACGCAGTGAAGACCAGTTCGCATGTCACTGTGACATTCAGGTGGACATTTAAGCAACACTACTACGAAAAACAAGTCCTGAAGCAACAACTGCAATTAAATATTTTGTGCATGTGCCTAAGTTGACGTATATTGTGATAGTGTAGATGTGTCCGTTCAGAATCCAGTGTGTTTGACATTTTTTTCTGACAAACCAAGTTAAAAAGCATTTAAAGGAAATTTGATTGCAGTGTTTTTTTTTTCTTTTCTCAGAAGCAGTGCTGTTGTGCACAACCGCTGAGCGCAATAATCGTAATAAATCTATAAAAACAAAGTTGCACTGTTGTAGCTTAAGTATTAATGAAACCCTTTTTATTAATTTGTACATGCAGGCAAATATATATATATAAATAATGTGTTCCTACAGGTTTTTTTGATAAATGTAACATTACATTTTCAAGTGAATAAACTGTGCACATTAATAATAATAATGTAATGTTATTGCATTTCTAAGCATAAAGTAGTTGATGTCAAAAGGATTCTAAAGAGGTACTCATAGTTTTTTTTGCATAAGGTTCAGTAACATTCCCTACAGATGTTAGTAGTTCGGTTCATGTTTAAAAAGTGAGTTATGCAAAAAGTGCAGGTATTACAGTAGTTTACGGACTAGACTGTGCAACACTCTGAATGTATGTAACAGGATTTACTTGTGTTAGGTTGGCTTTGAGTTGGAAGATGGAGGAAATGTACGTGGGTAGATGCCACCTTTCCTGAGTGAATTAGCTGTCTGCTGCACATGCACTTGCAAACAGTCTATGTTACTCATTGGTGACATCACTGTGTATTTATTTATTTGTGGGTGTGTGGTACAGTCCCCTTAATTTCACACTTGGTGAAAAGCACAAGTTTTGGTGGTTTGTGTTTTTTCTTCTGGCTACTAACAAACGATATGTGTGTGTGCCAACGACGGATACACATGGAGGAAAGTAAAATGATGTTGAAAGTTATTTCACAAAGTGGACATAGTGACATAGTGTAGATTAAATGCTGCATGTGCCTAAGTTTACATTTAATCACCCTTACGAGGGTACAAGATACAAGGCAGAGGCAGGGTAAGTGTAAAGAGTTCTTGCCTAAGGACCTCTACAGGAGGTAGGACACACACCACAGCTGACCACAGCCGGGATTCAAACCCCAGTCTACCGCATAGAGGGCGATGTTACCACTGCACTATGCAGCCCTTTCTATAAATAAATAAATATAATAAGAGCTCCTTCTTTACTTGGTAATAACTAGCAATAATCCTGATGTTTCTCTTAGGTCCTTTTTTAAAAACCTTATTAACTTTATTCATGAACATAATGTCAGTAACTGAAAATGTAAAGCTTTGAAAAAACACGACAGATTATACAGTATACAATTATAGGCTTATTTAAGGCGGTACGTGTAGGCCTCACATTTGTTCTCCTTAACTCCTTGTGTAAACGTACTTCAGGTTTGTTTGTGACTATGACTCAGATGACAGTTAGCCAGTGTTCAGGTATTTATGCCATGTGGCATCTGTCTTGGGTGAGGTAGGCAGAGCTTGGCGAACTCTTAAGTTTATACTTACAGATGTGAAACGCTAATCTGCGGTGGTTCAGGCATTGTGTTCTAACCTACACTCTGTCTGCACAACATGCTGAGTCTGCTCGTTCCTAAGATGGGATATTAAGAGTAAACCCCAGTTTGTTTAAGTCACCTTGATTACAGTCTTTTTCTTTTTTCTGCCTTCATTTGTTATATTAGTATTTAACGGTGATCCCGGGCGCATTGTGTTCTATTTATTTAACGACCCGTGTTGGCTCAGGGATTTATGTTTGTTGAATGCATCAAAAGCAGAAGATAAGTATCTACAAATAAATTAGATATCCTGTGCTCAGTTGTTGAAACAGGAGTCATTTGACTGATACATCCTGTGATGGTCACCCCCGAATAGCACACTTGAAAAATGTGGCAGGGCAGTAATGAATGGGATTATTTTTGGTGCTCAGTGGTTGTGGTTATATCATATTCATTTGTAGCTGTTTCCCCTGATCTTAAATTATGCAGAATGCTTAGCAAAGTCATTGTTGTGCCTTTTTGTTCACTTGCATCCTTGCTTTTCTTGTTTGATTCATAAAATTGGCCTCACTCCCTCAGCCTCGTTCTCTCTTTCCTGTGTTGCTTCAACAGCAGGTTCTCCATGTTCATTACTGAGAACCTACTGCCGTTATGGCATGATGACAGTCTCACTGCATTATGTGTGTGTGCTAAAGACCCCTACCGAGCCAGGATGAATTATTCTAATGAAACCTCAACCAGTTGCTTTTAAACACTTTGCGGTCCTACATATGGACTAGTCCCTGACCTGTTATAGTAACTGCAGCAGGTTTACTGTGGAACTGTGCTCACATTGAAGAAAGTGGTCAGATTTAGAAAGTGCATTGTCTGGCGGTATCAGGGGAAGTGACCTGACGCACACCTCTGGGGACTTGCTGCACACTGAAGAACGTTGTTTTGCTGAAAGTATCTGTGCCGAATGAAGTGTTCTGAATATCCAGACAAGTTTTGAGCATTTTTTAAACAATGTAAATAGAAATCTAGTCCAGAATTGTTTAAACTTAGACCTTAAAGCTGCATTCTTGGATTTCTGGCCACTGGCTTACAGAAGTTTCCATTTTATCAGACATGTAATTAATCTTTTCTGGTGAGGATGATTGTTGAATATCCACTTCCTTTCATCTCTGGTTTGGTCTCAACCAACTCCTGAGAAAAATATCTGCTTATTAAGGTTCGAACATGGTTTACTTTTTCACCAGCTAGTCGCTACCTTTGTCTGCCTGCTGTTGGCCAGGTATCCTACTTGTTAAGGCATATACAGATTCAAAATATTGACATAAGGGCCTGTACAAAAATAAATTTCAAGCATGTTGAGAAGTACATTTAGGAGACCTGTATGATGCTGACTTTTACCTCTATGATCCACGCACTATGATCGGGAGAGTAGCACTGCAACATGGCCTTTGTTACTACGAAGCCCACAAACAGACCCCTGACCACACATTTACCTAGAGGAGTTTACTAAATTTGGTTAAATTGCTTTCATACTGTTTAGCCAGTAAGCCATTTCATTTTATTAAACACATTTTGACTTTAACTTTTAACTTGATGTGTAAAACTTTAAGCCTCTTTAGCCTTTTTTTAATTCAATCTCTGTCTCACTTGCGCTTTACTGGCAGCTTTGTGAACGTGATACGTAAAGGAAAAATGAGCTGCCTACAGCCAGCGCAGTTTACTTGCTTGTGAATGATTTACTTAACACACAAATTCTGTTATTCTTCTCTCGCTCTTCTTTGCGTCTGTCTCACTTTCTCGACTTCCCTGAACTCCTCCTCCCTCTGCTCACTTCTAATGGATGGCGTTTGTGTTCACATGCTTGTTATTGGCCAGAGCTCCAGGGCTCAGGCGTTCACTTGTGTTTATGAGAGGAGCCTGCACTGATTCCATGATAAAACCAGATGTTCCCTTACAAGGCTTCAAGCCTCCCTCATCTAGCTCTCATGTCCATATCAGGTATAACCTTCCTGTTGTACTGCCAGTTTCCAAATTATAGCCTGCTCCTGGGCTCCACGGTGGTCAGAAATGGTGGCATGTTGACATGCATGATATATTTGTACTTAGGAATTAGAACATGCTGAGAATATAGATGAATTATTATTAGAATAATGTTGTCAGAATGGAAAAATTACAACAATTTACTGTAAATAAAAAATATTCTAAGGATTAAAACCAGAGCTTGTATAGATCACAGTAACAGCACTGATGGTGTTTTTACAGTAATGTTATAAATATGAAAGTGTAGCATATTAGAGAATGATATAGGAACAATAATAATAGTAGTTTTCTATTCATCAACAAAAAAATTGCATTGACACAAGCATGAATAGCTTAATGTGTTGCTTAAAAAAAGATTTTCCTTTTATTTTTATGTTTTTATTTAAATGTAAAGTTAGGACATTAATTTTTAAGGTTAAACAAATGTCTGCCACAAGCGTTCAGTTACCCTTCATCGAACAGCATGTGCTGAGTTTTCCTTTTGTTTTGGGTCATAAACATGTTAGTCAACTTGTAGTTAGTGTGTTTTGAAAGGATGCTGAAAAGGAAGTGTTCGGGTCAGGGTTTCCTCTGACCAGGGAGCCAGTCATCAAGAAAGTACTATGCAGGGTTGGCGCGGCTGAAAACGGCGGCGTTTTAGAGAAGAAATTTAGAGAAGCATGTGCCAGATCCATGGAGCAGCTGCAGTTGCAAAATTGAATCATCAAGAATCAAATCAAATAAAATCAAATCAAAATGAATTGATTCTGGGTCAGTGCCAATATCCAGCTCTACCTGTCAGCATGTCCCAAGTGCTTCTACTGTACCTGTGTTTTCCAGTGAAGGCTCAGTAGAGAAACATGCAGCTGCATGCCCACTAAATGTTCTTAATTCTTCCAAGGAACGGAAGATGTAGTAAAGTGTATTTTACAGAATGACTCTCCTCTTCACACATTGTAGCCTCACTGTTATCAGATCTTCTCCATGTTAACCACTGAAAACCTACAGTATCAGTTAGCAAAGCACTGGAGAGAGGGCTTTAAAAGAAGAGACATCATTTTAGAGCTCTGGAAAGTTATCACAGTGACATCATGTAATCCTCTGTTTCCAGGATTGTGACGTATGCTCTAGAACCACGCTGTTCACTCTGCAAAGCAATCTACCTGGAATGTTGACTTGCACATATTTGATTTGCCAACTTAGTGTGTTGCCAGATGACGTTAGGTTATGTGTTGATGTGCATTGTTGGAAAAGTTTTTTTTTTTTCCCCAGACAACTCGGTGTTTTGTGCCAGAGAAGAGTCCATGGTGGTCTCAGTGAAATGAATCAGGAGGCAGCAGTTTTTGACACAGAGCTGTTGTCAGTTCAAATTCAGCATTAAAGGACTAGGAGTTAAAGAAACAGGCAATGCACCGCAGGACCCCATGTGCCTGACACTACTCCTTGAGTACTACGGTACATTTCTTTTGCTTACATAACACCATGAAATAAATATAAAGTAAGGTTCCTGCCATGGACAGTAAAGCCCTCTGGTGCAGGGCTGCCTGAAAAAATTTGTCCTGACATCACATTTGCCCTTTGGCATATATGACTCTGCCTCTGACTCTGAATGATTGTACATTCTGTGCGTCACAAGGTGAAATATTCTTTTAATAATTACTGGTGGTAATGCCGGACAAACCTGCTGTATTTATACGAACCTGCAGATCAGCAAATCGGTGTGAACAGAAACGACTTTGAGATGTACCATTCAGAGTATTTACACTTGAGCTCTGTGCCACCGCTCTCCGAAGGTCGTACATGCCTATATTCTTGTGATAGCAACAAACTGCTGAGTTCCAGGTCAACAGAAAATTTGGGCTCAGATAAAATGTAACCTGCGTACATTGCCCTGCACTGCAGACTGCCTGCAGCTATTTATAGGGGCATGATTTACTAAGCAGTTTCCAGTAAATGTGTAGCCCAAGTCATGCGTGGATTGAGTCCCTTCATGTGGGGTGTGTTTTCTTGTGTTAAATTGTCATCTGTAAAAAGTCACGTTCTTTTACTCATGTTACTTGATTTGAAGCTTATCTGGAGGCCAATCTGGTCAACAGCTTGAATAAAACGGATCTGATTTATTGTTTGTATATGATTTAACAACCTGAACTCCATTAATGAGCTGTGTAGCGTCCACTCTTTGGCAAGTCCTGTGTTCTAGCATTACCTAAAAGGTACTGTGTACCTACAGAGCAGCGGTGAATGTGAGGGACAGAGATGGACTCACCATATCCAAACAAATCCTTAACTCTGACCTGTCTTAAACAGTTTATGCAGTTTGTCATATTTTCTGGCTCTGATGATTTACTGCGTAGCACATGGTGTACTTAGAACACATGCGAAACAAAGATGCACGTTGTCAGTCGGACTCAAAAACTGTTTCATCTGTTTTCCTTTTTATGGAGCAGTATTTTGCCAATATCGGTGGCTGCCTACTGAGTCGTGGTGTTTATCACAGTCAAAAAGTTCTGGACCGTTTGAGCATGAAACATACCATTGTGGGAAAAAGTTCATCATTGACGTACTAGGGCTGACCTTACTCAGATTGTGGCATTTATTGTGTTCCTGCTTGTTGTGTTTGTCATTATGCAAGCTCCATTCTTTGGGGTGAGCTGCCAGCTACATGAACTTCATTTATGTCAGATATATTAACAGTTATTCCGAGACTTTAGTATTTGTTAAGCACATATTTGTTGTGCAGACACCTTGTCATTCACCTCTTTGTCCCCAGTTCACATAAATCATGGAATCAGAGGGATGTATTAGCAGACTAGTCACATTTTTGATCAACAGTTAATATCACAATAACTTCACATATTTAAGTTGATAAAGAAAAAAAAAAGAATTGATTATGTCAGTTTTTCCAAATCTCATTCTGCATGTTGTGATCTGCAGAGAAGTCTTTTTAATGTCTTAAACCACCAAAGTATTCTGTGTCCCATTTTCATTCAGAAAGCTCCATCGTGACTTTCCTCCCGCTGCTGTACATGTATGACGCTCTCTACTTTTTTCTTTGGAGACTGCGACTGATTCCACTTCTGTTCTAATTTTTCTTCCTCTGCATTTTTCTGTTCGATTTCATAACAAAATGTATATTATAAGCTTTGATCGCAGCATCTCTGCTGCTGAACTTAAAGCATATTATGTCATGAACTCAGCCTATGTACTTTTGCTGAACACTGACTGCAGTGATTATAATCTTACATTTTCATTTGTATATTTAAGGGTGTTTAACGTTTTTAAAAGTCACACAGTGTTGCTTTAGTTGCGGGTGAAAACCACCCCTGTGTCCTCATTAACCAGAACAACCTACATGGATTGTCAGCAGAATATGTTTTTGAAAATGTAATGATATATTCCATCAATGTGTTTCTGTAAATTCACTGTTAATAAGCTTTAGAGGTGTGACGCTACACTTAGCTCATTGCATGAGACAAAATATGATATTGGGATCACAAGGATGAGACGAGATGATACTTTAACATGTAAAAGTGAACATTTGATGACACATTTATGTTAATCAGGTTTGCATAGTTTCTTTCAGTGCATGCATATTCTTTGTGTCTTGTGTGTTACTCTGCTGCCGTTCATTGTTTCCACCGGGTAACCCACAAACTATTTTAAATGGTTGGGGGCTTGTTCTGTGCTAATTTTCACCCTCACACTTGTTGTCTGCCGCTGTGGTTCTGTTAAGTACTGATATCGTGATACAGCTTTTCAGCAAAGAAATATAGTCAGCAGATCTCGTCATGCCCCTGATAGGCATGCTTTGCCAACAGGTCAGTCCAGGATCAGCTAAGGAATCTCTTAGTGTTCATCTACGCTAATAACCATCTGGCTGGATATGACGTCTAAAGCATTTTCTGCCCCACAATGCACCCAAACAAACATAAAATGCTTTATTATAGTCATGGTCTATTCATACTTAGATCTGCGAGTGACCACAATAGGTCATACAAGATGAAAAGATGAAGATAAATGTCACATTTCTGACTGTTAAACATGTCAGCTATGCCAGTACAAAGCTTTCCTGTTGACTTACACTAAATTTAAACAAACACTGTTTGACCCTGCAGGCACTTCAAAAAATGACGCAAATCAATTTCTCATTATGTTTGCTGGTCTGATTTTTATTGACTTCAAAACAGCTTAGAGGCCCCAAAGAGTGTAGAAATAATAAAGAATTTACTAATCTTTTGTCAAGCAATATATCTCCTACTAATCCAGTCATCTATCTATATTATTGTCTATTAAACAAGCCAAGACTGTGGTAACTACAAAGTAGGTTAAGTGCAGACCTCCGTTCACCAGCAACTTCCTGCATTTCTTTTTTAGAGAATGCTAAAGTGATCCTGTTTTAAAGGAGCGATAAAGTCAACGATACAGTTCCAACAATGTGAAAGGTCTGTTGGGACCCAGGAGTATCTTTTGACACGTTCTCTTGAAACGAGAATCCACCTGTGGCCTCAGAGACCAGCCTGAGTGGTGTCTGGTCTTGCCCTCTCTTCATTGGGCCTCCCGGTGCTTTCATCATGTCCTCCTCAAACTCATTCCACACACATGCGTTTCTTTAAACTACAGCCGCGTTTTTTTTTTTTCCTTGGCCTGCCAGCGTCAGGACGTCTCTGTGTCTTTTTCATCCTGAATCTGTCAGCAGGTTATTGGGCCTCCATAATGACCGACCACCTTTTGACAATAGCTTCACACAATTCCTAGCACCACATATAGTTTTCACTGGATCCATTTCTCCGCCCCAAATAGGCGGTGTGCTGTACAGGTCCCGATTCATGTAAACAAAACAACATAGTAAAACCCCACGCTATGCCCCTGAGTTAAAAGATGAGAGCACTGCATGGAGGGTTATTCTTAAGTAACAAACTGTGACCACACAGGAGTCTTTGAGGAAAGGGAGCTTTGCTGATTTTGGATTAGTGTTGTAGCTGATCACTCATTGGGTTTTGTCCAAATTCTGTCTTTTCAGCTGTTTTCAGATTTGCTGTAGTTTGCGTCCTTTAGTCCAGCTAGATTTCAGGCCTCTTGCTACACAAATTCTCATTATGTTGCTTCACCTTACATCTCATGCAGTTTTAATCAATTGATTTGTAATCTTAGTTTTATTAAGTTTTCAAAATTGAGAGCTAGTTAGAATTTAAGTTCTCATCACTGTCTGACTTCTAAACATCTCACTACATCCAAACAACATAGAAAATGCTTATTACAGTTTGCTCACTTAACCATGGTCCAGTCCATTCAGGGTGCATAAAGGTGGAAACTGGAGTTAGTCTGTAATCCTCTTGTGCACAACAACGGTTGGCTAAAGAGAAAGTGACAAAGGCTCTGAAAGATTAGAACAGTTTATTTTACTGTGTCTTGCATTGTGATAAGGGTCAGGTGTATGACCTCAAAGAAGGTGTGTCTGTGTTTTGGAAATCAGTTTCAGGCAACGCCATCTGTATTAGACAATAGCGTACATGTTTAGTTTAGAGACAGTGATGAGCGCACTGTTCTCATTTTCTATAAATAGTAAGTTTCACACAGTGAAGTCTTTGGATTTTGCAACTCTATTGAGTGAAAGAAGAAAATGATCTTCTGGTTCTTTGTGGTTTTGTTTATTTTCAGCAGCTCCACCCTCTAGGATTCAGAATAAAATGAAAACTTAGAAAGTAGACACAGTGAGAAGCTTCATTTGGCACCACACAGAGGAGAACTGTGACTTATTGTGAGTTAGAGTTATGAAAAAGGCATGTAGTAAAGAGTTGTAATAGCAACCGGTGGTGGAGTGTTTTCAACCGCTCCTCAATCCTTTCTGTCTGTTGCGATATAAAGATTTTCAGGAAGTTTAACTGGAGGTTTTACAACCGGATTAACGAGACGTGAGACGTTTAACTATTAACTTGTTCATTCCTTGAATGGTTTGGATTTTTAACTATGCTAGGAACCAACTTCATTGGTAGTGTTTGGTTGTTTGTTGCCAAATAGGTCAAACACCAGCAGTGTACAAAGAAACAGATTGTGCCATATGATAGAAGTACTTATAAATACTCCAGATGAGACTTTTGCAGGGCAGAGACTGAACAACATCAGCAGAGTGAAGTGGTAGATGAGTGTGAAAGAGACGGACGACATTTGGCCATTCCCCAGTCAAAGAATTTTCCATGGTCCTGTCAGGTCCTGACGACACTGGTGACTACCAGGGGCGGAGGAGCTGCGGAGTACCGTGAGCTTTTCTAGGTCTGTTTACAAGTCTTTGGTCCTGTAGATTGTCTGGCTGGTTACACTGGCAGGAAGTGCTAGATCTCCTCCCACATTTCACTGGCAACTGTTTCGTCAGGTCATACTTGTGTCATCTACTGTAACTACTGTAAACTGAATCTATTCAAATATGTGTTTTGCATTGATTGTGACTTTGTTTAGCAAATAAAACCTGCACAGTGGTTGATTGTGTTATGTTGTCACACATGATATATCAGTTAGAAAGATTATCAGCATGATAAGATACCTCATTTAGATGCTGTCATGCTAGCTCCGTTTCTGACGTATTTTAGTCAAATAAAAGCTACAAAAAAACTGTTGTTTGTTCAAGATACTTCCATAGTAATACAAATCCTAAAAACCTCATCTAGAGAACTTTTAGGAACTGATTTTCAATGAATTATAACATGCACAAGATAAAATCTTTTCTGTGTTGGCCAAACCAATAAAAAATGTTATTTTTGCATATTATACTTATTATAATTCTGCAGTATACTATTTTATATAGAGTAATGACAACAAACCCTGGGCATAAAAGACGCTGAATGTCAGAGGTGCTTCTTAGCGAGGTGCTGGTAACATGTGGTTCCAGAGGCACATGCTGGCCCAAAATGTTACACACACCTTTGAGTTGTGTTTCTTAGTACATTCTGCGTGCATTTAGTCATTTTCACAGCCTTGTTACTTCAAAGATATGTTAACCACTTCCATATAAGTAAAGCTGCTCGGCCTTTCTGGCTATGAACTTCCTTATCTTTGGTTTGGGCTTGACGTCAGTTAACTGTTGCACTTACTCTCTTTTTTTCTTTATCTGTGTCAGAATTATATAAACTGTCTTACGAGCACCATGTCAACACCAGTCTATATTTATCATTAACACTCAGCATTGAGAGATTTTATTGCCAATGATAAGTTCTGAATTTTGCAACCCTGGACAATAGAGTTTATAATAAACAGTTGTGCGTCCTTTGATGGATTCCGAAGTCGTTGAATGTAATATTAATAATTAACATAAAGTGCGTATTGCATTCTTGATTGTTTCATCCCTAGTAATATCCCATATAGGGGTCCATTTTGTTGTATTTGAGCGCCGGATAGATCTTCGGTTTGTTTGTAGTGACTCAGTCTGGTTCAGAAGTTCAGAGGCAGATTTTTCAACCCCAGCCTGCTCTTTGTTTTAGTCACTAAGCTGCTGGTCTAACGTCAGCTAACCTGAGGTCTGTCTGAGCTTCGCCACTATGCTACAGACCCAGCAATATACAAGCTACATCTGACCAAAGACACACACACACACACACACTCTGCAGACCTCTCATCTGGTTAGCCCTCTTTCCTGAACACGGGCCAAAAAGAAGCAGCCTGTGCTTTCTTCTCCTCTCTCCATATCATCTTTTCTTCCTGTGCGTGTCTTGACAGTTAGAGCACAGTCCTCATTATCAGTGTATGCATGTGCAGAGTGCTGCTGACGCTGTGTGTGTCGCTGCAGACTGACGTCAACAGTGCCCTACTCCTCTCCATACAAATGCCCTGCCTGCCTGCCTGCCATTGATTCCTTTTCTCTGTCCCCCGCACTCCTATTAGCATGTTTTTATCACTTCTAGCACCTCTTGCACCACAGTGTTAGAGCCCAGCTAATATGACACACTAGTGTTAGAAACTTGCCATCTAATAGCTTTCCCAGGTTTATTGACCCCTGTTAGGAAACATTTATGACTTATGTTATTTTAGATAACTCTGGATTTCTGAATAGTTATTTAGATTTTGCGTGTGTGTGTTTCTCTCTTTTGTCTCTATGGGTACCACCCTGCCCTCTTTCTGTCTGTGTATTCATGCAGGTGTCTATAAATATAGTGCTGTCATTTCCCTTATGGAAATAACTTCACCACAACTAATTTTCATGTTTATGCACATGTGAGCTACACATGCAGTTGCACAGAATGACAAATACATGGGATATGACCAGTTGCACACATCTGTCAGGCCCCAAATCATGAAAGAGGCAAGCAGTATATTCTCTTTGTAGGGTCAGACGCAAAATTACATGAAGCAACAGTGAATTACAAGTGACGATTAATACTATTTTTTTGCAGTATGCATATCTGCACCGGCGTCGACTTTGTCCTGACCTGTCATGTTTTCATAACATCATAAAACAAGATATCTCCTGTTTATTTAAAGATTGCAGAAGGCCCTCACTGGAAATACGCTGATGCTTGGTGCACGCTGTAATGGTGCTGGTGGTAGTGTGGCAGCCATTCAGCCAGCTTTTCCTGTTCCCGAGCTGTGTGAGAGTCCATGTTTTTGCTCGCTGTGCAAAATTTGCAGAGGTGGAGAGAAGAGCATTCTGTATTTGTTTGGTGACAGGTGATACACATACTACTCTACATTATGTCACTAGGTGTGTACAGTGTAAGAAGATCAATCAATCAATCAATCAATCAACAACTTAGATGGAAATGCCAATAACGCACAAGCCTTTGGTTGAGCTGAATGAAGGCCAAGAGCACGCTGTGTGTAGTTGTGTGCCTGTGTCTTTTTATCTCTCTTTGTAGTTCACCGTCCTTTACTGTCCATCCCCTCCTTAATGGCAGGAGGCCAACAAGCAGAAGGCCAACAACTCTGTCCTCCCGCCGTCTCCCGCCATCCTGTTGCCATGGTGTATGGAGCATTGTTTGCTGGCCTCTATGTCGGGTTGCCATGGCAGGGCTTATTTGCCATATTAGATGTTTGGCAGCATTGTACAGATGCTGATGACAAACACCCAACATCCCGCTTTGATCAATGACACAGTTACTGATTAGAGGAGATGAGATGGAGCCACTAATGAATTTACCAACCTTAGCTATAGATTTCATGTACTGTATGCACATGCACAAACTGGAAACATGCATATATCAAATCTGAAGAAGGAATATTAAATTCTAGACTATGTGTGAATAATATGATGTGCTTTGAGTATTCCTGATGATAGGATGACTGCCTGAGATGTTTAAAAAGATAGAGGAGGAGGCTGTTTACATGTTGGTTGAGGGTGTTTGTGGAGGTGCTTCTCAAATAAGGTTTAATCCTCTGTGTCCCTCCCCCTTGTGGTGAGGGGTGATTCTGCATGGTGGCCTTAATATGTTCTCTCTCCCTTGGTGACCTGGCTGTGTTTCTCTCCATTAAAACATTTAGGTATCTGTTTAACCCTTCAGTATTGTCAGGTTGAATTTGTAGTATTTAACACTTTGTGTTATGCTGTTAAAAATTAATTGTGCTATGGCTAAAACAAATGACATGCACATTTAAAAAAACATGAGTCAAACCCAGTCAACCATCTTCTGTCAAATTTTGCTTTTAAACTTGTAGTTTTATACATAGAAGATAAGGTTATTATCAGAAGCAGCAACTCTGTGTAACTCAGCCCGCAGCAACTTCGACTACACACTTCTCCAATGTGTGAGAGCTGTTTGGTTACCAACAGATAGCGTGGAAATGCTGCCAATTGACGTAGTTAGAGCCAGATAAGATCTCATTGCTTCATTGTAGACGCACCACGGTGGTTTTAGTGGTTTACTTTTTCTCTTTTGCTTTCAGTGAAATGCCTCAGTCTGCTGTCACTAAGGCTGCGTGCATTAGCATACCTGTACTAGAAAGTGCATGCGGTGCAGGAAATCCTAAGTGTAAACTGTTACGACGCTTTGTGTTTAGATATCAGGGAAGATCGGCTTGTAGAAGGTCTGTCGCTCTGTTGCTGATCTCTAGTACCCTCACAGAAAAGTCAAAAGGCGGTGTGCTGAAATTGGAGCATAGTTCAAGTCTTGTGCTCTTCCTGTATACATTCATCTTCACATTGTTACACTTTTTGTTTTGTACAAACACACATATGCAAACTTGACATTTAACTGACAGTTATTGTGTGTGTTTTTTTTTTTCTCTAGATGATCTTGTGGGACTGGGATCTGAAACAGTGGTACAAACCACAGTATCAGGTCAGTATTGTGGTTTCAGCTCATGTTTCAAATGTACACGTGAATGATTCAATAAATAACACTTTCTATTAGCTCGGCCTCTGTAGTACGTGAAGTCTATAGGTCACATTTGGATTATTCAGCTATTTTCATCAGGTATTTTACATGGTGTAAAACCTGGCATATAGTGTGACCTTGGAATCAGTGTCAGTGTTTTTATCTTACTCAGACATTCTTTGTTTTGTTTGAACTATTTGTGTAATCTATCAAAGAATTTAGCTCCCACAGACCAAAAGTCATTATTTGTTCCTGTTGGACAGGGCCAAGGCAGCCAAAACATTATCATTTATCAAACCTGCCCTGAAATCCAATGATTAGACCTATTTTATGATAGACTGCTCTTACAATTGATGTGATTTCACTTTAGATATAACATAGTGCCACACTTCACATAGGGGATGTTTTTCTCTCAGAATTCTAGTTACTGATATTGTTTATGTTGTGTAAGAGTTATAAGGAGACAACAGGAGAGGATTTAAGTAGGAGAGGAAATTAGAAAGTGAATATTAGGGGAAAATGACATGAGAAGGAGTGTACAGAGAGCTGGAACATCTTCACTTGCACCACGGACTTAATGCTGTTAATTTAACAGGAGGCCAATCTCAAGCTATGAGCCAAAAACTGACGTGGCTTTAAACAAAACGTGAATGCAAATATTTCAAAACCAGTTTTAGTGTTTGCAAATAATATGCAAGAAAGACGTTGGCCTCTGGGGGCCTGCGCTGTTCCCTCATTTGTGTGATATACGTGTGCACAGGGTGCAGTGAGTGGCAATGGCGTGGACCTCTCAGTCATCAACGAGGCCAGGAACCTGGTGTCGGACCTGCTGACAGACTCGTCTCTGTCGCCACACACCATCTCTGGCCTGCGCAGCATCTCCAGCCTCATGGGAACGTTCTCAGGCTCGTGCCGCCCCAGGGTCAACCCTTTCACCCCCTTTCCAGGTTTCTATCCCTGTGATGAGGTGGAGGACTCTGTGGAGAGGAGTGACAGGAAAACCATTAAGGTGGGCTAAAGCTTTACTACTGCTAAGATGGATACTAATAGACATGACCATAAGTGCCTCAATATTTAAATTCATCTGAAAGGCTCTATCTCAGACACTCTGCCATTGTCAGGATGAACACAGCTCATAACTTTCTGGTGCGATAATGTTTGAGTCACATAACCAGCAGTTTCAGTTTGTGTATAAAACATCACCATACTGGAGACGTCCTTTCCCCATCAGGGTTTGAGCAGCAGAAACAGCCTCCCCACCCCTCAGCCTAGGCGGAGTTCCACCTCCTCCTCATCCTCCACACTCCCTCCTCTTGACTGTGCCTCGACACGCTGGGAACGCAACAATGGCAAGAGACCCCACCCTGACCTCAACTTGACCAGGTACCAACACAAACACAATTGTGCACTTTACCCTCTTTCAGAAACACGCTGTTAACCAGAACACTAAATAACCCCAATTCTGGATCAGATTAATGCAACGTCTGAGTCACGTGACTGTACTCCAGTTCCTCCAGTCTGAAGCTATGATAGGACCTTAATGGGTTCTGAATAAACAAACAAAGAATCTTCACATAGTGTCCTTCATCAGAAGCCAGGACAGCGTGTTATCACACAGCTTGTATGTTGAGAAGACCAGATGAAAAAGTTAGATCAAACTAGTTAAAAGGGTAAATATTGGCAGGTGCAAGATTAACTAACTAACCTACAAAACCTGCTCTATGAGACAGATCAGACTTGTCGGACAGATATGTAAAGTTGCAGCTGTCATAAGTTAAAATGGAACCAGTCTAAACGTTGTGAGTGTTGTACACAAAGAAGGAATTGGAAGAAATTGCCTTCAATCACAGAAAAGCGTACCTGTCACACCTGTGTGAGTTTCCGCTTGTCACGTCATAATCTCTCTCTTCTCAAAGAAGATAAAGAAACACTGGAAGAATCAGAAAAAAGGAGATTTTATAAACACCACCTACTGTTTAGATGCCCAAACATAAAAGAAACATTTTTTAACTGTAATTAATTATACTGTGCAGTGTTTGTTTGTTTGTTTGTGCAGTGATGTTGTGTATATATGTCTCCACACGATGGCAGCACAGGACTAGCCATGCTGCTAATGAGCTACTTTAAGATCATAATTTCCTTTTCATGGTAGTTTAGCTTGGACTGAAGTTGCAGTCAAGTAGTGTTTTGAATGTGTATGTTTCGTGCTCCAGCTCAGGTCTGTCTAATGGGCCCAATCCAAACCTGCTCACCATTCCCAAGCAGAGGTCTTCCTCTGTTACCCTCACATACCATGCAGGGCCCAGGAGAGCAGGTAAGACATCACCTTAAAACTCTGTGTAGATGCCACTTTTTTGGTTAATTGCTCATATTTAGACTGAATGTTGCTCATTTTTCCTTTCCTTTGCTCCCTTCATCCTCTCCAGGCACGTCTCCCAGCCTGAGCCCAGTCGCCTCACCCAGCCACAGTCCTCCGGCAATAGGTGCAAGCTCATCATCGTCCCTTGTCACTCGATCACCTGTGGAGTTCCCAGACACGGCTGACTTCCTCACAAAGCCAAGTGTCAATCTGAACCTGCACAAGCCCGTAGGCTACACCCTCAGCTCAGCTGATTTCCGTGGCTCCACCTTCCCTCTGTGCACCAGGTAAGACAGATTAAACTGAAGTAACGTGTGAGTGTGTCTCATTTTATCCACCCTTTTTATTTTTGTAGTTAAAACAGTAAATGATGTACCGTGATTAGTCATTTCCGTCCATTCTAGTTGTGGTCGTCAGATGTTCAAGGGAGTTTCCAGTGGTGATACAGGGGATTCTCATCAACCTTTTACCAGTGAGGCTCACCGCAGGCGTTCAGGTACATACATTTCCATTTAATGCACACTATACAATATGATGGAGTGGTGACAGTTAAATTGTTAAGTGTTGACAGAGAAACACTTCAGTAGTCTGTTAAGGGGGTTAGTGGTGCTCTCTGCTGGACGACAATAATAATGCAAGTGGATGCACAGAAACACAGGCCAAGGTGCACATACAGTATGTTTCAAGTAAGGATTATATTATTACACCTAAAATGAGTAAATTTAGTTAAAACACACAAAGACGTGTTTCTTAGTGGTTTTTACTGGTGTTTTGCTTTTTCTGTTCAGTTTGCAACAGTTATGTGTCATTTTTAAATAAATAAAACAGATTGTACAATACAGTAAGTACAAGATACACATTTTACTAGTTACTGTAAAAAAAAAATCAGACATGTCAAAGTAATGTATTTATGCATAGTGAAAAGTCTGTGTGTGTGTGTGTGTACTCGTGGCTTTCTATTCCACGTGTTCTGTGTATACAGCAGGTGAAGGGCTGGAGTTCACAGGAGAGCCTCTGATCAGGGAAGAGAGCTTAGAGGTGGACACGTCTGGAGACGGAAGGCCAGATGTTGCAGGGAACCAGGTCCAGGACGAGCAGGAGAAAGACAAGAACCCGTGCACAGACCAGCAGACTCAGGAATCAGAGGTGCGCTTGACCAGAGAGTTTTCCGCCTGCAATATCACTTTGTACTGCAGCACAGCAGATGGCGCAAGTATTCCATCTGTCTTATCATGTAAATGTTGCCTTCACATGAGAGAACTATGAACCGCGCTTGGTGTAAGATTTCAGACATTTAGCTCTTAATTAGTTACAGTGACAACATCTGTAGGGATTCCATTTTTATTTTGTGGTTGATCTGAGAGTTTGCCACACAAGCGTTTCACTTACTTTAATGGTTTCATTGGGATCATTTGGTTTCATTTTGATTCATTAGAAACGCTTCATTTGTATTTTATCTTGTAGATATGATTTGATCGGTGTTGTCTGTCAGGCTATTTCAGTCTTTTATATAATCAAGTTTTAGAACATTATGTGTATTATCTGTTGTAACTGCTACAACTGAAGCAATTTTATGTCCTCAGGGTGAGGAGGAGTTCAAATTAGATCCTATGCTGGATGAGCACGAGGCTCTCATGGAGAGAATGAACACCTGGAACTTCCAGATCTTTGACCTGGTGGACAAAACAGGAGGGAAGACCGGAAGGATACTCAGCTATGTTAGTACAACAACCACAAACCAACCATCTGCTGTTGCTGTAGAGCTGTGTTTTAATCGGTCACACTGCTCAGTGCATTTGAATGTGTATATGGTGTTGGTTATGTCGGTGGTTGATTCTCAGTAAAACTGGCTTTTGTCCCCACAGGTGACATACACCCTGTTCCAGGATACATGCCTGTTTGAAATTTTCAAGATCCCTGTGAGGGAGTTCATGATGTACTTCTGTGCTCTGGAAGATGGTTACAGGGACATTCCCTGTGAGTACTGCAGAGATTCGTGTTTGTTTTTAATGTGTTATCCCGGGATTCATTTGGGATCATTGAAGTAGATGTTGTGTGGTGAGACTATGATGCAGTTTTGTGAGCTCAGAATTGTAATTGTTGATGGTGAACTTGATAAAATAGACTAAGTCAAACCTATTGTGGTTAAAAACACACAGATCATAACCGGGTCCATGCTACTGATGTGCTACATGCTGTGTGGTACCTGACCACTCGACCAATCCCTGGGTTCCAGCAGATCCACAGTGAGCATGTGACAGGAAGTGACACAGGTAAACAGTAGATCATTGTTACAGTTTGTGGAACACAGATGGTTTGTCTGCCTAAGATTAATTTAATGAGCCTGCACACCGAAAACTGTTATTTCATATTATCTGCTCTGATCTCATCAGTTAATACTTAAAAAAAAGGAAATATATGTGTATATGTTATATAGTAATAACTAAACTATTTGCATTGAAAATGTAGTAGTCCTAAATTACTTTAAGAGATTTGACTCTACCCAACCTATGGACAACATGTAAGAAGAGTCAGTATTAGTTTGGGGGAAAAGTGCATTGATAAGAAATTATATCAGCAAATGTAAACAGAACAGATAGTAGTTGTCACCTGTACAGTGTACACATATAATCCTGCGGTGCTCTTGTTGATGATTCCAGGTAAGTTTTGCTCAAGGCTGAAAGGATAAAGTGAGGTTTCTAGGTTTGCATATAAAGTAATTTATTGTAGTCAAAGCATAAAGAGAACTTTTTTCAACACGTCGTCTTAGGAAAATATGTGAGATTTTGTTAAGTGAGGGCCAAACACTACTGATTCTTCAGGAATAGTACTTAATAGTAATAGTAAAATAGTAATTCTGACTGTCTGTGGCTTTTAGAGGTTTCTTTTTTAGCAGGATGTGGCCTTTATTGGTTTGGGTTTAAAATCTAGACTCATCTTTGCTGATGATATTTTAGCTCTAGTAAAAATGATCTGAGGCTTATCTGCTGTCTCCCACTGAGGCGGCAGGAACAGCTGTCATTAGATAAGAGGGAGCAGACAGAAATGGAAGAGAAAATGCAGTGATATGAGAAATGGATTCAATGATTGAAGGAATACGAAGAGAACAACGTCAAGCATCTGTCAAGCATCTGTCCTTCACCTATGTGTATTTAATCGAATTTCTGCTTAAATTACAGAAAAGGGCTTTAGAACAGCTACAACACTAACCTGATTTTATCTTTAACTTATTTTTCATCACTGTGACATTCATTGACATCGATCTTGTTTGTTGTCATATTCTAGATTCAGATAGTGGGATCTCTCCAGGCAGGATATCCTATGCCTCCTCTAAGAGCTCCTCCATTTCAGATGATAGCTATGGTTGTCTGGCCTGGAACATACCTGCCCTGGAGCTCATGGCCCTTTATGTAGCAGCTGCAATGCATGACTACGACCATCCTGGTCGCACAAACGCCTTTCTAGTAGCCACTAATGCACCTCAGGTAACTTGCTAACTCGCAGCATTTACTGGAGCTTAAAAGTGTTGACACCACACGCACACACGCGCGCACACACACACACACACACACACACACACACACACACACACACACACACACACACACACACACACACATACAATCTCACACTGTTTCCATGACCCCTGCCTGTCAGCATACATACCCAAAAAGCGGATGACACTGCAAACATTGGTCCTGCACTGTGTGTACACCTAGGCAGTCCTGTGTGTGATGTCTCGTAAGCATTGTTGCATGTCAAATATGCTTTTCAAACTGGCCACCTTCATCCTAAACTGAACCAGATGAGTCTTTACCTCTTTAAGCTACACTCATGGTAATGAAAGTTGCATATAGTGTAGTTTTAAATATTCTCAAATGATTTCCCCTTGGGGGTTAATAATGTTTATCTTATGTTATCTTATAATAATATTAAATCTTAAGTATTGCATTCGCTCAAGTATCAACTTCACTTCACTTGGCAGGGAGGGTACAGTAATTGTTCCAAAAGCAGAACAACAAGAGCAAAGACCACTGATGTCTTTTCCCTGAGTGCAGTGTAGAAACACAAAATCAAACGGCTGTGTCTCTGCAGTAGTGACAGTCTGAGTGGCCCCTGGTGGCTGCTGCATGGCTGAGTTTTCTCTAATTCCACCCAACCACAGAACAACTGTCACTCAGCGCACACAGTTATCAGTGATCAGCCAGCTCATGAGGAGCCACAAGAAACTGAATGTTTCCATATCTTACGCGTTTTCTTTGAATGATTATTTATTCACTTGTGGCTTTCATGTGCTGTCACAGCGAGGTCATGCAACTACCTCACATGTTGATTTATGTAAATAAAGTAAGTTCACTGGAAACAGCGTTTTGTTCTTAGTTATCATTAGTTACCTATATGTCCCTAACTTTACAGCTAATGTTTAACTTTACAATCAACCTTTTTCCTTAATTGACTTTTTCTGTCAGTCTTCATAGCAGAAATTCAAGTTACACTTTGAGATGTGTATTAAAAAAAAAAAAGTAGCCTTTTAGAATACAGTTTTTCTACTTAAGTGACTCAAGGACCATCATTATTTAATGTCTGGAGATTAAAACAAAGTTAATCTTTATAATGTGTGTCTCAAATGAAGATCACAATTAAGATTATCTTCATACCACATGACCAGTTAATCCCTTTGTGCGCTTTCACTGTGGTCAGTCATGTAAATTGGGGGGTGGGGGTTGGGGGGTGGACTGGCTAGCCACGTGCCCCAGTTTAAATATTGTATTTTCACAACATGTCCAGTGATAGCACTCACACTGTCTGGGTTTTGTAAAAGTCCCAGGAAAATGGGTTATAAGAACAGAGAGGGAACCCTGAACCCATTGATTGCTAATGTTACGGACAGCCACCATATCTGTTGAAAGGATCTTTGGGTATACTTGCTCTTGAGCCTATTACCTTTCTACTTTCATAACCAAATAGCCTTACGCCCCTTCTATCTCATTTATTGAGTGCTTGCTATTTTTAAATCCATTACAAATTGTGTAACACACTTGCACAGACATTATGTAAGCACATTTGCAGCTGATATTTTAGTGGAAACGGTACGACACCAAGAAGACGTAGTGTGCCATCTTTCCGTGTCTCATCTTTTTTTCTTGCTGTGTGACGTAGGCAGTGTTGTATAATGACCGCTCGGTGCTGGAGAACCATCACGCTGCTGCTGCCTGGAGCCTCTACCTGTCCCAGCCTGAATTCAACTTTCTGATCAACCTGGATCACGTGGAGTTCAAGCGTTTTCGCTTCCTTGTCATTGAGGCTATACTGGCCACTGACCTCAAGAAGCACTTTGACTTCCTGGCTGAGTTCAATGCCAAGGTCTGAGATGAAGAAAGCTCAACAGATTGTCGAGTTATATGATCAGAATAGATATTAATTAATTTATTGATCCTTTAATTTGTGGTAAAATATGATTTGAAACATAAAAAGAATAGCATGGTAATATTTACTTGAGCTGTGTGCAGTATGTAGATACAGAATAAACATTTTGACCGTTTTTAATAAAGTGTCCGTCTTTCTTTGTTTTCCAACAGGTGAATGATGTTAACAGTCCAGGAATTGACTGGACCAACGAGAACGATAGACTGCTGGTGTGTCAAGTGTGTATCAAGCTGGCCGATATAAACGGACCAGCCAAAGTCCGTGACTTGCATCTCAAATGGACTGAAGGGATTGTTAATGAGTTTTACGAGCAGGTACAGACGGCACGCTAAGAGTGTATTCAGTTACCATGGATCTTTTTGTTAATATGTATCTAACATTTCGTTCTGTAGACTTAAGTAAAAGTGATTTTTTTTCCCAAATCAAAATAAATGTCAGCAGCTTCTACTAAGTATCAATGCTCATCACTAAAGATCTGGGTTTATGTACTTTTGTTTTTCATCTGCAGGGAGATGAGGAGGCCAGGTTGGGATTATCTATCAGCCCTTTCATGGACCGCTCCTCCCCCCAGCTAGCCAAACTACAGGAGTCCTTCATCACACATATTGTAGGACCACTTTGTAACTCCTATGATGCTGCTGGCCTGCTTCCCGGCTACTGGATTAATGACTCGGGATTGGATGAAGACGACGAGGAGGGGCAGGTGGACACAGATACAGATGAAGATGAGGATGAGGACGATGAACTAGAAGATGAGCTGGCACCAAGTAAGATTTGACACCAGCAGCTCATTGTTAAGATTGTCAACAATCTATTGAACATATTGTTTCTTTGTTCATTGCAGAAAGAAGGAAGCGCCGCCGCAGGTTGTTCTGCAGCATCATGCAGCACCTGACAGAGAACCACAAGGTGTGGAAGAAGATCATTGAGGAGGAGGACAAGAGCAAAGAGCTTGGTAAACAGCAGCAGCAAGACAGCCTGCTCCCCAGCATGCCAGCCAGCCTGCCCAGCTCCCCGTCAGATGACATCCAGGTCATCCAGGAGGAGGAGGAGGTAGAGGAACGTCAGTAGCAGGATGAAGGAAAGAATAGAGATGTGTGAAAAAGAGGACAGGCGGGCCCTTGAACCTGCCTTTCACTGACATAACGACAAATGCACATAAAACACATCGTGCTCCCTCACACATACACAAACATATACTGAAAGAGTCACTGTGCGGACACTCAGATGCTTAAGCAGTCACGTTGTTTTTGGAGAAACAAAAAGGCCTTACTACTGTGAGCGGATCCTTGCTGCAACGGTGGGAGCCCAACTCCTATGCACTTTCACCCCATGGAGCGTCAAGCGCACCCAGACAAAAAGCACCAGAACTGAGAAGAAAGGTGCAGAAGAAGAGTGTGGACCGGGGCCCGGCATTAACTTGGCCTCCATGGAGACTTGGCTGTGATGCTGCCTTGAATGCAAAGCGCTTACACCTCCCTTAGGTACAAAACAATTCCGGTCTATTTAAAAATCAAAAGGTAGAGGAAGTACGAGAAGTAAGCGACAACATGAAGTGATTTAAAACCCTTTACCAAAGTGAACAGTTTAAACATTGAAAGACAAGAGCCTGAGACTGTTTCAGCCTCATTGTCAGGTATATTTTTGAATTATATATATACATATATATATCAAATGTGCCTGTCTGAACCTTTACTGAGTCCATATTGGCCCAGAGCCAAGCTTGTGTAGTTCTCTCTCCTTGCTGGCGACACGAAACACTGTATCAGACTCAGTCACAGAGACATTATTGAGATGTTGACTGAATAATAGCATTATATCTGCATCATTTTTGATGCTTTTACTCATATGTACCACCCATTTTCTTTTTGTTTTCTTAATTTAACCCTCCGTGTTTCATTTTGTTTGTGTGTGTGAATATTTTTGTGGCAGGAATGTGATGGAGAGAATGACTACGGAGAACGAGAGCACATTTTTAATTATTTTACTAATTTGTGTGTATGTTTGTGTGTCCTTTCAGTAATGGTTGGTTTTTAATCAGTGAAATGTCCTCTGGTATTTAACGTGTTGCATCCAGATCAGGAGTGCTGTTTCAATGAATGGATTCATTTTCCTTTTTGATTCTAAGTATTTTTTTAAAGGTTACTCAGGATTCACACAACGTTAAATAATTATTTTGCAAGAATATTATGTCATTAATATGAAATACACTTTAAAAGCTAAGAAAATTAAAAATCTGAGTGACTAAAGCAGTTTGTAATCTCTTAATGAACAACCTGACTACAAACAAGTTCAAGCAAATCCTCTGATAGACAGAGGATTATACAGTAAGTGGTGTCTCTTGGCCATTCATACACTGTTTGCATAACCTTTTTGCAACCTCACTGGAGAAAACCTTTTCTTGATTGTTGGCAGACTGCAAATATTCTCTCTTTTGCAGCAATGCAAAACATTGTATAGGTTTCCAGTACATTAGATCATGTTTTCTTATTTTTTAGGTGTTCACACGTTTCACAACAAACAATGTCTGTGTTTAAATCAGCTGGCAGATACTGACAAATGCCGTCTTGAAGCTCACCCATCTCTTTTTTTTTTTTTTCTCATTTGTATTTATTTATATATTTTTCATCTTTGCCAAACCCATAACTTGGCCAGTGTGTAAAGAAAGTATCCAGGTTTCAGTTCACTTTTATGATGTGGCCAGAAGGCAGTTTAAAAAATTCTAGCTCTCTATTTTTGTCTCTAAGAACTCTTGGCATTCCACTAGAATAAAATGTTTTATTAAAGGGAAGGCAGAATTGTTGCCTAGCTCCTTTATCACCTTATTAATTCACAATCTCTGGAGAAAATGTTAAGTAAGCAGTGTAAATCAAAATAGTAATATTTAAAGACAGAAATAGATACATGTGTGCACATTTTAATACCAAACAAGTGTTTAGCCGCTGTACAAAAGAGTATGTGCATATAAATATATTTTTTTTAAGTAATCAAATGAATGCATCTGTTTTCTACACACAGCTGACATATTGTACATTGAGATCCTGTAATTACCATTGTGTTTCCAGAGTTCTACAGTACTTCTAGTTACAGATGTGGAACTGTGGGGTTTGGTGTTTTTATTTCTCACTTGGTTTCAGCCTCTCCCTGTTCTGTACCATAACCATTCTTGCATTCTTCACTGTGTCACGCTATCACTGTTGTCTCAGTTGACCCAACTAGTGCCAAACTTTACCCAACATGCAGTAGTTTGTGGGCTGTGATACACTGATTGATTGGCAAAAATCCCTCTGGGCTCTAGTACTGTTGATGTAAGAGACACACCCTGAGTCAGAGTTGGACTCGGGTCAGAGCCGCATGAATTCTGACAAATGTGTCGTCAGTTTTTTCACATGGACCCTTGTTGGATCATAAAGCCTTGCTAGCTCCCAACCCGTCATAAAGTGGCTCATCAAGTTTGTTGGCTTCTCCCCGTGCAGTCTTTCAAACCACCTCTGATGACTGTGCCATGAACACATCTATGAATGGTTGTTACCCTTATGTAGCATCAGTATACGTATGTTTGTCTAATGTAACCATTCACCCTTATCTACATTGTAGGGGCAACTGATTTTTGTTGTTATTTATAGCTGTCATAAAACACCATCCCTAAAGTATCAACAGTTCTCATTGAATTTTTTTTTATATATGTGTGTGTGTCTGTCTGTCTGTGTGATATCACAGTGCATTTTTTCAGTACTTCTTTGTTGTCCATGCTGAAAGCTAAAAGCACTAAATATACCAATTGTACACCCACACAGACCTCTTCTTGGGGCAGTTTGGGTGTTTCCAGCCTTATATTAAACTACTCAAGATCAAAATCCAGTCTGCAAGTACTGGCATAACCTGGATATCAGTGCACCTGAGATCTTTGTAGTTATCAGAGTTGGATTTTACCAGTTGCTTAAGAAAGACAAGGCACCTTTTCAGTATCTTAAGAAAGACTTTATGAATACAAAAAAGAAAAAAAAAACATCATAGTACAAATAGTACAAAAGGACCAACAAACCTTACACATAAATTCAGTACTTTGCCCTGATAAGCACCTTTTAGCAGAAACCAGTGTTGCATAGTGAGTTTCTAGAAATCCACCAGGCTTGCATTTGCCTTCCAAGAGAAACATTGTTCATGAAGCACTATCCCTGGAGAAGGGGTCAGAGTCAGTCCACATGCCTTCAATTTTGGCCCATGGTCAGCACCAATACACAGTGTCCAAAACTTTCTTGGAAAGTCTGTTAGTTCCATTTTGCTCCACAAATACCAATCACTGGTGTCATCTGCCTGACCTGAAGCTGTTCAGAGAAGGCTGTCATAAGCGTACTTGCTATCAATCATTGACATACTGCTCCAAGGTTCATAGACATTTCATTTTCTGAGCTCCAGAGAACCAAATCAATAGCATGTGTTCCCAGGATGTTCTTTCAGCACCAGGTCCTGTCACTTACCCTGCTGCTTGAAAGTGTTGTGCAAAAGTGCATATTGCTCAGTAAGAGAATTCAAGAGCAATCAAAAGGGATGAATCACATGCTCATACTGTATGTATGAAAGTCCTTTGGAAAAACTGTAATGCACCAGCACTGGACACCACAATCCAGTTTGATACAGTTTTATGCACCTGTATCGTGGCATTTCTGTGCAAATAAGTAAAATTATGGTTTCTGCAGTTGAACAAACTGCAATAAATGTTTGCTTGCCTACTTGTAATACGGAGTGTCTTCAGAACAGGGAACTTTCTGTTGCCTCCGGACAGCACAGATGGAGTAAGGTTTAGGCTGTAAGGTCATACCCAGTTTGGGAGTGACGGTGGGAACTGTTCCTGCAGGGAACTGAAGATGAAACCTCTGCATCAAAGTTGTGAAGAAGAGGAACATCTCCATTCTGGCCAGCTGCTCACCCAAGCAATGCCGCCTGCCTGAAAAAAGAACAATCTTTTATTTAGACCTATACCCACAGTTAATTAGTTCAAATCCTCAAAACACAAACACACTAGGAAACACTGTAGATGAAAGAAAATTGGTTTAACTGTGGACAATGGATTCTAGAAAGAAAGAAACTAACCCAAAGAGAAGGGAAGGAAGGCCTCATGCCTCTGAAAGTTGCCACTGCTGTCCAGAAATCTCTGGGGTGAGAAAACACCTGGATCATTCCAGTATTTCTCATCAAAGTGCACAGAGTAAAGGTTTGTGATCACCATGGTGCCTTTTGGGATGGTGTAGCCATTAACTGTTGCATCCTGGGAGGTGGCCCGAAAAATACCCAGTGGGACAATGTTGCAGAAGCGAAGGACCTCATGGAGAACAGCTTCTACATAGGGCATCTTCTGTTTGTCCTCTAATGTCGGTGCTCTCCCATTGGCCAGCACGTTGTCAATTTCCCTGTGCACCCTCTCTTTTCAGGAAAAAACAGACACGAGGCATTTAAACATGTGCAACTTTACCTAACCATTCAATTCATCGAAGTCTAGAACAAATGTACATCATATCTCTCACAACAGGACTAAAACTGGGATGATGCTTCTACTACACTTACAACTCACCTTGTATGTTGGGGTAGAGGGCCATGTACAGCATGGCCCAGCGCAAGGTGTTCGTTGTGGTCTCTGTGCCAGCAATTATGAGTTCACCCACTGAATAGATGAGGTTCTCGTAAGAAAAAGAGGAACTGGGATCTTCTGCATTCTGTTCCAGTTCATCCAAATAGGCATCAACATAATGGCGAGGTACATGAGGTACTCTGCCTCGTGAAAAAGTATTTATAGCCTGTAGTAAGAAGTTGTAAACCTCAGCAGCATTGCGGAAAAGCTTTTGGTGTTTTCCAAAGGGCACATACTCAATCCAAGGGAAGGCGTTGTAGAGGAATGCCCAGCCACTCACTGCTAGCTCCACATTCTCGCTGAATAGCTCAATCATGTGCTGGAAGTTGTGATCATCGTAGGTAAAGCGCTGTCCAAAAATGATCAGGTTGGTGATGTTGGATACAGCATTGGTCACGAGGTGTTTGGGGTTGAAAGGCTTTCCCTTGTGTTCATCAATGGCATCAACAAAGAACATGCACTCCTCTGAGATCTTCCTCTGAAACAGTCTCTGGCCGCTGCCGAAATAACGGAAAGAGTTGCAGGCCAGTTTACGATGTTCAATCCATCCTTTGCCATATTTACAATTGAGAAGCCCTGAGGATGATGGACACATCACATCATTTACTTATAAATAAGACAATTAAATGCTTTGATTGCTGTTACATTTTGAATGTAATTGTATGTATGTAGTCCTATCAGAGATTCTTACCGCCCATTTTGGTCATTTTCTTGAATAAAGGCAGCGATGGGCGATCAGCAAACACCTCACTCTGATGGTAAAGACATTCCTTGACAGAGTCATATCCATTTAATACTACAGTCAAGATGCCACCCAGGTCAAGGCTGAAAATCTGAAAGAGACACATGGCAACATGAGCATTTCTCCTGTTCTTTGCACAGTTTGTATACTGATTTAAGGAATAAGAGATTTGTAGCACAGTAGTAGGTACACTACCAACAGCTGTGTGCCAGTTAATCTGGGATTAATAAAGTTTCAATAAAGTGTAAACAGACAGCTTTGTACCTCATCTTTAACTGTAAAATCTACATTGTGCTTCATAGAGGAAGTCATTGTATTTGTACATATTGTACATATGATTTGCCTCCTTGTTAGTCTCCCCCAAAGCCACAGACGCCTTGAGCTGGGGCGAGTCTCTTTTGTTCTGCTTCCTGATGTGTGTGTGTGTGTGTGTGTGTGTGTTAATGAAAGTCTGAACCCTCTTGTTGCTTCTACCGGGTCGTGTGCAGCTCAGTCTGCAGATCTATTGCTTCAAACCCACTGCGCTCCTAGAAAAAGCGCATTTGGATGAGTCCCCCCAGTCATTTACCTGTCCATGAACTTCACTCTGCTTCTTGAGGAAGACGTGCGGCTCGGTGGCCAGAGAGAAAATATTTCCTATCACAGGGATGGGAGATGGACCAGGAGGAAACCCCGGGGGTCTTCTCTGCTTGACGAGCTGGCGAACCAGCAGGAAGGCGAAGAGGACGACGGCCACGCAGCCCATCCCGAGCAGGGTCTGCGTGCGGGACACCGGCACCAGAGACGGCGATTTAATCGAAACCATCTTTTTTCCTGCTTGACTACCTCTGCTGACTTCCACGTCCTCTCAGAGGGACTGAAGCATATATGGATCATCTTGCATGTTTCTATTCCCCGCCTCCAAGAATAAGATTGGCCAGCCGGCTGTCTGTGAACTTTGATCAGCGCTTGATCAATAATCATCATGGTTTCAGTGATTGGTTTTTTGGCTCATACAACTTCAGTTTATTTCATTGGATAGAACAATGATAACGTTTTTAGAAGTCAAACCGTGGTAGTAGATTTGTTAGAGAACTCCAGTTTGAGGTGTTTCAAGTAAAACACAACTCTGTTCAAGTATTATAAATAATAAACTGTTTAAAAATCCATATAGTTCATGTATTCAGATGTGATGGCAATGGTCATTTTACTGAATGAAATTAAAGTCATGTCAATTATGTGCTTAACAGTTAGTGTTAAACTAAACTAACAGGAAAAAAGACATTCATTTTTCTTTATGTCTATCTATTTATATAACTGCACTAAAGGTCCTAAAGTTCACAACATCCTCATAGCTAAAAAAGTTACATATGGTGTACACTCAATTTAACTAAACGTTCAGTCCAGCATGCAAAGTTTTTCCTGGGAAGCAGAAGTGAAGAGATTCACCATCAGTGAACAATCATGTGCAGTCAGAGCAGCAGGTATCATCGGGGGTCACTGCCCAGGAAAACAGGACCTCATGATAACCTGACTCCCCCCACCACGCTCCTACAGGGAGAGGCTGGTAAACCACAATATATGTAGGGAATGGACATAATGTTGTAACGAACAAAAGATTAAAGATAAAAACTAAGCCTATACTCTAAAACCGATGTGTTATGCAAGACATGAGGTACTTAGTCATCTTATTTGATACTATTATTTTATTTAATACTATTATACTTTTCTTAGGTGCTCTCTTCTGCAACAGCTCTAAAACACTGTATGGTAATACATATAAATAACAACATATAATGCCTGTAGAGGCTCTTGTATGCATTGATAGATTGTTATGTAAATTAGGGACAGATTTTCTGTTACATTTTGGTAGTGTAATAGTTAAAAAATTTTGTCTTTTGTATGATTTTGATGATGAAATTTATTTTGTTTTACATGTTATTGTTTTCTATATTGTTCTACTAGTGTATTTTTGGCTATTGCTTTTATATTTAAATTTAAATAATATGTACCAGATTTTAATAAACTTTTATTTAACATATTTTGGAAGTTGTCTGAATCTCACAACCACCATAATACTATGAAATGTACTGACAATAATCATAACTTTTTATATACTGAATAACATTCAATCTATTTTAATTTTAGACAAAAAGATTTAAGAGTCCTTATAAATAAATGTGTGCATGTGTTTTGTTTTTAAGTAAATAAACTTTGCCCCAGTAAACCACGAGCTGCTGATGGTTCCTTCACCTCAACTCATTAAAGGTTAGGTTCGGTTTAGAGGTCAAAGGTTAAGACATGCAGCACATTCCAAACTTCCAATGTGTGTAAGATGGTTCAGACAGGCTTAAAAACTGAACTGGTCCAGACACGATTGTACAAATGTGTTTTAAAAATAAGTATCATGTTTTCGTACCAACATATAACAGTAGGTTTCTTGGACAATAAATCAGACAGATCAATAAACACACTATTGACAGAGAGAGAATGGCTAGAGCTTGCAAAGGTTAACCCATTTTATCATCTCATTAACATGGTTTTAAACTACAAAAAGTGTACTTTCCTAAAACCACTTTGCTGTGTGATCGGTTCATCATGACTGGCTCCTCATTAGATGAAGTTTATGAAGTTTTTTTTCTTAGATGCCTCGAATGGCCTCTACAGACCTCTCCCAATCATTCTGATTTGTTAGGGATCCTTAATGAGGACATTCTTGCAAATGACTTCTTTGCTTCCTGCCAGCTCCCTAGATTCAAACGCTATTATAGAAGCATTAAACACATCTGTCAAATTTAATCAAGTAAACATGTTATCACTGTTGTGTTATCTTGTTAGTGGTTTGGTTAATCAAAACACCAGTGAGACAGTTGTCCCGGTGTTTAACAGGGACCATATTTTTTAACTGCATTTCAGAAAATCAGTCTTAGCTTGGGCTTGAGACATTTTTAACAAAAAGGCTGAATCTTGATCTGCATTTGCAACATTTGAAAGTAGTGGACATTAAACATTGTGTGAAAGACACAATCAAATTCAATCGTGGTACACAATTCAATTCAATTCAATACAATTTTATTTGTAGAGCGCTTTTTACAATTGACATTGTCACAAAGCAGCTTTACACAACCAAAGAACAGTACATGAACAGTACACACAGCTAACACAGGATCTCATGTTTTTAGAGTTTAACACTAGGGGCAAAAAACAATGATATGTTGCCTTAGCTGCATCCGTTTTTACATTTGCAAGCACTGAAGTGCCCTTTTTGCGATAATAAGATAATTTAGGAATAAAAATTAATTTAGGATGCAAAAATCAAAGCAGTTCTGCAACACTGCCCATAATGGTAATAGTAGCAGTGTTATTAAAAGGATAGCTTCTAGTTCAGTATATGAATATATATTGTCTCTTGGTATACCGTGGTCATATTGGTTAGCCCTAATTTTATACTTATCCCAAATACTACAGGGATTTCATGCAGTTACCTTGTGTGGTAGAAGTATTAGCATCAATCTTTACAGGCCACTGGAAGAGTGGCCATACTGTAGTGCATGTCTTTCCATATCTGACAGGGTGGGTCCCTACACTACAGTAAATTATTTACCATCCGGTTGAGTGGAATTATTAAGTGCATGTGGAAAATTGCATTACTGGCCTTCCCTTGTAATACTATTGCTGCCCAGAACCTTTTTTTCCAAGAACATATTCAAAGTGTCAAGTACAACAAGAGGACGTATAATTCTTTTGCAACTAGTGGCCAGGTGTTTGAATGTTAGGTTTGGTTTGGTTTGCTTTATAATGCATTGCAGCAGGTGAAGAGCCCCAGATCTATGCATCCACTAGCTTCAATGTAAATGTAACATCTTGCTTAAAAGTACAGAGACCAAAACATCCTTTTCAGACATGAACTTTAAATGGGAAACAGCTTAGGAAAGCATACATAAGGTTAAATTTCCACAAGTCTTACACACTTAATATTACTGCACTGTGGGATCCTGATTAACGTGTCTTTCTGCCTTTTCGAATAATGTTAGGTGTTTGGATCTTTGAAATTCTCTTTGGGGCTTTTTTAAAAGAGCCATTATTTCACACTTCCTCATTCACTGTAAGTCTGGAGAATATGCAAATGGTACAGTTGTTTGAGCAGGGGGAAGATATTGTGATTAAAATTTCTTGGCAAGATATAAGACCAAGACAATCAATATTAATCACTGTGTGTATAAAGCTGGAATCTCCTGCTCTGAAGTCTTTAGCGCTTTCTGACAGCATGTGTAGCTGTTGGAGACTTAATTTATTGCCTCTGGTATCGGGCCTGCAGGTCTGCTCAATAGTACTAAGAGGCTCATCTACTCTAATGAGTTTCCTTGTGACGCAAAAAAACACTGTGAGGCAGGATGCTTTATGATACATCATCCAATATTGTTACATAAGAGGAATTAGAAGATAGCCAGAGACCAACAGTTCAGTAATTAGCTGAAAGAAATCAGAAAACCACCACTGAATTCTATTGCACTTTTATCCACCATATCCCACATAAAAAGTAATTATTATATTCAAACATATAGAAACAATGACAATTAAGATAAGATAAGATAAAGCTTTATTGTCATTGTACAGTCACACTTGGTACAACAGTACAACGAAATTGCAAACTGTCCCACATTGGTGCAAGGAGAGAGTAGAAAACAACTTAATAATAATAAAACAGCTTACAATTACCTTTCATACAAAAAGTATTTAAATATATATACATATATTCATATATATATATACACACAATTATATATACAAATATACACATGCACACCAGCTGTATATACAGAATATACAATCTACATTCTTCTAGAAAAACTAAACCAGATGTGTGTGTGTGTTCATGAGGGCTATTGCTCTATTGTAGAAACTGTCTCTGAGTCTGTTGGTCCGTGACCTCAGCACCCTGAGTCTTTTTCCAGAGGGCAACCATTTAAACACCCGGTGTCCTGGGTGTGTGCAGTCTTTCAGGATGTTGCGTGCCCTCCTAAGACATCGGGTGCTATAGAGGTCCTTCAGTGAGGGAAGAGGGTAGCCAATGATCTTTTGGGCAGTGTTTATGACCCTTTGTAGAACCTTTTTTTGTGCCATGGTGCAGCTTGAAAACCACACGGAGATGCAGTATGTTATGACACTCTCAATGGAGCAACGGTAGAAAGCAACCAGCAGCTCTCTCTTCAGGTTGACCCTCCTGAGGATCCTCAGGAATTGTGAGGATCAATCTGTTTTGCATGTCAGGATAGATTGTTTCATCAGTGGCTAATGTGATATTGAAACATACAAAAGTTACAATTGGTTAAAAAGAGGTCCTGACATAAATAAAACCTATATGAAGTCTTAAAAGAACATATTCATATTCAAATCTGGATTTAGTTCAGGCTGTATCCATGCGTTGTTTGGTAAGTTTTTGTTTCACATTTGACACACATTGTTGGTATTATATATAAGCAGTGATGAGCTAAAACTACATCCTCTGACCACATCTTATAATATCAGGTGATTTGCAGTGTTGGCGTACACAAGCAGTTATCATATATTATCATTATCTAACAAACTGAGACATTGGGTGAGTGTGGATGAGATTTTTCTGTCTCAGTGTCTTAAACACTCAGTTTCCACGTTTAAAGATTGACTTCTCTACAAGTGAGGCTACAGACTGACCAAAGACCTGGCAGCTTTTTTGTCAATTAAACTCATTCATGATCACGCATTGATGTCATTTATATAAAGTCTTTTATTGGCTTCTTGTAAGTGACGCAGGACTTCTGATTGGTTAGCACATTGAGGTAAAACATTTGACTGGCCAATGAACTATGGTCAAGTGTTCATTCAGTTAAAACAGAAACCCATGGGGAACATATATAAAGCCTTGTACTGTGTGAGTGCTCAGCAGACGCACAAGTGAGTCTGTCATTTACTTCATTACCAGAACATCTACAATCTTACGGTGAGTACAGATAAAACTCAGTTTCTGTAGCTGTTAATAGTTCAAATTATGCTGTTACTGAATTGTCAGATATGATGCTGTAACATTGTTGTTAACAGAAGAAAGATGCTACTCTGCTGGTTTAATGGTATTATACTATCTATGGTTGGCAGCAGCTAATTCTGCGAATAGATTTTGCTATAGTTGCTGGCAAAGCCTCCAGAATCACTATATTACAAATAACTCCTCCATGTGAGTGTGCAGCTTCACTGTCTCTAACGGTGAGTGAATGTGTGAGAGAGAGAGGACGAGATAGAGAGAATCCATGAAGCTGTAAAAACTGGTACATGAGAGAGTGTGTAAAAAATATTTTAAATAACATTAAATGATAATGACACATGTCACAAAAGTCAATTTAAAGCTTTTTCCTTTTGCAGCTTTTTTTAAACCCTCTTTGGTATTGCATGGGTCTTCCATAGGTGATCGTAATAATGCTAAAGCTCTGGACTCTCCTTCTTGCCTGTGCGCTGATCATTTGTAAGATCTCACAGGCAGCTCCATCCAGGTGAGACTGGTGACATTATTCCTAAAAGCAGAAATAATGTTTAGACATAGACATAGAACAGATTACCTTGTTTACCACAGGTACTGTAATCAAATTTATTTTATTCAATAACTTTTGTTGTGATTTTGCCCTACATAAGTAAAGTTAATTGAGTTTAATTAATGAACTTTAATGAAATCAAATATAATTTCCATGCTGAGTCATTTTTTAGACAATATTCTTAAACTACAGATTTAAAAAATGCCATTTACTCTCAAGAAACAGTACGTCACAATACGTTTTGATTTTAGCTTGAGATAAAATTGTGTAAAACATTTGAACCAATTGTGTGGCAGAACCAGAGAGTGATGTCCTCAAATGTGCATTTTCAGAAATAGTAAGGAGTTCATGACAGATGGAGCGACACGATCAGATGATGATGTGCAAAAGTTACTCAGAGCTATCAAGGAGTTCATGCAAATAACTTCTGATGAGCAAGATCACCAAACAGCTGAAGGGAACAGGTATGGGTTTTAAAATTGTTAGATATCAACCCGGTATGGTTCACCGCAATAACGTTAACCATGTATCTAATCTATTTAATATAATGAGCATTTGTTCACGGGCCCAACAGCTCCAACTTTGCTTTTTATTATTTCTCAAGACATATATTAAAACAGATGTAAATCTACCGTTTGTCATAATTCATTCATGCACGGACTGCAGTTAATCATACATCACTCCAGTCAGTATTAAATTATGTGCCTACGATATTCATGGTCAGACAGCTGAAAAAAGCATGAGAGAACATAAATGTTATATATTACTGCACAAAAGAAAACCTACTAGCATGACTGTATGACTGTTGTTTCTGTTGCTTTCCTTTGAAATGTGGATTTAACACAGTTTTCTGTAAATGCATGACATTAAAAAAAAAAAACATCATGCATGAAATTGTTGTATTTATCAGCATGACACAGTTACTGTAAGCATTTGTTTTTGCATGTTTGTCTCTGTCTCTAACAGCCTGAATAGACCCATGTCTGAGCGCTGCACTGGCTTAAGCACTCGTGTGCTAGGCAAACTCTCCCAGGACATTCACAAACTACAAACCAATCCCCGCATAATCACTGTAACTTGTGCTAGGCAGTTCTTATAAACAATAACCATATGAACAGATGCAAACCTTTCTGATGTTAAATTATTTACCACCTCAAGATAATTATATTTTCTTGATTTATAAAAACCCTACATTACTCAAAAAAAAAGAAGAAAACTGTTACAAAATGAACCTCAGGCAATTTTTTTTTATCATGTTTAATTTGTTGTCAGCAATTCAGTAAGTAGAATATATTTCTTCAGACAGTACTACACTACGTACTTCACTATCTTTTTCATTCTCACAAGCAATGCAACCGCACAGAAGCGATCATGCAACACGGCTACCTGTGTTACTCACCGCTTAGCTGACTTCCTGAGTCGGTCAGGGGGCCTGGGACACAGCAACTTTGTTCCTACCAACGTGGGTGCCCAGGCATTTGGCAGAAGAAAGCGACACGGCACTGTGTGAGCACAAGAACAAATATGTGGTATGTTTGCACCTCATGCTGTCTCTTGTCTCTCTCTCTATTTATGTTTTGATGTACTGTACTGTCAAACTGTGACTAACCAAATGCACTACTGAAATCTACAGGTTTAACGAGACTTTTGTTTTCTCTCCTCTTTTGTGTTCTCTAGGACAGAGTGCCTCCTTTCAGTAACATTTCTGCATCATCATCCATCCACAAACACAGAAGAATATCCTAACATGTCACAAGTGTGGACTGATGCATTGTATCAGAGTGCTAAATTTTTGCCATTATTTATTGTTAGTCTGTATTTAACAACAGAGAAATAATTAAAATCGGTGTAATGTCATCCTCATGGTGAAGCATTAACAGGAAATATGTCCTGTAAAGATGGATGAGCATAGATTTTTTTCACAGTATTGGCCGGTGGTTCAACTGCACACCTACCCTGTGTCTACAGTACAGTGTCTGTTGAAGTGGAAGTCTTATACTGAACATCTGCACTACCAACAAAACTCAACTGTGTCTTGTGCCTTGATGTAACATTTGTTTACATTTCATTAAAGTGCACAGTGCAAGTGTGAAACATGTACTTATGAATCTAAATATTGTATCAATTGTCAACTGAAAGCAGGAATAAATTGTATTTTAGCTACATGATGTGTTTATGTCTTACTCTATTTTTGTTTCATTGGTTGATATCAGCTGAAAATAATAATGAACTTTACAGCTGCACACATATACATATACATTTTTAAAAAGGTGCATAGGATGTGGTATGCAAAAAAAGTATGCTTAAAAAAGCAAACCACATCATATACTGTATGAGTTTACTGATATGAATAGAACAAGAATATTTAACCGTGCCAACTCTAAAATTTATTTTTAAGTTTATATTTAAGTTTTTCAGAGGCTCCACAGTAAAAGCCTCATCATTCACCATCATGCACCTGACAAATAACTTAATGTAACTGTAATGCAAAATATATATTATATTATTTTAATATTATATGTAATTATAATATATATGTGTTATATATATATATGTCTGCAGTAGAACCCAAACACCTGTCAGCATGTCAGGATCAGAGGGGGCGGGACTTCTACTGCCCCAATTAAGGTAAATCCACCCCCTCTTCACAGGTGTTGTGTGACAGAGCAAATACACACGTTTAAAAGTATTTTGTTAGTGCTGCGACCAGCAGCTAGCAAGCAACAATAAGCTAACTGCGAGTTCAAACTCAACAAGTGTCAACTCAGCAACTTAGGCTTTCCGTGGTTTTAAGGGTTGGAAGTGGGATGTGAAGTTTGCTTGTAAAACTACCTGGACTAACTGGAGACCCCCAAACAAAGCTACACCAGGCCGGAGGAGGTCAACTGTGGTGACCGGAGCCAAGGACTCAAGGTTCATCTGGCTAAAAGTACGTTTTCTGTTTTATTTTATTCTTTTTTTATTCTTGTTGACTCTGGGATTTGTCCCTGTTCACAGTAAATGAAGTAAAGTTTATTTCAGACATCACAACAGTGTTTCACAATTAAACAAACATAAACCCAGACAGGATAATGCAAAAATATACAAATCACTGTGTAAGTAAACACTGTCAGTACTAAAATCTCATCAACAGAGGGGTCTTTAGCTGATTAAAAAAAAAAGACTCAGTAGAAGCATTCTGGACTCTTGTAAATGACCTGGACACAGGTGAAAGAGAGTTAGAATCATTTAGACAAAGTTGAGTAAAGTAAGTAAAAAAGTTAGTTAGTATATAATCTAAACCTGTGGTGCACTAACAACTCCTTTTGTTGTTGTTTCTTAAGAGTGAAATTGTCTGTCCATATTTAAAGATAAATATATTTAGTATATATCACCAGCTTATGTTGTTCACCTGAGCCTTCCAGATGTGGAAGCAAAGGTGAACGTTGCTTAAGAGTACTTACACCTGAGGGAGTATCCAAAACAGTCAATATGATTTACATACACTGTTTGAGCCAATAAACACTGTAACTGCTGTTTGCAATGTCTTACTGCTTTCTTTGAGAGAGTTTTGCTCTCTATAAGTAACATCTCCACTGCTTTTGCAACTGTTTAGCTATAGTAGTCACTACTATGACCTTTTGTATGCAGAACAAAGCATGCAGGATTAATTTGTTATAGACCTAACAGCCCCTTGAGTATTGCCTTTGGAGTTCCTGTTCAACAGACCCTGAGCTGACAACACATCTCATTAGATTAGACAGAGGACAGTGGGGTTACATTTGGATGTGAGTAGCCATGTGCAAACCCCCCAAACAGAGCTAATGAAGGAGATGCCTCTGTTTGAGTTACCAGATCTCGAGTGTCTGGGGATAAGCATCTGTCACATTTGCGTCATCACCATCTGGATGACAAAGTGGGAGTGGGAGAACATCTTACTTTTCTTGTTAAACATAGGATCACAGTTTTTTTTTTTTTGTGCATGCCAGCTGGCTGTGTGGTGCACAATGTTTCTATACACATGGGACAACAAAGAACTTTTAGCTTCCATCACATGGGAGAAACAACATTATGTCCCATAGCAGCAAACCCTTCAAAAAAACATCAGCACAAGAATGAAGCTCTAATTATGCATTGTTGATATTGTTTGATTCATGCATTTTCAAAATGTTATGGCTCATGCGCATGAAGCAACACTTACAAACGCAGATGTGATTCTTTACAGCAGCGATATTAAACAGTTTAAAAACTCTGCTATTTCACTTTCATGCAACATCTGATAGGCTGCAGTCTCTTAGAACTGCTTTTGATTGCAGCTTTGTACCTCCAGTTTCTTTCATGAAATGGCATGCTGCAGATTTGATTTTTTCCTATAAACTTTCTCTAGTGCTCTTTTCTTTAAGGGATTCTCTGCTTTACACTCTGTGTAAAACAATTCCCCACTTTCAATCTTGTTTATTGTTTCTTTGCATTTCATTAAGCATTTAATACAATCATTATAGTTACTGCTGTTGATGCCTTATGCTGGCACTAAACTGACAGATTTAAACCCCTGGATCAATGTTTGACCACAAACATTTAAGTTCTACAATCTGGCGCAAGTATGTGACATGAAAATCCCCAATCTCTTTCCTTTTGTGCTGCATTGCCACCTTGTGGCTAAATATGTGAAGTAATGGCATGAAAATATGCTGTGTTGCATTTACTGTATGATGAATCCTGAGTGGTCAGAGAATGGAGATGGACAATAGAAGTATATACTTATGGAACATATTTAAATAGTTACTCTGGTTTGCCCAAACAGTAGAGGTAAATATTCTGCTGTGTCAAAAGGAGATTACAAGTAATCTCTCAAAAACTTAGAAACCTTTTGACTCCTGTGATCATATTTGATTAAGAATATTTCCGCACACTAATACCATCTTTCTCTGTTTTATCAGTTACATCTTTTCTTTTTTGTGTCTGTATCTATCTACATTGTTAGACTTTAACTTGCTGGAACTTGCAAAAGTAATCAACATTCCTAAATTTACTTGAATTTCCAGCTGAGAGATGACCTTTAAAACACAGCATAACCTGTATAAAAATAAGTTGGTAGATTACAGTGTAGTTTTTTACATGCTCAGTCACAGTCTCAGATAATTGTGAGATAAATACACTGCCCATCCAAAAAAAAAACTGTCACCACCTGGATTTAACTAAGTTAATAGGTGAGAGCCTCCCATTGGATAATTACTGGATGAATGATTTTTTTTTTCAGCTGGCAACAGGTTATTTAATCCAAATTGATGCAGTGAGTAGCTTCTTATTTCTTAAACTACCATGTCTGAAGACACATCCTGTGGTTGTGGAAAAGATGTTAATCTTTTCTTAATGTTTCAGAAGAGTCAAATTATTGGCATCAAGCAAAGAAAATATCTAAGGAGATTGATAAAACTACTAAAACTGGGTTAAGAACTGTCCGATGGAAGAAGGTCATGTGGTCTGATGAGTCCAGATTTACCTTGTTCCAGAGTGATGGGTGCATCAGGGTAAGAAGAGAAGCGGGTAAAGTGATGCACCCATCATCCCTAGTGCCTAGGCAAGCCCACAGGCCCCAGACCCCAGATCAGTGCTATGATCTGGGGTTGCTGCAGTTGGTAAGGTCTAGGTTCAGTAACATTATGTGCCCAAAGAATGAGGTCAGCTGACTACCTGAATATACTGAATGACCAGGTTATTCTATCAATGGATTTCTTCCTCCCTGATGTCAAAGACATATTACAAGATGACAATGTCAGGATTCATCAGGCTCAAATTGTGAAAGAGTGGTTCAGGGAGCATGACACATCATTTTTACATATGGATTGGCCACTACAGAGTCCAGACCTGAACCCCATTGAGAATCTTTGAGAACCATTGAGACATGCTGGAGAAGACTTTGCACAGCGGTTCGACTCTCCCATCATCAATACAAGATCTTTGTGAAAAATTAATGCAACTCTGGATGAGAATAAATAGTGTGACCTTTTGAAACGATGCCAACGTGAATGTGTGCCGTAATCAAAACCAAAGGTGGTCCAGCGAAATATTAGAGTGTGTGACTTTTTTTTTTTTTTTTGGGAGGGCAGTGTATGTGTGCTGATTTTATGGGTTATTATGGTGCACTATCATGGTGGTTAATGGTGGTAATAGATATAGACATTTTGGCCTATATTCCTGCTTATTGTGGGACTGTAGTTCATCTGTTAGTATGGTTTATCAGTGGTCTGCGGTGCTGAATTTGAAAGGGATAAGTAAAGTTTCACTTAGCATCTGTGGCTGTGTATGCTCATGTGGTCTTGACGTTGGCCAAACACACACCAATAAGTATTCCTAGCTCCAAAACACATTCTGCCAGCATACAGAGTACATTCAATAATACAGCACTATCATATTATATTCATAATGCGCTACAGCGAACACTGCAACTAAGTCTGCTGGGTTTAATTTAGCGTAATTTTAGGGCCTAATTTGGCTTCGTACATGTCAGTGGAAAAGAAGCTTTTGTATTTGATCTGGATACCCTTCTGTTAGATTTTCCCAAAGATCCATCTTACCAAGATTTTAAAATAGACTTTGTTCATAGCATTAAAGTCAAAGAGAAACAGAGTCCCATGGCTTTTAATTGTGCAATGGAAAAGTGAGGATCTTTTTAATATTCAAGGGGTGAAATGAGTGTATGAGTGCGTTTCCCAAGATATTTCAAAATGCATAATGTACTCCTATTATTTTTCCAGTCTTCCAGTCTGTAACACTTGCAATATATTGTTCATTAGTGTAAATGCAAATTAAAAGCAAACAGTCTGTTATAGGTAAAAAATAAAAATAAAAAGATTTTGTTGACATGTTAGGACTCAGTAATAAAAATGTATTGCTTATTGTTTTAAAGATGCTTCTGTCTAGAGCATGTAATATCTGCTCCAATACTCAAGATGGCAGCAAAGTGCCATACAACTCTACTGCTCAGTTCATCAACGATATATGTATGAAATAAAAAGAATAAGTAATAATTTGACTAAGAAGAAATAAGTACAGTGATAACCAAATAATTTGTGTATGTAATAAAGATAATAGATGATATCTCAGGGTCCATGATGAACATATTGAATAACATGAAAGTGAATGACTGAATATGTCAATATTATATGTATATAAAGTCATTGCTTATTTAAAATCAGGTTGTGGCTCATGGTCGTTTGTCTTTATACACTTACAATTACAATTTGGTATTACAGTTACAGTTACTTACTACTGCTAAATTTGAATAATGAAGTGCATTCTCTGGGTTTTTTGCTTTTTAAATATTGATTAAATGCACTGTGCCAGTGCATTAGAAATGACTGAATTAAGAAGAAATGCATCTATGAATGTGGTCACACTTGTGTAAACAGCATTTGCTTTTAAGCTTTACTACACCGTTTTGTGTCAAACCATAACCCCTGTTGGTCACTTCCAGTATGTCAGACATCATCATTATTTACAGTGAGGAATCAATACCTCTAAACTCTGCATTGGCCGCCTTGTGCTCGGCTCAAGATTTAGCTCCTTGCACAGTGTAACTCTCTGATTGCCTTTGAAGGCTCCCTTTATAGGCATGGGAACTCCTTGTTTGTACTCTGAAATGAAAAGCAGGCCTTCTGTTCAGATATGCACGATGCTGCTGATGATCTGTTTAATTGTAACTGACAGAGGGGTTTATAAAATACTGTGTTTGATAAAGATGCCCATCTGATATTCTCTTAAAGGAGACACAGATAACATGCAGTCCTAATTGTTAGACTTCTCATTAGAGCAGTGTCATGGGACCTTGCTGGGTAATGAAATGGCTGTAAAGCTGTGGCATTCATCTTGTCATCTGTGTCTTTTGATCAGACATGCATTCATAATCTTATAGCACTACTGGCTATATGGCTCACAGTTGATGGTAATGAATTGACCACTGTTTACCTAAGTTGTGTGGAGAGTTTCAGTGGCCGCTGAACATTTGAATAAATGTTGAAACAGGAAAAAAAATATATTGTAATTTCAAATTATTTAAAGACATCACACACTTGATGAATTACGGTCATTAGCATAAGGAAGCATTTTGTTACTTTTTATTTGACTCTTTGAAAAGTGCACCTAAACATCTCTTTCCTAGCTCCTAGGAGCTCCTGGAGTAGGCCTTTATTTAGAGGTATAAAATCTAAGATGTCAATGACAGATCATTACTCTCCTTTAGTGAAGGGTTGGGGGAATTTTTAACTAAATAGACACCCCACCATGAAGTTTCTGGCATCATATTAACTAGTTCCAGACTTCCCAATAATCTGTTGTACTCTCACAAATACACACAAAGGACAGGCAAGGGGCGGCAGCTCAGTTGGTAGAGCAGTTGTCTATAAACCTGATTCCTAGTTCCTCCTGGCTATATGTCAAGGTGCCCTTAGACAGTATGTCATTATCAATAAAAAAAAAAAAACTGATAAATGTAAATGAATTTGTAGTGTGGTTTTAAACATGATCCAACAATTTAAAGCAACTACTGGTGTTTATGGAACTAAAACATCACCTTGTGATGTATTTAAAGCTTGGATTAACCCGCAGATCTTATGCATTTAAAACTCTTTTTTCTTATTTAAGTGCTGTTACAGTATACAGCTGTATGTATGGTCATCTTAGACAGATAATCCCTTCTATTACAGCGATTGTGCAGTTGGGACACCATCACACATCACACCTTTGCCCTATATCACAAAGTACAGACCAGAGCTAGATGCTCACATGCTGCTTATATTGTCTTCCAGCCACACTTTTAACTTCAAAGCCCTGCTCACCCTCGTGTCTCAGGAGGCATGGAGGCACCACAGCAGCCAGCCTTTGCTGCTTTGCCATGGTTAACTATGACTGCAGGCTGGAGCACCTCCCCGTGTCTCCAGATACCAGAGCAGGGGATAAGGAGGGGCGATTCAGACCCTGTTTCTCCACAGCAGAAGGGCCTGTGCCTTGCCACCACATAACCTGTCCCAGCTAAACAGAGGTGCCTTATGCAGCCGTTCACAAGGCAGCACTTGTTGGGAACAGTGTATATATAATGAAGGGCACAGCTAATCTGTGATTGAGGGTGTGCATGTCTTGCCTGGCACAGTATGGATTTGTTAACAAGAACGTTACTATTTACAATCTTCAAGAAAAAAAGATGCAAGGAAATATAGGTTTGTGTGTCTGGGAAAGAATAGTGGTATACATTGCATAACTTTAGTAGTTAGAATCATGCACATAATCTAAAAATTAAATGGAGTTTTAAATTATGACTGTAGATGGGATGTGTTTTTAGGCACATTATGCTTTGCCTCTGTCTGGAAAGTGTCCTCCCTGTTGAAAATGGTGGTGTTCAGCTCAAAGGAACAATGTGCTGGATTTACTTTATTATGAACAAAGCTTTTGTCTGAGGTGCTCACATACTGAACGGGGGTCCAGAGTCCAGGAGAAGCTTTGAACTATCAGGTCAAAGACATCACAGAACTGACGCACTGTTTCGCATTCCTCTTGTACCTCACACAGGAGGCCCGTCACATTTGTCCTTTTGATTGTCCTCCATTTCTTTAAAGGTCTGGCTGGAACCATAGGTCATCTGGAGGCTTTTATGTGGAGAAAAACAAACGTTGCATTCTTATTTCAGCTCTTCACTTTAGGGGAAGAACAGCACAGGGGTGAAAGCTTCCATTTGTTAGCATTGCTCCCTCCTACAGTAAAGAACAACAATTGAAACTGTACTCCAAATCACACTGAAAGATTATATTTTACGAGAAAAAAAAAAACATTTTTAATTGAAAGACAGAAAAGGCTTTTCATATATCAATAGAAAGGTGGGCATAGATATGAAATCCACTGCCATGAAATATGCAAAGCAAGCCCACCACAGAGAATAGCTGAAAACACAGGTTCTTTTGATGTTAAGTCCTTTGGTTGTGCATGTCTTCATTCAACTAGCCTGTGGATGTTTTAACCTTCTGTAAAACTTGCTCCAGCACCGCACTCTCCCTCTCTACATCAGAGTAGCGTGGATCTGCAGTTCTGCCCATGATTTTTATTTCATGAATGCTCTGTTTCTCTTTGCCAAGGTTTATGAGTGCCCACCATAGCGTTTCACTATCCTGTTACGGCTGTGAACACCAACATTCAGTAATGAGTGCAGTTCGACTGTCAAGATCTCAGGTGTCTTTGCTGGTTCTGTTTTCCCACCCAGTTTTTTCATGGCCTCAGTTGTATGATTTTGACTGTTTTGTCCTGCACAGAGTTCTCTGGCTTTATTGATAGTAGTAGTAATAATAATAAATAAAACTATTTCTGACAGGTAATTATCTCTAATAAAATAAGCAAATGTAAAGTTTTCACACTTGTAAAGAAGGAGCTTTTTTTCTGTCTCTTTACACATAAACCCTCTCTCTGTCTCTCTCTCTCTTTCTCTAACAAACAAACAAAATAATACAAATGGGACTAATGATCGATCAATCAACCGTGGAACACGTATCCTTTGACTCCAGGCTATTATTGCCTGCGTGATCCTAGGTGTGCTGTGCAGTATCGACTGTTTGAGTTTTGATGATCAATTCTCAGATGAGAGGAAGCATGTCGGTGCATAGAGCATCACAAAGGGCAGATAAAACACAATGCTGCACATGCCGTAGCGGATAATTGCAGAAAAATATTATCGTCACGCAACCTACGTTTACCCCCTTTATTTTCATTGTGATGTGAAGAAGAGTCCACTTGGATGTGTATTAAGCAGGGGTCCCAGCAGTGAACTAGACACTGCTGAGACTTACAGGCTTTATATGCTCCAAAAAATAAGCTCAGGATTAGTTAGTATTCACTGGACATAACAAGGCCTTTGATGTGCCCAGTATTCTCTTTACTCACCAGGAACATCAACATTTAATGAGACCTGATATCAGCCTTTTTAGGAGCTGTGAATATTTCAGATAAAAGCAAATTGTATTCACCAAAATCCACAGACCATGAGGTGGTCAGAGGTTCATTGTCACCTGTGTGTTCTAAGGGAAATACTGCAGCTATGCCTTTGTGCTGTGGGATATGTTCATTAAAACAGGCCCATTTCACTCTCTCTTAATCAGCACCACATACAGTATGTCATGGGAGGATACTGCCTGGAGCTAAAAACTAGTGCATAATTTATAACTCCAGGTCAGACTGTGCAATGAGTGCATATTATCTCAACAAAGATTATATTTATATTTATTTATAATATTTACAATTATATTTTGATATACAGCTTGCCCAGCACACAATAGTGCAATAATCCTCCACTGTGTATGAGATTTTAGCTTGTAAAACCTTTTAATGGCAGTTAATAGTCAATCATTACCTATTTAAATGAGATCTTGATATAGTCACCTTCCTCTTCTTAAACTCTTCAGCATCTAAGATAATTTATCTGTCTGTCTGTGTATATATGTGTGTGTGTGAGAGAGAGACAGATAGTGTGACAGTGTGCAAGAAAGTGTCACAGTGTGCTGTGACACTGCAGGTGTTTAAACTGTGGTGATGTAATTGGTCACAAGGGGAATAGAAACAAGAGCTTCACAGTCCTTGATTTGATCCCTTGGTTATTGATTTCTCAGTCTGCTTCTAACAGAAATAATTGCCACATGTAATGTATTATTCAATTACAAGACACTGCTCTCAAGTTTTGGTTTGATGGTCCTTTTTGAATCACTGAGACCTATAGATAATTCAACACTGTCACCCCATTAAGCAGTGTGAATGCTAAAAGGTATGCGTTAATCCTGCCTATTTATTAGCAACCGTGACATTCATCTGTTCTCAAAGTTTCCCATTTTCAGCCTTTGTATAGTTGAAGGAAGTGGGCTTAACTTTGCGTCAGGCATATTCTGTTATTGTGACTCTGAAGTGTGACATAGACAGTCAAGCTATTTTAATCATTCTTGGAAGTCATTTTAAAATAACTGATACCTGTAGAAACTCATGTAAGTTGTTAGACATGTTTGTATTTACAGTGTAACAAGAATTCTCTTTTTACTTACCAGTTTTTCGGTTGTCTTTTTCAGTTTGCTGTGAGACATGGATTCAGAAAAGAATCCAAATTGATCCAGCAACAGCTAAAATATCTTCACTTTAAGTTTCACAGATGGCTCAATTTCAGAAATATTTTTATTATTATTATTATGATTATTTTAGTAAATGTAAATTATTATTGCAGATATTTGTCTAATTTGCATTCCCTCATTGTTAAACTGCAAAATTGCATGTGACTTATTTTATTCTATATAATTTTTGTTCACCATTTTTATTAGTGGTTGAATTTGGAAACGGTCAAAAACTGCAACCTTATAAAAATAAAACAATCTCTGAACAAAAATTGACGTCCTTGTGCAGAACAACTATGCATGTTTGAAATGTCAGAGTAAAACTTTGGTTTGCTTGGTGTAAGAACAGTTCGTTTGTTCATGTGGAGGGATGACCGACGGCTTCATGGCATCAACGAACCTTGTTTTTAATGTGAATGTGTTTGCACATTAACACACACATTGTGGAACTGAAATGAATTTAATCATGTAGTTCATAACTTTAGTTTGTTTGTGTCTTACTTTTCTCAGCGCTCCCTGAATCCCAACATTTTTCTTCAGTTGCTTATGCATTAGTGTCGAGCACTCTGCGCCATGACAGATCAGACTTGCATGTTTAGCAACTAACTACAGTTTTTTTTTTAGTTGTTGTTTTGTTTTTGCAGTCTTTGAAAAATGTTTCTTATACTTTTCTGTGAAACTCACCATCTGCTTCATTGCTGCGACCATTTTTCAGGCGTTGATCTTCCATTACGTACTCACGACATATACATAACTATACCCACTAATCAATGATTTCTATTCTATAAACTGTTTGTACATTTGTCACCACATTTAGACTCAGTACTCTTGTTCTCTTCCACTTTAGTAGTCTGTGAAATGTATACTTCTTTTTTTATGTGTATGCATGTGTACATGCAGCCACAGTTTGTCAGTTTATTTGTAGGCTCCAAATGCAAATTTATTTATGATATTTTTGTGGTTCTTGTTAAATTCTTAAGTTTCTGCAATTTCAAGACAGCTAGGAAAGAACCCTATTATTTGTCTCACAATAAATGCTGAAGCTTTCTTTGTAGTGTGAAAATTTACCAAAATTATTCCAGACAGTTGACACTTTATTACGTGTCATGACCTCAAAGGTGAATGTTTCTTGCAGTGTTGACCAGATTGTATTCAGTTTATTTTATAAATCTCTGAAGAAATATCAGTGCTAGCGTTGAAATCTCTATCTCTCCAATGCTCTGCAGCACAGAGTGACACAGTTTTAATGATCAGCCATCCAGCACTTGTTTACAGCTTGGCTTCCCAGTCATGTTCTCTTAATACCCACTCCTGTTAATATTTATCGTCAGTCTTAATTGGTTTGATGTCACTACACTGGTGCTGCTGTCGGCTTGCTTGTTGAACTGGCCTCAGTGTTGTTACAAAGTCTTTATTATCATGACAGTCAAGTCCTAGTCATTAAAGTTTCACTTTTCATTTTCATTAGTATAAAACTCATTCTGTAAATGCAAGGGAGCTCAGGAAGAGTCAGACCCTGCAAGCGATCACAGGGGAGGTGCATAGTCTGTATAAATTATCAGGAATGTGAACTCGATCGAAGATGTTAATTGCACCAATGGTTAGTTATGTGGTGAATTTCCATGCGTTTCATGCAGCGATAATAAAAATGAATTTTTGAACAAAGGGATCTTAAAATAATATCTAATCCACGGAGAATACCCACATCAAACGAATAATTCAAAGCTTTGAAATTTATCTTTGTGGTCTGAAATGTTAAGCACTAGCCTTGTGAATATTGTACTCAATTCAAGTTTGTCAAAGTAAAAACAAAACCAGAGTTAATTAACAGTTATTACAGGCCTTTTCAACTTTAATTTGACTTTCAAATATTAGCTCTTATATATAAACTATGCTTCTGGCATCTGTAAATTAGCTTAGTGTACCTCCTCTTATTAGGCCTCAATGAACCTCTGGTAACTCTCACACAATAATCTAAATAATTCAGCATCATAAGATGAATTTATGAGTAGTGGCTTTAGATTCAATTATATCACATTAAATTCATTTTACACCTATTACCTTTACTCTTTAGTAAAAGCATAATCTTAGGTCATAACAAAGTTAAATGCTTAAAGACCAATGGTTTGTGTTGTAAAGCCTAATCTTACTGTCCAACCTTGATGTGTTTACGTTAGAAAGAGCTTCATTATTGTCTTGTTGGTTGATTGGTTGATTACAATATATGACTCATTTACAATGGGACAGTTACTATAAAAAGATTCAGTTCTGAACAGCAAATGCTTAAATGATGAACTTAAATTGTCTCATTTGTCAAATAAATCCCACATATAGGCACCACCTTGCCTACAAGTTATCTGTGATTAAAATTATGAAAGTAAGTAAATAAATAAATAAAATAAACCTGCCCCAAGCCCTCACATTGCTCTCTCTTCTCCACCCACTTGCCCTCCTACCTCCATCCTCCTGCCATCTCTCTGTCAGCAGTGATTTTGCCTCTTGCTGCTGATCAAATGCACCTGCCAAGCCCTGCTAACATTCCCGAGCATGTTCGCTAATTACACACAAAGCCTTGCAGATTTATACCCCTAATAGGGTATTTGCCTCAAATCGGGGGCAGGGTTGTACTGCATCACAATGGTATTTATTTACTCATTTGGGGCAAGCATCTCTAGGGATAGCGTGCATTATAAATGTTTTAAGGCAAATAAACATCTGGGGCTGAATTCTTTAAGTACCCCCTTGTATTTTAAATTTTTGAAATGATAAACAAATTGGTAGAAATAAAAAGGGTTAGAGACATTGTTATAATCATCTCTTGATTTACGTCCAAGTTAAAGCACTCCTACCCTACAAAGGCGTGGTATCGCCAGCAGTGAGATCAACGACAAAGCTCAGCACTGATTATAATCCTCTTGTTTCTGTGTAATTAGACAAAGGGGCCTTTTAACTATGCAGTTATGGTGGAGATAATAGATTAAGTGCCTAGCAAATTGCCAATTAATTTTATGTTTAAACCATTACAGTACAATTGATACAATTGAAGGAAAAATATAATGCAAAATACTGGGAAGGCTTGATCAAACTCGGTAAATGGGGATGTTACTAAGGATTTACTGCTATGCTTCATAACTATCATGTCTCACTCAGACTGGTATCAAAACCCAAAACACCAGGAAAATTAGTTATTTTGCTGCCTGTTTTTTCTCCCTATTGTGTGTATTAATTCACTGTGTGTGATGTAGCTTTTTTCTCAAGTTTAATCATTTTAATCATTGTCTTAAGTTTCCTTAATTCCGGCCTTTCCATTGACTTTAACATCACCTGTAACTGAGCATACTGTATAATTTGATCTAAACAAAATGACAAAACAATAACATACCAGTAAGTGGAAACCATAGATGGCTGTATTGAAAACCACACTAAAAAATGCAATTTGACTCATTATGCGACTCAGAAATGTGCATGGTCCACACATGCCTGTATGCACTACCAGTAACATGAGTCTGCAGACAATGTCTTGCGGGATCTCTTCCCAGACCTGGACCAGGGCATCAGGGAACTCCTGTACCGTCTGTGCTAGTCCTTGGTGGCATTGAATGCAATGATGCATAATATCTCATAGGTACAAAATTTGATTTAGGTTAGGGGAACGTGAGGTCAGCGGCTTCAGCGCCTCCATCAGTCAGCAACTACCTATAGCAGTCAAGGTAGCCGTGGTGATCTGTTTGGCAGATCTGAGGTAGTTTGTGCAGCTCTCTTGGTGTAACATCCAGTTACACCAGTGTACATCCAGTGTCTTCTCCATGCTCTTGAGACTGTGGTGGGAGCTAAAACTAATGGACATGTTGGTATTCCTGAAGTTTAACTGACTAGGCCTTATACTGTGATCCTTAGGGGTTCCCTTAGTGTATATACACGAGGACATTTTTATGCTGTGTGTTTATGTTGTGGCCATCCTATCCTGTTATTTAGAACTCTGTCAGAAAATCCAAACTACATTATGATTATGACATTTTGACAATTGATTAGTTTGTTAAAACACTGAATAGCTATCTCAGTGTACAAGATGTATGATTTTAAATGAAGGGTCCTATAAATTTAAAGGTATTTTCTCAAATTTTTCTTTCGGAAAAGGAGCATAGTGAAGATAAAATCAACTCGTCCTCCTTCACTCTGGCCGTCCTGTGCCAGTTACCTGAACCTGTGAGGAGACTTTCTGTGCTGGTCTGTAAGTTATTGCCCCTTCAGGCAGCTAAAATATATTATAGGCTAAAATATATATTGACCCCTTCACTTTGTGCACATTGTATTGTTTGCAGATCAGTATTCAGTTTCTATAGCACATTTCTAAGGTTTTAGGGCCCAAATGGATAAACTTCTATCTTGTGACTTTAGAAGTAGAAAATTACAGTTCATATAATTTAGATAGTTTCCATGAAATATAGATTTGCTTCTTCCTGTTGGTTTCTAAGGTGTTGTCTTTAAAGTGTAATTTATAGGTAATTATTCCTGCACATTTTTTTTTATCTTGAGCAAATGTCCAACCCTGCCCTTAGTCTGGCAGACATTCAGCTATTGAGGGCTTCATTTTGGTCTAAACTGTTGGTATAAGCATCAAATATCATTTTTGTCAGAAGAAAGCAGTCACTAGGGAGAGTATTTGCTGGCTATCCATTTAAAGTAAAAACACGTTTTCCTTGGGCTTGCTTCTTTCTGCATGGTTAGTTCCCCAATGCTGCTCTAATGGAAGGCAACTGCTCTGCCAGTTCTCAGCAGTGGTAACAGCAGCATGATGTGGAGAGAGGAAGACCGTGTTGTGGAAGAGGTGCTTGAATGCTCCTCAAAACAACCAAGCCTTGCTTTCAGCTGTGCAAATACTTGGTCACTGTACCATCGTTAGTGGGGGAAAAGTGAAAAGGGCTGAGATAAATTCGCTTTTAAGTCGACGCCAGTTTTCACACTTTGTTAGTCTCATGCACATACACATATAAAATTTTTCTCCATAGACCAATTTATTAAAACCATTACAGGAATATCAGAATTTAAATAATAATATCTGATTATTTTTTAAATTTGGGAGTGAAAGGTTATGGTGTTCACAAAAATGCATTGAGTACAGCATCACACTCTGGGCACTTGGGTTTTATCACAATGTTGTTGTCACATGTATGCACATTGGTAAAACTGCCTTAGTGTTGATGGAAGGCCAAAATGTGGAGGAAAAGAGGTGTTTTCAGTAGTATCAGCATTAAACTTAGAATCCTTTGGCTAAGCAATAAATGGCAGTATTTTGTACATCCACCCATTCTCCAGCAGAGGGTCTCCATCAGAGAAAAGCAAGGAAACAAACTGGCTGTTAGGTACAGACCTACATGAATTTGAACCTCTGATCTTACTGTGAGGAGACAGCTTTAACAATCGAGCCATCAAACTACCTTTTTAAATATGTAGCATGTCTTCAAAAACATGATTAAGCCATTGAGATTAGCTGAATTTTAGTTAAAAACATCTTTAAATACTAAAGGGAAGTAAACTTTTTTTTTTTACCTAACTAAATGTGACTCTAAACAGTCCCACTATATAAGAAACATTTTTTTCCTTCAGTTAACAGATGAATAGAATGACACTGCAGAGCATTTCAATCACCGTATAGTCACTTAAAATATTGTTGGCTTGCACACACATTTATAATATTAATTATAGGAGGCAGTTCAGCAGACTAAAACACACCTAGACACAGACTTGTAAATCAAACAATCATAGGGACAAAAAACAGATTTTTTTATTTTTTTTATAAAGGATGTTGTCAGTAGGAGAATAACCAAAGGAGACACCACATGTCTGTAACCTGCCAGGACCAATCCCCCCCAGCCTGTCTTCAAAAGCAAATTAAGAATCTTAATAAAGGCTGCCATAACATGAGATCATTTTAAGTGGGACACCCTCCTTCCTTTACCAGTCTACCCCCTGGTGAGCAAAAAAGCTCTCCTCACCAATCTCACTTCCACCAATCAATAAACTTAGTCCTCTGAAGACAACTATGTGAAGCCATGGCTCTACTGCTCTTCTCCTCAGTGCAAATTCTAAACCAACATCACACTCGTATTTATGCCAGACTAATTATTACATTAAGGTGAAATAGTTTTTTTAGTGTCTACAATCTGAACAAAGGTCTGCTGAAGGTTTAGTGTGCACAATATGTTATTTACTTTATTGAAAGAGTGAGCTGTGATCTTCTTTATGACTAGTGCAAGTGAGACTGAATCAGTGAAGACCAGATGGTGGAGCCAAAAACTCAGAAGAGAATAAGTCTGATTCCTAATTTGTTCTGATCCTCAACTTTCTTGGGTGGCTCTGTAGTTTGCAGTGTGTGTTTGTGTGTGTTGTGTGTGTGTTTGTGTGTGTGTGTGTGTGTGTGTGTGTGTGTGTGTAGGTAGGTATGTGTGTGTGTGTGTGTGTGTGTGTGTTTGCTCCAGACTAAAAACACTCACTTGAGAAACAGAGAACAGGGCTCATTTTCTAACCAACCCCATCGGCTGGTTCTGGGCTATGGATGAATAATGGCTGAATTCAACTGTGCTGAAACAGAAACACATTCCACACACTCTGCAAAGCTAATAGCCAGAGCAAAACAACCACATTTGAACATTTACAATTAAGAAAGCTCAGTGATTGAATATCTGGGTGACTGGTAAGTCACGCCTTGGAGTGAGATAAAATGCTGCTCCTGGATATTGCTGAATGCTTCACAAAACCCTAACTATGTTTTAGATGTGCCTCAACAACACTAGGAAATGAGTCAATTTGACAGGGGAAGAACATTTTGTTTGCAATGAGCATATGGAATGTAGGCATTGGTATGTCTAAAAAACATCTCTATGATGGCAACACTAGTTTTAAAAAGATCCAACCAGCATTTTACAGATAGAAATTCCTTGTAGGAAACAGACTGTTCAGTAGTAGTGTAAGAGTTTATTTTTATAATCATCCAGAAATAAGTATTTATTTTTGCTAGAGTTTGGCAGAATTTGGACAATTAACAGTTCTGCCTTTTAGTTAGGGTATATTCATTTTGCAGCTCATTCTCATGCATTTCAGTGAGCCTCAATGAGGTTTGCATCTGGGGCAACTTGGTCTACAAGACAGACAAAAAAAAATGTTAAAATATCAAGATACATAGCGAGCAAAGCCTCAAACTCACACTGCTTCCACAGGGTATAGAACAGAACAAATTTTTTACATAAAATCTCCCACCTGAACATTTTGACTTCTAGGTTTTATTGAAGGGTAAATCTTACCTTTAATCAACTATCCTGCAACGGGATGAAAGGACAAGACCCCTTTTTAATATTAACATACAGTGTTAACAAAAGAAAAAATAAACACACCGAATTAATGAAAACGTTAACAAAATTATTATTAAGTTATAAATTATATAGCTATTGCAGATTATCATTAGCTTATTTACAGGATACATGCTGTTGAAGTGAATCAAAGTGATATTTGAGTGCTGAGTGTGTGGAGGTTATAAGCCAGGAGGTTTTTGTAAAATGGAGAATTTCATATAATACAAGGTAGATGTAAAATCTGTAAAATTGTCTGACTAACTGAAACAGGTCAGATAGAAAGTCAGACCTTTGATCTAAAGAGTTTAAATAAAAAATCACTTTTTAACAATTTAATTCTGTTACATAAATTTTCATACAGACAGTCTCAGGTCAATCTCTTATCTTTGCCATAAGTGCATTGAACATTACTACCATAAAAGCTCAGGAGGACATTCAGACCCCATGAAGATTCACAAACAATCAAGTTTGTGAAGAAAATCTGAGTGAAACATCTGTGGATTCATTCACCCATGGCCTTTCAGATTGCTGTGGCCATCACGAGCCCTGATGGCTTTACCTGGTGGCCCTTCATTCACAAGACTGACATCTCATGTAGTTTGATTTGGCAGGTGTTCATTCCACAGAGCATCAGTAGCTGACTTCTCCATTTAATCATCCCCTGGTTAGAAACCTGGCAAGAAAATAATTCTGCAGCAATTACCATATGCTGTGATTGTGGTTTTGGAGCAACACTACAACATCTGTGTTATACTGGCATCTGGGGCACCCTGAAAGAAACTTTCTCCATCTACATTCCTTCCTTGCATCTTGTGAACAGGTGCTCCCTGCAACACGGCTCTCCTACAGAGGGGCATTGGGCTGACCACATGGTTTCTCCCTGTTAAAGATTTTATATACACGCAGCATGTTTGTAAAAGAGTAATTACTGACTCACAGAGTGTAAGAGCAAATCGCAAACAGCACAGTCACCTCTTTGTGGATGAAGATTTTAAGTGAAACAATAACACCTCAATGTTATTCTGACTAAATGCAAACTCCAGCTATTTCTTAATGCAAGGTAATAATAAGGTTTACCATTAAAGTTGTCTTTATAATACTAACACAAATCTGTGATTATTGCACACTTGCATCCACACACACACACGCGCACGCCAGTAGAGGCCAGGATAAATTGGCAAACTGGCAAATGAAGAACAGACTGTTGGTAAATGAAGGCTACGTATGGGGGGTTTCCTGGCTTAAACAATCAATTATCTCTATAAACTTGTAACATCTATCAACATTTGTCACAAACCATACAGCAGAGCAGGTGCTAAGTTAACACACCATCCACGAGGGACCAGGGAGAGCAGCCAGCGGGCTCACAGTCAGGGTGGTGTGTATTCCTGTGTTAAGTGATGTCTTCCATTGCAGGGCTATGTTGGTCTGTCATACAACCACTCAGACCTTCAATATACATGCCATTATAGTGCAGCAGAATGGCAACTGTCACAGAAGCTTGCTATCTATTCCAGACTGGTGCAATGGTGTGTGTGACTGTGTCTGGAAATGCACACTTTTGATTTTCGTACCAAATCAAATGCTCCTCTCTGCTTTTCTCTTCGTCTGCATCCTCCCTCAACTGCAGCCAACGGTGAATATAAAGGAAGTTACGGTTGCCAACACGGTAAATCACAAACTTTACAAGGCAAGACCTGAACATGGACCTATATCATATTTCAGTGTTGCTTTCTGATTTATTACATATGACACAAACACATGAGGGGGCATTTAAGTCAATGATTTCAGCGATGTCACCTCGCTAATTCATCAGAGCCAGAAGCAATTAATATTTTAATCAACTGAATTTATAACACAACAGACCATAAAACGGTCAAATTCCTGCTTTGCCTTCCACATACTGTAATAACCAAGTAAATGAGTCACTGGAAAACATTACAGTGCTCCTGTTATGCTTTTTTTATTTTATTGCTAAGTGAAGTAAGCTAAGTAAGAAAATATAAAATAGACAAAACTGTAGTTGATTTTTATAATGAAGTAACAAAAAATGTAAAAACAATCAAAAAAAAAAAAAAAAGACAGGACCATATTGGAGGTGGAAGTACACTGACTAATAAAGACTAATACTGTATATCTTGGACTGGCTTTTGCTTGAGTTCAGCATGCATTCGCTTTGGCACCATGTCGATCAGCTTATGCAATGTCACCACATTTATTTCTATCCAGGGATGAATTTGTCTCTTGCTATGATCTTGTATTGGTGATGGGATCGGACCACTGCATAAAGGGTTCTCCAGCAGATTTCAAAGATTCTCAATAGGTTTAAAGTCTGGAGACTGTGGTGTGGTGGTCTCCCTGAACCTCTTTTTCACAGTTAAAGCCCAAAGAATCCTTAAATATCATATAACTCCTATCTATTTACAAAGTTTGTTATTATTTTCCTCTTGTTTTGTCACAGTGAAACTGGATCATTCACTGTCAACTGTAGACACACAAGATAAGAGGAAAAAAATGAAATAAGCCAGAAAGTATGAAGTGAAACACTGCCAAGATGACAATCTGTTTTCAATAAGTGTATAATTAGGAGACCAACACATTTTAACATCAATAGAACAGCACTTGGCTCTTTAGAGGAAGGAAACGAAAAGAATTAAACACAGCATGACCACAGCATTGCGTCTGAATAAATGGGAAGAATAAGTCAATTAAAAAGAGCTATTTCACTTCATAAATGATGGGGTAAACACTGGGTTAGCTGCAGAGGAATAATCAGAATCACATTTTGTACAGCTACAAATGTGTCAAGGAACTGCGGAGAACACAAAGACCGAGAAATTTTCTCAAAGACTAGTTAAAGAATAATTAAACTTTAATGGTTTTGGAAATAATTGAATTATCCATAGAAATGCAGTCTAGCTGGATTTGAACCACAGTTTTCATTATAAACACATGGACTCATGCTCAGGCATCCTTATTCTCTTCAAGAAATGTTTGTCTCTGCTTTTAATTTTACTTGCTTAGATAAATTAAGTGTTCCTGCAGATTTCAGCTACAAATCTATCAAGAATTCCTGTATGTTTTATCATATTAACTAAACTTCATTAAGGAAGGCCAAAGCATTTAACTTTCCTGATATGGAAAACTGTATTAATGCTGGTTTATGAGCCTAGCACTGGTGCTTTTTGACAAAATATTCAGAAAGTGAACTTAAACTCATTGAATAATGAAGTGAATGTATTTAGTTAGGTAAATCTCATAATAATGACTTAAATGTTTTTGCAGTATATTTTAAGACTTTTTTTTTTATTTCATAAGCAAAAATTAGCATTGAGCTTTTCTTCCTGGTGAGCAATAGCGTTATATGCCAAATTACGTTTACTGTGACAAAGTGAAGTGTAAAAAGCCAACTGAGCATAGACAAGCTGCAAAATGTTCCCATTCATATTCAATATTCAAATTCCTATCTGTGTGTCTGTGCATGTGCGTGAGTGCTCAGTGATCGCAGCCTACCGATTTCTGCTTGAAGTACTGTAGATTGTTGGCTTTGACATTTTCCCATTGTGCATGGTGGTGCAGCAGGCAATAATTAAATATCAGGTGCATAAGCTGCTCTTTAATTTGACATGTGTGCTTGAGGCAATAAACACATGTGGTGCAGTGGGGGCTGCATAATTGCAGAGGAATAAAATATCATATCAAGAGTGAGAGGATCATTGTATCAGGTACGCGATGACAGCTCGTTTGATCATTACGCCAAGGCTAAAGAGGTTGGCTAATTAGTTGTCATTAAAACTCACCCTCTAATCAGGGCTCGCTCTTGCATAAAAAATGTCCCTATCACATGATAAGTGAACAATGCCCTTAACCCTTTCAGGCCAATCTCAGTGCCTGCAGCTATTAGCAGTGGGAATACTGGAGCACTGGCACATAAGTATGACTTCTTTTTATGTTAGGATGCTATAAGCCATATGTAATGTGGTTTCTTACAACTGATTAATGGAAAGGGCCCGATCTAACATCTTGAAGCTTATAGTTACACTTATTTTGAGCTGTGAGGTAAGGGGTTCTACTCATGATCTCCCAGATTTTAAAATCATCAACTCAATAGTAACAAATGAGCTAATGCACTAAGCAGAACAGAGGAGAAGACAGAAGTAAATCAGTGAATGGAGATAAAGTAGACTGCTCCCTGTTCACGGCAACACAGATACATTACGTCAGTAAAAGTGGGAATGACTTCTTCAGACAACACCCTGGTGAGAGGACCCCTGATGTCTCAGAAACCATGGGTGCCTCATGCCATGACTTTCAAAGATGGCAGAAAGTGCTCCAGTGAGGGACCCATGCATTATTAGCTGACAGCCCCATATAAATAATAAGGTACATAATGCCAAGTGTGAGTGCTTGTGTCTCCACAAGGACGCTCAACAGGTGCACCTCTCGTTGCTGCATTTCCATTTTGTTCAACAAAGAGCCTGCGTGTGCGAACGACTTCTGTCTGAAAGCTTTGCCTGATCATTCTTTTATGTGCCACTTCCCAGAATGCACAACATTCACAGGACCTCATGATAATAGGCACGTCGGGACACAGAGAAAGGAGCGAGACGCATGTCAGAGTGGATACATCTGTGACTGACCCAAGGGAGATGGCTCAGTGCACGACACATCAGCTACAGGACACTGAGAGACCCTCTCCCCCATCCTCCCTTCTTGCAGGCTAATGGTTGTCAAGTTAGTGAGGGTTTGTGCTCTTGTCTGTACCAGACCTGTTGTCATGTGAAATCCATTAGAGGTCACAAGCACACAGGATGGGCGGTCGATTGATAAGGCAGAGGGAGAAGAGAGCCAGAAGCAGGGGAAGTAAAGAAGCTTTTTATCTTCCTGACTGTACTGTACTCTCCATAAGGACTTGGTAAAGCGAGCTGAAGTAGAGTGGAAAATTGAAGGAGATGTCTTATATTGTGATTGTACTTCTGAGCCATGGGTTGCAAGTTTTTTTTTTTTTTTTAATTCTGAAAATGCAAGAAAATTGAAAATAGTCTCCTGTGTCATCTAGAACATGTCAAACGGGAGCTCTCTTGCTGTCGACAAACATAGAATCAAAAAGGCTGTGTCTGAGTTTAGTTAGGGATAGTCAGAGATGGAGTTTACCTCCCAAACCCACCAGTGAAAGTATTTAAATATTAATCTGTTCATTTAACCTGCCTATTTTCTTTCCCATTATTTTTAATTTATTGATTATGAACTTCTTTGAAATCTTCTTTCTTTGAAAGACATGTTAGTTTCAGTGACAGCACGCTGAATCATACTGTGGGTTTATTAATCCGATTAATTCACACGCGGCTACTAGAGGACCACTGGACAGTGGGGAACAAATCCATATGATATTCATTTGGTGCTTATTTTTTGCATCTATTATACTGTTGCATTTTGGAGCCGGTGAACACTCATCTTTCTGACAAATCGGTCAAAACAGCAGCATCATTTTCTCCTTTCTTTTCAGCTCCGGGCACATTAAGTAGAATTTTTGTTTAAAGTGTCAAACTTGTCATTAATAATGAATGTTGCATTCTATTTCTTCATGCCTATTTAACTTCATATATGAATGACAATTAGTATATTTTACTGCGACACAAATGCTCAAGGCGGTACAATGCCTCATGTTTTTGAAAAAGACACTATAGATATTGCTTAAGTGGATCTTCTGTCTTATTTATTATTGTAAAATATGGAAGAGATAAATATATTATTCTCTACATAATACAACAGTATGTCTCCTTTTACGTTTAGTTTTAGTTTATGTACAGATCATTTTTCAACACTAGATTTGATTCTTAACTATACTGCAGTTCTCATTTGCAAGAGGCATCTGAGGAAAAAATTAAAAGTAGTGCATATGTATAAATTAATACAGCAAAATACAAAATGCACTCCCAGACAGAGCCTTAGTGAGCTTTAATCTTTATGACACCGTTTGTACATGCATTCTCAAATCACATAAGAAAACCCCTCCCTTAAAAAGCAGAAAATGAAAGCAAAAATATATAACCAATAGATAGTTGATAGTTTTTTCTAATTCTATTATTTGTCTTAGAAAAAAAACTCTTATCTATAAAAGTATTACTCAGGTAAGCAAACGCTTATCAATTAGTGAAATTAGTAGTAGGTGTCTAGTCCTTTATACGTTTATAAGTGTTACGGTGACGCTTTCATTTAGATGAACGGTTTTATGTGTAGAGAGATACAGTAAGCTCTGTATAATTAAGATTCAATCTTTTATACAAGCTTTAAAAGTAATGTTGTTTGCTGCTACTCATGTTTGCTTACATTTGTGACTGACGACAGTTGCTTTAGTGTATTGTCTGAAACTGGTGCCTTCCTGGGGTCTTTTGAAGGATGCTACTGAGCTGCCTATGATAATTAGAGAGCTGTGACCTTCTCATTAGAGCCAGGAGGCTGCATGCTCTCTAACCCTCCCTTCTACCATCATGCAGGCCTGCCACAGGACAATCAGTATATCAAAGCAAAAATATTTATTAAAGCCAATATTACAAAAGCACAACCTTTGAATTACAGCTCTTAATATATGCAGAGTCAAATGAATCGTTGTGTCTAACCCCCCCAAACCCTTTCCACACTTCTTGCATGTAGCTTAAATTTTTCATAGCAGATTTCCAGGGCTTCAAAGTGGCATCTCATAGCTAATGTCTTTTTTTCTTTTTCCTCTGTCAAATACAAAGACGTGCCACTTTATTTGGACCTGCTTTACTCCCTGTCTTTCACATCTAAATGTCAGAAACTCTGGATTAAATGGACTGGCACTCATGTGCCAAGGATGCTGGGAGAGAATGGGAAGGGATAAGAGGGGAGAGTGCAGTATAACAGAGGGTGTCTAAAAGCCCTGCAATTAATTTTCCACACTGATTTTGTTTTATGTCTGATGTAATGTATGAATCATTAGCATCTTGATATTCTCCAAAAACATTTTGCACTTTAAACTTCTGAGAGTTCATTCACAATGTTAGTGGTAGATAATTTTGGCCTTGGTGTGTGTGTGTGTGTGTGTGTGTGTGTGTGTGTGTGTGTGTGTGTAGGAACTTTTAGTCTGATCATTGTGAGAACATTTTTGACTGAACAGAATGTTCAATGGGCTATACTGTAGGTTAGAAATTTAGTTGTTAGCTAAGGGAAAGCAGCTAAGGAACGTGAGTACTGCTGTATTGTTAACAGAGCCTTGTTGTTGAGGCCGTAAACAGGATGTCGCTGTAAATTATTTGGCAATGGAGAAAAAATGGCTCATTAAGCAACGATTAAAACAACTTTGCTGGAAAAATGATCAATGAGCAAGATGAATTAGTTACTGTATTGAAAACTAAATGAGAAATGAGAAATAAGAAATGAATATTAAATTACCTACACTAATAGTCTTTGTGGAAACTGACCAAGCCCTCATTTTAAAAAAAAAATCCTGTAAGTTCAACAATTTTATTAAAATAATAAAGTTTTGTATGGGTTTTGTATGAGTGTTGCGTCTTTCTATATGTATGACTGTATGGCTGTATGACTGTCTTAGCCAACAGGTACACATTGTTTTAGCTGATGAAGCTGAGTTTTTAGAGTTAGAGTATAATAAAAATGTTTTAAAAGCTCCTAAGTTAGGAGTAGTAGTAGTCGGACTGGGCATTTATCTTTGAGAGTGTTTGGTGTTCTCTTATATTGAAGTACCTTTTGTACTTGTTACAGTAAAGATGTAATTCGAATAACAACATTGATAAAAAGACATTCATCTTGTAATGTTTAGCACAGTAAAGGTTGTAGATACTGTAACATTAATTATAGTGAGTCTGACATTAATAGCTCTGTACTGTTTTTCATCATACAGCATCTGTAGAACTACTGTAAATGAAAAAGCATTTACTGTAAACTAATTGCCAAGATGGGTGAGGGAAAAAAAAAGTGTTTTAGTTTCCGTTTGTCTATTTTACGTGGCTTTGCGTTAGAACAAAGTATAACTGTAACATCTAATGTGAAAAAATGTCAAGTAAAATTCTTAAAGAGTTGTTATGTAGTAATGTGCAGGCATTTGCAAATGAGATGCAAAGATGTAAAATGTATTCTATCAAAAACAATAGGTTGTGTGACATGAGGTATTTCACCTTGATGTGTCTGAAGATTCTCAGTCATCCAGGTCGTGGTTTTCCCAAGGGTGTAATGTCCTTCGGTTCTGAACCCAGAGGCCCACTTTTGGTGTAAACCCTAATAGATGTATCTATAGTTGCCTTATGTTTACACTACGAAATATATTTAAATCTACCTAAGAATCTGTTATTGGGAGAGTCAGTAATAATCATTGGGCTCTTTTTTCCACTGTGTCTGAAGTCATTATTTAATACTGAAAATCACATTGTCCACATTCTGTTGATAATTAGAAAGCTGTTAAAAATGCCAATCTAATTTAAATGTGTAATTGTGACATGCTAAAAAACAATTTTCCAGCTTAACACATGGTCCTTATTGGTCTACATATGTTGATTGGAAATGAAATGAGGCTAAAATCATTTATTGAATCTGATTAGGTCATAACTGGTTCCCATTATGAAAAAGAAGGATTTTTTTTTACACTGTATTAGTTGATGAGTATGAGCGTGTAATCCCCGTCAAGTCCTGTGAACCAGTGGTACTGTGACAGGCACATAACAGAGCTGACACACAGCATAGAGAACATTTGAGGGTAAAGACTCATGTGCCACCCAAACCAAGTCATTAGTCTCCTCAGCACCTGCACAGTTCCCTCCTACGTAAAGAACTGTATAAATTAATCACACACATCCTTATGCACTTTGATGCAATTTATAATGCACATTAACGAGGGCTGACAGCTGTAACCAAAATGCAGAATGATCACTTACAATTCAAATAAATCCACAGTGCAATAACAAAAGTAATTTGCACGACTTTTTTCCTGTCATGCTGTATTTTCATCTTTATCCAGCCTTGATTCCTGCTGTTTTATCAGAGGCCGAATGCATGTGAAAAGACTAAATGATCTGCAAATTGATGCAACACTTAGGCTGTGTCTCACTCCGGAGTATGAGCTCTAATTGTACATTGTGTGAAGGTATGGCATTGGATGATAAAAAGGCTTTTCTTCACACCTCATTTCAATCTCAATGTCTTATCAGTTGCCTTTTGTTAAGTCACTGCTTGTTGATGGGCATTCATAAGATATACAGTTAACGCTTTATTATATTACTAATTGCATTCCATTTTCCATATGATTCTTCACAGGGACAACTTTTCTTTTGTTGTGCTATATTCCCCTAGTGAAATCAAAAAAATTCCCCATGCAAAAACCATTTGAGCTGACCTTCAGAGGTGCTAATTAAATTTTGGGCGTGTGGCGATGGTATAACTGATTTCATTCTTCATTATGGCCTGTAATGACATTTCTCAGCTGTCAGAAGCATTGCAGGGGGCTCGCTTGTGAGGTTTGGGATGAATTAACCATTATACCATCATAGAGACAGCAAAACCATAAAGGAGGGGTGGAGAAAAGCATAGGGTTGAGAGGTCAAAGACTGAAGCTTAATGTTTACTGCAAAAAACACATTTAGCAGAGCTTGATAACAATGAATACAATATGCTTTTTGCCATGCACCTGCTTATAACTGACTAAGCATATATGACCTTCCTCACTACACAGCAAATGCATGTCTCTGGCCCAATAAAAGGCTTCAATAGAATCCTAAAGATTTAATTAAGACGCTTGTATGCACAGGTCAGCTGCAGTGCACAATCTGGAGTGGAAGATGTACAGTAACATAACAAAGAACCCAGCAGGATGTGTGATGACATGCCTGCCCCAGGCTCTAATTTACATACATAACCTTGTTGTAAAAGCAATGACATTTTAAATACTGGTTCATTTGCACACAGTAAATATAGCTTACATTTATGTTGAGCAAGGGGAACAGAGAAAAGATGATTGCTAGATTAACACAATAGACAGTTTTCTGCAGTGTGCACTGTATTTCAATATGTATGTAATAAAACTAAACTGCCCGTCCAAACAAAAAAAAAAAAAAAAAAATGGAACTGATGCACCCATCATGCCTTGTGTCTACTCTAGAAGCCTGTGGGGGCAGTGCTATGATCTGGGGTTGCTGCAGTTGGTCAGGTCTAGGTTCAGCAACATTATATGTCCAAAGAATGAGGTCAGCTGACTACCTGAATATACTGAATGATCAGGTTATCCATTCATAGATTTTTTCTTCCCTGATGTCACAGACATATTCCAAGATGACAATTAGGATTCATCAGGCTCAAAATGTGAAACAGTGGTTCAGGGAGCATGACACATAATTTTCACATATCGATTGGCCACCAGTGTCCAGACCTTAACCCCAATTTTTGGGATGTGCTGGAGAAGACTAGTCCGACTCTTCTATCAACAACTGAAGATCTTGACAAAACATTTAATGTTAAACTAATTAAGTAAAATGACCCAAGTCCACAGTGCACTCTTAAGTGAAATTAAGTGAATGAAATACAATAGCAGATCAAATCAACAGCGTAATGCAAGAAAGAACATGTCTTTTTTTCCCCTCACATGTCCTCAACCTGTTTTCTGTGTGCATTTCACAACAAATACGATCTGAAGGGCCACTCATCTGCAGACAGAGTGGAGGATAAGTTGATGGGATGTGGGCTGTGAAAAGGAAGGGTGACTGACACAGCTAAATGGTTCATTCCCAGGAGGGTGGATGTAGATCTTGTTATTTCTGTTTCCTGCTACTCCCCTCAATCTGTCTCTCTGTAGGTCTGTCTCCTTTTTGATTGTACAGAGGATCTGATCCTACAATGTCCAGTAAAAAGCGATCTGCCACAGTTCTCTCTGACAGACAGGATTTCAGTTAAAAGACAAGAGTTCACAAGACTCATCCATTAGATCTTGTGGTAGCCAGGAAAAACAGTCTAGCTAACGTCAAACTTCAAACCACATTGATTTAGATTGAAATTGTACTGCTGGTAGGTGAGTTCTTTTGCTAATCAGGGATATTTTCGCCACAGTTTATACATCAAGCAACATCCTCTGAAATTCAGCATTTCAGAGTTCACAAAAGATAATCAAATTTAACAGATTTTTTTTCTTTTGCACTTTACTAAAGTATTAAGTTTGTGTACTTTCGCCACTGGTTATCCTTCACTGACTTGCTTATTCAGTAAGAAACAAGAGCAAGGAATTTCCTTAATCACTGAAAGTGGGACATTTTACTTTGTTCAACTGGTTCATATTTACTAAAAGTTTCACTTGTAATCAGGAGAAACTCCAGTGCAACGCCAAGTTTAACCAGAATCATATAATTGTGCTGCAAGATAGAGAATTAAGCCCTGAAGAAGAATTTCCCAGCATTTATATACATATTTAATTATGTAATGTCCTACATCAGCAGATGCTGCACCTTCCATGTTGATCTGACCTTGTGACCTACCTCCCTTCTATTAAGTCATTTTACTGATTTGCTTAAAGTCATCTACAGGGATAAATATATGCAAGTTTCCCTCTGATGAATGCTTTTACAGATTACATTACACACCAAGAGCTTTTGTACTGTACTTCTGCTAGGATGGACCTGCACTTTTACCCTATCTTACTAAGGACTCTAATAGTAATGGTGAAAATTCATTGCGGATGGGGTTGTGTTTCTGGGTCATGGGGACCTCATGTCCTCCTTAATACTACTCCATATGAGGCCAACCAAGTGAGCCACCAGTGTCTTTGTTAAATATTAATTCCCTGTCAATAATTAAATGCTCATTATTTGAACCTGAGGAGTGCTGTGATTCCAAATTTAATGTGCTTCTAATGCATGGGGCGACAAGGCACACCTAATAGCTAGGCTGCATGATGAAAGGTAGGTTCGTACAGTCATACCCATTCTTTTTCAGTTGAACAGGTAAAAAGAATCCATGTTTCAAATGAAAAATTTACAACCGTTGTCCAGAGTTTTTTGAAGAACATCTGAGGTTTTGTATTGTGTGACTGTACAAGATTTTGAACAAATGTCAGAGAAAAGAAGCTTGTTATCTCAGCCCCTTTAAATTGAATCCTCGCTGGAAGTGAGAGACTTTCAGGAAATCTGTTTCTGGAACTGCCAAAGTACAATCAACCACCCACACAGAAAATAATGACACATGAGGCAATTTAGGTGATAAGATACAGACAGAGCATGGATACACAAATATACAATAAATATGCAAACAACAAGATGTGATACCCAAGGGCAAGGGGCTCACATCATAATACAAGTGTTGCCCTGCAGCTACGTAGCACACTCAACCAGTGGTGCTATCAATTATCTCTAGGAGGAAGCTGGTGCATCAACAATGTTTTGCATCTTTCTTAAAACTTTAAAGAATTTTTAAATACATAATCATTTCCTTCTTTGATGTCAGGCACTTTTCATTGTTTGTTGTTATTATGATTTGCACTATGAACAACTGAGAATTACCCCAGCTGTTTTTACAAATGTCTTTATGTGTGTGTGTGTGTGTGTGTGTGTGTGTGTGTGTGTGTGTGTTCTGGTATGGCTCAAGGATCTGTCTGTGATGTAAACATGAGGGGGTGGGGGGTGTAAACAGGCAGCTTGTAGTCTCCATTGTTATTATCCTGTTTGTATAATTAGCCTTATAAATTGCTCACTTCAAAGGCACTCTCCCTTGAAATACTTCTACGCCTCTATTCAAGTAAAAGAAAATGGAGTGGGGAGGGGCAGCTCTGGTCCCCGTCCCATTGAGACATGTTCCACAGGCCATTGGAGGTTTTAGCAGGAAACTGTAACCAAACTAAAATGTGTAGTGTTGTCCGGTGGCAATTCTTTATTCTTTTTGTCTTTGTCTTTCTTTTATAGCAGTGCTAGAAAGCCAAGTTATAAAAGCTGCAACTGGAACTTCAGACACACATTCAGATTTTTAATACTCACTGCAGTTGGTGGACGTGATTGTTTGGAGAGTTCAAAACATTTTCAGCTCCCTAAATTCTGATATTGGAAAAGTGCAGGGACAGAGTGGTTTCAGACGGTGTGTGATGACCTGACGAGCACGTCTGCTGCATGCTGTCACAATTTCAGAAATGCTCACTTTTTTATTTGATTATAGTTTGAATTTGTGTTGATCCTCACAAGAAGGCGTTTCTTTTTTCTGTCACCTTCTTCCCCTTTCTGCACAGTGACAACATAATGAATATTCCAGTGCCTTTAGGCTAATTTCACTCTCTTGGTTAAAAAAATATGTACAGTACATTTAATGACCTTTATGACCTGTAATAAGTGTACAGATGGGAAAGCACTGGGGAGTACGGTATGTGCTGATTCTGCTGCTCTGAGAGACGCTGGCATGAACAATGATGGCTTGGCAGCTGGAAGTGATGAGAGACAGAAAGTGTCAGAGGGGGTTTGCGCAGATTTGATTGACAGTACCAAAGCTGCCTCTGCCATCAATTTAATGGTAATTATTATTTAATGCATATTACTTAAAAGCATATGCAAAATTAAGATTTAGTCACAAAAACACATTTTATATGTCATTTAAAGAATAATATGCATAATATATTGCTTGTTAATATTTATGGTAAAGAAGTTCAAGCATTTCTTGTCTTGAGATAGCCCTCTGCTGAAAGCATCGACTCTCAATATGTCAATTAATAACTAAGAAAGTAAGAAAAGGAAGAAGCAGCACAAAACTGGAAGCTTTTTACACGGAGTAGAAAAACCTGCCAAGGGGAATTTATCTCAGATTCAGATTCACTTATGTGTAAGAACAAGAGACTGGCCTCCTTCAGGGTATAATTCAAGAAAGCACACTGGAAATAAATCTTTATTCATGATAGATTTGAAAAGAGACATTATTTGTTATATAAATGTTGAATAAAATCTAGCAGAAAAGAAGTCTGCATTTGTGTGAAAACAGATATAATAATATATATATATATATATATATTTCTTCTGCTTTTTTCCAAGCAAAAAATAAACTTGAATTTTGTAGCTTATGCATTGAGATGGTTTCCTGTATGTGTCAGGAATATACATTTTTTATTTATTTATATGTACTAAGAGAGGAAGTTCTCGTCGAGAGTAATTGGCTTTCTTTGTTAAAATATCAAAATAAGTCATACTTGTTAATTGATAATCATGATGAGTAATACAAATGACTGATGACTGATTAGCTGTGTCAGACTCCAGGTGTCTTAGTAGCATAAAGGCAGATCAGCAATTCCATCATCCTTCATGGTCGCCCCCTGTTCATCTTTATCCACTGCTACAACACAATACAAAGATATTCCACCATATCTGAGTGATATGAGTGTGAGTCAATCTCTGAGTCCTCATATAACCCCGGCTAGGCTGGAAGTCACTGTGTGAGCTGCAAGGACAAAGGAAAACCAGTTTAGAAGAGGACAAGGACGGAGGTCATAACATCAAATAAATCTATTTAGTTTATTTTCTGGCAACCCTCTGAGGGAAGGAGGCCATGAACTGACAGGCCCTATGTACTTCTTGACAGAGGAAAACTTTGTATACAGTCTCAGCAACATGTTATTAAAAAGATGAGCATGACCGTGGAAAATAAATAAATAAAGAAAAAATACTGATTAAATTTTAAGCAGCCAGCGGGCCGATAGTTTGCCTGAGGCATATTTGTCAGTTTCAAAGGGTGTTTTTATTAATTTTGTATTTTGCATTTTGTTAGTGGAAAGAGCTTACTCCACCGGGAGCGCCACAAGCTATAGCCAGCAGAGCCTATAGCAGGCAGAAAGGAGACGCAGAGCATGCCAAGCAGATCCTGCACACTTAGAGAAAGAAATCAGTTCTAGATCACCAGCACAACACACCCGGACCCCCCACCCTCTACCAAAAACACACAGTAACAAATGCTCTACTTACATACACACAAATGTTGATATAAAATCCACTGAATTTCTATTGTACCGTACATAACAAGTCTTTTACCAGTCAACTGTTGTCATTGGAGGAAAAATAGCTTCCTCTCCTATTGTCTTTGTTGTGTAGATTCGCCTCCTTTTAAATCATTAAGACTACACCATATTAGCAATACTGTATACTGCTGGTTGTCACCATCCTTAAAATGTAATACTTTATTTCCTCGTCTTGTCTATATGAATCATCAACCAGCGAGGATGCAGGTTGATTTAGATTTTTAGGATTTAGCCTCGCCTTTACAATGCTTAGTTGGCATGATATCATGTCTGTACAGTAGCTCCCTGACCTTTTAGAGGCCTTACACTGAACATTTTCGTTACATTAGTTATGCTTGGCTAATTGGAAAGTCATTTATTTATTATTAATATCACTCACCGTTTTCCCTCTGTCTTAATAATATAGGCATACATGCATAAACATTTGTGACCATGCTCATTATGTCACACTTAAAAAAAAAAAAAAGAAAAAATAAAGGACTTTAGGCTATAGAGAATAAAACTGACTCAACACTGGTGCTTTGATCTACTGACCTAACATCAGCGTTCACAATGCCTGAGCTGTGTTGCTGCTACTAAATGAAAGCAATGGTCCATTTGGCTTTTCTGCACAATGACATCTGAAAGAGCAGCCCCCCCTGTGACAGTTAAGCATGTTCATAGTTAATTATAAAAATACATAGATTAAATGTAAATTTAGATTTTTTTGAAATGTTGTTTTGTTTGATTTATTATTATTATTTTGATGTTGGAAATTGACATTTCATGCAATCCATTCCTATTTCGATAAATCTGTCCATTTTTCTCAATTGTATGCATTATGGTGCAAGCTAAGTATGATAGCTCAGATGTCCCACAGCATCCTTCAGCTTTTCATGGGTGATCCTGAAGCCAGGGAGGATATTTATTCCCTCCAGCATATTATAGGTTTACCCTGAGGTCTCCTTCTGCACTTTCCACAGGGAAGACATGTTATCAACAACAGTATTAAATTAATTAATGAATGCATGCAGTACCAAGATAAAATAAGTTCAAACTTAAATTGAAATATGTGCCACTAAAAACACAACTTGGGAAAATAGAAAAATTGCTGTGCAAAAGGTATTTTCTACCACATGTAAATTGTCAGGAACAATCATTGTATTGTGTAAATGCATATGGAAAGCATGTGGTACAAATGGAATAATGAAAAACGAAAATAAAGAGAAACTTGGAATTTCACAAACTGCAGACACACAGTATCAAACAGCATCCAACACGGAGGCTGCCCTCAGGCTATAATTTGCAGAAGTTTTACCTGCTGCTGGCCGAGACTGAACACAAGTGTGAAGACAAAGCTTACCTACTGCGTGTATGTGTGTGTATACACGTGTGCCTAATACACAACTCTGCATTTTACACTTTCTCCAGAAAATTGCTAGCACTTGGGTCACGTAAGCTTCCCAAACCTACTAACAACTTTAATCATCTTAAAAACCAAAGTAGCCGTTGAGGCATTTGATGGCTATTAGCAATGTGTGTTGCATCTTCAAAAATCACCTTTCATTCCAAAATACTCTTAAAGCATTTGTGTCAAATCAGTCAGACAGAGCAGTTTGAAGTAGATGCTACTTTGTTGTGTAAAGGTGAAGGAGTTAATTAGGTGATGGGGAGGTGACTGATGCTATGTATATACAGCACACACGACAGGGAGAGAAGCCAAGTGGGCTGCTAATCATGCCCTCCACCCCCTTACTCTCCTGCATTCATCTCCAACCATATGCTTTTGAAGTCAGGGCTGTCAGGAGCTCGGTGACATGCACTCAGTTTTATTAGTTTTCACAGTGAAAGTATGCTTTGTTTATTATGGTTGATTTTGAATACACCTCAAAACACTAAATTACATTAAAGAGGTGCATTCAAAGAAACTCACTTTGAATTGGACAAATACAAAGGCCTCTTTGCTTTTTTGTTTTTCTCTTTGTGCTGCATTAATGTATATCCACTCTGTGCATGTTAATTTGAGCAAATGAGTGAGTGACATAAATAAAAGTTCTATGTGTTATTACAGATAACTAGAGTTTATAGTGTCAGTAAAGATGTGTTGTTTCCTCAGAAGTCATAGTCAGAAATCATTAAGTAATTTCCTTTCTTCATGTAAACCATTGCTTTTTAAAACATTTTAAAGATATTTTTAGTGTTTTGTGTAGTGTATTACTAAAAAGATAGGAAATGTAGGAGAAGAGAGGGTGGTATGACATGCAGTAAAAGTCTTCTTATCCACAACAATGCACAAAGTACAATAGACACAGCAACACTATAATATGATAACTTGATGGCATTATTATGTAATAACATTAAATTATAAACATTTGATTACCAAGATGCTACAGAAACCTTTTTAATAGCATTTAACACATCATTAAGTTATTAAAATTAGTACTTATATTTGTAGCCAGATATAAGCTAAAAACACAATTTTTGCCAGTTGTCTTAAATTTCGCTTGCTTAAGTGGTTTTTAAAATTGCAATCAATACAATTTTGTTAGGATTACATATAGCTCTAAGTACTCTTGCAAAATCTAGACAAAGAAGCAACACATAAGTCTTTGATAGATTGAATAAACAGACTGATTTGGATGTCAGCGCTATTACATATAATAAAACAAAACAAACAAAGAAACTTTCAGCCCAGACTCTTATCTACCACAATGCTACAAGTAAATGTGACACTTTAGATGCTACTGGTTCCTGGCCTGTTGGAAAGCAGATAGAAACAGTTGCTGCTAACTGTATGTTCTGGATGATTATTTAGAGATAAAGACGTGATGCACTACATTAGAAGACTATGTAAAGAAGAAAGGGCTATTGCCAATTGTATGACATGTATGTATTCGAACAGCAAGGCCGATTAATTAGCATTTATTACTTAAATTACTTGAGTCTGTCTTATGAGACTGATTGTTCAAACAAAAAATAATGACTCCTCTCAGTCTCAGCATATAGATTTACCTGTGAAGACTGCGTTTAGGGGATTCCTCCCGTCTCTTCTTAAGCAGGTGAAATGGATTTTCAGTTGGGTTAAGGTCTAGTGATTGACTTGGCCAGTCTAAAACCTCGCACTTTCCCTCTGATGAAGTAAGTAGTACTGAAAAAAGTAGACTGACAAGCTATTTATATAAACCTTTGCAAGATTGCATAAACAGACATCTACCTACAAAGACTGCATTGGTTAAAAAGCAAATATCAACATGAAGACCACAGAGCTGCCTATGTGAGAAAAGCAAATCATTCTAAATTTGAGAAAAGTATGGGAAAATAAAAAAATGAAGGGGATTGCTCAAACATTGGACATGGCAAAAATGACTATATGGAATGTCCTGGAAAAAGGAGGAAAGAAGCACTTTGAGGGCTGCAAAGATAAATCCAAAAGGAACAAGCGATTGATGCCGGTGATATCAACAGCCTCGGCGAAGTAAGCTACTTGCTACAGAGCATGGGTGACGATATCACACATATCACATTACATTTGAAAAAGACTTCATAAACAGAAGTACAGACTCCGTAATACAAGATGCTAACCCACCAGCAGCAACAATAGGAAAGCAATAAAGTCCAGAAATGAGTCACAGAAATTCAAGAGCAAGGTGAACCTTACGGCCAATGCTTCGGTTTGTTTGGCTGCTTCTGGAACATTTACTGTAATTTACTTATCTAATTTAAATGAACTGTTCCAATATGCTCACTTAACATTTGGCTGCTCTTATACAAAAGGTGCCATGTGCTATGGTATTTAATAGATCTAGATGTAAATACCAGGATTTAAAAGCAGAAATTTCAGAGCTTTCGTCTTCCTGATCTTTTGATCGTAACCTAAATGTCTTCAGTGTACAGCAAACACAAATTAATTGGCCTTGCTGTTCCAATATTGTGGGAGGGGACTTTAGCTCCCACTGAGATAAAGGAATGAGATTTTAGACTTTGACCATATGGTTAATTTATTTATGTTAGCCTTTTAACCTAAGTAACAAAAATGTCTCAGAACAAATGTGTTATATCCAATAGCATATTGGGTTGACTTGGCCATGACACCAAAACCACCCCCACAAACATCCAGTAATGTCTCACTTTCACTTAGTTCTGGGTTTATTATCAAATATTTATAGTTATGTGGGTAATAAACTGGTAGATGATCTTTAAATATATTATTATAAATATTATATATATGTTGATCTAAATTATGAAAGTATTAAAGTAGTCTAAGGAATTGGAAAAAAATAAGTAGCAATGTGCTGCAGCAAACCCATGTCTGGGAGAATATAATGTTTTTGTTACGAGGTAATCCACTGGAAATGTGTGCTTATTTATACCCTTTGGCCATTAACACACTTGATAGGCGAAAAGATCACCTAGATGGGTGATGTCATGTTGTGTTGCAAAAAAAGATTTACCATGATCCAGTGCTTTGTTGTGTTAACAAAGCTCCCATTGTGCCAGTGCTTGCTGTGCAATGCACTTCCCCTATTGAAGCGAATTTGAAGGACTGTATTTTAAAAGTCAGGCTAAGGCAGTGATAAATAATATATTTGTCACACCGCAGGGAAATACGTTAACCATCTAGCCAAAGTTGAATGATAAAAAAAAATGTAGTAACAGCAAGTACCAATGTTTTAAAATCTTGGTAAACTAAGCAGCACTACCTGCTCGGCAACTCTGGGGGCGCTGAAAGCAGCAATATCGGGTACTGAACATCAATTTTACTGGATATGTACGTGTTAGGTGTGATCCCTGTTTTCTAAAAACATCTTCAGGGTTCAGTCCTCTCTGTCCTGCTGTTATTCCAGATGTGTCTGAACTGTCGGCCGACATTTACATTTTAAATCAGTGATTTTACTTTACTTGTCTTAGCACAAATAGTTCACACACTGATAGTCTGTGTGTGAACGTGGCCTGACTGCATGGCTTTTTTTTTTTTTTTTTTGTTGTTGGGTAGTTGACTCTTGAAATAAACCGTTCAAAAAAAAAGGCCATGCTGACCTTCCATTTAGTGTTTGCATGTGCTTGCAGGGTCCCCGGTGAAAAAGAGGCTGATTTTTGAACATGTAATACAGAGCTACAAGACCTTGTTTCTCTACTGTGTCTCCCAAAGCCCTTTCACTGTCTGTGAAGCTCCCCTGCCACCTTTCCTTCTCAGACATACAATAATCCGCAGATGAAGTGCAGAGTTCAGCAGGAGATACAGCATAGAAGCATTACGAGTTGATGGCAACTTACTTCAGTACCAACGTTAAAGGGATTTATTTACTATAATGAAACTGACTGTTCTCTTATTTAGAAAACAATAAGTCAGGTGAAATTGTTTAAAAATTGGATGCTGCATTACATTTTTTCACCTTCCCCTCTTATACATATTAAATTCACAGATGCTCCTTCGGTTCTTTATTTTTATCATTCATCCAAGACTGAGTTTATTTAGTGTTTCTCTTTTTTCCTTCTTGTCTCAGGTTTGGTGGATGAAGGAATTCTTAATTCCATTAACTTTGTATTGCTGCTCAATCTTTGGTGTCCTGAGCATCAGTGCTGTGGCTAGACTGTCTTTTAGCGGTTCTGCTTCAGCGCTCTTGGAGAGAACATGACAGTTACATTAATGTCTCCATGTAAATTGCTGTCTACATGCAGGAAACAAGCAAAAGAGAAAAAAGAAAACATGGAACATTCATCCTCATGACAGGAGGAATTACAACAACATTCATTGTGTAGTGCCCCCAAATAGGCAGGTGTATTATAGTGAACAGCAGTTTTACTAAAGATGGACAACAAAAAAAGCAATAACACAAAACCCTCACACAGTGCTTTTTAACCAAGAGAGGTCAGGGCTCCTGCTAGATTAATGTTTGTGGGCAAATACTGTCTGAAGCATACCACATGGCTTTAATGGTACTGTGTGGATTTTCTGACCACCAGCTGTGCTGTCGAGCAGTGTTTTGATGCCATTAGCTTGGAGCGGGTTTAGTAATTAATTATTCTTATTTGTAGCAACTCTATCTCCTGAAAATTACCTTCCTAGATAATTAAACTACAGGCGCAAATACATTTTGGTGCCGAATGTAATCGTTTATGTTGTGTCTGGCATATTTTTTTGAATGAATGAAATGCAACAACATTTAACGTAAAGTCACAAAGAGGTGGGTTGGGGTGGGTGGAGGTTGTATAATGTACAGGACAAACCACAGACCTGAGCAACATTGTTTTGGTTTCATTTAAATTTTAAAAACAGTATTGTGTGTGAGGAGACTTTAATAAATTTTCTTTTCTTAAGCCAGCTCATTATCTTTCCCTGACCTTAGCCCTGTACTGAATACCTGACACATTCATAAAATATGTTCATAACACTTGAATCCCAAAGCAGGATGTTATATTAAGAGATCATATATTTTAGTGGAAAACAATGTGGGGTGTTGTAGATTGTATATTTCCGTGGGCAAAAGTATGTTAAAGTATGTATGTACATTTAATTGTTATGGTAAGTATCAAAGCATCAAAGACTTCTCATTAACGTTATGGTATTGCTTCCACTGCACTGGCATGTTTGCAGTCAGCCAAAACAGATTGTTTGAATGTAAGTTTACACAGCATTTCTATTTTAAACCTTTAATCTCTGAAATGGCATTGCAATACTTGGTGAAAAATGAATTTAACTTGTTAAATGTAGGTTAGGTTTAAAAGATTGATTGAACTATACTGGGGTGTTACAGGAAACATCAGAGACAGATACCATGAAACCTGTGCAAACAAAACCAAAATGATTTTAAAGGCTACATTCCACCACGTGTACAGGCCGGGAAATATATGATTCTCTGTAATGTGGATGAACTGTCCCTTTAAGGATTCATTTAACATATTTTGGTTATACTTAAACGTCCACAGTTTACCATTGAACAGTAAACCTATTCTTACAGCAGTGAAGTTGCTGTTTGGCAAAAGAAACCAGTGGGGTGCAGAGCATTTTGATATACATGACTAATACTAGATCAGATGTTTATGTTATCATATAAGTTCCCTTTGACCTACTTAACAGCAGCTCAGAATAAATTATCCAAGTCTTCACCATGTCTCGCTCATGATGTCTTCTGTGGTTGCTTTGAGGACATGGCTTGTTCTTATCACCACTGGCCAAGTCAAAATTACAGAGACATAAAAGGTCCATTATAGAAAAAGCAATCACTACATTTGGTTTGTGCAACAGCATAAAAAGTATTAAGCACATCAGACTGATGGTTTGTCTGCCACCAGCTGTGTGAATGTAGAAAATTGTAGTTCTCTCCTGTTGCGCCACAATTTTAATGCTGGGTAAAATGTACTGGTCAATAAACAAAACAGGAAAAAAGATCCTCATAAACAAATGTGTAAAATGTGTCTTCAAACAACTTCATCCCTTATCAAGATTTTAAAATCTTATGCACCCAGTAGCAGTGCAGCGAGTAGCAGTGTTTTTGTGATCTATGAGATGTAGACAAAGTAAAACAACACTGTGTGTGATCTTAGGCAATACAGAGAGATGCTGATGGAGATCATGGGCTTTTCTGAAGTGAGGTGGGATTTCTAGACTTGAAAGTACATCTAACACAAAAGTTATGCTGTCAAGATGACAACACTATGTCCTGGAGACACGTCTAAAGAGGAGTGTCTGTGCCTTTCCTCTGTTGTCCTGACAAATTTGAGGGTATCTGACTTCACAGTAAGCCACATAGTAAGGCCAGGGTCCGTATGAGCCACTCTTACTCACTTTTAAGAAAAGAGAGCAGGCAAGAAGAGCGTGCTGTCACTGATACTGTACTGATACTATGGAGCAACCATTGTGGATTTCAGGTGTTTTAAGTTATGCAAAAACACTGGGTAAGTACCACTTGAAGAAGTAATTATTTTGTGAAAAATAACCTCTGTTTAGTTGGAGATCTATGAATATAAAAGTGGTTATTCATAAAGCAAATTTTCTTAACGTTACTGATCTTCTCTGCTAGAATATCGCCAGCCAAAGATTGAAATATAACAGTTTCAGTATAGTGCGCATAGAGGTGACAAGAATAAGAGCGATTTCTATTATGCAATTGCTACAGCCTTCCTAAAGGGACTCTAACAATATTCCTTTTCCACTGTGCTATCCATCATGATAATGAATGGCAGTAACTTATCCTTGGACATAAATCTGGCAAGCCCCAACAGCACTGTGACACACCATTTAATTACAACGCATGTCTAATTGAAAGACCCCTGGAAAATAGTGGGATGTCTCTCTGGCTGTAGCAGGGTTAAAAAACATAATTAATTATGAGGCACCTCCCTCCCTCTTTATTCTGAGTCACTGGCATCCCTGCCTCAGTGAGCTGATGACATTTTCAGCCTCCCTTTCATCCTTCAGAGAAATGAATGGCGTGGCAAGAGCGTTATCAAATGAGCTGTAGAGCCAGCCAGTGAATATGTCATTGAGTGTGACTGCTCCCTGAGTGAATTGTGATTTATCTGTGTGGCTCCCTCGTCATGTTAACTGACTTGATACCCGGTGCCCCTAACACCCCCCCCAGCACGTTGCTGACAGGCTCAGTAGATCATTTGGGAGATCTCTAGGTGAGGTGCTGCCTAATGTAGTCTGGGATCCTCCTGAATAACAGTGCCCCTGTGTTTGACCCCAGTTGCCCCTCACTACGTGAAACTGTTTCCATTCATTTCTACATAACCTTATGCAATAGTAAATGGCACTTCCACTCTTGGGTACAGGGCTAATGTTTGCTTCAATATGCTTTTGTGAGTGGGGAGAGAGAGTCAACAATATGTATCTGCATGGCAGTTTGTTATTAGATTAGCAAATGAAGCCCGTTGTCGTGGAACAGGTAGATATTAAAGTAAGAAAAATGGTCCGTTTAAATTTCTAATCTTTCTTTCTATGTGTGTCGAAGCTTTGTTTCATCTATTGTACAACCAACATGCAAAGACTGACTCTTTACTGACCCGGTGAATGAAAGTAGCATTAGCAATTGCTTTATTCAATGCAAAAAAATCTTGAACCTCATACGTAGATTCTGTTTTATGATTTTGAAGATTCCTGTTTATTGCAATTGTAAATAACAGGGGTACAGTTATTAATACAGTAATAAGCTTACATAATATTTGATTCATATTGATAGTAAATCATTTACTCTTGATCTTTAAAAAAAAAAAAGGTAAATAGCCATCCATGATTACTTCACTATTGTCAGTAGTAGAAAATAGATGATACTTACAGCTCCTGACATTAGCTTGCACACAGCTTTGTCATCTGATTTTGAAAACTCACAGAAACTTTGGAGTAACTTGCATCAAGGACAGCTTGGAGTTGTTGACAAGGCACTTGCTGATCTTTTTGTACAAAAAGATACACTTTAAAGTTGTTTATGTCGGTATCAAGTTTGTGTGAATAAGTAATGTATTCATCAGCCTTCCAAAATGCTCCCAGTGCTTCTGTTTGGCTGAGACAGCACTTACATGTACATCAAGCAAAGACTTGTGGGTTGTGGGGTAACACAGGGACAAGCCAAAGGACCGTGGAAAACTGTCTTGACTGAAAAAAGGTGGTGCCGCTTCCTAAAGAATCCTTTTACCAGCTCCATACATTCGTGTCATCCACACTCGCACTCACGCCCGTGCCCTGCCCTACCTGAGCTTGATTAGCGAATGCCTGAAACTGAAGTACAGTGTTGAAAGGCTGCCAACAGACACTCGGCTCCAAATCAAAAGCTTCACTGTAGAATCAAAAGAGTTCAGTCTTTCTCTGCATAAACATGAGAGAAATGGAGGTGGTGGGCTACGCTGAAGGTGAGCCTCTTCTGACATCCCCCCAGTGGTTTCTGCACACTAACCGTGTTGTCATATATCCTTCTGCCTTTGCTGTCATTTTAAGCCGACTAAAATTACTGTTATGTACTTTAACACTGGAATTAATCTAAATATTATTTGCTTGGAATCTGAATTTGGACTTCACAATGTTAAATTCCCTTTGTTTCCTAACTGACTGATTTATTTTCCAGAAAATTTTTTGACATTTGCCAAAGACAGAAAATGTATTTTACAGTATGGCAGGGTGTTAAGGTAGAGAGAACGCTCAGTCTGAGCACAAAATATCATTTGAACTATCTGGTTATTCACAAATCAAAATTTATTCAGTGTATTTTTAGTAAAAAACCGACATGCTATTTATTGTCATATAAGCAGACAAATGTTTCTCTATTTGTTAAAAGAAAGCACTCTTCTGATATCTGCTAGTTCACTTGAACATAAAATTCACTTTCAGTGAATTTACAGTTACTCCCACAAGGGTTTGGTGAAGATAAATGAATACATATTAAGAAGAATATATTTGTCCATTATTAATCATTAAATTATTAAATTCAACAAAAAACACATTTCACACCCATGACCAGGGATTTAATTTCACAGGAACATTGTGTCCTCTTTGTTGCATCATTGTATTGCCTCTGTTGTCCTTCTCCCAGTTTATGTCCTGTAAGCTTATAAACCTTAGTCTCTCAAACAAATTGGATGAAAAGGAAGGGTACATGAAGAGCATGCAGCATCAGACATCTGAGAATAATGGCCTTCAAAAGAAAGTAGCCCCAGTGTTGGTTTTCACAGTAGTACACAGTGGACAGACGTTCGTATTAGCTCCACTTCTGTCGCAGATAAATGTCACGCAAAGAGACAGGTCATTTACATTTTTTATAAAATGATCCTGCATTTTTTATTTGTCTTTGAAATTAAAGACTTCTTTAATCACTGTGGATGGAAGGGGACTTAGCCGATGTACTCGTGTGTTTCTGATTGCATTAGAACTGATGTGGCGTGGCATGATGGATACTTAATAGTTGTGCTGTCCCTCTGTATCATGTCAGGAGTATGACACACACAGATGCTCGGGAGCTCTCCAGCCCATACAGAATTGCTTTAATTATTAGGCCTATCATCTTGGCTTTGAGATAAGAGGAGGGGGTGAGCAGAGCAGAGGAAAGGAGAGAAGAGGAAAAGAGAGAGTGAAAGTATAGATGAGCGAAAGAACACCATGCGAGGCGAGTCAAAGGTCGTTGTCAAAGACTCTAAATGAGTTTATCAGACATTTGTGCATGGTGATGTGGTATCAAACTGATATGCCATATCCAGTTTGTCTGCAGTACCTTCTTCTTCTCCACAGGCCTCGTAGTGGGGGCCTAATTGCTGTGTATATCTACAGAGGCCGCAAAGAGCCCACGGCAGCCCTGTAGTGCCCCAGGCAGTGTGTTGATCAGACCTCTCCCTATGCTGCGCTAAACTGTCATCTTCTACAGCTATGTGTTTTTTATATTGCAGCATAAAACTGATTTCACTTGATTAAAAAGATCAAATGTTGGTCATGCCAATATGAGTAGCTCAAAAGAAACACCACAATTGCGTCACCAGTAGCACAGAAACATTCATCAGTGCACAGGCGCTGGCAAGTCTATTCTTGATAATCCACAGCTATAATGAAGGAACATAAAAACGCCATACAAATTTTCCTAGAATACTTTTTTTATGGAAATAAAGAGGACAGATGAGAGCAGAGGCCAGAGAGTGATTATGTGAGAGAGAACAGCCACTCTTATGTTGGCACCTCCAGCATGCGGGCCATCTGCATAGAGGGCCTGGAAATGAGGATGACAATGCTAATCACTGCCATGGAGGCCTGACTGGTGTGGATGAATGGCCATCCCAGCTCTAAACACACTGAGTAGCGCTCATCACACAATGTTTTTGTCTGGGTATGCCAGGTCCACAAGCCTCCACCAGCCCCGCCCCTTTCCTGTACACACTCCATCACTCAGTGGCAACATGTGTATGGCTTCCTGTCAATTCAGGAAGTCTTGGTTCATGTCCCAGCCACATTAATGGACTAGGCACAGGATACTAAGTAATTTCCTATTTCCCCATTGAAGCAATTGTTGTTGGCTATTCTCATTCATCATTGCCCCCCCCCCCCCCCCCCCCCAAAAAATGTGATCATTATCTGTTTCTTGTTTCTGTATATGTTGCTTCTTTTTCATATTCAATCATTCATCCTAGAAAGTGAAACATTTGCATCTTTTAAGGAGTTTTCTTTCGGTCAACAACTTAAACAGCCACCTATAGCTGTTGTTGTATGTACATTTTATAATGAAGTCTTACTCTGATGTGATGTACTGTAGCCTAAGGTCAGATCAAATAACTAAGGCACGTGAAATTGTCTAGAGAATAAGATCAATCTCACGACACGTGTATTTTCCTGACTGATCAATCAAAAGGCTAAACTGAGTAAACAGACTTTGAGCTAGAAAAAAATCGTCTGTTCAATTCCTTTATCCATTGAAATGAGAAGAATAAATTGGGAATGACACATTTACATGAGCAAATAAAAGACTGTGCCAAGACAGTCTTTCAACACAAAGAGGGAAGGCCCAAAGTATCAACTTTTTATCCTGATGGTTTCCAGCTGTAGTGTGGTACATTGTCATCTTCTCGGGGCTTGCTTTTGCGGGTGTCCGTATAAGTGAATATGATAAGGACCAGCTGTCTGGCAGCCGGGTTGTCCTTGCCCCCCAGTAACTGGTAACTAGTAAACCTCTGTTCTCATTAGACTGGAAGTCCCTTTGGAAGTAACCTCAAAGCCTGCTGTTTGGCTGCTTCACCTTTCATTCAACAATCTGCAGGCAGTGCTAACCAGAAGTTAAGTGGGAATTCTATGAAATAACAAAGAAATTGTAATCTTGTCATTTGAATCTTTTAGACACTCAGAATTCAACTTACAGCAGCTGTGACTGATGCCATTCCAGTAATTGGTTGTTTCTGCTTGTACTGAAATGCTTGATGGCTTGAGTTTCTGAGAATTCGCTAGGAAATTGTACCCGAGCTGCTTCGCTCTTGTATTTGGAGACTTGGGCAAAGCTTTAGAGTTTTTGTATACTGTTCCCTTCTATTTCAGTTGCCCATACAGTAGAAGACCACTCTGTTTTTTTTTGTGTTAGATGTGTTAGATTTTGATTGTGTTTTGTTTTTGTAACAGGATTAAGCATCTAATTTGATTCAATTGAACTGCAGAGCCTGTTTATATGTTTTCTTTTTACCCACCTAGTGCTTTTATAACTGTGTTATTTGTCCACTCTTTTTTTTATGCAACCTTGCCTTACTGTTCATAAATTGTACCGACCTACCAAATTACATCTGGATGTTTATGTTGCTTTCTCTAATCATTACTTAGTTTAGTTGATGGTTCACTCAGAAGAGTGGAATAGAATTTGCAGCATTTCCTTAATAAAGACAGGATGATAACAGATATTCTAACTCTGTATGTGCAAAACCAAGAGGTGATTTAGCAGGGAATTTCAAGACCATGTGTGTATCAGAACAAAGGCTCTGTGCTACAAAATGTTGCTTAAAGGAAGCAGCAATATGTCAAGCAGTATGGCTACCTTGGATAAGTGTTGATTTGTAGCGTTCAGATTTTAATTTGTAATTTTTCTTGTCATAATGCACTTTTTTGCAGAATGATTCTGCTAAAGTTTGCTGAGTATGTTTTTGTGCTGGGGCCTTGGCTGGTTTCGCGCTGTCATGAATACATGACCCTCAAAGCTTTTCACATGTTTCACATTGTGCTTGCCTAACATTTGGTGAAACAAGATGTGTCTAGATAACATCAGCTCACAAATTGTTAAAACAGCAAGCAAGATGTTAACATAGATCATTTATATCACACACTGTCTACTACAGACAAAAAAAAAAAAGTAGAACATTAGAATTTATAATTATAGTGACCAAACCTATCATGGTTACCAGTATTATATTATCTGATAACACTTTAATCTGTCTCTTTTTGTATTATTATTAATATTAATCTTTAATAGCTATTTAGAATATTAATATTCCATCTCTCACATATATCTAAAGTCTACTGGTATTATACATTTTAGTAACATAGAAACAAGTTAGACCATTTCAAACACTATCCATCTTCAAAAATTGAGGCCTCACTAAGTCTTACTAACTTAACTGTGTTGACACTTTGTCTTTTAACAGTAAATAAAAATATACTAACTTGCACATATGGTGTGCTGACATATGAGATGGCACATAAGGAGACAATATAAGGATTTAAATAAAAATGCAGGCAATAAAAGTTGTGTAACTACCTTAACCAAACTGCAGTCGCCTGGGTCTCTTTAAACTCTGTAGAGAACTGGATTCACACGGGTGTACTACCAGCAAAGGCTTTTTGGTGATCTAATGACTTTTTTAATCGCCACCTTTGAGGGCAAATTCTCGCCTTCAAGTCATAAAATAAGTAGTAATTCTTTGTACATTTCAGCCCAAGACTGCAAAATCATCACCGCTGTTTGGCGTATGGAGTTTGTTCTGTCCAAGGCCATTGTATTATGCAGTGTAATAATATTCCACCTCCTGGGAATGTTGCCTGATGATTTATACAACATTTATAAAATATTCAACTGGTGTAATGTTCAAAATAAGTTCTCTTGAAATCGAAAATAGTATATAGCTTAAGTACCCATGTTATTGGAACACAAACCAAAACTTTCTAAAGGTTTGTCCACATTTTCTTTTGACCCAGAGACCTCCTGCACACACAGAAGACATGCTTTTACTGCAGTATGCGCTGCTACAGTTCAACTTTTATGTGGGACCTGTCGGAAAGCACTTCATTCTAATGTGCTGTGGCTTTTCAAAATCCAATCCCAAGTAAGAAATAAAAGCCCAGACAACTGCATTACTGTCCAACCTGTCAGCTTTGTTAAATATAAGCTCCATCCTGCCTGCCAGAGCCTTAAAAGCTGAGCTGGCAAAGCGCAGGACTGGAAGTGACAAAAGCAGATAGCTGCAGCTGCGATTTTAGGAAAGGAGAATGGACACTTAAATGCATTTTTATACGTTTACAAGGAGTTCATTCTGTTCTCTATGAATCAATAATAAGCAGCATGTGGGAGACCTAAGATACAATTATCCACTCTGAAGTACCTCCCTTGTCACTACAATGAGAATTAAAGTCAACATGCTGTCAGGTGCAATGGCATTCATGTTTCCCCCTAAGCTCCAGTGATCCTGTCTCATGGGGCAGAACAAATCATAGTAGCCTGGAAATGACACATTTGGTATGGCAGAATTATAAACCACATTTTGGAAAATGGGAAAATGCCTATATCAATGTCTTGAGCGTTTCTTTTTAAATATCTTCTATGACATAAAGCAAAACAAATGTCAACACAAACTAAACATGATGACTAACAATATAAAAAGGTAAAACAATTTTACCCATTCTAGTACTTGTTAGCCCTCATTTTTTATTGCGGTTAAGGTTTTACTGACTTGACGGTGACATGAAATTATATGATACAACAGCTTGGAGCGTTGAGTCAGTTTTGCCTTTGCTATTTCCCCTATTACACTAATAATTCATTACCATCCACAAGCTTTATCTTTCACAAAGGATACAGTTACTTTTAAATATATCTTGACAAGTGCAGCTGTTTCTCAGATTGGCTCTCAGTGGACTGTGGTTCCATGCTTCACTCAGAAGGCTCAAGTCCCTCAGCTTTGCATTTGTATATTGAGATGTTTCACGCAATTATGAAAACCTCATTGCTCACATGAAACATCCATAAATTCAAGTTGTTTGATCGAAAAAAAGGATATTCAGGAAAAATATATCTAAGTAGAGACAAACACTGGAGATGAAGGAGACTTTGCATCCAAGATGCATAAATAAATGAGTAAATTGGCAACCACTGTATAATTGGGATACAATGATATTCCCTTATCCTAGCAATTCTCTGTAGAATTCACAGAATCCATACTCATGGATATGGACTTGTTTTGAGCCATGGGATAAATAGCCACACTGAATAAATATGCCAATTTAAACAGAAGAAATATGAATAAAAATCTATATGTAAGTGCTTATCTTAAAATCAAAGTCAGAACTGTTACATCAGCCTGCGATGGAGTTACTTGACACGGCAGACGGGGCCCCAGGCTAAAGCTCACAGACACAAAACACTGAATATACATTAAACAGATGATTTGTAGCCTACATACCTTACATAGACTTTTGTAGCCTCCACCTTTTTAATCTCCATGCAAGCAGATTAGATGATTGTTTGACTTTTCAAAGGATTAAATTTTTACACGACATCATGTTGGGAACTCATCTTATTACTAGATTGCAGCCTTCACACCCCTAATTGATATTTGCTTATTTAAACAGCATGAAATCTGTGAAACCCCACCTATGATGTGTCTGGCATTATAACTTGTATTATCAGAATGCTACTGATGCCTTTTAGAGTGAAGTCCTGGGACACGTGGGACAAAGTGTGGCTGATAACTTTTGCCGCTCCACTCATTAAATCTATGGCTGGCACAGATGAAGAAATGTGCCTTTAGTGGTGCTGCTTGTTTTCACCTGCCATTTTGGAAAATCAGGCAACTGTAGTGTGTTAGTATTTGCCTCTTTGCAACATCTGCACCTCTTTAATACAAGCGTGCCTTTATGAAAGTATTTAAAGCATATTGCAGCTGGACCATTCCTTTCAATACTTCATCTTATGTAATCATTTAGGCCATTTTTGGCAGTGAGAAACTAATAATTGGCAAATCTGAAATCACTAAATTAATAAAGAAGTTTTGTGGAATTTTGTGGAGTCTCTTTTGTTGATTTTTAGTTCACTTGAGAAAAAGTGGTTACTTAATAAAACCCAAAAAAGAAAGTGTATAATAGTAATAATACTAATGTAATAGTATTGCCTAATTTTTTTCATAAGTTACTTTTTAAAATAAGTAAATTTGGTTTAAAATTGAGTTTATAGGAAGCTGGATAGGCCTACAGCTTATTTACACTGTATTTACTGTCCTTTCTTTTTTATATGTTGATCATACACTTAAATTGCTCCATGTGAATTGATTCCAGTGCGGCAACACAAAAAGCCTGAGCGGAATGGTCCAGCTACAATATGCTTGAAAGATGAGGAACTCACCCCTTTCCAGCCATTTACTGCAAACCTTTTCTCCAAAGTGCTCCAAACGGAGCCATTACACGATTGAGGTAAAAATATTTGCTTTTATCACCCATCTATTTGAACACTGGCCACATCCCCAGCCAGCAAAATGCTCAGTGTGTAGCAATCACAGTCGTGCTTTGCATGTCATCATTTCCAAATAATTTACCAGCTGCAATTAGCTGATTCTAGTTGTCATCACAGTGCTCTGTGAACTCTTGAAGAGAGGAGTTAATGCATTAAGGCGACTACAACAAAAACATTCAAAATCTATATGTTCACACTCTATATGTGCGTCACTGAGGATTGCACACGCCAATTGAAAATAAAAATGACCTCCACCTGACAAATTAGAAATAAACCTGTTTGACGGGCCCCGTTTGGTTAGAACAAATGTGAGACATGAAAAATTGTTTGACACACTTTCATAAAAGCAAGTGGCAGCAGCCCATCCTTTAGCATGTGGTAATGGCCTCTCGTTGTTAGATTCAATGGAGAAAGCTATTCATACTGTTATGTGATTGAAAAGAAAATTGGATCCTTTTGATGTTATAAATGTGTCTATTACCGCATTTGCACACAAAATTTCTATGGAAATTATAGAGAAAGAAGTGATTCTCTGGAGGAAATGTTTGGGAATGACATATTGAATTCTATTCCTGCCTGTGAATATCAATATAGTGTATGCGCTCTACAACAACTCCAAAACTATATGATTTTTCACCGGGCTGAAAGACTAAAATTACTACACTATATAAAGGAAAAAAGGTTAATGGTCAGATATTTCTTATGTTCTAATGACCAGCCTCCTCAGTTTACCGCTGAAGTTATGAGAAACTTTCTCTTTTACGTGATGAGGTACATCTGCAGTTACTGTTGGAGTTCAAAAAAGGTTCATAGGTGGAATGGACCAACTCGACGTTTACTGCCTGAGAAATGATTTCAAAATTAAATAATCCTTAAATGTAAAACGATCTGCTATAACATAACTAAAGCATTTTTTTTTTCTTCCTGACACACACAGGAGCCACTGGAAGGGTTATTCAGAACATATCCAGTCTTTTACAGTTGCACTGGGTATGTCTGTTTTTTAGGTTGCAGATGATTTTTCTTATCAAAGTTAGGTTCTCTGAGTATTAACAAAGGGAAACGACCCATACAACCACAATCACTGCTGACTCCTGTCGCTTCACTACAGCAGGTGGGGGTTAAATACATTTAAGGCTTAAACATAAACCCCTTCATGTATTTTGTCAAAATATCAAGGGCTACAGCTAATGATGATTTTAATTCATCTTTCCATTATTTTCCTAATTAGTAAATGTATGATTTGTTGACAGTTCATAAAGCTATTTATGATCATTTTTCCAGATGTGACTGATTCAGATATTGGATGTAGAAAACGACAAATGTAATAGTGAAAATCTAAGTAAATAAATCTATCAAAATATGAAATCTATGAAACTAAATGTATTTTCTCTATATGGGATTTTTTTTTTATCTTAATGGTTTAACCTCTCTCTCAATGTCTTGTAGTCTGTTTCAGCTTTTATTGAATGAACAGAAACCTTTAATTACCACAGCTAATTAAAAGCTAAAAAAATAATTCTTTACAATAAATTAAGTTTTTCAGATAGAAAAACAAATTGCTATGAACATTAGGTGAAACAATACTAATTTCTTACGGTAGCATATATTTTAAGATACATTTCAATTGACAAATTTGCATTATAAACACAGTTATTTACGTTTATAAAATAAGCAACTTCATCTGCAGGTCCAGGGAGGTGAAGCCAGAAGTGAATCTCTGGCATAAAATGCTTACAGATTGGCAAAGTATCTGATTTGTATCTGAATGTGAATTTAATGTCCAATAAATCATACTTTAATTCATTTTAATTTCATTTTAGGAATATCTGTAACACTATTAGTTGCTCATATGTAATTCTGAGTATTAGTCTTATGATGAAGGACACAGAACTGTTGATCTAAATCTTTTTACTTAAAAATATTTTTGAGTCTTTTTAGTAGTGTCTACAGTCATATGTGTCACACGTAGCAAAACTACTAACCTAACATACAAGAAACTTATAAAGGAATCTGTATTCAAGGTAGTACACCTCATAATTTAACCGGTCGTTGAACACAAGCTGTTTTCTGAGCACTACACCACAAAATTATTCAATTGCCTTAATGAGTGCATTTAAAGACTATTCAGCTATGCTCATATTTGATGTTTCGGGCCTGTTGTAAAACATTTTGAAGTCTCTGCAAATGGTTGTAATAGCCTCCTTTCAAAATGGTGATAATGATTATGGATGTATTCAAATGAAATTAAATCTCAAAGACTGTGATGCAAGTCACTGTGACTAACTCAAGCGCATCAATCATTTTCCTGAGGCTTACAGGAACACTGTCAATTCACTCTGAGGTACTTTTGATGTCTGACACAAAGGAATAATAATTGATTTAATTCAAAGGTACACTTTCTACTCACAATTTCAATCAAATTTCAATCTAGGATCAAAAAGAGATGTTTGCATTATGCAGCCTTATGGAGCAATCCAATCGCTGAGATTGAGGACGGATTTTCCCAGAATGTTTAGTAAATAGAAAAGCAGATGGCAGTTTGTTTTTCTGCACTCATTACATTAAAAAGATGCGCAAAATTTCCACCCCACAGGACATAAAACCAAAGCACCATGATTAAAAACTTTTCCATATGAGAAGTAGAAAATATAGGCTCCAATGAATAATTTCAGATTAAAAAAATAATATGCACCCATTTTGGTCATTTGTTACAGTATTTGAACCGAAGTGCTAGGAAGCCAAAAGAAAACCCTTCAAGACTGGATTGAAGTAGGCGTGAGATTCCTTGTATACAGCATGAAGCCTGTCATACTTTTTCTGGATTATCATAGGAATAGTGAGGAAGTCAAGCAAAGTGGTGGATTTTGTTGTTAACGTGATGGATGTGACCTGAGGACAACGGGATATTAATTTGCATGTGATTAGCAAGACTGATTGAGTGGATACAGAAGTGGCATGCTGTGGTGTGTTGTTGCCGTGTCATGAGGTTGTCATCCGGTGTGTGTGTGTGTGTGTATGAGAGAGAGAGAGATAATGTGTACTGTAATTGTGTGTGTGTGTGTGTGTGTGTGTGTTTGAGTGTAAAACACGCTCAGTGGCTGCAGGTGTGAAAGTAGCCCAGGCTGTGAACTCCACACACTCCCTCATCCTCTCTCACTTCCTCTCCCACTCATTTATTTTTCTTTTTCTCTGATTTGGTTTTACACTGCTGCACTCTACTCATTTGCATCTGCTCCTGACACCCTTGTACCAGTCACAAGCAGCCCCTTCCAACACACATACTCTTTTTCTCTCTGCACACACACACATGCACACTAACACACTAACTACCATCATCATTTGCAACTTGTTCCATCTCTGGCGTGTGATATAGAAGTAACTCATGGTACATGTGTAAACTGTGCACTCTCTGGTTGCTGAGAAGTTTCTTTCAGAATTCAGTGGATATACAATGCCCTTTATAACTACAGTATACAGTTTTGAAATCATCAGATAGGTGTAAAATGTTTCTTTATTACTTGGTGGTGTAAAGAACTGTAAAAATAATGCATGTTGGTGTCTTTGTGGGTGTCCTAAGTCTTTTATTTAGTCTGCCTCATGGTGTTCCTGTGTGTGTTTATTGGGGGTTGGGAGTAACATATGTTTCTATTTATACCAATGTGTTTATAGCAAGGATTCATGCATGGATGCATAAAGGAACTGATAATCAAATCTTTAATCCAATTAATTTATCCAGGCAGCAGAATGAGCTGAATATATCAGCGGGCTCTGGTCATGGAGCTGTGCTGCTGAGAGCACTACGGTGAAGTTCAATTAAGAAACAATATAATAATTATAAACTGACTCGAGAGACAAGACAGGGCTCATTTCTCCAAGCGCCATTCTTCTGAGAAACAGCCAGTTTTGTTAATCACAACCCATCGAATATGTGGGCAGAGAGAGTTGCCTGCAGCTTCGCTCACTGCTGTTCATAAGGTATGTGCTTAAAAATGGCTTTAATGACACTAAACTTGAGATAATGCAGAGACAAAAATATCATATTACATGTTACAAAGACTATTCTGTTTCCTAATCCCCAAAAGCTTTGTAAACACACGTCATCATACATTAACCTCAGAGATTCTAATTTGAATTTTGGCAAGAATTATATAACAAACAAAAAGATTCAGATAGTATAAGAATAAACACTGCGCGTTTTTTCAATAAACAGTAACATAACACAAGAAACTATAGACTATCGTTAGTTCTTCTGAAACATTTCAGAGAGTTTAAGGAAATGGTTTAAGTAACAGTGCAGAACAATCCTAAGCATTTGCAAGTCACAGGTCAGGCTAATTATGTCTTCTCATGAAAAATAAGCCTGACCCTGCACAACTCATACAATCATGCATTGATTTTCTAAAGAGAGCGTGTTTAATAAATTTAGCTACAGTAGCAGGACCAGGTGGTCAATCATTGTCCCATTCTCAAAGCCCTTGATGAGCACTGAGAAAGATCACAGACATAATACATCATTGTTCTGTCTAATTACAGCATGTCACAGACAAGAGCGGATTTGCATTTTAAACGAGCACTTGTTCTGATTGAGGAACAATTGTTATATATTTCATTAAATGTGAGCCATGCAGAGGGCAGCGCATGAGGAGATGGAGCCCACAAAACATCCAGTTTCACTCAGACGCTTTCCATCAGCAATTCCAGATATTCTTTAACATATGTTTGTTTGTTTTCATTTCTTTTACACTTATGCATACTTTAGTGATATTTTTCCTCCCACCAACGATTAATTTAATCTCGCAGCTTCTTCAAGGTTTTTTATTTCTATCCCCCCCACTCCCAATTCAAGCAGAAATGAGAGAGGGTCTGAGGAGAAAGGAAGGGGGAGAAGAACTAAAACAAGATGCTAGAATCAAATACACTTTAACAGTTTTTGACTGCTTTTGCTCTATTTTCTTAGAGTGGATTTGAAGCAGGGCTGGGCTGCTTCCTGAATATCTTACAGCCGCCTCAGTGTCTTTATCTACAATTCCACTTATTTACAGATCACTGGTGGAACATCTGCTCCAACACTTGCCCCAAATCTAAGAAGTGATGTTTTGCAATATACCATTTAATTTTTAATGCATAAATTCAGTTCTCCTTCAAAACAGAAGAACTTTCATAGATAAGCTCCTTTTGATGACAACTAAACAACATCCAATAGCCTGGAAATATACTGGAATTCAAGGGATAAACAAAACTGTGGCAAACAAACAACTGCAGTAATGGTAAACACTGGAAATGTTGACAATATCACAGCAACATAAAAGTAGCAGCACTACTTTATCTTAGTTATAAACAAGTCTGAATGCAGCTAATCAAACTAAACGAGTTGCGATATGTCAGAGAAAACAACAACTAACTTTGTAAAAGATTAAAATAGATAAAAGTATCATTTTAGTTTTACAGATATGGCAGGGGATGGATGTTCCAATATGATCATAATTCAACCAAAAAACACCCGAAACATAATGAACATCAACTTACGTTCACATACTGGTTTAGTTTTAAAACACCTGCTTCACAAAGAGGTTGTGAATGAGCCACATGTATCCTGAAGTTGATGCCCACCATTGTTACTGATCCATTCTCTTACGCTGACAGGCACAGAAGTTGTGATGCACCTGCGTCTGTTCATCTGTATGGCAGTACAGGCTGGCGTCATGCCAGTACTCCCCACTTCAGCTACCGCCAAATACTACACATATTTGATTTGCAATACAGCATAATAGGCCATCAGCTTAATTATTACTGAGGAGTTATCTTCCCGAACATTTCTGTGCAGAATTGCAGGAATGAGAAAGAATAGCTCATGATACTGGCGTTCGTACAGTATGTGGCTCAACAACAGTGTCGTTCTACTTTTGCTTATTGACAGTCAAAGTTCGCAGTTTATTTTGTAGTTTTTATTTTTTTGAATGAAAGCAAGGGAATTGACTGAAAGAAGCCCTTACATAGGCGTGTACTCATTATGATGACACCCTCACTGAGACTTATGATAACGACTCTGCATTGATGATCTTTACACAGCCCATTGATACTATAGCAATAATTGATATTAGTGGTATTATTTAAAAAGGAAATCTATATACTCAAACATACAAGAACATTTCACACAGGATTTTTGGAAAAAAGACATTTATAAAAATGTGATCATGGAATTATGGGCAATATTCCTGTGTACATTAAACACAGAGAGGTTAACGGCATGAACAAGATTGACAAACAAAAAACACTGGACAGTGAACCAGCAGTGTTGGCAGCGAATATATTCAAAACCTTGGTGTGTATATTGGCCCAGCTTTTTTACTTTTTAGTTGATTCATACACAGGGTTAATTAACTGTCACATCATGTCAGGTTGTAGTGTAATTCAATTTTGTATCTATTTTCCATATCTTGATGTATGAACATCAGAAATATGTTTCAAACACATGGTGGGAAAAGTTCAACATTAACATAATTTTTACTTAGGAGTCGAGAGTTACGCCCTGACCAAACTGCAATAATGAATGATATCCAGTCTGCCAAGCCTGTGTGGGACTGTTTGTGCAGGATGTAGGTCATGGCACTGATTCCATAACAACATACAGTCTGTGCATTGCAGAGTTCACTATTTTCTATGTCCTCTACTTATATTGGAGGATCAGTTTGACTACAGTGAGGGAAATATTTTATCTATTATGCAGCAACATTTTCAAACTCCACTATGCCAGTACCAAATACAATTATACCTGTTGATATGTTAACCAAAACATGATCCTTTGTGTCTTTCTTAATCTTTGCACAACATAAATAGACGCCTTGTGACACAGTTTGCAAAAATGTAAAAGTACTGTCACTGAACATATGTGCTGCCTAGCAGTGAATTTGCAGATTTGCATATGTCACCGTTTTGTCAGCAAACAGTGCAGTAATCTTCCAAAGGAATGATCTTTGTATTTGTGCATGTCCCTGTGTAAGTGGGTATTTCAGAGTCCAGAGGTCGTTCATCTGTATCTGCCTTGTGAGATCTGAACACAGAGAACAAGTTCTCCTTCTACTGTACCTGCCCTTGACTGGACCTCTTACATATTTGAGTTGGCTCAGCTTATGCCACCTTATATCCACCGTAGTTGAACTGCACTCTGACAGTAGCCATGTAGATGGAAAGCTTATGAAAAAATAAATAGTATGATTTGAACTGATGGAAGGTTAATTCCAATTAAAACAGCAAGAACAGTTTCTTGACTTTCATTGAACACACACATGCTCCCTCTGACCAACACACATTAAACAAGCTGTTTCTAAACCTTACCACCCCCCCAGAAAAAAACTTGCTGTGTACTTTATTCATTGTAATCCATTAAAATTTTGACCTTACACTACTTGATCTGATTTATTCACCCTCTATAAGTCTTTCATGCCACATAAATGCAACTCTGGTGGTTCATGGCTGCAAGAGGTTTGAAATATAGTATTGTCTACACATAGCTAAAAAAATATTTTAAGATTAATGTCTATGTGACATAATACAGCTACTGGAATTATTTACACGGCTGTGAAGTAGTAAATGCCACATATTGATGTTTGACTTAGATCAACAAAAAGTGACACTATGACACAGAAGTAGTATTTCAGCCAGTGTTACAATTACAGACACTGTGCTTATGCAAAACAATCTGAGTTGGATATAAACCACTGACTGGACTCTGACTCTTAAGAAAATAATAATAATATTATAATATATATTATATGTAATATTATCATAGTGATGAAGAAAGTTCTTTACATGTAAACACCATACACACATAGTGGTACAAACTTCACTGTAAACATACAAGTCTTCCTAAAGGCGACTCCAGTCTCTCATTGAATGCACATCAACAGTCTTCCCTATTTCTTGGCTGTGAAGTAATATCATTGTCACCCACGTCATTTTGCTTTGACAGCGCCTAATCACACCTCTTGTGTTGTGTGGACTTGCCATTCAGCATTGCAACAACACTTCTTCCGTCTGTCAGTCACTCTCAGTGGGTGATACTTTCCCTGGGGTGTGGTTGTCCATCAGGCCATGTCTGGTCACCATCTATCTACTTTAGATTGATACCATACAAACCTGAATGGCCTTTCAGTCTCTCTTTTTTCCTCCCATCAGTTCAGCTACATCATACTAGCCAGGAATAGGCTGCTGGCCTTGTATTGACAATGCAACAGCATGATTCAAACAAAACCCCAAGTCTTTCTACTTTCTTTTTTTTTCTGAATCTGTGATCAATATATTGTGCAGCAGAAGTTGCTCCCACAAAGGCAAGAATATGTAAACTTTTGTTTTACACTCTCTGTTTTTGGAAAAAAAAAAAACTTCAAATGGAGGATACATCAAACAGAGAACCAGACCACTTTGATCTCACTCTGAATGCAATGAAGTTACATTGCATTAAAATGTAAGAACTGGACTTGAAAATAGAATACTGTAGAGAAACCTGTATAGTAAAGAGGCCTGTGTATTGAAAAGAATATTGTACAGTGCTGGATTTTGGAGAAGTCGAGCTTGAATAACACCTGTGTTTCTGTAGATAATAAACTACCTCTCGCCCCTGAGAGGTAATACTTCAGTATCAGTGCGTCGTTTGACTGGCAAACACATATTTAGTATCTTTAGTTGCCTATGTCATGTCTCGTATCGTATCGTATCGTATCGTATCGTATCGTATCGTATCGTATCGTATCGTATCGTATCGTATCGTATCGTATCTCTCTTGATGATTTTGCCACATCCTCAATATTGCAATGTTAACAACGTCCTGTTGGTCATGTTGATGATGACATGTTTGCATGTGTGGTACCAGAGTTTAAGCTAGTCACATTTTTCCATGGAGTCCCCCCACGCCAACATCTTGACTGCCATGGCAAAAAGTTCCTACTGGTTATTCCAACCAATAAATCATCTAATTCAAAGCCTGAGTGAATTGCTTGTGAAATACACTAATAGGCAATTATATTAAATTATCATGTAGATGATGCTATTTTAAAGCTCTAATAATAACAATTAAATTGAAGAAGTTTTGGCTTTCACCTACTCTTGTATTTTCCCAAAGATTGTATGATTCTGATGATACTATTAAAAAAAAAAATGAGTCATTTATCATTGATTCTTAGGTAAAGACAAGTGGCATGGGATGCCACTTTAAATGGTTTTATAGTTATTTCTGGGAAATATTGTGATAGTTATAAGTCGTCCACATAGTTTTATATGGGCCACCCTGACTTTAATAGTGTTTTAAAAAGGTACTCAATGTTTACGTTTAATGAGCAACAAAAAGATCTTTTGGAGTTTCAATATGAAAACATTCACAGAATCTATAGAAACAACACTGTGCTTACCTCTGCTGCTGCCAGCAGACATCAGTATGTGCTGACAAATGACCATGGCAAGCAGGACAGTATAATTTACCGCTGATTAAACAGCAGGGCTCTTAACAGAGAGCCAAGGTTCATACAGTTAACACAACTCATCTTTATGCAGGCATATATTATAGCCCCTTACATGGGTGGCATGCCCCTGATGCAAACACAAGTAAACAGCTCCTTGTTCTCCCACAGTGATCTAGCATATGTTGCAAAAAAAAAGTATATGTTAAAAACAAAAATCACAGTAAGGAAACCAGAAAGGAAGTGAAGATGCTGTGGATAATTTAAAGCTCTCTTCAGATAGAAATGGTGGTGTATTTCCATTAAGTTGAACTTTCTTCATGATCCCTGTGTTAGAGATGTGACATGATGTCCACATGGTGGACATGTATAACACTTGATATATACATTGCATGTTGCTTTGATAACAATAATAGCCGACATGATTCAGACTTAGACATAGAAGAGACACAGGAGGACTCTCAGCATCAATGACATGCAGCTCAGGAGTAGTCAGACATAAGTGATTAGGATTTGGGAGGTTTTAGTCAGTTAAGCATCATAACATCTGAGCGCTTGAGCTAGACTGATCACTTCTTTGTGGGTCTTTGTTCGAATGCTTGCAATTTGCTTTGACCACTAAAATCTTATTAGTTCATCCTTGAGTCTAAGTGTATGTTTGTGCCAATGTGAAGGAATCCCCTCAAGGTGGATCCTTGGATCATGTTCACAAGAAGGACATGGATGTGAAGCCACAATGACCTTTGACCTTTGACTGCCAAAATGTAATCAGTTCATCCTTGAGTCCAAGTGAATATTTGGTTTTAGTTTTAAAGGAATTTTCTCAAGATGTTCTTTAAAGATTGTGTTCATGAGAAAGGGGCAACCTGAAAATGCAATGCCTCCATAACATTAGAGTAATTTAGTGATGACCTGTGTAGAACAATTGTGATGATGGTAAAAGTGATAAAGTAGAAATAAAATTATTAATGATGATATGATTTTCTTCAGTGTGATCTTAATTAGAGCAAACTGCTTTTGAGTCCCAGTTTACTGATTTAAAGGCAGATTGGGATATTTTATTCCTTTATTTGAATGTAAGTGGCTTTTTTTGTTGTTGTGCATAAAGTAATTGCTCCTGAACAGATGCAGTAAATCAAAACTAGTTCTTCCACTGCCCTGTGTTCAGCTGCTGAGGTGAACGTCAGGACAGACAGCATTGAACTGTATGAAGTTTACAGTTACAGCTGTTAACATATTTGAAAATTATTAAGTTTGGAGGTGGGTCCGTATTTGGGGTGGGGATCATTTCCATTAGGGGATGATTAAATAATGATAAGCTTGTGAATATTTACTGTGATATTACAGTGAATGTAGCGTGTGACCCACTTAAGTTTCTCACATCTGAAAGGGATAAACCCTTTGATAATTCTTTGACTGTAGACACTATTTGACTATTTGTCAGTTTTGGGTAATAAAATATGCTTCCCCCGTTTTCCCCCATCCTGTCTTAGTTCTGTTGAAGATGTGCTTGTGTTAGTCTGTAAGATGTGAAGTCTGAGGTAGATGTGACTGAGTGATGTGTCATATAATCTCTTGGACATATCCAGAGGACGTTATTCCAGGAGAGGATATGGGGGCTGCCTCATGAAACATTTATCTGGGAAGAGTAGCACAGCGGTGGCAACAAGATGGAGTGACAGAATGGAATGAGGCAGAGAAAGCAGAATGACAAGGATAGTGTTTGTATGTGCATCTGTCCACGTTTGTCTCTCAGCCATGCTGTTTGGTGGGTACAGGAAGAGGAGAGTTATGGAAAACACACGTATTTGTGCCACTGTAAACTTCATTTATGTTGAAAATGCATAATTCTATAACTAGTGGACAAGTATGTACTGTACATCAACGGATGATACAAACATATACACATCACACACAAACACACAGTTTTCAACATACTCTGAGAGCTTACAGAGGCTTTGAGCATGATAACGACTTACAAAAACCCCGAGGCTGAGCTCTGACAAAAAGCTTATAATCTGGCCAGGTGTTCCAGGGGTTCAACTTAGCTGCATCATTGAGCATAGTCAGTCCTTTAATTCTTAGTTTGTAAGAAGGTACCTTTTAATGTGTTAAAAGAGTTCCTCAAATGATGGCACTGACTGTGGGTCTGTTACCATTACTCTATCTTCTATTCTTTACAGTTTGACATGTGATGGAAAGTTTAGTCTACACTTACAGTAGAAACCTAGAAACTCCAGTCACATTAACAGGCACCTGATCTTTTAGTTTAAAATATTTTAGCTGGTAGAGTTACTGTTTTGCAGTATTGAACAGTATTCACTCCTTGTGACAGCAATTTATATTTATAAATTTATATTGTTCTTGTCATAGACATGAACAGTCAACAAATAAATAAACACCTTATTTAATGATGATTAATAATTCCTATTGTAATTAATAGAATGGAGGTTAACACTAGCTTGAGCTTTTTGTGAAATCTCTAATAAATCTTTAATTCAAGTTGACTTTTGGTAACATTTGTCCAGTGTAGACCCGAGAAATAAATGACTATGGGCAAAGGACCATGGGAAATGTCGCTCATGGTGCTCTCTGCTCCCAGCAACTCTTGGTTGTGCTTGGCTGGCCTGCTGTGTTGCTTCAGTGCTGGATCTTCAGATCCTGACAGACACCAGAGCCTAGTGGGAGCCTGGTGGAGTGGCCTCTCTCAGAAGAAGGAACACTGCTCCCAACCAGACAAGGTCACGTTGGCCTCTTGTCATTTTCCTCATAACAGACAGGGATAAAGCATTCCTGTCCAGTAACCATTAGTGCCAGGCAGAGGCCACTTACCACCAGGCAAACAGTAAGCGGACATGAATGAAGGTGCACAGGTCAAAGTGGTCATACATAGCAAAGGTCAGTGTTGTTATAATTTCAAACAAGTTAAAGCTGTAAATAGCTCCCCAGATAAGTACACAAGCAAGAAGGGTTAAACTGAGTGGACATTTCCTGCATGAAGTAAATGATGTCCATTAGGGGTCTTTGCTGCTGTAGAAGCATTATCTGAATTGTCTTTATCTAATTTATTCACTAAAATCATTTGCATTAGCAATTCATTCCAATCATCATCATCATCATAATCATCGATATGAGTTGCTGATCAATAGAGGCCTTTATTATTAAGACAAGGTTGATATTGTCCTTAAAGACCAGACAGAGCTGTAGGTTATCTCAAGTAAATATTCAGACACATTTAAATCAAGCCCTCCCCAGTCATAAGGAGAGGGTTCTGCAGAGCCTCGGTATAGAGCAGTCAGAGATTTCTGTGTCATGTAGATACATACTGGTAGTTTTTTCACAACTTTTACAAAATAAAACATTTACTGTTTGCGATGCACCTCTTAGGGTCAGTTAGGCAGCATGAACCCCTTTAAAAAAATACACAGCAGAATCCTTCTTCTTAGGCACATTGAAATTATAATGCTTATCACTGCTCCTCTTAACCGTTCTTTCTCTAACCCCTTCACATCCACAAGAACGATCCCAGTTAAACACCTGCTGTTTCACAACTCTAACCCTGTCAGCGGCGACATGTTCTCACTGACAGGTTGTTGGGTTTAGAGGATATTCCCCAGGTCTTTGTTGCCGCTCAGTCAAGGTGGGAAAATGTTCGCTCAACAGTGTTTTTATGATATGTATTCTATATTCTGTCCACCCACTCCCATGTACTTCTTTGTCCAAGACAAAAGATTACGAGCATCATCAAGGACATCATTGTACATTTCAAAAGAAGATTCACAATTAGTTTTATAGTCTCTAATGATACCAGTTACACAGGAACATTGTCTTACATTAGGCAAGAACACAGGCAGATGGTGTCATAAATTTGTTGCGCGTGCACTTTTAAATCATCAACAGTGAGATCTCTATCATCACATTCATCAAACACCAGAAAGGTCATCAGTAATACTTTAATTAGTAGCACTCACGTTAAAACAATTTACAGAGTTTGTCACAAGAATGGGGGGAAAAAGGAGAATAATAGACGCTACTTGTTATCTTTATGTTGTTGTCTATATTTAATCTCTTGAAATTGGAGGGTGCCAACAGTCAGGAGCAAACATCCATAGAATTCACAAAAGTAAAGCAGTCACTCACAGATGTTCTTCTCACGTGTTTCTTTTTCGTTTAGCACCAACCATCTGTTGTGTAAGTGGATTGCTGTCTTTTTAATGATCAAAAACTAAACTAAATAAAAGAATAATGTGATTCTAAGTACTGTTCAACTACACCAGCTTCTGTTTGTTTGTTTGTTTCTTTTTATTAAAGTTAAATATTTAGTTCATCTTGGAGTCTAAAGGCAGGTTGTATATCTGTTTTATGAAAATGTCTAAGACGATTCAGACACATTTTAATTGTTTTGGTATGAGCAGTTTAAATGTATATGTTTGCTATGACTTTATAATGTGTGATAAACAGGGGCCAATCGGTAATTGAGCCCATGATGTCATTATATAAACAAACTGGCCATTTTTTTCTGCTGTTCTAACCACTTTGGACATCATAGTAGCCCTGTGCATGTACCTGAGGTCTCCAGTGCAGCGTCATAAATGCTGTTTCTCCTCCAGTGTACGAGTCTCCTCTGAAAAAAAAATCCCAGTAGCTGGGTAGTTTACAACAAAACGTCACCAAAATGTTCCCCCAGCGTCTGACGCTGCCTCAGGTCTTTTACGAACTAGCTTCACCTCTGATGTTACTGTTCTATTATAGCAAGTCTGTAGGACTACTGTATTATTTTTATAGCTTTACCATGTAACAGGCCAACTGTCTGCATTATAATGTAATTAATTCATAGCCCCTGTAAGAAAAAGATAAAGATTAAATTCAACTTTATTGTCATTACACATGTACAAGCACAAGGCAACGAAATGCAGTTTAGAATCTAACCAGAAGTGCAATAAGTGTCTACAGTATGTACAAGATAGGCACTATTATAGACAGAATGTATATGTGAAAGTACTATAAAAATAATGTGAATGTACAATGGACATAATATACAAATAGAAGTACTATAATCATAATATACAGATGGAAGTACTATAATCAGAATGTTTGGGTGGACAAGTATGGACAAAACAATATACAGATGAGAGTGTCATGGACATAATATAGAGATGAACTTGTGTTATTATGTGAAAAGTAAACTCTTAGCAGAAAATATAAACAAAATATTTATATTAAAATATTACATATTTATGTATTTGAAATAAATGGTTTTGCTTATACCATTGTACTGGTGTGTACAGTATAAAAACATATACATGCTTTTAAGACGAGGGATTTGTCTTGGTCCACCAACTCACACATGCCTGATGACAACCTACTTGGCAATAAACCTATTTCTGAATCTGATTCACTTCATTGTATCACGCGTAGTGTTAATGCAAATTCTGAAGTGAGTGTCTCTGGGAAATGACATGTGCACACTTTCTTTGCACGCACATCATTTATACATTTGGACACTCTGGTCTGGTGTTGTAGTATAAACCATCTGAGGATTTACACCCGCTCCTGTCAGATTGGACAGAGAGAAGAAGATTATTTGGTGGGAAGAGGGGCCAAATAACATGAATTTATCATCCTTATGCATTTTGTAAATGTTCATCCCTTCCTTAGTCTTAGATGTGTAACTAGATATTTTCACACACCTCCTCCCACTCTGCACTTTCATGCCACACAGGGGTGATCAGCTGGAGGAAATCAAGCCCCTCTCTAAATTTCCTCTCAGCTGATTAAGATAAACTGCTTTTCAGCCATGGTTACCCCCCCAACCAATCAATTAAAGTAATCAATTAAAGGCCTGCCGGCTGAGCCTTTGGTAATTGAGGGTTGAATAAACACAGGCGGCTGATACTGATGATAAAGCCGTAACAAAACCATGGGCGTGAAAAGGGCTTGAAAAATGTCATTTTAGGGATTGGAGTAAGTCTCAATTGTGCGCTATCTAAAGAAAGTGAGTTTTTTTATTTGTTTTATTTCATACCCGGCGCAGTTCTGGCTGTTTACCCCGTGCTGCCAGAGATTCTGCCCTAGGACGTTAAATATTGAATAAAATCATCAGCTAGGCCTTCCCAATTGGCTGTGACTACTATTTGAAAAAAGTGCCAGTAGAATTCAAACATGGCACTGTGTTCCAGCATGTCCTCCAGTGAAAACAAATCCTCAGAGGAGAGTGAAAGAGACTCTTTGGCCAGGCTTGGCCTCTCCATTCCTGGCTTCAGGTCCAAGAGGTGAGGAGGCTGTCTATACTTCAGGGATCGTGAATTACAGCCACATTGCGCTCCCTGACTGAGTCACTTAAATATGCATTTTCTTCTGTCGTCTACTTAAAAATTTAAATTTTGTTTCTCAGGCACAGCAAACTTGGCACATCAAGATAAAGAAATGTTTTACTATTAAACAGAAATGTCAACAGTTAGAAAATCGTTGAAACTCATAAAATTTTTCCCTGCTTCATTAATTCTTCACTGGACACTCGGGTTTTTCTTACAGGAGAGTTTTTGACGAGCACGCTGTACGTTTAGTTTGACTCAGTCTGCTTTTGTGGACTTTGGTGACTGCAAGTCTAGGAACTCGCAGGTTTCTCCCCCTCTGCGGTCTGGTTTTGTGGCGTGCTCGTCTGCTGAGGTTTTAACAGAGAGATCAGAGACAGCGTACTATTTCCTTGTGTCAGATTTGTGTGACCCTGCTTCTTTATGAGGTCACCATTTACATGTGATGTCAGAACACACATTTAATAACCGGCTGTTCAGATCAGTCACAGCAGGCGGCCTGGATTCTGGATTCTTCAAAAAAAGTGAAGTACAGGCATCCTTTCAGTGTATATGTGCTTTTTCTGCTCAAAGTGCTATCACAGTTCAAAATTCTTCTGGTACAAACTTGTGTTTGCCTGCCTCTTTAGTTTACTATACACAAGAACATGTTAGACGTAGAACAGGAAGCTTCCTAAAATAATACTTATATAGTCTTTACTCTGAGCATTGGAAGAAAGCGCTATGCCTGCTCCAGCTCATTATCTAACAGCCACATAACATAATTTAACATTTCCTTTGTGTTCAGGGACACCACAGCAATTAGCTAACAAGTGGGTCATCCATTAACCAGGCCTGTGGCCCTGGGAGAGAGATGAGCCTCCAGGGCAAGACTCAACAATTCTCTGTAATAGAATGGCTGAGGGAGAGAGTCCATTAGTAAACATTTAGGAAATCAGTGAGAAGGCAGGTCTGCATGGGTAATTCTATTACAGATTATTTACAACAAACACCCTGTGCTTTATTGTATTTAGTCTCTTTCATTATGTTGTTTTCTGCTATGTGCAGGTTCATATTAACGAATCACGTCATGATGAAAGTTTGTTGCCTGAACCACTGAATTCTTGTCCCGGCTTTTTTGAATGAAACTAATAATGAACGATTGCTGATTTTTAGAGATTGCAATTATATGATCATGAAGTCTGAGGCTGATCTGTTGAGGAGCCCTCTTCAGAGCCTGAGAGACTGGTGAACGCTTCCTGCTATTGATGTCCTCCTTAACTGTGGTTCCACTCTCTCAAACCCAAGCTGCAGCTATACACAAAGAATACACAAAGGCTGCTCTGTTGGACCCTGATCTCAACAGGGATGATATAGTATGGACACCTCTTTGAGATAGTTTACTTCAAAATAAATACTTAATGCAGCGTGCTTTTTCTGATGAAATAATTCATTGAACACACTAACATTTGTAATAGCTAACCAGCCCCTCACAACAGTGTTAGAGTAAGGCTCAAGGTTGATCAATAGAGGCCTTAGGGGTTTTATTTTCTGTTCCTTGATCAAGGCTGTCAGATTAGTATAGGTACAGTGTAAATAGGACTGCTCCTTGAGCATAGGCGGCGGCTCTGCAGCACAGGTTGGAGTATCGCTCCCTCATTAATATGATTAGGAAAACAGCCTTCGGGCAGTGAGGATGCAGAGCAGCCCACACCGAGGCTCAGTGTAGACCAACAACAGTATGTCGGCACAATGGCAGAGTGTCAGTGTGTTTTTCATGGCCCTCCTTTTGCGAATCAACAATTCTGCACAGAATGTGTAAACAGTGCACAAAGACGTGTGTGTGACCGTGAACTAAGATTGTATTTCTTCAAAGGCGGAGTTGGTCGATGTTTGCTAGTTTGTGGTGACATTTTATAACTGCAAGGAGTAAAGGTTTTGACATAATGAAATCGAATGAAATTACTAAATATTTTAGAGAGGCTATTGAGTCTGTACGCCATTTTCTTTTATGAATTGTGTCCTTTTAATTTGTTTTGTCCTTTGTTCTTTAAAAATATTCCTCTTTCTCTCCATCTTTCGCCTGCTCACTCACCGAGCCAGTCATTTTCACAGCATTCACTAAAATCTTGCACATTGTGAAACCTGTCATATCAGTTTCATGGTGTGAGAGGTGGAAATTAGGGACATTTCTACTAGTTTTTAATCACATATTTAGTTTTTTTGTTTTCTTTATAAATTTTTTGAAATTATCAAATTTGTGTAGCACATTTTTTTAAAGACAAGAGGGTGAAATAAAGTGAAATATGAGTGATAATATAATTGATTAGTAGGAGTAATGCTTCATTTCTCATCTGATTCTCATCTGATCCATTTCATTTTGGAAATCACCAGACAAGGTTTTTTACTATTTGTTTTTTTTCCCCAGTGGCTGTCATCTTGTGAGTAATTATCATTGGTCTGTGTGTCATAAGCTGGGGAGGATAGTGACACTTGTACTGATCTATTCATCTTTTAGTGCCGATGACATCTCCCTCCCGGCTTTGGAAACAGGTTGTCACCTCCTCAATCCAACAGACAGACAACACAAGTGTTATTTGTATGTGTTCCATATTCAGCAAAATAGGTGAAAGTGAAAACATGCTTTTCTTGGCAAAGTCATTTTTTGATGCTAATAATTACAGTAAGGACAATCCTGCTGATGATAAACAACACTTAGTGGTATTTTAGACATAACATTTAAATAACTTTATGCATATTGAAAATAATGTTGCATTTTAACTAAGTACAGAGTTGCTGCAAAAAATTGTGTAATACTAGTTATCTGAATTTCTCATGGGCTGCTACAGTAGCAAATGTGATTTTTGTTATTATTTTTATTTTAGTTACCTAAAAATAGAAAAAAAAAATGTTTCAGTAAAATGTACAGTGTATTTCCATGAGTTATCTTTGAAAATCTCTTGCACACAAGTAATTGTTGTGAGCTCTTTTCTTACCCAGTAAGATTACATGTCGAAATAACTCGGCTAACTGCAGCTTTTGTGTCTGACACAAAAGCACAATTTTTTGTTCTATCTTCAAGGACAGTTGTATGATTTAAGCTGTGACTACTAAACACTCTTGCGTGATGCTAGGAAAACTTTTTTCTTCTTCAGAAATGTGTGTTTGAATTCTGTTTAACTACCTTTGATTAATCAGGATACACTTGATTTGTGATGAATATTATTCAAATTGTGACCTTTGAATACAATTCCACAGAAGATGTTTATGTGAAAGCTGGTCTCCTTGTGTTTGCTAAAAACGAAAAACCTTTAGATCAGGAGCAGATGAGATCTGATTGTATGCATGTGACTGAGTGGATGCTGTTGGCTGTGTATCCAGTACCGCAGCTTGCCAGTAGATGGTACTCTACTGTGGGGCTTAGAAGTAAAACGGGACTGTTCAGTGCTGGTGTGTAAAAAAGGATAGGAGACTCAGAATCATATTAACTATTACAAGGTCAGTAGATAAAGCATGTTTAAGAGGATTTGTAAAGAACTGCTGCACTTCTCCACAGTGCATATTTGTAACTGTTACAATATATTAACATAGTATTGATATGGAACAGCTTTGCACAAAGTAACAAGCAAAGTTTAATCTGACAGACAGTTTATGTAGAGGTAATAGGTGATGTATTGCCCCGTGCCTGTCCAGTGTCTAACAGACAACAGCAGATGGCACGTAGCTGACTCTCTGCGTGGCCCTGTCCGCAAGAATGTTAGGTGGAGGTTACTTTGGTGGATGATGGAAAAGAAAGATTATTCCTGTCAAAAAGCAGGCAACAATGCAGCCTGGTGCTTTGTTTCCACGTTTTCAAAGGCATTTGTTCTTTGATAAGGTACCGGAAACAGTTAGCGACATGCTGCTGGGAACCTATGGAAAAAGAATACACTTTCTATCAATTGTGTTTTCCTTATCCCCTGGTGGCGTTTGCTGGGTGTGGGAATAGGCATCATTCTGGGCACTGCTGGTCTGAGATAGCATTCACAGACCAGAGCACAAGAATGAGTGCATTCAGTCTGGGGAACCAGGGGCCCTACACTGCAGAATTGTACACAGGGATGGACAATGTACACTATCTTTGGTCTGGACACAAAGAACCAAGGAAAGATTTTATTGTAAGGTTTGGCAGGTCTTGTTTGCAGACTGTGTGTGTGTGTGTGTGTGTGTGTGTGTGTGTGTGTGTGTGTGTGTGTGTGTGTGAGCACGCCCACCTCTCTCACTCTCCCTCTTTCTGTTTACTTCCTGCCTCCTCGTTGCAGCAATTTCATTACATATGTATTATTTTACATTTTATGACAAGTTTGCTAATGATAAGTAGCTACTACCATCACCCTCTTTTTCTATCTCTCACACACTTTTTCCTTGATATTCTCACTTTTTACTAACGCACGTCCCTAGCATCCAGACTCTGTCAGTGTGTTCAGTCATTGACTAACCACTGACAGTGAATTTGTGAAAATCTTCCACCAAGTAAATCTTCATTATATTAAAAATATAATATTTCAGGTATTTCTGCTTACAATTTTCATGCTCTATTAAATGGTACAAATAAACGTTCGCTCTGAAACATGCAGTTAACACATTGTTGTTGATATTGATGTAATTGATTCTTGTTAATAATTGGCATATCTGCATGCTGAATGTCTCCGCTGATTTGTGATCCATTCAGCGCTGGAGCTCATCAGACGATGTGAAGGCTAAGCGTTTTTAATAGAAGTTGGACCCTCTGCTGCCACCCACAGAGACACCACATTGCATTGGGTAAATTAGTATTATGATTTTAAGGGATAAATACCCGTTCCACCTAATTAATCCACCACATCACAGGGGGATATGACACCATGAGCCCAATAGATCAAGGACCACAGATCAAAGGCACTGCCACTGTTAGAATCCTACACAGGAAGGTTTCTTGTTTATTTCTATGTACAGATGGCCTGTGAACTAATGACTAAAGAATACAGCAATATACGCAAATTTGTTTATTGGTTGTTGACCAAATGATGTTGCATCCTTGGTCCACCAATAAGCATGTCTAATCAGGCAGTGGGATTTCAAAACCCAAGACTGAAATTTTAAGGCTTGTTGAAATTCCTTGTTTGGAAAAACATCATTTTGTCATTAGCATAATGCATGATTTTTAAAGTGTGTGCTTTGAATGAAACTACCAGTTGTAGTTGAGATGCTTATCATCGATACGTAAACTGGAATCTGATCGATATGTTAACTAGAAAGCTCAGTATTTTCTAACTTTTTTTAAACAGTTCACACTCAGAGCTCATTATAAATTGATTATTTGCTCTGGTCTAAACCAGGGATAAGGACGGAGTTGGTGAGGAAATATAAAATAAAAAGGCCAGTAAAGAGGACAATTAACAGTCGCTTGCTCTGTGAATAAAATGACAATTTCTTACTCCTGTGAGAAGCTTCACGACAGAGACAGAATCAATTTACTCAGGACAACCATGCTCACGTGTTTTTCTCCAGTCTTGAATTTATACTGTTATATTTTACTTGTCATTATATATATTTTTATTTATTATTTATCACTTGAATCTTTAATACACTGACAAATAACATTAGTCAGACTGACCTTGTGATGGAACCAAACCAGCATTGTGGAGTGGCTGTGACATCTTGTTATGGTTCATAATATTCAGCAGTGCACACACTTTGGCCCATCCACAACCTGACACAGGAAAGGAGCGAGCTGGGCCTTCTCTTTATTTAACACACTGGCTGTGCTCTAAAAAATGTCAGTGTTCTGCCAAGTTTACCACATATTCACTGTTTACTGATGGCTGTTACACATGTGGTTTTTGCATATGCTCTCCTCTCCCACTTAAATCATCTGCGGTCCCTGAGCTTTCTTTTGACATGTGCAGCATTGGTGCTGCCATTGCAGCTTAAATTTTTCAAGCTAAGAAAAGGCATTTATATGAAATAATAATGACCATTTCAGACATTTATTTTTTCTGCATCTGACTGTCGTCTCTTCTTTTCCCCCTCTCTCTCTCTCTGTCCACCACAATGTCCCAACCCTCCTCCACACATTTCTATCATAATTTTGTTCACACAGCTAGGCACACTTTAGATTGTGTTATGGATATTATGTGATTAATATAGTTTTTGATTTGCTTTTTGTTTATTTTGGCGCACATAGTGCATTCAGCATTCAGACACGACCGACCAAGCTTTATCTAGAACAACTCAATTCTCAACATTCTTCTGATTCAAAATGACTTGCTAACTAAAACCTACAACCACAGCCTTCAACCAAGCTTGGCTTTGGACCCTCTCCTCTTGAGACCTGCTCCCTGATGCCAGAGATCCTGGGTTGACAGGACTGACTGACTTGGGGCTGGTGTCTTGTTTTCAATAATTCATACAGCCGTATCAAGTGCTTCATTAATATACTATTACTTGCCATGCAAAAAAGAGAAAGATTATTGTATAAATGCAGCATTTCCTTTCGGGTTATTCTTATATTTTTAAAACGTTCTGTATAACCCTGTTCTGAGAAGTCATTTATTTAGGAGGTTCGTTGTAATAACGAAGTAAAATCTCAAAATGTCACTTAAAACATTCTCCATAATTTATTAAAGGTTACATTGTGAAAATTCCCACTGCTGTCAGAGTGTATCAGTGCAAATGATGTACACATGTCTTGTGGCATAGAATCTCTTTCAAAGAGACACTACTTGTTTTGTCCCCATTCCTTTGTGTAGGCATGCCTACAGTCTCAGCAGAGTGTGGATGTCACAAAGCATTAGGAAGTATGAGATTCAGGATGTTCCATTTAATCTCCTTGACTTCCCCAGTTAGCAGAGGAGCCAAGCGGCAGCTGAGGGAGTACCAGCATCCTGTAGAACAAAGCTGGCTGACACGATGTTTGCCTGAGGGGCCTGCACTGTCTCTCTCTCACAGGCATAGTCTGCGAGCATGTAAAACAATGAGAAACCAGTCAGCTGACAGCTACACTAAGCTGGAGTCACTTTGAATGACAACAGTGCAGGGGAGAGGCAGCGGAGGCCCTGGTGTGGGACTCAGTACAAACAGTTTTGCGAACAGAAAGAAGGCTCTAACAGATCAGAGCTTCTCACACTGCTGCGCTGGGGTACAGTAGACGGATCACATTGTGTAGTGACAATATTTTGCTATATGGAAGGAATAACTGCATGCTTGACTGTGATATGTTTACCTTCTTCACAAATAGAGTGTTCACTTTGATTACGCAGAGTGCTGTTGTGGCCTGCGGTGAAATAGGAGCAGACGCCTACTTAGAAGGGTGAGTGACTCTCCACAGCTCTAGACCCTTCAGTTTTCTTCCCCTTTAATAATGATCCACAGCAAGACGACACGTTTGACCCTCGTGACCTTAAAGGCTATAGGAATTATAATCAAGAGAGTTATTTAGATTGAACTGATTTGATGTTCAACTGATGGAAGTGCTCCACTGCTCTGTCTCACTGTCAAGTTGACCTTTTCCTGTTTACAGCCAGCTTTGGAATCAGGTTACTGCCAAAGAAGTGACTCAGTACGATGGAGGTTCGAGCTCAAGGCCAACTTGCGCTCGAGTTGATATACTAAACCTACATAGATGGAGATGTGTTAAAGGATATTGATTTATCTGTATCTAAAGGGAGACATTTCACCAGATTTCACCTGTAAATATAAGCAAATTATGTAAAAACCACCAGTTGTCACACATAAAGACACACACACACACACACACACACACACACACACACACACACACACACACACATACACACATTTCCCCATGGATGTGCAGGCAGCACCGCCATTGCTCCCTCGACAGGTAAAGAGGCCCTCTCAAAACAGTCTTATGGCTCACGTTTTGGCTTTTCTGCCAGTCCCCCCGCGCATCTGTGAGCCACACGAGAGTCTTCGGTGTCCACCACTTCACTCATTATGACATGCCAGGCTGCTAGTTGCTGCGGCTCAGTCCAGGGCATGTCAGGAGCCATGTCTAGGAGCCACTTGAAATGACAAGATGTGAATGAGAGCCAGGACCTGGCATATGGTGCTGATTAGCAGTCAAGTTTACAGGGGTTCTCCATCCACAGAACATAATCAGACCTACTCCCAGCATCCTGCCCACTGAACATCATCCCACACACATGGACTCCCCCCGGGATGCCACTGATCCCTCTGAAAAAGAAATTAAATTCTATTATTTTAAAATTTTTGCTCTAAAAGGAAACACTGGAGCTGTTTTTTAAACAGCTCATACAAATACAGTGTGTGTTTGATGATTTTCTCGTAAACAGGTCTTTTGGAATTAATGAAAATGAAAAGCAAGTTCTCAGGCTTACCCTGAGGGACCTTGTCAAATGTTGATGGATTTCTGTGTGCACTGACAAGTAAAAACTAATATCTAGAAAATAAGAAATCACAAAACTATTCTACATATTAATGAGTGATTTCAAACAGTCTTTGCCTGCACTGGATGCACCTCCCTGCCCACCAGGCACAGAGCACAACTCCCCTCAAACAAAACTTTCAGTGCCACAGTCGAAGCAGCAACATCTGGCTCCTCGTGTAGGCACTTATTAGGATCAAATTAAGTAGAAATGAATGGGATGATACATGACAGGGTGCAGATGTTCAAAGCCGTGGTGTGAAAATCTGAGGGCAGAAAACAGCTTAATGAATTCTGCGTCTTACAGCAGGGGTGAGGCTTTGGGTTCACAGGTTAAAAAAAAAAAAGGCTAATTAAATTCTAAGCAGACGCACAAGAAAATAAATGTTTGTTGCTTGTCGCTCTTCTTATTTACTCGTGGCATGCTTGGGGACAATGTTATGATTTGCAGTTAATCAAGCAATACAGCGAACTGTAAGTGAGCGGTTTGCTCTTTTGTGATTTATGTACACAAGCATATCAGACTTGGACCTCTAATGTCCCTGGTGAGGTGTGTTGCATATTTAGCATATTAGCTTAACCAACACTCAGACCAGATGAGCTTGACAAAATATTGATCATATTGTGGAGTTTGTTTCCCCACCAACTAATTCTGTTTGTAAGTAGCACAATGGGTTGGAGACATTTTAAATAAATGACTAGACTAAATGACCATTAACTGAGTGTAACTGTAGACACTGTTGATAACAGGTTTCTGTAGCACCATTAGACTTGATCCAAAGCGGGAAAACATAAATGATGTCATCACCCATCTAAATGTGACTTTTAGCTGGCTGCTGTGGGTGAATGACTTGATAGTTACCTCATTGTTGAATCACAATTCTCTTAATTATATCCTTGAGATCTATTATTTTAGTTTATTTCCCTCCCGGTGAAGGGCTGTTTCTCTTCTAAATCACAGAGTCTCCCCTTCCTCGTTAATGTCTCCTCAGCCTGCATACTGAGCTCCAGAGCTGCACAGAGCCAAGTCTAATTTACACATTTTTACTGGCATCATGTATAAGGGTGTTTTCCACCTACTGACTACATTGCAGATATTGTGTGTGTGTGTGTGTGTGTGTGTGTGTGTGTGTGTGTGTGTGGGAGGTTGGAAGTTAGGGGCGGGATTATGAGGTTGTAGACATTTTGTTAAAAGCAGATCTCGATCTCCGTACATGTCGCTAATTGGTTTATTGTAATGAACACTGAAACACTGAAACTTGAGCTGATTTATTTCTGACAGTTTCAATAAAGAAGAATAAAAAACAAGTTCCTGACTTGGACAGTGTGTTTTTTTTTTTTTTTATTTAAACTCACTGGACTGTCTTCAGGAGTCTCCTGTGCAAAGACAAGCATTTACCAAAAACATTCATCCTGGTTGCCATGCATGAATTAATGGACATGGACTTCATTCACCTGAACTTTATCATTTAGAGTTAAATTTTAAATCACTTTTTTAAAGCAGCCTATTAAAACATTGCTTTAGTGTATTTTTTAATACTTTTTCTGCAGTTGCCAGGGCCACGGCACATCTCCCTATAAGCACAAGACAATAAAAGAAAAGGGAGATACAGGAACGTCAGGTTGAATTTAAATAACACTGAATAAATCCAAATACGGTAATATATTGTTGGCAATCAGTGACAAAAACAGGAATGTGTCTGATATTTCTGTGACCTCCTGCTATTATAGATCATGTTCTAAATTAGGCATTTGCATTATTCTGTAACAAAAATATTCTTTTGATTACACTGACAAGACAAAGTATGTGAAAAAATATTAACACAAAAAATTCAGATCTTCATTGAGAACCTTATAGTACTAGTGGAAAAAGGTTGTGAATTAACTGGAATTAATAACTAGTTGGCAGCAATAACCTCAGCCAGGCACTTCCTCTTCTTCCTACAGAACTGCTTTAGCTCTGTTATATTCTTTGGACGTCTCGTGTGTGGCTCTCTTCAAGTTGTTCCATAGCATCTCTTTGAGGTTTCAGGATTTGTAAATCATCAATTCTTGATCGTAGATCCTCCTTTTAACGAGTCATGGCTCTCAGCACATCCTTCTTGTGCAGAGGTCATGATTTGGTCATTCAAAGTAGTTCTAGTCCACACCTCCAAACTAATTCTTAACTAACTAATTCTTATTTTTAAAGCCTTTTTTTTCCCCAAGGATTCACATACTTTTTCCACTAGCACTATGAGGTTTTTATGGTTGTTCTCAATAAAGACCTAAAAGATCAGAATTCTTTGTGTTGTTATTTTAGGAACTTTATATTTGTTAATACTCTTGACTTAGATGAAGATCGGATCACATTTTATGACAAACTAATGTAGAAAAACACGAAATTCCAGAAGGTTCACATACTTTTTCTTGCCACTGTATATAACAAAAATGTGTCTTTTAGATCAGCACCTTTCTGGATTAAGCATGTAGTTCTATTGACCCAAGCATAATGCAAAACAAATAGTAGGCTCTGTCCAAGGCCTTTCTATTGGTGGCATCCAGTGGGAACAATTGTTTTTACAATTCCAAGTAGAAGGTAGGTGAGTTATTTCTTTGGCTGTGTTTTACACATAACTGTGTTCATGCATATTATAGAGCACCCTATAAAAATTTTTAAGTGCAGACCTATTTCCCTGTGCAGGAGATGTATCATACTTTGTTCCAAGTGTTCTGACACACAAAGCACATTTTTGGTTATTCACAGCTAAGGGAAATACTCCCTTTTCTCTTTGTTTTTACAGCAATAAAGTGTCTACAGCAATAGCAGATGAGACGAAATGCAGGTCTTCAAAACTGGGGAACTTATGTCAGCTGATGCAGAGACAGTAGATGAAAAGAGAGGTACACAAATGAATATACTAACAGAAAAACAAAACAAAAAACTACAGCCCCACAGTCGTACACTTCTCTGACTTTGTGGGCACACTCAATCTTTCTGGGCTGGCACTTCCAGCAGGAAACTGACAGTATTATGTGACACCATGGAATGTTCTAGGGAGCAGCAGCACTGACCTACTACAAACTACAATACCTCTTTTTGTCCTGCCTTTCTCTGAATCTCTGCTCCCTTCTTAAATGCAGGTGCAGTGCTCTGCAATATACATGATTTGTTTTTAATAGATATAATTAGGAGAAGTGAAGTCAGTGTTCTTTAAGTGACACAAACTGTATTTTATAGTACATGGCAAACCAAGTAAGTTGATTTGAATATAAAATGTGAATAATAGGGGGGAAATGGTAGAAAGTAAAGGTTTTATTTCCCTACTTATGTTTATTGTCCACATCAGGAATAAGTAATTTCTAGGGACAACAACATACAGCATAATTTAATTGTAGTTATTCATAACATGTATCATTTCAAACACAAATAATTTCAAATGTGCTATCTGTGATCAGTGAATCATTTGAAATGCAATACTAGTCTGAAGTAGATTTTAATTGTTGCGCTTAGAGTGTTATCTGTTGTCTAGGCTGTAGTTAATTTCCTCTTCTTCCCTGGATTTTCAGTAAAGAGGTTTACGTTGTAGGTCAGGAAGTGTGACACTTTGCGAGGTATTTAAGGACTAGTCTGAGTTGTTGTATCAGTCAACTTATTTTTAGACCAACCAAGTTCAAACACTTGTGAGTTTCTTTTCTTTTCACGTAAATGTGATCAAAACCAAGATTTTGGTGGTCTACATTTCTGCACTGTGTATCTTGGGTAAGTGTACAGTGTACAGTTGCTGTGCGTATTCATAATAGTGTCCTTTATCCATTCAGTAGAATTAATATGTTTTCAGGATTTGATTGAGCTGTATTTTCCTGCTTGTTCTGATGTGGAGGATTTGAGGCTTGCCATGGCTTCGTTGGGGTTTTCAGCCACACAGCAGGAAGAAGATAAAAAAGGGGGCTTTGGAGGAAGAAAAAAATCTCAGCGCATTAAAAACAAATCTACTGGGGGATCCACCAGCAGCTTAAGTGAGCCAAGACGATTAAATGGTCAGTGGTCATAGACTGCAGGGTGAACGTACCTGATGCCACTCACCTTGGTTCACAAGAGGCGTTGCCAAAACCAATCTCTCAAAATCAAGAACATACACAGGAGACACTGTGAAGGTCAAAGCAAAGTTACAGTAGATAACTAAACAATTTCAGCAGAAATTGTGATTGTGGGCCTCTGCTCTGGAAGCGTCTAGACACTAGATGTGTGCACCCAAGGCCGTATGGTTGACAGTTTTATTCACTGTTATCTGTGTTCTGGGCAATAATTTGATTCAATTCAGCATTTTTAGCAATCAATTCACCATTGCATGCTTTTATTTTTAAGGGCTTTAGCAAAGGGTTTTATTTTGACTGTCTGACACTGTCTCTGATTAAAGGACAATAATTCAATTCAATTTAGCTACTTAAACAACTAACTTTTCATGTCACGTTTTCATTTTGAACGCATTTGTTAAAATGCTTAACATTCCTCTACAGTGACCCTCCAGTAAAACTGTATTATTAACTAATCACAGGCATAAGGACACTTCGCCATGCGTAGGTGGGAGGAGCTGGGGATCGACCCCAGACCCCATGGTTGGTGGGTGGTGGGTGTTGAACACTCAGTAAGATTTGTCAGGTGACCTGTAGCAAGTTGTTTCATTGCCTCCCTGATATTTCAATGCTGCAAACCTACAAAATAAAAGGTTACTAATGACCTGTACATTTTTTTGAAATGCCTGCATTGGCTGTCAAAGATGCTATGGCACTGTACGAAGAACCCTCTGAGATGGACACTTTTCTCTCTTTCTCTTTGTGAAACACAGAGGGTGGACTCCAGTGACTCAACATTTCACCGTATCAATAAGGGTCTCTCTCTTTCCTCTGTCTGGTGTCAGTAGTGGTGACTCTGAGTGGCTCCCCAGCCAAAGACCTGCTTTATCAAGCAGCCAATTTAACAAGACAGCTCCTTTCATGCTTGTTGGCTTCTCCAGTGGTAATGGATTTCCTCAATGAGTGTCTCTCTTTCTCCAGGTTTCACACTTTTCTCCCTGTACTCCTGGGCCCCACTCCAGATCAGATCTTTTGCCATTGACTTTGATTTCTTAAGGTAAGTGATCCATCGCTCCAGGCCTGAACCGCATTGCCTGAAATCCGGCCTCACTTTGGCTCCCCATGCCCGATATTGTACACTCTAATGCAAAGTGAAGTAGCACGTCTAAATAGCCTGTCACTCCACCCCTTGGCCCCAAACCTACTCACCTATGCCCACCCAGCTTTAAGTCTCTTGTCACCCCTCTCTGCAGATGACCAGCTGGCACTCATTTCCAGTGTGCAGGGGGAATGTAAACAATAACAAGTCATATTAAGCGCCAATAAACTAGATGCTAACTTTGAACAGGAAACTTTCACTCTACTGTAATTTAAAAAATGTCAGAGGCAACTTTTAATCATGCATTTAACATTTACATTTCTCAACAAGGAATCCATGTCAGTATGTGGGTCTTTAGGCAAAATTGTTGTTAAATTGTTTGCAGCGCTTTCATTGCTCCTGTTAGCAAATGAAGCTCAAGATGTGTGGAAACAGTGTGTATATTGTTGTTTAATTAGCCTGCACTGTTGAGCGTCTTGGGCTTAGTGCACATGCTGCTAGGGTTTGTTTATCTCAATAGGAAATAGTAAGCCCGGGCTCTAAGATGATCTGGTTCTTCAAGGCTCAGTGACCTGCCATATGATCTCTATAAACCAAATCACTTCTGGCAGCCTTGTAGGGCAGGCAGTACCTCTGCTCAAATCAATAATCAAGTGCCAATGTATTAAATAATTTTGCTTTTATTTAAGTTTGTGTTGATTCATGGTACAGGCACATTTGTTTTAATTGCTGATGTCCTGTACGTTGTTTGATGTGTGTGTGTGTGTGTGTTGTTGATAGAAGGTGATTTTAACATGATAGATCATAGTAAGATAACAAGTTTCCCTAGTGGGGCATAGTCTGAATGAAGGCGTAAGAGAAAAGGTTTTGATCACAAACACAACATACTTTGGTTCTCTGAGTGTAGGAGGTTGACTTTATTGTCCACCTCAAGAAGAAATACCCCAGTCATCGCTCATGTCTGATTTAAATGGACACTAGCGGTGTCTACACAGCCTGATTTGCCAAAGCAGCACATTCGCAGGACAGCACAGCAGCTTCACTGCTTTGTCTGTCTACAAAGGATGCATTCGGGCACAGTGTTGATTGAAAGTCAGTTGTGTTGTGGCAGCAATCAGAAAAAGCATGGAGCATGTAAGAGGTGCAAAGAAAAGATGCACAAAGAGGAGCTGAGGAAGTAGGTTCCCAGTGACATGAGACGTGCCTTCTCTCTGTTCCATCATCTGCCACGACTTCTGTTTCTGATGATTGTGGATCAGCTGGATCAGTTGTCACTCGAACTTGCTGTGGTAACTTTTGTTGGATTGGAATTAGGATTTGTCCAAAAACACGCTGTCCAAATAATTATGAAGATGCACACTTACTTACCACTTTCTGGTGAATACAAACATCTGCTCATTTATTAAAATCTGCTTTATTCTTTTTTGTTTATCCTCTGTAAAAAGAATTAATTATTATTAATTCAGAGTTTAACTTTCTTACACACGGTCATAGACGTAGTCTGGCTTAATGTGCTGAAAACTGGTCTAAGCCCTGATTTGGAGTAAGTAGCTTAAAACAAAGAAGACAGACAGTCAGACACATTATTTACGGTAATTAATTAAAAAAAATAATGTTACTCTATGTGTGTGGGCCCTGATACTCACTGAATCAGTGCGTCAACACAGGTTCTAAGACATCCCCTACAACATATAGTTTCTTTAAGCAAAGCATCACCGGTTCAGGGAAACACTTTCATTGTGGAGCACAAGAACCCCTGTCCTGACACAGTGTGTTTCTTTTATTCTTCAGAAGATTTGTGATGTATTGATATATATATATGAAATGTCAGAGCACACAACAGTTTTTAGTGACAACAAATGGAGTATTTTACAGTACTATATGTTGAGGAGAAAATTCGAAGCTGACAACTCAATTTCCCTTCCACATCTCTCTATTTGAATATTCACTCATAATTATACCTACAGTGTATTTGAGGCCTATGATGGAAGAGTGAGTCACAAGAAACCAGATGACAACTTTTCCAGTGAGCCAGCATTATAATTCAAACCACACACCATTACATCCTTAACTTGAATCACATTGAGAGCACGGGGCTCTGGAAAAATTGCATTACAATTTAGTGGACTAGTTGAAAGCTTTTAAAACCAGAATCTTAATATGAAACAGACTGCAAAGTTTGAATTTGCTGCGGTGATTCCAGAAGTGAACATGTGTCTCGACAAGGTGCCAAATTTCTGACAACCTAGATATTGAGGCTTCCACTGCCATTTATTTCCCGAATTAACAATATAAATGGACTGCAATAATTCATATAAGTCTTCTTTCCAGAGTAGAGTAACTAAAAAAAAAAAGTCAGGCGATTTTTTCCAACAAGGGCTTTTACATCTTTTTAAGTACAAAACCACAGTGGTGGTATCAGCCAGATCCTTAAATGAAATACACTGTGTTTAACTGCAAAGCCAATAAACTGATAAATTAATACTTTTCAGTATGATCCCTCTTTCTCTTTGACAATGCCAACAACCTTAAATAAATGTGAAACCATACTCTGATGGTTATTAAGATATTTTCCATGCCCCATTCATTCCTCCTACCTTTACTACGCTTCTTCCTTTTTCCATCTTCATCTACTTGTTTTGTATCTGCCACTCTTGCAGAATAGCCACAACGTTTACATTTTATTATAAAGATATAGTATACACTATACTATAGGAACTGTATTATTATTTATACAGAGATATGTTTGCCAAACATTTTACAATTCAAACAGTTTTAAAGCAAATGTTTCATTATATTTGCAAGTAACTAAACTCTTCGATAAGAAGTAATGCATTGTAATTCAGCGCAGGTGCTTTTGAATTAATTGTACCCGCACACTGTGCATTCAAGCTGAGTAGTCTGGACATTGCTGTTGTCTTTGTCTGTGTTTAAGATTCGTTCGCCAACACTGTGGCAGTGGAACATAATGAGGCATATTAGAATTACAGTAGATATTTAAAAGGCAGGGCAAATCAAAAGGCTTTGCCACGTCTGGGTGGAGCGTAATTGAGCTAGTGTTCTGCTCTATGGGACTGGGAGAGAAAGCCATACTAATCATGCCACTATAATTGATCCTAAGACTTCTTTCTGTTCCACTGGTCATGCCACAGGCATTGCCGAAACACTAACAATAGCATTATTCACAACTCCTCTAGAGTCTTACAATTACGCTGGGTCAATGCATGTTGAATATGCCATCTAATTAGATGAGAATAATAAAGATCATGAATTCAGTTCTGAGACTTAAACTCTAATCAGCTGTTTGGAGACCCAGTGGGGATTCTCAGTTGGCCTTATTGTGCTGTAATTAAGCTCCTTCTCTTCTTTGCTGACTCAAATTAAGAAATCTGTTTCACAAAATATATTTTTACATAATATCCTATCTTAGATGTTATACTCCCTAGTACATGTAAAGGAATCTTTCCGAGAGAGGCATCTTCCAAGAATTACATGGATTGTTTGCATATGCCCAGTAGTAATGATCTGTGCTTAAAATATGAACATCTGGGGCCAGTGTACACAAATCGCTTCACACCCCAGCCTTATCACAACTTAATAACTTTTAACATTATTTTACAAGATGCAGTGAAATTGAACAAAATAAAAATTCCGTGGAGACGAGCAGGCCAGTATCACCGCACAGAGCTTCCTAACTATTTGTAGTGACTTCTTCATTTTTATTTTCACAGTTTATGTGTTAGAAGTCCAACAAATTAAAATTATTTAAGGGCCTTTAGCCAATCTGGAGCTCCTGACATGTGTGGGAAACCTACAGTAGGCTCCAACTTGTAGGCTACTGTTACTCTGCAACAGAACAGTGTGTATGCTCACCTTTTGTAAGATAATACTCTCTTTCGTAACATGCCGTCAATATTTGGCACCCTATCCATTTTAGACACTGCAATAAATCAATATAGAGGGAACATATACAAAACCTGATCATGACAACTTCAGCGTGCTAATGAATGGATACGTGCCAGTGTAACAGTCATCAGAGTGAACATCTCCTTTGATGCCTCATCGAGCAGAAAGCTCTTAAACAAAATGTTTGAAGTGCCTGCCTGTGTAATAATGATTTATAATTCTCTTGAACTAATGCAAAATTTGCTGGTGAAATTTTTTTTGAAATAAAAATAAATTGTGCCCGCAGGGTCAGGCCAAGATTCAAAAGAAGATCACCCAAGAGCAGCAAATGATTTAATAAGCCACCAGCTCCAGTAGGGCATGGAGAGGAGCAGAATGGAGAATTTCAAAGTGTGTCTAATTAATATCAGTTTATTACTATGTCAGTCTTTTTGGCATGAATGAGGGAAGAATTAGAAATATAGAACTGCTTCGCTTAAATATACAGAATAACACTTAAGTCCTTAGGTTAAAATCATAGTCTTAACCCAACCTCCTGTCTTGACTTACCCAAACAAATTTTGAATCTTACCACAGCAAGGCTTTTTTAGCTTTGTTAAAGAAAAAAATCATTAAAAATAGAAAACAACTTCCGAGATTTTTCCATCACCATTATTCCTCAAGGAATGAGTAAATGAATATTTTATATCAGTTGCATCTATATGATTGCATAGTAATTATCATAACCCAAATGCTTGACAAGGTTCATGCAATATGTCAAATTTGCCGGAGAGACAATGTTGAATTCCTCAGATGCTCTGTTTTAATCATAAGTTGGTTTTTCATTACAACATTGTATCTACAGAGGCCAGAAAAGTCCCCAACTGGAGCGAGCAAGTCCTAAACTATCACAAATAAATTTAGCATTTAGCATAGAGCAATTGACAGGTTTCATATACTGTAATCTTACCACAGGAAAAAACAGAATAGTTTCTAGTGTAGTGCTATTTGTCTCCCTCTTTCTTCTTCTAAAGATTCAGAATGTCGACAAACTCCCCTGAAACAGTTGTAATGGGACATCGAGCATAGGAATTAAAACAAACAGCTGAGAAAAATCCTGCTTTTAAACTGAATAGATTACTGTGGTCTGATCTGATTTATATTATTATTATTAACATATACTTATGGTTCAATTCATTCAATAGATAAATAGATTATTGAACTTAATTGTGTAAGAACTAAATAGAAGTTTGTTGGAGTACTGTGGTTGCCCAGTGGTTACAGTGCATGTCACGTAACTGCAGAGTCCTGGCTTTGAGCCCGACTGAGGACCTGTGCTGCATGTCGCACCCCATGTTCCCTCTGCGACCTCTTTTCTACAGTTCGTCAAATAAAGGTGAAAAATGCCCAAAAAACAAATCTTTAAAACATAAGTTATCCACAGATGTAAGGCAACTTGTGTCGTTCCCTCATCTTTGATCAATTCATGCTAAATTTGCAATTGTGCTTTCATAGCAGCTTTAATGTAGATTCTCTTGGTAACAGTAATATTTCTCTAGTAGTGTCCTGGATTGTCTTGGCTACTAACCTTTAGGTTGTAGGTGCAGCACAGCCATGGTGGTGTGAGGCATCAGCTTTATGTTTCACTGTACTGTACGGTACTATGAAATCATAATTAAAATTACATTCAGAAGCAGATTTGACAATTGACCATCAACAACAGCATGTTCTGCTATATTCAGTGCTGTCCTTGTTACTCAATTAGGAAGTAATTAAATCATCATTATTCATAACTCATTATATATTATTTATATATATATATCTCCTCATTTTCTGTCATTTCTCACTGAGAGATTAATTGCAGGGAAAGTTTATGGTTGCTCCTTTACAAACATATGATAAAAGTAGAAACATACTTTTTTTTTTCTTTTTTACAAATAACTGAGCTGGAATGAGCTATTGGCTCTTTCAGTTCATGATATATATGTCCCGCAAAGTTGATTTGCTGTCATATCTCAGAGAACGCCTCAAGTGAGAGCAGAGACACTAAATCAGCCCACAACTCATTATTCAAAACTAATACAGTTTTATTTAAATAATCAAGATGAATGATTTACTGTTGCACTTTTGAATTGTAAAGTGGTATATATTATTATGATGACACATTTGTTTGTTTCTTTTAACCACCCCCTGCCATCACATATTTACTGCTTGAAATTCCCCTGGCACCTTTTCCTACACTCATGTTTGTAACAAAGGGCCGCCCATCCATTTACTTAAGTATATTCCTGCACCAATAGGGAAACAAGAACAAAGTGGCTGCATCCGCAAAGTAGCAGACTTTAATCCCCTACAGGAAAAGGCAACATCCCCAAGTGCTTCTGTCTCTGCCTTTCTGTAAAATGCATAGTCTAGTAAAGGGCACTGGGCACTACAGACTCTTGTCTTACTCTTTATTTCTAAACACACAGCCGATATTAGTAGAGGTTTGTTTAGATGCATTTAAATATAGTTTGTTAGTTTATAAAGAATTTACATGTCTACTTTAAAGAATTGGAAAATTGCTGGAAGTTTCACTCCATTTTATTTTGTTAGTGTGGTCTGTGGGACAAGATTTTCAAATTGTTGCCACAAACATTTTCTGAATTTTGACCTACTTATCTTTTATATTAATTGACATATTGCTGCAAAACTGTTGAAAGCCTAAGAATGTTACAGATTTGATCAAAAATGAGTGCTCCTCCTTTCTAACATTTTATATCATAACATTTTCATTGGAAGGAGAAAGATATGCAAAACCTGTGTTCATGAATAAGATGCTTCTGTGAGGTTTCTTGAATTTGCAGCACTTGTGCTGGCTAAGTTCAGTTTGCGACGCCGTGTATTGCACAAGATGCTCTTTGACACCTCGTCTTTTTTTTTCTTCACATTTATCCTAAAAATTAAAAAGGAGCTTATTGAAAAGAAATTATGAGATGCTCGCATTTGAAATTTTCACCCAGAACCTAATAATGTAAGCAAACATCTACATAGCGAAATATTCCTGTTAACATTATAAGTGCACTTGCTGATAGCAAGTAGAAATCCATAGATCATATTGTGAGACAGCTGCAACGATACTGCCATAAAAAGCTACGAAAATCATATTCATTGAATTACACAAATTACAGATGTACTGAAAACCTCTGAAAACGTGATGATGAATCCCTTTTTTTAACTTCTGGCTGATAATTCATCAGACTACACTGGCAAAGTATTGGGCTTGTGAAAAATGCATGAATTACTAATTAATGAGGCATTCTCGCAACATTTACATATTCATAAAGGTGTGTAATTCACATATGCATGAGCGAGCTGAGTGATAGCTTTGAGAGAATAACACATATTCCGAGAAAGAAACCTTTATTTTGTTAAATTCTTCAAAAAGCTGAGGGAGCAGAGATGCTTTTAAAAAAACATTACGCATTTATTCTTCCCCACAGAAATGCAGTCAAATGCTTTGGGAGACAAATGCACTGAGGAGATGCAATGATGTGAAACGGTATGCAAAATAACATTTTCTGACATATTGTCCCATGTGGATTTTCAAAAGTTCATTTAGCAACCCAGTGTTCCTAACAACTGTGCTCAGAAAATGTGATTGATTTACATAGACAAATGCATTTTCAGTATCATCTCAGGTCACCAACTGCATTGCACACGAGGCAAAATAATCCATTACCTGTGTCTTTTCTTGAATATATTTTTAAATATATATATCTGATACTTACATTTGTCAAAGGTTGTATTTAAAGTCCCAGTGCATTAGACACACATACAGCTGTTGTGTTAGGTTGTAGGTGCACATTTGTGTCCACTCTCAGTACCTATCCTTGGGTTTTAATGCTAAAATCTACAATGATTCTTAGAATAATAATAGGTGAATAATTCCCAATGGGCATTAGTCATCGTTATTTACTGTCAGGATAGTTAAAATTAACCCATAACTGTGCCATGATGTCATCCTTTTAGAAATAAACCATTTCAATGAAGCAGGTCCAAAATGGTTTGGCCAGAGTCGAGGCCTGTCCCTCTTCTGAGAGTGCCTCTCCATTGTTTGAACCTTCTCACAAGGGTTTTGTGAAAGCTGCCCTAAATATGGGTTAAAAAAAAAAGCACAAATAACATTCAGATGGTTCCTAGGCTTTCCTCACAGTTATGCACCAAAGAATGACAAGTCCAACAAAACCATGTCGAGTTTTTCACCCTGTGCCATTGTCTTTCCACATTAACTCCAAGCTGGGCCTTTTCAGTCAGGCCAGAGTTGTGTCAGGCCTGCTCGGACACAGCCCAGCTTCAGCAGCAGGCTTGGCCTCTTTAAAATACCATGCAGAGTCTGATTCACTCCTTTATTCCATAACAAAAAATGGCTCTTGGATGCTTTGTACAAAATGTCTAATGAGAAAGAACACAAAGTAACAAGTAAGAATGGCGTCTGTGGCCAAGTTGACACATCAATTTTAAAGTGAAATCTTTTGTGTGTCAGGGTATTGTCTTAGCCAAGAACAGGAAGTAATAAAGTTTAGTTTTTTAAAACTCCAAAATCTGAGAAAGCTGAAAAACCAAAATGGAAAAAAATTAAATGTCTTTAAAAAGTGACAAATACAAATATAAAAAACAAACAAACTACAAACAAGAAAAGCAAGATGAGATTTATTAAAGATGCATTAAAGCTATTAACAAGAATGTCACTTCAGGATGCTTAAGTTTGAGTTTAACCTTGCAGGACTTTTGGAAGACACTCTGAGCATCAGGTGCAGGGTTTGGCAGCTGCACAGGGAGCCTGGTGGGTCAGCCCTTCTCTGGGAGCAGCTACTCCACACTAATCTATTTTAAACCATCTGTGAAATTAGCAAGATCTCCTAAGTCCTTCACCTCCAAGGATTAAAACATTGCTAAGGTTCTAGGCGGTTCTTACATACTGTTCTTGTATACACGTTTAATGACTCTTGAGATCAATCCTAACATATTTTCTAACCCCTGTGCTAGAAATGGATAGTAATAAGCTTAAAGTCACGTGTGTGTAAAAATACAAAGAAGATTGTGAAGTGTTGCTACAGGCATGGAAATTTAAACAGATACAATTTTATTTAACATTTTTAAATTCCTAATTGAATTCTGAAAATCATCAACATCGACTGTTGTCCCTTCATCAAGCAACACCAGAGAGGCCAAGTCTCAGCTGTTTTAAAGGCGTACCTCTGCCAAAGCCCGTACAATGATGTCATGAGTCAACTCTAATGAGAAAATCAGATAAATAGCAGCTGTTCTTGGGGAAATGGTGCTGTCTGACAAATTCACTGGGTGCAGCGGCTGTAGCATTGAGCAGATCCAAATGAGTAAAATATTGTTCCAGGCGCTCCTCACTGCTCCCCTTTCCTCCGGTGTTTAGTCATCAGAGTTGTGAAATAGCAGTCCCGCCGCTACACGACAGTTTCGCTGTAATAATTATTATCTGCTGTTCAAACATGCACATCTTTGTACAACTGTGACAGTTCATCCAAACAGGCCACTTACTAACAGCAGTATTACTCTCCATAGCTCACCAGGCTCCCAATTATTTCTCCCAACATATTATTTGGCTCACAAAAAAATGTATGAGAACAATGCAAAGCAAAAGCAGCTAAAAATATTCAAAAAAAGTATTCCTTACTCACAATTAACATAACACCAACTCAGCAGTGCTACGGCATAATGTTGCAAACTCACTCGCATAATAATGCAAAGACAAATACATAAAGCACAGAGCTTTTCTCAGTGCCATTAGTTGTCATATAGGGTTGGAAAATTACTATAAGATTTATTGTGCAGAGGTAAACGCTAGCTTTCCATCTATAGCTGGCAAGTGTTTGCACAGACATCTATTACAGACACTGCAGTTAAACTGTAGCTTCCGGATGATTTTAGAAAGGCAATGTACCCCACAGTGATAAAAGACAAAGTGATGGACGTTGACAACAAATAAAAAACAAAATAGTTCCCCCAAATGTTCAAAAGACTTCTTTTCATTCATTTTCTGTAGGTGAGTGAAACTGCAAGCCGTACATCAGTAATAACCACACTCAAAATTAATTTGAAATGTTTTACCCCTTGCATCAAGAAAGACATTATTTAAAAAGGTAGCAGGGTGTAGAACTCATAATAATTATGATGATAATGAGCCATAGGTGGCAGAGATCCAGAGAAGAATGATGGACATAGTCTGGGCTTACAACACTCAAGATGACCTCTGGCACACATTCACACAGTGAGCCTTTATGTCTGTTTTCAGGAGGCCAAGGAGCCTTAGGACGTATGCTTGTAGATATTGGGCCTCATGCATTATTCATGTTCTTGAAATTTGTTCTTGAGAAAAGTCATGAGAAAAATTTACACTGGATTCATGACATGTTCCTAAACTGACGATTTTGCTCATACGTCTGTTTTTATATTGATAAATTGGTTTCGTAATCGAAAGTGCGTTCTTGTTGTTCTTCTTTAACATAGGTAGAAACCCCCCGATGCCATAGAAGGACATGAGTCTGCAGGGTCGTGGGCACACAAAGGACTCGCACACCAGGCTCACCAGAGTCTTCAGAGTGGTCTTGAGTGTGAGTAAATTTTCCTTTTGGGTTAAATCTGCCAAACTGAATGTTTTATATCCAGATTAAATATGCTAAAAACCTTTAATATTGCACCACAATATGCTTGTATACAGTGTGCCCTCCTCATACTGAATTACATAAAAAACTCAAGTTGTAATAAAATTGTTTAAAATTAGCGGTGCATCATTGATCTACAGTAATTGCAACTGCACAATGTCAGCCTGGGTGGCTAGGTAACCGTAAAAGACAACCTGTTTGCTCATTATCTAATCCCCCAACAAAGAGATGACCGGTCAATCTGTGTTTAAGCAGTGGGGCAAGGCGATAACATGCATCTTTTCATTTTGCTTCTGTATTGCTAAATTTACCAACTTCAGACCCTTGTAGTGACTTTTTTTTAAAAGGATCTCACAGCAAATTTAACAACTAGAAATGACTACTTTTCATGTGGTGAGTTGCTTAAATTAGTCAACGAGTGTTATCTGCTGTGTGGGGGACAGAAAAGCAGTCAAAGTGAAGCACAACTTGAGCTGACAAAGGGCTGAACGACTATACCACATTATCATATCATTGGTATGTGTATTTCCCATAATAACCAAACAGGTAGACTTATTATGGGTGACTGTTTGTTGATTGTATCGCATTTGCAATATTGCCCTCAATCAACTGAGCAACAACAACTCCCTGGTGTGCCTGAAAACCTCTGCAATTTATGTAAATGTAACTGGTCTGCGGACCCAGTGCATACTCTGCAAACCTCCGAAACCTGTCGAAACCTTGCAATTTGCAGCCATGCTGATTCTATGCAGCTCCTTGTGGATGGTTAGCTCATTGGCCCTGTGGGAACCTCGACCCAGCCACCTCCTTTTGCACCAAAACATGCCAATAATCCTAGTCCAAATAGATATATACTGCAGACCAGCCTGCACACATGCCAGATGCATATACCTACAGCATACTGTACGTACTACAGTATATACTGAATAATCATGAGCTCAACTTTTAATGCAATGAAATGTAACTTTGATGATGCTGTAAGTAAATGCATGTTCCAGAGACCTTTCTTTGGATGTTTCAATTGAGTGTATTTGGGCCTGAGTTGAGTCTGATCCGATACTTATATTCACCTACTTGGTGTTTAGTAAATTTAGCTGTAAAAAAAATGTAGTAAAATGTAGCTGGATTGGAGACGATACAGCTTCTCATAATCTGTCAGGGAAATCTTTGTAATGCAACGGTGGCTCAGTTGGTAGGGCAGGAATATACAAACCCCACGGTTGGTGGTTTGACTACTAGTTCCTGGCCACATATCAATGTGTCCCTGGACAAGTCACTGAACCCTGAACCATTGGTGCATTAAGAGGGCTGCCTGTCCACAAGAATTCCCCTAAAGGGATTAATAAGGTATTATTATTATTAATATTATTATTATTATATTGAATGGCTAATTCTGTAATTCAGTGCACAATTATTAAGATGATGACAAAATCCTGTCTCACCGCATTATATCCCACTGAGGTTGTGGTTTTCCTATTATTGAAACTGGCCTTCTTCATCTGAATCAGAACAGCCTTTGAATTTCTGTTGGCACCCAGCACTATTTTTGGTCAGCATGCTCCTCAAGTACTCTCAAATGTTGAAATATGTAGACAAAATGTCAGCCAAAATCAACATCTAGGCTTTTTTCTGTAACTTTTTTTTTTTTTTTTTTTACATCCATTTATGTCCGAAATGGCCAGTCAATTGCTAAAGTATCCGCAGCTATCTGGCTACAGCAATACAGTGAACATTGGCAAAGTTGTTTTCCAGTCTTTATGAGCCTTGCAGACTTGCAGACTATTGTCACGTGGAAACAGGAAGTATAAATTGGTTTTAAAATGTAAATAAGCCTACTCTCCACAAAAGAGACAGTTTGTTATAAGCTATAAACTTTGTGTATGAGGAAGTTATAGTTTAAGTAACAAATAGAACCGATATGTTCTCTCATCCAAATGTATAATAATATTTGCACAGCAATAATATAAATGCTATTGTAGAATAATAATTGTATAAAAAAATCACTTATTTCACTTGCTTTCTTATGGACAATTATATTTTATAGGTGGTATTGAGCTATAAATACATAATACAGCACACAGTGCTAATAATATTAATAGATTATCTTTAGTTATTAATAAACTGACACAATAAGATAACAATAAACATGTACAAAACTAAACCAAGTAGTATTTTACGCTCCCTTTTAAGCAAACTAGTTTTGACTTTGCATGTTTTATGCAGTAAACAGTTTTCTTAAACTTTATCATCAGTGTTCTTACCAAATTATTGTACAGCAGTTAAATATCAGCTGGTAAAACTAGCTTTAAAAATTAATAATCTCTGTCTCAGGGAAAACTATTAGATAGCCAAAGCATAACACAATTTTAATGGCATTCTTGTGTGCTTTTTAAGACACCTGTCTAGTTTATCTGATGGATAAGCATCGCAAAATAGATGGTTAAATGAGGGTTAGGGTAAAAAAAAAGAATTACTCAAATCTTAAAACAAAAGGTCTCTTTAATTTGTAAGTGTCAACAGCAGTACAAAAGATGGAGTGATGTGAGAAGCTTTCTGTAACACAATGTCTGTCTCCTTTACAGAAAGGGAAGAAATTCTTGAGGTAAATGAGCTTAAACAGGCAGTTATTCAACCCATTGTTACATTATTACAATGGACTGAGACATACAGAAAATGATGTTACATTATAATATGCCTGAATTGATCCTGTGGGGATAATTTAATCATATACAGTATACACATTTCTGTGGCGCACAGATGCACCCAAATGTCTCTCTCATTGGTTTGTTTTTACTCGATATAGTGTATTAATACTACCAAAGCTGAAGAGAATGCTCTCCACACACACCACTGTAAAATTATTCACCTTAAGTTTACCTCACGTCAATACTGCACATGGAAACCAAAGACTTGCTGGTGTACACTTTGAAGCCAAGCAAAACAAAACAAAACAAACATAATAAAAATTAGTAACATTTTCTTTTTTTTTTCCTTTTTAGCAATAATACCCCTAGCAAATAATTGATCTTTTGTACTGTATAAAGAAGAATGTGAACACAAACGTGATGGCAACATTTTTTTAAGTTGAATTAAAAACTTTACATTGGACTGTACAAGATATTATGATAAACTATTTACATATTCCGACATAAACTTTTTTTTAAAGCAGCAACAGACACTATGTATTTCATTTTCTCTAATAATACCCGAACAATACTTGCCATGGGCCTAGGTACCTGCCAGGGAAAAAAAAAAGATTTCTACGCAGAAAACTGTATCAGGCTGCCAACAATTTCAAAACAATGGCTCCAGTGATAGAAGAGCCACACACAGTGTTGCTTGAGAGACAACTCTAAAAAGCAAAGTACCAAAGACAACTATAAATGTTGTCCTGAACAACAAATTTTACACTTCTGAACAGCAGCTAGCATTTCAGTCCAGCATGTCAGTGAATTGTGCTGATTAAATTAACAGAGAACATTCCCACCATATACATCACAAAGTTCATACAGAAAAACAAAACCCAATTACAGTAAATAATGTTGAAACAGCATACAAGCGCTTGTCTTCAGTTCATTCACACCATTTGCATATCTAACAAGTGGATTAAGAGAAAACAATTGTGAGGGCTACATTTGCAGATGGCTGGATAGTCGTGAACATCAGCAACATACAGAAAGATGGCAAAGGAGAGAATTAACTAAAAGGAATGCACAACATGTGTGCATTTTGCCACATTAAAACACATATTTGCACACTCCCACTTAAAAAAAAAATCTATAAACATTACTTGTGTTTGAAATAATCATTCATAAAAAACACAACTTTTGTTTATCATGATGCCAGATGCATGCAGAGTTTTCAGCTCCTCACAAGAAATTTGCCACGTAACTGAGTTCTGCAGTAAACATAACACAAGTGAGGATGGACAGCGTAGAACTTCTGTCATGACTGGAAACAATTAAAATGAGTAATTCTTTAACATCAAGTGCTTGTTGTTTAAATTAGTACCATACTTGAATTGAGTAATGTGTTAAGTCTAATGAGTACAGCTTTGATTGGTTCTTTGAATAGTCCAGGGAAGATTATCAAAACATAAGCAAGTGAGGCGTGTCTCCCTTTCCCAGGTGCTCTCTTCCAATAAGCAGAAACAAAACAGCATCTACATGAGGTACAGTGACTTGTCAGGTTAAACAACATGAAATCACATACAAAAACAAAAAAAAATTAAAACAAAAAATAAAATAGAACAGCCAAATACATAACTTATACTTCACTAATGAACAAAAATATATATCCTATGTTATATTTACAATAAAATCTAAATGAGATGGTGAATTCACTGAAAACCATTTTTAGCTCCAATTCAAATGTTTTTTTTTTTTATTTCACTGATTGTCCATGTTGTTTTACTGACAATTTTAGAGCCAGCACTGGCTAATAATAAATACAATATGTCGATACTCTACAGTTTCAAATACAATATACAATGCACTGAAGTCTGAAGTCTGGTGTTTCACGGCTAACTGAGCCTGCTGTTGAATTCTGCTCACTTTCTTGTGCTGAGTCTCTCCCCTAGGCAGCCCTGAAGCTTAAAGAAAGTGTTCATTCATCACATGTGTCTTTGCATAAATAAACAAAATAAGTACACAAAAAAATGACTCCAACCTGGCAACTGTGAGAGCAAACCCACTTTAGTCCAACTGGGGAATTTTGTTCATTCATGGTGTTTATCCTCAAACAGCTTCACATTAATCAGAATTGATAAAAATACAATTTATATCCAGTGCTTATAACACTTATGAAACATCGTCTCCTCACGACTTTTTTCTTTTTTTTTTTTGTTGTTGTTGTCTTTTTTCCTTTTTTTTTTTTTTTTTTGCTATATAAGCACAGTCAAGTTTCAGTTCTGTGAAGAGTCCTTTTTAACTACCAGCCAACTAAACCAGTGTGGCATGGTCATGACAATATTTACAATCACATACAAATCAATCTAACGACCAGCAAACAGGAGCAAACAGCTTAAAAATACCAAACAGGTTGACTTGGAGGGAAATCAATTTGGGTTTGTTTGTAGGAGAGCATCTTTGAAATGTTTTGTTCCTCAAAATGAGAACAATGTAGAAAAGATAAGATAAAAGAAACAAAGGAATTATTAATAGGTGGTTTAAAATAAGAAAACTACAAAACTTAATATGAATCCTTCCAAAAAGTAGAAACAATGCAAGCCAGCACTATGGGTATTGACAGAATACAGAAGATAATGGTGCTAAAGAGATATAAAGAGCCATCTGTACCAATTAGACCTAGGAGAAAAATGCAGTGACCAGCAGTGGTGATCATGACCAGTTAAATACAGTGACCAGCCATTCAGATCCTTCAAAAACCTATGCGCTCTTTCTGAAAATGGACAGGTTCAAGGGCAAGGGAGGGGAATAGCTGGACTCATGCATTAATAATGCTGTATTTCAGATGATACCCAGTCGTCAGTCATTTTAATAATCCCCCACAGCTTGATGTACTTGTTCCATCTGCTCGCCAGTGCCTGGTGATTGGGCCAGGGTGGGAGCCCTGTTGAGGCCTTACTTCCAGCACTTTGATGGAGAGCACAATGAGGGATGCACACCCCATTTTTATTGTTTCCCATCCCTCCCTGGTGTTTTCTCCTTCTCTGAGCCAGATGGTGCCCCCTGGGTGCTGAGGTTACCATGGGCAGGGGTCAGAGCAGGGCATAGCAGGGAGGGGAGCCACTTAGACCTTCTGCCCCGAAAAGAAGAGCTGAGTCGCAACATCAAGGCCCTGGCCACTGGAGGAGCTGTGTCTAGCTGCAGTCTTCAGAAGGTCACCACTTGTCAGCTTTTTGCTGAAATAAGGGTGCTTTCTGTCCCTTGTTTCAGAATCATGTTGTCATGATGTCTTTTTTAAATGCAAGAGGTAAGTGCAGTCCAAAGCTGACAAGATTATTCAATTAGTCGATGACAGAATTGATGCAAGTGCTCAAAATCAGTGTTTTAGGTCACCTTTGTTGGTAATTGATGAAACAAACATGAGCTTAGCCTGTACTGTCCGTTTAGAAATATCCACATGAGCTGTCACTACTTTTAAGACTTCTACAGTAATCAACTCATTGCATCAACCCGATGGCCGTGCTCTACTTTAAGACTTCTTAGTGTCAGTTTAAGATTTACAATGTATAAAAAGAATTAAGATCGGGGAAAAAAAAACAAAGTTTTAAGACCTAAGACTTTAAACTTGCCGTCCAAATGTGGCTAAAGCGTTTAAAAGAATGTACTGTAGCTACACATTGTACAACATCAATTTGAGATTGTAATGCCCCCAAAGCTGCCTTTCGCTGCACGTCCAATCCCACAGATTGGAGGCCTTTGGCCCTTTAGCATTCTGGCCTGATTACAATCACTCTGATTAAGACCTTGGTGAGTCAGACTGGGTTGCAGAGCTGGAAATGAGTGAACGATGCCACAGTGCTCTGTGTGGACTGGGATAAGGAAATGAAAAGGCTGGCTGGTTTCATTGATGATCACTGCATTGGGCTCCCTGGAGAACAGCTAGCGTCATAAGCTACCATCCAGATATGTCACATACTGTAACCTCCTGCAGAGCCTGCTGCCTCAAAGTTCCTGAGTTTCATTTGTTTATTCTGTTAGGGTAAATTAAAGAAAGACTGGATAATGAAGCTGCATTAAGAGATCAAGAGATTGTCTAAGACTCATGAAGCCTCTCCCAAAAGACTTTACAGATTTTAGAAACAACTTGAAATGTTTGGCACTTCTGCACTAAATTTTGTGTAATAACAAGAACAACATCATAATAATATGTAATTTCCCTCTATAATAAGGTGGAATCACTCCGTGCGAATTTTGAGATATTGTATACTGATACTATTTTACTCTTGATTTAAAACATTCACAAGCTGTTGGCTGGCACACTATACCTGAGTGAGAATATTATTCCCATCTTGAACAGTTATGTAAAATATCAAAATCATCTAATTGTAGAGGAAAACAAGGTAAATTATTGTAAGAATTATAAGTTTGTATCAAATGTTCAATTTCAAGTTCTGTATTTTGTTCTAGGCAACAACCGCACTGTGTACATGTTTATGATCACAATGAAAAAATAAACAATGATTAAAAAAATCTACATTACTACAACCAAACTGCTTCACACACTTGAAGAAACACTTAAGACCAAGTAGCTTTTGATTCTGATGAAGCCACATCTGCATGCTGACTCCTAGATGATTAGTTGTTTTTTCTGTTTTTAAACCTTTGTGGTGTCATTTTTTTTTTTATCTTTCCCTCCTCAGATCAGACCAGCCCACAGGGCATCCTCCTGTATGAGTGTTGTAGCTCTTAGTTGGCGCTGACTGGTTCTTGTGTGTCATTTTCACTACTATAGTCTGATTTGGGCTCATCCTCGAAATCTTCATACATGTCCATTTCATCCTCACCATTGACTGGCTCACTGTTGTTTGCCATGGTATTAGGCTCTAGCTTCATGTTATAGGTGCTCTGAATGACGGGAATGGATGGCTCAGGACTCGCTGAGGCACTCGAGCACTCTGATGTCATCTGAGGTGAGGGTGTGGTGGTGGCCATGGTGATGGCCCCGGGATAGACCATACTGGCGCTGGTGGTGATGGGAATCTGTGGTGGCTGGCTGGATGTGGGAGAAAGGGACACATTTCTGATTAAACACTCTTCATTTGATACAAATTGAATCTTGAAAAATGATAAAGAATGGATAGAAAGAAAGAAAACGTGTTGCTCAAAAAGTAAGAAGTGGGGTTTTCTGTTGTAGCATTTGAACTGAGATGGTTGGATGAGGGGTTTCCCACAGCAGAACAGTCAGCTTTGAGCCTTCAGCTCCGTAAAAATGATTTGGGAAAAGAGTGGTTCTCTTGACAGCTCCTGTTTTGAGCTGTTCAGAAACACTGCCCAGTTTATTGGTGACATAAAGCCAATATGTTGTTAGTGCTGTTCTTGTCTGCTGTTGCGCTAGATGATTGATACTCCAGTCACTGAAGCTTATGACTGACAAGGGAACACCTGGAAAAGGGTTCTCCTTCCAACCACACAGTAAATTAAAGTGTTAAGCTTCAGACTCCAGCCCTCCAGGCTTCTGTAAGTCTATACTTACAGCATATATCCTGTAATAATGTCTGCACTTCATGCTCCATTTGCAGACTGCTATTGTCTAAAATTATTAAATCACAGCTATTGAAAAATGCTATTAGTGTGAATGTCAGGCCCTTAAGTTTAAACCAATACACTAGTGGTTAACTCAACACTTGGAAATAGTGCATATATTGTATGAGAACTGACTCAGGGGAAGGGCACATTTTATTAATGTCTGTGCGTTAGTGCAGTGGGTTTGTGGAGTTTTTTGACTGTGCGCCTACCCAACAGTGAAGAATTGCCTCATCTCTTGTCGCCGTGAGCGCATCATCTGCTTGTACTCTCCAATGCGAAGTTTTTTTCCATCGATAATGCAGGTCCTCTTAGGCCGTGGCTTGTATTTGTAGTTTGGGTACTTCTCTAGGTGGAGTTTACTCAGACGAGCCTGCTCCTCATAGTACGGCTGCTTGTCCTGGTTCGACATAGCCTTCCATCGAGAACCTACACAACACAGCAGATTTAAATTTCTGTATTTTAACGTTAGCAGGAAAAAACTATTTGACTAACTAATAGTAAGAATAATTAAAGAAGTAATTATAGATGCAATTTCTAAAGTATGGCAGATTATATAATGACATAAGCAGAAAGTCAGACACCGTGCAGTTTTGCCAAAATCTAGAGTGCAATTACCATCCAGTCACATTTTACTGCATTGATTCAGTGCTTAATTGAAGAATAAATGCTTTTCCAGCAAAATAATGATTCATCAAGATTTATTATCCATTTATTGAAATCATCAAGATTTATTGTCCATTCTCCACCACCCTCGTGATTGCTCTGCCTTTAGTATGCACACTATCTGAGACAAGAGACATGCTACAAACAGTAAGGACAAAGCTAATGTAGGAAGTTCTAAAGCTCTGAATTGTCTTAATAGGTACTTGATGACAGCAGTTTTAACAGCTCTGATGTATGGACTTCAGTGCTGGGAGGACAAGACTGGTTTGTTCTGTCATTTTTCATTAAAAATACTTATATGTGGCGTACAATGGCCTATGACGGAAAAAGCTCCTAAGGTACAATGAGAATTCACATTTATGGGGGAAATCAGATAACGCAAGTGCTGTTTTATAGTGGTGTGGTACACAAAAAAATATATTTGCTGTCTCTACAGTGTGTCATGAAAGGTGTTATTTTAACAGTGAGCTGGAAAAAGTGCAGGTTTATTACTTTTATCAACAGCTAAGGATTAACTGACTTAAGATTTTTTTTTGTGCAACTGAAAAACCCCTTTTCCCCCCTCACAGCAACAGTCATGCTGTCTTAAGTAAGGGTACCTTTAAATATTTGTTGCACTTAATTACATTAGCTGTAGAAAGACTTACCCAAAATCTTGCTTATGTTGGAATTGTGCATGTCAGGGAAAGCCTGGAGGATCTTGCGCCGCTCATCCTTGGCCCACACCATGAATGCATTCATTGGTCTTTTAATGTGTGGCTCGCTGTTGTTCCTTCCTCTGGATTCTCTGAAGACTCGTGCCTCGGCTGATCCAGCACCTCCTGTTGGCCAACAATAATAGGGTTGGGGTTTATCTGCAGAGCCATTGACTTCCCTGGACCCTGGAATAGCCAGAGTAGGAACAAGAAGAGAGAGCGAGGCAAGACATTGATTTAATGACGAGCCATGTTCAAACTCTCCTTCATCTACTGTCGTCACTGCTGTCATAATCACGACCATGATTAAAAGCAGTGCAAGGCTACAGACTCTTATGGACAGGGCAGACTTTCTAATGAGTCCTTGAGGCCTTCGTATATGCTGCCCTGTTTATGTTATTTTGCTATATAAACTTTGCTTGGTAGGAATAGATGAACAGTCTATTTTAGTAAATGGTTTTATGGGCTCTCTGATAGAACTTGATAAAACTTGCACAGATTCAAATACATATATTTGCCAATGAGAAGAACAAATATAGCACTTGCTCGAAAAAGTCAGAGCTGTAGTGAACCACTTTCTCACTATTCCTCTCGCCTTCAAGCATATATACAAGCACAAACAAACAAACCGGGCACACATTACCACTGAGTGTGTGTGCTGACTCTCCAAGAGCCGTTTCTCAATCAGGGCATTCACAATCAGCATAAGAGAGTTTCTCTCAGTATTAAACTGTACATGAGGCTGATAATGATTTCTGTTTGCATGCGCATTTGCTTCCTTTTATATGTAAGATGTGAAAGAATTAAATAAAAGCGGTATGAATATTTAAACAAACAAAAACATGTTGATAAACAAGGCTTGAAAAATAAGACAAAAAAAGCCTTCCATATGCTACGATACATCTTTAATGATCTCAAATCTGGAAAAGAAAGCTTGGGATGACTCATGCATATTTCATCATCCACATGTGAAGCCTTCTCATTAGACCATTCTACTAGCAGCCTTGGCACATGTTACCTGGGGTTTGATTTCTATTATTATTTCAGTTGATAAACAAAATCACTCTTAATGAGTAATGGAGGGGTGTGCAGATGTATTAATTTCAGATGCACAGAAACCTTGCTCTGCTCTAATTACTGAATGTGCTGAAGAGTTTCACTGTCTTCACTTCAGAAGAGCATGTCTTCTTTTCTAAACTACTGTATTACTGGAGACAAGTACTGAAATGGCAATATCTGTAGCCACACGGGCAGCACCTAAAATAGAGATCGGGGTGTGATGGAAGTTGGTTTATGCTCCCACAGAATATTTGAGGTCGATCTGTGCTCTAGAAAACCTGTTTCTAGCATCCCAAATTGATTTAACATATCCATCAATGATTCAGTGATGTTGTGAGTAATTTTCTTTGGTTGTGCATGTCGTCACAATTTAACGCTGTGTGCACACAAGATGCGATTCTGTGTATAACTGTTGGGGCAGTGTCAAATGAACCCAGCGTGTGCACGAGATAGAAATTTTGTTGTCAGTTGGGGAGGATTATGCTCTAGTCTGCCCCCACATGGCTGACCTCTCTACGCAATAAAATGTGTGAACAACGATGTCAATATCACAGCCATTATCTACTCCTACACATCCATCAACTGCGAGTATATCCTTGGCCTTAGCTCATCATAATCTTGTATCATTTGATTTTAATTATAAAGTTTGACTTGTTTCACCAAATAGCCTAATCTTCCAAACATGTCTTTACTTAGTCTCTTTTTAACAATATGTAAAGTAACCCAAACATGCATGTAAACATTATTTTACATACATACCACATTTCACCCAATGTTTTTGAGTTACTTTCAAACGCATCTTATTCTGTTTGCTTCTGCCTCCTAGAATGCCACAGGCCTTAAAGCCATCATGAATTCACAAATAATACACTACATTTGCTGCCACCGAACCCCACAGTACGTTAATTTCATTTAGCATGCACTCACTGTACAGGATGAATTGATTTCACTTTGTTTGGTTTTGACAACCATGTTTATTGTGCAATGAAATGTGGTGTGGTGGAGGGCTGACAGTATCCATCAACGCGGGGCAATCTGCTGACTGCCGGGGCCAGATGAAGGTATTCATTAGCTCAGGAGCGCAGCGCTCACTCAGACACGACAGCCAGTGTCTGTGCCCCAAGATCGCTTGCTGTAATTTACGATGCTTCTCGTGCCATTACTCTATCACTGACACTGATTCAGCAATTTATATACTGGTGTGCATGCATATGGGCAGAGGTGAGCTTCTTATGGGGAGGGGGACAAAACAACCGCCTGCCATCAGCTAGTGCCACATCCATAGTTAGCCAGGAAACCAGCCACGTGACTTGGTTGATTGGAGGGAAGCCAGATGAGGCATGGAACATAGAAAAGTGCCTGTCTGCTCTGTCTGATGATACAGAAAGCCGTTCAAATGAACAAGAGCAGTGTTACATCATGTACACCCATACTGAGGTGGCAGGTGCTTTGGTCCTGGGTGTGTAAAGAAGAAACTGATGTAGGTTTGAAGCTGACTCAGACCTGAGACCACCTCTGGGAAACTAAGCTGTAATTATATTGTTCACGGTAATCTTCTTGCTTACAGTACAAATTATATATATATATATATATATATATATATATATATATATATATATATATATATATATATATATATATATATAGCATGACGCAGCTTTGACATTGCAAATGAGCACTAACTTTTTTTTTACTCAGGAGGGACAGGACATTTAGGAATCAGCTAGTTAGGTGTGTGATTGTGTAAATAAACACAGATGTTTAGCAGTGACAGGGGCAGGGCCCCTGGGTGGTAGCTGGGGAAGGAGGGAACCAGAGGGAGTGCTGCTTAATAGAATTTATTGTGATTCATGAGGCCCGCAGCTCAAGTGTGACAGAGCGATATGAGAATCCTCTTTTAATTTGTCTCTCCTGGAAACACGGCAGATGAGCAGCATGAATTACAGTGAGAAAGACAGTGTGTGTGTGTGTGTGTGTGGGGGGGGGGGGGGGGGTAACATGGAAATAAGGAGAGCAGATAACGAAGTACCACAAAAAAGTGAGAGAAACTGAGAGAATGCAGTGAGGCCCGAATGCCTGTCACACCTGTGAACTGCAGGTTCAGACTCGACCACGTACCGAGCCAGAGGGTAGCACTGCCCCTGCCGTCCCCTCTCCTCGCCCTTTTCTCCTCCTTACTCATTTTTGTTCTGTGGGCAGACACATAATGTCACAGAGGAATCCGCTCGAGAGGATGAGCCTCAGTGAGCAGGCAACAATCACGCATACCTGCCAAGCCCTCCCTGTTGGGATCAAATCTAACACCTCCGACTGTAGGTATTTACTGCTGACAATAGAGCCTCTCCCTCAGAGCAGGATCAGGCTAGATTCATGCACATGGATAGACAGGACACAGCGCTCAGTGTCCCTGCTCCAGCCGGACCTCATATTCTAATTAAACCATTACAAATGAAGTGATCTTAATCCTACAGTATAACAACATGTCAGTCCTTTCTATCCTTTCCAGTTGAGACGATCTGCATGATCTAGTACAAGTGCATGCATGTAGAAACATGGGAACAAACAGCCAACCTGTTTAAACATGCAGGCTAAGACTTTTACTTTTGTCTGTCTGCTTTATCCTCTCTCTTATGCATTTAGCCTAAAAGTGGTGTCTAATCTTTCACAACATCCCAGCTTTGCACACACAAAGAAACAGGAACAGCAGCTCATGGGGATAGATTTAAATTTGCCAACTTCAAAACAGAACTTGCTCATTGATTGTGTTGACCCGCTCAGCTATTGTTGTTGTGATCTCTGAACCTCCTCATCTAAGCTTTCTTCAAGGGAAAGTCCTCAGCAATAAAAGCCAGAGGCCGATTCCCACGGCCTCACAGTGGAGGAAAAATGACAAAAATCTCTTGAAACAATCATCTGATGCAAAGCGTCATAAAAAGTCTGCGCTGTAGAATGTAAAGTGAACCACCACCAGTGATGTGTAGAAACAGTGCTGTTCTACTCATCCCATCCCATCAGGACTTTTTTTTAGAGACATTGCTCAGCAGAAGCAGCTTTTCTCACTCTCTGGTTGATATTATCACACTGGGCGTTTAGATCAATTCGGTTTCCTGCCTCCACGCATCTTTCAACAACTTCTTTGTTCTCATTGATGGGGGCGACTTAGACAAACACACAATGTAAGCTATGTAGCAGCTCCATACCATATGCGAATGAACAGAGTGTCTGGCTGGGCTGATGCCTTTGTGGTATTTGGTGATGTTTTCATCAGAGCTTAAAAAGACCTAATGAATTTGTGGTGGGATCATGCGTGTGGCTCGTGGCTTTATGAAATGAATTAAATCCTATCTGGTTCCATTTCTTTGCTGGCTCAATTCTTTTTACCCTCAGTCTCAGTCTTCAAGACTTCGGTTGCTGCATGCTTTGCAAATATTAGCTTAAGCAACCTAAAGCTTTCTGTGAACTGCTGTGATGAAAGAAGTCCGCTGTACACTGGGCCTCTCAATGTGGCTACTCTGTTCTGGAGGGAGAACTGCTTCACACCAAGGGGCTTTCACACCCTGTGTCAGGGTTGGAAGGTACACCCAGTAATTTTCCTTTTTAGGAAACACCAAACTATATTCAGTGTTTTCTGAACCACAGATGAAGTGTTTTTGAAATACAGAAGAGATTGAAAATGAATTTCCCTCCTTCTGTACCAAAAATAATTTAATTTACAACGTTTATAAAGTTATGAATTCCGAGCACATTCGGCAAGCATTGATTTGGCAATTTGCTGGTGAAAATCAGCATGTCTGTCAAGTTATATCAAGTCAGTGTTTTCTTGGTTATTAAAGAGAACACCGATCAACTGAAATTAAATAAATACTGACTGTTACTATGTAATAAGGTATGCCGGGGAGCCAAGCCTCTGTTGGTTCAAGGAAGAGAAAAACCTCACAACAAAGATTTCAAAGTAAACATGTTCTCAGAAGAGTAAACACTTTGTGGTTTACATCATGAAACCCGGCTTCACATCATTCCCCCGTATGTGTTTTCCTGTTGGTAAAACTGAAAGAGCCAGGCAGATGTATTTGTGATGTAAGAGAAGAAATGCTAACTGTGTCTGAGCTGTGTGTGGTGCCCTGGCTCCCAGTCACTTCCCCTGGGAAGAGGACCTCTCCTCTCCTTTAACCTCTGTCTGCTCCTAATCCATAGCCCACTGGGAACACTGATGTGAGGCGTCTGGCACAAGCCTTTCCCTCGGCCCTGAGCAGGACTTAAAAGGACACAACTGCCTTGGTGTGCGCTCTGTTTCGGTCCTGACTCCACAGTAGCCACAGAGGGAAGGTTCCCACTGGGAGAATGAGCACTCCGAGCACATCTGTCCAAGGAGTCAGACGGGTGGGATGGGATCTGCTGCTGTGGCTCACATGGGAAACATGTCAATGACTCCACTAAATATATCTCTAATTCTCATCTTCAGTGCTGGGTGTGATGTGAAACATGATTATAAGACATTTCATTAGAGTTGGTAAACAAACATTTTATGGGAAGTAGGTTTTTTTTATATAAAAGTCTATGTGAACCAATTATGTTGGGGCTTTTCTTTCTAAAACTGATGGGAAATGTGTCTGAAATGCCATTTAAAGTTGTTGATGGGTTACATTGTCCTGAGAAATATCTATCCTTCTGCCTTGAGTCTCTTTGAGGCATCAAAGATGAGTCAGAAGCATTTTCCTCTTTGCTCTGGCTCTGAAGTGCCATGGAAACTGCCACAAATATTTATGTTGGACAAACATTGGTGCACTGAGGTACTTCTTGCTCCTGTGTAGGAACCAGTGCCACAAAGGGAGATGACGCTTTGTCACACTGGTGCAACACGAATTTACAAGCACAACAGCAAAAGGAGCCGAGCCTGTAAAAAAGCCAGCTTTGTCCTCGGGCACCCTTGTCCTCCAGCCACCTACCTGTGAAAACCTTGGGGCCACAGACATCTTTCTTACACACACACACACACACACACACGTTTCTGCATAAACCCATACAACTCATCTGAGACACACGAAGCTGCACCTTTATCACTCATCAAAAGTCCCTTTCAAAGTATCGAATTAGTTTAGAGTGAATGGAGAATGCGCTTGATAACTCGTCAGCACAGAATTCACAGAACATTTTTGTGAAATCGTATTAAAGGAAACAAAGCCACTGCTCGTGTACAAGCACGCAATAGCAAATATGTGTGATGAAAACAAAAAACTGAAAGAGATGTTTGTTTTCATCTGAAACTCAAATATGTCCTTACCATCTAGATCTTCTGGCCTGGTGAGGTCAATAACTCTGTGGCCTATCTTTCCTTCCTCACCCAGCTTGCCAAGGTGGTGGCCGATGCTCTCAAAATGCGCCCTCTCCTACAGGGAAATAATAACAGTCAGGTACACAAACAAGCACATACATAGGTGTTTTTACAGTGATAGAATTGTAAAAATAACCCCATCAGGAATCTGAAATTTTGAAAAGAAAAAAAGTGTCTTTGATAAATGGAGGTTCTTTTGAAAAGCTGCTCTTTTGACATGAGCTAGATGTAGCTTTTTCCTCTCTCATCTCTCTATTCAGCAGCTGCTATAATGGATGACAGAAGGCAGAGAGACAGTGAGGGCCAGGGGTGCTGTAAATAGATTTACAGAGGGATACTTTGTGATCCCAAGCACACAATGGGGCCGTGGCCCTCTTTGCTGTGCTCAGATTTTCCTCTGTAATCTGCTCCTTACATCCTCTCTTCCAGTCTACAGCGCCCAGAGCTCAGCGAACATCATTTATTCAGAGTTCATGCTTTGGAGAACACACCGTGTTTTCCCGTTTGTCATGTCGCTTTGTGCTCAGATTAAACTTGGCATCATGTTGTACTTGACGCACAATGAAACCCTGTCATTCAGCGCTCCGTGACAATATTAAATGTCATGTCCATGTGCATTTACAGAATAAAATAACAGCTTTCGGGGGGCCTCTGAATAGTTGCTGCACATTACACTTAATGTATTATGCAAGGGGAGAGTGCCGACTGCTGCTGGCTCCATTGTTGAATGACCTACTTCCTCAGTGAATACACAGGGCATTAGCAAAAGGCTGTCTTCGTCTCTAAAGACTCAACTAGGAGATGGACACTTTGACTCTGCATGATACAAATAATCTCTTCCCTACTAGGTTTTGCCTGGATGACAGTAAAAGCAGCCATGTTGCCACCATTCAGAAAAAAAAGCATTTGTTTTACTCCCAGGGTGAGCGTTCAACCTCAGCCAGAGATGTGTAGTCGGCACTGACCTCTGCCTTTTTCTTTTCTAAACCTGCCTATCACATGCAGTCTGAACACATACTCAGGTACAGTCCCCACACAATACTAACAGCTCCCCTGTCACACACACACACACACACACCAACACACACATGAATCTTTTAGCTCCTTCTTTGTAAAACATTACACCATTTTGTTGCTTTTTCCACATTTCCCCCATGGGACTTTTTAATTTTTTTTATTTTTACCACTAATATGAGAAGGTGCTAAAAAAATTAAGCATTTTTTACAACTGCATATAATTTAGTTTGTTGTGTCTTTCTTAAAAAGACATGTTGGCAACAATAGACATCAGTAATTACAGCACATTTATAAAAATAAGAATTCAATTTTTTTCTTTTGTATAACCTTTTTCGTGAGGGTTTAAAAAGATAAAGACAGAAGTCCATTTGAGGCCTTTATCAGTATTTAAATTTTTCTCGCTTTTATTTATTTAAGAAATATACTTCAAAAGAAAGGACTGCGAGACAGACAGAAATAGCACTGCAATTTACCATCATACTTGAAGCAGTCATTATTTATGGCCAGCTGAGTGATTCTGATATACAATTAACCACTACCTGCTTATGGCCTGTGATTAGAGCCTGTCTATCTGACGGCCCTTTGCTTACTTAAGTGTTTTCTAATTATGACATGTGGTGGTCCCTGCTGGGCAAGAGGATGCTTTGTAAAAAGAAGATGGAGTATGGTGCCTTTCTCGGTGTCACATTCTGTGTAAAGCAAGACATGCACATGTGCGCATGCATGCACATACAGAAGCTTATTCATCACCCAGCAGCATTATTGCTCTTAATGAAAGAAGCTAGCAGCCTGATGACAAAGTGACTGATGTGTGATTAGCTGGATAGGCACTGGTGCTGCTTCAGATGCTACTTGGACAGTCCACCAGGAAGACACAGCGTTCATGGGCTCTGTCTGTCTGTAATAAAGTAGTCATCTCATCCCTCTTCTGCAGTTCGTTGGTCCCTCCTGATCAATCAAGTCCTTTTATAAACTCATGATCATTAAGCATCATGTTGGGTTAAGAAGGAGAGAGAACGGGGCCCATCCATCAATGAATTTCATTAATAACTAGCTCAGTGTTGAACTTCTTTCTCCACTGCACAAAGTCGTATGATTAGTGAACATCACCACATTAGATAGCAGGGACAAAACTGAATGAGGCCCTTGTTTAAGCAATCTTTGAGATCACATCGCTTCATTTAACATAAAGGGACCGTGTGGGGATTGTTTTGTGGTTACTTACAGTACATATACATACATTCATACAAAGTACTAATTTACATAATGTAATATGAAGGTGTAGTTACACTTAGTATTCCTCACTGCTGCGTGTTAGCTATTCTAATTAATATCAGACTATCTGTGCAATATGGTACCACAAATTTTCATAAAATTTTATATACTGAGCTTAATATACTTATTGGTTATAAGTTTGGTAATTTATATCTGCAAATTAAAATTATAGTTGAAATTACAGCCATAAATTATCTGCACAGCATCAGGGTTTTGTTTTAAGGCCGGAAAATATTCAGTGAACTAATGCCTCTTTACTGCCCACGCATCAAGTGCTGTGATAAATTGATGGCACTTTTATTATTTTATAGTGTCATTAAATTTTTACTGATCACTCTGACACAGAGAAGTAGCAAAGGACATGCAGTATCGAGAGAAGCTGGACTTTCTGCCAGGAAAAGTGAGGGTGAGGGAAATAGAGGGAGCCCATCGGTACAGTGTATGGCTGATTTAAAAATGTATTTACAAGGGAATGATGAAAGCCTTTAAACACAGAGCATACTGTAGGCCTATGAAAGTCGTGGTACACAAATAAAGGGGAACGAAAGAACAAATCAAGTGATAAAAAGAGACAGGAAACAAAAGATATAACAGTACACAATATTCCCCTCCCACTCTAACCACGACCGCTGGCAAGCACCCGGTCCCTCCCTCAAATGACTTCAGCATGCAGCTCTCCACCCCACAACTAAAATTATAGCAGTGCACTCCGTGCTGTAGTGGAAAACTGCCGCCCACAATAATCTCATCTGCCCTGCCCCTTCAGTCTTTTGTCTTTAAAGTTTGGTAACAGATGTGTTTTGTTCCGTTGCACTAGGATGCCCAGTGATCTCTGAGCTGGTCCAGTGAAACTGCGAGTCGCTGAGGAAGAGAGAAGAGTAGAAAGAGGATAGATAGGAGAGTCTGTGGAACTTCTTGGGTGAGCCCTTGTCAATGCTGTAAAAGAAAGCTTTAATCTGGCCGGCCGCAGAACATGTGCCGCAGGCCTGCTGCTCTGCCCACAGGGTGTATTCTGGGCGAAGGCGGGTGGCGGACGGCCCCGTGCATTGTGCCTACTCCTGCCCTATATTTAAGCAACACACTGCCAATCCTGACACTCCTTCACCATCTCCTTTGTAAATAGCTGCAGGCTATAGGCAAAGGCATATGGCCTGAGATTGTTCAAATGCAGATGAAAGAGAAATATACTCAAGCGTGAGGTCGACTGTGGTGCAGATCAGCATGTTGTTGTTTTGGAGGCTGCTCAGATGGTTGGGTCAGGTAGTACCCCTGAGATTGGACATGTCTTCATCTAGAAGATTTTTAAATTTTCTTTATCATAAGAAATTGATACACACCTTATCAGCCCACAAGATGTGCCATTGACAGTTTGTTTCTTTGGTTGATAAAAACCTGACTCTGCTGTTGGTCAGAGAGGTTTAACTGAACCAGGCTATAAAAACAAACAATAAACATTACATTGGCACAAAGCCCAGAGAGGTTTGGATACTTTACGTTCTAAATGTTAAAATGCCATAAACAAGGGGACAAACCGGGCTTTGGTACCTATTTTAATAACATGCCCTTTAGTTCATTTTGTTATATTATAATTCAGCACATAATTGCCATTGTTAATAATAACCAGTAACTTTTCTCGTAATGTGTTTGACTTTGAGAACTCCGTTTGGGAAAAGGGATAAGTAATATGCAACTAATGTAGGCACAGATTCAGCTGACATGTTGGCCTATGAAAACATTTTGACATCAGAATAATTATTTAAAGAGAAAACTGGCAGCTGTCAAGCGTGATATATTTTACTCCTGATTTATGTATATACGTGTAAATGGCACGTTTGTCCCTTTTGTGAAATCTGACGGCAGTAACTGCTGGAATTCTGAGATCTCTAAGCTGTTGGTAAAATCTCATCCATGTTTCCCTCATACTGCAAAGTACAGTATACTGTATGCTCACATATGTTTAAAATTTTTAAGATTGGAACATTTAACAGCTGCGGGAGCCTAAACAGCCACTTATGTCTGATAATGTGCTGAACTTGCTCCGGTTATATTACACACCTGGTATGTGGCAAGTTGAAGGCAATGGCTCTCTGACCACAATACATGGTTTGTGTATCAAGTGTCAGTCATCACTAGGGTCTGTAGTGGTCTGAGTCTTCTTTCTTAGGGTCTCCTTCAACAATCTGCCTCAATCCTGATGGAGACAAAGACTGCACTTTGACATGGCTACAGCTCCTCACAGCTCAGCACCTCATCTGTTTTGTATTTTTATTGCAACCAGTTGCAACGCTATTTATAACTCTGCAGCTTTCCAGTAGTTTTTGCTAGTTTTGAACCATTTAAATGTTAAGTACATCCAGCCATGCGGTAAACCCACAGTTCCTTTCATGCAGGCTGTTGCTCTCTTTTTACCCAGAGCTCTACGGAGCTAAGGCTAATGCAGGCAGCAGCAAAATCAACAGTAGCAGCCACAAAGGGCTGGCATCTGTTCTGTAGTAGTCGTCCTTAACATCACACAGAGCAGGGATGGCCAGCTATTCCAGTCCTATTTGTATTTGCAGGACATCTAATTTTTTAAAACAGATAAAAGAAAGGTGTTTAATTAAAATGAACCTAACCCCATTTATTCAAATGATATTAATAGTCAAACCAGAAATGTAAACCTTCAGTGGAAATTAAATAAAAACTGAATTTCTTCTATGTGCTACAATGTCTACTTTAGGAAATTTTGCAAATACATGTATAAATCTTTACCACTGATAAATCTATCAATTGTGTCTCGTCTTAATTAAGGTCAGATATGCTGAAAATGTTGTTTAAAAGCATTTAATCACTGCGATAACATTTTGACTCCGTGTTCAGTTATGTTCCATTCCACACTGCTGAGATTGTTTGTGTTGACATCATGTACTTTTACAGGTTTCCAGTCCTCAATGATCCAGAACTGTTCTCTGAGTCCTCCAGGGAGCGTGAAGTTGGGCTAAAACCTCCTGCCTTATCAAACGCTCCAGGTTGCAAACGGCAGGATATTAGAAACTGCACATTACCAAAACCCCTTTCACATATGGACAAAACCTCAAGACTTGTTGGACACTAGAGCCATTATGTTCCTACTGCAACAATACTGTAGACTATAAATGGTCCTTTGTGGCCTATTCTTTTCCTCCTCCTTTGTTGTGTGTGCCTTGTGGTGAGTGCAGCATCACAGGTCCTAGCCACCGCGGCCAGCAGCATTTCTGAGCAACTGCAGCAGGCCAGAAATTCACCATGTAAAATGACAACTGTAGAAAATAATGGAGCTACCGCCGCCAAATGACCCTACCAAGATGCAGTCTTGATGTCTTTCTAGGGAAGAGGCGAGACAGAGCAAAAGACCTGACCTGGGACAGGTGCCCACAGATGCACACACTCGCACAGGCACATATTATCCAGAGTCATACATTATTTTTATACTTTTGGCAAACGTGAACAATTGGACAAAGCATTAATGTAAGCAATCTTCACAATAGCACTTGCTGGCTACAGCCAGTGTCTGGGAGCTGAGCATAATCTAATTTGGATGGGCAAACCCTTGTATGCCAAGGATTTACATTGCAGCCAAAACGCCTTGCTTTGCAATTTCCAAGACAGCAGTCGAAAAGGAGCAGAAAATTGCTTCCAGGGCTGCAGACCAGACAAGATTATATTCAAAGTCTTTGTGAGGGCTTTGCCTGAATAGGGCCCTGGCATCACACACACACACACACAGACACACACACACACTCAGGAGAGAACAGTGTAACCACTATAACCAATAGGTTAGGAGTCCGGATTTTGTGGAGCACCAGCGTAAGCTCCATTTGAATATTTACAGGCTGAGCTTTGGGATATGGGAAATGGACAATTGAAGTCATCAATACTGAGGAGAGGTGGTGTTGTGGGGCAGAAAAGGGCCGTTCAATAGGTTAATACACTGGCCTTTCACCTTTTGATTCCAGTTAGGGACATGTCAGCAGAGGAATATATTTTATCTCACACAACCTCCAAGATGTCACATAAGCAACATCTAGCAGAACTAAAGCAGTGGAGAGATCTGTCATACAGTATACAGGTTTCAATAACGAGGCTCGGCCAATGCTTCAGGCCTAATACACTGCAGATTTAGGCCACAGCTTGTCACCACTGACCAAAATAATAATAAATAATACTTAATCTGTTTGACCAGTGCCTGACTTTCATCTCTGTGGTGCCTTTTCTTACTGTTCACATTGGACAGCGTCTGCGTCACGGAACTGCTAAATCCCAACAATGCAAAGCAATTTCCTTCTGGGATTAACAAAGTTTTTTGAATCTTGAATCTATTGTGTGTGTTTAACTACAGATGGAGTTTGAAAGTGTAAACTATAAAGTGAAAATAGATTTGTTTTGTGATAGAGGAAACAGTTGCTGACACACAAAAAAATGAATTAGCACTCTTCTATTTGTCTTTATTTCCATGTAAAAGTAATTTATATTACAGTCTGCTATTTTTTATTTACAGACAATTACACTATTGATGTGTGCAGCAGGGTCCAGTAGTACCTATTATGCGTGCTGGCAGTACAGCCATTTGGCTACACCTGACTAGTTTTTAGTGACAAGACAGATGGATTCACATGAATACAGCTGAAACACTAGATGAATACAGTCTTTAATGGAATTATTTGTTATTATTTACCTTTTATTTATTGTGTTTCAAACTGATATGCTATTAAAAAAGACATTGCTTAAAGTTGTTAAATATGTATTGTCAGAAAGTAATTCTTTTTAGTGATTTAGAAAAAAAATAACATTTTTACCATTGATTACTAAGCAAAAACAATGCAGGACTTCCATCTTTTTGAGATCTTACATGTTGTTGGCAATATAGTAACATGGTTGAATCTCTATATGCACCATCTAAGTGAAAACACAGAGCTGCTTGGTAGGTATTCTACCGTGACCCTGAAATGTAGCATGCCTAGTTGTAGCAACAGTGCATAATAGAGGGAAACAATTCAAATGGTTACAAATGGATTCAGATGTACTGTATTTGACTGTAGGCATACTGGTGTATTCTAGGTAAAAGCTTCTACCCGGTGAGGAGGAGATGGTAAATAATGGAACAAAGTAATTGCCCTCTGTAGAAAATAATACGTTTAGATAAATATTTCACAAAGGTAAATTGCCAAAGGATTGTAAAAGGTTTTATTGTACTGATGGGATTGAGTAAAAACAAGCAAATAAAAAAACAAGAAAGAAAATTCCTTCCTGTAAAGGACGAATATTTTTACATGTCCTCAGGTTAAAGGCTGATCTACAGCTATGGGTGGGAGGGTGGGGGACATGATAGCTATAATGATAAGGGTTAGGGAGAAATGCATTGTACTCTTCGGACACACTTTGTATGAAAAGATGAATTGATCCATCTGTAAGCAGCACTTAGACCCACTCCTCTGCCCGGTCATTACAGTGGGATAAATCAATATTTAATATCCCCCTTTAACAGCCACACTGGATGATCTTAACCTCTCCTTAATCCCATTTATGCTACCTTTCCAGAATCTTCATGTACGCTCTCACTATGATAAACTTCCAAACAAGAGACTGGGGGACATGGGGAGGGGTGGGGGCTATTAAAGACCACACCATATTTATGTCAGGTGAGGCGCTTTCTTGAAATATTAATATTCTGAAACTGACCAAAGTGAAAGCTTTTATCTGGGCATTCAAACCTTTCTAGTCCGTTGGCTTGTATCAGCAAAAGACTCTCTCTCCTTCTCTCTCATTTCACTGCTGAATTATAACCTACTGTTCTTTATTGCAGCCAAAGGATGAAGATGATGGGGCAATTCTTTTAGCTGGCTTGATAAAGCGTGCCTCTAATTTCACACCATCCTAATAGGACCAGTGTCACTGAAACTTAGAGGTGACAATATCTCACTATGATTTGCACAAGCCGGAGAGTCAAAACGTGAGCTCAGTTAAAGTGCCATTCAGCAAGACGTGATCAAGAAAATCTACATGATGCTGCAGTGAAAATGGAAGCACAGAACTTTAGCAGACGCTTTCACTTATTGATATTAATAGGCCTTTTTGAGAGTCATACATGCAAAACATTTATATAGTGGCTGTAGCTATGCTGCAATCATATTTTCAATAATTATCTGGTATTTGCTTTTTGCATTGTCAATACTATGATAGTAAAGTCATTTCTAAAATGCTATTTCAGTTTATGGCCCATTTGTTACTATTTTACTATTAATTTATCTACCCTTCCACAACACACACTCTCTTTATCCCTTTCTTAAAACAGTCTTTCCTCAGGTGGCAAACTAGGACTAACAATAGATGAAACAGGTGATAAGTGACTATTTCAAACACACTCTCATGCTAAAAGGTTCACATACATCTTGTAACTCCATAAAGCCAAGAACATAAATACACAGCTTGAAGTTAGATTTTGTGCAAGAGAAAATTCTGAAAGAAATTGTGCCATGGCATGATTATGCTTTTGTAAGTGCAATAATTGTATAATTAATTTATTTATAATGTTTTATTATCATTAAGATTTTTGCTCTGGTTACTAAGGGATCAGTGCAGGAGAGGCTCCATAGCTGTTGCCTCTGTGCACCGATTTATTTCTTCGCTTCAGCAAGAGCATAGTTGATTGCCACCTGCATAGACAGTGATCTCTTCCAAATACCAAATTAGAGGGAAATCAAAATAGATATTCATTGACTATTTTACATATACATTGACCTAGTTGAGGCTGTTGGTTGAAAGTGTCAGGTGCTGAAATATTAATGAGCATCGCTCCCAGTTCCTGCCTGCTCCTCACAGCCAACTGGCAACATGGCATCAAGCTGAAGAGAGGAGGACAGCTTTTTTCTCTCCTTGATTGACTCATCGATTGAAGATATTTTTAAAGGGAATCCCTGGGAGTGTGTGCTCCTGGTACAAAGCAGCCCCATCCTGCATCAGGGGACGGAGAGGGCTGTAAGTCTGCTTTAATTGGGCAGAAACTTCAGAGTCTTCTTAACCCACACCGGGCACTGCCATGGCCTGTCACGGCCCTCACACCAACATCAACAACACTGAGCCCTCTAAACATGCACACACAAAAATATTCATACTAATTTGAGTACACACATACACGCAGAACTATGCCAGCTCTTATCAATACGGCCACCCCGGACACAGATTTAAAAAAGTCTTAAGAATTACTGCTAAATCAAAATCACCATGTTCCACTTTCTTTATTAGTTTCTTTCCTTAACTACTTTCAGTGAGTGAGGCATGACACTTTAAAACCGCTTGTTTTTTGTTTTATGGAAAAAAAAGCCTGCTATAGAGAAGACCTGGATGAGGGATAAAACAGCAACAGATGATATGACAGTAGTCCGCACCTTGTCAACTCTGCAGTTGTTAAGGCCCACTGCACTGAGGGCGGACAGCTTCGCCTCCATGCCCTGCTGGTGATGTTGCAGCTGTTCCCTCTGGATCTGCTCTCTCATTTTTCGAGCCTCCTGGATGGCCTTCATCACTGTGTCCTGATCCCCGAACAGCGCAGTAGAGTTTAGGCTGGACAGAATATCTATACGCAACACACACACAGCAAAATTAGTCTGCTAGAACACACACCGCCCAAAAAAAACTTCACACAACATTCTGAGAGGGGTATTTATTTGAGATATTAAGTAGCAAAACCTTGCAATGTAGTGGTTTCTCTGGAGTTCATACTGTGAGCATTTGTTTGAACAGAGCAAATCTGTGTGTATATGTGAGATCTTGTTTGTGAAGTGGAGACACTCTGAGGTCTTACCCAGAGATGAGCCCCGGGCTAGGCCTCCTCCAAGTGGGCTGGGGATACCACCCTTGCCAAGAAGACTATTAGGGCTGCTTTTACTGCCGGGGAACAGGTTTTGTGTCGGGGATGTGGGGGATTTGACCAGTTCTGTCATCTTTGGCCGAGCAGACAGGTTGAGCGGCTGTGTTCCTTCCTCCTATGGCAGCAGAGATAGGAGTATGAGAGAAGACAGATATGAATAGGTGGCCTCCCCCCTTCCCCTTTTGGAGGAGCACTGGATTCCCACACAGCACAGTTCTCCACTGTTCCTAGTTAATTATAGGATCCCTATCCTGACCCACACCTCCTCCCTGGTTCTTCCGTCTCTTTGCTTTTTTCCCTCTTCTCTACTCTCCTCATCCATCCTTCCTTAGGAGCTGTGCCACTGCGATCTTCCTCACAGTTGCCCAGCGCCTTTGTTCACACTAATTAAAGCAGATTCTGTCTCTCTGTACATCTTCATCTGTTCTCCCTCTCCTCCTCCCTGCTCTCTGTGTCTGCACTCTGGTTCGAAGAATAAATAATGACCAGATAACGGCGGTGCCAGTGATCAAAGACAGCTGTTCCATTCATCAGATGTCGACTTACATTATCTACTTCATTAACTTGTTTTCTAATTTTGTTCCTCATTTGTGCATACTTGGGTTTATCATTTGGTTTGGTATCCCTATTCCTAAAAGATATGTTGTAATTTAAATAAAATACTCAATAGTTTAGTTCTAAGATGTTTGGCATTATATTTTCTAGGCTTGTTGCCGTGTTAAGAGCAGTTACTGATGTTAGATGAAGAGTGCTATTCTTCAAGGTGCCATCCTCAGCAGTTTTCCCACTGGGATCAAACACTTTATCTATGACTACCTGCAGGTAAACAGTGGGAGGCAGATGAACTTTCAGAGGTCACTCCTTTGCTCAAAATTATTAAAGAACTGAACTCTTGAGAATAGGATAAACACACACAGAACAAATGTAAAGAAAGTGCAGATGAGCAATTAATCTGAAAATTTGCTGGTGTTTTCTTATAAGAAACATAATATTCCCTAAATATAAAAAAAAATCCAAGATGCCAGGCAAAATTCCTTGTAAGCTAGTAAACATCAAAATCAATATCCAAACTAATATTGCAATAAAATGAGTGCTGGATGATTCTGAATAAAATCAACTCGAGCATTTGCATCAAAAATGTCTGTTTGCACATTATAAATCTTGCTGTATATATAGCCGTCTTTTAAATCAGATTAGGGCTTATGCTGTCATTAACAGTATTTTTCAAAGCCCAAGTGTCTCCTTGTCCAAACATATGGCCCAAGCAAAGACTGCCCCAAGGCCTTGTTATTGCTGTGCCAATAACAGTTTGTCATGCAGTGAAGCCGAAAGCGGACAAACAAAACTAAAGGCAATCTGATTCCATTGGACTGTGGATACAGATGGCAGGATGCCAGTGTATGTTTGCTTTCCATTTATATATGATTAATTTCATTTGAAGGCCTTAATTTTGTAATATTTGGCAAAGTTTGTAATATTTTGACTAGGATCGGTGTTGTATTAATTTTGGGATAATTGCCATCCGTCTAATTTGATAAATGGAGAATTGCACTCATGGTGAAATGGTGCTGTTGAGTCCGTTTGATGGCAGTCTTTCAGTGGCAATCCCAGGAAGCAGGAGACCTAAAGGATTGTGTGTGTGTCTGTGAACAGAACCAGAGTGCCTTCCTACAATTTCAAGACTTGATTTATTGCCTTTCTCCATTGTGATATTATTAAGCTAAACCACTCCAAATGGGCATATGTTTGTGATTATGGTCTTAGTGAGTGAAGATGATGTATATGGCCTTTCCTCTGCACGGAGGTCTAGTGGAGGCGTGCCATACAGCAGCAGAAAATAGACATCTGCATTTTGTTTGTTTACAAGGCCAAAAAGTCATCAATCCTACTTTTTGCTTCACTTCTGTCAGCATTAATGTAGCACTGTTGTAATGGTTTTATTCCATTTCAGTTACCAAGAAAAAGACAAAACAGTTTGTTGTGAAAAAAAAATATTAGAAACCATGTGTTCCACAAATTACTGGCTTGGAGCAGCCTTAGTCATAGCAACCATGTCCACAGAGTTCTGGTTAAGAGAGAGGGCCTTAAAACCCCACAGATTGATGGCCTGTGGGGTTGGACTTTGACCGGTCGTGTAAGACTGAAGGAGTGAACAGTGTAGAGGACCATTTATTAACACCAACTAGGCTAGTCTAGGTCAAGTACCACTCAAGGCATGTGCTGCTGGGTGGGCAGGTTGAAGGAGTTGAGCGCTGTACCTTGACTTGAGCGATGGGGCTGGAGGAACTCTTGTCATTCTTTAGAGAGGAGGGAGAAATGGGCCCACTAGCATTGAGGGGCTGGGGTAGTGGGGGCATCTTGGCTCCAGGAGAGACCTGCATGCTGGCAAGCTGGGCGGCATACAGTTGCTGTAGGGAGGTAGAGAAACCCACAAGGCGTTAACATCCAAATCCAGCAAACATTCAAAGTTTTATATTCTGTCTTTTCCTCTCCCTAGAACCCTCTGCTTCTGTGTCTGCCTTCATCCCCCCCTCCCCACCTCCCTTTCACGTCTTTCCTCTCTTTCCATGAGGCTGGCAGAGAACCTCCATCAAAGGTCTTAACTGTATTTCAAAGGCTGAACCCAGAGAGAGACAGCAGTCTTAAAAACCACACAGAGATGGCTTCCATTCAAAATACTTGGAGCCCCTATTTTCCACCCATCACAGAGAAAAGTTTGCCGACTGGATGCAAGTGTGTTAGCAAAGATCTCTCATTTTTCTAGATATACACAGCTTTGTATTGGAGTTTCTGGCCTGTCATTTGTCTCCACACCACCATGTGAGACAGTCCCACTCCATAATGTTAGAAACCCAACCTCAGTTGGATTGCCATCACAGAATATGTTAAACACCAGCATTATTAAGACTTAGAAACCTACACAAAGAACATTGATGTAATCGTCGTTATTTTCCTTGGCGTTAAATCAGTAAGTTGTCAAACTGTTGGTGACATTACCACACAAGATGGTGGTTCAAATCACTGGTGAAGTACTGTAACAGTAGTGCTTGTAACAGCGTTGAAGTCTGAAAGGGCAATTTACTTGTCCACCACTGGGCTGATTATATGGCATAGAAAATGTGGTTGAAGACATTGATATGAGGGAAGTATTAAAAAAAAAAAAAAAATCTGGTGAGCCACAGACTGCTGATTGTCTGTTTAAGCATATTTTAAACATAGTAATTCATCCTTTATCCTTAATAAAAGTATAGTTTCATGTATTGATATTAAGCTGCATGCCTTTTTCTTTTAAATATGCTTAATAACAAATAATACAAGAAGAACTGAAGAATTTTTATTTTTTATTTTTGCCCTTGTTTTTCTGTGCCTGTAGAGCCCAGCACTCCCACACTGCTGAGACTTCTTTTAGCCCCAGGTCTGTATTGATTGGACACCAGGTAAGTGATGAAATAGGCTTTTGTCTCCTGCTGCAAATGGCAGGGATCTGTCAAATAGAACTACTGTCTGAGAAAGAGTGTTACTCCATGTAGCCTTAGACCTCACTTCATCAGACAGATAGTAGCCCTTAACTCCCCCACTGGCCGACCATCCCCAGACTAGGTAAACCTTATGGTTTGTTGTGTTATTCACTCAGATGGTGCTGTCAGGGAGAATCTAATTTCTCTTCCTCTGGCCAATCAGCAAACCCAGTCTCATTTCCTGGTTTGACTGGCCACATACAGACCGCATTTGTGTGTGTAGGAACGGCGTCCCGCCGACCCCTCTGGCCTCACCTTCATCTGCTGTGTAGTTGCAGACTAAAGCCAAACAAAGCACTTTATGTCCATGCACATATCTCCAGATATAAAGACATATGTGCTCCTGTAAGAAACTTTATCGCTGCCACATAAGCGGCAGTACAAAAGGTCCATTCTTCCAGCGGACCTGGGGATAACAACAGCACATGGGCAGCGGAAATGACAGACCGATTATGTTCCCACAATGATAGCACTGCCCCCACCTCCCTCACAAACAGCCTTTTGTCTCCGACAGGAATGGACACAGGCGAACCCAACTCTTTTTTTCTTCTCATCTGAGCTAGACTTAGTTAATGTCAGTGGTAAAGGTACTCTGTGTGTGTGTGTGTGTGTGTGACAGAGAAAGAGAGAATGGGGATACTCCTTTCACTACCTGTCACTCCCGGCTACAAGTCTGTTGGACAGATGTTTTCTAACAGGCCTGCCAACAGGCATGCCTCTGACCTTGAGTGGGAAGAACTTTATTGTCCCGGAAAAAGAGCATAATTAGAGTTTGCCTCAAATTAGAGGCGTTCAGGATGCCCCTTTACAAGACTGATTAACAGGTCAGTGCCATTGGGTGAGAAGCAGTAGTTATCCTTGTAACTAGAAGCAGTCTGCCGCCAAGAGCCAAAGTACAATAAATACAATTGGGGAAAGACAGATGAAAGGTCATCGCTACCATACATCACTCAAAGGCAAATATGAAATACATCAGTTTTAATTGTGTACAGTCTAGTGGCTTTTGATTAGCATTATCGAATAGCTAGGTAAAAAACATCAAAGACAGTAAATTTACAGTCGACTACAACATTAGCACCCAGCACCTTACTTAAGTTATGAACAACAACCTAACAAAGCATTTCACAGATTGGCAATTTAACTGGAATTCTGGTTCTAAGGCTGAGGGATGATGCATCCTGCCAAGACTGGTCTCCCCGAGCAGGAGACATCTGCCTGTTTCCCCCAGTTGACACTCTCACATCTAATAACGCCTTCTTCATATCTACTTGCCAGGTGGGGGCAGCAAAAGGTTCATGGTAATGAGGGTCAAGCTGAAAGTCAATGCTCCACCTCTGTGGTATTGGAACTATAGGTGGAAGTCTGAGTGGCGTTCTTTCCCTTTTTCCTCTCTATAATCCAAACAATAGTAGTTTAGTTCATTAGAGCTACACACTAACGTACAGGTCATGTGGTAGAACATGGCAAAATAAAATAATAGCCATAAATCTGGCAAAACAGAAATTATATACTGTGTGCGTTTGTATATTATGTGTTCCCTAAGCTTCACACCACTTTCCAATATTACAAGTGTGGCGTATAGTAGCAAAACACAGTACGTGTTATTTTCTGTTGTCTGGTGCTTTGAGGATTTGCCTTTTTCGAAAAATCAAAGCTATTTTTATATAGAAATAACATGAATGGGGAGACACACAAACACAAAATCTAAGGGCTTTCTTTTGACCCCATCATTCCCCGTTTCCCAGTAGAGTGGAGCAGATCTCAGCAAGCATGGATTCAAAGTGAGTGCAGCACGCCCAAGGTCAGCCTGTTAGCCTCTGGTAATTAAAATCAAGCCCTCTGGAGGCAGCAGAGGTTAAACGGGGAGGTTTACTTTTCTGCCTGCGACATTAAATTGAGATTACACACTCTGCTGATGATGTTAGACATGTCATAAGTACAATGTGCAGTTAAGACAGACAGCCTCTGTTTGTTTAGTAAAACAACTAAGCTGATACTATGACTTAATATACAATACAATCAGCTACAACAACAACATAGATTTTCTGTTCTATCGCTAATCGAATGCTTTTTTCCTTTCCAAAAACACTGGAGCCACATACCTTTTTAAAAGAGGAACAAAACTTTCTGTGGAAAAACACATGTGCATCTAATTTTTCTCATTGGCAGGATGGCAATATTAGCTGGAAAATACAGTGTCAGATTTGTTGCTGCCAGCAGTTATGGTGCATTTACCATTTACAACTGCAGCCTGCAAAAACATTTTTTTTTAAAATAAAGACAAATAAATTGCTTTAAAACCAATGAACATCCTTCTTTACATGATGTAAACATTATCTGATGAATGCGCGTCTCTTTGTGTATGAGTGCATTTGTCTGTCAGTGTCTTATTCACCTCTGCCTGGCCTGGGTGCTGAGCACTGGGCTGGATATGAGAACATTAACTGTGCTTCAGTGCACCACACCATTTAAAAGGCAGCACAACGCCAGCCCTGTTTGCCACAAGGCTTGTACAGGCTCATTGCCCAGGGCGACCAGGCAGGCTGACCCAGGCTAAGCCCAGATGTCGGGAGTGGAGCAAGGCATCCTGGTGCACTGTGCCGAAGCTTTCCAGTATGGCCCAACATCTGTCTCATCTGCTGGCACCCAACCTGCTCTGCTCTAACCCCTCCTTCCTCCTCTTGTCTATCTCTATCTTACATCAACACTATATATATATTTCACTTCACATCAGTTTGTCTTTCTGGCACATAAACAAACACAGCCCATCTTGTGTAAGTGTGTGTATGGGTTTCTCCAGGCCCAGGGGCCCCAGAGCCAGCCCTCCCATTCAGTGCTGCTCACTGCATTATCCACTCTATCTGTCCATCTGTCCCTCTGTTCACCACAGCCTCTATCCAGATGCTCACCTAGCCGCCCTATTAGCCAGTCTTCCACACACAGCTAGCATTGCTGCACTGCTCTGGGTTACCTTCAAAGACCAAGCTCCTCTGCTCATAAACACAGAAACAGCTGCTCTCTACAGTATGTCTGTTCTCTCCTTACTCCCCTCCTCTCTCCCTCTCTCTCTTTCAAAGTCAAAAGTGCTTCACTTGTTAATGATGGAAGCTGTTTCTTCACATCTGTACTGCATAGGCCTTTACATCTAGACAAAACAAGTGTGGTTTGCTTTCTTCTGTAACAGTTGTCCCTGGCTGTAACGCTCTTATCACTCCAATCATCTTAAGCCACTAAGTGCTTGTTCAGATGTGTCTGTGTGAGATCTGGTCTGGGTTGTCACTGAACATTTATCCAGAGAAGTGTCACAGCCGCAATGCAGTAGATAGTAATTGTGATGTTAAGTTTTACTTCAAGCAGCTTACTATCAGTACTGTAAAGTATACTGGTGTGATTGGCTTGGACAATTCAGGGAAAGAAGTGCAAGCACACTGACAGAAGGAGAAAAAGAAGAGGATGGGAGTAATTCAGGGAGAAATACCCAAACTAAGACAGTGAGACAAGACTGAAGATGTGGATGGGAAATTGGAAACGTAAGACAGTGATACGGAGACAGCAAGAGCTGGAAAATGGTGCTTTCTATTTATTCAGTCCTAGTAGTGATAGTGCATACATAGAACCCAGATGTTCTGTTTTATCCAATAAGACATTCCTTAAAATGGCTTAAACCCCAATGTCTGCTTCCAATAATAAAAACAGGACCCAACAGTGCTCCTCGTGTTTACTGTTTCTGTAAAAAGGACGGGGGATATATATCAAGTTCATAGTGTCCTTTCTTAAATTGTTTTTTCACTTGGCAACTGATGCAAGCTATAGTGTACAAGCAGCAAATTAAGTGCTATCTCAAATAGAAAATTCTTTTGTGGAATTAGGGAAATTCTCATCTCCTTGTCTCTTCACTCAATTGAATATAGTAGGTGTCCGGACAGATTGGGGTACAATCTAAGCACAATTTCCTCTGTTAGGTGAGAGGTGTCAGTTGTAATCAGGGAAGGACAGGCAGGGATGGAGCCATTGTTTCCTGCTGGTCCTGGGCTCATCCCCGCGCTATGTGGGTACTAATGAAGAGGGGCATGTCGCGCTGGGATAGTTTACCCGCCTCCTCTCCTGTGACTTGAGGACGAGAGCCAATCTGTCAGGAAAACATTGAGTGAAATTGCCCTGTGGTACAGCAATGCCTGGTGACAGCCACTTGCAGACTGCCAGCCACCAGAGTGACGCTACCACCCTGTATTGACAAGCAAATTACAGTCTCCAACACTCAAACGCATCCTGGAAGATTCATTTACATCCATCAGCTCTAAGCCTTTGTTACCTTGTTGGGATTTCTTCTCTTACAGAGAAAGGGCGGGAAAAGAGGGGAGGATCCCAGACTGTTATGACAGAGGAGATTGTGAAGAGGCTGCGTGGCCAACATTAAGACTGACGGAGCGCCTGGCCTCTCTGCCTGGATGGCTGATCGCATTACCTCGACAGCATTGTGGGAATTAATTCTTCCAATAAGATCATTTTTTAAGGTTCATATATTGCACAATCTAAGCTGAATAAATTGGTGTAAATTATACCTTGCCATGCAGGTGACAGGAATAGATATTTTAATTGGAGGGCAGCCTATTCAGTCATATATATGTGAGACTTTATGTGCGTGCGTGTAAGATGAAGAATGGACTTGAAACTGGAGAAGTTTAGGGCAGTTTGAAGGGTTAGTGGAGAATTGTGCTTGATGAAAAATATACAAAAAAATACAGTGATATGATATTTAGTGATGAGTAATAAGTGAAATTTGTAGGGAGCCGTTAATCATCTTATTTTATTTGATTTTAATAGTTCTGTTATTCTAAATAATTTTACCAGCGGTGTTTAAATTACAAGTTGCATCAACAGTGAACATAATATATTCATTTTGAAGAAGCAGTCACTCTTTTTTGACCCAGCACACTACAGCCACAAGTACAAACTGCATTAATTGACAAAGGGTCTCCTCAATTCTGTTAAATTAACTTCAATTAAATAAGCCCCTTACACACTGTGTTGTGATTTGCCATTGTTCATGAGAAGAACTTTTTTTTGTACTCAAAAAGTCCTAACACACACACACACACACACACACATACACACACACATACACACTGAAGAACACTCCTCGGTTGAAGAATCAGGGTGCTGCTGCTATTATTGCTCTAAAAGGGAGGAGACAACTCCAACTTAATTCACTGTCTGGATTGATACGATGTTTTTAATCATAGCAGGCTCCCAGTGCTTTGTAGAGGAAGTGGTAGCAGTCACATGGTTTGTTGATCCCAGCTATGTAGAAAAGGGCATGTTTGACTTGCCTTGCTGTTTTAAGGGGAGTCTCTGTGCAGGGTAAATAGCAGCCAGCAGGCAGAATATGTGACAGGCTGACAGACTTCAATTAATGGAAAATGCACCTCTTTTTGTTTACTGTGTTCTGTAAAGGTCAGCCAAGTCATGGTCTTGGAGGCACTGTTTTTGCCCATTCCCAGGGTTAGATACATAATCAGAATTAATGACTCTAGACCTGTCTCCCCTCCTCACTCCAACCTTCAGATATATGACTGTCTCATCTGACCTCATACACCACTATAAATAGACTCAGCATGCCTGTTTGAACTATCACTACTTTCCAATGGACTTTGCTATGATACACAAAGTAAGCGGCACATATTCACTTACGCAGCCTCCATATTTTACTCTCACAGACACACATTTTCAAACATGAGCAGACTCATTTAACACCTTACATGCTTCTGATAGCTCTTCTCATGTCTGCATAATGACGCACAGCTCTTCAGAGCCAGCTGCATGCATTGTTAGGACTTGCCAAGGCTCGTTAGCGCTGACAGTGGTAGCCTCCGAAGGACAAATGCCACATATATCAGTGTGCACAGAGTTCCCTACTCAGTCTTGTTTAATCTTGTCACACATCTCTCTGCTGTTGAGCATCACGTGTTGTAACTTTCAATATGTTTTCGCTGTTGTTGACAATGCAGCAAAGCAGCAGTGGCCGCTTAACCATACATTAGGCATAAATGCATTTTAGTCAGTTGTTGTCTTCTTTTGTTTCCAATAATCAGAACAGATTTGTAGATACATCAGACTTAAGCTCCTCAATTACTCAGCAAATGCAAAATAAACAGATGATGAGAGGAGCCATGAGCAGAAGTGTGACCAAATAAATATGGTTGTTATTTCAGCCTGTCATTGCGACTAAAAGTCAGTAAAAATTATCAAAGGAATTATGGCCAACATGGACACAAAGATCAAGCATGGGCTGAGAGAGCAGTGGTAACAGTAGTATTTATATTAGCAACAACTTGATGGATAGAACACAGATAATTATCTTTATTAAGCATTATGGCCTTAGGTTAAGCTCTGATCTGGGTTGAGCTTTTTAAAATGCTGTGAGAAAAATCCTGGAGGAGCCTGTAGGGCTTGGATCCTATCCCAAGATTTTCTATGGTTCAAAGCCCCTACTCTGCCTCACTTTTTGTCACATACCATGAGTTAAATTTCACTACAAACACTTAAAATACTCTTTGTTTTCTTCGCGGCGTTACAATATCTACTACAGTGGTTCTACTAGATTAAAGCAATAAAGTGATTTTCACACAGACAATTGTCTTGTGATAAATTCTCTGGCAGGTGATTAAGGCACCTAAGTGATTTTCATTCTCTATAATAACTATTATCTTCCCAACTCCTCTGTCTGGCAGAGGAGTGGGGATAAATCCTCTATAAAACAGGATAAATTACATATGTAAGGTGATAAGCGTATGTGAGTTGGGGGCCTCCAGGATTATTTAGTGCACAGCTCATTGCTGAGCATACAGCTGCTTAGCCTGCCCTGGGCTTGGCAGGCGTCCCTAGCATTCTTTGTCATAGTTCTGTACATACCTGAAGCTGGAGGGGGCTGAGTCCTGACGCTGCTGCAGCTGCCATTGTGGATGGAATGAACTGCACCGGGTAGTTATCACCTGTCAGAGAGAGGGAGAGAGAGACAACAATGCATACAGGTTCAGACAATGAGCCGGCCCACAGCCACCAGGCAAGTGCCAACACGGTTCCCGGGCCCTCCACTACTTTGCCACAGCAATGTGGCACATTGCAACGAGCCCTCGGCTTCAAGCCCAAATATCTGCAATAACAAAAGGCTAAGCTGGTTTGACTGGAGCAGGATTACTTAGGAACGTTCCACACCATTCCCTCCTTTCTCCACCTGCACTCCTCTTGGAAAACACTATAACAACAATAACTACGACATAGCTTAACAAGTTGGAGGTTCTTTAAGGATGTTTGTGCGCGTGTGTGTGTTTGTGTTCAGAATAAATGCTAAATCTCCCTTGGTATTCAATTAGCAATTATGTAAAAGGACTAGCGTGTTCTCTCAGGCTGTTCATACAGCTGGAAACTTGTCTGGCTATTGTTCAACGCTATATTGTTTGTTTCTGAGTAATAGCTTTGGCAGGGAAAACACTTGTATGCGAACTGGTTAGAACAAGTGTGCAGTCACAATAACAAGGGTAAAAAAAACACACACACACATATCACTGTGATCAAGGAAGGAAGAATTGGGCTTCAAATAGCAACACTATTCATTTTACTATTCACTACTGTTCGGGCTGCAATCAGCACGTTTGTCAGACAGGGATATAAAAACGGCTGCGGTGTGAGTGATATCCATTGAGGTGAAGAAGCTTTTACACACTCAACCTAGTGTGTCGAGACTGGACAGCACAGCATTCATAGAGGGAAGGTTGGTTTGAAGCATGTGTCTGGAGGAGGGGAGTGGGGAGGGGTAGTTGGCCTCCGCTCAGACCCCACTTCTGCCTGTCACTTCTCCTCACAAACATATGGAGCCATTAAGCCACAGACAAGGTAAATGTATATACCTTCTCTTTCACTTTGCCCTCGCCCGCTCGCCTCACTTTGCAATCTTGTACAGCACAGCACAATGTGATACAGGCCATGGAAATTCAATCCCCATTTAGTAGCAAATAAAATCACACAGCACAAGTGGTTTCAAATAGTGCTGGGTTGGATATGTGGGGGTGCACTGTGGTTATTTCTACACCTCCTCTTTTTGGTATCGCTTTCTCTCAGCGTCTCTCTGTGCTGTCTGTGACGTCGGATTTGGGAATAATAAACTGCTGGGTGTCTTTAGATGTCATGTGAAACCTGGAGAGGATCATGTGCTAAGTGAGCATGCCACCATTGCTGGAGGGGGGGCTCAGGCTCCAAGGTCTGGGCCTAGGGTCTGCGTTAAGGCACCAGACTCCAGTAGGATGGGCACTGTGCCAGTTTGACATCACTGGCGAAAGGAAACTACATTTAAAACTTATTTTAACTGGTCATTGCTGGTCCCATGCCTAGATCCTGGACCCTGAATGCTAAAGGGCTGAGTGGGGAGTGCAGGTGACACCATGGTCACAGGAGGCTGTATTTCAACGCTCATGTGATACCATAAAATATATGGGGGCTGACAGATAAATAGCTGAGACATTTCTTAGGCTAGATCATTTGATGATGAATGACTATAACCCACAAACATGATCTTTAATCACCTGCTTTTAAACTGCATTGAATAACTAAAGCTCTTCATAGAATAATAACAAGCTTATGTATACAACTTTAGACTGTTAAGATTTAATTTTTAAGTAGATCTAATGAGACCAAATTTAAGTTTATTAATTTAAATGTGAACACAGTGTGAAAAAAAACATGTTGTGCAACTTGAATAACTTAAATAATAAACACCACGTCAGAGAACCTGATTTATTCTGACAGCTAGAATGTGGAAAAAAAGAAAGAAAGAAAAGAAAAAGATTGAAAATAAAATAGTAAGGAGAGGAAACTGGTAACTGTCAGCAGGTTGTCTATGAGGAAGACTGGCACATGAGCCTAAAGACTAAGCGGCCATTCTGCATTCTCCATTAGAAGCACATCAGACTGAATGCTGCCGTGTCTGTGTAAACAGTGCGAACAGACTGGGGAAGTCCGTCTTGTATATATTTGTTTTAAAGATGAGTTGGTGTCTCTACGACTGTGCTTGTCTACCATGCAACACCAGGCCATTGAGCACAGCCAGTGTATGGGGTGATGACTTACCACTACGATGCCAGAATGACTCTGTTAGCATGTGAGCACCACAGGGCTGGGGATCATAAGCAGTGGTCCCTGGGAGCTGTCTCATAATGATAACATCAGATTAGTGTGCCTTAGTCTTAGAAGTGAATGCTTGGCCACTCACTTCATGGAGAAAGGACACGGCAGCATCCTGTACACCCTGCAGGTGGTGGTGATAACATTGTACTTTCTGGGTATATTGTGTATATTGTGTTGGACAGGGAGAAATAATAGAGGTTTTGAAAATAACTCTCCCGACTACTACAATCATTTTCAGACCCCCCTTGCTATTTCTTTATGAACTCATGAATTATGCAGGACCCATACACATGCCGACCCCTGACCATGATTCCATAATGGCTCCTGTTATTTGAACTAAAACATTTTCCGTGTCAAACCTATTGCAGAAAGCACACTGGTAAAAGACTCCCCCTCAGGCATTTTGTTTAAGCTGTCATGGCTCCATAGTTCCAAAATAGCTGACTTTCTTTTTCATCTTGTGGTTTTATAGTTAATTCATTAACTGCACTACCACACCTTTTAATGTTCTGCTGCAAACCTGCTGACTTCCCAGTGTTTTCTTATTTCTGTTTTCAGCCTAACAACAGACGAGCACACTTCCCTTTTACTAGCTGGGACAGTGAGGTTTTCATCAGCGTAACACTCTCTTCTTCTACTTGTGTAGAGAAGAGAAATTGGGAAAGCATTTTTTTTTTTTAAATGTACAAATTTAGTTTAATTTGATTAAATAATTTATAGGCATCTAAAAATGACTTGGTCCTGGAACCAACTAGAGCATGTGAGGTGAAAGGCTTAGAGAAGCAGGGAGCAATTTAGTCCATGGATCTTTTATTATATTTAATATGAGCATGTGGAGTTTGTGGAGGCACATCTTTAATTTTCACTGGAATATAAGGGTGTATGAGGTTACTGCTTTAACAACATGTTGCATTCCTTTTTTATTTTGAAGGCTGTGGAGCTTGTCTTTTACACTATTTGAAAGACAAAGGGAGATAAAGAGACATGCTGTTACAAGCAATGAAAACAGTTATATGTGCAGGAAAACCTGTTCCTTCGCATCATCCCAAAACTATCCACCTTATTATTGTCTTTTAATTACTTAATTTTATAGTCGAGAAACATAATTGTGTGAACGGTAATAGGGAAATTGCTAACAGTAGGATGACTTTTGATTGTGTGTTCATCTCCTGTGTTATTAGATCTCTAACAGTGGGTACTTGAAAAATGATTACAGCCAGCACACTTCTGAAGGATACTTTCATGTTGAAGACATGTTTACATTCCTCTGCTTCTCTACCCATATCTATTGTTCCACACGGTCTAGAACATTCCTGGGCTTTGGTCTCAAGTCCAAGTCCAGACAGAGCAGAGCACGTCAGTGGCCTCGAGTGAAACGAGCTTGTGTTTGTTGCTATATGTTTGTTGTGCAAGAACTTTTAAGTTTACAACTACAAATTGGAATTATAAATAAGGAACAAGACAAGTAAAGCAGAGTGAGAAAGGGAGAATGACAAAATGAAGACGTGAGTTGAAAAAATACCTGGCTTATACGACATTCCTGGAGGGAAGAGAAAGCCTTGCTGGGCGGCGGCTGCTGCTGCCAGAGTGCGTTGGTCGTGTGGAAAAATGGGGATCATGAGCGGAGGCATGTGACCCTGGACCTGCTGAACAGATAAGGAGCAGAGATCAGAGAGAGGCCTAAGCATGAGCACAGTACACAGAAACATAGAGCCCAATCAAGGGGAGGCCAGATCACAGCCCTTCCTAACACGTGCTGACAGGGGGCTCTGCAGCAATGACGGCCTTCGTGTGCTCACACAATACCTGGCCAAGCTACGCCTGCTCTTAATCCAAACCGCAATTTCACCGCTCTACATCAAAGGCGTAGGCACATTGTTCCGGTATCAGTCAGCGGAAGTGACAAGCAGGACAAAGAGCCGAAAGGCTTGGCTTCTGTAGAGAAGTACAGATTGGCAGTAGATACAGTATGTCAGCAAGAAGATTGTTGAAAGTACTACACAAGTGGAGAGGCTGAATTGATCAGCTTGTACATGTGCACACACACACACACACACACACACACCTCAAGGGAACATTACTCAACTACTCACATAATTTTGCCGTATTTCATTTTAATGTCGTTCTCTGACTGACTCTTCCACTCTCATATTAACCTTCATCATCCAGCCTGTTGCTGATTTGCCTGCTGAATGTGTGTATGTGTCAAGAGTGGGTGAGTAGCTTTTGTCTCAGGAGTGGTGTTCAGAGGTTTTGCAAGGTCCAATCTTACTGTCACTCCCTGCTTCCTGAAACTCTATGATGGGGAGCAGCCCAACTATCATGGGTCTGCGAGGGTTAATCTAGCACTGAGCCAGGCAACCTCAGGGGAACCTGCCTGGAAAATGGGTTAATAAAGGTTATCCCCCAAAATAAACACTTTACAGAATGTTTCTCCATTCATCCCTCCTTAAAATCAACTCGCAATAAAACAGGTCTGGGTGCAATTACTGCCGCTGCACTGGGGCATGAAATCAACCTGCTCTGAGCAATGACTTTTTCCCCCATGTTCTGGCTGAGGTCTGCTATGATCTCCACTTTTTCGGGCCATGCTGCTACCCCTGTAGACCCTTTACCGGAGTAGTCGCACCTAGTTTTCTTAGCACACTAAACCTACTTAAAACTGCTTTATTGATCTGTCCAGAGGTGCCGAGCTAGACTGAAAACTAAATAGAATCATTTTATGTCTACTGAGCTTTTACAGAGGTGCAAGTGCAGAAAGTGCATTACAGAAGAATAGAAAAGTATGGAATTCTATAAAATGTGCTGTTGCTCAAGAAAAATAAATGGCCAAGGAGACTGCGACAAATGACCTCAAATAAAACATTGCTTTATAGGGATGTGTGTTCCAAGTTTCCAGGCTGAATGGATGAAAGATGGATCTTGGCCTTGCATGTATGGAACATATGGAAAAACACAATAATTAATGTCACAACATGAGGTAGGGCCAGTGACAGGCGGGGGGACACTGGAGAACACAGCTTTTCTCTGTCTGTGTATTTGGACTGTAAAACCAGATGGAGTCTGTTGCTGAATGTGCGGTAGTCACAGAGCAGAAAAAGACTCCCTTAAGTCCACATGCCTCCTAGTGTGTTACAAATGTGTTGCACGGTAGTTCATTTTCAAGAATTAGCTAACATACATCGCTAGTAAATTAAACGTTTTTTCATTCTTTCTTCTTCTAAATAAAACGGTGTTTTACTAAACCAACTAAACTAAACAGAAGAAATGAAAAACCTGATTCCTAGAAGTGACGATTCTTGACTTTCAAATCAGTTTTTCAAAATAAGCAAATCATTCACAGCTCTCTCTCTCTTTATTTCTTCTGGCTCCGAATTTTCGGAGCTCCAAACACTCTCCGAAGTCAAAACATTGTTGCAAGACTGGTGTAACCTTAAAAGTGTATTGATCTAATGTTAAGGATTCTCACAAACATAATTATAATCATCCTTTTTTAAATCATATAGCAAAACAAGCTGCTTCACAAGAAGAAACAATAGTCTTGATGTTACACAATGGGGGGAAAAAAGCATATAAATAGTTCCCATCATTCACACTCATTTATTTAAAAAATATGTGACTACATTAATTAAAATAAGTGAATTGCACCAGATTATGCACAGTATATTTACTGTGAGACATCAGCAAAGGTTTACAGATACTCGATGGTATCGTTTCGCCAGCAGCACTAAATGTAAATGATATAATTTCATCTGGGATATCAGCTTTTATTACTATTATTATTTTAAAATATGGAGCAGAATATACAAGATTCATCGAGGCGAGACAGAGTGTAAATGTGCGTTGAAGGGGAAATAAATGCATTGAGTTTGAATGGCTGTGATTTGCAGTAATGAGCTTCACACATTAAAGTTTAATTTACGGCAACTAATGTCAGAGAAAGGCAAATCATATTTTGAGGAGCTTCAAGGTGGCAACAAATAGTGGAGGTTAGTTGTGTTGTCAGTTAACAGCTGGCACACTGGCTGAGCAGATTATAATATTTTCATGAGTGTTTTTTTAGTGTTAAAATAGAAGGAAAAATTTAAGAAGCATTCTTTAAAAGACTGTGATGGGAGCAAGGTGTGTACATATGTGCGACTTCCATTCTCCTTATGTAATAGACCCCCCACCAGTCCGCCCCTTTAAGTTACCCTCAAGTTCATATATGTGTGGGCTGAGTGCCCAGGATATTTCTATTGCCAAGATGATCTTGAGTCGGAGAATGAAGTGAAGCAGATGTGAGTGGGGCACTTGGGCAGCGTCCTCCCTTCTCGTAAATACAGCGGCATTGTTGTGCTGGCACTGCTCTTCCTTTGTCTTAGCACTGCTAAGTACTGGATAATGTCATTTCACACCATCTGCCCCGAGGCTTCATTAAAGATACATGAATGGGCTATCTTATGAGGAACAGGTGCTATTGTTTGTCCCTCAAGACCCAGCACTAAGGATCTGACTCAGAATACTAGAAGAGGAGCATCTGTAGTGATCAGTCAGACAGACTTGGCTGAGGCCCCCGTCTCTGCCAGCCCACGCTCCAACAGAGGTTTCCGGGGGAACTCAACTGCCTTGCAACATGTATCATCAATTCAGATGACCTGATGAAGTCTGTAGCAGGCCAGCACGCAATCTGTTTCCCTCTCAAGTTGATGCTCATATTTGATAAATAGAACCAACTTGCAGTCCTAGTGTGAGCGGGATACCATATAGATAACATATGATATAGGAGCCACTCAGCTTTATTAACGTCTTTACCTTTTTAAGTAAGAAAAATACAGAAAAACAAATGTTATCTGTGCAAACTAATTCCAGTTGTGCAGTCAGTTCTGGCTTCAGACAGCCGAGGTCAAGTCAGACAACTCAGACAGATTCATCTCTGATGTGTAAATACACTAGGTGTAAGAGACAGGGTAGACTTGAAAGAGCTCCCTTCATTTCTCCTAGCACTTACAATCGTACCCACAGACAAATACAGTATACACTGCATCATTTGTTTTAACACTTCATTTACTCACAAATTATGCACTGTGCATTTCTTTGTGCTAGATTTGTACTTTTTCTTTTAGGTTTGATTGTGATAAAATGCAGACACAACACGCAAGCAGGCAGCTCCTAAACACGGAGTGCAAATGGAGATGTACAGCGCATTACAGCACTCACTTGGGCCCCTGTCAACACCCATGTTCCTCGCTGTCTGTTATAGCCTCTACAAAGCACCCAGGAGGCCTGAAGACCCCCTGCTGGTTTTCTTTCTGAACCCCTTGCACTTTTATGCACTGATCCACACTCACGTTTGTCCACAATGTGCGTGTGATGGAATCTGGGAGCGCTGTTACAGTCGGTCACTATTAACAGGGTTGAAAGATGAAATGGGCAAAAAAGACAAACATCTACTTAATTCTCACAGTGGTTCATGGTTATTAGCTTGAAAGGACCCGTGAGATCCTGGGTCTAATATCCTGATGAACTGCTTCTTGACACCTTTTAACACACCTCACACACGGATGCTTATCTTAGATAGAATCTGCATTAATTTGCCTTGAGGAGACTTGTAAAAAGTAAAACCACTCCATCTCTTTTATGGTAATACCGAAAAACAATACGAGTGCAAGTAACCAAAAATTTCTGTTCATGGTGATGATAGTCTTTATTTTGTACAATCATTTTGATTTTAATAGGCGCCTTTCCCATTAGGAAAAGATCACAATCACCCGTAATCATTTAGAAGGGGACTTGTGTTACACTGGCATCTCATTTTAATAAAATTACTTCCACACTTTAGTAGCTGTCAGATCCGCAACTCTCGCTAACCTTCTTTTTCACATTTCCTATAGGAGGGGTTCTCTAATTTTACCCAGGGATGTTAGACTCCAGCTGTTTCTCTAAGAACTGATAGTTCACACCTCGTTCCCCCCTGCTCTCCACTGAGCTGCACACCAAACGCCTAGGAGTAGATATCACCTTTTGTGATCCATTTAAAGGGAAAGTGATCTTGGGGAAACAGGAAAGTCTGGCTTTATCCCAACTGCAGCAAACACAATAAAACTGACACTAGACAGCAGGATATGTTTAACACCCGCCACTGTGTACACAACCCGCTGGGTGTACACTGTACTGGAGCCTAACCATGAGGAAAATCACTCAGTGGAAGCTCTTCTGGACTGGCGAATCCTTAGTGTTGCCGCAGGATCTCCCCCCCCCCTAGTGAAACAATCAACGGTTCTTTAAGCACATATTACTCCTTTACTACAGGTCACTTATCAGCTGATTGGCTGCCATAAAGCTGAACAGTTACATCACATAGCAGACGCACACATTGATCGGACAGAGATGTGATGGTGTTTGGATTTGTCTGTAGCCGATGGTAATCAGACAAATAGATCAATAGATTTGAACCAGACTTTGATGCTCCAGACTTCTGCTTTTGAATGAAGGTCTTCATATTACCACCCACTAGACTGAGGCACATTATTCCTGCCTGTCTGCTCTGGCGGTGAATATACTGGAATGGGGAGGGCAAATACACTGGAGAGGTTCAGGTCACCAACAAAGGGCCCTTGTCCTGGTCAAGTCTCTGACCTTTTCGCCTTACTTGCTTCATACATCTGAAATCCTTTATAACACATTTTGCTACAAAAATTAAAGACAGACATCTAGTATTGTACAAGCAATACCCTGAATAAAGACCCATAATATTTTCTGTGAATTGCAGGGTACAGCACTGACTCTAACAGCAGGCGCTGTGTGCTCAGGTTTAAGTGTGACGCTCACAGCCATGCCTGTGTGTGTGTGTGTGTGTCTGTGTTAAACTGTAGCAAATCCAGACACTTGAGTGAGATCAGGCCATCCAGAGGGAATAACCAATAGATGACTTCTTGTTCCACTAATTCCTTACACAGTAAAACAAGCCTTCTTGGAAAACAGCCATTCCAATATGTCTATATTAAGACGGAAGCTTGAAACCAGGGTAGTCCAACCCTCTGACCCGCCTAACACACCCCACCCCATATCCTTCCACTCCAGCCCTCCTCCATCTCATTGCTCCTCCTGACTTCTGTGGAATACTAGATAAAACTGCAGGCTACTGTTTTCTTCAATACACTGCCTGGCATTTATAAGATTTCTGAGCACTGCTTTAGTTTATTGCAGTTTCAGTATTAAATGTTGTAGGATTTAAAAAAAGCTTAAAAGTATAATAATAAAATAAAATAGTAAAACATACATACATACATGCATACAGTGTAAAATACTAAAACGCAACATTTATATATAAAATGTTATTAGTACATATATTTTTTAAAAACAATTTAAAAAATCTTTTCAGTTAAATTTGTCTGAAAATTTTAATCTGGACAGAAAAGAAATATTAAGCTCATGCCTCAAAGCTTTTCGTTAATTAAAGCTTTTTAATTGGTGTATGTTTAACTGACCGAAGAGAGTTTTCATGCTATCTACTGTCTATTAAATTAAATTACATTAAATATTGTGTGATTCTGAACACATTAAAAGGACACATTATGATATAAGTAGTAGGAAAAGGCTTTCCTACATACTGACACAGTGTGTGTACACACAGCAACACAATCCCACAGTTCCTTTAAAGTACTGAATATTTTAAACACAAATTTCATTATATTTCCAATTGATATTAGCTCTAAAACAGGGACATACATGGATGTAATAATGATTTTTTTTTTTCAAAAATTTGGCCATAAAATGAAGGTTCACAGTAAACCGGTGAAATCCACAGGGAACCCTCAAACAGCATGTGTAATGACAGGAAAGGAGAGACCAGACATAAACAAACCCACAAGTGGATTTAAGGCCCTCATCATTATCCTGTGTATTCCACACACACACGTACATATATATATATAAATGTGTGTGTGTATACCTCGGAAGTGAAATGCCTATGACCCTCATTCGACAGGGGCGAGTGAGGTTCTAAAGTAAATTGGACACAGTGTAAAGGGGGGAAATACAGGAATTTAAGTCTGTGAAGCTTAAGATAAAATGTGGCTGGAAAGGTTTGAAATATAACATCATGTTGAAGCAAGCAGAGAGACTGTCCAACTGTTAGCTGTACATTACATTTTAGAAGATATTTTTAAAAACTGACCTTTGAGACACTTAGTTTCCATTTCCATGTCTTATTTAACTGAACATGTTTTTAAAATTCAAGGGAAAACATTTAGTAGTTATAAAGTAAATATTCTGTCTGACAGCAAAACAGTAGACCACTCCAAGTGATGCTATTTGTATGATGGAATTGTCCACATTACATCTGGGTTTCCCCCTCTGTCCTGTCCTCCAATCACAGACTAAGGTTCTGTCTTCATTATTAGTTCCCAGCTGTTGGGCAGCAGAAGACAACAGAGCCCACTCTGTTGATCAGCAGAGAGCAACTGAGCAACTTTATTAGAGACACACGTGTGTTAAGACTTGCAGATGTGCTCAAATAGCATCACCTGATGATGATCAAGAAAAATCTGTGTAAGACATCAAACGAGAGATTTTATGACATGTCTGAAAAATCCTCTTAAAGTTGTAATATTTTCAAAATTTAGAAATTTAATTAAGGAGATTTACATCCCTCAGTTTCTGTGCTTAGAACAAAATTGGTCGATCATTGTGTTCTGTTCAGGAATGCCTCGAATCTCCTCTGCCTCCAAAACAAAAAGCTCCTAGTTTGCTTTGGCCATGGGCTGAATGCTTTGCTTTGCCACCCCAGCCCAAAGAAAACACGCACCCTTTTCTCCCTGCCGGCTGCCTGTATACAGTAGAGCCTATTAATGCAGCTCCTTCTCCCTGTGAGTGTGCCCACTGCTGGGGATGGTGGCCACGCAAAGCATAACATGAAGACAAAACAGTTTGCACAACATTAGCAGAGAAAACACAGTCTATGCAGAGCGGAAGAAGAAACAAACTCAACATCACACCAGAGGACATGTTCTCTCTGGTTATGGTAGGGTTTTGGTACAATAGACGTTGTGTGTATGCCCCTGCATTGCCGCTTGTGTGGACTAATCGAAGGCTGGCAGTTTGTGTCATAAATTAATCCATCCCAGGTCTGCTCTACAAACCCCTCAGGTGACTAATTTCAAGTAGACCCTCAGGTGTGATTTCGCACATCACAGTCGTTCATGTGTCACCTCTCATATGGAGCCTCTTAATTGTTGCTGCCTACGCCGCTGAGGTGTCTGAATATAAAGGCCAGTTGCACAAAGAAACGACTTCATGGTGTCATTTACAGCAATAATTGAGCTCTGTTTGTCTACATTCCTGGCTAGTTGGAAAAGAAACATGGGTTTCATCTGACTGCGTCTGTTTTCACACAATCTGCAAATCATTTTACTTTATAAATATACAGTTCAGTTACCCTGCCGAGGTGTGTTACCTTTCAGGTTCACACCTTTCTTCTGTCTTCCAGAAGAAAGTAAGGAGCAAAACCCACAGACACTGAAAGGTTCAAGCTTCTACTCTTTATATCTAAGTGATAAAAAAGCAAAAGCATTAATTTGTTTTACCAGACAAAAGATATTACATCCTAAATCACTGCCACTGCTGAGATTCTAGCTCTCTCACCTTTTTTGTGCATCATAAAGTTTTAACTGGGCAGTGATGGCTTTATTGTTTATATTGCACATGACTTTGTTTAATGTCAGCATTTCTTCTGCTTTGTGACAAGAAGTCACATTTCATAACTAATTGAATTGATCCCTCCCTCCCCCCGATAGAGTCCACTAAATGAAATTATTTGTATCCAAGTGTCAATATATTAAATCACAGGGGCTAATGAGTCGGGTCACTGCTTTCTTTTATCTTCAGTCTTGCATGTGCACATCTTCATCAGCTAACAGTCTCCCTTAAATGGAGGATGAACATGTTGGACTGAGCCTCCCTGGGCGAAAGCCAAGCCCGTCTGACTAGGCTGTTGATGCCCCACCATAATCCTAGTAGCAGGCTACACAGAAGTCTTCAACACAAGGGGAGGAACTGGCAGCACAGGCGTGCGTGTGCATACAGCCGCACACACTTAAATGCACACACATTATCATTTCCCTACTCTATTATTCTCTTATTATCATGCTAACGGTTCCAATCTAGCTGTGCTAATTGGGGGACTTACACATTCTCTTTAACAATGTCTGTTTTTGTTCTTTTTGTTCTTCTTCTTTTTTTTTTTTTTTTGCCACTGCATTAATAAGTGTCTCACACTGAGAAAATCATTTGTGCCGGGGAGACAACAAAGCATCTGAGAATACACAAATTAGCGCTATTATCTTTGTGCAATTACCATACAGCCCTGTGTTTATTTAAACTCATCTGATTGATTTAAAATATTTACCATAATGCTGTAGTTTTGGAGTCTTTGCTTCTCTAAATTGGTAACCAAACAGAATCAGTGCATTAAATTACTGCATTGAATTGGGTGGCATGCATATTCCTTTTTCTAATAATAAAGAAACCAGTGCTATTAAAAGACCAAAGATCATACAGACCACACTAATTTGACAGAATCTTTTTTTGTTCATGCTGGGACATTCAGTTAGATAACGAATGTAAAATGTTTCAGCTGTAATAAAACGGCTTTAATGTAAAAATGGTTTCAGTCCTCGCTGCACAGCACAATGGTACAGTAGAGGCATCAGGCTGCGTGGGACTGGATAGAGGATGGAGGAATCAGTTAATACAGGCCAATTATTAGGGGGAAACTGCTTCTCAGTGGCAAAGACCTTACACTTGCTTGATAATTCATATTGCAACAGGAGCATGACCCCGAGCGTACAGCTGAATCACACTGTAATGGCATCACAACATAGAATGTGAAAGTCCTTGAGTGGTGAAGCCAAAGCAGAAGGTGGATTTTATTGAAGGTCTGCGGAACGACTTCACGATAGCTGGAGGTCAAGCTACATGTGAGGCATGACATCTAAATTGACCACTCTCGACCACATCTCCACAGCATATTAGGTGGAGAGAAAACTAAAATCCACTCTCACACAGACGGGATCTCTGCCAAAACTGCTCCTACGATGTATAGAACTAGATAGATTGCTTTATTGTTGATGGAGCAATTAAAAGTTTGAAAGTTAAAATGTACTATCACAGTTTATAAATTGATTTGAAATATTTGAAGCAAACTAAAGCATCAGCAATCAATGCCATCATTTACTGTGAGTATGTAACACAAAAGCCCAAGTGTTTTACTGGGTAGACTCTACAGCCACAGAATACAGAAGACACTTTTACAGAGCTTCCTCTGTGAATTCTCTGGTTTCTTTGTAACAGAGGCAAATGGGAAATCTTTGTGCAACTGACTAAAACTCAGTGCTATCCTGTTTTTACTTTATTTCTTCTAAATATACACCAATTGAAAGTAAACAGTCACATGTAATATAATTTTGTCTGTATTCACATTCATATTGCAGAGAGTAGTACACTGTGTGCCATACATGCACTGAAGTACAGAGGGAGATCTGTTAGTGATGACCACCGACCTGCTTTAAACTGTGAGCACCTAAATGCTGGTGTGTTTAAATTCATCTTTAATCTTGGGACCTTTAGCATCTAACCATTGAATGAATATGTCCCCCCACTGTCATTAAAGGCATGTGAAAGCCAATTTAACTTTGAAGTGTGCAGTAGACAACAATATACTGGCCTTTTCTCTTTGAATTTCTTTTTCTTTTTTATTGGAAGAGACACATATTCTGTATGTGTGTATGTGTGTCTTTGTAGACACAAGGTTAAAGGTAGGATGTAGAGGCACAGATAATGTATGTGTACATAAAGTGAGGTTGGTATTTGAAGCCGGGCCACATATAGGAAGAGAATGGCAGGTCACAGTAAGATAAATAGAACCCGACCTGCTTGATGAACACATCATTTGAGGTTTCAAAAACAAGTGTGAGAAAACTCTTGTTGACAATGGCCTCCATAGAAATGTATCATCTTTCAGATCTTGGATTTCACTGTGTACTCAGGGCTGCCACATCAATGCCACAGCCAATGACAAATGACAATGTCATGATATTGTGATATTTTAATTGATAAAATATTTTAATTAAATGTTCTGGATTAAAAGTGTCCCTCTGTTTCATCTGGGTAGCTCTGCTTTCTCCAGCCTGTTTGTGAAGATAAAGTTCACCCTGACCTTTCAGCCAGCATTTATTCTCTTGATGTGTGTATCAGTGCTTTGGGTCACTGTGTGTCTATGTACTGTACACGATCGCCTTTGTGCAAGAATATCTGCGTGCCTGTGTGCAAGAGTAAGACTGTGATTTTTTTTTTCCTTGAGGAATGCATGAACTGGAGTCATTACCATGTGAGGTGTGATGATGGTGCTTGCGTGACTGTGGACACTACTGTTGCTTAAATTTCATAGACCTCTACGTCTCATGGGTGTAGTTTATTTTAGTTTATATCCAAGAAGGACTTGCTGTTACTACCATCGCTGCTCACATGCTCCTTGCATGTGTACTGCATGTACAGTATAGAAAATCAGTGTGAAAGAACAGTCAACATCAACATCAACAGTCTGACACGATGTGGTTTAGTTGCTCATCGGCTGTGACTGTTGATTCATTTGGTGCAGGAGAGAATGGGTCAGATGTTGTGCCAAGACAAAAAAGGAAAGAAGTGTGATTTTCTTCTTTCTTTTTGTAATCTCAGTGTCTACAGAATCAAAGAGATAAGAACTTAAGGGACAAACCAGTTCTCCGCTAATATAGATGTCTAATTATTACATGTCAAATTTTCAACTAAATCAACCTGAGTTAATCTCATCCTGGCATTGAATTATGGCCAAGACGATTTCAATGTCGAGGACCGACTGAAGGAATACAAACAAGCTGAGGGGAAAACACAAAGAGCCTTGAGCCTTAACTTTTGATAAGCCCCAAACACTGCAATCAAAACATCTGCTATCTTAAAACAAGTGACATTGTAATCCCGAAGGACAAAAACTAAATCTCTCTCCCTCTCTTGTAGGAGTGATGAGAAAGGATAAAAAGAGAGATGGCTATTCAAAAGGAAAACTTGATTAAACTGAACACTGCCATGCTTTAAACCTCTCCAATTCCTTTCAATCCACATGCAAAACCCTGTTGAAAGCCACATGCAGTGTGCCAACAGCAGTCTCCAGTTGCAGTCTCCTTGGTTTTATTGTTTGGACAGTTAACAGTGTCCACCGATGGGATGACTTACATCATCAATACAAGACCTTAGCAAGAGGCTTTTTTCTGCGTTGTCTCCCTGAAGCCAAAACAGAAGGACTTTGATGACCAGTAGGGTCTCCAATAAAGTTTAGTGCTCTGCATGCTAATAACAGAGTAACTCAATCCCCCAACAGTGCTTACTACTTAGCAAAAAGTCTTTGACATACAGGCTGGAAGCTTGTTTACAGAACTAATTAAGTCGAAGCTGTTATATATTAAAATGGCCAGAGCGTTTTTAAGAGGCAGCAGTAATGAAAACAGGGGCAAAAATGCTTTACTAACTTCTCTTTGCTACTCCAACTCTAAAGCAGCAGCCGTCACCAAACTGGATATTTGGATAAATTATGTTAGGGAGACAGAAAAAATTTCGCTCTAAATAAGCTCAACTCGAAGCATTAAGAATGACCTGTGTTTGGTCCTGGGTGCTGTTCTGTCTGCGAAGTGCAGCCAGAAGATGGCTGATGTGCAGTGGAACAGATGGTGTGAACATGGGACTCTTTTGTTTACTCGTGGATGTGGCTTCTTTTTTTATCAGGGAGGATCTGTGCCACATTTGGTCAAGGGAGAAGCCGGTGAACTCGGCTCTGCAAGAAAGGATTCCACTTGTATCTCTGTTCAAGTGTTTGAAATGGATATTTAGAAGTAAGTTCACATACACACTCGACCCCCCCAATGCTCTCTCAAAACTATGCATCAAGGGGAATTTTCAGGTATCATTTGCCTTTAACTTTGTGATGAAAGCAAGGGCCTCTAAAAGTGAGATGCATTAGGGCTGTGCCCTTATGCTCAATGAGCATAAGTAAAGGGCCCTCCATGATATTAGTAATACTAGCCCCTCAGTCTGTGTAAGGTACTTCATTTTAGAGTGTTTTCTAGACAGCATGTCTTGCTCCACGCTTCTCTTGAGTGGAGTGTAATGTGGAATCATTTTTCCAATAGACTGTCCAGGCTAGTGGCTTCTCAAGAACATGTTGACAGTGTGATCTTTCTCTTGCAAAGAGCCCTTAAAGGAGGCATTCTGATGTCCTAGCAGTAAAGAAAAGTGCCGTTTGAGACCAGAAGTTTGCTTTTCCCTATCTGTATCTGAAGAACAAACTGGATGCCTACAGATAAAAACTGAAGAAAAACAAAAAGTGTCTCCTGTGCGTAATGCAAAAAGGTACTGTCTGAACATAATGAAAGGCAAGGGTGGAGAGTTGTCTGTTAAAAGAACAAGCGGAGGAGGAGGAGGTGAATGGAGAAGCATGTGCCTGACACCAAGCACACCCAACAAGATAACATTAGCTTCACACAGGCAGCCAGGCTCATAGCCTTGACCACTGGCGCTTACCAACAGCACAGTTACCCCTGTACTGCCTGACTATGTCCAGAAACATGCTACCTGGGTGGTCATACACACACACTAATGAGAATGACGGAGTCTGGCATGATGCTCAAACCACAAACACAAAACTAAAGCAATAAGGAACAAGGAGAAAAAGAAATCCACACACAGCACAGTGATAATGTCAGTGGTAGGAGCTCTGTGAAACCATGCCATGTTGCTCATCTGGGACCGACTCGTTTCTGAGGCATTTACCAGCCCCTTTCATGTCCCCCACCTCTAAGCTCTTCTCCATCAATATGACTCATTAGCTGTTGTTACTTTTCCCCCTTTTTTGTTCATTAAGATGTGCTAATTATTCCCCTCCATATTTTAAAACCCTCACCATTACCAACAGGCAATTAACATTTGATGAGAGTGACGAATGTTAGTGTGACACAGGAATTAAAGATAAAGAGACAAGAAATATTAAAAAAGGAATAGATAAGAAGACTAACAGAGTTTAGCAGTGGTATTTACTTTAATGTTTAATTTTATTGATCTGTGCCATTACATCCAGACATTTGGCTTATGGCGAGGGCCCTGCTGCACTAATTACACCGAAGAGGGAGAAATGTTGTAGTAATCACTGTGCAGAAAGTGAGAGGTGTAAGCTCTCACTTTCTCTGAGAGTGTTAGAGGGCCAAGAGAAACACACTCACTGACCTGGATCTGCTGCTGGAGGAGGTTGATTTTGTGCTGCTGCTGCAGAAGCTGCTGCTGTTGTCTTGCAATCTGGTCGGGGACAAAAAAAAGAAGGTAAATTAAATCAGTCCTGGTTAAAGTGACATAAAGAAGAGCAGGGACATCAATAGGCATATATTCAAATTAAAATCCAGTTGTAGTGTATAAGAGGAATTATCTACTGAGAGAAAATAGGACATTAGTGCAAACAAAATGTTGCCAAATATATAAAAAAAAATAACCCTAACCCTAACATGAAATAAACGGGGCTGAGCTGCTCAGTTAAAATTAGTAGTATTCGGAGAATAAATGAATTATAGAACAGACAAACGCGGTTATGATGGAGATAACTGCTGCAGGCAGTGTACGGGTGACAGAGGTCCCTGCTGCCCCTGAGTGACGAGCAGCCACACCGCAATCCTTCTCATCCCAGCAGTCCCTCTTTCTACATGCCTACTTCATTGAGCATGACAACCTAGTTTTAAGTGTCATTTAATTTTCATTTTTAAATATAATTACAAAGTGTTCACTGTAAGATATCGGTCGTCTGCAAATGTGTCAAGATTAATTTGTGCTGGCTTCCTCACAAGTGTCAACAGTTAATTACTGTGTTGTATCTTGATGGCTTGATGACATTCTATCTCTCAGCAGGCTCTCTGCTCTGCCCCCTCCCCTCCCCTCTCCATTTTATTAATATTCTTCCATTTTAAAATAAGATCAAATAATAAAATATCTTATATCAGTGTTCATTTATGCTGCAGTGTCTACAAAGCCCACAGAGTTGAGTGTAGTTTGCAAATGAGCATCATTGATTGAAAAAGAAATCAATACTGTTAATGTATTATTAGTGTACTATGACCAAATGCATCACTCCAAGGTATATGGTCTATCTCTTCATTTACCACAGGCCTGAGAGTGTGCAGAGAAAACTCTGAGTGAACTCCTTGCTGATAATTGACTCATAGCCATTAGGGTGGCTGGTGATAATAAAAGTGTCGCCCGTGTGGATAGTTTGTGTCCTTATTTCTTCTCAGACATTAACACACTTCATGGCCTCTGCTAATTTGCTGATTTGTACAATATGGCTCATTGGCCTGATTTGTGCTGCAAATCTAATGCCAGGCTTGTTCTAATAGGAGTCGATTTATAAGATATAGAGTACTTCAATGTTTAATATAACGTTTAATTCACACGTTCCCCTGCATTTGTTAGTACAAGTCATAATAACATTTTTCCTACCACACAGCATAAATGTGGGCGAGAGAGCATGACTGAAATATCTGCGGCAATATAGAATATAACATCTCTTAAATCTAATATTATTCCAAATTCCTACTGAGTAAAATTTTATTGGCATATTTCAGGCATGAAATTTAATATGAAATAGAAAGTTACGTGACAATTTGTCACAGATGTGTTTAATGGAATTTATTATGGGGACAAAGGGGCGAATGGCATAAAAAGGATTAAAAATGGAAGGGAAATCAATGTTTGAAATAAAAAGGAAGGGAGGGAAACAGTGAGCAGGTACCTGCTCCTGCTGCTGACGAGCTAACTCCATTTGCTGCCTCTGTTTCTCCATTTGTGAAGCCGCGAGCTTCTTCTGTTCGTCGTGGGCAGCCAGAAGCTGCTCTCGCAGGCTGATCAGCTGGGTGATCATTGTAGAGAGCTGGTGTTCCTTTTCTGCCAGGCTCTCTGGAGTACCTAGTGAGGGGGGGACAGAGAGAGAAAGATTGATGTCAGGAGTGGAAAGGATAAACATTAAGTGGAGAGCCTGAGTCATAAGTTTTACATGCCTGAAAAGAAAACAGTACACAAAAGGTTTCATAGTGGCCTGACTAAGTAACCAGGGTGTAGACTTTTGTAAGAAAGCCTGCAGAAGGCCTCGATCATTGTATACTGCAAAATATAGGAAAGGGACCATGGTGCACACACCCATAATCGTATTGTGCTATTGTATTGTACACAATATATAGCACAAAGAAAACCACACAGGCAGCAACCAACTGCAGTGAATTCACTAGAAAGTGTTAAGGTCACACACAGTCTGGAGTTGTCTATTTTACTCGAGCTGGTATTCACAGCTTTTAGACGAAGAAAGAGAAAGCATTGTTTCCAGCACATAGACAAAGAACTGCGGGGAGCTGTCAAACTGAGGTGGCAGCTTATGTCAAGACTACAAGGGGTGAACATAGGTGTTGCAAGTCAGTTTTGCACTGGCCTTCAAACTACACAAGTTTTTATTGTATGGTCATTCCAGCAATATATTAGAACAACAACCCCTCGCACATTTAATTTAAAAGGATTTTGCAAACTTGCCAATACTTGAACGAAAAACCCAGTAAAAAGATGTTCCAAATTATAATGGCAATCATAATAATTCATAATTAAAGACAGATTTGTATCATAACCATACAACACCCTCTTTATATCATCGGTGTAGTTGTTCCAGGCATACTTGAAAATTAAAAGCTACAACAGACCAAAAGGCTTATTCACTGTATAGTCTCATGTCTGCACTGTGTGTGATAGAGCGGGCTGCTCCACTGCACTGCTCTCTCCCTTCGCCTAATCAATGCTAAGTGATCCTACCATTGACTTACACAGCCAACATAATTGCCATTGAAAGGCTAGACAGTAACTCACTCTCCTCCCACTGCACTCCTGTATGACAGGCTGATCTGAGGGAACATACAAAAAAAAAAAGGGAGAGATGGGGAAGAAGAGACAGAGAGACAGCCCGCGAAAGAGAGGTAGATGGATAAAAGCATAGAGATCTAGATAAGAGTACAGTTAAATCTGGCCTGGGGCCAACAGGAGCTGAATTCTTTCCTGGGTGTCTTCCTCTTGTCTCTAGCCACATCTGTCTTGAGTTTCTCCGAGAGCTCCCAGGGGCCCTCTCCACTCAAACTATTTTAATTTGACTAAACACCTGATTTATTTTATCTCTCCGATGAGGAAAGCCGTTTGTCTTAATAGGGCCTGTCAACCTCCAGATCCCATTCAGAGCAATTTACTGGCAGGCTTGTCTGAACCTCAGTTCGCCTCGCTATGCCTCCGCTGCCTGCTGCAATGGAAGAGAGCTGCAATTCTCCATTTATCCTGCTAACGAAAAAAAGCACCTAAAAGCAGCTATTCATTGGGCCTGTGTGCAGTTTCCAAGGCCTGAATTGACTTCTTATTCATCCAAATACACTTGGTGAATGGTGTATCTGTAAAATTGATACAATCAGCACCAATTTTATTAACCTTTGCCTGTGTCCATGAATGAGTCGCCTTTTACAGGTCACCAACAAGATGCATCAGTCGTTGTCACAATAAATCACAGCTATCAATACTGTGGTGGGAAGGAGAAAAGGAGAAAGAAAGAAAAGGGGATAAGAAATCATCATTGCCCAGGTGAAGATGAGGGCCATCAGACCCTGAGGCCGGCATAGATGACCTTGAACTGGGAGTCCGTCTGGACTGATGCCCTCTCATGCTGCCTAATTAAACATTTCTGATGATCACTCAGAAGTGGAAAAGTGTCAATACTGTTTAAAAAAAGGTGACCGTGTTGGTGTGTATGAATGTGCTGTGGGACTGATATTGAGGCTCCACATAGGGATCTGATGGGTTAGTTTGAGTGGGGAGTGTGCAGTCCCGCCTGGACACCAAAAGAATACTAACAGAGAGCCCATTGTTTGGATGTTGAGCTGAATTGTGGGAAGCCCAAAGTGCCATCTGTACTGCAGTCAGGGCCTTCCATAGTAGCTCACTTTAATTGTAATAATTTTTTGTGTTTTTATATTTGTTTGTGCTGAAGGCGAATATTAAAACACATCCAAACATCTAAATATGGAATTTCACCTTGAAGACTGTACACAGCTTAGTAGAAAATCGGGCACATATGTTTTTTGTTGACTGGTTAGTGTAAAAATCTCTTTCTTCCTGCTTTAAATTATGGATCAGCTTTAAAATGCAGATAAAACTTTTATTGGGTGGTGTAGAAGAGGAGAGTCGTGGTCTGTGTCTGACCAGCCTGCTGACAAAAGAGGCCGTTTCCTGCATATTGCATGGCTTTTAACAGTGGTGGGGCTGGGGTCTGCCCGTTAACATGTCTCCTCACATTGCACTTCCGATGGCAGACAGACAGCCCAAAGATGCCTTGGCTTTACATAAACCCCAGCAGCCTGACCAGACCTAACATGTTGTGACATCCTCCTGTTAGATGACTGAGGTTCGTTAGTACAATACCAGCCTGACACAAGAAGGAGATCCCAGGAGTGCGTGGTCAAGCTGTGCTGCCACTTTTCGTGTTGTTTTTTTCCCCCCTCAGACCACTGTGGTAACTTAAGATTTTAGATTGACACATAGGAGGTGGAGACGTAAAGCTGCGTTGTTCAGTTTCAGCCCATTCAGGATTCACCTTTCCTGCCTCTTCTAAACGTCACAAAGTAGGGCAGAAAACATCACCGGGCGACTAAATAAATGATAAGAGGAAGCAGAGCCATGGTTGCTTGGGAAGGGATGGGGGTATTTGAGCCTTGGGGTCTTTGGATAAAAGGCACTTTGTAGGGGTGCGATTTGTTCTGTCCAATACCCACATCTCTCCCTCTCTCTCTCTCTCTCTCTCTCTTGGCTCCCTCCTCTCTGCTCTAATCAAGCAGTCTCTAATTTGGGTTCCAAGTCCAGTACCGGGGAAAAAGAAGGAGGCTTGTTACTTTGAAGAATCCCGAGTGAATAACACAGATAAAAGATTCAGGCACAAAAAAAGAAGAAAAGGGAGGGTGGGTGAGGGTGAAAAGGGGGAAAATCACAAGGCACCCTATTCTCTTCCCTTCCTTTGGTTAGGACAGCTGAGCCATTATGACCAGATCTGAATTGAGTTTTTTAACGCCAGAAGACTGGAATTTCTTTGTCTCTCTATGAGTCAGCTATTGTGGATGCTTCCATATGCTGCAAACCCATCCTAAGTAAATTAGGACTTGTCTAAATGCTACGATTGTACCAAGCTTTGTCCACACATAGACCCCACATAGCTTGAATGCCTTGCATGCTGAGACTCTTTTCTCTGCTCTCTCCTTAAGTGTGTGTGAATGTAGACATGAGTGTGTACAGATGTGTGTTACACGCTGCTTCAATCAATAAAAGGTACATGCCTCTGAGTAAATGCACACGTGTGAATTCTGTGGTTATCTGATCCTTTGTCAATTCTTTCTTTGGAAACAAAGTAAATTGAGTAGCAGCTAAGGACATCCATTACCTTATTTAGTGTTTAAAGTAGAAATCATTTTCTGCTGATAGACAGAGCCACAGAATTCACTTTTGTGAAGATTAAACATAAACTTAAAGGTTCTCTCCTAAAAGTAAGAAAATCCCACTGACTTTTGGACATTGCTAATAACTAATTACTGTATACAACAAAATGTTATTTAACTTATTTATTGTAATAAATAAAAACAGGACTGAGGAGTGAGCACAGTACTGCACAGATTACACCTAGAATGAAAAGAGTTGTGTGAGTTTTATAGATATGGCTGAAAACATGTTACGATGATATAAAATCTTTTATTTCCTATTATTTTATTTCATAGCAGCTGTTGTTTTTGGACCCTAAAAGCAAATATTTGATTATTTTCTCTTAAAATCACTTTTCACTTCCACTTTGTGTGAACCACTGCTCTAGTAGTTTGCAGTTTGTCTTAGATTATGGGGAATAAAATCCCTGGGAAGAGGTCTTTGTTTGATGGGGAAAACATGCTGAAACAGACATTGCATTGACTTACTGAAACTGATGGAACAGAAGTTAGTCTGGACCACATGTGTCTCTTGAAAACAGCTCAAACATTTTATTATTTGGTCAGGAAAATGTCTTATTGAGGATCTACACCGACAAAAAAGTGTACAACTATTTTGTACTATATACACTTGTTCAGTGTTGCTGCATGAACATATGTGTTTCCAGTAATATGGTGTTAATGCAACTTCATGTCCTACAACCAAGACAATATGAGCAACAGCTGTTTTACCTGGCTGGCTGCCTCTGCCATGATATAAAAGCTGTTAATCTTGCCAATAAAACTCCATTAACAAGCATGAGCAATGACTAACAAGCACGTTATCCACTGGCTGCAATGACTCTCAGTCAATAAGCTTTCTTATATGGTATGGATTCATCTTGTTTGTTGTGTGTGCATATGCAGTATCACATACAGAGTGTCTGTATGTGATTGTAAGATGGTTTTAAAGAATCAAAAAGATTTTAGTGGCTCAGAAAATGATTGTTTTACCTGAAGGTGTAGATTACTAGACATCTAATGGCTATGGCAGAAGGTTGATCCACAACTACAAGAAGCACTTGTTGCAATGAAGGTGCAAGATTATAATTATGTTTGTGTGTGTTATTAACTTGTGACTGTACTGTCTACCCATGACTCAGGTCAGGGTACTTCACACAGCTAAGATAGAGGTTCAACCTGAGCACATGGCAATGCTAGTGACACTTAAATTAACTTCAACATAAAAAAAGAAAATAAAAAATCTCAATACGGAAACTTTACTTCTGTTTTTTCCGTTATTGAATACTTGATTCTTTGATTCTGTAATAGAGGGCAACAGACCAGAGGTACTGGCACCATGGAGGATGTTGTATGTATGCAAAACAACATATAGCAAAGGTCAACACACTGAAACAAATCGTTCTATTCATCTCTCATAGCCTTTGTGATGATGAGCCTGACTCATGTGCCCTTAAAATATAAAAGCCGTACACAGTTTTCAAGGTCTCGTTTATACACCGCATATAAAGCCGGTGAGACAGTGATCAAGGCACCAACTTACTGTCTACAAAACCTTGGGAGTGAATTAGGAGTTAGATGTTATTCCATTCTCTTCACAGAACATTTATTCATCTGTCCTTCTGTTTACAGCTGATAATTAAATCAGAACATGCATATTTCCTTGGACTGTGCACAAGAGCAATTTCAGAAGTCTTTCAGACTGCCCTGTGTTTAGTGAATAAGTGTATTAACAATGCAGGCATTTTGTCTTAATCCAGATCACAAGTGATTGATTGAAATAGCTGGACAAACAGCAATGTTAGCGGAGACCAGTAGTAGTATACAAGAACACCTGCTTGGTTCTTAAGAGTGTGGTGGATGGATAGCTGTGACTCAGGAAGTAGAGTGGTTGTCCGCCAATTGTGGGGTTGGTGGTTTGATTGTCAGCTGGTGCTTCAGAACGTGTGAATGGGTGAATGAGAAGCAGTGTAAAGCACTTTGAGTACCAATAAGGTAGAAAAGCACTAAATACTGTGCAAACCATTCAAATCACTAGACCTAATCAGAGATCATAAATGTTTGCATTAGAATTTAACTATATGTCAGACTGGCTTGGTAAAATGTCTCTTGTGGCTATAAGTCATGCACTTTTTAGATGCTTCACAAAATTCAGATGTCACACTAGCATTAGCATTTATTCCAAATTCAAGAATCCTTATTTAGTCCAGAGGGAACAGCCGCCAGACAGTCGATGACAGCGCTGCTATGGGACTTCAATGCCTTTTCCAATGCACATGTGGCCACGACGAACCAGGAATCAAACCACTGACCCCGGGGTTCAGATTTGGTTGCATTATTACTTATTATGTATTTGTATTTGTTTAAATTATTATTGCTAACATTGATCTGCACATCAGCAGCTTTTTTCATGGCTATGAAGCTACTATTTGTTTCAGTCCCATCAATGTTTTATATTTTCCTCAAATGAAGACACGATTGATGCTGTTTATATAAAATGTATTATATGATTTTTGAAACATTTCTCAATCAAACCATGCAAAACTGCTGGAATATAATTCAGGCAGCAAGCAGGGAATTCTCTTTCACACTCTCTCTCTCTCTCTCTCTCACACACACACACACACACACACACACACACACACACACACACACACACACACACACACAGATACACATGAGCACAGCACTTTCTTTTTTACCTCTATTGCCATGAGCTAAATTCCTCAATTCATTAGAGGAGAAAAACACACAGTCCAACACTCTCATACATTCATCTGGCAAATGTGGCCTGAGGAATAATGATTTACTGTGTCTCATATTTCACCTGAGTGCACAGGGCAAACAGTTGACTGAAGTGTTATGGAGAAAATGCTAACTGAGGCCTTTTTGACTTGAGCAACTGGACAGATAGCGCTTTGTGCTGTTTTTGTGAATGTGTTTGTATGTTTGGTAAACATCCTATATAATATTCATGTACAGTTTGTACACAAGTAAATTTAAATCTACTACACATAATTATATCCTTACTTGTTTTAAATCTACACAAGTCGGTGTCACTAGAAAATGTGTGCACAGATACTAGTCTGTGTCTAGTGGCATCAAAACCCCACTTAATGGAAGCCATTAGGAATAAAGTTACATTTTAAAGTGAATAATCGTGTTTTGAAGCTAACCATATGACTGAACAATATGCGCTCTGTGTTCACACACTGGACTCCTTTCTGTCTGTGCAGGAGTAAAGCCAGCACAGGTAGGGCCAGCACCAAATGAGTCTCAGCTGCCGCCCTGCCCTGCCCTGTGTTCTCCTCCTAAAGAGCTTCCACTTATCTGCCTGCCACAGGAGTGTCTGTGTGCACTCGACCACTGTCATGTAGACACCATTCTCAAATTGATTGTGACAGTGCAAGAGCCCAGATTTTTCTGCTTCAGAATTCAAGCTGTGATTTCAATGCTAGCATACAATGTTAAGCTTTTTTCTTATTTTATTTATTTATTTTTTTTAGCAAATTCCAAGAGAATGAATACAGCTTGTGTTCCAATTTAGTGACTACATATTTTTCTTCAGTTTGACTAAATGCTTGAGCGTTCTCTCTTTTTTTTTCCCCGATGGGGGGCCGGGTAAACTGGCACTCAGCAGGGAAACTTAAACAGCTCTGTTGAGTATAAGGCTCAAAGACCCTGCACACAGCTACCAGGGAACAGAGAGCAACCTTATCCGCCACAGGACACTGTGTACTATATTTATTTTATTTGTATATCGTTGACAATGTGTGTGTGTGTGTGTACATATAAATATAAATACACACTGAAATATGCACTGTGCATGTATGAGATTAGAAGCTTTCTAAATCATTTCAAATTCTTTGAACAGAAATTGAAAAATCTAATTAGAAATGTTGAGTATAAGTATCCACATCTAAAACCTTTTTCTCTCCCAAGGTGTTTCTCTCTGTTTCTCTCTCCCTGTTCTTTTCTACACCCTCCCTCCTTCCACCTTGCCTCCTATTATCTGCTACTTTCTGTGGTTTGGAGCCCTTCCAGCCAGCCTCCCTTTCTTGCTCTGTGGTTTTGTTCAAGAGATTTCATCTCCCTCCTCATCGTTCCTACAGATTGACAGCTAAGCTCAGGTATGAAAACAAACAGTTAGCTCTGGAATTGACTGGTAATAAGAAATCCACCGCTAATGCTGCTTCACAGACTCGCTTTTTTTTTGCCCTCCTTTGCTGATTCTAAGCCCTAACAACATACAAGAAAGGGCGGATGGAGCATTGAAATCATTAACCCTTAATAACACAATTCTGCCGCTTCTGCGGGATTATTGTGTTTAGTTCTACTAACTGTAAAACCTAAAACACGTCTTTACCCCGGAAACAGCACATTATGTAGCCCAACACCCACATGACAATAAGCTATAATTATAGGTACGTCTGTGAGAGGTAAATGGTTGGTTGGGTTAGCAGAAAGCGATTCTCTGCTGTTGTTGATACTATTGTTTTGTTTTGTTTGTTTTACTTTACGTGCATGTTCACCTCAACAGGATAAAGTATTCAGGGCATGTTTGAACACAGCTGCAGCCAAAGAAGGTCTATCTTTTTACTGGTAAAGCCTCAGGTCAAATTGTGTCATACCTATTGTCTTTCATTTTCATTTTTTTAACACTAAATTATCTTCACACCCGTCAGATTTCACTACTTGCTGCTGTCGCGACACAGTTACTTTTTTCTTCAAGATTTTGATGGAGGTAGCCTACGAGGTGCTCGGTATAATTGGCAGAGAAAACAGTGAGCGTGATCAGCGCAGAATATACAAGGCCACTCTGCCAGTAGGTAGTGTAGTATCTATCTGCATGCCAGCATCTATTCTATCCTCTATTATTTCTTTCATTCATCTAAAACCTACAGGCATGTTTGCCTTTTGTACTGATTTTAACCCAACAATTAATAGAATGTCTACTTCATCATAACACTTTATATCTTAATCATGAGGTGTTTTCTGCTTGGTACCTTTGTTTGTGTTTTAATTAGGTGGACCTTGTGCGTCTCCAACCCTGGGCTTCTTTTTAATTGCCCATATTTACATCAGGCAGACATCAAACATAGAGAGAGAGACATTTTAAGGGGGAGCACAAAGCGGGCCTTTGAAATGTCTACAGTCATATGAAATGGCATACTAATTAAATATCTAAGGCTGCCACTCTGATAGGAGAAGCATTTATATTGATGTATACACTGTCTCCATAACTCACCAACAGACAGAGGCCATAGTGTTTATTATCAGACTGCATACCTGTTTACAGACCACCAAGTAACCTTCTCGTTCCCATTCATCAAATAGACAAAATGTCCTATCTGTAATTTAACAGACCAGCTTTCAAAAGGCTAAATCATTTTAAACATTTTACCCAGTACACTTTGATCTACGGTGGCATACAGTACACTGTTGTAGGTACAACGAATCTAGTTCACCGAGCAATGATTTATCCTTCAGTTCATTAAGGTTATTGCCGTTGAATATACTTATTAGAACATTCAACAGCTTCTTTTCCTTTCCTCTGTAAATAGAGAAAACATAATTCAATAATTAAACCCAACTGTTTCATTAATGCCACCCGTGCTTCATAAAAAGAAACAATTAAGCAAATGATCAACATCACCTGATAAAAAACAGTGAAATAAGCTCTTTATAGTTACTAAAGTAGTCTTCATGAAATACCGAGTTCAAATTGCCTAGATGGTTTTCAAGAAATAAAAACAAGAAGTTGTATGATGAAGCGAAGGAGCCAGTGACAGCCTGGTGTTATCAGCCAGCTGGTATTGTGCTTTGCCGTGCTGTATAAACACACAAGCTCTCAGTAACAGTCAGTGCTAAGGACTAAGCAGCAGCCCTGCCCAGCCTCAGCCCACTTTCAGCCTGCCATAAACACAGATTTCGGGGGAGTGCTGAGCTGATCCTTGCCGTGCTGCGCTTGATATGCTGTGCAGGGCGTTCACTGTCAGAGTCAAGACATTCCACTCAAACGCCGTCTCGCTGAGGAGACGACTGTGCGCCTCTACGCACCGCACGCCTCTCCTCTCTGAGCGGCTTCTCTCCTCTCATCTCAGCCGTGCTCTGGTTACATGGAGCACACTTCGGGGTTCAACAATTATCAGAGTGGCATGAACACACCGCATGGTCCGGAGCAGAGCAGCTAAGCTCGGGGCCTTCTGAAGGGACAACAACAATAAACCGCTGACAACCACAGAGGCTCAGAATGGGTCTAAATGGGCCGGGATTTTGAAGACAGCACTTTGGGCAGAGTCGGGCATTCCAACAAAAGATAAGGGAGGAGAGAAATGAATTAGGAGGGCAGCCAAAGGCCTTTGTTTTATTTCATTCAAGTACATGGCTGTTTCTGAGATTATACAGCACATAGATTATGTAAGTCTGATAGGAATGAGGGACTTGTTAACATGACTTAAAGTGGTGTTGGTGTGGTAAATGTGCGCGTTTTGATACAGTCCTTGTAGTCTTACCTTTTACTTCTGCCAGAAGTTCGCTGGTGTTGAGCCTCTCCATCTTCTCTTTCCAGTCTTTAGAAAGAAGTTTCTCCATGCATGAGGATTCTGAGAAAAAAAAGGAACAAAGAAGTCTAATTAAATGAATGAATACGTTAATTCAGAGCCAGTTTTTCTATACCCACTATGTATGGTATTTATTCTAGATTTTTTAAATATTGTGGTTGTTGTTAAAGTCTGTTCACTGAAATGAAAATGAAAGAATGAAGGTATAAGATGAAAGAGAAGTATTTTATCTGATGGTATTGCACTGTGAACATTAAAAGAGACTAAGTCTGACAGTTGAGGAATGAGCGAAGGGTATAGTGATGAGGGAAGCAAGCATTGTGGGGAGAGCATAAGGGCAGAGAGACACATTAAGTGGGAGGCAAGGAGTGAGACTGGGTACATCCGAGCATTCACATAGCTGCCAATGATGAAAACAATTAACATTTGTCCAGCAGACAATGAATCAGAGGAGGAATGGCTGCAATCTGCCATGCTGTCGCTGGGTAGCTGATAAAGAACACACTGGGCTGGCTGACCTAGGCCTTCGCCATCACTGTACTGCTTAGGGGTCAACCTGTTCTCATCAAACACCAGCAGCACAAGCAAGCTTCCACCCCTCCACCTTGAGCCACTGTCTTCACAAACCGCCTCTACTCTGAACCTTTTCATGCCACATGGCACTCGTTTTTTTTTTTGGGGTGGTCTAACCACAGACCGATTAATGGTTAATTTAGGAACAAACTTATAGCAACAAAAAGAGCAGAATTCATAAGCATGTTAATGTTTATGAAGAGAGTCTTTGCCTCAGTTTGATGTAGCTGCCACGTGTTTGTGATCCCAAAACGTGCTAAATGTGAAATAGGGAGATACAGAAAAGTCACATGATGCCGTATTTCGGACTCTTCCAGTTTCACTAATATTCTCTAGAATGTATACAAGTTTTGTGTCCTTCTATCCCGCTGTTACATCTCTTGCCCTTCACTTCCACAAACCAAACACTGTTGCTCCTACTGACAAACACACTGACTTCAGAGGAACTGGGAGTAACAGGGAGTCAGTAGTTCTTGTTTAAGGATGGCTTTCAGAGAGATCAAGCAGAGTGACCATTTTGTTTGATTGTCCACTTCCTTCTATGTGATGGGGGTCGACAGGACATCTACAGCCAAGGGTCATTATAACATTACTTCTGCTTTATTGACTTTCCAATTCCCAACTCACAGTTTGTCCCCTTGACCCTAAGAGAGAGAGAGAAAAGGCTGTGTGTGTTTGCGTATTTTAACTCCCTCCATGGCAAAAGTATCACAGATCCCAAAACAAGGGCTAAGGGCACAGAGGGTAGCGTAGCCCAGCGCTTCTTCCCCGAGCCTCAGCCCTGCGTGAGACAGCTTCCTCTCCCAGAACAACAAACTCCCCTCAAATCACGATCTACAGACAGACTGAACAACATCGGTGCACAATGTTGTCTCCCCTAAAGCACAGAAAAGGCTTGTTTTTAAAGTGGTGTAAAGGGGAATTAAACAAACACAGTGAACATATGTTAATATGCACACATATGTTCTCTCTCACACACTCACACACACACACACACACACACAAACAAACACTTTCATCACAGATGCTGCTCCGGCACTTGATCATTAAGGAATGCACCAACTGTTGGAGATAATGTGGTGCCAGCTTCCATTCTACTCCAGTCCTCCCCCTCCCTTCCACTTCCCTCCCAGGAGAGCTGCCGCTCCCTCACTTCTGCATCCCCTCCGCTGGGCCAGACCCAACCTGCCAAGTCCTCCAACAGGAGAGACTACAGCTGGAATGCACCGCTGTCCTCCCTGACTTTCACCTGGGAGAGGTGAATAATGACCTGGATTAGTCTATAAAATAACTCTCAAACACCTTTCAGTGTTCGAACAGCATGGACAAAACAGGCAACCAAAAATGGATTTGATGAAAGCAGAGCAACTTTTGCGCAGGCGTACTTAAGGAAAGCAGTAAATGAGTCAGATGTCTGGCTTTTTTCAAAGCACCCTTCCTTCCACAGCCTCTTTTTCAGAAGAATTTAGATTAATAGGAGGAATGCTACTTCAGTTTCTAAAATGCCTGTGTTCTCTGGAGAAAATATAGATGCCAATGGTAACACTGGTTAGTATCAACATAATAATTACTGTCAGGTTATGACAGAAAATGTCAGAAAATGATACCGTGCTCTCTATAAAATTAATTCTAATAAAAGATTCACACTGGTGATTTGAATGGATATCAAACGCCAGAGGATTTGCAAGTGAAAGGCAAACATAATTCTTTAAGATAGAGCAGAACTTCTGAAGTTTGTAGCATAAAGAAGAGTTACACTCTTGTCCTCTTAAAGTAGGACATTGAATACTGGGGAATTAGCTTAAACAAGAGAAGAGTCCAGTGAGTTTATTTTTATTTTCCTATGGGGGCTCTTAAATCTCTTGCACCCCCACCCTTTCCATTTCTTTCCCTCCTCCTCTCGAGATAAAATGCTCTGTGGCTGGGGAGCAGGCCATTCAGCTGGGATGAGAATGGAATGAAAACAATAGCCCTTATCAGGCTCTTATTTACATTTTCCCAGCGTCCCTGCAGTAGACAGCTTGGCTTGTCACCAAGCTCAGATCGCCCCACTGGACCCAGACCAACTTCCTCCAGCCCCAGTGATTCCAATGGTCCCTATGGACTCTTGCCTGGCACAGACCTCCTCCACTCTGCAGCTTCCACAGATAGCAACATAGAAGACAAAACTACTGGAGTGTGTGTCCAAGACGTGTTTCCATTGAGAGCAGAATGGTTTCTGGACTACTAAGCCGGTCTGGGTTTCATTGTCTCTTCTCTGGGGCTGGTGCTATAAAGCTGGAAGAATTCCCTGAACCTTTAGCTTTTGTGCGCTTCCAAGTGGCAGTGAAAAGAAAGGGAATAGTCATTACTAATTTAATACTGCCAAATTCAACATGTCTATCTCTTATCAGCGCTGTCATCTCTGGTGTACAGCTTTCCTGTGCAGGTATTCTGTGATCATATTGATGTGGGTGAACAGGCGCAGATTGAGACACCTACAGCTGAGATGAGTTGACTAGATTAGGCTACTTACTTTTTTTTTTTTTTTTTTTTTTTTACTGTATCAAAAACAAAGCTAATGATCCTCATAAATCTCAACAAAGGAATGTTTCCAGGTTGATGTGTGACATAAACAAAGCTTTCAGCACCTGGCAGTTATGGCTGCCAGAATCATGTTCAGTATAAACCACAGTAGAGTAGGTTACCACTAACCATCTGTCCTGACACCGACTGACTCCCTGACTCGCTCGAAAGAAGATATGGATATGTTTTAATTTCTGCTCTTTGTCCATATGCTTCTGTTTTTTTCTTCTTCAGTGTGCTCTCACAGTTATCTCCCTGAAATCTAAATGCAACAACTAGTAATATATATAATAATAATAATAATAATAATAATAAATTTTTTATAGAGCATCTTTCTAAACACAAGTTACAAAGTGCTTCACATAGAAAACTGAAAATTCAAATAAAGAATAGAAATAAGAAAAGCCAACAAACCCTACTTGAGCAATCACTAGGGACCGTGGAGAGGAATTACTCCCTAGGACTCCTAGGAAGAAACCTCCAGCAGAACCAGGCTTAAGTTAGGCGGCCATCTGCCTCGACTGGTTGGGGTGAGGGGAATATATAACGTGCAGGCTGATAAGGATTTAACAGTTCGCATATATAGCTGGGGGAAAGGCCATACAGGGCTTTAAATGTTATTAATCAAATCTTAAAATCTATTCTGAAAAATTGAACAATATGAATTTGTTTAATATTTCTTAAAATGAATTCTGGTAAGCTATAAATGCCTGTGGTTGAGAAGCAAAGGTACATGCCAATCGTTTGCTAATTTATGTTTTTATTGCTGATCTAGACAGAGAGGCCCATTTCAAGTATCACTGCAAACTAAACAGACACTATCACAGGTAAATCAAATTGTGTCTCTAATACAGCAAATCTTAAAAATGTGTGACAAAAGGACAAACCCATTTTCAAACAGTTCTCAAAACTGCTATAGAAGTGTGATGTCCAGTGTGTATGTTAATGTTAGAAAATATACCAGCACTCCTTACTCAAAAAGGCCTACTTTACTTTTACATGTCAAGGTTTTCAATCTTTAAAAGGTTAATCTTCTAAATATGTTGATGCAACAAAACACACCGTCATGTTTTTAAAGAGTGTGACTGCCTCCAAGCACAAAACTGGTTTGTTACAACATGCAGCAGTGGGTGTTTTATTACCCTGTGTTGTCAGCAATGAAAATGTTTCAACTGTCTGCCACCACATTCTGAGCTTCTCTGTGTGCACTATTCTCCCGGGAGAAAGATGATACTTGTGTTTGAGTGTTTGTTGTGTTGAAAAGCCGTTGGCAGGGAATAGAAGGCTTTCTAGGAGAGTTAAATTAGCCATAAGTCATGGATAACAGACTAAGAGACTTCCCCTTTAGCATTGGCCTTGTATATCAGTTGTCCCAGCCTCAAGGGGAAACATGTAATTACCAAATCAATGATCAGCTGACACTGACCATATAAATAATTTCCTCCCCAGAATACAGAGGCCCGCACAGTGAGGCAAGTAAGGAAACAATGCAATTTGCAGTGTGGGGCAGAGGAACAGAGGAAATGGAGTGAGTCTTAGAATCTTTAATCAAGCTACAGCTTGAATAGAGCTCATTCGGTACAGTTATAGTCAACCAGAACCTCCACAGAACATTAGACTGGACATTAGGAAAATCTATGAACTGCAATGACAAAACTGAAGCATGTAACATTAAAAGTGCAACTGTGAGCAGTGACATGAAATGAAAAGTCATTTCCTGTCAGTTTTAAACATCTGAAAATAAAAAAAAACACAGTAATAACAAAAATTGACAAACGACCAATAATCCGTAAACAAGCTTCTTTAACATGCCACAGTATTGACTGAAGGTCAATATGCTTATGAAAACACTTAGTTTGCTTGCTTTAACCAAACAAGCCATAGGTGTGGAAAATGTGTGCAAACACTGCATACACAATTTGTTGAAAAGGTCCCCGTAAAGGATCTATAGCACCTGGTTTGGTTTGTATCATGTCCTGAAAGTGTTCACAGTAAACATGTTGGAAAAATTGCTGAGATCTGAAAAAAAAAAAAAGTTTTTTTATTTGAAGATTGTGAAGAATATTTAGTAATATATTATTATATGTTAATGATTATAGCCCAGTGATGATTAGTGTAATCAGAGCATCTTACAAGCAAAAATGTATAATGAAGTAAACGCCTATTCTGAAAATTACACTGTTATCTTGCAATAATTTAAATGATCCAAAAACTAAAGAATGCACTGAAATTTCACTCCTACATTCAGTGTTAGATACATTTTTTTTTTTTTTTTTTTTATAATTCATGCATAAATTTCTATCTCAGCGCTAAAACTCATACTCTAAGTCAGACAATGATAGGCTGACGTCTAATTTTCCCATCCACTCTGCACCGCACGGGAAACAAATCAAAAGTCGAGATTGATAAAAAAGAAAATGACTGTGACACACTCCAAGGAGTCCTTTGAATATCTTAATCACAGACACACTAAAAACAAGACCCCATCATCACACCAAATAAAACATAATAATTACAAGAGGCAGGCAGGGAAGTGAAATGCAGAGAGAAAACATGTTTTTGTCATTCAGCCGGTAGTCCCTGAGACAACAGCTGTTGGATGCTGCAAATACTCCTGAAGTCTCCATAATCATGGCGTTATTGAAGTGAGGACAAAAAGGGCACTAATTGCAAGGGAGCAATCGGAACGCAATAGGTTACACACCCGGGTGATGCCGCACAATGCAAACGCTGAAGAGGGAACTGAAGGGAAGAAAAAACATTCTAAGCACAACAGTGCGTTATCGCTCATTTTCAGGCAATTACCTTTCCTCGTTGTCAACATTTTTAATAACTGCTACCATTTCCAGGAGACTTTTTGGTGCAGTTAAATAATTCCAGCTTTTTAATATATAATTACTAGTGCTGGCATGCATAAATAAAAAGGTCCATCTCCTTGAGACGTGTCAGTGTATTGCGGAACACCTGCACATCATGGTGGGCTTTCTTTAACTGACACCTAATCATTATTCCACTTGGTGAACATCTCTGTTAGTCACCTTTAGACTAACCTGTTTGGTCATGTAAACAGTTGCTATAAATATACTGTACTGTGGGTAATCTAGACGCGATGTGGTTCAGAAAGAGAACACATCTCCTCTGGTCCCATATCCTCCTTTCCCTACTAGTTTCCTTACTTCTTACCGTACCTTCTTTGCTATATAATCTGCCTGTCTGTGTTTTAATTGTGCATCAAATGGCAGCCTAATTTGTTATTATCATAGAAACCATAGAACGTTAGTTAGAGAAAAACCCTGATAAGTTTTCACCGAACAGAAGCTTTGTATAAACTGGATTATTAGTTTGCGCCCAAATTAAAATAACTGTTTTGTTGGTATTTTGTGCAACTGTGTTTCTGTGATAATTGATGATGTTGAGGTTGCTTCCACCACATTTATTTCCATTCCCTGTAGTTATCTCATTAGCAGTTGAAGGTTGGAGAGTTACATGCCAAATAGACTGAAAACTGTGACACATACCACAGGTCAAAAAATCCAGCACAACGTGTGCAGTAATAAGTAGGAGAAACAGATGCAAGACGCAGGTAACTTCCTGAGTGTTTTATCTTTTTCCTCAGGCAGCTAAACATGCTGACCTATGTGACCAGGAACTTCTCCCCTATTCCTCACCTTTATCAGCACTGACCAACGTCTTAATCCCGCAGTGTTGACCTGACCATTCGGAGAAGCCGTATACACATGCAGCACCCTGACCTCTCTAAATAGGACACGTGTCTATCAAGCATATATGAATTAACCATCCCCAAGAGGCTTCACCTCCTGAGCTGAGCAGCATGTGACCTCTCCCAATCCATTTTACTGCGGCACTCTGTGGCAATCAGGCTTGAATTATTAAAGTGAGCAGTGAGCAATGATCAATTCATTGCGGCCCGTGCTTGCAGACTGCCCGGCCGTACTTCAGCAGAAATGACATTGAGAACACTTGAGTATGCTTCCAGACAATGCACATAAATGTGAAATATGTCAGACCCAATATGTCAATAATCATAACTGTACAGGCTGAGGCCATGTTCAGGCTAATCCCACAGAAATGCTGTTAGATGACTGTGGGGTGAATAGGTTCCAGCACTGTGATTCCTTACAAATGCTTCCTTGAGGGAAAGAGCAGGAGATGTTGAGGGCGGGGAAACAAGAGGGTAGTGTGCTTCGTGCTCAAAAGTGCTGTGTGTCGCCAATTCCTGTACCTTTCTCCCAGTGTGAAGGCTTTTAATATCAATATTTACACTATATATTCTGTGCATTTTTAATACATGTCTTGGAAAAACACTACTAATGTCTTGTGGGCCATGTAAAGTTCATGGGACAGATTCAAAGTCAAATTTCAGCCTCAACCTCATCTTATTTACACAAATCAGAAGGGGCGGGGGGAACAAAGGCAAAGAAGTTGAAATAGGGACAGATTGTGGGGAAGTATGTAACTCAAGGAACCTGGAAGTAGAAAGAGGGCAAGAAAAAAAAATCCAATCAAAACTTCGTGAGGAGGAGATGAGGAGCCAAGCTAAACCAGTACTCAGAGCCCCCAAAACTGCAATCTCCCCTTAAGCCGGAGAGTGGCAGCTGGCAGAACAGCTGGTGCATAGGATTAATGTCAGAAGAATGAAATAAAACTCAACATATGTCCGAGCCTGAGGTGTTGAGACTGTGCGTGATTGTGCCCCCGATGGATGCCATGTGTGCAGCTGGAAGGAGCTGCTGTGCTGCTCCACTCTCTACCCCACAAGGTCACTTTTAAGAACTAGGACCATTAAATGCTTGGATAGCAAAATGAACTTTTCATTCCCTCTCCTCTCCTCTCCACTGCTTTAAAGTCTCTTTTCAGGCAGTAGAGGGAGTCTGTTTAACATGGCTATCAATACAATGCACTCTAAAATTCATCAGGAAAACAAACAATTGCTACTTAAATGTAATTAAGAAAGCCCAAATGGCACTTGTAAAAAGAACCAGACAAGGTCAAAGAGAAGTGGAGATTTTTTAATTTGAGCAAGATAAAGCTATTTATTCAGTCTTTTTTTTCTTTTAGTTACTTGTGGTTAAATAATAATCAGCCAAATAAAGCCAACAATAAAACATTTTGCTTTAAGATATCTCATATCCTATGACATTGATTAATTTATTCTTTTTTCAACCAGATTAAAAGAGCAGAACAGAAAAGCAGTAAGAGGAAAAAAAAAGGATAAAACAAAACATTTCTTTTTTTTTGACCGTGTGCAAGCTTTGGGTTTACTAGAAAGAAAAACTAGACATTACTTCTGGAATCTCAGCCGATGCTGATGAGGGGATCAGCACTTGTGAAAACGAATGTTGCGATGAGAAATATGTGGACTTGATTTCAATTTATAATTTCCATTTGATGTGTGTAATCATTAGGGTCCACACACTGTAATAAATTATAATAATTTCACACAAAAATTAAATTACTGGGTACCTTGCATCTGAGAGATTTTTTTTGGGTACCCTGCAATTTAACTGTCAGATATAAACTTGCCTGTTAATCAATGCTCGAAAACATTCACATTTATTCATCTATGTTAAATTAATGGATGTGTGAAGAAAACGTGGAGTACTGTGATCATGGTTGTTCAGTGTGATTTAGTAAATTAATGGGTGTCTGACTCTACAAGGACAAAAAGAGACTAATAGGATCCACATGAATGCATTACAATTTGCAGTGAAGCCAAGTGTCTGGTATAGAGACTGAAACTTTATTTCATCATAAACGCTGGACGATAGCAAAGTGCTTCAGAGACAGGGAAGACATAAAAAAAGCAGAAATGACACGCATAAGGTGGGTGATACACTGTACGCTTGTTAGTACAAGGTACTGCACAGTGTGTGTGTGAGAAAATGCTCCAGAAGTCTCAGTTTTAGTTTAATGTTGAGGGGAAAAAAACTAATTCTAAACTCAGTGAAGGTTATTACTGAGTCAGCTTTAGTAGCTTTATTAAGAAGCATCTCACACTGAGTGACATCCTGTCACTGTCAGCTGACATTTATCGTGTCTTGGATGAAACTGATTTGTGAACTGCTGTGGATGTAACATTAACGTTACATTACAATAACATAACAGTGTCCCAGATGAAGACTAGAACTCCTCAAATTAGTCCAAGGGGACCAATAAAGCATATAATAATAATTATTATTATTGTTATTAAAGCTTTAGTTTTTAACTAAAATTAATACAAATCTAATGATAAAAATTTATATACATTTTTATATACATTTTTTTTAAATCAGGTGCCATACTGTAGGTAACACTGTGTTCAAGCTGGTTCAGCTTCTTTTTCTCTTTCTGTGGGATACAGAGCCATACGGACGGAGACCTGCTGGGCAAGACAGAGAAGAAACTGGAGAAATTTGCTTCTCATGAGCGACTGAGCTCATTGGTCCAGTTCACAACGGGAGAGCTTACAGTGTTGGCTTTGTAAAGCAAAGTGCCACCCACACAGAAAAATGACAAGGACGATGCAACGGGGAAGATGATATGTGCAATAAGGTGGGGGGGTACAGGAAATACATAAATCCAACCACCCACTTTTCCTATATTATACTAATTACAAAAAGAATACAAAAAGGTTTCTCAGTTTCAAATAGTAACATCAACCTATTGATTGAACATTACAATATGCTATTTGCTATTGACTAGTCATAAAGCAAATTAACCAATCATCCAGTGGAGACTTAAAAATCATACTGGTGATACTTCGACAGAGAGATGACGTTCTTCAAATGATTATTGTCACTGGCACTCAGGCTTTGCAGTGCAATAAAAAACATTTCTATTTGTTTCTTTTGACATCCTCATCACGTATCCCGGCTCATGTAAAGATACTGAACAAGGAGAAAGAAAAGAATTGAGGGGGAGAAAACATCTGTTTCATCACTCCTTGTTAAAGAGTCTCTTTGTTAAAGAGGCAACACATCAAAGTTTAATGTAAACCATTCTTGCTTTTTGGGAAAAACAATTCAAATATGTAAATGGGCTGCATCTACGCTAGTTGTCATGTTTGCTTGTGTCACGGCAGATCTCTTGGGTTGGATGGCTGACGTACCTCCGACTTACAGAACAAGCCTACAATGTTCTCTGAAATCATTAGCAGGCCACAGAGGCTGTCTGTGCTCAGGGTGTGAGTTACACTCACACTATTTTGATCCTTGGTCAGATGACACCGGCTCTTTTGTCAAGTTATGTGTGGAGAATGCTTGGGAGTTGAATGCCACAGCTAGGACAGTGATACTGAGCTGGCACACAAGTGTCCCAGTGTAACCCTGCTGGAGACACACACACACACACACACACACTCACACACACACACACAGCAGGACACATGTGCCTGCTCCTCTGCCCACCCCCCACCCTGTGGAATAACCCCTGTTCTTCCCATTTCTGACCTGCTTATTTCCTTGTCATGTTCCTTTTAACTGCAAAACTAGACTGCTATTTCACAATTCTAGGCTTCACAGCTAAATTACAAATATAGTATCATTAATTGCTTCTGCCTTCTAATGTGTCAGTGTTTTGCCATCTCTGTGCCCCCTCCCAAATACTGTGGTGTCACATTAAACAGTCAAGCTATTACAAACTGCTGCTGATTTAATCACCTACAGTAGTAACTCACACACAACGCAGGGGAAAACCTGTTGTTTTTCTAACAGTAAAATCTAATATTTTACTATTTCTAAATCGCCACTGCACAATCAGTGATGTCACTCATTGACTATATATGTTGTTCATTACAAATGCAGTTGACAAGACGTACCTACAGCCAACGTGTGGGTATGAGAGTATCAAGACAAGCACGCCTCTGTGCAACCTTGGCTGTGATTTGTCTCTCAGAGACACCCGTTTCCTCCTATTAAGGGGTTCCTGTGCAGCCAGTAAGCCAGGATCACAATGGGAGTTTTGTGCTGAATGGGTGCAGGGGGACACGCTCAACAGCTGAAACCCGGGAAGATGGCCCCTGGAATGCTCCACAGCAGTTGCTACTGTTGACTAATCGGAATATGAGAACTGGGGAAGGTGATCTTGAATGCAAAGAATGGCACATTGAAGAAGCAGCTGCTTGTTTTGTCATCTGAATGACCAAGACAGCAGAAAGGGTTCCCATTTTGAAAGCAGCAACAAAATCTATACCTTAGCTTGTGTAAAGTGAAACCTGTGTCGGCATCCGCCGTCCTACTGGGACATGCCTGTGCTATGTGTGAGCCCTGTTTTGGAACAGATAGTAAATACATAATTCAGCAGCGGACCAGGCACTCTGTGCTCCCGATTCCCCTCATACAGCCACTCCATTTAGCCCTGGGCTCTGATCTCAGCCTGGCAGAAGAGCAACTTTGTCGCTGGAGAGTAAAACAGGGTGGGAAACCAAAATCATAGGAGGAGGGAAAATGTTGATCTGTTTCAGGTAAGGGTGACAAGATGGAACGGAGAACATGTAAAAGCAGAGAGTAAAAAAAAGCACAAATCTGGAGAAGAAAGTGACATTAGGGAGGAGTGAGGGGCAGGGTATCCTTTTTTTTGTGAAAGTTCACATGTCAGGCTGGCAGGCTGCCCGCGGCATACAGCCGAAAAATCTATTTAACGTCTGCTTCACAGGGTGACAAGAGGGTTGATTGGCAGAGAGCAGAGAGCCGCTTTTGATCATGTATCCTAACAAGCGATTCCAGCTCATGTCTCTTCAGCCTGAACAGATCTACATTACCTATTCAAACAAAAGTGACAGACCAGAGCACTGCTCCGCTGGGCTAGTGCACCACGCCACAGGCCAAGACACACACACACACACACACACACACACACACACACACACACGGGAAGGCCCCTATTGACACATGCAGTATATTTAAGCATGTGTGCATGCACACACACAGACACACACCACCTCAGTATATCTGCTATTTGATCAAATAGATCACTTGCATCAAGATCAAGTAGCTTGCTAAAATCACGCTGACAGAATAAACAACAGATTATTAAAGGAGATGGGAACACAGCACACGGGAGAAATGCTGCTTCCTGACTGATGTTTCGCCAGTGTGTGTGTGTGTGTGTCCTGCCAGGAGGGTCCCGGCTTTATGCTGTCCGGTAGGAAGCAGCATAGCGGCATGTGCGAAGAACATCTCAAAATTTGCAACCAAGGCAACTGGATCTCCCTCATTGCATATGCATAGTCAGAGTCTCATGCTCAGATCATTATAACAAAGATTCCTATTAATTAGGTGGGATAAAGCTGAACCAGATGACATGGCAGCTGGGATGAGAGGAGAGGCGAGGAGGGAGAGAACTAAAAGTGGAGGGGTGAAAGACATCAGCCTGTCTCGGGGGAGGGATGGGTGTATCTTTTAAAAATCAATCTAAATAATATAGATTGTTATAAATATTTTAATGTTACAATTAAAATAAACACATTTGTTAAAATGAATCAATTCCTGTTATTAAGCACCTGCAACCAATTTCCAGTGAGCTCCCGTGTCGGGTCAGCAGGGGCTGTGACACTGACAGGGGACAGTGTTACAACAGAGTCAAGAGTTCATCAGTGCTAATCAGACCAAAGGCTTAGAGCTGATCCTATTCTGTTCCAAAGCTTTCATCCATCCTTGAATCTCATTACATGGCCTGTTGTAATAGAGGATAATGACCTGGGGCTACACACACTCAACCTACTGCACAGTCATTATACAGTGATAATACACAACCTTACCAGGGGGATTACACTTACAAATAGAGCAGAGGTGATAAAGGCGGAGGGAGAGGAAGAGAGGTCTAAGTGGTAATACGGAAGCACATACAATTACACACATAACCCTGTGCCCAAACACAATTAGTCACAGTGGCACAGTGTGTTGTGCTGTTTTATGTCACAAGGAATGGTTAGGTTATTCACAGTACTGCTGTAATAAGGGAACTCTTTTCTAACAAGGGGCTGCAGTTTGTCTGAATGGTGGTGTCCCCCCCTCCCTTTGCTAAGCTAATTAGCTCTGTCAAAGGGCTCCAGGTGTTGAATATTCTGCTCGAGCACCTACAGTATCCTACTCTTAAACTTCAAATTAACTCTCTTTGTGCCTGTTTGACTGTTTTCTTTAAATTAAAGCTGAAACACTATTGTTATAGTTATTAATATCTTTAATTTGCAGCTATAGAGTATATTTTAAAACAGTCTCCACTGTCAGTTTAACAGCTTTGTAGAATATATTCACATGACAGCTTTTCACAGATTTCACGCAGCACTGTTTTCTCACCGCTGTGCGGAGTATCACAGCTATTGTAAACAATGGAACGGCATGTGGAGAGATACTAATAAACATACAAAATGTAAAAACCATAATAATAAATTTAAACATTGACACAATCTCTACATCTCTCTCACTCACCAGACTAAAAACAAAGGATGAGATGGCTTCTGTTTCCAAATTCCACTCAACACATAAGACAAAAGATACATAACTGCGTTCAATCCACTCCTGGTCGTACTGGCAACGATTCAACAAGTAGATGCTGAGCCCAGGAAAATCCCTAAAAGCAAAGGCAGGAAGCTGAAACCCAATTACCCGTCCTTGTCTTGGGGACGATCATAAAGACTCAACACACAAAGTATTTCTGTGTTGACTTGCGCAGTATTGATTCATACTTTAGTGCATTATATAAAACTGTTCTAATTGCATGTGAATCAAATCAAGGTCACCTTGGCTTTTTATAATGGTGGCCATTTTTCTTTTTCTGCTAATACTTTATACTGACATTTTTAACTCTTGACAAGTGCTGTCTGGAGACTTATCCATAAATAATGCATTTACAATACCTAGTAAATAAACATGGGGCACAATCGTTAGCCCTGCTGGCAACTGGGCCTAATAGAGCTTTTACAGCAAAGGTGACTATTCAGCTAAATGCGGTGCTCGCTGCTGGGAGGACATTTTCATTCATTAGCACAGTCACAAGCACTTAAAGCACTTTAAGGACCAGAAATGGAGAAGAAGGGTGGAAGGATAGAGAGGGTGAAAGGGTACAAATATATAGAGATGGAGGGATGGAGGAGCGATGCCTACAATGAGTACCACCTCTATTGTTGTGTTTAAAAGGCATCATTGTCAGTGAACAAAACTTTATATTTTACCCACTTTATTTGAATAGAGATATATAATATTAATGATTTATCATAAGTTGTCAGAGTATAAAAGTAAAAATTTAGTTTTCTTTTTATTAAAAAGAGTCAAGATTTCTACCAACATTACAATCCAGGTGCCTTTTGCAGCATTAAAAAAAAAATCACATCTTGTAATATTAAGAAGTGCTGGAAAAGCTGATACAGACACATCGTCAAGGAATCTTTTAAACCCAAGAGCTCTTCAACAGCTTCCAACAGTATTAACAGTATCACTTTAAGTGGGATTTCAAGTTCCATATATGAGCTATGCACTGTGTAAAAAAGTGGACCACAGAACATTTGTTTTCCCACAACACTTGAGGTCATTGCATTAATCCTCAGTCCATCAGGACAATAAACTATCTTGACCAGACAAGGAAACCCAGAGAAGAATGGCAGCAGATGGTGAAGACTCTCTGAGGACCTCGGTGATCCCGACCAGGCAGGCACCAAAGCAGAAGAATTAGACACAACAGTTGTCATACTTAGATAAGTGATATATTTAGCTCATCTGTTCCTCGTGATACATTAGCAACATCATTACAGAGAACAAATGGCTCCTCCTGCCTACATGTATGTTATTTAATAGGTTTAATCCTGCCCTTTTCAACTTCCAACTGTCTCCCTCTCTATAAACAAAGACACAAGATTATGATTTCTCCGAGGTTTCTGTGAGGTTTTCCTTGGCAGTTTCTAAGAGCCCCTCTCCCTCCATTTTACAGTAATCACTGATCATCACCACTGAAGCTTCCTGAAGTGCTCTCAAAAACAGAGTATCTCTCAGTTCCTGTAGCTTGGGGACAGCATACTGAACTTTGCAAGCCTCTTGTCTTCTGCTGTGTTCCCTGCTCAGAAACTAATTTCCTCCAACAAGGGAGTTTATTTTGGTGGTGATGATACACAGAGCATGAGGCAGACCAAGTCTCTATTATTAACAGGAGATTAAAACAGCTGTATGGCACTCTAAAGCACCCTCTCCTCCCTGCGCTAACATACGGCCCTGGATTACAAGCTGCACTTGACCATTTAAATTACTGCAACAACCAGCCTTCACCAGCTGGGGCTCATTACCATAACACCCACCGTCACTACAGAGAGCACTGACAATCTTGCTCTGAAAATCAACTCCGTAGGAAACAAGACACATATGTGATCCAATTTTTACCTTAGGGTAAAACAAAGATGTAGCAGCAGAACTGCTTTACTTTCTAACCACATTTGTAATAGGTGCTATGGGAGGCCAATATTTTGTATGTTGGGATCAACTCCAGGTCTAAGCTTACGTACTGCGAAGAATCCTCCTTGTAGGCAGTATAATGAGTATTAATTGTAATATTCATTAGTGTATGTTGATATTATACAATTATATTAAATTTGCTAACACATCTATAAAAACCTTAATTGGCATTAATGGTGAAAAGTGCACCAGCAGCATGTGTATTTAATGTTTCTCTGCTGGTCATATTGATCCAATTTAAGCATCTAAACTTTTCTGAATGACTTCCTACATTTATAAGGAGGGATCGTTCCCATTTTTATTATCCAAACACCACCACAAATAATCAGTTTCCGTATCAGGATGTGGCTAAATGATTATCTGGTGAGAGGCCTGTGATGCTCTGATACAAAGATCACCAAACGAACACTTAAAAAAAAGAAGTGGCAAATTATTTTTAGGCTAACAGAGGTCTAATTTATTCGTCTGATGAAGTGCTTAAGCTAAGAGCTCCCCAGACACTAAATGAGACACATGCATTCCCAAGGGGGTTTAACATTTGATTGGATGTAGTTATATTACTACAGCCCTAATTAAGAAGGGGGATGTGTTTCAGCAGCTCTTTCAAATATTTGTTTTACTCTTGATAGACTGCAGGCTGTGGGAGGGAGAGCCACGCAGGGTGAAATGGGGTGCATATATGACAGAGACCTCACAGTCTTATCACAGAATTTCTCAGCATGTAACTGCAGAAAAAAAAAGTGAGAGGCTGAGGTTGTTTGTAAGTAGTTTTGATGAATAACTGTGCAGAGTGAAAAGAGTTCTGTGTAGCAAAATAAAAAGAGGTAATGTTCCTGGCATGAGGTCAGCACTATGGGTTTTATAGTTGAAGAGTTTGCCTTGGCATGGGAGGAGACCACACTTATGCTGAGGTGCACTGCCACACAGTCTTTGTCACATTGGAAGAAATTCAGAACAAACTGGAAACACTGTAACGTCAGTATTCCCAACTTGTGTGTTTCGGCAGACACGGAGAGATACAAGAGATGTGGACAGTTGGCAAACTAGGAAATTATAGAAGAAAATAGGGAAAAAGTGGGAAGACCAGGTGTGCTTCGAAGGAAAAGGTATTCCTACGTCAATACCCCGAACACATGCACACGAAAGGGACTCATACCGTCTTGCTCTGTCTTTGTCATCTCCTCCAGCTTCTTCTGCTTCAGCGTGTCCACTACGTCTGCCAGGCTTCCTTTGCGGCGCTCCGGAGTGCCAAACGCTGATCCGCTCAGCAGGTCGCTTCGCTCCCGGGCCCCCTCCTCCGGCTTGTGTGGGGAAGTGGAATTGTTCCGGAAGGAGTAGAGGGAACATACTTTATTGCTGTCAGATTCCTGCAAGACAAACAAAAGTGGGGAGAGGTGGCAACAAGGGATTACATTTGTATTTAAGGATGAGTGTGTTTCTGCATTCTGTCAGAGCCCCATTGAGCTTTTTTGACAGATTTTCATTCAAATGCACTGATTACTAGGTTTTTACTGCTCAGGAGTGTTTTGACCAATTCAAATGGCCCCTTTCTGGCTTTCACACAGCAGCTTCTGTATCTTCAACAGAGCTAGCTGCACTGGTAAATGAGATATGACAAGTGAAAAATTGAGATGAAATGATGAGGTACACTTTCATAGGGCATATCCATAATGTGTTCAGGCCTTACTTTTCATCTGCAGAGACTACACAGAGAAACCTCCCAACTGTAATTTCTCAAATTGCTTTTGAGTGTGCGTTTGTGTTAGGGTGACTGCTGTGTAATTTGTTCATTTTCTAGTGGAGACCTATTCTCAGCTGAGTGCCTTGAGCCATCGTAAATCTGTGTCCTGTCTCAAGCTGTTGTTGTTTTTCAATCCCACCTGTGTATGGTTTAGTATTTAACTAAGGGTCTTGTCTCTGGCTGACTGGCTAAGTGCTCCCTGTGCACAAACAGAGACATGAAGGAAATGGGGAGAAGAATGGGAGACAGTTTGAAGGGGGACGAAAAGGGAGAGAAAACTCATGCACATGGGAGTGTACAGTCAGCACACAGACCATGGCTGAGGGTTGCGTCTGACAGAAGGTGGTGTTAATTATGGTTTGTAGAGTCTGAGAAAGCAGAAGGTAGCTAAGCAGCCGGCAGTCTGCAGCCTTTAACAGAGGAACAGTTAGTTCTGATTTAAACTCTGGCTCTCATAGTAAAGAAAATAAACATGACACATATTTATCTAAAAGAAATAAATGCACTGAAAAGTGAGTTTTAATCAACAGCAATGTGTTAACAGTTGTTCAAATTGTAATGCAGCATGGTTAAAATGATAGAATCATGTCTGGAGCCACTGACAGTCCTAAATAAAAAGTCAGGAATGCGGTAAACTGGGCAGGAATGTTGACAGGGCCAATTTCTCATTACTTCGTGGCATGTCGAGCCCCAGGCAGAGTTACAGTGGTGTGGAGGGTGGTCTGGTACCACGCGCCAGGGTGGCACGACCGACTGGCCTACTCTGCACCTCCCAGCCCAGTGTTGGATGATTATGCAGTGTGGCAGAGACAGTGGAGAGTGCTTGAGGGGAGTGGAGCAGTCCTGGGTTAATCAGCTGGCGCGGGTTCAGGGCACAGCCCACACAGACACATGGCACGGCAGAGGAGTCAGGTAATCAGCAAAGGCAATACTCTCATTCCTTTCACCTTATGCCTGCTTTTTTCCCCCTTTCAGTCGCTTCCTGTCATCCTCCATTTTACTTTTTCTCTCTTTTGCTCATTTTGTCTTTGTACTCTTTTTGGTGTCCTGATTGCACTTACTCTTTTAAGCTATTATTCTGTAGAAACATTTATACACCTACAATATTTCAGATGAGCTTCTCCTTATGACCCAAGGTCAAGGCTATAGAGGCAATGATACTGAAATTCTCAACATGCAACCTTTGACATTTAGAATACCCATCATCCTTCTATCGACCATGTGATGTACTCAAATCAAACTCCCTTTCATCTTTGTTGATGTTACTTTGTTTACCTCAGTAAAAGGTCTGCCTTAAAAGATTGCATTTTGACCTCAACGTTTTTTCTCAAAAGGTTCATATTGTAAAGTCGAATATCTTCTGTAGAAAATACCCTTGTTTATTCTCTAAAGAGTTACAGTAAAATGTGCAAATTGCTCAAAAGTAAAACTCAAAAATGCATTTAATGCTACAATTTAATTAAATATAGTGTTTAGGTTTTCTTCCATTTTGAGGCATTCTTCCCCACCAATGGTTCTGTGTTTTAGGACTGATAAGACTTGACCTTTTCCATTGATATTTTGTCATAATTTTTGAAAGACACTTTGAAAACACTTTTTGTTGGTGCCATACAAATACATTAGTATGTTTATAGTCCATACTTCACATCATAACACAGCACATTATGGGACATCATCAACAGAATTTTTATTCTGCTGCTGATGTCCCATAATGTGCTACAGATGAAGAGGCCACCCATGCAGTCTGTTGCTTGTCAATGCACAACCTGCACTGGCAGCATCCACACTCCAGAATTATGAGTAACACTCTGCTACAAAGGCTATTCATGTGTCTGTTTGCATGTGTGTTGTGCTGCAACGGTGATGTGTTGAACGTCTCAGTGGCCAACTGCAGCGCTACTTCAGAGGCCCTCTGGGTCTCTTTACTAGAGACCCGTCTGTCACAGACAGCCACCTGCTTCCCATGTCTATAACCCACAAGTGCCTGTGCTCTTCTTTGCACTGCTTACATGGATGCACCTCTGCACTTAGAATACAGTGTCTGGGACCTGACTGCAGAAGTAGCTCATACACAACACGTGCTAAAAAAAACAAGTTTTCATAATAGCAAAAAGAATACAAGGTAAAGGAAGCACATATACTACTACATTACCTCATCAGTTATGTATGTATTATATGCTATTTTGTTTTGCTGAACTGCCCGTTTGAGGTCCCCAGAATCCCTGACATTTCACTAGAGAACCAAGGTGCTAGAGGTATTACGTAAAAAATACTGGAGAGATTCTTTGTACAGTGCATATCAGGAACAATAAGTGCCTGGATCTTGAATACCCAAGAGAGGACGGCAAGACAGTGGCATCCATTCATCAGGTTTAAAATGATTTTGCTTTATTATATTTTCGTTAAAAAGAAACTTTTACTTTATGATTTATGCTTGCCCCTCACAACTATTTAAACACTTTTTTCTTTTATCCCATTCCTACCACAAAGGCATCAGAAAATAATTAAATGAGATTTTGAGTTTAAACTTAACAATTCTAGCAAAGTTCTGAAAACTTTACCATCAGGCATTCACTAAAGTTTCAGAGCGATCCAAGTTCTGTATTTCTCTGTCTTTCTCATCTGTAAATTGAATTACACCCAAGGTGTCATCTTGCGCGTGTTCTGCTCAATGGAAATGCATAATGGTTTAGAGTTGAAGAATCTTTTATTTGAAGTTTTTGGTTTAGCAAAGTTGTAAAAGGTTTACCTTTATTCACTGTCAGCAGCACTAGACACAATTATAATGTATTTTGTAATATGATAACGGGCAGACTGAAAGCCCAACATAATGCTCGCTGTGAGCTTTACAAGCTGATTTCTACATTATACTGAAAGCGCTGCATTCAAGGTCGGAAAATACAACAATAAAATTTAAATGTAGGATTGTTTGGGAGGATTGTCATATTCACTGTTAAGTACTTTCTACTTGTTGAAAACGGGCTAAATTGTGCAAAAACATTGGTATAAACCTGAGAATGGTATTAGCATTAGTAGTTATCCAGGTTTAGCATTAGTGTAGTATATTGACGTGTCTCACCATGTGCTGTTGGGCAGACACCAGGCTGTCCCAATCGCTCTCTGGTGGTAGGCTGCTGAGTGGCTGCATTTCATCGGGATGGGCTTTTCCATGGAGCAGACTGTGCAGTGGCAGCTGTGGTGTGCCATGGGCCTCAGTACTCTCCTCTTTCTCCCAAGACAAGTGCTCCTGACTCATGGCATCATCCCCGTCAACCACAGAGGCGAAAGGAGATGTGGCTTGCTTGGAAGACATGACTCTGCTGTAAAGCAAGAAAACAAGAATTGAGTCAAGAAAAAGAAATTATATCTTGTATGATCCCTAATACTTGAAAATGAATGCAGTTTCCTTGAGTATTTCATGAACAACTTGGCCGGTGTGTTCAAGTGATTGTGCATGGCTGTAACTGGGACTGTAAGTGTGCACCTGAACAGATCATGCTGAATGAACTGAATGCTCCACTTGACTGTCTATAGTTGCTCTGGCTTGTGGAGTTTTGAGTTGGCTTTGGGGTCTCTAATCCTTTGTTTAATGCAGATGGATGGCTTGATCTAAGCTGGAACTGTGCCTTTTTGAGTCCTGGCCCAAACCCCAAGACAGTTAACTCAGGCAGTAGGTCAGCCAGGCATTAGAACTAGTATCCAGATAAAATGTAAAAAAAAAAACAACTACTCAACAAATAAGTTAACTCCTGGCATACAGCAATGTAAAACAAGGTTGCTTTTTTATTTTCTTTGAGTAATTTTGATTTGATTTCAAGTATCGTTTTTCCTTGTGCGAGTTGATTTTGCTTGGAAGCAATCAAACATGAAACAAAAACTAGCCTTGTCTTCTTTTGTCTCTTCATCAAATTAGGAAATTCTTCACATTCTGGTTTGACCATGTACCCCCAGCCAACAAATCCTACTTAAGAGCTTAAAAAAAATAAACAAAGTCAACAGCAGAGGACTACATTCACAAATCTGTCACATGCTTTCATGAATATTACAGTAAAGAGTGGATTTGACATATCAAGTGCAAAGAAAACTCATCTTAATTCTAATTTCTCTCTTTTTTCTTTTACAACCCAACTCTTTTTTTTGTGCAGAATTTATACAACCAATTCCGCTTTCTATCACAATTAATGAGGCCACACTCATCCTGTGTGCTACAGTGAATGAAATTAAACACTGTGCCAGCAAATCTAATTATGCATTTGGTATTAAATTAAAAAGGGGATAATATGGCCTTTCGAATGTTGTGAAGTGGAGAGAGAGAGAGAGAGTTGGAGCATTATTTCACTCCTAATCCGCTTTTCCCTGAGCTGTTGTTCAGCTTATTTTTCTCAGTTACAGGACATCGACAATTAAAACTAGAATGTGACTACTTGGGGTGCAGGCTTCCCTACAGTATCATAAGTCTGTGTGTGTTTGAGAGAGAAGGAGCTGGAAGACAAACTGAGGGTGTGAAGTTATGTGTCTGTGTTTGTATGTGACAGAAATGCTTAAGGTAACATCTTGTAGTACATTTCATCACTGGCCAACATGAGCCCCATTCTCCAGTTCTAGCCACAGGGGTCAGTGTGACAGTACTTTAGTTCCACCTCCAATTTGCCTTGGAGAGGGGGGGGGGGGTGTTACTGACTCCCAAGGTTGAGGGAGGCCGTGGTGCAATTGTGTCCTTGTACTTTCTGCTGAGAGTCGAGCACTGACAGATAGGCAAAGATTAGCTTTCTTTTGGAAACAATTTTTTAAATTACGTTTTTGGGTCTTAGAATGAGAATGAGAGATGACGCGATCATGTACACAGACTGTTGAAATGTTATTGTCTGTGCCTTAGATTATTTCTATTTAACAGCTAGTATAAAGCAACATGTAAATGACAGCAAGAGGAGAATAAAACTAACTAGAATATGATAAAATATAAAAAATGAACTATAATTAAAAGGTTGTAGTGCAGAAGCTGTTTTATTGTATTAGTCTTGAGATGTTCTCGATATTTCTTTTAAATATGTAAAGCAGAGATTTTTTTTTGTTTTGTTTGAAGCTTCAAAACAGTAAGCAGACCAACCCCAGAAGACTTGAGAGAATTATTGCTGACGCAGATAAGACATAATTCTGTTTTTTATTATTCAGAAACATGAACTGCATATCCAAATACAACAGCCTCTATGCTTTACCACACACTCTTTGGCTCACACATGCACACACACACACACTGAAAGTTGCAGTTCTGCCTATGCAGAGTTGAGACCTAAACAATGGTAGCCTAAGTTAATCTCATGGCACTCAGCAGCTGTACAAACAACCTGGCAAGTCAGGTAGATGGCAGGGAAGAAGTGTGAGACCTGTGCCTGACTGTCTGACTCTCCTTCTTTCTTTTAGAGTCTATGTCTGGATGTTTTGCCGACTGTGTCTTTAGTGTGACTCAGCCCTCAATTTTAATCAGCCATTAAATTGTTTCCTGTAATTATATCAAATAGAAAGTGATCTCAAAATTGGGTAGTGTTAATTGAAAATCAGAAGTCAGAGCAAAGTTCAGAGCATACATGAGGGGCTGGAAGGGGAGGCGTGTGTGTGTCTGTGGTGAGTGTGGGCCGAGCACATAGATCCTGACGTATTTTTTATTCATGCACCCAAAAAGCTCAAGCCTCAAGCGCAACAAGCACGTCGCCCTCAATGGAGTGTGAGAGTGAAACAAAGCACTGCTTTTGTATTACACAGTAAATCAAGTGGTATTATTTTACCACTAAAATATTCAGTCTCTCAGGCACTTTTACTTTGGTCTCCAGCCATCAGTCAAACTGCTGAGGCGTGAGCGAGAGAAGGCGATCGGGAGAGAGAAAAGGAGAGAGGGAGCAATGGAGACTCCATCCTCCTGTAACATGTGTCTACAGCAATCTTGTTAAAGAATGCAACAGATCTGCAGCAGGCTCCATAACAGTATTTGTCAGCAGGAGTTAATAATTTATTAGCAGTGCTGGGGGGGGGGGGCGGCTTGCTCTCAGGCAGCTAGAGAGTGCCGAGAACCCTCTCTGCCCCACCCCCACCTCTGACAAGCCCCATACAATACTACCTCATATTATTGAAAGGGAAAAGGGGAAGTGCAGCAGTAATTCTCTGAAAATATCTGAGGGCAACCATACGGTGTTTTAGTCCTCATATTCGGAGCAGGGATCACACAGCACTGAGATCTAAAGGGGTTTGTGTGCAATAGATCAACATAGACACAACAAAGACACATGATGATAAAAAAGCAGAATTCAGCTGAATGTGGGTATTGTGGATACACGGAGAACCGGATCATATTTTCTGATAGAATAACACTGTTTACACTCTTGGCCTCCATGCTCGCAGAATAAAATCAGTAAAACAGCCCAGTTTGAACAACTACAGTGTATTCTGGTGCTGTTGGAATAACTTTACTTAATTAATAATTTAATCGGTTTCTCTGGAAAATAAGCTCAGAATATGATTTTACATAAGAAAGTATGGTGAACCGAAGAGGTAGCACAGGAATCCTTGACAAGCTGCTATCCCTCGTGCTTGATTACACAATAACAATGGACAGCTAAAAAAAACAAACTAATCAATTGCAAGTGCATCAAATGCTGCCTTTGTGGCTCCTCCTTAAAGACAAAGACCTGAGGCAGAGATGAGGGAGGGTCAGATAGAAAAGAGAGCTGGTCTATATATAGCTGACAATATTGCACACATTCGAATGGCTACGACTTCAGTTCTTCAGCCACGGTCTCATATAGCCCTGAATGCTTCGAGTCATGAATTGTTCCCTGCGATAATGTTTCATCGTTGCGCAAAACAACCTCTGCTTAATTGGCAAGTATTAGAGGAGTGTTGTGCACTGCTCATCCCGGGGCTCCCCGGGGGTCAGACTCTGTGCCATGTGTCCTCGGCTATCCCATTTCCACTTTCATCATAAAAGGTTCTGACTGACTTTCACCTGCTGTATGCGCTCTGTCACACTGTTTACCTTTTATAGACAATGGTGATAAGTAACTCCACACCATGTCCCCTGTCACCCCATCCCACCCACGTGCCCTCTTGTCTGTCTCACTGCTGATGTCTTGCACCTTCATGTTGAGCTGAAGTCCCCACAGGGGTGAATTTTACACCCTTTTCCTTCACACGTTATCAACAGACAAGAGGAGGGGAAAAAGGAAATTATTGTTGTAAAATAACTGGATGACAGACAAAAGTCTTAAGTCTGTTACTCTAGTGTTAAAGTATTAAAAGAGCACAACACTAAAAAAACAACAGCAACATTTTTTAATTTATATAATTTCAATAACCTTGAATGTCTTTTCTAACTGGTAGTAATGCTTTAAAGTTAGTGGTGGAAGTAGATGAGGAGAAGCATTCGGGGGGTTTAAGTGTGTGTTGGTGTTTGTGTGTGTGTGTGTGTGTGTGTGTGTGTGTGTGTGTGTGTGAGAGAGAGAGAGAGAGAGAGAGAGAGAGAAAATCATCTGTGTGTTTCCCTTCAGGGGTTCCTCCTGTTGTAACAGGTGTCATGGTAGGGTTCCTCTGGGTTCTTCACCTGCCATAATGAGATATTACTACCTGACAGCTCCCAGCTGGAGGAGCATTGACACGGAATCCACCGTTTAGCACAATTAAATTATCACCCTCCATTGTGATTGTGCCATGCTGTGCAGGAGCCAGGTTTCTGGATACATAATCAACTCGTAATTCGGGCTGTATATCGAGCGCAGTTAGTCTCTTTTTCTCTCTCTCTCTCACACTCATACACACATTTCTAGCGTGCATACACATATACTGTCTATTGTATAATACTTGCAGCTTTAAAATCCCGTAACAGGTAAGGGAGCTCTTTTTTTTTTTTTTCCTTTTGTTACCAGTCACTTCAAGCACTGCACAAATTGATTTAAATCTCTTAAACCTTATCCGACAAAGTAATTATATATAATGATATTAAAATATAGTAAATGGTTGGGAAAATACAGATTTTCCAACTAAGTAACTTACTGTACAGTGACTGGAGAGTTGTCTAAATGAATTTGTTTAAATTGTTCCTCCATTATTGTTGACCTTCCCCCGAAAAAAGTCAACTCAATTACGGCAGCACTTCATCCTCACTTCACACTCTTTCCTGATGGCTTCTCTATTAGAAACTGCCACAGTTACCACAGCTAAAATCTACACTCAGATGATAGCCACCCAGAGCAAATTAAGCAAGCCACCTGAAGTGCACACTTTACATATTGAGCAGAGCATTGATAATTACTTTGCAGGGTAAATTATTTGCAATAATCTGCTGCTAGAGGAACTGCCTTGTATCTCACTTTAAACACTTGTGCAGCTGCCATGACAGCGTGGTTGGTGTCCTTGCCCCCCACGCAAGGCAAAGGCAGATGCAGGTGTGAGAGTGCTTAAGTGTCCCTGTCTGTCTACTCAGGAAGGGTCGATGAGCACTCACGCACTGAATCCCTCGTTGCCCCCTCCTCCTCTACCCTCCCCCCTTCCTCCTCCTCCTCCTCCTTCGATCCCCTGTGCCATTGGCCCTTTTCCTGATACCAGGACACAAGCTCAGTGCTGGATGTTATAACAGCCTCTCAGTTCCCCAGGACACACACACACACACACACACACACACACACACACACAAGTTCACTCATGCGTAAGAAAAAAAAAATTCACTACTGTCCTTTTTTCTGGGCTTGCATCACTCAAGCAGAGGAGCATACTGGATATTGTGACACTAGGAGAAACGCAAACAGCAGCAGGAAAACACCTTCAGCAGTCTCCTTCACTAGCCAAACTGTTTTCCTGCCTGAGATACAAAAGAAATGTTGAGAAAAGAGAAGCTACTTGTTGTTTCACCTCTCTCTGATTCTTCTACTTTCTCTTTTTCTCTGGGCCTGCTGGGGCGATGGAGTTCCCATAGAGCCCTCTGTTGCTGTTGCTGCACTTAAGCAAACCTCACAGCAAGTCAAGCCATCAACCAACACAACCCTATTTGCTGAGCAACAGTGGAGCTTTGTGGCTTGCCTCATAGTTGACAGTAAGTTATGAGCCCTTTGTGAGCAGGAGAAGGAAAACAGAGATCGGAATTTGGCAGGGACATAATAATACAGAATTCTCCTGTTCATGGAACCTGAAATTTTCACGGAAACAATCGAGCATTGTCGAAAGGAAAGAAAAGCAACGGTGACAGATGAAATATAGAGTGGGGCCCCCCTTTTTGTAAAACAGTAAACAAAGCTCCATTGAGGCCAGGTCCATTCTGTCATTTATAAAGATAACTTCTTCTATGCACTGGAGAGTTTGCAGTAAATGGCTCTAGTTCAACAAATCGAGTGTAACATCTCTCACAGTTGCCAGGAAAGTGAGTTGACGAGCTAGCCGGGGGGTGCCAAACAACAGTGAAGGGATACATCCCAAGTTGCTAAAGAGATGCACAATAAGTCTATAGGGTGCACAGACAACTCTAAAGGAGGAGACTTTAAAAAGACGAAAGCTTTGGAGCAAAGAAAATTAAAAAGCACCACAATCTCAGACTTTTGGCCAAATAAGAACAATAGCTAACTATGAAGGCAACTTTCCAGAGAGCATGGGTATTGGTGACTGTGAATGGTTTATGAAAGTGGGGGTGGGTGGGGGAAGGGTTATTGTAATGCATGGCAGGAGAACTGTGGGCCTCAGTCTTTGGTCTTGCCATCGTGAAGTCATCATTGGCAACTTCAGTGCCCAGCAGAAACGGAGTTGGTACAACTGCCGGTTTGGTTAGGACATCTGGAGTGTCGACGCATGGTGTGCCACTTTCTCCGTCACTATCCGTGTTTCTTTTTCATTTTTCCTAATGTAGATTGCTTCACACGTCCTGGTCACCAAATTGGCAATTTTACAATGCCTACAGGAAAGAATAGCAGTTTTGTTCCCTTTTATTCTCTTCTCATAAATGGATTTCTGTAACTAGGGGAAAAAATGAGGAAATTACCATCAACACTCTTGTAATTAAGCTGCTCTATTCTTATTCTAGGGTCTGGGAGGACAACAGCTCATTAGCTACAGTTGGACCCACCTCTAATTCTTTTGTTGTTGTTTTTTTCCTTTCTGCTATTCTTATTCTTTCTTGGAATAAATTAATGGTATTCATTGAGCGCTCTTGAACAAGGGAAGGTATACAAATGTGCCTTCTCTTGTGACAACTGGACTTCTTGTGCCTATTTGTCTTTAGACTTGTCTGTGTGTGTTTTTTTGAAGGGCTGTGAGAACAAGGTCTGGCATAGAAATGGGGAGGGGAGAGAGTAACCATGTTTCATGTGACACGTCAATTGGAAAATCAAAACAGGGGTAGTTCATTTGCTCCACCCAGATGAGGCCATCTAGTAGAGCCATGATGAATAGGGGTCAGGCAAGCCACACCTCAAAGATTTATGATTAAGGCTTATTATGTTGAGAAACTGACATTGATTGCTGATTTAAACCACTGAAACCAATTAATTTGCCAGTGCTGAATAGAAAGCATGGTCAACAGTGTGTGTCATTCTGACAGTCTGGGTAGGAAGAAGCAGAGCAAAAGCGAAGCACTAAATGAATGGCTGGCACCCAGCTCTGTTTGGAGGTGGTTAAAAGTTACCACAAGTGATTGACAGCTGATACAAAAAAAAAGAGAGGGACTGGAGAAAAATGAGATCTGAAGAGCAAAACCAGGAAGCCCAACCACTGATCTAAGTAATTGCCCAAAAATGTGATTCACAGAAGACATACAAGCTGCTGTTTCAGAAATGCTAAGATGGTTTCATTCATGGGTCGGCACAGAGGAAACCTACGTAAATGAATGTGAAACACAGCCCTAATAAAATCAGATAGCTGACAGACATGGTTGAACAGAAAAAATGTGCTGTATTTCCAGTCCGGAGAGGTGGGCACTGTAGTGGATTAGACGCTGACTGAAACACAAAATGCCTCAGCAGTTTGCTGCTAACCATGTGTCTGACCACTCGTATACTGTACTTCAACTCTTCCCTGCATTTGTCCAGGGCAAAATACGCAGGAGCCACAAGCACTATACCTCTCACCAATCTTTTCCCCAAGTGATTTTTGTGCTGTGTTCACAACAAATGCCACATTACGCTCTGTTGCATGTTATTTTCCTCAGTGGTTGTCGGGGGAGGCTTGGGTTTACCGGTACCTTTCTTCTCTGTGTTAGTTTCTTCTTTATTCATCTGCTGACTCACTCAGAAGACACATGCATCATGACAGTGCTTCAAAATGAAATCATTAACTAAATTGCTTTCTTAAAAAGCCACAAGTGTGCAGCAGGATTTGTGTGTGTGTTTGGCTGCGGGCCATGGGCCTCTGGTTCCCAGGCAGCCTCTGCCCCGACTCTGTTGTGGTTCCCTGCCACCGCACTCATTATACTCAGACTCAGCACAGCACGGTGCACGGCTGTGGCTCGCCTTGCCTCCCTCACTCACTCACTCACTCACTCACTCACTCACTCACTCACTCACTCACTGGGCTAGTAGGAAATAATCGGGTAATCTCAAACCTCAACCACCTCCATTGCAATTGGGGCCACATTCACACAAAGAGACCCTTTGTCCCAAAACATTCATGGCCACCCTTCAGATCTCAATCAGGAAATCAATCAAAAACACATTAAACAAATATAGTTTTATATCTGATTTAATACTCCTGTATTATCAAACCACAGTTCCTACTGTGACTTTTCAAAAAACAAAGAAACCTAAATAATGGGCCAAATGTTTGTATCAGCATAAAATCTTTACGAACATAAGTACAATAAAAAATATAGAAATACATCTAACACCTAAATCTAAACATAAGCACTATGTAACAAAAAAAAAAAATCTGAAAGCAACTTTCTGGAAACTTTATCAAACCCCCTTAGATAGATTTCAATAAACAAATCAAACAGAATGGAAGGCAAACAAGGAGTGAAGGCCAGACAAATATTTGATAACAGGATAGGGACTGTAGCTGAGCTGCACAACAGGGTAGCCGAAGACCCCCCCCCCCACACACACACACACACACACCCCTTAACTAACTATCTGTTCTCTACTGAGCTGAAGGTAGCAGATGTGTCTTTCACAGCCTGTGGAGTGTGTAACCAATCTGCAAACAATAGTTGGAACTTGACAAAGGTCGCTGCACTTGCAACTGGCCTTTATTTTTCACAGTAAAGGCCAGTCAAATCTCGGTGGTCCTGTGCCCTTTAATTTTTAGTTTTCTTTTTACAGACCACTAATTCACACAAGTGCAGTCCATGTGTTGTGTGTATTTTCTGTTAAGGCCCATTAGTCAGCCAGTGTAATGCTATCTGAGCTCCACTGTAAGCCCCTTAGCAAAGTTTAAGTCACTTTTTTGACCTCCTGTTAAGCTAACAGTTGGTATAAACATGTTCAATCCTATTAACCTAATAATATACATTGGAGTGGGTAAAGTGTCACAGTGCCTTGTGCTAAAAGCCTGCTCTGAGTCTTAATTATAACAGACAGCCATGACAGTGAAAACGATCCAGCAGCAGCTACGCTTCTAATACCTGCCACTGTGACCACAGGATGTGGGGAAACAAAAGAGTGACTACATTTCACAACATACCAGATCAATGATGGTTTTATTTTAATGTGCTGTAAAGCTATTTTCAGTTCAGAGGCTATAAACACATTTAGAGGGAAACTTCAAATATGGTCTGTTTATGAATAAACCACTTAAGCTACTGTGAGTAAAATGCATACCGAAGTAACAATGTGGGAAGGGTTTTCTCACTACTGATTTCACACTTACCAGGAAGCGTCATTATGAGTAGATAGCCACAATGAACAGGTCCCATCATTATAGAAAAAAAAAACACCGGTGTTCAGACAAAAAGAAACTAGAACAATCACATCAGATGCAACAAGTTTTAAAGAACCATTGTCCGTGACTTACAGAGCATGTGATTCTTGAGACTTAAATAGATTTTCAGTAATAACCAATCAGGAGAAAGGTGGTGAGCTGCAGAAGGTGTTTTGCATGAGCTTGTCAACTACTTGGGTGTGGTCAAAAAGGCCCTAAAAGTGTCTCTGCTATATTGAACACACACGTGTGTATATGACATAATACAAATAGTGGTTTATCACAAATATTTGCTACACTTCTATAATGTTTACGTTTTGATGTTTGCACCCTCCAGACTCATGTATGTTAGTCTGGAGGGATTTCCTTTTTTTTTGCCTTTGTCATTCGGGTCCACTTATTAGATGTCCACAGAATGAGTCACCAAGTCTCACAAATCTTAAAATACAGACATATGATACTTTGCTCAGCAATTAAATATATCTGAGCCGAACTGATTTACATTTTACTTGCTTATTTTAGCGATATCTGTTTTTTAATGAAATATGTAGTCTGTGTGTCTTATACTTTACACACTGCCTAATATGAACCAGCGTCTATTTAGTTTGCATGTTTTTAAGTTGGAGAATGTGTTGTGCAGAGTTTCTGCGGTCTATAAAACGTCCTCTCTGGTTCAGCAGGGCAGCATTCCAGCATTAGCCTGGCATATCAGCTATAAATGGAAGCTACATCACTACAACACAGGCTAAAAATACAGGACCTGCTTTCTTCCGTTTCCCTGTATTCTCAATTGTGTATGAAACTTGAGCTGAGAAACCCTGTAAGACTAGCTTTATGTGGGGAAAAATTATATTGGTTTTGGATTTATTGAAAAGCAAGTAACAAATCTCTGGTATTTTGACAGTAAATTGCAAAAAAATTATAGCATGAGAGACCTTTTAGTCTTTGCTTGCAAGCCAGATTTTAAGAAAGCTCTCTAAAAGCAAAAGTTTCAAAATTTCCCACATCCTCCTCCTGTGGGTGTGCCTGTAAAGTGCTTCATTCCTCTCTCTTGAAAAGCTCTAAGGGATTGCATCATGAGATGGAGTGTAAGGCGATGGTAGCAACATACTGTAACATGAGGGAAATACTTCATGTTGGTTGATTCATAAACACCTTGTACACTGGCTGCCTGGCCACTTAGACTGGTCTGTGCTGCGCTGGTTGTAATGGTAGAGCTGACTGTGCTCAGTGCCAACCTCCTACACTTGCCTGAGTGTTGTTTAGGGACACACACACACACACACACACACATACATATACACATGGAGCCCCACAGATTATTCTGTAGCTCTGTTATAATTGAGTCTCATCCTTTGTAGTGTCTGTTATCTCTGACTAATAGCATACATTGGCCCTCTCTCATTATCAGAGTGGGTCTTTATCAGAGACCCTTGTTTGATACAGTTAGAGTTGATGCATTATGAACCACACACCAAGAGTCAGCAGTGATCTGCATTTTCAATAACTTCCGTAATTACATGCGCAATTCATCAGATGTGATGTGATTGCAGGGGAAGTGGAATAGAGTGGAATAGAGAGGAGCAGAGATGTCTGATTCCTGGAGGACTAAAGTCTAATCACAAAACTAACATGATAATTGAAATCTAAATTGAAAGGCTTAGCTCTTAGGGAGAGTATGTCAGACATGGAGTGTAGAGATGCTAGTGAGAGTGAAAGAGAGGGAGAGAAAGAGTGGCAGGAAAATAAGATTTAAATTGTGCGTGTAGTACACACACCTCTAACAATGCACACGGGAAAAATAGGGCTGCTTTACACGTGTACTATAACAAGCTCTAACAAATGTCTCTGTAATCCAGTTAGGAGGTAAAACTTGTTTGACATCTATAAAAAAACAATAATCATTTCTAAAATTGACATACATTATTAAAAGCTCACTTTTCTTCATACATGAATTGGTGCTTACTCCTGCCGCTACTTTCAGTATCAATATGCGTATTCAGCTCACAGTGAACCTAACGAGATGAGCTAATCGCTCTATAAACACATCTTTTCTTTGTAGTTTAATCTTTTAATAACAACTAGGGGCAAATATTAAAAACCCCAGGGAAGTGTTGTTTTCACACTCACAGCTTGGTCAGAGGGTGGTTCAGTAATTGTCACCATCATCCCTCTTAGCTTGAGTAGACCATAGTAAGTGGGTCCTAAATTCCTGTTTTCAGCAGTGCACTGAAGCAGTTGCGTTACAACCATCGTGTGAAAGGAGATATGTTCTGCGCTATGCTGAACACAATGGTGCTCAGCTTACAGGAGAGTGTCCAATCACTGTAGCTGTTCATTTATCCTTTTACCCTCCTCCCCTTTCCTTACACACTGGATTAACAAGTAATCATATTAAATGCATCTAATCAGACACTAGTCTGTATTGTTGTATAGTGTTGTGTCAGATATTAAACTGTACCCCATTTCATTTCAATGACTGTGCTGTCTTTACATTTACCTCACTCATTGAAAACACAACTCAGAGAGAGAAATGAAGAAGAGAGTCGGTGCAGAAAAGTCCTCTGTCCCATTCTCCTCTCCTCACCTTTTCTCTGTGGTCCCACCCGACCACAGGATTCATATTCATCCCTCAATAACGTTTAATTAGTAATGCCAAATTCATTAACCTGTACTGCTGTTACGCTGGCCTCAGCAATAAATTAGCTTAATGTGAGCAGACGTATTGCAGCTGTAATAAGGGACATAAAACTCAAAGAGAAACACATACTGTTCCTCCACAGTCATGGATCATTATAACTCAGCAGTGTTTTAGAGCAGGAGCGTTCCTTTTCAGAGTAGCAGCTCTTTAGCAGCTCTTTAACTACAAGCCCATCCAATGCTTTTATTTCTAGTAATGCCATAGAAACCTGATTTAATGCAGGATGAAATAAAAAAGAACATTATGGAAATGTATTACTCACAACAACCAGCATTTTCATAACAACCAGTATCACCAATTCTCACCTCAAGATTTCCAATGATTTAACTGAAATGCTGAGGTTACAATATAGCATCTTGTGTTTAAAAAAGGCAAAAGAAGTGCAAGTTAAGAGTGCACTGGTTAAATATTAAAGTGTTTTTTTTAAAGAAGCATGTATGAGTTCATGTTGTTTCCAACAGAGCTGAAGTGTCAGAAAGCAATGCAGAATCAGTTGTATCAGTAAAAGAGATGCAAGAGAGAATTCAAACAGCTTCTGACAGCTCCATCTAATTGGGCTAACTCTTCGGCATCTTGTTTGTTTATTTAATCAGCTGAGGGAATGTATACATTTTTTTGGCTTTGAGGCATCTTACCCCCTTTATCACAAAGAGACTTGTTATTAGCAGTATTTTGGTCAATCTTTTTTTTTTTTTTTTTAAGCCTAACTTGAGTTTTTCTTACACAAACAGACTCAGGAAACAAACTGCTATTGTAAAAAACCTCAGGCAACCTTCACTGTCCTAGGATTACACGCTGACCTTTCTGCTCCTCTTTCCCCCAGTGATCTCGCCTAACAACTCGCACCAAAGAGCCTATTAGGCCTGGGTCCCACTTTGTTGTTAAAAAGGGTCTTGTCCTTTCAGAACACTCACTTCCCTGCTTTCTGTTTTTTCAAGCGAACGTGGTGGAGGAACATAAGTTCATTGTTCCCTCACAGATGGAAGTTGAAGTTACCAGGGTAACAGCTCTAATCCTCCTTTTTTTACCACTTTTTTTATATTAACAGCCTATCGAGTACTACCTTTTAAGTCACAGGCATGAGCGCTCCCTCACTTTTAATTAGCTATGATTCGGTTTGCCAGGAGACAGCATGATGAGCTAATCGAAATTTACGAAATAATGACGTACTACAAGCAGCTACGTCTTTCTCCTGAGGCCTGCTCCAAGAATAACAATAATGAGGCCATTATCGGGGATTGCACTTTAACGCTGCCCTGCCACCAAAACAGAGGACATAATTGTTCTGGTGTTTTCCATACAATCAACAACCCATTGTTGATGACTTGAGAACCAAAGGAGCAAAGAATGGGTGCTATAATGATTGGTCTGTGCTGCAATGAAGATCCTGTACAAAGTGTCCACTGAGGAAGAACCTCGATAGACTACTGATTTGCTTATATGGGCTGTGGATGAAGACAACTGTCTGGCTTTGTTAAAAAAAAAGAAAGAAGAAAAAAAAAAGTCCTTTCTGCTTTTTGTCTGACTTGCCGCTCAAATAGCCCCCAAGCCGCATTAGACAAGAACCATTCATATGGTGAAAGGCTGGGAGTCACACAGGCTGATGTGAAGGGGCCACATAGTTTCTCAAGAGAACTGCCATTTATATAACCTCCCTCCATTTCACTAAAATATAAGGTAGCAGAAATATATATAACTGTCTCTAGCAGAAGATAATAAAAGATGTGTTTGTTATCCACAGGAGCGCTGTAAAGTGTTCTTAACGTCATAATTTATTCATATTTGATCAGTGCTTTGCTACATATATGTAAAAAGTCAATTTGTTTTACCACTCATGTATGTCAACTGAGCTTTATCTAACATGTCAAGATGATTCAATTAGATAATTGCATATCTGTGCTCCAAAACTAACTTCATTACAAATGCAGCTCAGCCATTTGGAAATTAAAATATCCAAGTAGAGTATAATAAATAGGCTGGAAATGAAATATTTAGTCAAAAAGTTCTACATCTAAACTTACTGGGTGAGAGCTCAGCAGGGTTGTACAAACACGGCGCTGCACCTATTAGCTGTGCGCCATTGTATAGGAGTAAGAGAGACAGAGCTCGAGGGCAGGAGGAATGCTAAGTGGGCCCCTTAGCCTAGTCAACCTTCAGTGGGTTTCATTTATCTTCATCTTGTTAGACTAAATTAATTAACAATCTCAATGTTACACACTTTCTCCTTTCATTACATCAAATAATGGCAGAAATGTAGGGGGAGGTCCTGCCCACTGGGAGTAGACAGGCTAGATATCTCTCTCTCTCTCTCTCTCTCTCTCTCTCTTTCTTTGCTTATATCACTCTGTGTGTGTGTGTGTGTGTGTGTGTGTGTGTGTGTGTGTGTGTGTGTGTGTGTGTGTGATCACATCACTGTCTCTTTTCCTTCCCCTTTCTCTCATACTCTCACCCTCATTTTCTCAGTCTCTTTGACTACACAAACAAAAACCTGTAAACGTCTTTCATAAACATAAAAAATTGATCCAAAATGAAATCACGTCTCCTTTTCAGCCCGAGGAGAAACTGTGAGACTTACAATAACGTGAGCATGAATAGTTGTCTATTAAAGAGACTTTTGTGGTAGTTTGGAAGTATTTTGTTTTTTTTATAAATATTGAGAATTTGAAACAGACTGGCATTATTTTTATGAGACAGTACAAAGGCTTTAACCTGTACATAAAATATGTGAGTTTAAACTTTTCTCCATCACATCTGAAGAGTTTGATGCATCCGGTGCCATTAGGAAGCAGTTTTACAGCTATTAAAACTCACTGCCATGTAACTCAAAACCAAACTCATGACTCATTGCAATAATGAAAGGCTCATCCGTTGCACGACCGAGATATGAAGTACAGTATCAAAAGTCAATAACATCTGCACACAAAGCAGATATGTATGAGCATGTTCAGAAAGCCCCCTTTCACCTCACTCAGTTGTTCTGGAGGAATGTCTAACGGCCACATCCCTCCAACTCATGTTTCTATCTTCTTCTTCCCTTTTCCCCTCCGCCCCCACACCTCCGCCCACTCCAGGACACTAGTCTTATCCAAGCAAAAGGGCTAACCCCACAGCAAAGCCTGCCTTTAATCTTGGCCTGATTGTTGCGGCCTCCAATCTCCAGCCAGCGAGCGTGATATCTTTCTACTGGCGCTTCTCCTTTAATTAAAACAGACATTGACAGAAGGATGTGGATTAGCACTGCAATAATGTCTTTACTCAGAATGATCACAGTGTTTTCTCACAGCTCCGAGAACAAAAGGAAATTGTTGAGAAACAGCCAAGGTCAAAGGTCACAAGTCTTTTTTCTCTCTCATCCTCTTTCTTTTTCTCTGTAGATGTGGGATTTCATGTAGAAATGTCTCTGGTGAATATGACAAATAACAAATCTATACTGAGTGATTTTTTTTTACATGCATAAAGTCCAGAATTTACATTAATACATAGCTTTACTATCCTGTGTTACCACTGCAGCAAACAGGATGCAGTACATCTTCAGTACAGTAGGTATACACCAAACAGATTTTGTCAGGTGGTGAGATTTAAACTCCCTTGTCCACGTTGTAGAACTGCTCCAGGGTTTGGGTTAGAAAGTAGAAATGAGCAACAGCTCCTGTCCAACCACAGAAAATACTGTATAGCACACCAAACAAACTGGTGCTGGACATTTTTATATGACTGAACATACTATATTTGTGTGGTTACTCCACTTGTATATATAGTATTTGTGTGTATACAGTAAATATATACTGTATAATGTATATGTAAGATAAATTATGAATGGCTCTTTCTATTTTGTTAAATATCCTTCAAATTATGTCATAAATGCCTGCCTGAAAAGTCCTTGTGCCTATAATTTATAAAGTATAATTCTGCAGAATTAACTTTGGTCCTAATTTCAATTTTGTCACCACTAAGAACTCAACTTGTTTTTCTCTGGAGCTTTTAAATGTGGTACTCAAATCAATTTAAATGTTTGAATTCTAAAGATAAATAAAGTAAATTTAAATGCATGAGAATTTTTCCTATTGAATCCCTGAAGGACATTTTGACTAGTGAGAGTAATGGTATCAAATTGTCCTTTCTTTAAAATGCCCCCAACAGTTCTGAGAGAAAAAAAAAATGCTGTTAATTTAATCAAATAAGTGACCTTTTGAAAAAGAAATCAAAGAGGATTCATTAGCTTTAGTAAAGTTTGGCTGACAGCAGCTTTGAAAGGCAGATGCTGCTGCTGTGGCTTCTAATGAGCCAACCCTAATTAGGGAGCAACACTGGAGCCTAGAGAAGGTGGTTGACTAGGAAAGGAGCCAATGGTAAATACGCTCTCTTATTTACTTCCTCTGTGTGTAATGACAGCTCCGATTTTTAATTAGAATCACAGGAAGGGTAAAGACAAAAAATGTAAATCTTTATGGTAGGTTGAATACAAACACAGAACACAACAGGAAACAACAGCGCATCACAAGACCAGTATGCCAGAGGCTGCCTTGCCCCAACATCCCTGATTAGGGTGGTTATTAAGGGAGGGCAGATGGGGAGAGTGGTCAGACAAAAGCATGCAGTGTAAAGACACAGAAAGGCTGGTCTGCACATTCTTAGAACTGTGAGAGGAAGAGAAGGAAGAAAAAACTCATCTACTGTATACAGTTGTACATGTCCCTCAAGTTGTAGGTGTGTGCTTTCTGTCTGACTGGTGACTATCAGGGTGAGCATGCCAGTTAGCCCCACAGTACATGAACACAATGATAACACACAGCTTGTGTAAATATGTCAGAATCCATGTTAGACATTGTTCAAATACATGGACACATACGCACACACAGGACAAAGTCTAAAGCTAACAATGTGTCCGAACGTTTAACCCCCGTTAACCCACTACCACCCCTGCCCGACCTGTGTTGGCAAATGGCAACAACGGAAATGAAACTAACCTCAGTAAAAAGCTGCTACGAAGAAAGCCATCCATGTCAGCGTGTGGGGTTCTGGCAGGAGAAATCACAGAGAACCATTTTCACTATGAAACGAGTGATAATCAAAAAGAAGAAGGAGGGAAAGAGAGAAAGAGAAAAAGAAAGAAAGAAAGAAAAGCACATAGAGCATACATCTTCTTCCTATAATAAGGCATGTCTTTAATTAAAGCAGAAATATAGCTACGAACCCATCCTCTCTTTTTATGAACTGACATCATTAATTATACCTCTTTCCATCGAGGGAGTGGATTTGCATACAACATCGGTTTGCACTGAGAGCCTGATGATATGTTTGCATCAAATAAACTCTGCCTACTGATCTCTATATAGTCTTTTTCCACGGCTGTGTGCAGATATATACATGTACATCCAGCTCTGTAACCACAGATTCAGCTCCGATCTGTTCAGAGTAGCCAACGGTGGTCCAGATGCAGCACATGTGTGGCGAGGGTGCTGTGGTTTCTGGGAGGCCGGCCGCAAAGGACGCAAGCTAGGATTCACAGCGCCAATGAGGCAAAAGGATGTGGTCATGATGTCACCACTCGCAGGGGTCGTTCAGAAGCCTTGCCCACAAAATACTGGCGACACATTGCTAAAAATTACTTACAACAGGTTTCCATTAGCCTATGTTATTGGTCTGTATAATATAAGGTTTTATTGTGTTAAGATTGGGTGGAAATTGATTAGAGCTTGCATGTTTTAAGTGGTAAAACCAAGCAGTAACTCCAGAGAACACATTTGTGAGTGGAACGTTTGTCAGTGGGTGAAATTTAAGTGTCTTTCAGATCTCACAACTGGCCTTGTAAAGACACCCAGCCACTGGCATATGGCAAAGATATCTATCTAGAATCACAGGTCATTTCATTTTAACATTTCATCACTGTGAATATCAAATATCTATTTCATAACGTTTACATTCAAGAGCTACGAGGGGCGACAGACAAATCCACAGATCAGGACTCCTTCTGTGAAAATCACTACTTTTTAACACGATTAGAAAGAAAAATAGTATTTTCTGAACTTCTTCTGTTCAAACACTCCCCCATGCATATCATCATGACTAACACCAGCCACAACAGCAAATGACATTTCAGCCCTTTAACACCTTAAGTTTTAGCGACATGGGTGTAATTTGGCATTTTCTCCCCTTGCTCTCTTGGCTTGTGAGACAAAGCCTCTGAGAGAATGGAAAGAATGAGTTGGGCCCAAGGACACTGTGCCTTTCAGTCTGGCCAGCACTTAGCGAGGCAGTGGATCCACAAGGCCCAGAGGGCTCAGCCGAGACTTTTCTCACAATAAGGTGTCTGGGGAGGCGGGAGTGGCATAGCCAGGGTCGCTACAGCTCTGCTCTTTTCTCCACTCAGCTGGGCCCAGCGCACATAATACCATCACCACACCACAGCACACCAAGCCAGTGACAACGTGAGAAAACAACCGTCAAACAGTGCAGAGCAGATCAAGCGTGTCTCCTCACTTATCTGAGTGCAAAAAGCACACATACTCGCACACAAGGTGCACACAAACTAAAACAGTTCTCTCTCAACTTATAGTACAGTTTTATACAGCAATCCCTGGATCAGAAATTAAGAGGACGGATAAAAACAACAAGTTTAATGCAGAAGCAAAGAATTAGGACATTGCTCTTTTTCCTGCATGTGTGTTTACTTCACTGGCACCTGCACTTTCTGTTTTTTTTTTTTGTTTTTTTAATCTTCAAACCTTCAGCTGTTTTGCAAAAACAGTTAAGTAGCAGAAGAGAAAATGAAATAGATTAGGCCCTGCTCAGTTTCTATCTTTATCTTTGGTTATATTCCATAACCCTTGTTCTTTCGCTCTCTGTGTGCTTGTGTTTCCTCAGCTGTGCCTGCTGTCTGCAGTCCCATTGTGGTCAGGAACAACTGAACTTAGCCTATGGAAGCAAAAGTGTGGTTTGGAGAGCAAATGACCAAACTCAGGAAAAAGTGACTGAGCCGCATTGTATTTGCTCGTCTCTGAACACAAAAAAACAAGAATGTCTTTAAATTAAGGTTAGGCCACAATTCAAGGGCAGGCTTTTCGGCAAAGGAGAAACGGGGAGGATAGACATCACTAAGTTGGCCCGGGCCAGTCTGAGCAGCACGGCAGCCCTTTCGAAGAATGAGCCTCTGCCAAAAGCTGCCTCTGCCTAACCAAGTCTCTCACCATCTGCAACAAATGTGCTCTATTAAAGCAGTACCATATGGACAACAAGCTAGCTATTAACGCGGCTTCAGCACATCCCCTTAACCTAGCCCAGATTTCAAACTTCCAGTCAAATTGACTGCTGATTTAATGCACCGCCAGCAGCCATGTGGGTCTTGGCACGAGGCGGCTCTCTCAGCCTTCAGTCATTAACAGGCTCACATAGTGTGCAGTGCTCACCAAGACACAGAAGTTAGCTCCACAGATTCCAACACTAACTACATGCCAGTTTACTTGGTATTTCTCTTAAACAAACCCAGATGAGAAAAAGTAGCAATATCCAAAGATGAGGATACAAAGAGCGAGACTCCTGCACTAATCCAGGAACTCCAACCTTCTTTAGAAAGTGAAACAGGGCTCAAAACACCCTACTGTACTGAGTGGAAACAAGCTTATGAAGTAGATCTACCCACGGAGCTGCTGCAGTGACAGTCTAACTGGTGGCTTATGTCTCAGTTCTTCCACAGTGATGGAGAGTTCATTTGCTCCCTCTGCATGGATCCAAAATGGAAGTGATTAGCCCTGCAGGGTGTGTATCGGGGGGGGGCACTTTAATCCCTGTGGGCCGGGCGGCCATGTTGACGCCTCTCCCTTTCTGAGTCATGGGGGGACCCACCCACCGCTCACAAAGCCGTGTTCTTTTCTCCTCGACTATGACGCCACGGCTAAGAGCCCTCTGCTCTACAGCCCAGAGACGCACACACACACACAAACACACACACACACCAAATCAATTACAGTTCTGTGATTTTAACCCAACTCCAAAGTTCAGTAAATTTTGTTTGTTTATTTTTTTGACCTGTCATGACTGCTGGGATACTGTACAATTAGAGTGAAAACACATTTCTTCTCTCCTCAGCCTTCATGTCTACAGTGCTGAGTAGTTTTTGAAAAATCTGAATACGTGATTCATAATTTTATATATAATTGATTTCTTATCTTACTTTCTGATTTTCTTGTCATTAATAATTTTTTTTCTCCATGATAATAGTATATGCATCTATCATCCCTTGCTATTAAGGTTTTTCTTTAAATAACGTATTTATAAAAAGATTTATTATTATTATCAGTAGTAGTAGTATTAGTATAAGTACTAGTAGTAGTACTAGTAGTAGTGTTATGCAAAAATGTTAGATAACATACTTTATTACACATTTACATCTACAACAGCTTGTAGTGTTTTTCTTTTAAAAATGCTTTTGCATATAAAAGGCTGTTATTACATCAAAGTTTTTAACCCTTATACCTGAACAAATTATTGTTCGACGTCTCCTCCAGTAGTGTTCCTATGTAAATTGAAGTGATAAGCTAAAGACTGCCTGATGACAGGCTAATTAAATAAGCCTTCAGTGCTCTCAGTGGAGCAGTGGGATGTGTGAAAAGGTTCGGTAGAAGGGAGATCCAGGCAAGAAAAAAAAAAAAGCTGTCCAAGCAATCCCAACATCCCAACAGGCAGCATTACGCCAAGTCAACACCCAGTCACATGAAATATGGTGATACCTGGCCCAGCACATGTGTCCACACACACACTGACATATATGCAAATACACCTACAGTGTCACACACACATAGATACACCTTATGTTACCTTTACTAATGGCACTGGTGTCCCATTGACCCCATCCCCTAACATACACTTGCACGCACACACGCACAAACACACACACATATTTCAGTCAAAGCTGCCAGATGAGTAGTGAATTAATTTGTGTGAGCCACTCCAACATTAGGAAGGTGTGTTGAAAGGTGTCTGCTCATGTTTCAAATTAAACGCGCTGCTGGTCAGCATTAGCACCTCGCCACCCGCCGGCAACTGACACTTAGGGGGCTGGGGGGATGGGGAGAAAGGAGGGGAGCCCATCCGCCGTTCACACTGGAATAATTAGAACATGTCAGGAAGAATTAATTTCCTCATTTTTCAAAAGGATACACAGAAATTACCATGTTATTATATGACAGGGTCCCTGGGAGGATTGGATTAAATTTGATTTCTTGTGCAGCCCACACAACAAATTAAAGTCATAAATAAGATGGAAAGAAGCGGGGCACAGAGCATATGTTTATGGCAATGAGTGAAGCCAAGGGACCAGAAACAACTATCTTCATTTCATTTTATTTAAATCAGGCCGACACCGTGTGTCTGAATGACAGCAGTTGCTAATGAGTCAAGATTAGAGGCTTCTTCATACTAATGCAGAGATCCAACAACTTCTACTAAAAAGCTATGGAACAAACAGTACTGTGTTTGTACTACTAGAGGAGCCTCCTCTGCACAGAATGACCAGTTTTTAACTGAAATACCAGAACAAAACATTCTGGACATATTTAATTTATTTTTTACTCACTAATTTCTGACTCATATACTCAGCTTTCCTTTTAAATATCACACATGCCACAGGCGGAAAGTAATGCTCATCAACCAGTATGAAACAGAGTAACGACATCCAACCCTGACCAACTCAATCACACCCCATCCACTTTGGAGTTTACACAAAGTTTATAATCGAATTTGCTACGAGTGTCATATATACCTAGTTTAGAAACAACATCATCTGCAAACTGGCCGAATATAAAATGTAAAAATGATTTTGTACCTGTATTAAAAACTGATCATTATTTCTATAGTACACTTCAGTGCAACTAAGAAAAAAGAAGTAATTGAGCATCTCAATAAAGAAAGAAGTGATAATTAAATTTAACCTTCTATTAAATGAGATATATCAAAATTTTAAAAACCTGTGTCAACACAATACTGTAAATCAGCGATGCTGTAGAGCTCAGATTGGACTTGTTGGCTTACCATTAGACCTAATACTGGTTTGCCTCAGAAGATTTTTTTTTTCCGTCTCTTTCAAAATGGGCCGTCATTAGGTCCTAGCACTCCCTTGGGCACCACAAACTTTAAATAATTTGCGAATCAATTAACTGGCTACTCTCAACGCAACAGGGATTTCACACTCCAGGGTCGTGGTGCATTATCAGTTGGAGACGATTCATGGTGTTTTGGGAGAAAAGTTCATGGTTGAAATCATTAATTCATTTTACCGGACTTTTAGTTATGCATTACTTTCCACAGCTGGGGTAACAAGAAGATTAATGGCATGTTCTCCGGCCCTGCGTTCTGCTGTATATAGCTGCTAGGTGAAACTCTGTCCTACAGTACAAGGGAACATACTTTGAGGAGCAGGACAGCAGCCATATTAGGTTTTTATTCTACTGAAAATGAAATAAACTCCATTAAACCTTCAAATAATAATAACGATAAACTGATGGGTTAGGTCATTTTTATGTGATTCAACATAGATCACACTTAATCAGCAGCTGTAAGGAGAGACAACAGCCCGCCCACACAAATTGCCAACAGTTAAAGTATATTTTAGTTTAAGCACTTCAGACTGAGGTTATCCATGAGTAATAGAGAGAGCAGCCTATTAATTGAATGCAGAGTTTAGGAAGATAGAATAAGTTCAGGTGGGTTTTCACATTCTTGCCAGGTAATGGCATGTGCAACAATTAGTTTTCCTAATTCGCCCTGGGATCCTCTGAAGTAATTGAGGCTGATGAAATTAAAATCTTTGTTAGGCAGTCTTTGTCGAGCAGTTTGTGTTCAACAACGTATTGACCATAATCACTGCAGGGTCAGTGGACTGAAGAGGCCCATTTGATAAATAATAGATGAGGAATAACCATTCAGAGGTTATTTAATTTCATTTTATGGTGAAGTGCTGTTTATTTAATTTCTGACAAAATGGCTCCCCCGCATCCTTCCCTTCAGTGGTGCAGCGACAGTGGGCTGTGAGGAAGTGTGACTGTGGCTTATTAAATAAATGGCACATACTAACAAAGTGTGTATATGGCCTATTCAGATGGTCTAGTGTATCCTCAGGTGTTTCCAAATGAGATTGCATGAGTGTAATTAATCTTGTTGTATAAGTGCTCCAGACAAACTAAATTACTTCCTGTCGTGTTTTTTTTAGATTAATTAAACCTGTAGGTCAATGAATGTAGATTTTGTATGAGAATGTCTCTGTAGGATGATATGGCAATGAAAGCTAGTACACTAGGGCTTCATGCAGTGTTTTTTCAAATAACTTTGGAACTTCATAGTTAGGTTAAAACATAAGTTTTATAATCCAACAGATAACATAATCATTAACACTTTAGTTTTGAGTCTTTAATATGAAAATATATGATGAAAACTTCATTAACTATGTGAGAAAGAGAACTTTTAAGCAGACCTGCAGGTGGCAGTAGTCACAGCTAGCAACAAGAACAAGTAGATTATTCAGTAATCTTTATTTTGATTCATATTGCATTATTTTGAAACAGGCATATGCCTTTCAGTAGAGATGTGGCTTTGTTCTTTGCTGTATGGTCATTACTATACCATAGATAGGCCCGTTTTACAGCTAAATGAATTCAGCCAAGCCCTTAAAGATACCTTAGGTAACTTTTTATTACTTGAAATATACTGCAAAACATATCTTAATGTGGAGAGGTTCTGCCCTAAGCTACAATCACTCCCAGAAATGCAGAGATATTTCTATATTTGCTTTTAAGGTAGTAAGATGTGAGGCTCGCCCTTCTAACCAATCAGAGAACTTTCTATTAATTCTGATTGGTTAATAAGTTTTGGAGCATTTGATTTGATTTGATTTGATTTTATTTCTGATTTTCTCATTTATTGGAATCTTAATAGCAATCACCTACCTGTCCTACATTTCAACAGCAAAGAAACTAGTCACTTCTTAAGTCTTAAACCTAAACACCTTTTCATTGAATAAATACATGGGATCTAATCTTGTATATATTTTAAATACGCTATTGATTTTATACAGTATTATCATAACACCTAACACTGCGTGTTACAAATAATCCAAAAGGATATTAAAAGAGATGCTGCAGCAGTTAATTGTATAATGTACATGTTGAGCTAGGTACAGTATATCTGACCTGCTCACACCTGTCGCAGACATATTGTTTTTAAAATTACAATAAATTGTACGTTTGCAAAAAAACTGTTAAATGCCAATTATGATTATCGATTGTTGGTAGTGTTGTATCTCTAAATCTAATGCATCACTGTCAACAATGTGTGCATTAAGGTATTTTACTGATGTGTCTACACAGTGTTTTGCCCAATATTGATTAATCAGATGTTCTTTATGTTTTGAAAAAACGTGGGGAGCATCATCTGACTGACGACCGATTGTCATAGTAAGACTGTTTTACGAGTTCAGTCATTCACAACAAACTCGTACGCAGCAGCAGAGGCGTCTCACTAGCAGACAGGTGCATGTTCATCTGTGCAGAATGCAGCGTGTGACGTGAGATGGCATGATTAAACAATGGTAAATGGCCTTGAACTTTGAATTCAGAGAGATATTTCGCAGCTGTTATTGAAGAGCTTCTCAACCACATTAATATGACTCCCATGATATCTCCTACTGACATTTGGAAGAAAAGAATAACATCAACTAAGTTTCTCACCTTTATTTGCTTAATATCCACAATAAATTTTTATTGGAAAACCTGCACCAGCAGCAGCTGAGCAAAGATTGTTAAAGTAATATTATATTGATGCAGAGAGGAATGCAGTTTTCTCTAGTCTGTTTTTTTAAAGCAAAATGCCACACTTCATGGAAACCGTCTTACTGTATTGCTCTGAAATTTTTCACTTAAAACATTTTTTAAGCTGATATTTTGATATAAGACCAGAGTTATACAAAGCGTGCTCTGTGACTGCGGCCTGAGTCTTTTACATCTTTTTTTTTTTTTTACATGTACTCAGATCTATGTGTTTGCATTGACGTGAAGGTACAGTAATGATCGAGTCCTGTTTATTGTATGAAAAACACTGCACATGTCAAGGCAAAAATTTGTTTACAAGTGAGCAACATGTTCAGTAATACATTTATAAGTTTAATTTCACTGGCACATACATTTTTATGTGACTTTCAGAACACGTCTGGCTAAAGGTTGTTTTTTTTTTTTTTTCTACTGTTAGAAAAGGTTTTTAATAACCATTAAGGTCTAATCTTTAAGAGGCCTTTCAGTAATTTCGTGCCTACATTGTGCACCTATCCAATTGTCCACCTCATTTGATGCAGGTGTTCAGTGTGGGTGAAAGACAGCAGGAGTGTATGAGACATGTGGCAAGACAGAAATAGCTGAAAAGGCAAATTGATACTTACAAAAACTGAAAGACTCAATCCCCAGCTTCCAGCGATCACTGGTTGGTTGATTTTGAATTCATGTAAATAACCTGAAATATAAGCAAAAATAAGACAGAAAATGACTTTTTACGTGTGTCCTTGTATGCAACATATTTTCATTGTTAGTAAAAGCTATTGTGTCAATAGTAAAAAAAAAATTAAAAAAAAACATCAGTGAATTTGGAACATGGTTATCAACAAGGGGTTAGATAACTATATTTACCCACATCAGAACAAACAGAGACAGAACAAGAGGAAGAGAATTGAGGCCATAGTGACTGTTGGCTGAGGGTCAGAGTCTCCACAGCTGAGCTAAAACAGCTTTGTTAGTGTCTGACCTCCAGTGCTCACAGCTCACACCAATGGAAATCCATCCAAGACAATGTTTAAAATCTACTTCTCTGTTACCTCATTAATCTGTCTTCCAGTTGGCAGATTCCACTAATAAGCAGCTTTCATATAAAGCAGTTGTTTTATTTAATTTTACTTTCTTTATTCAAGCACTGCCTGCTAATGATTTATTTGGGGGCCACGCTCTGCTAGTTTCAGCGTGCCTGTTGAACGGCTGCAACTTAAGAGCTTTGTTGGAAACACTCAAATAGGAAACTTCAGCACGTTGCAGAGAGTTTTAGGCGTCAAACTAAGTTTTGAAGTAATGGCAATAGAGATAACAATTTACTGATCAGACCGTCCAGCTTGAGGGAGGGAAATACTGTAAGCTCACTGATGTTCATTTTCTCACATTATCTTGTTTTTCACAATAAGCCAAGGTCTCATTACCAGCTGATTTACACAATTAGCCCGCCTCAGCACTGCCAATTAAACAAGGCCAAGGGTTTTTTAAGGTCATGCTTAACTGATCTGTCACTAATTTGCACTACAGCACTTCAGTCTCCTATTGCCGGGGCCAATAAGCCACCAACAACAAGACCAGATAAATGTACCAACTACCACTGCATTGTTGTTGGACCACAGCATGGAGTCTGTAGCGTGGGAGGCTGGAGGGCTAACAGAATGAGCCAGATAAAGGCAAGAGTTTCAGACGGGTCTGAATGTGGTATCCTTGAGGCTGGAGGTGACAATGGGGGAGTGGGGACCCAGGTGACCCCAGATGAATGAAAAGCTGTTACATGAATAGCACCTCTGAGTTTAAAGTCTATGTCTGCCTCTCAAATCGTGCTAAATACACACTATGTCGCTGCTCTGAACTATGCTCTAGCTGCAACCACCCACTCCTGTATTCACAGACACACACGATTAAGTTATATTAGCAGCTATTCAGTCTACACAACAATCCTTGCCTGCTGGATAAACCACATATTATATGGTTGGTAATTCAGTAAACCAGTCTTTGTCAACATCAGACTATAGGCTTAATTCCTGTTGTGTCTAAATAAATGAGCACTCTTATCATTACACAGAGTAGATATTAATAAACCTTTGAATTCATAATCTGATGTTAATTGAGAACAATGAGGTAAATAATAAATGGGGAATTGTATGTTTCCTTATTCATTGGTTATTTAAGTTAATTATTCGTCTGATGGGGAAAAAACAAAAGAATATATGATTGCAAATAATGAGCAACCCCAAATGATATTATAATGAAGCAAATGTAGAAATCCCTGTGGTGTAATAAGAGTCAGTGTCAACCAGCCTATTGTAGCTGCATGTAGCAGCTCTTTTCCTGCTGTGACTTAGACCTACAGACAGGAAATATAAAGCAGGCACTCCCCATTCCTAATTAGTGGACTGAGGACGTATTAAACACAATTCCAGTCAACCCCAATTTCATATTATTAGTTTCGCCACGTTTTCATAAATAAACTGAAAACCACCTAACCAGAATATTATCCTCTTTTTTTCATTTCTATTTTATTTTATTTATTTTTTATTTTTTGTTAGAGACAAAACCTGTTGGCAAGAGGAGATTAGTAAATTCGGTCCCATTAGGCCCCATATGACCGAGCCACAAACACTATTATTTCAGTTTAAATACTTTTACTAAACTGACATTACTACTGCTTTCACACATAAAAATCCAAATAGACTGATGCTGACATCAAAGGAGCAGGGACAGACAGTCACCTGTGGCATTTCTGTCAAAGAGTGGCCTTTTCTTTGGCTTTGGCTGGTCATAGCTGCCTCACACACACAAACACGTCCTCAACACAAAAGAAAGAGGTAAATGAAAATGTAAACATGCACACACACACACACGCTGCCATGAGAGATTTCATATGCACTGAAGCACAGTCGAAAATTATAACATCGTTTCCAGTGCTGAAATTTGTAAGGGAATATACACACACACACTCATACACTGGTCTTAGTCTTTTGGGCCCTAAATTAGGGAGCATTAGGGAGAAGCCATGTTGTTTGTGTTTGATGAACCTGCAGATGAAATTGGGGGAACCAGCTGAATAAAGTGTCCCTGATCCATACCGTTTTAAAATCGATCCAATCCAGCTCATGTGCCTTTATGTTACAGATCTAATATACTGTCTGCCTGCAAGAATTGCAATACAAGCTAAAGCCTCTTGTACAGTACACGAAGAACAGCAGCTTTACTACCGCAGCTCAGAAATGTCCCGTGTTCATGTATGGCTTGGGTTGAATTGGGCCTAATTCAGATTTAGTGTTTCATGTACTCTAGTTAACTCTTTATTGCATTCACCCTAGTATAAGTAGGAAATGTTTAAATTATATGTACAGGTGTATTGCGTATGTTAATGTGTCTACTACATACATGTGTGCACGTATGCACATATATGTATGTTGTACCTTGTTGTAGTTGTATGTGAATGTGCATTAGGCAAGCTAAAACTTGTACTTCAACTTCTGTTTGGAATTCATCCAGATCTGCAACATGTTAAAAAATATTCTCCCAATCCTCTATTCCAAATCCTCACTTTCTCCTGTGTCCAAACAAGCTAAAGTAGGAATTCTGCCGAGTTAGTTATTTTGACAATAGAGGTAATCTATGCCATCAGCAGCCTGCTCCCTACCTGGATGCGGTGTGGTTATCTCTGCAGAAGCAGCAGCCACACAGCCAGTCAGGCCCGGGGACTGCACGGGGGAGTTTGGGATGCAATGAGGTGGGGCTATAACAGTGGTCTCAGGGGAAATAGGAAAATGGGAAGAGGAGGAGGAGGTGGGGGTGGTGAGCGCGCAGGGCGAAGGGGCGAAGCGCAGAACATTCTGGCACAGAAATGTCTGATAGAGTAATTGAACACGTGTGATTGTCTGTTAAATATCCACTTCCTCAAAGTCAATCCTCTCTGCAGTCGCATCATCTGTGAAATATGAAACGACAGCTTCCATGCAGTGAGTAATATCCATAGCCGCAATATGAGAGAACATTGCTGGTCAGGAAGCAGCGAGAGTTCAGGTGGACGCTGGCACGGAACAGTTTACTCAGATAGTATTTGTGAAGTCATTGTTAGCTTTGAAATGTATTTATTTCCTAGTGGTGTAAAATGGGGACAGCAGTGGACATAGTAAATAAAGCGCCCAGTGCATTCAGTCTACTGTCGTTAAAAAGACAAGCTGAATCTCTACAAGAGAGCCACCATATCATTGAGTTATTTGGTGTTGGAAGCAGGTCAAACACATGCAAACAGCTGTTTCATGCTCGAGCACACTGTTAACTGTCACAACCTTACAGATATCTCTGTTCTTCCTTTTTCTCTTCACCCTCTTGTCTCTCTCAAACTCCGTTTTTCTTTCTCTGACATTAAACTACTGCAGTCGAGACACTCAAAAAAACGTCTAGCGTTAAAGTGTCAAGAAAAACTACCAGAGTGTCACTCCAATTAAAGATCTTTGTTGAGAGTAAAACTGTGACCCATATATTGGCAGAGCTGAAGTGCTATAGTGTTGGATAAAATCAGAAATACTCCACCCTCGAGAAGCTTATTCTACCCCGTTTGTTACAAGCAACAGTCTAATACCGATATGTTGCTGTGGCTGAACGAGGGTTTCATGTGCTGCTTGGCAAATACATTATCTGTCATTTCCTCTGCGTCAAATAACAAGAATAAAAGTCTATTTACTGAGCAACTGGGTTGAGGCAGGGTGAAGGGAGAGAAACGACCAGCAAATAGAATGTTTTCCTCCACAGTGGACGGCATTCAGTCCCCAGTGCTCCTAACAGGCGGGTGTGCAACCTATCAATTCTCTTTGATTCCCTCTCACATATTCTTCACTCCAAAGTGTAACTGTAAAGACAACACAGAATAGGCTTGTCTTTTTGCACACTGAGACCTCTTTTCTTAACTTCCAAAAGAAATACACACATATTTTATTTTCCCCTTTTCTCCTTCTCCTTTCTTTCTTTCTTTCTTCCTCTCTTTCTTTCTTATTCAGTGTGGGGTTTGTATATTTGTGTATGTTGGGGGCAGGGGTATGAAAACAAGTCTCTCGCTCTCTCCCAGGTAATGTGTTTATTTTCCTGGACCCATCTTCTAGTTTACTGTGTGGTGGCGTTTCTCCCCTCTTATCGCCTGGCCCTCGCGGGGCACTTTAGCCCCTCAAATCCTGTTCACCACATACTGGTTTTAGAATCTGTGAAATGAGTGCTAGAGAAGCGTGGCCACAATGTCTGCCTGTGTTGCTACTGGACTCAAATGGGCTTGGTGCTTTTTTGTCCAGGGAGATGCATAAATGGAAGTTTTTAACACCTCAAAGGAGGCTGGGCCTTTGTGGAGCCACACTAGAGAAGCCTGCCAGTCTCCCGAGGAGGCAGACACACTGAGTGCTGCAGGACAAAGAGCTAGAGGAGCAGAATCAGCAGGGGCATCACTCTGCTCTGGGCACCAGTCACACACACACACACACACACACACACACATGTACACCCACGTATATAGCTGCACTTACATACAGTACAGAGTGCACATACAAATACATCACGCACAAGCATCACAAAAGGTTGGAATGACATGTTTCAACAATCTCAAATACCTGTAAACACAATGTGTTTAAAAGAAGCAGATGTTAAATATAAAAGCGTCATATTATATTACAGGTAGAAAACGTTAACTTCACCGTTAGAGATTCAAAGAACCCACAACTGTAAGCGAAGAATAACATAAATACAAACACTGGTTCGTCTACGACGTACAGTGCTAACTGTAAATAGATTCATATGTGATTGTACAAACATGCTCAATAAAAATGACAAATACAACCAGCACAACAAACGCTGCCATTTCCTATTTATTGATTTAAGCTCCACTGTTTGAAAATAATTTCCTCATTTCCATCCCAATTTTCCTTATTGAAATTCTTTTTTTTTTTTCATTCCTGAGTACAACCCAACAGCTGGCATTTACAATCAGTCTTTATGCTGTTTAGATGTCTACAATAAGCATTTAGATGCAAATATCGCTGCCTTGTACAAAGGACTTGCAACTTCTGTCAGAAGCAACATAATCAACCTGCAATTGTCTCCTGGCTCCAAGTGGTTTCCAGTGACAAGGCCTAAGCCGTAAGCATCTGTATTCAAATGATTCCCCATTTCAGGCATGGTTTAGTGTGGATATTTTCCAACAGTACTGCACAGAAAATCAATCACATGGTGAATTAAACCAGAAAGGAAACAACTGATCCATAAATGATCAGGTTACAACAAGGCATTGGTGTCCACAAATTATTCTGTGTTTTCCTTATTCCAGGAGAAGCAGACATGTACAATTTTGATCGCGGCCTCTTCCTTCAATGACATGTATTGCCGTTGTAAGTTTCCATTTGCAAAAGCAGGCTTAAGTTGACAAATAATTATTTTACTGGCGACCTCAGCGTCGTGCAAACAGACAACTGTAACTCGGGACATGTGGGAAACCTTTGTATGTTACAAGTCTGAAATGGACTGTGGGGTTCTTAGGAGAAAATAAAGGGCTACATTGAATGTTCATTTCCATGTTGCAAAAATCACTTTTCATCTTCTATTCATATAATACTGCACTCTACATCATAACAGCGTTTCACTCTGCATGTTTCTCCTGCTAAAAACTGATATAGAGAATGAAGCCATTTTTCTTTTTTGCTGGAATACTAAACAAAATAAATGACTGGCAAAAAAGGGAGCAGGCGCACATGACAATTTAATTTACCTGAGAAAAAATGACTGAAATCCTGATTAAGATTTAAGGGTCATATACTGTAAATAACAAAAATCAGCCTATACTGCAGATTGTGTGGCCGAGGTGTAAATTTCATAGTGATGGGTCATATGCTTTGCTTCAGCTCCACTGGGCCCTGTACAGCCATTTTAACAATTAACATTATAACCTCTGTTTTTCTTTTTATTTACAGTTGCAGAGGTCATTTGTCTTTTTTGAAACCCACAATTAATGGCAGCGTTTGAAAATGCAAATTAGTCCATTTAGGGGGAGGGAAAATGATCAGTTTGAGAATATTTCTGCCTTCTTAATCTTCTAAAGAGGGAAATGATTTAAAAGGAGGACACAAATCTCCAGTGACATGGCAGGAACTGTAGGGCACTTTCCTCTCTGCCTCTCTCTCTTTCCCCATTCTTCCTTTCCCATCTCACTCATCTCTCCCTCCCACCCCCCATCCCCATTTCTCTCTCCTCCTAATTTACCTCTCCCCCTCCTTGTTGCCCTGTAAGAGTGGAAGGGCTGGGGGAAAGGGACAAGGAGCTAAGAGCAGGTCTATAGTTGGCTTGTCCCCTCAGAGGAAACAAATGTAGTGTTTGAGTCACTGATCACTAGTATAATCGAGTTTAACACTCCTTTTCTGGATTAAAAAAGAACCTTTGAAATGAAAGGTCAAATTACCTCCACAGTCAGGCAATAAATAAGTCAAACAAGGTAAGAGGTTCCTGCCAGCATATGTTAGTGGCAAATTTAATTAGTGGAAAAACAGGAGGCTCTCTATCAGACACTCTTCCATTCCATACTGCATTGAACAAAACCGGTGTTGGAGTCCCAAAAGGCAACAATTGCAAAGTAAAGGATTTAAAATCACCACAATCTTATGATTTAAAGTCAACATCCACAGAGCTTGCAACCATCTTGTGCCATCAGTACAAATATAAAGTCCCCAAAGTGAAAGAAATCTGTCTTTTAAATTATCATATTGCAAACACAGCCACAGCACATTTTTACATGATCAAATTACAAACACCGATTATGGAGGAAAAACAACTTCACTCTGCATAAAATTCTTGGCCTTTAGATTGAAAGCTTTTTAATGCATGATTTTCTCATTATGTAGGGCAAGACAACTTTATTTATATAGCAAGGAAAGTGAAAGTGCTACACAGAAAAATAAAATTAAAGCTATCCTATAGGCCCATTGTCCATTGATTGCACCGCAAGGAAAGGAAATGGGCATAAAGTAGGCTGCAGTCTGGACTGGAAGCACAGAAGGTGGTCAAGAAATGCACAGAACAAGGGAAAGAAAGAGGGCGACAACACTGCTCCACACTCAACTAACAATGTGGCCTTTGTGACATAATGCACTCAGCACAGCATATTGTGGAAAATAATCCAAGATTTACTGGTTTGCATGCCCAGTAATAACAACTGACATCACAATCTGTACCATATATGCCATGTTTCTGGGCACATTTTACATTTAGTGGAGAATGAGGGGGGTAAGAAAAACATCATCAAGCAGTTATTATATTCCCATCATGTCCTGGGAGCCCATTACAGCATGGCACAAGCAACGGTAAAACTGAGAAACTCATCAGACTGAGTCTACAGGCAGAGGGGGTTGGGGAGTATTAGTCTCACAGTACAAATCTTCTGCACGCTGTTAACTGCTGGAGAAAGGTATAGTTCAAATAAACACTTTGCACCTACTGATTATGTGTATTTAAATTCTAGTAGTCATTACGGTGTCTAGTTGGCTTCTGTTTGCTACAGCTAGTGATAAGTAAACACCTTAAGGCGTCTTTGCAGAAGTAGGAAAGCAGCAGAGGTGCATAGTCTTATAAGTAGCTGTCTAGACAATAGCAACATAGTGGTAGATCACATAAAATACAGTTAAATCATGTATGATCTTTTTTTTTTTACTTGCCCAGACATATGCTTCATATTATTCCACAAGTAAAACTGTCATTGGTCCAAGTAAAAGAGAGCGTGCCCTTTATGGCCACTACAACTCACCGCAAACTAATTTTTAAGTATATCTTCTATTACATATGAGTATACATTGTGAAGCTGAATATGCTTTGAACATGCCATTGGGACAAAATGAAAATATAAATAGACTGAATTGCGTGTTCATAGTTGAAATAAGTGCTGCAAGTTAAGTGCAGTATGATCAATGTAATAAAAGAAAAACACCTTTTTTCGGGGGGTTCTCTTTGGATGTAGTAGACATGAATTTCAATTGAATGAGTCAAGCAGATTTTTAAATAAAACTAGCAGACTGGTTCCCACAACCTTCATAAATGTGGATTAAAATGTATACTGAATAAAACATATAAATAAATGTGCTGAAATATGTGACTTCCATTCATGTAAAAAAATCTGCAGCTGGACCATTTCAATTTTTAAATGGCAAAAATAATGTTTTAAAAGAACAGTCATGGACAAAGTGTGTGTGTGTGTGTGTGTTGAGTGTGTGCATGTACTTTTGCTTGTGTCAGAGCGTGTGTGCAGGTATGTGTCCGTATATCCATGTGTGTGCATGCCTGATCTCCACAACGGTCCCCTGAATGTGGTTTTGGGCTGTAGAATGTAGCCTACCAGTAAAATGTCGAAATTGGAAAAAATATTACCCTTCTTTCTCTTGAATAGCCGAGAGATAAGCACCCTTTAGCAATGAAGCCAGTGGAGTTTAAGCTTATTATGAATACCTCTCAGAGCGCAGAAGCATGTACTGTAGAAATCAAAGGGAGTAATAGGCAGGTAAGCCAGTGTCATTTTAAGGAGGAAGTCAGTTGTGAAATTGTAAAATCGCAAGGCCCTGCTGACAATCTCCTGCCCTCAGAACACTCCCATAAATGATTTCTAATGGCAGTGGCTATCACATATCTGAAAAAGTTTGAAGTTTGTGAGGCGAAAAGAAAGAAAATCCAATGGTAATCTCTCCATTGATAGAGACTAATAATAATAAGACCATTTATCGCTTTGATTAAACAGCACATATTCTGACAATCGCAAGAATGTGGGATTCTTTGCGAGTGCCCTAAGCTTCCTGAAGTAGACCTGGCTTTGCTGAACATTCCTCATGGTTTCATGTTCAATTGGCTGTAAAAGTCCACAGCGTTGCTTGTCCATGCTGGATTGAAACCATTAAAAACAAGCAGAGATGGAGGTCATTTTCGTTTTTTTAATGATGTTTGGGGTTAAAGAGCTGCTCATCAAATTTCTGAATTCCTGCATGAAGCAAGTGCACACACACTCACACACAAACAAACAAACAAACAAACATCATCTTTAGGGTTCTACCAGCATATTTTTGGTGGATTTTGCACCTAATAGCTTAACTTGCAAGGCTCCTCCGCCGAGCTCTGCTGTAAAGATGATATCATAACACGGCTGCTTCGAGGCAGCGTGGACTCTGTAGTGCTCACATATTCTACAAAGGCGCGCACACACAGGAAACACACACAGGCTAATACATACTGTGCTCTTCTCCTCTGAATATTCATCTATGTTTCCACATCATCTGCAGGTTTCCTAATCACAGTCACTTCCCCTTTAATCACAGGGCTCTAATTAGGTCCTAATAAACCATTTTGCCATCCTCTTGGAGCGCCTTTGTGTCACTCACACATCAAACCATGAAATACTATATTAAGGGGCTGTCAACCTCAAAGGAAAGCTCCTCCAGCAGCAGTGATACAGATACTGCAGGCACACCCTCTTACGCTAATTGAAATTATCGAAAGCTCTGCTTACATGTGACACTTGGCCACGTCTGAAACCATGGCCTGAAGTACAGCAGTCAAAAGCACGATGGTTGTGCCAGCACTGAGGCTGTACTGGTTTCTCTGATGTCGGGTAATTGTTTAAACCTGAGTGGATATGGCACAGAGCCTCATGCTGCCTGTTCTGCCAAGAGAGGAAAAAAAACATTCTCGCTAGCACTTTTCTCCTCTGTTTCTTCTATTCTAATTCAGTCCAGCATGGGCTTCAAGGAAAGCCTCAATGATTCCATGTTCATCTTGGAGAACCAGTGTTGGGGATGATGATCGCTGACCACAAGTTGATAATGATGACTGTTTAATTAGAAGCCTTTCTTTGGCCTGGCCACAACCCCAAACTCCTCCACCCTGCAGATGGTAACCAATAAATTTAGCTTTGCTGAAGATGAGGAGGAACATTGTACCTTCCCATTTTACCCTCAGCCCCACCCCTAACCAAGGACATAAACCCTTTCTCTTTGCTGACAAAAAAACACAACCATAGCCCTACGCGTGCCTGCGTACGAGCAAGTGTTTCAGTGTAATTGTAAAGTCCAACCGAGATCTATGGTCATATCAGTTTGTGTTCCGTTTTTGCCGTTCTTTTGGGAGCTTTTTTTTTTCACGAAACATTCAGATTAACCATTGCTCCAAAATGTTTACTGTCTGTGTTTTTCATTTGGGCATTTGCTACAAACATTCACTGCAATTAAAGCATAATTACATTTTCTATGGTTATGTTTAAGGAACTCAAGAGCACTGAGTTTGAGTTAGAGAAACATTGCGGTCATGCTAAGTACATTACGGTTTAGTCTGGAAAACTGAAAGACTTCGTTAAGGTTAGGAGAGACATTGTGAGTATGGTAAATATTAAAAAAAAAAAAGTCCACTTTGATGGCAAGTAAAACCCAGCGCAGGAGTCATGTGCCTGGCTGTCCACCCTGACCTTCCCCCTCTGACTCTACACTGTGGTGTAAGAGCGTAACTCTGTGAACAAGCTTTGACGGCGAACACAAATAGCTTTTAGATATTAGTCGCATATGAATAGATCACACATGCGGGAAGGTTCGGAAGCCGTTTGTGTACACATTTTTGAAGTCTACAGGGTCATTAATGGTGCTTATATAAGATTCCATTAAATATCCATCTCTTTTAAAAATAGTTTTGCTTTTTAATTCTTGTTCCACAGTGTCATCGCACTCTCCTCGGTGAAGCCTCTGCAGACTTTGCAGACGTCCTGTCGAGTGGAAAAAGAGTGTTACTTTTCGTCAGACGGGACTACTCCTCCCGTCTTCCTCTGGTCCTCCTCAGTCTAGTCTTCACCCACCTCCTGTCAGTCATCCTCCCTCGGACCATCCCTCTCCCAGAGGTTTCTACACCCATACTGCCAGGCAGAAACAGCGCTCTGTGTGTGTTAGTGTGTGTGTATTGTATGTGGGCGGGTGGCGTGTGCCAGAGTGGCTATCCCCTCAGATTGTCAAAGAGGCTCATGGGAAATTTACTGCATGGGCCAAACCACAGGCTTTCTCTATCATTTCAGCAGATTTCTCTTTTTTAGTCCCATTCAAGAAAGTGATTATGGCACTCGGTTCTTTCTTTGGCTTTATTCTTCGAGCTCTAAGCTTTCTGGGCTTTCCTCACTAGAGCAGCACTTTGCTTATAAATGTGCAGCTGAGCCAATCAGAGATGTCTTGGGTGCAATTACAAACTGTGCAAGATGTTTCCATTGCCTTCAACAGTTGTTTCTAAAGTGTGTATGTTAATTTATTGAATGTCAAAGAACAAGCAGATGACTGTAAATTTAAATCAGATGTTTGTTTTGTTTCTTCAAAGTTGACTTTTTCCCCCCAACATTAGTGTTGCTGCTGTGATTATTATGCTAAAAGACAGAGTGATGGATAAAATCCACTGGTGCTAGTGAGAGCAGGACACTGACATTTTGAAACCGATTAAATGAGAAAGTATCATCTAGTCTAATCTCGTTCTACTGTTGTGGAAGTACAATAGCTATTCATGACCACCTTGAAAATTGAGAAGAATTCACTTTGTGCAGGTCAGGAGAAAAATCCCTTTCCACTGCTACTTACTCAGTGACACAGAGGTCTGAAGCAGCATGAACATTATTATTATTATTATTATGTATGGAATATCCTGCTAGCCCATCATTTCACCAACAAGGCCTTAATACTCCTTCCCTTGACTGAGACAGAAAAAGAGAGACGGAGGATAACAAAAAGACAGAGCAGGAGAAAGACAGAGACCAAGAGAAAGCTTGTGGTCAGGTCTGCTGAAGCCATTTTCTCATAATGCATATTAAGGGCAAAGCCTTGTAATACATCCAAGTCAGTGTAAGAAGAAATTATTCAGAAAGGAAACAAAAGACCTGGGCAAGGAGATGCTATGGTTAACATGATCAGAACATTTAGCCACAAAACCCTTTCCATCTATTCCCCCACCCTCCTTCTTTGTCACTTTGATTTATTTTTGGCACCACACATTAGCATTTTCCACAGGAAAAACTGTTGGGAATCTGATTTTTGGCACAATATGTCCTTTCTTTTCCATAACTTCCTTGCCTGTTTTTGATGTCACAGTAGCTGCTCCATGATGCAAGTGGTTAATCAGTATTTGTTTCCATCCAAGAGGGCTGACACACAATATATAGAAAGGCTGAAATTTAGCAGCAGCGAAAGAGCTAGTGTGTTTTTGTTATGAGGCTTGTCTTGAAAAATGTAATGAAACCAACAAGTTATAGTTGAATAAAGGTTTGAATATGCACGATTGGTGCCTCAGGTCATTTTTGCATTTATGCAATTGCATGATGGATTTTCTTGATGAAGTCAGGCCTTTGGTTTCATATTTATGTTTGACTCAAACTTGTCAATCAAACTAGTGAAGCCAAATATTTGAACCTGCCTTCTGCCTCGTAGACAGAAATGACACATTATAGTGAAAGTGCTCATAGTGGCTGCGTCATTTCAGAGGATGCTGAAGAATATAACATACAATATCATGTATTAAAAGCACATATTACTCATGAGTGTGTACACATACTCCAAAAACAGGCAAAATACAACCACCCACAAATGTGCACGCTAAAAAACTAAGGTGCCCACGATTGTGGGCCAACAAAACGGTTCCCAGCATCCAAAAGGCTGATCTGTAGTGTACAGAAGCCAGATTGGCTGACTTAATCATAACTATGGAGCATATTTTACATCTCCTGTCAGATCACGCTGGCAGATAGCAGGCTGGCTGTCAGCTTCCACCGGCTGGATAATGTCTGATTGTTCAGCTTTTACAGACAATGGAGTGAAAACTATGGCATACGTAAACTTTGCAAAACTGGATTAATTATATTTCCATTCACAAATGGTAAATGATTACAGCCTTGTGACTCATGCTCAACCCTAAATGCTGAAATAATTGATGGATTTCTTTTTCTGCAACAGGGTTATTCATAAGAGCCAAGAAATTCAAATTCATTATGTCCCTTATTAGAGGGTGAGGTTTTTAAGGTCTGCGTTGACATTATATTTATATGAAAACTTTTACTGTCACAGCTGCCCATGTTGGCTCAAGTGATATTTTCACAGAGTTCTTTAACACTTCTTCCAAGGCAATGGTTTGCCCATGGGAAGGCCTGATCCAAACACAATGGGAGGGGGGATCACAAGGAAAAGGCTTGTTGTGATGCTTTTGTGTGTGAGCAGCGCAAAAGCCCACATTACACTAATCTCTTTTCCCTTGTTGACTCACAAGACACAATCTCGAGTCTTCAGAGTTTCTCCAATTCTAGTAGGACAGAATTCACTCAGGGTAGAAGATCACAAATTCTTTTTCTGTTTTTGTTAAATAATGTCAGCTTTCTGCAGCAAGGTCACACGGAGCTACATAGACTAATAAAAATAATATTAAAAAACAGTTCTGTAGTTAACAACATGGTTGCCACAAAAAAGAAAACAGTTTTTTTTTGACTAGCTTTGGATTGTATACCTAAATGTCTGCAAATGGAACATGGGAGCAACATAAGTGTTTGTTTAAAATTCAGTTTCAAACACCTGCACTCTTTTCACACAACCTGACAGTTCCCAGCCTTCGTCCATATGCCGCGTGTGTGAGAGAGCGCGTGTGTGTATGCACATGCTGCATGTGCCTGCGCCCCCGTGCCTGTGTGTGAGAGAGAAAATGTGTGTGTGCGTGTGTGTTTGTGTGTGTGTACATGTGCAGGGACTCTAAAATCCACCACATTTTAATTACTGCCCGGCTGCACTATGTGTCTCTTTGATATGGAAATAAAGGCAACCATCTTCACACAGTCACTGTACAAATCTTCATGTGATTCATAAAAAACAATGAGCCTGATTAATTCCTCCACCTGATTACAGTCCCAGACCTGTGTCAGGAACACACGGCCACCAAGGCCCTTTCAATTAATTCTACATATTAATGTGTGATTTAAAAAAAAAAATCAACAGAGGCTACTTACCATAGCCTGGGCTGTTGCATTTTGAAGTCAATGTTAATTATGCACAACTATGCTATGGACTAAAAGAAAATGTCCAATTATTTTGAGAAAAACATATTCAGTGGGAGAGTGAATGATACAGATCAAAATAGTCCACTTAGGTTACTAGCACAATTATACACTTCCTGTAAAGATGCACATATTTAGTTTTTGTTTTTTGTTTTTTTTTTCCATCTGTAATCCCTTAATGTCAGCGATACTGTTCACTTACAGCAGCCAGAGGGACACGCAGATCTAACAGAGCAGAAAAAAATTTGCCCCTGCCCTTGTCACTGCTCAGTAAGTGTTGGCGCACATACATATAGGTGCTATTTGTTTGGAGTAAAGAATGAGGTGTTCTTAAGATGAATCTTTGACATTATGCTGTTCAGGGAAAAACATGACCTTAAGAAAGTCTCTCAATCAGATTGTGGCAAATTAACAGCAAAAGCTGGATGAAAATTAAATCTAAATGCTCGGGATACTTTTTCAAACAGCTGTTGTATTCAGTGCGGTCTCGCATTAATCTGTCTGGCTCCGTGTTCTCGCAGCTTTTCATATAAAGCGGTGACTTAGTGGAGGTGATGCTCCACTGTCTGCTCCTAATGACTCAGTTGACCATTGATTTCATCAGTATTTCTCCTCTGTGAGAAGTGGTAATGGTGCAGACAGAGAAAAGTCTCAATTTCTTCATGTGTGAGCACAATTTCATTTCATCTAAAGAGAAAGCGTCTGCACTCTACTTACTTCCTTTTAGCCACGACCCAGTCTGGCAAACCGGCTCTACTCTACCCAAACGCTACTTGGCTGTATGGACAAGGACTCCCTGTCATGCATGCATTCATCAGAAATAATACTGTGCAACGTCAAACCACAGTGTCCTGTGAAAGAAAATTAAGACTATGACCGACTGTGACTCGTCACCAACTTGTCACAAACTTCTTGTTGAATAAAATAATTTGAAAAAAAAAATCTGCTGTGGCATATTCCCATCAGTTTTGAACATTGTTGAAATATTCTACAGCAAATTAGATAACACTTAGAAAGACAGATGTCACAACATGTGCTGCCACATTTATTATCTCCTGCAGTCCTCCACCCTTCTGCTGCCCCCCTCCTCTACCTTTACCAGGCCTGCTGTTGTTTACCTCTTCTCATCTTGTTTATCATCAGGTCTCAGCCGCTACCTCCACTACCATGAAGAGAGGGAGGCTAGTACCTGTGCATCCCTCAGCTGCAGCCCCCCACCTCTATAGCCCTGCTCTCTCTCCTCACATCCTCGCAGTGTCCTGTCACTTTGAACAAAATAGCTGTCTTTCTGCAGAACACAGTATATATGGAACGATAACACAAGGTGTAAGGTCGCACTTACGCCGCCTAAATGACATCGAGCTGCGAGAGACGGAGTGGCTTTTTTGAATTTTGACGTTTCAAATCAAAATAAACAGCGGCGTTTATCAGTGTCAAGAGTGAAGACATTCTCGCACTGCATCTCAGGGGAAAAATATCACTCATGCATGCATGCCAAAGCGTACAGGGGCTCACACACACACGCCAGCATAATAAAATAGCAAGACTTTTGCACCTTACAATGTAAAATATCAAGGGCTGGGGAGACTGACGGAGCTCTTGACTGGAATGACTACAAAATTATCTGCATACAGTATCACAGATATTGTCTGCAGCATTTCTCTGTCTGCAAATGACAACACATCAGAATTATTTATATTCCCATTGCAAAATTAAATAAAAATGTTGGTTTTTTTTTCCCCCAACAACTGTGAAATCAGCTTGTCATGAGTTGGAATTGGTTGTAATATCATTAAAGAATTCTGTTTGGCAGGGGAATACACTCCGGGTAAAACTGTTAAGCAGAAGAGCAAGGCCGTAAAATGAAACCTACACAAACCAGCACTTTCATTTGCATCACTGCGTAGCTTAACCATAAATAACAGCTGCTTTTTTTTTTTTAACACAAAATAATAATAAAAAAACACTTTGCAATGACTAACACACAGCACCGACTAGTACTTCATACTAAGTTAAACAGAGAATAAAATTCCCACCACAAGTTGTTGTTAAGTGAAAAAGATCAGATTCACCTTGTGTGTTAACAGAAAATCAGCCTGAAGAATAATCAGTTTGTACATATGGAGAAAAATATAGAAAAACGTTCAAACGATATCAAATGAAGCACATTTCTGTGTGCATCCCTTCCCTTCTGACTCTTTAGACCACCCCCCCACCACCCTTTTTCCTCCCTACTTCCCCTCTCCTTTTTTCTCTCCTGCTATTTCTTTGATCCCACTAATTGCTGGCACAAGACCTCAGTTTAAACAAACACTACCTGTAGGTGATAAGGACAGTTCCAGCTAAAAGGAAATTCAGCTGGTGGCATATTTTTTTTAGGATGGGCTCACATTATCTCTCCCTTCACTCAACAAAACAAACTGTAAAATCTTTTCTGATTGTGATGAACAGCTAATGATTGTCAGCAGCAGAGTTGCTCCTACAACAAGGGGAGGAACTGGACTTGGACAGAGTGCAGGATGTGTTTAGACAAGTGAGCCCGGTGGCTTCTCCCTTCATGCCAAAACGAAAGTCCTAAAATCTTTGAACTTACTGGCACACCAGCGTCAGCGAGTCTAAATGTTACGCTGAGTCCAGGTGGGAAATGCTCAACCCCGAGATCCACCCGCAGATTAGTCCTTGAAAATACAGAGAAATGCGCGAGGCCAGTGAGGATGAAACCTGATCACTGTGATATTATTTCACAAGCATCACCAGCAACTTGCTTAAATGTTTAAATCGGCTCTAATGAGTGCGGGAGAAAAGCACATCTGCAAGAAAAGTGCAGAAACTAATTGAAGGAATTAACATGTAACAATTTCTCCACTTATTAAAACGCTCGTTTATGTTTGTGCGTAACAATCGCAGGAAGGCGCACAAAGGGAGAAGGGGATTAATTAAGATGCCGGTGTGGTTCTCCTGTGCAGAAATACGAGAGAGAGAGATGTTAAATAGGAGCCAAGTGCGGTTCCCTGGCATCAAAAGGCTCTAATGCCGCTTTTCACTCGTTCCTCTCTCGACACGCTGAGCTGCACAAGCCGTCAGACACAAACTCTCACAGAGACAGAGACACAGCCGAGTGTCCCTGTATAGCAGTCAGGACAATGTGCTGAATGGGCAGTCTAATTATAAATGTGCCATTTAGACATGCGTTTGGTCTCCTGGACCGTCTTACCTTATGAGGAAACCTACGTCCGCAGCTACAGTGAGAGCAACTGTTCCAAACTCAACACAAACTTTACTCTGACACCGCACACGAGTCTCTCAACATAGAGAATTAGACAAGAATGTATTATAACACAGATAATGGTGTTTTCATTAATGAGCCACAGGTGTGTTTGGGCAAAACGCGCGTCATTAGTGTTAAATGGAGGAAAAAGAAAGACACAAGTGAGTAGTTCACATTTTTTTTTAAAACAACTTATTAAAACGTTATCACGACTCCCGCGGCAGTTTCAGAGGCTCCTCGTTGCTCACAGGGAGTGTGTCTAATTTTGGAAAACATCTCAAAAGAAGGAGCCATGTCCGCGCAACACACGCGTTCAATATCCTCATCTGTCAGTGATATTTCCCTGTTTCTGATAAAGCAGGAAATTTATTATTAGGTTTGTGCAACATAAAAAAATTGTATAATTCAAAGTGTAAGGAAAAAATAAGTAATTCGACTCTTAATAAAATCGTTTTTGTTATTGTTGTGCTTCTAAAAAAAAACATTTAACCAAAAGTTATTTCATTTAAATGTCTGCTCGTTATTTTGTTGTAATTGTGTCGCAACAACCACCGGATAAAAGACGTGAATTAATCCGTATTAAGCTCTTCTACTTGCACTTTTCACTGGAGAACTTGTGTCTGTCTGTCTGTGGAGTCCGGAGTGCCGAGCTACACAGCTTTCGGCTTAAATGGAAAACTGTCTGTTCAAGTACATCTTCTCTAAATGGACAAGCCCTGCGATTGTTGAATTTAATTTATGGCTTATGCATTCTTTAGAGGTCAATTCCCCTGACCTCCCGAGAAAGTTAAGGAAGAGCAAATTCCCAGGCTACACTGGGGCCAGAAACTCCCGGGTGCTGACATTAAAAAATATATATATCTGACAACAGTTTGTGGGAGCCTGGTGCAGTTTGAGGGATAAAACGTAGAAAACGTAGCTTCTAATGAGACTTGGGCGAAAGCTTCACATAAACTTGTCCACCTCACATGCTGAGACAGGAAACCTACCAGGGCGCGCGTCATTGTCAATGAATGGTACCGCTGTGTGGACAGAAGTGAAACTGCCACCAGCAGAAGAAAGTTACGGGGCATGTAAACACAAGACACCGAAGCCTCGGCAAACTTGAAATGTTTAAGTGCTCGGCACGAATCGTCAGTTTTCCAGGTTGTTTAGTGAAAAAAGGTTCACGGTGACAGGAGTCCGCGCCGCACTGTTCAGCCTGAGTCCGCCGCTATCACGGCTTCGCGCTGCTGAAACAAACAACAACAACAACAACAACAACAACAAGAAAATACAAATAATAATAATGTGATTGCAAACCTTCAAGCGACGCGTCGGGCTGCTGGGACTTTAGTTGCGGTGAAGTTCGGCGCTGAGCGCTGCGCTCCTCCGCTCTCGTCTCGCAGCTGAACGCAGCTCTCGTCTCGCGTGTGGCCGAAAGCGACGCATCAAATAATCGCGAATAATTAAAGTTTGACAGTCGTTTTCCCCGGGTCGCAAAAGACGCGAACACGTGGAAAGCCTCGACACTTGAGCTACTTTCTGGAGGTTTTCAAGCGGAACATTTCACCGACAGCGCGCTCGGCTTGAAGGAGCGAGCAATAAAAGACAAGGTGAGGAAATATCAGGACAACACAGAGCGTGGTGAAAAGTACAGCAAACGTGTTGTTTACCTTGATGATCCGAGCCGTGGAGAAGATAAGTGCGCGTCCTTTCCCCGTGCGTAAAGACAACTAGACTGCTGTACTTTGTAGAAAAGGATCTCTGCGCTATCTGTTGAGTGAAAACTTCAGTCTACTCACTCGGGGCCATATGAGGGGATCCTGTACACTCTCTGTTAAGTTGAGCTGTCCAAAACTACAAGTACCTTTTGTTGTCCGCCTATCTGTTCTCTATCTTCCCCTCTCTCTCTCCCTCTCTCTCTCTCTCTCTCTCTCTTTCTCTCACACACACTCAGACAAGAGAAGACGATGGGTAGAGCTGCTGTCAATCTTGGCAATCAATGCGCGCAGCCATGTCGCAAGTATTCAAAGCATTTCCCGTCGTGCAACATCAGAAAGTGAGTGGCCAGGGCATTGATCTGAGGAAGCCAAAGAGGCAGGACTCCCCCTCCTCCTCCCAGACAAGAGATGCGAGAGAGCGAGAGAGAGAGAGAGAGAGAGAGAGAGAGAGAGAGAGAGAGATTTGTTGCGAAATAAAAGTGGAGGATGGCTGCCCGCAGTTTAGTCCGTTTAATTAGCTTACTTAAATGAACATCACTTACAAGCTGCAAAGTTCAGCACGACTTTCCCCCCCTGGGAGCGATACACCTTTCCTTTGTTTTTAATTAATTACGTTAGAGGAGATATAACCTCTCCAAACGCGCCGAAACAGTTTCAAAATCACCGCTTCCTTAGGGGTGAAAAAATGACTTGAGCTGATGTGAAATAATATGAGAGCAGGTGAGAGAAACGCTGCAGAAGCTGCAGAGTTCAGGGACTAGTTGAGACTTGTGTGATACAACAGGATTTATTTGCATACATTAAGTCAGCACCTCAAATATGTCAAAATGAGATTCCCTGTTCTTTCTTTTAGCCACTCGCGTTAGAAGTGAGACATTTGGATGTGCACGCCACCCAGACGTCTCCAGCTTCTTCTTCTTCTTCTTCTTCAGATATTTGTAAATGAAATGAACTGGAAGTCGCAGTGTGCACATCAGCTTTTCCACATTTAGAAATGATTATTTTCACAGTTTATCCAACGTTTGACATTATTTTCCTTGTGCTAGGAGTTGTATTATTATTTTATTGTTTTCATGCCATCTATTTGTTTTTAGGTAATTAAATGATAATATATTTAAAAAGAAATATGGTGAAAAATAAAAGACTTTCCTTCCTGACCTGGTCAGCGTTGAGAGCCTGATCAATGAGGTTAACACACCGATTATAGATAGAAAATAATTTGTAATTGTAATAGCGTGTAGTCTGAACATGGATACGACAGAAAATGTCCATTTCCATCAACACACTAACTTTTAACTCTCACAGCTTAATTTTATTTATTCAATTTTGTTTTTTTAGTGTAAAAATTCTTCTTCTTTAACACTTCTACTAGAAGCTTTAACTGAAATAATCAGTATGATCATGTAAACTAATTTAATATTATGTCAGACCGATGTCATTAATTCAATTAAATCCTATATTATGTTTAAAAGATCTGAGAAAAAGATCTTTGACATCTGACATTTACAGCAAACGTCCAGCGTCTGACCCGGGCTACCCACAGGTTAGGATCACTTTCCATTACCGCAGCTTTTACAACGAGACACTTATCTCCAGTGATGGAGGGTACGCTTTAAATTATGAGCTCAAGCTTGGAGGAGGCCCCCAAACGTCAGTCACACAAAATAAATCACAATAGATCTCAAGACATTTCAGAAAAAAGAAGCAAAAGGAGCGAAACAACCGACGGTGAAGTTGTAATCTAGAAATCAACAGCAGCATTTGGGAAAAACAAACACAACAGCCATCCACAACCAGCCTGTTCTCCAAGCTGCCCTCAGTGTCACAGCAGTACGATCAGTGTCATGTATCACAAAATAGAAAGAAGAAAGTTACTTACAAAGAGAGGAGACAGCAGGAGGAAATTCAGATTGTTAACTGCAGAGTCACATAGAAGTAAAAGAGGGAGGAGAAGCTGAGAAAGACACATAGAGGGAGAGAGAGTGACAGAGAGAGGGAGAGAGAGAGGGAGAGAGAGAGTTGTCTACACAACTCATCTACAACATCAGCTCAGACTCGTGTGTGCCGCACTTTCCTCTTTCTTTTTGTTTCGTGATGAAGTCAAACGCACCACAGCTCCGCCGAGGAGCATCCACCCCCGTGTCCAGCACCGTCTGCGCCGTGCGCATCACTTCATTTCCTCTTAGGCGCAAAGTTTAAGTTGAAGCCTGTTTGTTTTGTTTTTTTCTGTCTTTGTTTTCACGGGGCTGGAGATGAGAAAGGAAGAAAGAAAGACAGACAGACAGACAGACAGACAGACAGACAGACAGACTTACCTGCAGGAGAGAAACTTTTTCTAGACTTCTGCGACTTGTGCGACTCCTGAGATTCAACAGTGTGAAACTGCAGGAACATCACATGTCACCTGCTTTATTAACTAGAAACTCTCACACAGTGGAAATGTCGTTGTATGGGAAACTTCGAAACACTCTTGCACCAGTCCAACACAGTGTTTTTCACATCCACGCGTGATGAATCATACGTCGTATCTGCTGTGTGTGTGTGTGTGTGTGTGTGTGTGTGTGTGTGTAGCAGCTCCTACAGAAGCGGACTTTTCCTTTCACCACCGGGACTGAAATGTGTGTTTGACGTGTCTCATGCGCCACCTTTTGGATACTGCGAGAAACACCTGCACTGACACCATCCATCCCACAAATACCATGATGACGGAAAGCAGAGACAAAGTCAAACGATTTGACCTCCAGCCCTCTACCTCAGTGTCTTCTGCTGCTTACATTTTGTTGACATGTGGTCAACACTGTGTTGTGGTGCGCACTCAGACGGGTTCATTGTAACGATTGCATGTTAGGAGTAAAATTATTTCTTCCAAACACATGAGTTTGTTTCTTTTGAGTGACATTGTTGCTGCTTTCAACGTGACAATGTGATCTGCATTAGAGGAAATGGAAAAAAAAAAAAAAGATGCAAAGTGGCACAACTCAGTGATTTTCTTAACATATTACCCGGCTTTAACCTGTGAGAGATGATTACTTATGGGTGCAGCCGAGCAGGTGCCAGCAAGTGCCACGATAGTTCTCAAAACACAAGTACAGGCTGCTATTTTTATAGAGGTGACTGCGATGGCTTCCTCTTTATAGCTCAGATGTTAGTGCATGAAGAGTAAAAGACAGTCCAACTTGTTGGGGGGTAAGGCAGACACATTTGCATACCCTGTGAGTCTTTGATGCATCTAGAAATTCAAGTCTAGCCCATAAATATTTGAAAAGGAGAGTGCATGAAAATCAACATTTTTGTTACATTAAATTAACATGTGTTCTTCTCCTGTTCTGCATGGTTAATTAGAGCACACCATTCAGTCAGTGAATGAGGATGAGGCAGGCTGCTTTGATTACAGTGCAGCCAGAGCAGGTTTGAAAGGTGTGCTGCTGATTCAAGCTCAGAACTACTGTGATTGGTATCGTCAACGAGGAGTCACAATTATCTATACTGTAAAAGAAGAATATTGTAAAAGATCTACATCAACATTTGAGCATGACATTACGACAATTAAAGCTAACTTGTGACGGGACACAATACCTTTAAATTGTATTTATTTTAACCCCCTATTTTGCATTTAACGGAAACAAGTGACCTTTTTATTTGTTGACAACTCCATAAAAATATAGCTGAAATAAATTGTATGCAGCCACATGCATTCAGATATGTTTATATTCACCATGGACTTTTAATATGACAAATAATAGTAATTTGACTAGTTATTAAACATCATAATCCTTATATTTGTGATATTTGGAGCTATGCACCCTGACTTAAGAGATGCAGATGAGCAGGCACACCTTTGTCTTCTGTGTTAGTACAATAATGATGTTTACAGGGATTCATTTGTACACACGTGGCTAAATTTGCTGTCTTTTCCATGTGAGGCCAACAGCCAGTCTTAAACCAAATGGTGAGAAGTATGGATGGACAGTGAAAACAAGTGTTTAAAATGTGCATTTTTTAATAGTAAAAACTGTCTATGCACAAGCATTATCCTGAAATGTCGTCATGTATTTTATAAAAACCTATAAATGTCTAACTCTTAGAAGATCAGGAAATGACCTCCATAAACTGTGAACAACCCTGACCTGCCACCAAGGTGACGATTCTGTCAGTGACATCATCCGGTCGTAAAGGACAAACATCCCCAAAACCACCACATCTTAGTCATAACTGAAGCCAAGTTATGCAATTAACTCAAAAACTATTTGCATACATGCAAATCGTCTCTCTCCCAATTGGACTTTCAAAGTGGGACGCTCTGTTCTCATTAGTTGACCCAAAACTCTTACTTGTAACTCTGGATTTCATCAAAGTTTAGTCAGGATCTAATATTTCCTTTCAAGTTAACAGACAGCCACTGATTTATCATGTTGAAATAAGGAGTGTAACATGCCAATTCTAATTATATAGCTATCAGGGACATCATCACACAGCCTGACCAACAATACTACACACATCGACTCTGTAGCACTCATGAATGCTCTGCATCTAGATATGTGCAAAGTAATTGTTTTGCATTGTAAGAGACGAGAATATAATATTTCCTTTATTTTATCACCATTACAATGCATCTCAGAGCTGAAGATATGGTTCATTCACAGCCTTTTCACATTTCATTTGATGTAGTAAATTTGACTTAGTTCAGTGTGTATGTGTGCACCAAGCTGCTAGATTAAAGCGCAGGCCCAGGGGCATTTGTTCATTTACAAAGCAATTGCTTTTATGTACAAAAAGCCCAATTCACTGTAGGTATTGTAAAAAGCCTTCCGTTTAAGGAACACGAGATTCATTCATTGTTTAATGTAACACAGCACATTCTCAACACTCACTTAATCATTTATGTCGGAGGAATTGTGTTCTCTTTGTGTTTAATATATTAAGTCGGTAAACGGATTATTCAATATTTAGCAGTTTTATGTTCCCCCTATCATCTCCCAAATTGCACCACAATAGCTATACCTGAACAGAATAGCTTTGAAAGAAAAGATTCCACAAAATGTATTGTTTTAATCTCTGTAAATAGTTGGGTTAATGTAGTGCAGCATGCCTGTAATTCAGCTTTCTCTCTATTCTTTTTATAGCATGTGTGCACATTGGGAAGAGTACTCAGTGATTCCTAACTCTTCAATTATTCAACAAATCACCATTGCATTTCTTACATATTAAAAAATGTACCGTATGTGGAGCTTGAAAATGATAAAACAGCATAAAATACTATTTTGAAATCAAAGCACCTATTGCACCGGCTTCCTTGGTTTTGTGTTTGTACAATTGGACTACAATCTGGATCCCCACAGTGTGGGGAAGGAGGCCCCGGCTGTGTTTCCAATGTAGTCTAATCCTCAGACATTCACGGCAAGTAACAATAATATTTATGTGATGGAAATATAGGTATCACTGGGAATCGGTGTAGGATTTCTCCTTTCTCTGCTCCTGTCAGGGGAAAAAGTGTGAATATGTTACAAATGCAATGTGCAGTGCGGTGAACAATACATACTTGAGAACAAGGTCAGGCTCCTCAGCATGGTCTCAAAAGGCTCTTCCTTTCAACCACAGACCTGGCAAAAAAAAAAAAAGCAACAAAAGTTAAAGCCTGACTCGGATCAATGCCACTCTACGAAGCCTATAAACACTGGCGTGAAGCTCATTTACTTTTTGTGTGATTTAAAATGAGCCATCTTATTTACTTTTACTTGCTTATTATCTTTTATTTACTTGTACAAAAACTACCTCCTTCTAAACCTCCCTGACAGGAAACTGAGCAGTATGTGTCTCAGTCTCTCTGCAACTGAAAAAGCATCTCTGAAGCCAGTAAGTATTTAGTAAAGGATTAATGCGGGAGGCCTTGATTGCGTTTAACAGAACAGGACCCAATTAGCATAATAGGCTGTCTTTCATTCTCTTTGAAGTCCAGAGCATAGAATAACAAATGTACATGAACCACCAGCCAAACGTCAATACATGGAAATGCCACAATCCTCAGTGGAGGGTCTTGGGTGAATTTTTGCAGGGGGAGGGAAAAACATCCCATTTTATTGCAGAATAAGCAGAACAGAGGATGCGATGGGTCTTCTAGCCACCAGGGCCAGCAGGAGCTGTGGGGTCCCCGATCCTGGAGGAGAGAGAGAGGGAGGCAGAGAGGATGCGGCTGCCGAGGGAGGTGCATCCTCTCTCTCAGGTGTTTTGAAAGCACACCACGATGCAGACGAGTGAAAGTAATTACTCTCCAATTAAAGATAAAGATGTCACTTGGGAGGGAGCCGCCGCACAACAGCTCACTAGCGGGCGAGCAAACGAAGGCGAGGGTGCTGTCTCCATTAAAAGTGTATATATCACATCCTGTCGGCATGAGCACCACAGTGATCCGTGATAAATAATCACTCCCAATTATATTATTTGTGTTTAAAACTGTAAGATTTGTTAATAACAGCACTGTTACACCCTCCATTTAAAAACCCACTCTTTTCTTTTTGAATCAGAAATTCAATAAATGTATTTCTCACAGGTTTATTTTACAATTGCAATGGAAGCATAGTTCATGATTTAAAGATATAAATTCTGTACTTCAGAATCCACAGTTATTAGTATCCACCTTCTTGGTTGAAAATACACGGAATTAAAAATGCCTTTTGAGATGGAAAAAGCTTTGAACTTAAGAAACATTTCAAGAAGACTCTCCTTTTTTGTATTGAAAGTTCACCTCCTTTGAGCATGCCATAGTTTGGTTCCCTTTTCAAATAATAGAACGAAGTTTAATAGGTCAAGGCAATCAATGTGGAGGTTCAAAGAGAATCTTAGAGCTATGATGAGTGCACGTTTTGTACTATTCCTTTGTACATGATTAGAATAAAGATACGGTCAATAAATGCATCAGTGCAATGTAATAAAGAGCCAAACGCTGGTGTATTAGTAGTCATTTTAGTCAAAGTTCCCTTTCTTATTCTGATTTCTTAATCAGTAAGAATAAAGCAACAGTTTCCTGCTTCTGCAGTTGCTTTGACAAGGGAACTCAGGGCGGCTGAGGCTAAGGAGGTAGAGCAGTCGTCCAGCAATCAAGGGATTTGTAGTTCGATTCCTGGCTTCTCCTGTCACATGTTGAAGTGTCCTTGGGCAAAATACTGAACCCCAAGTTGCCTCTGACTCAGGTCTGCCATTGGTAAGTGTGTGTGTGACAATGGGTGAATGAGTGTAAAAGAGCTATAATTGCAGATCATTTACACTTATTTCGTCACCTGTTGTTTCCGAGGTGAATAAATGTCTACTGAAAGTTAGAACTGGTATCACCGCTCAGTTGTGCATCAAGGCCAAAATAAACATTTATTATCATAAAAGACAGAAAAATGACGAGTTACAGAGGCAAGAAAACGTATGTGAGGTCTGGGCTCTCAATATTTTTCTGAAGCCATTCTGTTGTGGACGCTCTGGTGTTTTGGGTCATTGTCCTGTTGAATCACCCAACTTCTACAGAGTTTCAGCTGTTGCACAGACATTTTCACATTATCCTAAAGCATTTTTGTGCACTTGGGAATTCATTTTCCCCCCAATCACTGAAAGCTGTCTAGGCCCTGATGCAGCAAAGCAAATCAGGATGTTTCCTCCACCATACTTTATGATTGGGATGATGTTTTCATGATGACACGCAGTGACCTTTTTATGCCAGATGTAGTGCTGTGTGTTCTTTCCAAATAGTTCAATCTAGGTTTTGTCAGTCCACAAAACAGTTTGCCAATATTGCTGAGGAGTGTCAGTGTGCTTTTTAGCAAACCTCTGTTTCTCGTGTGCAGTTCGACAGTTTCTCTTTAAGGGAGTGACACATAACTGTAACAATCAAATGCCACTTGTGTTAATTACGAGGCAGCAACTGTGCCACAAACAACATTCTCATGATTAAAGCATGAAGACAAAAGGTCAGAAATAGATAATTTCATTTCCCTTTAAATATCAGAGAATTTCTCTTTTTGGGCCTAAAACTCATTCAAATAAGTATGAAACAAAGAAATACACTTGAAATAAATACATATGTGGCCAACCAGATTGTGTTAATCTCTTTATTATTGATTTTTATAAATTTCCATTGTGCAACTTCCCCAGTCACACAGAAAATATGTTAAGGGCTATTTTCCTTGTGATGTAAGCAAAAATAAAATTCATTTTGGCAAGCTAAAAGGAGACTGGCAGTGCTACAGGTACAAACATATGGTATTTCAAGTGGTTTGATGTAAGAATATTTCCGACAAAAAGACACATGATGCATTCAAACCTCTTGTCTGTAACATTTTGTACCTGGAAAAAACAAATAACGTGAACATTTCCAGTTGAGATCACACTGTAGTAAAACCAACTCAGTCACACCTTCAAAATATGATAGAGTACAATTAAAAGTGCAACAATGTGTAGAAAATATGTTCATTATTATGAGATTTACATTTGTTAGACGCTTCCATAATTATAACGCCCAGTCTTTCCCACAGCAGAATCTTCTGTTTTCCTCAGGACAGTCACATTTAGCAGCTACAAATGAAGTCAGCGCTGTGTGTGCCTCGGATGGGCAGTTAAATGTTTAGTACAATTCTTCTAGTTCCCCTTTTCTTGCAGAATCCAGTTGTTTGTTTCTATCGTGGAATAGCACCTCAGTGTCCAGAAATTGCTTGAGCTGTTAAGTGATAAGAGAGAAAAACAAAGTAAGTCCAAGAATGGTTGATATTAGAAAACAAGATAGCTCTCACAGAAGAATAAATCAAAATGATATAATACTGTTTTTGACAGACAAAGAGAGTCGTACTGATTTTTAAGATGTTCTTTTTGCTGTAAAGATGCAACATTAACTACATCACTACACCTACTATAACTATAATAACATGCACTTTACTAAAGGGGCTCTGGACGACAGTCATCAAAGACATAATCAGATGTAAGCTGCTATCCCTATATGAGAGACACGTAATAAATATAATATAAAGAGAGGCAACAATGCAGTAATGGTACTGTTTAGATACTGCACTGATACAATGTGTAAAAGGTCACACACAGACCACTTTTATTAAGCTACAGATTACAGGCCCACCTCTAATGGCAGAGCTGGACATAGGTGCATGAACTACAGCGAAGAAAAAAAAAAGTTTGTGAAAAATACAAATCACACACAGTGAAACAATAAACAGAAAAGCATGCAGTCACACGCATTGTCAAGGAATAATTATTCCTTATACAGTAGATAATTACACATTCAAGTCATGCCAGACTGCAAACTGGTTATTTCATGCTTTTACTTCTTCTGATTTGACACGAATGCTGCATTATGCTGATGGGTCAAAGGTCAAACACAACGAACCAGACAGTTTGTTACTGTGTGTGTGTGTTTATTTATCATCTGATTATCAGCAGTGGAAGAAATACTTTAGTAAAAGTTACAATACTGTACTGCAGTGTAAAATCCCACTGTAAAAGCGCTTTCCACCACTGCTCATTATAATATATATGAATAAAATAAAACAGTTTTAAATCTCACACCTTTTCGACAATGGGCGACTAATAGTCATATTAATGATTATTATCATTAAAAATTAAGAAACTAAATATAGTCATCAAGCCTTTGTCAGTAGAGGCTGATGGATGGAAGTGTTTTAAATAAGGCATTAAAAATGACACAAGCGCTGCGTTCCCAGTAACAACAGTGATATCTACTTCGACTTATCTCCGCCAGGCTACAGATGGGGAGCTAATTGGTGCTGTGGAATGCAGCTGTGCAGACTAGTGAACTGTCAAGGTGCTAAATCAAAAGCTGTCTCTTTTGTTAATTATACACAATGCTACAAACAGTCATGTTCGTTTCAGCCCTTTCTTTCCTCAACCAGCCATAAATATTTTGGCAGTGGTACAAAAAAGAAAAAAAAAAAAACAATTTACACACAATTATCACAGTGGGATGAGCAGACTGCCTGCAGATGTTTGTTTTGATTATAATGGGAGCAGAGGCAGGGCTTCCCTAAGCTAGAGAAGACGTGTTTCCTATAATCACAACAGAGCAGTAAGCATGCAGCGAGGTGCAAAGCACACAGGAGCCCGGCGTTACAGAGAATTATCAGGGCCTCAAAAGCACGAGCACCGTAAAACATGCGGTTAGGCCTTACTTTATTTCATGGTTTAGACAAATGTGTAGTGAATTCCGTTGCTTAGAGGAGAAGGAGGCGCCAGAGATACTGGAGGAAGAGGAGGAGGTGGAGGAGGAAGAGGAGGAGGGGGTGGAGGAGTGGGGATGTTAGCCTGTGGTGGAACTATAGTGAGAGAAAAGGAGGAAAAGACAGAGAGGGACATTGGTTGTTAGCCAAGTGCCCTGTTCAGGGACAGTTTTAAAGCCACACTGAAGGTTAGAACCGGTTGAGTACCACACAGTGTTTTCAGAGAGGACACACAACTGTGACCGTGATTAAGTTCTCTCAGCTTCTCTCTCACTTCCTGTGTTCTGCATAATAAAAACGACACAGATACAGTCTAATATCACTATATATAACTCACGTTAGAAACCTTTTTTAATTGAAATAACCAGTTGGGAATGTTAATGCAATTAATAAATAACCCCTAAGATCAAACTACTCGACTACTGATACAAGTCCTATAAATCCAATATTACTGCGGTGTGTGTGTGACTGGAGACAGTTAAGTATAAACTGCAATGAGTCAATTAAGAGATTGACAGAATATACACTATATTTTTTATAATACTATAAAAATATCGTTTTATGGAGTTTAGGGCTACAGAATATGAAGTTGATTTTGTAGAGCATTAATATTTTGTGGATAATTCTTCCTGCACAATATTCAAGTATTACAAAATACCAAATGATTTCAGTTTTGAGAATAACAAATTCAACAATCAAAAACACCTTTTTAATGTATACTGTACGTCGTTGCAGGGAGCAGAATATTCCTGCTTTCATGGCAGCATTATTGAAGTCTCTCATGCATAATACTGTGAAAAAAGACTCTTCTTTTAATTCAGGGATTTGAAAGTGCACCAGCGTACCTTCCTTTAACACCAAAGGGAGAGAAAGTCATTGATTCAGTCTCCACTGACAAGATGCCACCAGTTATATTCTCTGACATTTCTCTATGCTGGAAATAATGTTATAATTGTTGACTTTGCCTCACTGTGCATATTAAGCTTCCACACACGCTGACAGCTTGAGTGTTACTGTGTGTGACAGATATGTGTGTGCGCGTGCATGCATACGTGTGTGTGTGTGTGTGTGTGTGTGTGTGTGGGCGAGGCAGACAGACTGACAATCTGCTGCAGCTACAGTGAAAATGAACTTGCCTGCCTGCTGTAGAGTATGAAAGAGATGAAAAGTGAGCTCAGTGTCTTTTATGCAAGTTCAGAGCTACGTTCAAAGCAGCAGCGATGGTATGCAGAAGGAGAGTGGAATTTGACTGGGTCATTGATCAACACACAAAATGGCCTCATCAAGTGATTCCTCCCCTGTCTGAAAGATTCTACACGCATTGCAATTAGAGACTATCTGAGCTCCTAATAAGGAATAATGTTGAGTTATTAGGAAATGAACAGCCTTATTGCTTGAGCAACTCCGCACCTTATGCCCGTCTCATCTCCACTCTATCAATCCAGCATTCTTGAAAGGCTGCTTCCCTCTCTTTATCTCGTTTTCCACAGAAAATGTCAGTTTGATGCTGGGAGAAATTGTCGGCATCGGTGTGCTTTTTTTTCTTTTTCGCAAACACAGTGATTATTTCTGTAAGTGTTTCTGTAGAATAAGGATTTTTGTGAATGGTTAGTGATTAACTTGACCAAGGTTTATATACACACGCCTTATTTTATTTTTCTTTATTTTTCTTTTCTTATACTTAACGTATTTTTATTGACTTGAATGTGATGGTTTTAAGTGTGCAGTGATTTTCCTTAATCCAAAGTAATCTCTCCAGGAAATGATTTGAAATGATGTGAATGGCCAACCTGTGACTAGTTTGCTCTTGAGTGAAGCCTCCGAGGCAAGAGCATAAGACATGGTGATGATCCTCTCCTGCTCCTGTAGAGCTGAGTCGATTGCCACCAGCCCCACATCCTGCTTGTCCACGGACACTGTTGGTACTAGGTTTTGTACACTGTGGATGCACATAGAAAGAAAACAATACAAGAGAGTTAATAACGTGATACAATATATGTCACTGCTGTATGACTCTACCACCAAACACTAAAATAGAAATAAATCATCCAATTTCACCTGGACTTTGCCAAGATGCTCTTGATGCGCTCCACCTTACGATGACGCTCCTCCACCTCCTGAGGACTGAGAGGCTCCTCAGGCTCTGAATCCACATAGCGCTCCGGGATCAACACTTTCTGAGGCTTGGACAGCTACAACATAGATAAGGTGTGTTAAGACTGAAGCTGCTTTATCTTCCTCCTTCGTTATCTAATACAGACGTACAGGAGTTGCTACACACTGTCTGGTGTACATGTGTAGAAGACTCTGTTGTCTTCCTATGCTGTGCCACAGCCAGTCTTTTCTACTTATTCTGTATTCATGATAAAACCCTTTCATGCGAGCTAATGAACTAAACTGTAGTTCAAGCATTTCATAGATTTCATGATTCAATTTAGCTAGATTGTTTTTTATTTAGTGTCTACGTTCAATAAGTTGAGTCTTCCACCCTTATCATATTGTTCATCAATTATATTTCTATTTCTTTGCTCAGACAGAAGCAGCTTACCTCTTTATTAAGATCCAGGTCATAGTCTAGTGGCTCTGCGTCAACTTCAAGAGTAGGAGTTGTGGTCACAGAACGGAAGGTCAGCCATTCGTCAGAGTGCGAGCGGGGTCTCTCTTTGTGCTCTGGAGGTCTCTCCTCCCCCTGGACGCTCCTAACTGTCTGTGCCTCCTCCCCCTGAACAGCCCTCTCGAGCAACTGTAGGTCAAACTCCTGCTCTCTCTTCCACTGGACAACGCACACAGGAAACACAGGAGACTATGAATCAAATAACAGAGTCCTGCCATTAAGTTGTCTTGATTATCAAATAAATGTGAAACTGACTTGTCCTCACACTCTTCATGTAACTTGTAATGTACAGGATACAGGGATGTGTGTGTGTGTGTGTGTGTGTGTGTGTGTGTGTACAGGTGTGTAAAAGAAATAAAAAAGAGGGAGCAAGCATAGATGAGTATGCATGCTCTATGAAATTGAAAGCTCTCAAATCACAGCATGCTGTAGATTCTCTACCACAGTGATAAAGAAAACAGCGCAGTGCCACTAAAATAAACAGGAAGTATCACTTCACTCACACTTAAGACAACGTCACCAAACACAACCGTAGTACACTGGTATGTATTGAAATAAAAAAACATGGCAATATGTGTTCATTAGAAAATAGTGTTTATTTGCACACATTCACATGTGAAATAGGAAGAGTTCTTTTAACTAAATTATTTAGCAGATATAACACTGAGCAAACACTGAAATCATTTAACCTATGATTTGATATGAAATAGAGGGCATAAACATTAGTATTGTCTATAAACCAGGAAGTAGTAAATGGGATAGTAGAAGGCCCCTTTGTTTAATAAACCATCAGGCCATCTGAAGCAGCTTCATTTACATATAAAACATCCAGCGGGAAATATATGATGAAGTTGTGATAAGGAAGCTTAAATAGGCATTGCTAAGTTTATGTCAGTGTTTTGGTCAGTAGAAAATAAGTAGGCACTTTCTTCCTCTCTCTCTTACACACACCCACACACACACACACATATATAAAACGACAGCAGCAGCACTTAACTGAACAACTGCAGACATTAATGTCTAAAAGAGAGACAGGACTCTGGTGGACAGACACTTGGATTCTAAAGCACAGCCGCTGTTATATGGTAGGAAACTGTATGGTAGTAAGGTGAAAAAAAAAATGCTGTGAGAATGAAAGGAAATGTAAATAAGAAGGGATGGATAAAGAACTGTTAGAGTCTACAACAAAATAATGGGAGAAACACCCAGAAACTGTTAAACGTGAAGTTTGAATGTGAAAATGAAGTAAATCAGTGTGTTACATGTTTGATAGGTGGGATACCTTATTAATTGTAAAGAATTAAGCATGACCACTCCCCTATTTGAATGTAAATGTAATTATTAACACTTCAAAAACACTGGTCAGCAGTTATACATATATATTGTGCAGAAACTGTTATCCACTTGACTGCATAGATCTTTTTCACAGACCACAATCTGACATGTCACAATAGTATAAGAAAGGGGGAAAATAATCAACTAATGATGAATTCCATGTAGCTGCTCCTTATATTTGACATGTAGGCTCACTGTTGCACTGTCATCTCTTAATGAGACAGTAGAATAACAGTCATTGTAAAAAGTTATTAGTAGCAGCCTAACAGTGCTCTTCTACTATAACAAATAAAACTGTGTGCTGTCAAAAAAGGGCTTATTAAAGTCTGAAATTAACAAGCACAGATAGCCACATAGTAAACTCCCCTTCTGTGCTTATTTCTTGTATTTCTATCCACTTTATAAAAAAAAAAAAAACGACTTCTCTCCGGAGAAGCATGCACTACTACAGTAGATCCCCCTCTCGGTTTGGTTGCCGTCATGCATGAAGGTGTGACATGTAATACTGTTCTAGTAACATACTGATCCCAGGTCTGCTGAAAGTGGCCGCAAAGAAGACGTGCGGGACGATGACGAGGCGTGGCGGTCCCCGTGACTTAGGGTGCGTTTGCGCTGGCGGACGAGGGCCTTCTGGTGCCTCTTCATCCTCTCCAGCTGCTCATCTGCACTCATCTTTCCCCTCTGCTGCTGCTGCTGCGCTGGCTCCCCAGAGTACAGACGCTCCAAGGCACTTTTTGGTCTCTCCTGAGAGACATGGGAGGAAACAGACTTGATAACAGGAGTATAAGGTGCATCAGAACACCCTACACTATCTCCATCTGAATATGACCATAGCACTTTTAAAAGAACACTGTATTCTTTAAAGTTTCTGGTGCACAAATAAAAACAGGATGTTTACACACTTTCCCTCTGTGTATTCCTCCAGAGTACTTCTGACTTGCAGTAGGAAGTGTTGGTTTGAACTGCAAATTAACTTTCCAGTAATTCATTAAGCTACATATGCTTCTATCTGTACTGTCTACATATTTGGACACTCACTTCTGATGTGATTCTTATCATTTGATGAGAAGACTCACCTTCATGCCAGCAGCTGAGGCTGCTCTTCGGAGGGTCACGTATGAGGAGATACTTGAAGACTGATTTAGCCTAAGTGAGGAGCCAGACACTCCTAAGGGAAAGTCGAAAAAACATTAAAACACTGTTCTTCACCTTAAACTCCAGCCAAAAAAATCTTACTGAATGGAGGTGACATGTAGCACTAGTTGGATTTTTTAACATAATAAATGTGCTTCAACTAAATAAATCAGTTCAACTCTCTATATCATTCACATACCCCTGCTAGGTAAAGTCTGGTAACCTCCAACATGTCCAGATGCTACAACACTGATGTGGCTGGAGCCATCTCCACCTCCCATAAGCTCTGGATCACTCAGAAAAGGCCTCAGTTCCACCTGAAAGGAATAAAAAGACAGACGTGAAGCTGAAATTGAGACATTTCAACAGCATAAAGACCAAAATTCACGCACACTGTGTGTACCTTATTGTCTCCATTAGTGCACTGGCCAATCTCTCTGTCTCTTTTACGCTCATCTGACTGTCGCTTGAGGCCACGTACAGAGGTGTGTCTGATGACCGTTGTCTCCCGGGGTAATGGGGGCACAGCAGGGGGATGCTCATCGGGACTGTAGAGCTGAGGTAGAGGCGGTCTAGGAGGCACATCTTCCTCCCCCTGAACACGAAGCAACAACTTTTAATAGTTCAAATAACAGACAGGCATCTACCTCACATTACTTTGACTGTGCTGTGTCATTTCTGTCAATATCTAATGCTACATAAACATGTAGATACGTGCTCCCAAGCTTCAGCCTTCTTTACAGACATAGGAAAGACACAGATGAATTACAGTACTTTGGAAGACTCAGCTGAAGTTTACTTCTATGGCAGAGCTCACTCACCCATTTAAGTCCACCGGTGATGGTTACAGATTGATGTAAGTGCTGCTGACTGGGGCTGGAGGAAAGGGTAGGGGTGTGGCTGCTAGGGCTGAGGTGGGGGCTGTGCTGCTGCTGTTGGGACAACCTCATCTCCATAGCAGACGGGCTCCCAGATACAGAAGGCACTGATGATGCCGACACTGAAGGCACAAATTTCCTCTCTGGGGATTTGGATGTATATAAACATGTTAACAAGAATACACGCATGGTGTAAAGACAGTGCTTTCCTTTCCCATGGGAAATGTTCAAGACATTAGCACCATGTATGTGATCAAGAGCTTTAAAGATAAGATACAGCGACATGACCACATGACTTGTACAATCAAATATCAAGGTAGCATTTGTCTCACCTGGGTTGGTAACAGAGGAAATAGTGACTTTGTAGTTGGCTTTACTGGCGCTAAGACCAGCAATAACGTCCTCTATCCTCCACAGCTCCTTCCTGATCTGGACTTTCTCTTGCTGCTCACAGACAAAGAAACACACACATACAGAGGCGCATTTACTTTAATGTGCCCTCATCATAATATTGCTTTTAATTTGAAGCTGTGGTTGATACCGACGCAGCATCAAGCCCACAGAATGCTTTGTCTGTGCATGCGAAATCAGTACTCGAGTCATTTTCCCACACACACCCATCCATGAGAGTGAGCGACTGCTTGTGTGCGTTAACGGAGATCACTGAGCCACAGACCTGAGAAAGATCACTGCGGTTCATCTGTCCCTGCAGGGCCGACTTCAGCCAGTCCACATCTCTCTCCAGCCGGCTATACTCGTTCCACGCATTCTCCATCTCCTGTGGAGCAAAACAGAACACACTTCATGTTTTCGAAGACATGAAACAGATTTCTGATATTGTACTCATCTCACAAAGGCAATGCTGCTTTAATGCTTTGAGAGTTCCCCCACATCATAGACATGATGTGCCGCTGAACACCTTCATTCAGTATGTGATGAAGTGTTGTAGAAAAAAAAAAAAGTGTGTTGAGGTACTTCAGTTTTATTAGGTTTTTTAACTTGTAATCACATAATTTAAATCTGAATCACTTGGACGTCATCTTTTGCTTCAGTTGGACAATGGACCACAGAGAGCGTCACAAATGTTTGAATACAAGCAATGTGGCACAAAATGACTTTCAGACTGAGAGTCAAAAATACTCTTGTTTACTGTTGTGCAGTCTTGTGGTTTATTTGTTCTTTTGCAACTCATCTTTTTCACTTTAACGCTGAATATTTTGAATGTAAATTAACTTTATTACCAAAGCGACAGAAAAATTAGTTTCTTTGTCGCCCCAGGATTGTCCCTGAGCACTCATCTTGAAAGTCACAGTCAATCTGAAACATTGCGCCAGTTGCAGAAACCATTAAAAGGGAACAACTAAAAATAGAAGTGAACTTCTTGTTTTTAACCAATAAAAACATAAAATGGTAAAATGTAGCAGAAGACAGATTCTGCACAGTCTAAATCAATGTCAGTCTCACTTGTTAAAACTAAATGAACCACACATGATGAGGCACAATAGACATTGTAGTGGTCAAAGAAGCTGCATTTTTCATTACAATTATAATGAACCTGTGAGTGTAGCGTGTGTCTTACGGTGGAGACTTGGGATATTTCAGCCCTGATGTGCACCACATCCTCTTGTAGTAATTTCTGCTGATAGGCAATCTTCTCCGCATGTGCCGGCTGATCTCTGTACTGCTCCATCTGCTGGTGGGAAACATCCAGAACAGACTCCAGCTTGTCCTAGATGAGGACATTAAAGACACTGTAATAACACACTAGGAAAACACTAATACAGCCATGTACATGTAAATACATACAATACATACAAATGATATATTATAAGTTTAAATAAAAAACCTTGTCCTCCTTCAAAGTGCGCATACTGGCCTCTAGCTCCTGAAGAATCTTGTCTTGTTCGCAAAGTCGACTTAGTTTCACCTAAAGGGAAAACATTTGACATAATATGAATGGGGGAAAAGAATTTAGATCTAGCTCTCCTTCTTGCTTAATATGCAGTGTGGTGTAGACATAATGCAACAGAAACGGGACAGAAATAAAGACACGACTTGTCTGACGAGATACAGTATTTGTCCACATTAGATATCACCTGTTCCACTCTTGTCTCCATTCAACTACATATTTTAACAACACAGCCAGATCAGATGAATTGATCGTCTACTGTAGTCTCCGCTGTCTGTAAATATATCAATAAGGCTCATCTATGTGAAAAGCCCAGAGGAGTTCCTCTCATCAGCGCAGTGAGAAATATCAAAAGGCTCTATACTGTCTAGTTTGGGGGTGAGATCTGGTAATGCCCATTATGAGTAATCATAATCAAAAATCCATATTTTCAAATTCACTTTTGGAGAAAACCGTGTTTATTGAGAGCGACAGATTTGTTTTCCCAGAAATGGGTTATGTGTTTATGAAAACAACATAAGACTGCCTAGTTCACAGTCTTTCTCACACAGTGTATTTTTTTCTCAGATCTATTTATCATTCTGTTCAATTAATAATTAAGCTGTTTTTATTTTGCTGCCGTATATTGTTGTTTTTAATTGCATAAAATATTCATTGTTCAGACAAATTTACTGGCAATTTCTTATAAATTGTTAAAGTGGAACAATGCTAATGATGAAAAGCCAGGACATCCATCTTATTTACCTCCATTCAGCAGAAAACAAAGAATGAGAAAAGCAGGATCAGGAAAATCAAACTGAAAAATTTAACAGCTCAACATCTAAAACTCCCATTACATGTATTTTTCCCTTTAAATTGCAGGGTGGAAAATAAAGGCTGTGGTCGATACACTCAGGCCCTCACTGTGCAGTGTGGATGGATGTCCCCGCAGTGTTGCAATGTACATACATTCCCTTCCCTCTGTAGCCTCTGTTTACCACAACTTAAGAACACACACACACACACACACACACACACACACACACACCATGGTAAAACACACAGTAAAGTCAGACTAAAGTCAGCTGCTTCTCTGTAGTGGAACGGGAGCTCTTAAAGAAAAAAAGAGATTTCAAAACAGGGTGCGTCTGTTTCTTTAAATCTTGAGAACATAATGATTCACTTACATCAGCATCACTTTCTGCTATTTTCACAGGCCTGGAGGGTCTTTCTTTTTTTAAAATCTCGCGTCCAGTAACCTGAAATTCCCAACAGCCACAAATAAAATTAAATGTTTAGTAATCAATGGATTTTCAATACATTTCCTTCCAGACACTTCCAGTTAACTACTGCATGGATTTTCAAAATACAGTAAGATTTCTGTCCAAGTCAAGTTGGAAGTAATGAACAAACAAACAAACAAACAAAAAAAAACAAAGCAGCTGCCGTAACTGAGCAAAAACATTTACTGGATGCAGGGGGAGTTTCTGCATCTTTGTATTTAGGGAAATAATAAAAACCCCAAAGCTGCTTTCATGACTGTCGTAGGTAAGTTCAACAACAAGGTCATTTATAAATACAACACGGAAAAGATCTAATTCTTGAAATTGCAATGTAATGGCTAGAAAAATATTGTTTTAAATCGACAAGATTTAAGGTTAATATAAACTTTAATTTCAGCCATAAATCCCATTTCCAGAATAGGTGGGAACCTACATTGACATAATACCATTAAGTTTATCTGTGAATTGATTATTGGATTGAGTACTTTTGTCAGATAAACACAGGTTCAAGTCAATTAACAAATCACATATTTATGTTTTTATTGAATTTTAGAAAAATTCAACCAAAACCAACTTTTCTGGAAACAGAGTTTATACAAAATGCTTAAGTTTTCATTAGCCTCTAGTATCATGTGTGGTAACGCAGTATATTCTGCCACAAATAGTACTGGCAGTGTGGGAATAATCAAATATAATAATGTGTTCTAGGCATTGTTTTAGAAACATCTTCACAGATTAAGTCTTGATTGTAGCTAATACTTTATGCCTCCAGCAAACTCTACAGCCGCGATAGTAGCTCTGTGAGACTGTAGTTATAAACTGAGATGCTTTGAGCAAAATATGCTAATATAAAGTATTCATTATTATTATTATTATTATTATATGCTCCCAGACACAACATTAATATACTTATGTTAAACTGATTTCATCTTTACCATGTCCACTATTGTATGTTTTGTTTTGTGCATGAGCAGAAGGCACAGCTGAAGCTGGTCATTTTTAACCTAATGAGGATGATGATGATGGATCTAGCCCTTAAGTCAGAAAATCACCAAAGTGATTCAATTTTTCTCTAAGGGTGGCATAAATATATGCACCAAATTCCTTGGCAATCCCTCCAGTAGTTAGTGAGATATTTCAGTCCGGACCAAAGTGGTGGACCAAGCAACAGACCGACATTGCTATCCCTAGAGCTATGCAATTAGCATTTCCAAAAATAAGCAAATCTGTCCCCTGTGCTAAATTAGTATTTAGTTTCTTCTTATTGTTTTCCATTTCTCTGTATCTCACTAACAACTGGGTTACTCTTGAAGTGAGTTGTTGATTTTGCCTGTTGTATTTCTGTATTAAATGAAAATGGCAGAAGATAAATTGCACTGAATTATTGACCTAGTGAAAAACAGAAGCAATATTTAGGTGGAAACATTATAAAATGTGTGTCATTTTTATTTCATGTATTTTTAAGTGTATTTTGTCATTTGAATTGTAGTAGAGTACGATTAAATAGTAACGTAAACTGAAAATGCTCAACTTAAGTACATCATTGTACTCAGGTACAACGCCTGAGTAAATGTTTTTTCCAGCACCACAAGTACTAATGATAAAGGGTCAGAGATTTGTCTGCCAGTTGCTCGTCACAGTTAGTAATGCATGAAGCTGAGAAGTGTGGGTGGAATAGTCATAACACCCACATCAGGGTCACCACACCCAGCCCAGTGGTATGAACTGCTAAGATTGAGACTTAGTTTTCCACCTACTTTACATGTCAAATTACAGTACTACAGTAGTCAGGAGTACTGTACAGTCCGTGAGAATAGTTTTTCAATGTTTCTGTGGTTCTGGAGGGGGCTTTGTCAAGTCTGGGAAATTACTGAAGTGATCATCAGGATGTCTTAGCTTGGACACTACGAGTTTTTAATAAAAGGCCTGTGTTCGTTCGGAGTGGGTCACAGGAAAAACCGTATCAAGTTGAAAGTTAACTATAAAGACAAATTTGCAAAATTTACGTGTATAACTAAGAACACACACCATGGCAGGTTTTCATTCAGTCCACCTACTGTTACCACTATGAAACTAGAGGCCCCACAACGTAGGTGGTCACTGTCACATCGTAATGACGTCGCAAATCTATTTCTTAAAGAGCACCATTGGGTCTCTTATCGCCTAATAAGCAAAACAGTAGCAAAGTGAGGATATCAAAGAGACATTAAGTAGTTCATTCAGAAGTGCTCATCAGCATGCAAGGAAGCCATCTGCCGTTACGACTTCCTTTCCAGCATCTCAAACCTCATAGCAGTGCTCAAGTATGACATAGTGGATGCTACGGTGAAGGGATTATTGTGCAAAATCTGTCATAATTTCCAGGGATGCAGCACATTCAATTTAAAAAGCAGTGGAATGACCTGTTTCACTTTGTATGCACACCATCCTTACATTCAAACAGTAGCCAAAACTTGGAGGGGTATTGTCTACTGAAACGATCATTGGGTCAATACTTTGGATCTGCTTTGAAACAGGAAATAGATTGCTAGATGATCTCCCTCCATCCCATAATACAACTCAAATTTCTAATTAATGCATTGTGGTGTAAAACATACAAATCAATTAGGTGTGAATGGAATATATGCCAATAGCTGAATTGCTTAAATAAATAAAGCAATACTAAGGCAATTGAAATTGCCTTATATATAAATATATATGAATTTGAGTTCACAAGACTCAAACATTTTCAAAATTAATTCAGCCATGTGCTTGTAAAAACTGAAATTACCTCAAAAACAAGCTTAAAATGAACATATAGTACTTTTGTCTCATAGAAAATACAGTGAAACTAGCTATCGCTTTGTGTAACATTGGACGATTTGTTGGATTCACCAGTTTATTAATGCAAAAATTAATTTTTATAAAAGTTTACACAATCAAAGTTAAAAGATATGTTAATTCATAAGTAGAGAGTACAAACATGGGAACAGAGGAAAGACAGGAAAATGGAGAGAGGGAGGCAGATGTTGGAGGAAGCAGCAGCAGTCCACAGAAGGGAGATGAAGTAGAGGATGAAAAGAATAAAGTGGCATTTACTTTGTTGGGGCCCACCTTCAGATCTAGATACTCCAGGTCCTTCTTCAGTTGTATGTAAGTATCATCAGCCTTCAAATGAGCAGTGGAGAGATAAATATTTGAAATGAAGCTGCAAAGGATAATGGATGACCAGATGATTCCTAAGGCCTTTATTTGCTGTTCAGGCTTTACTAACAGAACTTTAATTAACTTGGTCTCAATTACAGTTTACTCCTACCTCTGTATTTTTATCTGCAGTGAGTAAAGCTAAACTGTAATTAAGTAATTGTGTAATTTTTGAACTGGTTTAATGTCTCATGTTTGACCTCGTACACAACTGAGCAACACGGGTCTAGTGCATGACATGTGGTCAAACTGAGTGATTACACATCTTCATAAACGTGGGGAATGACAAGAGAATAGCTGGATGTTAGGAACTGGGTGGAGTTGTCATTACTGAGCAGCATTGCAGCTTCACTGTGGTCTGCTAGTCTTACAGCAATGCAATGTTTTTTAACAGGCTCACTAAAGAGACTAATGGCTGCTTCAGAATGGGATACAGAAACAAAAGACTTATCAGAGCAAACAGAGACGTGGATACAAATGTGCAGCATTCATCATATATTATTTGATGCTGCAAAAGGTTATATATCTATCCAACGAAGTTGGGTTTACAGTGCAGGCACAGTCAACGAGCAACATGCTTTAAATGGGCGTATTCCTTTTACAAATCAAATGACACGAGGCTTGGGTAGTTTTTTTTTTTTTTTTTTTTCAATTTCTGAGCAAGGTGGATCCTAACTGTTAAGACACTAACATATATCTTAAAAGTCTGAAGAGTAATATATCTCATGCCAACATGGTTGAACGAACAAGACAACCAAGCAAAACCAACAGGCTGCACATTATTATGAATGGCAGGGAAGTAATGTATGGGACTGGTTGGGGAAAAGATGGCCACAATGCACTGGCAGGGGTTGCAGTGAGCTGTACAAGAGGTAAGGGAAGTACAAGGGCCCCTGACCTGCATGCTGGGGCCTAGAAGGCCATTGTGCTGGTGGTGCTGCAGGTGAGCAAACGCATCGCTGGGGCTATGCACACCAGCCATCTTGGCCTGGTGCCTCCGAAGCTGAATGAGGAGCAGAGTCAGCTCCTCTGGCTGTAGCCAAGCCCAGGTTTAGGGGCCCGGAGGCCAGTGAAAGTGCAGAGGGATGAGAGAAAATACTTGAGAACCATCTGGGCAATACAGAGGCTGAGCTACAGTAGCTGAGAGCTGAGCTGAGAGAGCCAAGTGGTGCAGATGCCTGTATATTTAGCTTCCTAATAACTGTAATAAGATGTAAAAGCTAGAGCTGCACTACGCTGATGATTTATTGTGCAGTCGGGGATTATCTCAAGACCAGAACTGAGAACACTAAAACAAATGCTACATACAAACTGATCCATGTTTTGAGGTAATCAGTCACCTCTAGTCAGCTCTAGATTCTACATCTGTCACAGAATTAATCCTGTACCATGATGGACTGTCCTGTACCACTAACAGACTATGGCAATACTATATGTCAACACCATTGATAAATGAGTCTAAGTTATGTGGTGCATGGAGTAAAGAGAATAATACCGTTTTGCCATGTAAGCTGGGTGCACTGACAGTGTGTGTGATGTAGCCCATGGATGGCATGGACCTTCTCTCTATTTGGGAAGTCTGTGGAAAAACAAAATTCATTAAACTTGTTATTACAGATCCTATTAAGAGAAATCAAACAGAATATCTAATTCAATAAGTAATCTTCAATAGACTTAAAGGAGAGAGATAGACCACTCTATCACATTGAATCAAAGTGAAAGCATTGCCTCCAAGTCTGCAAACAAATCTGACTACACAGCAGATTTTTTTTTCCATGTATCCCTTTCTCCCTTTCATCACTCGTACTCTTATTCGAAACAAGGTGTGCCCTGAGTTTCGGATGCTAGAGGGCTTGGAAAATATGACGTTTTTGCTTAACATACAGAATTAATGAAAATCAGACCCACTACAGAACCTTAAAAGGACACAAACAACAAGAGATTTAATTAACTACACATAAATTATACTAAACCTGCTTTCTTAAAATAACATTTGTTTGCTACCAGCAAGAGAAGCACTGTAAGCCATTCCCTTTGAGATTCCCATGCCACTATTTTTTTGCTGTATAATAGGTTTTTTATTTAAATGCAAGATCAGAAGAAAGAGACCGCTGCTGATGTTTGAGATACAGTAGAGATGTTTATAGGGTGCTGAGGAGCCCTGGGCAAATTGGATTAGCTGCTAATAAAATATACTTCTTAATGATATTCCAGAGAGGTATACAGATTGCTATTACTTAAGCGAACTCCAGCCAGAGAGCACAATCAGCCTCAAAGATGCTGGATGCACCAAAACTCAAGTTCATCGCCGACTAAATGTAGTTCCCATAAACATTTCTTCCTTGGATCATCTTGCAAAGTCACCGTGGCTCCTTTTGTTAAAAATGTACAGTATCTTCTTTACAAGGTTTTCCATAATTGTGCGTCACTCTATTTTACGGTTATAATTAGTGTCTTGTCACTCGGGTGAATGATGGAGGAAACAGAGGATCTGCGACACTTTGTTTACTTGTGCAAGGCCAACGGGTTGGTTATGAGGCTTGTGTGTGTTGGCAAATGTGGCGATGGTTTGGAGAGAGAGCTTTTCACATGTGGAGGGTGTGGTGGGGAGACAGCACAGGGTGTGGATGACAGGACGTCCCCTCGCTTCGTCTCCTGCGGCGACAGTGGTGCTGTCTGAGCGCTGTGACGGTTTGGGGAACGGCAGAGGAGCGAGCTTTTACTCACACACGCTCACACCACCTGTGGAGGGTGCCTGGGTGTGGACTGTGTGAATCTGCAAATGATTCACACGAGCATCAAAGTGTGTGCGCTGAGAAGTCGGAGCCTTCTCATGCTCCATATGCTAATCTTCCCATGGTGTCCCTGTGTGCTCCCAACATCCTTCAAGTGAACATCAATAGGCCCCTCACACCCACTATCCACAGCTACCGTGAGAATGAGACCTTTGTTGTCTCACAACAATTTTTACTTCAGTCCCATGGCAATGACAGCCTACTGACTTTTGCTGTGTGCCAGGATTACAATGTTAAAGCACCAATGACACAAAAACATGAAACATGAAGTCATCTGTTTCAACATTATCTGTGCCTGTTTATTCTGTGCTGGGTTGTGGGGAACTAGATTTGTCACAGCAGATGTTGGACAAGAGGCTCACTGCAGTCCACTCTGGACTGGTCATCAGTGTGGGACTTAAAATAAAAGCATTTTGAAGATGTCTTAACTAAAATGAGGTAATAAATAGAACAAATTACCAGAATTATAATGTATCTTTCTCTTGAAATGACTTTACCTCTTTGATTTAACCAGTGCACCAATATTTGCATTTCTTTTGGTTTTATGATGAGTAATGCTGACTTATTAACACCTAAAGCTGACATTAAATAAATGTCTAAATTGTCTGGTAACAATTCTTTCTAAATACTAAGAGAACACCTCTCCTCCATATGTAGGAGTCCTACCTGAGAAAGATGGGCACAAATATGACCAGGGGAGCTGGACCACGTGCTGTCCCCTGGTGCCACATCATCCAGGGGTCTGACAGTGCGTCTGTCTGAAGGAGTGTGTGGCCTGCGAGGGGAAGGGGGTTTGAAAGAGGAGGGAACTGACGGTGGGACTTCACACGGGGATGGAGGGACAGAGATGGAGCGTGGCATCTCCACAGTAACTCTAAAAGATGAAGAGTCTGTGAAGTTGGGACCAGTGTACATAGGAGCGGTCGGGCTGCCGTGACGGAACTGCTGCCGCTGCTGCCACTCATACAGCTGCCACACCATTCCCTCCTTGGTGGCCATTCTCTCATCTGTGGACATGCGGAAGTGGCTGAGTCGGTCGTGGGCATACTTGTAGTCACTGGGCAGGTTGCATGTTGCTGGAGGAGAGTTGCTGCCCGATGGGAGACGGGGAGACTTTGGCAATGACTGATAGGCGGGATCCGTTGTGCTGGCTTTGGGCTTTAAGGGAGGAGTCCGCCGAGGGAGGTTGTACTCAGCAGTGGAAACACTGACAGAAAAACACAGTGACATCTTTTACTTGTATAAGGAAATGTTTTCTACTATGTAGAATCAAACAACAACAGTCATTGGGCAATTTTAAATACACATCATCATATTAGGTATTAGAGGAGTTCTGTTGTAATGCAGCAGAATGATTGAATGGTTGATTGTGTGACATCAAACTCACCTCTTTGGTGGGTCTCCTTTTTGAACTTTGACCCACTGCTCCACCTGAGCTAGTGTATTCTTTCTCTGCACGTGTTTTTCAGTGTCTTTCTGCGAAACAAAACCTCTCTGATAGATAAGATTCCCGTTTTGTTCTGGCAGCAGGGACACTTGGATTACAGTTTGTTGTCCATTCTTATGAGCGGCACCATCAACCGAGTCTGGAGAGAGTCTTTCTACTCTTTCCTCTGTGGCTGACTGACTGGGCCTCCCTTGGATCTCTAATCCATACCTCGCCTCATCTCCATGAGCCAGTCTGACACCATTACCCTGAGGTTCCTCTCTGTCTGTCCTGCGAAGGTTTTCTGGCTGAGATGAGTTCTGGTTGATGCGGACGTGGTTGGTTTGAGGGACTGCCTGCTGTGCAGCCTTCTCTGCTTTCTCCACCTCTCTGTAAAAAAGTGACAGCGGATGATAAAACAGTTAATATATTCTGCTAGTGTGGTAGTTACCTGATAGTTTGTGATGCTACACTTTATTCACTATCTTGTTTTACGTTTTTACTGCAGATTATGGTGAAGAATGGCGACGTTTTTGAAAAGAGGGATTAAAAAAAGCAATAAGAGGTGAATAAAAAACACAGTGGTCACTTAAATTGTTTTTAATGACCAGTCCTAATTCCATCCAGTTAATTTGCAAAGACACATAATCAGATGATCAGATAGCCTTTTGAATTATACTCTATGGTATAGGAAAGATCAGTGACCATAGGTAGCTAGTTTCAATTAAAAACTTTTTAAGACTAGTAATGTTTTGGTGGAGAATTCACAAACAGAAACTGAAATTATCTCTTCATACTACTGTAATATTTATTATCATTATATTTAATTTAATTCATTAGGTTCTACATTTGAATTCATAATCATCTCCCCCAGTTAAAGAAATAAAAATATATTTTTTCAATTTCTATAAAACACAAACTTGATGATTACTCATTCACAAAAAAAAAAAAAAAAGAATTTCAAAAGTATTGACTCACATTGGCCTCTAGGTGACATTGTTGCACAGGCTATTAAACCCCTGCAGTAAATCCAGCTGATTTGAAGATATCTAAATGCAGTTTACCACACATACAGTTGCCACACACTATCAGAATGTGTTGCAGACTATTTATGCCACCGACTGGGAATATTTTCACAATTTCAGAAGACATTATTTACACCAGCGTCATCTGTACATTGTGATTACTGCTGTAGACACATTCTGCAGTGGAGGTCTCGTGAGTATTACCTCAGCTGGCAGTGGCTACACTAAGCCTCATCTATATCAGAGCCAGATGCATGATGCCATAAACACACATAGACATAGATACACACACAATAACTGCAGAGATGTTGCTGCCCCAGAACAGACGGACAGGGCTGCGGAAGACTGTTGTTGAAATGAGGTCTGTGAAAGCAGGAAAAATGAGGAAATTTCTATTTTCAAACTAATATTAAAGCAGTTGCTTTAGCTGCTATAATTTTAAAACTGTAAGACAGAAAAACTGAAGAATTACCAGGCTATACAGCCGAATACCATGCAGCTATTCAACCAGGTTCTCTATATATCATCTCAAGGCTTATTTAGCTCAAAGAGACTGTTGTGCTTTATGGAAGTCGAGATGTTGGTACTAGTACACATCCAACTACGGTGAAAGGTGAATCTTACTCTGTAGAGCGAGACCAACCTCTTTATTGTGTGACTCTGCTGCATCAGTGCAGCCTGGTTCATGGCCCGGATCCAGCCATTCATGTCCTCCTGTGTGTCCGCACTAAAGTAATATGTCCGCATCCCGCAGTGTTCTGCCTGTGAGCCAATCACAGAGTTCTTATTGTAAATGTAGGAGCGCATTCCTGTGTGGCTCGCCTATCAAAGAGAAGGAGATTGAGAGACAGAGAAAAGGGACAGATGTGAGACCTTCCTCCTGAAAACAGGAAACAACCTGCCAGTGAGAAAACAACTTTGCTTTCCTCTGTACTGAGACTGACAACTGTCAACTCAGTGAGGTTCAAGTTAACAGCATCACTGAAAATAAGAAGTGGGAAGAAGCAAAGTGCTGCAGCAGAAACAATGTGAACAATGCGGCGTTACTGGCAAGAAAAGGCATAACACAGGTTATGTTTTCCAGCTGCTTTTGAGAAAAGCTCATTACAATCTCTTTAGCACACAGAAATTTGTCAGCAACTGCAGCAAACAACCGTACAGTAGCAAAGAAAAGGCAACTAAGAGCATCTGCCACCCCTATAGTTGAGATACATATAAACATTTATCACACAATACATATCAGCTTACCTTTTGTTATTTCTATACAGTGGTAAAGATCAGCTCTAAAAGCTTGAATGTACAACGTAGCCATTAAATCCTTCAAACTCCATGATGCACACAACCCGCAATACGAATATATCATACTTGCTCTGTGGTTTTGGCCTTTGAGCTCTTCGTTGGTTTACTGTAGGTGCTTGAGAGTCACAATACGAGCATACTAAGCAACATGGTTTATCAGTTATCAGTTATAATAAGGCACTTATATTCTGTATTCTGCAACTGTATAAAAATAATGCAAAAAGGGACAAATAACTGATGGCAACAAACATTCAAGGAAATGCAATGTGGAAAAAATGGCTGAGGCCCTGCTGTCCCACCTCTCCCATAGTTATGAGAATGTGATAGGTGATGTGCAGCTTGACAAGACAAATGCCAGAGCCACTGAACGTACAGTGTGTGTACATGAGAGAGATCCATTGGTAATATGAGTCTCATGCTCCACCAATTGATCACATTTCTAAAACTGACAATAGACTAATTTACTAAATATGCTGCTATGTGCTACTTGATGGTCCAGCACAAGACATTTAAATTTAACCATGAGTTTCAAATTAAAGTACCAACCTCCACCTTTACTTTGACAATTTATTGTGGACAACCTGTTCTACTTCCTGAGCCAAACTACAAATACAACTTAAGATTCCCTCTCTGGATGTGAAAAATTTTGCTGCTTTTAACCAATTTGCTGTTCAGTACAATAACAGCAGTAACAAAAGTGTTAGTGCCTCGATACTTAGTTTTAATGATAAAAGAAAAAACACACAGCTAATGGCGCTAGTATGAGCTCTGACATTGTCCATAGATGACTGCTGCCTTAGTCATGTCCATACATGGTGAGACTTCGATGCACATTTAGAAATGTGCATTCAGCAGCGAGAAGGATGATATGAAACCAGGGGAGCTAAGGATGGCAATCCACTGATGAGTGGAAAGTGAAACCAAATACCTATTCATGCAAGACAGGAAGCCTGTGTGATTCAGGATGGCCACCCGCAGAGAACAGTACTCACTCCGCCCGCGCACACACACCAGGTCACAATGGGAGGCAATTGACCAACAGGGAATGAGAGAAACACAGTCAGATGAGCAAAAAATAAGAGAACAGAAAACAAGAGGACGTTACAGCAGATCAGTGCTGACTCAGAACAGAAATGTCCCTGGCTATAGTCTTTTGACAGTCATCACAGAAGCAAAGATGAGTAAAAGTGAGAGAATCATGAGTTTACAATCAGATCACAGCTCACAGTTCTTTAAAGAAGCTAAAAATATACTCTTCAGTGTAAATATTTACTGCTATTACTAATTACTGTACTGACTCCAACCTATTCTCCTACTGTACTTCTCAGTGGGACTATCTATCTATCTATCTATCTATCTATCTATCTATCTATCTATCTATCTATCTATCTATCTATCTATCTATCTGTCTATCTATCTATCTATCTCTCTATCTATCTCAGGCCTACCTGATACTGTAATTGTAATACACCATAAAATGTCAGTAGCTCTAACAGCCTGGAACATCCGATTGTTGAACAACATCCGACACATGCTGAGCTTTTGTCATGCTTACTTAGCAGTGACTGAGAAGCACTTCAGATATAGGTAATGAAATCTCCTGTTTTTTTTATTATTTTTTTTTATGCATGGCGGCTCCAGGAAAGCTGAGAGGGGAATAAGGATCTCTTAAATAGAGTGGTGCAGCCTCTTTCACCTAATCTTACATATTCTCCCCTGCAGGTGCTGGAAGGAAGCAGTGAACAGGCTGAATGTATAATTAATATTCCCAGCAGAACAATTATACAAATTCCATTGTAAGTAATATGATCTTTAAAATGCAGCAGACCTTGTGTGTTCCCACACTGATGCACACTCACACTCAGACACGCATCTACAAACAGAATCCAAGAACAAAAAGCCCAAATACCAAAGAGCTGAAAGGACTGCGACAGAATACCATGGAGCTACAGTGGTGCATCAAACATTCAGGCACTATTGTTCTTTGCAGTAAGCTCTGTGTTTCCACAGAGGAGGAGCTAGATAACACTCCTGCTGTAACCAAACGACATAAATCCCTTTGCTGTACTGAGAATTCACAGAAGGAAGAAAAGAAAGAGACTTTGCAGCATGCGAGTAAAAGTTCTGCCACACATTTTCAAGTTAAAATGACACCATTACCAAAGGCTGGTTGACTGTTTCAGGTATAATAAGCAAGTTATGTGTCATTCATATTTCAGGGAAAGAACAAAGCTTGTGCGCCGTGAACATCATACTGAAGACTGCACTGCTGCAGCTTCTCCGGCACACTGGTGGGACTACCAAAGAACAGCAGAAAGGTTTTGTTGAATAAAATCAGCCAATGCTTGTGTCTGCTAAACTTGAAATGCAAATTCGAGGAGGATACAGATATAAAAACCAAGAGTTTTATGTTTTCTACAAAACTCCTTTGTTAAATTAACAGAATTAGTGGAACCTCTTAGTGTTTTGTTCAGTTATACTATAACACACTAAGCAGTACTGAATCTTTAAAATAAAATAAACTATAAACAGAAAACATATAAACTGAAACAAGAAGCATCTGATTGTACAATCATTATATCAAGTATACAATATGATGCACACTATCTACAAGTATTCCTAAAAAAGTGTAAAAAGTTTACACATTTTGCTAACTACACATGAAGATGCATGAAGACACAACTTCAGTGTTACCTTGAAAGCATATTTGCGGTTAATGTGGTCATCAGGCTCAACTGGTGCAATGACATAACTGGGCAGAGGGATGCTACCGAGCACTGTTTCCTCACGACTGTCTGTGAAACAAAAAAAACACACACATACACACACAGACACAGAATGTTGTTACAAGCATCCAGAACAACATCCTCTAGTTCGAATAAAATCTTTCACGATGTTTACAACTGGCTGCAGATTTATGAACAGCAGGTAAATGACTGAGATATAATTCATGGGTGACTCTTGTCTGGATGGGGCCATGTGGCAGCATGTGGCATGAGGTGGCATGTGGTCTAGAGGAGGTAGATGCTGTGGCAACACAAGCAAAGATTACATCCCATAGTAAAACACTCAAGTTAATGAGGAAGGAGAAGTGAGAGGAAGAGAAAGCCCAGGAGAGTAAGAGATAGAAGGATATGTCATATGTCTAATTACAGGCTGTTATTAATCAGGAAATGCATCTTCCTACAGAAGATCACCACAAGTTCATTTCACAGCCATGTTTATGTTTGTGTTTTCTGCTGAACTATGGCCAAGTGCACTTCTCATTGACTCACCTTTGTAGTAAAACAAGCAATAGTCTGACAAAACAAACCACTTCCGTTTCCACAGTCGCATTCCAGAGCTGTCCTGGAGGTGGACAGGGGACACACAGCGAGTTTAGAAATGCACCGAAGAACTTGAGTTAATTCACATTTTAATTAGAAAGTTCAGTTTGGGAATAGAAGGCTTATTAAAAAGAAGGGAATGGGGGTGTTTTTTTATGCATATCATTACAACAATAACGTAATTTAATTTCATGTGTTTCGTTTTGTGGTGCTGCACCCTCTACACTTATCTCAGTACTGTAGGTCTCTAACTGGGTTTGGATTGGAGGTCATGTTTTAAAAAAACATAGTGTGACAGTAACAGCTTGATGTACACTACTTAAACCAAGGTGGTTTATTAAATCAAATTTTAGGAAAACTGTTATAGTAGAAAGAACAGTTCATGTCCCTGGTGTCTAACCCCCTCCTGCTTGTTTTTCAGTTATCCTTGCCTTCCATTCCTACACATTGCTGATTACCTAGATCAGGTGTGCTTAGCCAATCAGAAGCTGCAAGGATGGCAGCAAAAACAAACTAGAGTTTATGTTGTTATGTTGCATAGATTCCAACAGTAATCCACTCTCTGACATAGATCTTTGCATGTCAACTATTTATTAAAATCAATAGCGTTTTGGGAATCAGTGAAATATCACATAACATAATATCACAATACTTCCACCACTACTCACCTGTTTATAGAGCCACCCTCTCACCACCACTGGGATGTTGAGGTTTCTTTTAATAGCCTGATCCCTCTTGCCAAAACTGTGTATTTTCCCTGTACTTCTGGAGCTCTGCAGAAAGCAAAGAAAAAACGAATTAGGTGATTATGTGAGGTTAGATACAGTAATGAATGGGGAGTAGTATTGTTTTGACTGTATCCCTACTCTCACAACAGAAACAAAAGTTTCAGAAATGTTTCCTTCTTTCCTGGAACTCATTTTATTGCCCATTATGTGAAGGGGAAATACCAACTTGCTATTTATACTCATATTTTTAGGCAGGGTCATTTTAGAAAGAGTAGTGAAAACTCTCTTTAAGTGGCTTTCAGTTGCTTTTCAGTAGCGATGTGAGGCTAATGTGGTGTGTTATCACTGTCCTTTGTTTCTGTGGTGTGTCCCATATTCAGTACAAAACATTTTTGCTGTGAAAATTTCCATTCTCCTACTGGAAACAACAGCAAGCCTTTAAAAAAATGCATTCTGTACACCGCACCCCTGTTCAGTCCCACAGGATGTGCATTTGAGTTTTAATATGCTAAAAAAAATGTTTTAGGATCAATTTGATTTGATGTTGAATGTTTAGTTCTTATAATAAAAATAACTAACACAAGTAAACATACTCGACATGACCAGCTGGACTGGAAAAAAAAAAAAAACTCACCTTCGACCCTGAAGTGGTATCTGCTGCTGCTGAGGTCACAGCCTTGGAAGACTCTGTGACCATGCTGGGGGATCTCTGATTGGCTGCTGACTTGGACATACGGGACTCTATCCTACAGTTGAACGGACAGCAGCAGAAGAAGGAGATCAGCAGCACATAATGAGAAACATCGGATAGGGATGTCCCTTTTGAAAATCCTCCAGACATGCAGTGAAACGGAGCACAGCCCTGCGCTGAGCTTTCACATATAAAGGATGTGACAGTTTCCTGACACCGCCACGCGACCTGTCACAGCCAATGGCTCGTTAGTGGACACCTTAGCGCTGGAAACTTTGTGTTCACTGACACCTGGCCTGACTCTCACCCGAGGGCATACAACTTATAGACAATAAGATGACAACCCCAAGCAAAAAAACAAACAAACAGAAGCTTCATCTGAAGACATACGCAGGCTTGAGCTCACACACATACACACATAACATCATTTTATTGTTACAATCAGAGAGATTGTCCAAACGTGATCGTGTCACTGACTGGTTAAACATGTTAGAACCGTTTTTAACAAGGTTCTTTTGGGCCTAAAGCAACTAGAGTACATACATAATATGGACATGACAGCTGATCTCAGAGAGTGCTGTGTCCCAAGCTATCCCCAGTGTGAATACGCTTACAGTAAAGTACACATGATATTGTGGTACATTCTTAAGAAGGATGTCTTTACGTGTGAGTCTTCAGTGCTGTATCTGTTTGTGTTATTACTGTTCACATTTTGTCCCCAACGTCGCGGTGGCCTATTTAGCTGTGACTCATCACTTATGAAATTAGAAATGATGCCAAATGTCGAAGTACAACAAAGGTATTATGATGAGTCAGACGAATGGGACAGTTTGAGGCGATTACAGCAAAATATCCCTAAGCACTAGTGAAGCGTCCTACACAAGAACAAATTAGAGGTTAGAATTAATTTAGCAGGAACTCATGATTAATGACCTATAAAAATCATACAAGCAATAATATTTCTATTTTGTAAATAAACCATATTGATTATTTTAAAAAAATGTAGGAAAAAAGACATTTATTTATAATATATTTGTTTTTAATTTATAAAAATGTATGTACATGTAACACAGTTAACTTCAGTATCCTGGGCCACTTACATCTTACAATGATATTGAATGAACTGAACTGTTATGGTAATTGCCTCTTTCTTTGTTACATAATGCCTTTCAAAGTGTTGCGTCACATATTTCAAATAGTTTCAACCTGCAGTAAAGAACAATGAGGAGAACAGTGAGGCAGCCGGCAGTGGACCTGTTCCTCTGCCAGACACTCCCAGAGCTTGATGTCACTCGAAGCTCAAACATTACAGATACCTCTGAGCATAAGCACATTTGGTGTGGGCTTGTACTTCACATTAAATAAAGTAGACATCAGAAATAAAGCCTTTATAATAATAATGTCAAGAGGAAAACACACAACATTAATGTTTACAACTAACGTGTGTACAATGTGAAAATTATATTAAAAGAAGAACTGATGTGCATAATGGAGCATTACAAGTAGACTGGTAGCCATTTTTTTCTCTAGTTATCACATCATATTCGCTTCCAGTTAGTTTTTTTCCCAGGCTAGGTCTCCAAAATATTTCTCACAAATTATAGTCAATGCTGATTAAGTGTTAACATTTAATTTTTGAACAAATTGGTACATCACACTCTACTGTCTTCAGATGATTACTACTGACTGTTTTAGCTCTGCTAAGTCAATTAAAAACCCAAGAATGGGTGCAACAAGGTAGCAACAATGTGATTCTAGTGTGGCCTGGCCTTTGCAATACCAACACCACTGTTAACAAAAGCCAGAATGGTAGCTGAACCTCTGCACCATTTTTAACCCTCATCATCAGCCACATAACTGACATGCAACTGCAACATGCAACTACTTAGGAGAACCTCCTCTTTCCTGATTGCAGGACTGCTCTTATAGTGCAAAACAATGTGTGACCTATCTCTTTGACACCATGGCAACTAGCCCCTCCTGTTGTTTTGCAAGAGGTTAAAAGCAGCACTGACCCTCTTGCTTTTTCCTGCTGTGTCTCACACTGCACTGAAGCTTAAGACTAAAGCAAGAAAAAAATCTGCTAGAACAAAGGGAAAAGAGGGATATTATAGTGGAACAAAGCTTACAGTATCTGCACTCATGGGCTGGACTACAGCCAGCATTTTTCAGGATATTTGTGTCATAAGGGGACTGCCGGACTTATGTTTTATGTGAAGCTTACACACTGTTTACCACCACTGTCATTGGAACAGTTCCTGGGAAATTTGTTGCAGCATGTGGAGGGGAGGAGCAATATTTCACATCAAGAAGTGTAGATGAGAGAAAGACATACAGTTGAGTTTCTCCTAATTCTTCTTGCTGCAAAACATGGCGGGCATATCTGACATTTTTAAAGGCAATGCATGTATGATCATCTATAACAAGGGGGTCAACAGGGTTTTCTAAAGCTCTCCTTCCTACTTTGTCCTCAACACCACACGGGTCTCCAGGAAAAACAGTTTGGTATTCTTTACTAAGAGAGTTTGTGATTCATAAACCACCTCCTATCCAGAAACCATTATAAGCCCATAACAACACCACGTCTGTGCACAGGACGTTCTACAGTCACAGTCATGCCTGCATCAAACACATTCAATACTAAAACAGCATCCTGGCTGTCACACTCTAGGCTCAAGTCTTCAACAGGATTTTCAACAGAATAGGGTGGAAAAGTGAGGCACAAAAACTGGAAATGAAGTAAATATAAGTAGGTGCAGAAGAAAGACGGAAATAGCTTTAAAGGGCAGTCCTCCAATTTTACACAAGGGTGAGCCCCCAGTCTGTGAAAACAGTTGTATAATATCTTCTGTGGCGCTTGAGGGAGCTTTCTAAAGGCTGAGAGAATAAATGTGAAATGTCATCAGGATTTCCTCTGCTTCACCGTGAGACTTGTGATTTTAAACAGGAAAGTTTAACGGAAGATGCCTTTTGTAGTGTAATATAATAAGTGTAATATTAAATCACAGTGTGGTTAGGCATAAATGCAAGAGTTAAATAGGTCTAACTAAACTTTGCGGAATGAACCTACACCACAAAACCTGCCAAATATTACTTATTTTATGACAGAGCTTAAACTACTGTACCAGTGCGTGAATAATGGAGCATTATGTGGTATCATTCCACTGCATTACACAAGTGAGTGATGCAGTTCTTAAACTGAAGCTCAAACTCTTGTACAGGTATCAGTCCACCTTACTCCTGTAAGCTATATACACACACATATGTATATCCAAAAATAAGCTTTTTCTCTTAGCCTACGAGCTAGGGGCACCTGCTGCAGTTTAACTGTTTTGCCAATTAGATGTCATGTTGTTGTGGGGTGGGAATAAAACTCACTCTATTTTTACTACAGCGAGCTTTAAGAGATTAAGATTGGCATTTCAAAATACCATAGTCATCCCTATATTGTTGGAACTATGCAAGTGAGGCAGCTATAGCTTTAAAGCTCCTTGATTGTATACAAATCAATGGCTCAACAGAACTGAACTAGGGATAATGAACATGAATGACAGTGGAGGATGTAGATTAACCACAATGAGTTTTGCATTGCTTCCGCAGAACAGCTTTAATCACTGAGAACTTAACACTTAACGCTTAAAATGCTTCTGCTTGCAGCGGAGTCTTTGCTATGAATACACCAGTCAGCTGTCACAGTAGTACAGTTAGTTAATGAATGCTCATTCCTACTGCGTGACCTTGAACTAACCTCTATGTGTTCAAGCCTGTGATACGCTCACTCACCTGTCTTGCAGTGTGTATTCTGTGTTTTCGGGGGAAATCTGTCCAGTCACAGGGTGCCGAAATGATGTGGCCCTTAGGTTGTGGCTGCAGGACAGAGGGAGAGGGAGAGAAAACACAGAGGGAGTTAACAAAATGAGCATCAACTCATTAATCAGATTCCTGCTTTATCATGTTTTTCTATACTTCTGTTTGGCTGCTGGTCGAGGTTACATCCAAACCACATCAAGTTTCTAAGCTTACAATGATTCCTCAGTCAGCAGTAAAAAATCTATGGTAGCACTGCAGCCAGGTCAGGAACCGCAGCTCATATTCTTTTACACAAAATGTGGAGCTCAGCACTCGCCCTCATCCAGCTCACCAGGCTGTATTGATTTCAATTAGACAAGACCATTCATTGCTTTAACTAGAGCATAAATGCATGTAACTGTCACTGGATAGAAAGAATAAGAAAAGGGCGATTGGTCAGGGGTGCTGGTATTGAGAGCATTGAAATATTTTGCCATGCCTCTTGTTTTTCTTGTCTATTTTATATTTATATGTAACCAGATATGACAGGATTTGGACTATTGACTTTGATTTTACAGTTTTCGATAAAACAAAATCTTACATCAATCCATTCATAAACTGCTGATCACTGGGTCTAAGCAAACTTTGATCTAACACATTGATGACACTTTTTATGATTTATAAAAAAACGATTAAATCACTTTTTCATCACTCATGTATTTATATATTTTTATAATTCCCAACTCATACAATAGATATGTATGAGACTCTTTACCCCATTCAGTGTAGAAGAGAAACTAGGGCAAACGACTGGGGGGGATCATGTAGAGAACTTCAATATTATGCTTTCAAGTCTGGATTTTATTCCCTCTGACCCTCTCTTATCTTTTAAGCATCACCATCATACACAGTTTAATACAGCCAAAAAAAAACAAAAAAAAAACAAATTACACTATTTTCCCAGAGGCTGGAAAATACGATGCACAAGCATCCAATAAAAACAGAGTAAATACTGCTGTGCAGAGGTTAAATAAACATGCTGCTTTTTCATGAACACATGGCACAAACAGCCGAGATAAACACAATTCTTTCCTTCACTAAAGGGTGAATAAATGACCGAATATCGACCCGACCAGTAAGGGATGAATCACCTAAAGGACAGCTGCAAAGCCTCTGCGTTATGAAGGTGCAAAATTATTAAACAAAAAGCAGAAAACAAACTACAAAGTAGACGCAGCATGCAGCAAAGGGAGCAGAGTGGAAAGATTTATGAGTTGACATTTCAGAAAAGTTCAGAGGGTGCACTGACCAGGAATGATGCTGAGCAATACTGCACACACAAACAACGTCGCACCAAAGATAAACACTATATAAAGCTGCCACTTTTGTTCATGCATGTATTCACACACATACACACACAGGCATATAGACACGGGCTCGAATGCGCTTGTTCCTCGTAACAATCCATAATTTGCCAAGCACATACAGCACTGCACCAGCTTCCCCTGTTAATTACGAATGTGCATTGTTTGAGGCTTTTGTTTTAGCTGCATTACTTCTGAACTATTTGTCATGGAATTTGCAGCATCCCCAGTTAGTATACAAACACTGCAGCACAGCACGTCTATTTGTTTGCTGAAAACGAGCTTCCATCAACACTTATGACAACACTGTCCCAAAAGAAAAGTTCAACTCACAGAGAAACTTAAAAAGAAAGAGTTACGTGTGGATTTAAGACTCTACCCAACTTTTTTTACTATAACTATATGAAATATATACATTAATAAATCAAATTATTGGTTTATTGCTGAAACAGGCTTATTCATTAATACAAAAACTGATCAAAACTTCAGTACATGTCAATAAAGCTTTGGTAAACAACACTACAGTATTGTAGACTCCAAAGTCAGGCACAGCCTCACACCTCTACTATGTTACCGGGTTGCAAAACACAAACAACCAGGTCAAGAGTTTCTGCTTCCATCAGGCCAGATAAAGAAGAGAAAGAATGAGAGGTATGTCTCCTTGAGAGACTCAAGAGGGCATTTCTCAATGCAGCAGTGTTGACGTGTACAGTGCAGTGTTACCACAATGTAAACAGACCGGGTTCAAACCTAGCTGTGAAAAGAAGCTTGTGTCAGTTAGAAACTAACAAATGTTGATCTAAAGAAGGCAAAACCGTGAACAAGGATGAACTGATTTCAGCAAAAACCTTTCAGTGGGAACTGTGTAGACACAGCAGCACACATCATAGGAGCAATAAGCTTTTCTTGTAAGAACGAGAGTTTACAATTCAGCAACAAAGCAAGAGGTTCAGGGTAATACCTGTCCAGCACTAAGGGCTAAGGCTTGAAAAAACGATCTGTGGTTTGTGAACCTCTTTCTCTTTTCTAACACACACAAAGTGCTCAAGAACACATCAAATACAACATCCGCATACAGTTTTCACTCCTGTATGTATTTACATCCCTCTCCTCTAGGAAAAAAAGGACACTGTAAAACTGAATACTCACTACTTACTCAGGTCTCTCTCTACTTCTGCTCATCACTGACTATGCTCTGTAGTATCATGCACACAGTGGAGACAGCCTCACCTGCTGGGAGAGAGTGAATCCTTGTGAATCAGCTGTTAGATTCACTGTGGTGCTGCAGGTCACGGAAATCCTGTCTGCATTATCATGTCAGGTGGAAGATGCAGGGAGGGTCTCTCATAGCAGCTGGCATCTGCAAATAGCAGAGTAGAGTAGAGCCAGCAGGATGAGGGCAGGAGGGGGAGCTCTCACTTTCACCCACCCAAGCATGCTAAGAGTTTCGTCCCACACTTGCTGAGTGGATGGTGGAGATCTTACTCCCTCCCATGAAGGGAATACATCCACTGCTCATCAGATCCTCCTCCCTCTGCATTTTCTGCTTTCCCCTCATGTTTTTCCAGAAATATTTCTCTTTCAAGGAAAAAGTAAGTTTTTGTACAGGGTCTGATTTATTGCTGCATTACTGCAGTTGTTTTACAGACTTCCATCTGTGCTGTCAAAACGCATTCGATATTGTTCAAATATGCATGTTTGATGGGTTTTGACTAGTGTTCTCACACAAGTATACTGGTTGGTTTAAGCAACAGCATTGCAGCGGAGGTAATGAAACATGCCATCAATCTTGTTTTTCTCAGTCAGAAAGAGTAAGTACATTATTTTACCGGCCAAGTCAGCCTCATTCTATAATATTTATAGCAATGGAGAGTGTTACTGAATCAGACTTGGAGAATCCACACCAGCTTTTGCTAAAAATCTGCTGTGCTGCTACGGCATCATTTTAGGCTGGTGTTCCTACTTCAATACAAAACAAACAAGAAACTCAAACCAAAAACCAAAAATAGATAACCTCTCAAAGTTCTTGGGCCCCTTCAAGAGCGCATTAGCATCCGTGTTTGAAACACTAGTTTAACGATAATAATGACCTTTGACCTACACTAAGAGAGAATTGGATCTAATCCTGAGGAATGCAAAAACCAAGGGAGCAGGTGAAAGCAACATACACCAGCCATGTGGTAAATACTGAACCGACTATAGAGGTCCAACTATAGAGGTCTGAGTTTGTTCCAGTGTTTTGCCCTAGACATTTTTTAATATCTTTTTTTTATTCACTGTCAACTGTCTTAATTCATATGCCTTCAAACAATATCAAATTTAAAGTTATATAACCCATAGAGAAGTACCTTAGCTGTAACCCGAACGGCAAGCAATTACTTCCAGTGCTAGAGATACAGATAAGAAGAGCCTCTTGTCTCTCTTCATGCAGTTTTCATAATAAGCATCACAGCATCAATGTGATGTCTGAAATCTCAAGCAGGAGGAATCGATGGCAAATGAGAGCACCTCTTATTTCTGTTGTTCTTCACCTTACTTCATGCACCATTTTTAATCAGTTATGTACATTTTGAGTTGACTGCTAAGATTTCTAGTGACTGATGATGAAGATAAATATGTGATAATCAAAATGATGAATGTTGCAGCTGAACAGGAACTCACCTCTGAAACTAGTGCGATATAGTAAATGTCATCTAGTACCCTGCATTTGGTCTTACAGTACATTGTAGCTCTGAGTGAAGTGACACACAGATCAATGTTGTGCAATTCTACTAATCACCACAAAACACAGAGCAGCAATCATTTAAGTTAGATCGGCTGCTGACTTCATTTCCAGACCAATTCAATTAGCTGTAGACAATTTATCACTGATATCATTAAGTTATTAGTGTGAAGATGATATTCGTCTGTAGAATCCAAAGAATAAGATACATTTTTAAAAAAGGCTGCAGGCATAAACACATGATAGGTCAAATGAGGTGCTATGAACCGATACTGAACCCTATAATGACGGTAATTTGTGTGTGTACGACAGCCTACCCAGGACCCAGGTAGTGTGACAGAGTGTGACAGGACATTACATTCTGTGAGAGACAGATATCATGGAGCTCCAAACACTCTGCAGCATCCCAGGCCTAGCACGCAAAATTAATTAAACCCTAATAACAGTGGTTTGTGCACAGCATCCAGACACAGTGAGCCATTAAGGAGATAAGCAGTCTGCAGCAAGATTTTCACATGTCGACTGACCTTTATCGGTTTCATAGCAGAGCAGTTCGGCAGCCTCGCTCAGCTTCATTTCTCTGACATTTCTGGAAATGATCGAGACAGCCTCTCCAAGGAGTTATTGGGAGATTTCCCTGTCATTCTGTATGGAAATTAGGGGAGCCAACCAAACACACTGGCTGTTCCCTGTCATTGAACACATTGACTGCTATCATTATAATCTTTATCGTTTACAAGTGCAGAAACTCCAAGCTAAGTATATTACATTAAGTACAACACAGTTGGAGAACAGTTGGGCCTCTGCATGCTCGTACAGTTAACTAAAACAGTATCAATGAAACAGGAAGAAAAACTGGTGCAAACTCTGCTTTTATGGAGCTTGCAGTCCAACAAACCACTCAAGCAGCACTGGGAAAAAACAGACTCAAACAGGCCCAATGCAGAACAGAAGCAGGTGCAAAGACTTGCCAGTGCCTGAACCAGTGTCAAACAGAGGGTTTGGCAGAAATTGAAAGAGCTGTCACCTTATTAGTATTCAACAAGCACACACTGACACAGCACATTTCAGTTTAGTCACAATGGTCCTTTAGGCCACGCTGTACTAGAACATAAGCAAAGCAACAACTAATGGCATTGCAGTGAATGCAAGAAAAGGTCTGTGTTGGTTCAATAATAAAGACTTAGTATGCAAGGAAAGGCTCCTCAGTCCAATTCTGAGCAAAACAAAAACACTGCTCTGAGTGAATATGTAGATATCGCTCTTCCTTCTTTGCCCATCAGCTACATCTCATTTCAATCCTGCTCAGTAGGAAATTATGTTTTCACACTCAAAAGCTCATATCAATACATTGTACACATGGACATTTGGTTCTTGGTTGTATGATTATAAACTGACCTATAACCTGAAATCATTAATACAAATACCTGCAGCCACTGACAAAATTAGTGAAGGATCAATACATACAGGACTGTGGGCAGTACCTTTACCCATTGGCACACATTTAGCTCAACTGATTAATATTTATAAAGGGTGATTTAAAGTAACTGATCAAATGAACTGTGGTTTTATAATGCCTCCAACCATGACTATAATATGACTTCCAAAAGCACTTATCTTTGCGATCAATAATGACAGGGATATGCTACAACAGAAAAAAAAATCTTTTCTGCAGCAAGCATTACTCTGGAGTTTAAATCAATAGAGGGTCCCTGCAGCCTCATGTCAATATTTAACACAGGTAGATTTATCCTGCACCTTACTCACTGAATAATGATGACCCAGGGCAACCAGATGTCAACTTTATTCCATCTTTTCATTTGTGATGTCAAGAATGATCAGAATCTGAAAAGTGTGAAGGTTTGATACCTAATCTACAATAAAATGGGGTCAGCGTAAATGACAGCTTCACTGGTTCTCAATGCAACATTAGTGAAATTCCCCTTTATTAACACCAACCTATCAATCGGTTTAGTTCTGAGAAACCAACCTGCAGCAGTTTCCTGCTCAGTTGTGACCAAATATTACTCAAAGAAATATGACTATAGACCCCAGCAGACAGTGCGTGAGACCCTCTTTTAGTCAATAGTAGATATGTGACAAATGCAGTCTCTATTGCAACTCTGCATTTAAAATCAACCTTACTGATGTATTTTATCCACACACAAAAAATATTTTTTGGGCACGAAAAAGCTGCAAGATAGACAACTTTGCAAAGCAATTATCTTTTACCAAAACAATGCATCAATGCATCACATACCTGACAGTGCACAAGAGATGAGAAGTAGTTTTCACAGCCCACGCGAGGATGCCATTAGTCTAAGCTGCAACCCGTATTTTGCAGTGGATCCTATCAGTGGAGTTCCAAATTATCCCATAAACAGACCATCCTAAAATGTGTAATAGGTCAGACTAAGTGATGTGCTGACAGAAAACTAATCAAACCTTTACTCTAGCCAACTCTGAACCTAATGAAATGAGAATAGCCAATGCCTCTTTTCTTTCCTGCCAGCGTTACTTTCACTGTGATCAGCACATCACTAGAAGAGCTTGAGGAGACCATGAGCCACTTACCTCAGGAAACCACAGCTTAATGAGAAGAAGCACACTGACCCCTGACCTCTGTTCTCTAACCTCTGTAGGTCATAGGGAGATGTAGATAAATGAGCCAAACTAAAAGGGGGAATTTGAGCATGAAAGATGAAGCATGGATAAGTCATCACAGTGTACACGGCCGTCTAGTGAAAACAGCACGTCAGCACTCAGCAGGACACCAGCAACAGTGTCACGTCCTCTCTGTGCTCACAGGATCTGTTCGGCTGGAGGACTGATTTACAGCCAGAAAAAAAAGTGTTCACAATATTCCCTTTTTTTAAGATCTACTAGTGTATATGGGACATGGAAGGAAAAAATACGTTAAACATCCAAAATTGGACGAGTGTACGTTTGATGAACTGCTTGAGAGCTATGATGATACTACATATAAATTGTGATAGGTTATCTTTGATTTTAGATGAGCCTCCATCCTCCCATTTGGCAATGGCACACTCATGGCTTTCCCATGCTCGCACAGCTCTACTCTTTGATGGACAAGCAGAAAGAAAGACACTCTGGCTCATTCTTTTCTACTCTAGAAGATTTCCTGAGTGAAACTGAGTCTGAGATGTTGCTGCAATCTTCTTTATTCAGGACGGCTAATACACAGTCGCTGTTTGACAGTCTGAAGAGTTCTAGTCATCGACCCCTTAAACTGTTAAATTCACTCAGATTAATTAAAGTGTTACATATCATACCTAATCCGATATGTAATCTAATCTTTGCCTGTGGCTAAAAAACACTGAACTAGAGCATCTGCTTCTGTGTTGCATAGTGTGTCCCAGTAGCTAAAGGCAAAGTCCAACCCACATTGCAAAGCCAAACACAGCTAAACGTTTAGCCTTAGCTGCGCAATGTAGGACAGAAGGGGATGTGAAGTGCAAGGGAATGTTAAAGCTGAAAATCTCAGGCGGGAGAGGGTATGGATACAGCTGTGGGCAGGAGGGAACTGAGATAGGCCAGTGGCAATGATGTGCAGCCGCGCTGATAATGTGTTGATGGTGCTGCCATCTGTAACTTGAAAACACTAAACCACCAAGAGACGTTGTGTAATAACAACAACAAAAGCACAACTAAATCTTAAAATGTGAAATATTGTAAATCACATCTAATGGCAATTATATACATTTTAACAATCACACCAATGAAAATCCCACATTTGGTGTGAAATGGTGCTCACTGATTAAACTTTTATTACATCCCCATGAAAGAGACTTAAGGAGTAATTCATTTGAATGTGACCGATTCACCCTCGAATCCCTTCAGGGAGCTCCACCCATGTGTACAAGGCTTAACTATAGCGAAATGATCATCACACTGTCAGCAGAACAGAAAGAAATAATATTAAAGAGCCTGAGGTTACAGAAAGAATCAGACAAGATAACACTCCTTCTTTTCCACATCCTCATCCACAAGCTTCCAAGAATTTGGTCTTTTCTGGTCCCAAAAGAGTCCGACCAGATTGAAAGATATAATTCCTCCAAGGTCAAAGACATCCTGTACACACCCCATATGTCCATTTAATTTCATCCAAAACACACACCACCACATATCAATGACAGCAGATGTTTTTAAAACGAATGAAGTAACTAATCTAAGTCAGGGGGAAATTGTTTGAAGCAAAGTGCCATTAGAAGAAATGACTGTCTTATAAGACATAAAATTCAGATAGTGGAGAAAACACACATACAGTAACACTTCAAAATGGCCCTATGCCATGCAATTAAGGGAAACATACAATAGAAAAGTACTATGTTACTATGCAGACAGCAGTGATCATGAGAAGATCACACTTTTTTCATCTTGTCTCTGGACTGATGATAAATACAGAGCAGAAGTTTAAAGTCGAGCTCCAGTGACCTTGTCAGATATCAAGATTATTTACCATTCAAACACACACATTTAGAAAGCAGGATGAGATTAAATGTTTCCCAAACATCTCTCCAAAGCAGAATTATGAGAGTAGTGGAGAAGAGGATGAGACCAGGATTCACTCTGTCTTCCTGTAGAGTAAAATTCACTCTACATTACATTTTCACTCATAATGAAATACTGCATTTGTCATTGACCTTCATCCAAAGAACACTGACAGACTGTCACAGCATCCTCCCTATGATAAAACTGATTCTGCATTCCTAATGGAGATGGCGCATCACTGCACAGGCTCTCAGCAAGCTTTCTAAAAGATGCATGTGTACATCCATGTTAAGTGCCTACTTATGCTGCTGGTTATGGCTCAACAGACAGTTTATAGCAAGGCGGCTTGTGTTGAACTCTGCAGTGATTTTGCAGCAGATGCCAGGTGGAGGTGACAGCTTTAGAGTTACACAATAAATGACTCTCAGCGATGCTCAGGATGTGGAGTTGAGAGACGTATAGTAAGTTTTTCTTTTCTGATCAAAGATAATGCTCGTCCTAGTCACAAGTGCTAAGACCATTTAACAGAAATGCAACTTATCTTATCCTTCTTGTCTAAGCATTGTGCAACAGAAAGGCAGTCAACTAGACAATGCACCAGCACCTAAGTAGGCAGTTGTTTCACTTATCACTTATCCTTCATCTTTATTACTATTAATCCAGACAGACATAACACATGGAACAAGTATATTAGCCCAAAGATGGCTTACCTGTATGTTCTCAGTGCAAGCACCATGCAGCAGCTGTCATCAATCATTTTCCTTCGTCTTAATAGTTCAAAGCGCCTCCTGCTTCCTAATAATATATACTACCAAATTAATGACCTGCAGCCCAACTGATTCTGCCAAAGGAACACTGTCTATCATACTGCACACACATCCTCCAAAGCGCACACACAAACACAAATTGCATATGTTTTTGCTTAGATTATCTGTCTGATCTCTAAGCCCCATAATCCCTCAACATCAAAAATAAATCAAACTTCACGAAAAAACTCCTATTCACAGACAGTTCTGACAAACATAGTCAGGCAATCTTTGAGGCCATCCCAATGTTTGAACAAGAAATGATATGACTAGGGCAGATTTTCCAGTTTACCTTTGACCAGTTCTTACCTAATCCCTAGTTTATCTAATATGACCTGTGTGAATGATAGCTGTATTAAATATGTCCCATTTCTGCTAGATGACAAAATACAGTAGTTCATGGAACTGGGTAGGTAAGCAGGCAGATGATCATATTTGTGACTGTGTTTGAAAAAAAAAAAGCTGCAGATGGGTTGACTAATGAGACCTAGCACACAGATGAACACAGCAGAGCAGTTTATTTACGTTATGTTTTTTACATGAACACCTCTGTAAGACCTGTATGTCAGTAAAATTATGCTCAGCAAGCCCAAACACAACTTTTCTCATCTACAGTATCGCTTCTTTAATATAATATAATTATTAGGTTATTAATTAGGGGGGATGTATCCCTGGAGTGGAAGTATGTTTTGACACAGTGTCTTCATGTGGTTCTTCCTTTTAACATCTGCCCTTCACAATGTAGAGAAACTAAAAATGGAGTTGGATTTCATTGTATCCTTAAGGATTACATTATGTGAACCAGGGTAATCCCCGTTTCATAAAAGGCAGGTCACTTGCCAACACTTCTCTCCAAAAGCACAAGAGCAGATGAGCAGCCACTGGATCCGCTAACAATCGGATTCATGCTGTGAAACATGTCTAAATCCCAAACACAGTCACGTCATGTTAGAGGCATTATTATGTCATTCCAACTATTCCTACGCAAAATCCTCATATTCCCATATACACACAAGCTGCCACACACATAAAAACAAGCATTTGTTTTAACACCAGGGGGCTTCTGTCAGCAAGAAGATGACAGTTTATCAAATTATCCCACTTCTGAAAATGCACTGTAAGGATCTGTAAGAGACAAACATATTGTTCATACCTTTGCTTACATCAAATGACTCTTCTGCATAATGTAGAGCGGCAAATGATAAAGTCATCACATTTAAGTAGCAATAAAGAAGCTACTGTATGAGAGAAATGTGATTAGTCTGGTAAAATCTGCTGCAGACACACTTGGCCCACAGGGTGTCCCAGCTTGTATAGCGCAGCATACTTTGCTGCAGCAGACTAGTCTTTACAGCAGTGTTTGCCTTGGTGTGTACAACGTGTTATCAGCAGGGCAAAACACAGAAACACAGAAGAATTGTTTGAGTGATGACTATGATTAGCAAATGCCTCCTCTATCACTCACAATACAGAATATACGTGTAATATTTACTCTCCCTCTGCTTACTGTGTCCAGACTGGCTCCAGCCTTGAAAGGGGCCACACTACTGCAGTTCTCATTACAGAATCTGTGCAGACACATGCCGCAGAGAAAAAAAGCAGCCACTCAACACACTCCCACTGGGGAGTTACATTACAGTGATACACAGGGTAAAGACAACACAGCAACTCCATGTCTGCACTGTTCGGTGGCAATAAACAACACAGAGGCACGAAAAAGAGCCCAAAAAAACGCAAGCATTTACTACAGGAGGATTTTTTAAATGTCGTAAAACTTGTTGTTCTTGCAGTGTGGATGTGCTAATGTCCACACACAGAGCTATCAGCAGGTTTCTTTCTATTTCTATATAAGTATCTAAAGTGTTACTTGCTGCCATTTTCATATACATTAGATAAAAATAAAATGTATGGTAACATAATACATAGTGTTACAAAAATCCAATACAGATCTAAAAATGGAGTTAAAGTCCACTCCAGTGTGTCCCTCTTGGTTGACAAAGCACAAAGACTATCATATTATCATTTTATAGAGGAAATTAAACAGATGGATTAAATGAATTAGGTGAGGTTCCACTTGGCTGGCAGAGGGTAAATAAATTTAGAGCCTATTTTTAGAGCTTGTAGAGACTTAGTAGGCCTATTAAGTCAGGCATCAGTGGAGGAAGGTAGGCCACATCTGGTGCACGGCTCTAAAGCTAACCGGCCTGCAGGACTGAGAGCTTAGCAGAGCAGTCCCCTTCCACTCATGAAGGTTGAACTAAATCACAATCGAGGGAATTTAAAAGGTCATGATCTTCATACGGAGAGAACATACTCCCTTTTCAAATACCTCAACCCTCTGTTAGGTATCATCATTAAGTCTATTCTTAGAAGTATTCGATCTCCCTGGAAATGTGCAGAATGTCTGTGGTTAAGGAGAGGTCCCCTCCTTACTCTGATCCAGTCTCTCCTCTGTCCATGAATATTCTGTCTCCTGCACCAATTTTAGGTCTAGTTTTTCAGACTCAAGTGGTCCAGCCATTAAAACCCACACTTAACAAAGATATGACCTCTGTACCATCCATGCATACTAATAAAGAGCTGTGGCTTTTGGCCACATTTCACCCCGTTGCCAAGGGATTAAACAGGAAGGATGAACTAACCTGGGTGTGACTGGGCTGTACTCAACATTACTGGAACCGACTGGGTGGAGGAAACATAAAATCAGCTGTTATCAACCACCTTGAGTAGAACCAGAGTTCTTATTATACTATTAAAAACAGACAACCACACTAAACATTATCACCGATGTTAGTTTAAAGTGAACTATATCCTGCAATGGCTCAGATCTGTCACCCTCTGTTATCTGATGCCCACAGGTGAAATTTTGCTGCCTGGTGTTAACAACTCATTGCTTCTGTGGGTGACAGCATAGCAGGAGGGCTCACCAATGAGGAAGCACACGGAAATGACAAAGAGGCTAAGTAACCTGACATGGAGACCCAGATAGAATAATAACAAGCTGATGTTTTATGTTTTGCATGTATCAGTGAATGGTTAGATCTCATTGCTTAAAGTCAAACAAATAAATAACACACACACAATTTAAAAGTACAACTATTTTCATATGTGGAACTCTATAACATGAGCGGATATGCCAAGAGTCTGATATGTGTTTATATGTCTTTGGACTGTGTATGGGTTAAGTTCTACGGATTTAGAAGAAAATCCATGTAAACATGTACATTCCTGCCTCAAACTTTCACTCCGGTCCAACTTACAGGGGCATCCCACATTAATCATGCATATATAATCTGCCTGATCAGTTCTGCTGACATCAACACAGCGGTCAATGACCTGTGATCATGAGGCACTGCAGTGAGTATCTGTCTCTCTTTCTCCCTCTCTGTCTTCTCATTCCAGTAAAGACCGCTCCAATAATACATATTGATATACAGTATATACCAACCATTTCCTAAAAGAGAAGCAAAAGGATAAAGACAAAGCAGCTTGTTGCCTTTTCTGGCACAAAAGCGAAACAAAGGCACTTTCCAACATGCAAGTTTAAATTCTCCTGCCTGCACAAACACTTAACAGCATGCAATCTGAAGCACTTTATCTCCTGCAGCTGCTGGAGAGCTTTAGCAGACACACCACCTGAGTAGCTATGTAGCATTGCAATTGCACATACTTTATGTGCTTAGAGAGGGGCTCGGATACACACCTGTGAGTCGCCTGATACACTGGCTGCCTCTTGTAAGGGACGCGTAGGGCTGACTGTCCTGGTTGGCCCAACATGTTAGCCGCAGGTCTGTGATTTGCTGTGCAGTGCTCTTCTCAGTGGTGGTTCTGTGTGTGTGTATACGCTTCTCAGCTGTTAGTGCTGCTGTTGCTGACGTCCTCTGCTGAGCACTGTGGCGTCAATTCATTCAAAACCTCCTCTTTCCCGCCTCTCCTGTGTTGGGCTGAGGTGGTGCTAAAAATACATGCAATCACTGGACTGTCCCTTGTCGCTGAGAGTTATGGGCATCATTAAGGCCGGTCAACAACCATCATCTACGATAAATAAAAGCACAGGCAGATTGCCTTAACCAATACCCATATAATCTTATTCTCCTCTCTAACATTTCCTCCTCGACGTGGTACTGTTTTTCTCCTCACCTCTTCTCTAATGCTCCACAGCAGATCTCTGCCATCAGTGTATTTCCCTTAACCGGACGCTCCCTCTGCTCTATTCCCTCTGCAGTCATGCAGGCACACAGCATGCACAGCAAGCAAGAACAGCAAACTCAGGAGTGAGCAGTGAGAAGGAGGAAACACAGTAGTGACTATGGAAAAAAGATAAGGTGAAGTTTTAGAGAGAAAGGGACAGAAGGTCACTGTAGCTTTAACATGGAATGCTATGGTAGATAGTTGTATGAAGTAGATCATTATGACATGATATGATTTTCAGCTCTTACATGTTCACTACACATTCTACTGTAGCACATCAACAACATGTCATCTAAAAAATGTAGTAATTTTACCGTGCAGGATAAATTAAATGAAGGGGAGAGAATGTGAACTGCAGATGAGATGAGAAATAGAAGTGAAGACCGGGCTTTGACCCAACAGCTGAATAGAATGATGTCTCCTATCAACTAATAAAGAGAGGGGGTGTGCACATGAAAAATGTTTTCTGCAGCATCTGAGGACTCAGGAAGTCAACTCACACATTAATCTCACATTAGCTGCACATGCACACACACACACACACACACACACACAGAGGTGCAGGTATTGTATCCAGCTGCACCTCTTTCTTTTCCCATGAGTTTTATCCTCTGCTGCTCTTTCCCATCCATCTATGTACACTCTCCTTTACATCTCGTTAGCACACCCCAGGAGTCAAAGGCACTCCCACTGCAAGTAAAGACCTTTTCAGTGCTGTGAAGATCAGAATGAATTGTTCAGAATTGTTCATCAGGCCTCTCCTTCACTGACTGCAACATGCACATGATTTAAAAGTAACAACGATGAACCACCAAAATGCCAGAAATATTGAATAACAAAATTAAATATATATAATAAATATTTGTAAAAACTTGTGTATTTTTATTTCTTTATGATAGACGCATATTGCCTTTACTTCCGCATACTAGTTACTAGTACTATAAAAGCTATAACAGTCCAATAACATGTATATGAAACTATAAATCTGGCAGAGGGGACGTCACTTTCAAAGATTAAACAACATAGACTCCATTTGGAAAACAGGACATTTTTATATTTTCCCCCCATCAACCATGGTTGATGTCAATATAAATAAGCCATGGATCTCTTTCTCTTCTCCTCTACTCAGCATATTCTCAGTATCTTCAGCTTGCCTCCTCTCAGTCATGCACATCACTACATTGCCACTTACCGCGGATGTAGATGCAGAAAGAAATTCAAATGTCCAAATCTTTCCTTATTCTGAAGATGAAAAATATCACGGGTCCTTTTTCTATTCTTTCTCTTAACATACTCACTGAGCCTGTTTTAACGGTGTGCACTCAGCTAGGTGGGCGTGCTAAAAAGGACACAAAGAGCTGTGTCAGACAGAAGTATGTATAACTGCTGTTTCAGCCCTCTCTATCTACTGATCACTCTCTAACACTGCCAGCACTTACATTACATAGCCTTCTTTATGTCATGGTTCTGTCCTATAATCAGGTCCTGCCCTTGGTTTCCCCCTGTTACTAAGTTCGCTCCACTCTCTCCCACTCCCATGTCATGTTCTCCCACACACCTGGCCACTCCCCTCTTGCGTTTTCCCTTTCTCCACTCCTCCTGATCAACTCAGCAAACTGTCCTAATTCTACACCTCAGTTGTTCAAAGCATATATAAGGATAAAAGAATGGGGCCCTTCGTGCTAAGAAACTGAACTACTCCTCTTTCTGGTGACCAGATGAACAGTATTCACCTCGGTGTGTTGTCCAGTCGACATAAAGTGCTGACCTTGGTCTCTGCATGCAACCAGAGCCTGGTTCTGCCTCACCCAGAGTCCTATTTTATGAGATCACATCCCACTCAGGGAGAGAAGGCTTAAGGATGGAGGGCAGACTATAGCTGAGTAGCTGTCTCAGGCTGCTGCAGTGCCAGTTCAATAATCCACAGACAGACATATAGATAAAAGTGGAGGCCTGAATGAGGTCGGTTTAGTTCAATATAAACGATGGACAGCCAGGTCAACACTTCTCCTGTCACCCTAACTGTTGTATAACATAATCAAGTTTTAATAACATCGCATCAAGCTTGTTGTGTTCATCAAACCAGAAAAAGACTTAAAGTAAATATACCACAGGTTGAAGAGACTCAAATATTGTAAACTGAAAATATTGTCAAAGGACTGTGCAATGTTGGACTGAATGTGTGAAGGTAAAATACTCTGTCAGTGAGTTAAACTAAATAAACAATTTTCTTCTATTGTTCAATATATATATATATATATAATGGCCTGTCTTGATTAAAAAGAAACAGAAACAAATAAGAAATTGTGTTAAAATGTCACAATGACAAAGACTCAATAGTGATATCTAGTGGTTACACACAGAACTACACTCACTAACAAATGAGCATCAGCACACGTACTAGGTCTCAGTGATTCAGTGACAGATAAGAGAGTCTATCATCATAGATCGTGATTAGAAAAGTTACAAATATGAAATATGATTTCAGCCGTGCTGCTCAATCCAAGCTTTACCTCAAAAGAAAACAATCACATAAACCTTAAATGATCAAATTGCAAACATTTAGAAATTAGTCAGGTCACAGAAATCAGTCTAGCAGTCTGCTATAAATCCGTTGGAGAGGACTCCCACAGCTGTATGTGGTCCATATGTTCAATAAATGCTGCAGTGGGTGGGATTTTCATGACCACCTCATCTCACTAGCAGTAGTCAGACGGCTCATTTCATTAATCTTTTTCACACTCAATACTCCATTCATGGGAACGGCAATATTCAATAAAGACCTACGTGATGAGAAATATTTTTTTAGAACTTGTGCATTCAATCTGTTATTAAACACACAGTATGGTAATTGAAGTGTTAGGTTATTCAGAGTTCAGACAATTTACTTGAAGGAATACACTCACTGCCCACTTTATTAGGTACGGCTGTACAATCTAATGCAATGCAATTCAGCTAGAGTGCTTTATAACTTGAGGTGTAATATTTTGGCCCCGTTATTTATGTAAACAGAGGGACCAAAACATTATAAACACCTCTTCATAAAATGCATCCCAGTACGACTTCACCACCCACTATGATCTCAATAATAAAAATATTATAGAATTATCACCTTTCTGACAGTTTCAACCAAAATATTAAATTACAATTTAATACAAGTAGACTTCTTTGCAGAGCTGCTGTACTGGATTGTATTAGATCATACAGATGTACAGTACACAGAGCCAGATTCCACAGCTACAAGCATTGGATCACGCAAATTAAGCTGACAAATGTGTATAAATAAAAAAGGTGATAATAGGTGTAGGGAGTTTACACACTGGCTGCTGGTATCAGATCATGGCACCGTTCCCTGTTCTTACAAGATCATGGAGCACAGAGAAATAACAATTATGTTCAAGGTCATCTTGTACTTGACAAGTTGTTTTCTTCCTTGACTTGATTTCTACCAAGCAATTCACACAAAAACACTTCTTATGCATAGAAACACACTGTTAGGTGGATTCTATATTTTTACAGATAACATGTTTTTTGACCACCTGGTAAATTTAAGTCTAATATTGACACTCAGCTTTATCAACTGAGATAAATATCTGGTTCTTTAGCTGCTCATTGAACCACTTTGGGCACCAGCCAGTGGCTAACTTTGCTTTTTAATGCTGGACAAGACGTGTAAAAAGGGTTTGTCAGAGCTTGTTTGCTAAAACAAAACATAACTGCATGCTAAAGCTGAAAGCAACACGAATGAAATAGACAAGAGTCAGTCAAAACAACAAAACCAAAAAACTGCCCTTATATAAGAAATTGTTTTTGGCTTAAATATTCCTCGTCTGTGAGTTTTGTTCATACGAGAGTTCCACGTGAGATTCACTAAACTCTCTTTACTGCACTCTCGGTTCATGAGATTTGAGGAATATGACATGTAAAGTTGTCTGCTCATTTGTGGTGAAGTTTTGTTCACAGAAATGTCACAGAAGAGTAAAATGAAGATGAATTTCAGCCTGCAGAGCCTCATGTCTGCTGTCATGAGGAGGCCTGTGCGTCACAAATGCAAAATGATACGTGCACATTTCTAGGAGACACCACAGGATTTGACCATGAGCTGGTTTTGATGAGTATTCGACGCACTGGGTGGATGAGTTCAGGTTTCATACTACAGCTGGTTTCATTCCCAAAAGTTGCACATTGTGTTGAATTGAACTGACATGAACAAGTGCTCTTTAGCAGTTTAACAACTAAGTAATATACAGTACTTCTCATACAATTTCTAACTTTTACCAGGTGGTCATACTTACACCGAAACCAAAGTGCTTATTGTCTAGATGCTATTTAACAAATTTAAATCTCTGAAGAAAATAATATTTCTATATAATATGTTATTCTCTTTGTGGCTGCTAACTAACCACTTCTTTTCTCACTCGTCTGGAGAGATGAGAACAGTGTGGGACCTGGATCTCTCTGCAGTGGCTCCAGTCACACTCAGCTGACAGAATGCGGCACAAAGAACTGCCATCTGAATTCAATCAGAGTGAGTCTACAAACACTTTCGTTCCTTCAGAGAGGCAGCTGTAATTACTCAGGTGCAGAGCTTCCTTCTTTAAGGAAATATACAAAGTGATGAATGACAGATAAAGAGTCTGCTGTCATTCTATAAAACATGTTAGGATCTTTGTCAGCTGTTTTTTTTTTCATACTGATCTGCAGTAGCCTACATTATTATATCATCTTACAGTTACCCATATCATAGGAAATCTTTAGGTTCACTGTGTAATAACATTAAACCAGTGTTACCTTGTCTCAATCTGCCTCTTCTTCTCCACACTGGAGAGCTGCACCTCATCAACCGGCTGTGTTTCATGATGTGCCGTGTCAGTCCCCTGACCAAGGGGCAAACAGCTGCAACAGCAGGTCCCCATCCCGACTCTGGCATCTCCCCTGTCCTGTACCTGCTCTGACTCCTGCTCCAGCTCCGACTGGTCAACCTGCTAAAGCTGGCTCGACAGTGAGTGACTCATTCTAGATAATGTATATCATCACACAGAGCACTCCTCAGGCCCGGTGCTCCTAATATATTCATTCAGTGAAGGTTCTTGGGTTAAATATTGCCTGATGGAAAGCTTTCGTTCTGTTCTGCAGCACAAAAGCCCACTGTACCAGACTCTCAATCTACTCTTTGTTTTCAACATCTTTATCCAGTCCATTGCTTTGACCTTTAACTCTGTTTATAGGCCCTGACAGTACTTTACAATGTGTATTGTTTAACTGTCACAAGCTTTAGGATAAGTCACCGCCGACATGATATTGACAAGACACCTCTGTTTATAAAATGGCCTCAAGGTTCATAACACCAAGCAGGCATGGGGAGAAGATAAATGTGCAAACATAATCACTGCACACATTTAAAACATGGTACAAGGCTGTGACGATAATGACATAAATCCCCCTACAGAGGTGAAAGGACTCGTCTGACTTGCTCTCTCGTCTGCAGCCCATTTACAATTGCTAGGCCATGAATCCCAATATCTATTTCTGCATCCCTGCATCTGCTGCTGAAGCTGCAGAGGATGCATGTGCACAGGATTTATGATTCATGCTTCACGGCAAGGTTGCGACTCAATGCGTGTCTGTTATAGGGAAAATGAGTGTTTTTAATGCCCCATGCAATCTGCGTCTGTGTGTGCGTTCTCTCTTTGCTTCACTTTGGTAATATGTGGTGCAAGGACTGGCAAAGGAGTACAGCACCATGCTCTATTCCCTTGAAATTAAAATGCATTTAACCTGTCCATTCAGTATTTTAATTCCCTGCACAGCGTAAATGGTGCAATGATGGAAAAATAAGCAATCCGAGAGTTTGTTAAAAACGCTGATGCAACAATGAGCCAGATGGAGGACATCATGTTTTGAGCTCATTTGATAATCTGATAATTTCATGAGAAAGTACAAATAAAATGCATGATGTTATTGCCTCAGCCACAGAATAATAATCCTTTCCAAACCTGCAGCAACCTGCAGAAAGTGAACAAAACATTTGGCTGCAATATGGTACCACTGAGTCTGCGCTCAATTTGTTAGTATTTCTACAATTAAGTCTCCTGTCATACTAATAATGCCCTAAAAATCTAAAATAGTTTGGAAAGATAAGGCAGAAATAATCTGATCCATCAGGACTTTGGCTGTCAAGAATGACTGTTTGCTGCTGAAGGTCACTGTCTCGGTAAACAGCTTGAGGGAAAGTTGAGAGACACTGAACTCTGTTTACACACAAGCTCACATGGAGTCTTCAGATGTGATGATATTTGAGCCAAATAATGAATAAATGTTACCTTGTTGTTAGAAAACAGACTACACATAAATATATAAAGTGCCTCAAAGTGCAAAGGTTATTTGAGGCACTTGTGCCTAATTTATGATGTATCTTTTTTTGGCAATGATGTTTTGAGGTATAGATTTGCTGTGCTTGCACAAACACAAAGATTCATTAAGCGCGCCTTAAGATAAGGGCCTGTAGGGATGCTAAACTTCTTCTTCTTCATCATCCCCTACAAAAACACCCTGCTTCAAAACTCCCAGAACATCCCGTAGCTAATTAACTCACACAGCCCTGATCAACTTGTCCATTAGTTAAAAATGCGAGCACAACCTAAAACATAGCAAGCAGCTGGAGAATGGGAAGATAAACACTTTATCTCAAGCATCAGAGTTAACAATAAAATATTGATGGGGTTATTACATCAGATGAGTAGATGAAAGTGATATATGAGTTCTAGTGTGGGTATCAAACAGTTCTTCCTGGTCTGTCTCACAGCACTGGAAGTCCATTCAACAATGTGAACTGTGTCCTCAACAGGACACCATTGTGCTTCACCGGGGTCATTTTTTCCCCTCTGGGAGCTATAGTGTTGCACTTTTACTATGCTCAGTGAATGAGTAAACCCACCTGAACTCCCACTTTTAATTAAGAGTTACTTAAACACAAATACTATTAAAAGTTGAATGGATGCTTAACTTTGCTGTAATAGCTGTAACATTATATAGTGTGTTATCTCATTTGCACATGTCAGGTAACATCCTTGTTGCTAAATATTACTGATCCAGATTCATTAGATGTGTGGACCCTAACACAGACCTGCATGACTTGATGTGCACAGACCTCTTTCATCTGTACCACATTATCTATAGGGATTGAAATGGGGTGATGTTAAAAGATGATTTTCAAAATGGGTCACTTCCTTGGAGATCTGCCAAAAGTATGACAGCCAGACACACACTATTTCAATCTGCTGCCACAGATGACAGCAGACCTTGCCTATTCGTTTAGATAATATTCTCCTCCAATTTCCACAACTCAGTGTACTGACTTCTTAATGTCAGAGTGTCTGTACTGTTAACTATATTTAAACTATATTTCATCATAAATAAATCCTACTTAGTTTGAGCTAAGGCACTTTGGGCCACACTGAACATAATAGCGGCAACCATTAATCATAATTCAGGTCTGTAGGCCACAGGCTGGCCTACAAAACACGATGTAAATAAATGTGAGTTTTGCCACAGCGGCAGTGTCTGAACAATCCCTCCTTTGTCCAACTCAGCTAAATTCCACCATCAACACACAACCACGTCTACCCACTGTTGTCACGACAGCACCATGTGGCAACGGTAGCAGCGTTTGTTGCTTGAGTTTGTTGCTCTGTGCTTCCTGGACGGCTAAGAAATGAGAAGAAAAGCGGGATCGACAGCAGCAGACTGAGCCAACTTGCTGTGTGCTAAAAAAAATCTGATTGTCTGGTTCAAGCGAGTCTGTTGTTTAAAAATTACAGTGTGGGATCAAATTCATATCCTGGATCAAAAAAATAATCTCACCTAACTGAGTGCTGATAGTGGTTATCCCATTTAGAATAAAAGGGATTTATAAAATACAGACTTGTGGCCAAACTAAAAACTAACACTTGTGACAATAATGGTCTTAAATGGGACACCATCTCCAATTTTTGGAGAAATAAACCCACTGAATGTTAACTATTTGTCCGCAGTGTTGTAGCTTTGCCAGCTAACATTAATAACTACAGCTATCTTGCTGTTATGATATTACTAGAAGCTAAGCTGTTTTACTCTTTCATTTGCCAAACCAACTCATTTTTATTAGGAAATTGGTAATAAATCAACCACACCTGTGTATCCTCCTTTGCAGCTGAGTGCTGGAGCAAAAAGCCAGTCAAGCTTGACAAATGTGACGCTTACTATAAAAATAACCTGCTGATACATGAGACAGACAACTGGCATCATCTATGTCTCCAATAAATTAAATAAAACAGCCAAGATAAAGTCAAAGCAAAGGCCACTGCAGAGTGCATGACCTTTTTGAGCCCTCAGGTGGCATTAGGTGAGGAACTGTCATGCTGCTGTAATGAATATACCTACATGGGCTTGTGACTAATTTAGAAAACCATTGTCACTTGTCACAACACAGTCTGCAGCTGATGCGACCTGAAACTCTATTATGCAAGAAGAAAGCCATACACCAATTCTGTGCAGAAACCAAAAGACCAAGACACGTCAGACCACGTGTCTGTGGCATCTGTGTCTATGGCATTGGTGACTTAATGAAAACAACTAACCAGCAGTTTTACCTTTTTTGTTTACACACCAAGGCAACACGGACAAATGTAATCTGTGCTCACAATACGCTGAATAGAACAGGGGAACAGTTTTAGGGTGTTCCTGTCCACAGTTTCCAAGAAATAAGTCCTGAAAGACAAAGAAAAAACAGGGAGCACGAGCAAAACAGGATCCTTCCACCAAGCCAAATGGGCAACAAGTGGTCCACTGATTTAACAGCCTTGACATTTAGGCTGCCATATATCACACAACTTCACTGCTGCATTGTTCTCGCTTCTTACTGAGAAAGTTAGTGAACCAGGGAAACACAAAGTCCGCCTTTATTCTGCACACAATGTAAGAGTCGGCCACAACAAATTTGTTAGTTGAAACCGTGTTGTGTGTTTCTCTTCACGGCCCACATCTCTGGATGTCCATTTGTTTGACCCCGTGTAACCTCTAAGTTGTAGTGTAGTAATTAGTTGTTTTTTATAAAACAACATGATTTATATTTCTAAGTAGAGCAGATATTTGGGAAATGAATGAAAATTCAAGTGTTTGTACTGTTATTTCCTGCTGCAAAGCACTGGATGTTGCTGAGACCTACTGGTGTCAGACCTCACAAAAACTGCAACTGCAGGGATATAAAATCTCCATCCAGACCTTCTGTCTGGAACAAATGTTGGTGTCCGATTGGTTTGATTTTCTAGCTGACCTCGTGTCCCGGTTTCTTTCACAGTAACCACCTGATATAGTGTAGACTGACGATGAAAATGCACACAGGTCTTGACATTGCATCTACAGCAACACGTCCCCGTACCTTTCCCATTTCGTTACCACATGCTGCGCTTCAATATGTGGGAAGGACATGAACATCTGACAGAAAAGAACTTCACAGCGTCGGCTGTGACTTTGGAAATTCTGCCCTATCTGCTTCAATAATGCAATTATGCCATACATCTCTGTCACCACATGGTCACACCCCTCTCTCTCTCTCTCACACACACACACAGGAGGCTGTACACCTATCTATTAGAGGGACTAGAGGTCCTGCATGGAGCATGTGAGGAGAATTTTAATAGCCTTCTTCCTGTCCTGCCAGTCTGTGCCACTTTCCATTCACAAAGGCACACACAGATAATTGGTTTTTACCTATCAGGTCACACCTGATGTGCCTTGTTCATCCACATGTCAGTGTGTTTCTGCCAACAGCTGTAGATAAAAGAGTGTTTACAGGATGGCCTTGTTTTGTTTTTAACAGGGTTTGATTGCAGTTCCAACACGTGAGAAGTGCACAGTGACATAAGAAACGACAGGAGTAGAAAATCCCTTCCACACACAGCACTTTAAAACCAGACAACCAGCTAATAGGATCCAATTGTGCACGGCTGAAGCAATGCAACAGGGCTCATGAGCCACTCACTTGATGAAGTAGCTGGCTCCTTCGTCCGTGAATCCCTCTTCCCATCCTCTCGGCAAGTCTGTAACACGAACAAAAAGAGAAAACACACTGAACAACACACTGCAGCCTTAACACACGTCTCCACAAATGGTGCTCATCGGACGCGTACCTGACCGGATCATGTGCCCGGAGTTAACGGGCTCTCCAGTGCGCGGATGTAGCCAAGTGGTGCTACGAGTTGTATCACTGCAAGAAAGACACCTGTTACTGGACGGTGATAAAACAACACAAATCCTGCACACCGCCTTCACATGGACTCGTAAAGTACCAAGTGTTGATCGGTAAAAGCCGCTCACTTGATAAAGAAGACCCGGCCATCTCTGCAAACTCCATACGACCAGTGGTCAGGTAGAGTGTCCCGTCCGAGAGGTGCCGCCATGATCTCTCCTCTCCGCAGACTTTTCCCAGGGATCCCAGATAATACCACCGCTAGGGCTGCATACTTTTAAAGGGGAAGAATACCACACAGGGCGTCAGGCTCGCTGCGAGGCTCCTATTCTGTGTGCTGTTGTAGTTGTTGTAATGTGAGCAGACGGAAACGCGTTAACCTGTTCCCACAAGCAGCAGCAGCAGCAGCAGCAGCAGCAGTCTGGTCTGCATGATGGTAACAAAGCGTGGAGCTCACTGCAGACAGCAGCAGGGTGTAGCCCCGAGGGTGTAGTGGAGGTGCACTGGATCCTAGCCTTTCACTTCAGTGATTTTTAACACATAAGTACAACAGAACATAGAGAAACATCTAGTTCCTAAAGTGTTATGAAGTATAATTATCTCTTTTCAGGAAATTTTTTTTTGTTTGTTTTTGTAAGAAACAGATGAGCTGTGTCTGAGGGGATATTGAATTAATTTACAACTTCATTTTTAGCCAGCATTTCTTTTAGTTGGGAATATAAATTAGGAATATTTGAGAGTGACACTGTCAAACAAGAGAAAGTTGGTAGCAAACAAGGATTAACTTAAAAAGAAAAGGGCAACTAGGTGAGTCTTCGGCAGAGGGACTGCCTACCGATGTCTGGCTAATACCTATACTGTGTTTTCAGCTGGGTTAGGATCAGCTGACTGTGAAGGCCAAAGCATATGATTCAGGTCATTTCCATGCCCATCAGACCGTCAACTGACCCCTCATGCCCTATGAGTGTCATCCTGGAAGAGAGAACCCCCTTCATCATAAAAATATTTCATCACAGGTGATCACTCACAACTTTTTATTGATTTGCAGTGACCCTACCCTCTAAAGGGAGTAGTGGACCCAGACCACGCTGGTAAAGTGCCCCCTACAGCACAGCACTGGACACTGGATCCCTTCACTCCAGGGCACGTGTGTTTAGATCTGCACCACTCTCTCAATATACGCCACACATGCTTTCCCAGTTGTTGAGAGTGGAATGACTCATCTGACCGGCACCAGCAGTGTCTTTAGTTTTTGCAACACTGAACTCTCAAATGTGCATTTATCTTTGTAATGAGGGGTTTATGCAGTGCAATCCAATAACCCTCTCTGTGTAATTGTCGATGAACTGTTCTTGCTGACACAGTCTGATCACGTTCTGCATTGACATTCTCACTCACGTGAGGAAGAGGTTCTCTCTTGTTATTCCTAACAAAAAAAAACAAATGCGTTAGCATCTCATTAATTTGCCACCAACCACTGACGTCTTTCCCAAAGATCTTAATGCAGATGTCACTTTATTCACTTGTTGACAAGTTGAGAAGTGACTGAATCTCCTGCATCCCTTCTAAAAATGTTATTTCAAGGCCTCTCTTGGTACCTTCATCCAAATTCAATCTAATCCATTGAGCCTGTTCAGCATTTCTAAACATGTAAGAAAGCATGAGTGAATGTGAATCAGTGTCAATTGTTTAATTGTGCCATCCAGTGCACCATGCAGTGTGGAAGCATCTGGCTTTGTTACGTTCCTCCATTCATTTATTCAAGTTGAATAATTTGTACACATAACAACATTTGAGAGTTAAATTTAAGATATTTTTGTGTGGTGTGGTTTTGTGTCTTGAGATAAAGACACAGTACAGCTGAGAGAAGGTGTGTATAAAAATGCTACTGTCTGTGTGCGTGGAGCACAGCCTGACTCCATGTGTGTCCCTGTGCATAAATTGTACAGGAAGCTTTAGGTGAAGTTTATCCGTCTCACATCACCTTCACTGCAGTCACGCTTTGAGGACAATGAGCCTCCCTGACCATGACACATTACAATAATGCTTACACTGCATCAAAGAGACCTGCCCAATTTACCAATGCTGCCATAAATTTCACTTGAGCTACAAGAGCGCAGGTAATGTTCAAAGTCACAGCGGTGTTGACACAGGAGTTATTTTGCTGAGCATCGAACGCTAGGAGACAAACAGCAAGGTTTAAATTCAACGCGATGTGCTCAGTTAAACAAATATGTGCTTTAATTCGGGCAGCAAAATGTGTCCAATAACTATAGAAAAAATAACAGAACAGAAATACATACTGTAAAATGATACAGCAATAATAATAATAGAGAAATACAGCAACACTAAGTCAGACTTAGTGAGGCGTATAACAGTAACTCTTCTGTGTCCAATGTGAAAGGAAACATCAGCAGGAAAAGAGCAACACACTGACAACCATATAAAGGTCTGATCTCTGATTCCCTTTCGGGGAGACTTTGTTGAAACACTGTTTGAAGGCACCGTTCATCAGAGACAGACAAAACATTTCCTGGAAAAACATTAGTACAGCTTCTTTGCTCACATCAGTTCAGTGTAAACTTTGCAAAGTCTTATCTGCTTTACAGGAAAGGTTAACAAAACAAAATCGTTTTGTGTTCACATAGCACTGAAAAGTTTGAATACAACACTGACAAATTATATGTAGGGAAGTTTAGAAACAGAACAAATACCACCAATAGCTTCTATGCCGTTTGGATTGTGTTCAATGAACTCACTCAACAACCTAGTTTGCCAAATGAAGCACAGGGTAGCTGGAAACCATACCTGCTACAATTTAATCAACTGACCTCAACAGTCAGCGGCTCTTATTTGACCTTGTTATTATTTATCATCCTTTCTACTACACATACACTTACTTCTAGATACTAATTTCAACACAAAAATCCGCACAGTGTTGATGCGCAGTCCAGTGCAGCGCTGCAGTATAACTCTGCTGCTTCTGCTGCTGATTCCTGCCTCTTGGCTGCCAGAGGCTCACAATGCAGCAAGGTGACTCAATGTTATTGTCTTCTCCTCAGAGAGCCCCCTCCTGCTGAATCACGGATTCCTAAAGGTGTTGAGCAGAAAATATAATAAAGATTCTCTTGTGATTTTGAGATCTTCAGTTAAGAGTACTTTAGAAACTGTCTGGCAAATGCCCACATAGGAAATCAATGCCATCTTTATTTGAACTGCCTTTTTTCTCAAATTATCCCTTTATTGCAGCACAGCAAGGTCTACAGCACGGTAACCTAACTCACAGTGTAAAGTCATCTTTAGACAACAGTGGTCTGTTCATTATGCAACACATTTAATCATCATATGGTAGTCGTTTATAAAGAAATTGTGATTGTCCCCATCTGCTGGAGCTTTCTTTCACTTACCATGTTAGTTATGATTAAAGACAATGATTAATTGCCTTCCAGTCCATTGAACTATTACACTGACATTTAGGGCAGGGATGTTATTTTAGTCATAAGCCAACCGAACCAGATATAAATTAGATTCATTGCCTTGCTGTACCTGCCAAGACACATAAAAAGTATTTTTGTGTATTTATATTGTAGTCATAGCTCCAGCATTTTCTCTTGAATGATTTTTTTCATTGTTTATAATAAAGAAAAATGAACAGAACAACTGCTGCAGGTCAACACTGATCATAGTTTTTAGTTGGTTTTAATCGTGCACTCATTAACTCCTGTGCCTTCAAGCATATTTGACCAGTTAAACTAAGCCTGTACAGATGTACAGCAGTAATGGACTCAGCCAATATATCACAACAGCGAGCTCTGCTGGAGAGATGGGAGCTCAGCATGTGATTCTGCACATGGACTGAGGATAATCGACTTCTCTGCCTTTGCTGTGTGAATCCTTGTGGTTATGGTTACACCAAGGGCATAAAATAATACTATATAATATATAATAATATAATATAATAATGTCATTAAAAAGTGCTACACATTGGACCCACAATTCTGTTTTCATCAGCCTGTAAAATGAATATTGCACTGACAGAGATGTCACCATCTGTAAGTACAGCTGCAAGGTCCCAGGTAAGACCTCCCTGTGAGGGGTGAGAGGTGGACTGGAGCCTTTAATCACAGACTGCTGTTTCCTGTGTTGAGGGGGAAAAGAGACAGGGTTTTAGTTACTCACCCTTTACTTCTGCAGAAACTAGAGGAATACAAAATCAATTTTTAGGCTGGTTAGTAACAGTTTCAAAGTCACTGGTGCAGTGAAGCAATGGTATAAATGTTAACGTTCATATTGACTTTTTCACAGATAAAATATAAGAAAAACTAATGTGATGTGCATTATTGGTAGGGCATTTTACTGAAATATCTGACTGATAGGAAAAAGCTGAATTGTGCAAATTACTTGAAACTGAAATAGAAAAAGTAAGTACACATTGAGAGGACACTAGAAAACAGTTCCTATAAAAAAAAAAATAATAATACAGGAGATATGTCTTTTATGTACCCAGCTGGTTCCCGATCTTGTCTTTCTAAATGCGGCTTTCGATTCCAAGAAAGGCCCGCCCACCTGCTTCATCGTCATCTCGCCACGTACGATTCAATGCAACGCAACTTGCTAGTCCGTCTGACAGAAAGCTGAACTGACCAATGCGGTTAACGCTAGCACGTACGCAACCCACCGTGCTGACTAGCGAGTTAGCATCTGATAGTCCAGCTGAGAGGAAGCAACGGTGGTAAAGCAGAGTAGATGAGGTCTAGGAATCATAATAAAGTGAGTATAACAGTGACATACATGTGTTGTGCTTCTTAGTGAACCCTTTAACATCACCTTTAATGTCACGTTAGCTGCGCTGCTCACACTGACAGCACATTACATGAGTGGCTAGTTTTTTTAGGGCTTGATTGTCATTAGCTAGTTTGCTAACATTAACAGCATCCCCTCATATTGTTAGCCAGCCACAGTAAACACGCTATTTGTGTTAGAAAAGCTGATTGAATAAGAATCTGACAATTCAGAGACACGCTGATTGTTTATCTAAATATACTATATATTATAATATAAATAATGTTGTAATTCATAAGTTAAATAATTGTTCTCGTTTCCAGATGTGCTGGAGCCGGGCCCTTCTCACTGGCTGGGGGCTGGTGCTGGTCCACCTGCTGTGCCTAGAGGCAGTACCCATCAGCATAGATAAGACAAAAGTCAAAGAGCCCGAACCAAAGCCTGAAGAAACTCAAGCTAATGTGGTACTGATTTTGATCAATTGCTGATCTTTTTTTTTTTTTTAATCAAGCACAAATCCCATATGTGCCCTTCAGTGCATCAGCTACAGATGCTGTAGCTTTGTCAGTGCACAGGTTGGAGTCTCCGATGTTTATTTTAGAAAATGTTCATTATTTTAATGTTGAATATTGACAAATTGGCAGATATTTGTGGTCATCGTGGTGAAACAGTGTGGACCACTTGGACAAAGTGGTATTGTGTATGGCAGCTTGTAGAGCGCAACTTACATACATACTGTACATTATGACCATAACCTATCATTTCTCTAACATCTAGAGAGGGAATCTGTTACATAAGTCAGCAGACATTCATCAAACCACTGAAATAAATGATGATAATAATATATTAATTTATAAAGTAACATGATTAAAGAGCAAAGACCACAAAGTGATGATGATTGGATAATTACTGATTATGTTGTTGGTACTAGATCACACAGTTTTTACTGTAGGTAAAACATGACTTGTCACATTTTTTAGGACACTGGACTCCACTATGACCGCTACCTCAGGGAAGTCATCGATTTTCTAGAGAAAGATCAGCATTTCAGAGAAAAACTACACAACACAGACATGGAAGACATCAAGGTATCCTGCTTTTCTTTGGTATATTTATGTTAGCATGACTGGGAGCTTTCGGTAGGTCTGTATAAAGTAATAGTAAATGACTTTAACTTGACATATCCTCTGGAAGAATTATAGAATTAAATGTACTGCTATAAATCGAAATGCAAATAATATTAACATTTGTATCCATGTATAATACAGCAAGGTAAGCTGGCCAAAGAGTTGGACTTTGTCAGTCACCATGTCAGAACAAAACTGGATGAGTTGAAGAGACAGGAAGTGAACCGCCTCCGAACATTGATTAAGGCAAAGCAAGACATTGAAGGAGGGAACGGTATGCTGTACAGTACAATTTCAATTTCATTTATATTTATTTATAAATTTGATATTACAACTTAAGTTATATATATGTATTTATGTTGTCAATTAATCCCTGGATAGACATTGCAGTGGACCACCAAGCTCTGCTGAAACAGTTTGAGTACTTGAACCACATGAACCCACATACATTTGAGGTGGATGACCTGGATCGACTCATCAAATCGGTAAATTCCATTGTCAATTCATAAAAATGACATGTTAAAAGGGTATCACTTATTTAAGCCAGAGAGCAAACACACTTTTTACAGAAATTTTGTGTATTAGCATAGTGGAGTATGGTAGTAGAGGAATGTTAAAACAGGAGAACACACAACCACTTTATCTGTACTCTGAAAAATGGCCCAGGAAAAGCTAAATGTATATAGATGTGGAACAGTTTATTCAGTAGGGAAACCTGCAGTATTCTGCAACTAGGTTCCTTTGACCTACTTTTCATTATCAATAACTGTCAAAATGTTTTTCCCTACATCTAGGCCACTAAGGATCTGGAGAACTTTGACAAAGACAGACACGACGAGTTCAAGAGGTATGAAATGATGAAAGAGCACGACAGACGGGAACACCTGAAAACACTGGATGAGGAAGAAAGGAAGAAAGAAGAGGAGCACTATGAGGAGATGAGGAAGAAACATGCTGACCATCCTAAAGTCAACCACCCTGTAAGTTTGATCTAGGTCCACACAAATATTTTCTCTTGTATGTTGTTTTTCTTTCATTGTAATTCTAATGTGATTTTGCTTCAATGTTTCAGGGTAGCCAGAATCAGCTGAAGGAGGTGTGGGAGGAAGCTGATGGCTTGGACCCTGAAGATTTTGACCCTAAGACCTTTTTCAATCTGCATGGTAAAACTTTTACCAACCTGTGTCTGTTAAAGAATGGAAGGATACACACAGAAAATTGGGCATTTGTTCATCAATATATTTTCCTTTCTTCATAATGCAGACACCAATGGAGATGGCTTCTTTGATGAACAGGAATTGGAGGCATTGTTCACCAAAGAGGTAAAACCATAGCATCTAAGAGTTAGTGATGCTTCAGTGAATGATCTTATCACTGACTGACTGTGATTTCAGCTGGAAAAAATTTATGACCCAACAAACGAAGAGGATGATATGGTGGAGATGGAGGAAGAGAGGCTACGTATGAGAGAACATGTTATGAATGAGGTACTGTAAGTTACTATCACCACTTTATTTTACAACAAATCAACTGTGGATGTCAGTTAGAATTGAGACACCATGCTGCATAGATTTCCAGTGATGTTGCCTTCTTTAACTCCTTCACACGATTTTTAAAAGCTGTTCTTTATCCAGTGTATTGCTGCACTCACCTTATAGAAAAATTAAACTATGTATAAAGTCAGTGCACCTTTTTACAATAGTGCCACTAATAGACTTTAATTTTCTCTCTATTTGCTTTGAATACTTGTCAGTGAGTAGTAGAATATGTAGTCTTGGTATAAACCTCTGTGCCCTTGTCTTTGTCATAGGTGGATTCTAATAAAGACAGGCTGGTCTCGTTAGACGAGTTTATGGTTGCTACAAAGAAAAAAGAATTCTTGGAGCCAGATAGTTGGGAGGTGAGGCACAATAAATAACAATAAATCAATAACAACAATAAAAAAAAATGATTTGAGGAGAAATATTTAAAATGAATGGTGTTCCTCAGACCCTGGAGCAGAACCAGGCTTACACAGATGAAGAAATGAGGGAATTTGAGGAGCATCTCGCTCAGCAGGAACAGGACCTCAGCGAGAAAGCCATGGACCTCCAGAAACAGAGAGAAGAACTGGAGAGACAGCAGGAGCAGCTTAATGCACAAAAAATAGAGCTGCAACAGGTAAAGGGACATAAAACTGGTTTAACAGACTTGATACTGTAGATGTACTCTAAAAGTAACACTGTTTAAATCAAAACCAGATTCTGTAAGTTTACAATAAAATACTATAATAGATTTGTAGAGGTTCAAACTGAACAAGAAATTAAAGGTGGACTCTCACTGTGACTGTATTTTCTAAATTCCAGCTAACAGTTAATTTTCTTGAACTTCATTAATGTTTTATTAGAGCATGACATTACTGTAACTATCCACAGCACTGTGTGTACTTTAATAATATTTAAAAGAAAACCTTTGTTACAGGCAGTTGAACACATGGAACGGCTGAAATCACAGAAAATAGAACCTCCTCCAGAGATCGAAGGTGAGTGTTTGTTTATTGCGGCATTTTGTTTGTGTCATCATAGTTGAATTATTTATACAGGCTGACTTCTGAGAATGCTTCTTTGTTACGTTTGAAGGCAATGCTATACCGGAGATGCATCCAGTTGACCACCAAGAGGCCCAACCACAAGAGCATCACTTACCATCCCAATCTCCTCAAGACACACATCAGGACCCACAGATACATGAACAACATAATGAAGTCCAGGCCCAGCAAGTCGTGCCTCAGACACATCACGATCAGCCACCAGGCCACCAGGCTGAACAGGGCCATCAGAACCAGCCATAACATCACTGTTAAAACCGGAGCGTCCACAACCAGACTTATGCAGCACCTCCACTCCAGCGTGCAGAGGAACAGTCCCTCCTGAGTGTTAGGTCTCTTTAACCAGCATGACTTAGGCGTGTAGTGGACACTTGAGTTGAAGGAAAGTAGCACAAACGGAATCCCTGTTGAAAGTGTTTAAAAATAACTGTAATCTTTACTAATGGACGTACATTAGTAAAATGACCAACCAAGGAAGTACATCTTAAGATGTGCATACTCTTGTGGTGTTTTAATTACATGAAACAATCGAGAAAGTTTGGCCATGTGATAGGTTTGATCCAAGAACCTGTTGCATACATACAGTGCAGGTGATGAGGGAGATGAGGTGTAAAATGTAATTTTAATATTTTGAGTTAAATTTTTTGGCATTATTATCAGGATAATCCCACATTTCTTAAAAAAAGATAACATTATGATATTTTAACGAGAAATATTCTCATAAGTCAGGTTGTTCACAGTCCTCATACTTTTGTCAAGAGTTAATTTTACCAATTCTTTTGCTACTTTATTCTTGTTGCGGTTAACCTACAAACTGTTTACCTACCACAAAACAAAGGTTTCTAACAGTATAGTCTGAATTTCTTAGTTTTTTCAACTTCAAAAGTTGTCTGCTCTGCCTAACAACATATCAGGTACTGGACTGGCTATGTTTGGGCCACACTGCAGCTATTCTCTGCTGACTTTGACATTCAAATAAATAAAGGTGCTAGGTTCTTAAAACGAATATGAGTGTGAAATCACATACCCCAAATAACAAATATTACCAGAATTTCTTTACAACCCTAAGCCCACATTTCTGCAAATAAGAATTTGTAATGTTTCCAGAGTGAGCCAATGTTAAATTCATATACACTGCCCGTCCACCTTCTTCAGTGTCACAACATTTATTCCCTTTCAGGGTTGCATTAATGTTTCACCAAGATCTTGTATTGATGATGGGAGAGACGGACCGCAGCGCAAAGTCTTCTCCAGCACATCCCAAAGATTCTCAATGGTGTTAAGGTCTAGACTCTGTGGTGGCCAATCCATATGTGAAAATGATTGGTCATGCTCCCTGAACCACTCTTTCACAATTTGAGCTCAATGAATCCTGACGTCATCTTGATCCATTGTTGGAATAACCTGGTCATGCAGTATATTCAGGTAGTCAGCTGACCTCATTCTTTGAGCACATAATGTTGCTGAACCTAAACCTGACCAGCTGCAGCAACCAGTAATTACATCAATCTCCTTAGGTGTTTTCTTTGCTTGATTCATGCAGATAATTTGACCCTTCTGAAACAGATGAACATCTTTTCCACAACCACTCGATGTGTCTTCAGACGTAGTTGTTTAAGAAATGAGAAGCTACTCACTGCTTCAGTTAGAGTTAAATAACTTGGTGCCAGCTAATAAGCAGTAATTATCTAATGGGAAGCTCACATCTATTTGCCTACTTAAGGTGGTGTTTTGTTTTTTGACAGGCAGTGTATATGCTTTGTTTCACTTAACAGCACTATAACAATTGTAATTTTTGTCTCTTCATACACAAATGTGTATTTTTTATATTTATTTATGAGTTGATCCTTTTTAATTCAAAACGGTGGTGATGTTGCTCATTTTACAAGTTAGGGTGTAGATTTGAAATTCAACTGCTAGATTTCTTTAATTGGTTTAGTTCATTTCAAGATGAATTCATGGATAGATTTTAAAGAGCAGACCTCTGAGTCTGATATCACTGTGGTCACAGTAAGCAGCTGTATTTTAAGTGAGTCAAAGTGTAATATATATATATATATATATATATATATATATATATATATATAAAGCTTAGTTTGGTTTCCTTATTCTTTTCATTTTATTTGGCACATCAGCATAATTCGGTCTTATTTGAAAAATGGAATAACTTACATATTTCCCCCCACAAATGACCACTTTGGTGTAATTGCTGTGTTGGCCAGTTTGCTTTTGTCTTTCTTATAATGTAATGTTGTGGTTTATTATAGGTGGAAGACTGTGGCCATGGAAAATAGGTGTTGACAGCTCTGCCTTACTGTGGTTTTACGTTATACAAACATTTGACATGGAATAGATCCATTTTTTTTGCTGTGTCATCTGTTTTCTGTGTGACAAGTGTTCCTTTGAAACAATACTGCATCATAATTTGCACAAACTGTACAGGTGGTGTTTCTGATTGCTTGCTGCTGGATAAAGTCATTTGACCATACTGTACACTTCAGTTCAAGATAATAAAACAGTTATGACATGAACAGACTTGATGAGTTATCAAACTATTAAAGTACAATGTCAAACAGCAGTTAAAGATGTAAATCTATACTACATATTAAAATGTAAGGCACTGGCACCTTGTTGGTTGGAGTGGAAATCTTAAGTATGACCATGACAAATTATCCTAAACATCATTTAAAATGTTTGTCCTTATGGGTGTCTGTAATGCCTCATCTTAGAATGTCATGTCTGCACCAGTTTCTACTACAATTGTTTTTACAAAGACATAATTTACAAGATCTATAATTCAAGATAACTAAATTTAAAATCCATGTAACCACCAACCAAATTAACCAAGATTCAGTAACTTAAGCAAACCAATTTGACAAAATAAAACAATTAAAATAGCAGAATGTAATATTGTTAAACAGAAGGTAACAGAATGCTTTATTGAAACAGTCTCAACAGTGTACAAAGAAGTGATGGTGCAAGAAGTGACAGGTTTTAAAAAAAACAAACAAACAAAAAAAAAAACATTAATTGCCTTGATGAAAATAAGATCGAAAGGAGAAAGTGGCTGAGAGCACAGGGCAGAAGAAAATCATTCTCATGGAATCAGATCGACAGTGGCAGGGTATTGTTTACATTTATTTTGTACAAAAAATAAATTAATTAAATCTTTCAAGTTTACAGGAATATCTGTTTGTTTTACATCACAGACTTGCTGATAATCATACGTAATGAAGTTCAGCATTTTGTGTTAAAACATTACGAGAATGTAGACAGACCGAAGCAGACTGGTAAGTGGCCAGGAGTTAAAAAAATAAACAAAACATCACAGATGAGAAAGGAAACATTGTTAGAAAAGTGAGCTGGGACGAACACATTCAAAAATCCTGAATGTTCAACGTGGCGTAACTTGAAGGTCCTTTTATACCTTTAGGATCGCATTGCTTGAGCATTTCCTCGAGACAAACCTCGAGGTCCTTGGCCAGCTCCCCGCTTGTAGCCTTGCTGATATCCCTCCTTAAAGAAACAAAAGAGATTAACAGGGTTGAGCCATGTTTGAAAATTAGAAATGTACACAATAATCTGAAAGAAATTTTATTTGAGCTATGTCATGCATAAAGTGTATTATAGTTATTAATCAAAGAAACCTTTATCTGCTGGTAGGTGCTATTGGAATAGTCCCGAGATGTGTTAAACTGGGTTTGACCATAACCACTGGTGGGAGCATTTGAGAAAGGAGGGCGATAGCCTTCATATCCACCTGATGACAAATGACAATAAATAAGAGAGGGTTCAAAATTAATTTTCATTACCAGCCAAGGAGGATGGTGGACAAGAAAAAAAAAAAAAAGGGAGAAAACAACTCAAGAACAGATGACTTACATTCAGTACAGACCCTGAACGCCTCACACTGATCAGGTGCTTCTGACAGAAGCAAACGCTACACACATTTAATATGCAAAAAGGCAAGTGATAAGTCCACTTATAACAAGGAAAATCCCTCTCCACTACCATCATTTCTTAATAGTGCAGAGAAATATCCAGTTAGCTGTTAGATTCTCAATCACACAAATGTTTGGGAGGTCATGTCAGCCATGTTTTGTCAAACTCAAACTCAACACAGACACAGGACAGAAGAGTTCCTATAACTCAGTAAAGAATTATAAGATATTGATTTTTTACTTGACCTTTTTGCTATTAATATTAATCCACCAGCGAGGCAGATGGTCTTCTGGCATTTACATGCCAAACAGGTAGCTCTATCCCCTGGCGCTGGGTAGGTCTTAATTTCAAACCCTGCTTTTGTCATTACAGTCTCTTCTACATTAATAATGTAAAAAGTGCTTTATCCTTGTACCTCTAAAACCATTGGAGGAGCCTCGATATCCGTTCATCATGCCACGAGCGTTTCTGGGTCCACCCCTAGGCACAGCCCTGTTGTTGTAATAGGACTGACCCGACTGTCCAAAGCCTACACCTGAAGAGGAATCTTCATGGCCACCTGATGGGGGCATGACTTGGTCTTGTGGCTGGAACCCACCGACAACTGGACAAAAATAAATAAAACACATGACTTTACATGTATATGACGTACTGGTATGTGTTTGGCTTTGCTTTCTTTCTTTTAAGCTGCAGTGTTTTGCCTCCTGGCATGCTGATCAACTCATTCACTCAACTCAGATTTCAGTTTTGCCAGATAAAATAGAGTCAAAACTAAAAGCCTTATGAAACACAATTTATCTAGTATAAAGTCATGCAACATAAAATATCAGGTATTTAGAGGCTCTATACAAAAACATCAAAATTTTGTCAATGTTAATGTTAAAATCTGTTTTTTTTTATATAGCACTTTTCAGACACAATGAAAATTTAAGGTGCTGCACATCTGCATGGGCTTTACACACTGCTCCAACTCCACAAGCCTTCACCTGATTGTAATGTTTCCTGTGGGATGTCTGGCTGGTCTACAGTACTCTCTGACTGGCTAGTATAGCCCTGTCCATAGCCACCAGGGAATTGGCTGTGTTGTTTCAGAGTGTCTGCTTGACCATCAGTGGCTGGGGGTACAGGTGCATTTAGATTAAATACCTGAAGAGGGAAAGAAAAGTATTTTCTGTATTTTCATTCATTCCAAAACAATATCACAATTACAGTTTATATATATCAGGAAGTTATAAGATAAATATAAAATCTGGGGAGGAAGCGGTACTGTAGGTTTCCAATTGTTGCCTGTTTAGTACACTAATAATGAACCTTTGATCAACCTGTTTTGTTGCATTAGCTTGTAACAAGTATGGAACCTGAATGTTTCCAGCAGAATGTTTTATTTAAGCTGAAAACATTCACCGTTAAATCGTTTAATTTGACCCAGGTAGAAATCGTACCGCTTGCACTGACTGGAAGGGTGCGGCGTTGACATTGATGCCTCCAGTGTGAGTGGGTTTGGATACAGGTGGGAAGGCAGAGGACAGGGAACATGGGGCAGGGGACTGCTCAGAAGACAGAGACATGGAGGCCTGAGGAGGGAGGAAGGAAGGGAGGAGGGGATTTAGAAGGCAAATAAACAAGGACTGTAGTGAGGTCAGAGGGAAGGATGGAATGTCTTTTTCCACTTTAATGCTACTTTCTGCCTTATTATCGCATTCAAATGAATCAAATAACTCCCTATACCACAGTGGATAACATCAGACATGCTAGGATCACGTTTAATCCTTGTAGTAACGCTTTTAAATATCGAGCCTACGTAGTCTCATAAATATCCTACTTGTTGTTCAACAAACGGATTGCTTTTTCAGGTAAATCAAAACCACCACAGTTCGTCAAATACTTCCCGTTTTGTTTTGCTTTGCTCTACTTACTTGTGAGGATTCCTGTGGTCCAGACACTGCACTTGTTTGAGGAAGTCTGGACTCTGAGTGTGCTGTTCAGAAGAAAGTTTAAAAATACAAGCACTTCAGAAAAAAATATTGTTGAAAAAAAAAATCTGACTCCAATTAATTGGCAGTAGCCAGACTAATAATATCTGTGAGAGAATCTTTTCTGAATACGTTAACTGGTGCTCACCTGATGGGCAGCCTATCTGCTGCAGGTCAACAGTCTGCCCAGGTTTCATCGGCTGGGCAGACACAATGGCCGGGTCCAGAGCCTGGCCGTCAAACTCCAACATAGAGTCCTAGGAAAAACAAGAGAAAATGGATCAGACTTAATAGCAGTGCTGTGACAAAGTGATTCGCACTATCGTTAACTGCAAGATTTTCTATGCCAGCGTATATTTTGCTTGTTGGAGTTTGAAAAGTTAATGAAATGTGATGATCTGTGAACTATGATGACAGATGACATTGTGATCTGTGGCGAGAGCGGGCAGCAGGTGGAGGAAAATCTAGAGCTGTGCTCTGGAAAGCAGAGGAGTGAAGGTTAGCCACGGCAAGACAGAATAAATATGTGTGTGAAAGAGAGGGAACCAAGAGAGACAGTGAAGTTACAGGGAGCAGAGGTAAAGAAGGGGTAATACTAAGTACTTAGGTAGGTTCGCAGCAATGGAGAGTGTGACAAAGAGGTGAAGAGGCATGTGCAAACAGGACGGAACTGGTGGAGAAGAGTCTCAGGCAACACACCTGACACTGTGACAAAAGTATCTGCGAGAACGACATGACAGGTGTTCAAGACAATGGTGAGACTAGTGATGCTGTACGGCTTAGAGGGAGTTGGAGGTAGCATAGCTTAAGATGTTGAGGTTCTCTTTCGGAGCGATGAGGATGGATAGGATCAGGAATGAGTCCATCAGAGAGACAGCCCATGTTAGATGTTTTGGAGATAGAGTCACAGAGGCCAGATGGAGGTGGTTTTACGTTCAGAGGAGAGATTATTGGTAAACAGATGCTGAGGCTGAAGCTGCCAGGCAGGAGGTCTAGAGGACCAAAGAGGAGATTTATGGATGTAGTGAAAGCGGACATGAAGTTAGTTGGTGTGAGAGAAGAGGATGCAGAGTATAGGGTTAAATGGAAGCAGATGATTCACTGTGGCAATCCCTGAAAGGAAACAGCCAAAAGAAAAAGAAGATGATGATATGTGATGTTTTTAATTATCTTATCCTGGCTGATTTATTTCTTTTATTTATTTGGAATAATATTTACCATATTAGTTTTAATCTGTAGTAACAATGCCACAATTGCTGAACATTCCTACCTGCATGAAGTTGTATGTTCCCTGCATCTGTGCCATGAGGTCTTGCACTGCCTGCTTTCTGACCACTGGGTCAGTGGCCGGAGTGGGAGTTACATGGTTTACAGCAACGGTTGGTTCTGGAGTCATCTGTGCGGGAGACTGGTGCTGGAGGGAATTCACCATCTATGCAACACGCAGACATGTGACAGGCATGTTAGAATGCAAGGTGTTGAAACATATGCATATTAGCATTAAGAACAGTTGTGATATGAGAGTACAGCATACCTGAGCCTCCACTGTCCACTCCTCCACTTGGTCTTTGTCTGTACTGCTGTATGTAGTTTCTGGAATGAACTGTCTATTTACAAACTACAACACAAAACAACATACTGAAAATTAAATACAACAAGAGAAAAAAATATATACATATACGTATATCACTGCTGATTTGTATGTCTTACATCATTTATGTAACACTTAGAAATCTCACCTCTGTAGTTTCAACTTTAATTGGCTCTGTGTAGTTCTCAGTGGCGGTTCCTTCTGGTAAAAAGAAAAGAGAAATGTGAAGACATTTTCTTTTACTCAAAAAATCTCTAATACATATTTGTTAATGCGTTTTTTTTGGTTACCAGGTTCTGATGGCTGTTCTCCAGATTTAGAGTCGGCCACCACAGTTTGCTCCTCTTGCTCTTCTTCCTCTTCACATGTCCCATTCTGATGAGTGTGTGCTCTGTCAAAGTAACCACTCAGTAGCACTTTGTCCAGAGTATCCTTCAGTGCTTTGTCTGATTCAAATACAGTGAGAGAAGTAAGAAAACAAAAACATGGCTTAATGACATGCATTTAATATTGATCAACTGTTAAGTCAACCGTTTTCTTTTTTTTTTGGTGGGATCAAGAGCCATCAAAATACTTACATGTGGTTCTTGCCACAGGCTTGTCTCGGCCCTCGAGCAGTTCCCACAAGTGTAGCGAGGCTTCTTCATATTGTTCAGTCAACCTACAAGTTACGCAGGAGGATAAATATACAATTTAGAACAACTATAATTTATAGAACATACTTAAGCAGTGATAAATATATTTTAAGTACTGCACATATTGTAGTATGCACACACACACCTGACATCATAATTCCTATCAGGTCCCACCAGTTTGTAAAACTCATCAAGGGATGTGAGGTCTGTGTCAGTGAGCAAAGATGAACCAGTGGCATCAGGCCGTTTGAGGTCCTGCCTGACACGGTCATCTCCCAACTGGTCCAGTAAAAATTGAAGTTCCAAAACCGTTTTCAGTCGCCGCTGGTCCATCTCCTCCCGCTGCAGCTGCTCCCGTCTTGCAGACTTTTTCACTGCCTTTTGAACCTAAAAATACAGTCGGACATGTTTCTAAACAAATCAGTACCTAGTCATGTTGCACCCTGCAGCACTTGTAAAGTACCTAAATATCACTATATAGGCTCTGAACTGTGTTATCGATCACTCTCCTGTTGACAATGACTTGTGCTATTCGATGTTTTCTGACACAGTCTCTTCTCAGTGAATTATTGTCCTTTGACATTGGGATAACCCTTAAATATTTGTTACAATGGATTGATATTTGTAAGCAAATTCTTGATACAAAATTAGAAGAAATACATTTAGTGTATTTTTTCTACAAAACACCCAATAATTCCCAATAATATTTATAACAAATAAACTGAACTGATCTGCAAATTGTAAGAACAACTGAAACTCAGGACTCACCTCTTGGCCTAACGCCAGGAAGCTCTTCTGCAATTCTCGAGCAAACTCAATGTTGTTGAGGATCTCCTGATACTTAGACAAGGCCTCCTTCAAGTACACCATTGAAAGAAAATTAAAAAATGATTCAGATAAAGGTGCATTGTTTTACAGAACACAACACTAGTGGGATTTTGATAATGTTGCTACCATTTCTTTGTAAATAGTCATATGATTTAATTAAAGTTTTTAATGTAGCAAACTGCTATGCAACACATTTTTCTTAAAATCAAGTGTCAATTGCCTTATCTTACCAGCTGATCCTGATTCAGTCTTTCTCCCTTATTCTTCTTTGCCTGATAGTCATCCAGTTTGGACTGTAAAAATGTTGTAAGAAAAGATACATTCATTTCCAGACAAGTAAGAACAAACTGAACAAAAACTAGGACTGTAGCCAAGTGGTCAAAAAACAGACAAACGACTTCTGCTGCTACGTGCCACATTTGGGAAGAAATATCCTGAAATTCTGAATTTATATTATAATTTAGAAGAATGTTTAAGTGAAATGAGTCGTTTCTGACATTATAATATCAATTATGTTTTGACAGGGGTTCAATCACCTAGAAGAATCCACTTCACAAACCTATGAACAAACAGTACCTGATGTTCTACTCATCATTCAAATTAGATTTCGACTGTAATTAGTCATTTTCAAACATTTTCAAAATGTTTCATTATATCCTGTACAACCTATTTGTGCTGTGACACAACATTGTAAATCTAAACATACCTTTTTCTTTTCCATGTTGCGGACCTTCTTGTCAACAACACCAAGGAACTGCTTCATGGTCTCAGATTGACTTCCATTTCCCAGATCTGGAGTGGCAGACTGGACAGCATTGTTGCCAACTATTGCTGAAGGCATCTATAAGGACAAATGTATTTTACACATTAAAATATTAATTGTTTGCAAACTACAGCAACATACAAGCCTGTTGTCTGCATGTTTGGAACAGGACTGCTGTTGGTTTTACTAGCTTAACATACTTTATGCTGTCTACAGATTAAAATCAGGACACTGAAACTTCCCTGTAGCCCATCACACAGAAGAGTGAAAGTGATGGTGATGTGACCGAGTAGATAAATAATCTCGATTTTCATGAGTTTATCACTGCTCTGATGTTTAATAGCTACAGTATTGGCCGTTAGGTAGTTAGCTAGTTTTCTGGGGCTAACTGTAACATTAGCGAACGTCACATGTAAGGAGGCTAAGTTACATAAAATTAATTTGTCGGCCCTGTGTTTAAAGTTTTAAACCGGCTAGCCTTAATGACAAACGCTAACAATACACATCTACCCAATCCACGTAACTTGTTAACTAATGGCCGTTAACGTTGTAAGCTCCTCTTTTCTTTAGCTTCGTTAGCAGCCTAGCTTTTCACCGGTACAACGTTAACGTTAGCTAGCTGCATCAAATCTATTAAATCAGCGACGAACACAGGACCTAATACGCCTGTCCCATTGTTAGCAGAGAGGCTAACATGCGTGTTAGTGGCATGTGAGTTAACCGCATGTCTTTTAACAGACCCCAGTAGAAACACGATTTGGGTTCTTGTATAAAAGTACGACGACGTTTTCAACTGTGAAAAACAAAGACAAACCCGGGACACTGCGACAAGTCGTTCAGAGCGATCGTCTCGTGTAAAAGGTAATTAAACACGATTGATTCAACCAACAGACAATTTTGACGGTGGAATTAATGTCATACCTTTATACTCTTTGTCTTCAAAGAGATTTCCTTTGTGGGATTTAACGTTAGTATTGTTTAAGTGTCGGCCGTGTCTCTTACTTTCAGTGGTATTCTTCTAGAAGGATGCTCAGTCTCTCACCGGCCGATAGCTGACTAGCTGCCACGGAGCTAACTGTAGCGGCTACAAGGACCCCTGTGCTTCCCTCCTGAATGCCTGACAGTAAAACCTCCATTTGGGGAAAAAAGAGGAGTTGTAGAGACTCATCTGGAAAAGATGAGACTGTGTTACTGTGTTCAGTGTTTGATGGGGCTGACTTTGTCACCTGTAGTTGCAAATGTTCATCCACTGTCCATTCTGATGTCTAAATAATGTTAAAGTCATTCTGCTGGATACTAGAAACTCTTGTAGCACATATTTCCAAAACAAGAACAGAAAGGTTTACTATTTTATTGTTGTTTGTTTTTTGTTAATGGCATCATGCAAAATGATTTATGGTTCTATCAGCACTGCTATAAGTCTCTCCTTAAGTAGAGTTTTCACAAACGAGAAATCTCAGGATGAGATGAAGTGATGGAGCCAGTGTAGGTCTTAGAGTCCAGCAGAAATAAAAAGCCCCCCAGTAATATCAAAGAGTGAACAGAAGATGGCAGACATGTTTAGTATACTGGAAAATGATGGTGCTTAAAATGTGCTCTGTCCCCAAACTAGGTCTAGCTGATCAGATAATCCTCTGTTCACTGTGTTGTTGTTGAAAATTGTTTTTAGTGGTTGCACACAATGGCGACTCAATCCAAATTCAACACAGGAAATTGTTGAGATTATAGGTATGAGCCAAACGACAAAAAATATTTGGACAGTTTTTGTCATAGTCAATATGTTCTTGTCATGCTATAATCTTTCCTTTCCTGGCTTTCTGCATAAATTGGTCATTAAACAGAACTACTTTTTACTTTTTAAGCTGACAAAACACACACAGTCATGATCTGTCATTCATTTATCACATGGAACACATGGATTAAATATGCACTAATGGTGGTAAAGTAAAGACATTACACTTTTAATAACTGGTTGAACTGGTTGAACCGCCTTTGGCAGCAATAGCCTCAAGCAAGTGCTGCGGCTGTAGATTAGACCTGTACAACGCCCAGAAGGAACTTTGGACCATTGGTCCTTAAAGAACGGACTCAGCTGGGATGATGTGTTCATGTCGGTTCGCATTGCTCTTTTTCACCGTATGTAATGTTGTGTGTTCTTTACCCATAAATAAATAAATGAAATAAAAAATGTGGAGTCTGAAGTTTGTCAAAGAACACCTTGACATGTCACAGTGGTACTAGGAAAAAGATTTGTGGTCTGATTAAACTAAGGTTGAATTGTTCTCAGCGCTATTCATGGCAAAAAGATAACCACGAACCAACATGAAAATCATCAATCATGCCAGTGGTGAAGTATTTTGTATTTTGGAGGAAGCATCTTAATTTAAGTCTCTTTTGCTGCGTCTGGGCCTGAGCAACTTACCATCCTGGAGAGGAGAATGAAGTTTATCCAAAAGGGGAATGTTACGGTGACTGACTGCAAGCTGAAGCGCAGACGTTGGGTGATGCAGCAGGACAATGACCCTTAACACTGAAGCAAATCTTCTACACAGACAAAATCAGTCTTTTGGAGTGGCCCCGTCAGAGCCCAGCCCTCAACCGTACAGAGATGCTGTGGAATGACCCCTAGGGAGCTGTGGAGCTGTTCACACCAGACATCCTAAGAATTTGTCTGAGCCGAAGCAGATCTATAAAGAATTCCTCCTGAACATTGTGCAGGTTTAATCCACAGTTACAGGAAGCACCTGCTTCAGGTGTGTTCCATAAAGACAGGAAAGGTTGTGACTGTTTGTGTTTTATCAACCTAGAAAGATTGTGTTTGTTGATATTTGTGTCTTGGGTAAAGATCGGGTCATATTTCTGATTATAATATCCTGCTGGCTTTGTATGTTTGTTTACTATTTGTTTTGTTTTATTCTTTATTCTATTCTTCTCCTATATTTACATTTGGGAAGCTAATGGTGGTTAATAAACAGATTCTGATTTAGAAGGATATTTACACTTTAAGACATCAGAAAGTGAAAGTTTCCATTACTTACACTTTGCCTCTTATAGTATGAGGGCGTCCGTGTTATTGAACCTTTTCTAATAAACGTCCCCACTGCATTTTCACACCTTTACTTACACCTGTGTCTATTTCTGTATGGATATATCATCTATCTGAGGTGGGGGTAAATAGATCCCTGCTCCTTTCTCTGATGTGGGTTGCTGAGTAATGGCCGTACATCCTTCAGTGCTTCTCTTCTGCAGAACATCTGACTGGATTAAATATGTGCAGAGGATTTATTGGCTGAAAAACCACAAGAGCCCCACGAACACTTTGGCCCCAGACCACTTGTAGTGCAGCCCAGGCGAGCTCAGGAATTCATCTACAACCCCTTGGGCTTCCTCTGTGTCTATTTCTACTCTCCCTTTCAAAGAATGCATCTTAACATGTTTTTATCCATTTGCCTTTCTCACATTCTTCTTCTATCCTAAACAAATGCTTTTAGTTTTCTTATAAATCACCAGAAGCTAAACTCTTGGATGTTTTCAGACATTTTGGAGGGATGATGGAGTTTTTCCACTCCTAACCTCTCTTCAAATAGTTGGGCAACATTAATAATTCATGTCCCACATGTCTTACAGACAGATTACAAGCATCTCCACCTAACTACCATCATTATCATTATTACAGCTGGAGATTTGTATTTACCATGTTGCAAAAAGTGAATCATGACGGTGTAGCTAGGCAAGGGTGGATTTATTTACAGTGCAACCCTTGGGGATAAACTATGATGATTAGTATCTGGTCCTTTGTATTAAAAAACCAAAGACACTGTTTTCTCTGAGCAACATATTAATGAGACCATACCAGAGATGCCTTTCAGGAAATGGGAATTTTTACATGACTGATAATGTCCAATACCACAGACAATTGCTTTTAATAACCACTTAATGTATGATTGTTAAATATATATATTATAATAAACAGTTGATGAGTAGTTGTTGAGTGGTTATTTTTAATTTCTACATATAGCAGTTTTCAATTCTATGGTGTAAGTGTTCCTTCTTTCCACTTCTTGTTGTTTAATAAAGTGCTTGATCTGCATCTAAAGGCCACACAGAAGTCCTTAAATGAAAAATACTATGACATGACTTATGTGACAGCTAGCCAAAGATGATAGAGCTTACTTCTACTTTGCATTTAAAGGACAATTAGCTTCTTTTGAGTCTTGTTGCGTCTAATTGCCAAAAATGTTTTATTGTTATTAATTGACAGCTGTTCTGAGGTAATGTTTATTGGCCTCCTCTGCTACATTAAATATTCTTTGATAAAATATTAAACCCCCCTTTCAACACATTTACAATGTAAATTAATATTTGTCAATTGTCAGAACATTAACGAGAAAAGTAAACTATGACCTTTGACTTCCTCTTCTGCAATGTGTGACTTGGTTCTTGAAGCCCAATGTGTAGTGCTGGTTCAGGACTAACCTGGTCCTCTCAGTAATAAATATTCAACACGCAATCAGAATTTATCTGATAGCATGAAACTAGAGCAGGCCTGGCAGTTCTGTCCATCAGCATCATAGGACGCAAGCTTCAGGATGAAACACCACGGTTTCATAACTTTCAGCCACCTCTGAAACTAAATTTGAAGCAACATCTGTCAGTCATGAAGCAGCTTCTCAGTTCCAGCTACATAATTACTTAATAACTAAACAAAATCCAACTCATGCCGCATTAAGACAAATATACTTTTGGCCAATTTTCTTCTTCTTGTTTTATTTGATCATCATCTAGGACTTAAATGTTGTATTGAAGGGTAAACATATTTATGTGCAACTCGTTATTATTATTGTTAGGCAAAAAACAAAAATTATCCCCTGGCACTAGGTTATATATTTTTTAAATTCCACCTAAAAATATACACAAAAATATACACAAATTCAATCAGTAGTAGCAATAATGTTAGTAATAATAGTAGCATACCTTTGCAAAAAGGCAGATCTCGGTGTTCAACCTTATCAAAATCGTGGCCAGGATTTGCACAATCACAAACAAGCTGTAGAGTCCAGCACCAGGATTTAAGATGAGACTTCCGTCCATATGTAGCACACTGAATTAAAGGTATAGAAATGTGTATAAGGAGATAAAAAAAAGCAAAAATAAAATAAAAATACACTAAATACAGTCAAACAGTCAAAGTCAAAATGGGCAGATGCCACAGTATATTTAGTAGATCCTCCAGGGAGACAGCAAGAGATGAGTTTAGCTGAAATACATGCTTTGAAACATTATGTGGTTTGAGTTAAAACTCACTATATTTTGCTGTAAAGCGGATGGAATGTGTCATGTTTACTCTGGGTTTAGATTCAAATCAATTTAGATGAAAATCTAAACCTAAACTTGGTGCCAAATAACCTCCACTGTCAGTCTGTGTATTTCAAAGTTATGGAAGAGGTTCAGCCTTCCACTGTTACCTCGGGTGAAATCTATACTCTCAGAAAAACCAAAACAAAAGAGATGTGGAGATGATAATGTTTCATCCAAGCAAGTTAAACTAGAAACATACTTGGATGTAGCCTGATCGCGAAGATGATATCAACCACCAACTGCGAGCGGCCACAAAAAAACATCTGACCTAAAATAAGGTTTGTGTTGCAACAGTAGAAATTCAAAATTTAAATCCTTAGTCAGACAATGACTTGCAGAAATACTTCAGATCTATAATTTGAAATCGGTAAACAAAGCATCCTAAAGTCCACACTAGTAAATGAAACGTAAAAAGGCAGACCGGGAGGACCTGCACAGAAAGGGCCCACATGACTGGTTTGGAAAGACAGTGCCTAAATACGAAATACAATACACATTCATCATATGCCAAGTCGGAGTTGAAACAAACAAGTGCAGACCTGGACAATGACAAATAGGACTGTTTTAAATGAGTGTGCACACAGAGCTCTGAAACATGTATAATTGTTTCATATAAGCATTCATAGAACTTCAGGACACACACGGGTGGCTGACGTCTGGTTTACATCCTCAACAAGAGCCTCCGTCATGACTCCCCCGTATCCCACAATTCTCTATGCTTGTGGTGAAACGTTTGCACAGAAAGAGAGAGTATCTGGACCCTGTCAGTGTTTCCCTGAAGACCTCAATTATACAGGCAGGCTTAATTAGATCAGCTTTGATTGCTATTTCGAATGATAGAAATAACATGAGGCTGTGTGGTTGTCATTCCCACCTATCCCTTCATGTCTCATTGCTATTATAGGACTGTGCACACATCTGTCTAGCTCCATGTCTGGAGCTGGTGAGTGAGTGGGTGTTGTGGCAGTGATGACGGGCTGATGTGGCAGGTGCTCTGTGGATGATCTGGGGTCAGACTCTAGATTGAGCCTGAAGAGCTTTTAAGGAAAGGCCAGATTTTGACATTACGCACTAGGCATCTGTCACTGTATGTGGATTTATTCAGAGTAACAAGCATCTTTGGACTCTGTCACAGACACAACCACACACTGCCATGTAAAGAGCGACATCCCCTTAAGAAGAGTACCAGAAGCACGACAGGAACACCACAATGACCAGGGCTGAATTTAGTCAAGGAGAGTTCTACAACAGGTCACTGTTTATTGAATGGGCATGTGAAGAGGAGGTCATGTGTTTCTGGCAGAGTGTACAGTACCAGTATATACTGTGCACATTACCGTCACCAGCCTGACTCATGTGCCTCAGTAAAAGTGCATGTTCAAAAAAGGGCACACTTTCAGTGAACTAACTCCACGGCTCCCATTTTTTAATCACTGCACATCATTTTAATGTTTTCACAGCACAGATTTGAGTCGCTGGGATCAAGATTAAGGTGGAAAACAAGCTTACTGTGCACCATACTGATGCACTAGTATTGAATTATCTTTGTGTTCTTATTCACTCATTCTATCAAATGTATAAAGATGACGATTACTAGAAGTTCTTGTCAATAAATGTATGTGAAGTGTTTTTGAGTTAGTTGAGATTAAAAACACAATTTCTTACCAATAAAAAGTACAGTAGAGCAAGATCCAAGCAGAGAAACAGAAAGAGGGAGACTGTGTGTGACTGACATCTGAGTTGCAACAGTTCATTATGTAGTTAAAGCTGCAGATCAAGTGGTATTGGTGGTGGTGTGACTATGCATTCATTGAGGCAGCTTTATGCTACATCAGGTAGAGAAAAAAACTGTCCACAGAAAATTGAGCTTGGCAACTTTCCCGTTGTCAACCATTAAATGAAGTTGGTTTATTAAGTCGAGGAGAAAATATCCAGAACATATAGTTCTAAAACTGATAACAGAGGACAACCTTCAAAGGAAACCCCAATTCCGAGCACTTCTTCTGACGCAAATACACTCGCAATTATGTTCCACCATGTGTAAGCAGAAAGTGTCCTGAATTTGGATTGAGTTAGCTCTGGAGCTAGAGACAGACCTTTAAAAATGATTGTAAGCAAGAATCTCCAAACATGTTTTTATTAAGAGAAAAACTAAACTTTTTCACAGACTGGTGAGTGATGTGTTCAAATAGGATAGAACTAATTAAGACAACTAAACCCTATGGAATTCACATTTTGGACAATGACAAGCAAAGATGCTTTACTCACCCCATACAAAAAGAAAAGTATTAGGAAAAAGAAAAATAAATAAATGAACAAGCCCTTTGTGTTAATATAATGCCACACTGTTGGTTTATTGATAAAATGAAGTAGACTTGAGAATTGTTTGCCTATAAAAGAATGGAGAACTTTGCCAAATCATCTGTCCCATTACACGGCAATGTGCTGTGGGGAGACCTGCTACTTTTCGACCTGCTAATCTGGTGGCTGTTTAGGCTTGTTGCCTTGAAGTAGCAATGCTAATAAGCCTGTAGTGCTGCAGTGGCCTCCATATGTGTTACCGTATGTATCTTGGTCAAACATGACATCTGTTTGGCTTGTCTTGCTTTGACTTATGTGAAGCTGGGGTTAATCCCTCCTGATGCTCATAGGAAAGAATTGACGGCAGTGATACTTGGATTTGTGCTCTGACTGAGGCCTTCGAATAGTTCCTATTGACTATTCGGTCAGTAATTTTCTGTGGTATCTTAGTCCACCTAGTCTGAAAACTCTCTGTTTATGGGATACTTTCTACCTCAATCAAAAACAACTCTTTTGGTAGAAAAATACAGCAAGGCCTCCATTACACCCATTGAGTTCATATTAATAAACATTTTTTTAGGTCTGGGGGTACATGTCTGGGTTCTTCGGGATAGGAACAGAGCTGTGGTTCTGGTTTTAAACACAGTGTATCCGCCACAGGAGGAACAGAGAGTGCTTCAGAGACTCTCCTGTCAGTGAAATAAGGCCAAGCCATGCAGATAGCCAGCAGGGCTTGTTTCCCCCTGTCAGTAAAGAGAGGAGACCATGAACAGTGTAAATGCAGCACTTCCTCCTCCTCATGGTTTTCATTCTCATCAGCATTCTCCTTCCACTCTGTGCATCTCCTCCCAGATCTTTCACAGACAAAAACACACACAGAAATGTACCCACAGACCCAATTAGGTACGGCTGTGTGTCCACTTACGGACAACCTATGTAAAATGACAAGAAACAGTGTCCAATCCCATGCTGACAGAGCAAAACAAGCAAGAATTAATTTTTTTTTTATGCATTTGATGTTGAGTCTGTGCAAAACAATCTCATCTGTAATTACACTTGACATGATTCTGCTGCAGTCTACGTCAGGACAAAAGCACAGGACAAAGTAATTACAATGACCTTACAGATGCAATCAAGAGCTCAGTATCCTGCAGCAGTTCTCTTCTCTTTGTTCCACAGGACCATCCTAAGCGCTTGTGTTTGCTGCTTGTTCTACAAAACAAACAAAGACAAGCAGAGCTGGAACAGTGATTAGAGAAATCAACAAATCCTCGACAGGACATGAGCACATGGGCCTCTAGGCCCGATCAGATTCTTTGGAAAGGTTGAGTCAATGAAGTTAGAGGATAAGCCATGAATGTAAGGAGGGGTGGGGGCAGGAGCGCTGTTGGACCACAGGTGTGAAGTCCGAGCCGACAGAGCGAGCGCTTCCAGTTTAGTTTACCATATCCGTCATGGGAACATCACTTCTATTTTCTTTTCATTACAAGACCAATCTCTTCACAATCCTTCAAAACAACAGTGGAATAACAGCTTATTTCCTCTGTGTGGCCTTGATGAAAGGTGGAGTGACTGTAGTTTGCAGGAGGCTCTTTGTTGTCGGGCTCTGTGCTCGATGAAAGTGGAAACAATCTTTTCATTCATTGTAAAATTAAATTTTCACCCTTTGCTGTTTTGATTGGTTTTAAACATCTCTGCTGAGCCGTCTTACAGTTTAGAAACTGACAAGGATGTATACGATGCAGCGAATGCACAAGTAAATGTATCAATAAGAAAAATGAGACAAGTGATGGCCTTAGTTTTGTGACTAATATTTGTAGAGTTTTTGCTATTTGAAAACATGAGCAGATGTTTCCCTGTGTTAGTTTATTTGGTCAGACAGGTGAGTGATGCATAATGACTTCGCTTGGCGTGCCTGTGCGCGGCTCAGCTCTGCCTCTGCCTAATTGTCCAACCCACACATCGCCTGGTTCAGATCAGCACTGGCAGAGTGTTCACAGCAGACATACAGAATCACTCTTCACATATGTGTGCAACACTTAAGCATCTGATTAGAGTTTCCCTGGGGACCTGTTTAAGAAGCATTTCACTGTACAGATGGCCCTGGCTGTGAGGTGAGGTTGGGCAATGTGGGTACCAGTACATCAAAAGGAGATAAAGATGCAGGATGTTGGTTGGAGGACTCTGTGAAGTTGTCAAGGTAACTTAGGATTGATGCGCAAATGTGATGATGCTTCTGTTGGTGGATGTTTTATGGACACTTGTCTGGTGCTTGAAAGCTAAAGATGCAAGAACAGCCAGTCGTATCCGTATAAATATAAATGTTCTGCAAATGTGGTCTGAGAAAGGCAATGAATCAATACTGTGATAGATGGAAATCCTGTATGGCTATGTTGTGCTACGATTCTTTGCTAAAATGTTTATGGTACATCACTGCCAGGAGTCCTTGAGATAGTTTCCTGCCATAATAGCTCATTTTGATAATCACGTTAACACAAAACTGGAGCTGGAAAATGTCTGTTTTGAAAAATAAACCTAAGCCTTATCTTATGAGTGAATCAAAGGGATGTTTTGAACATGAAGTTGGCAATTATTGTCTGCGGACTGTGGTGCTATCCAGCTATTCAGAATGCTTTTTGAAACAGCCAGGCTCTCTGTATACCCCTTTTTTTTTTTTTGGTCTAGGCTTAGCTTTTAATGTAACTGCAATCAACCACAACAAGATATTTGAGGCCCAGCGTTCATCTCTCAGAAATCCCACCAAACGTGAGTAGTATTGGAATTCCGGAACACCATGCCAACCGTGAAGCCTCCCTGCGTCTCACAAGTGCTGCACGGACGGGCAATTTTCCTCCGGCTGAACTTCCCAAAGCTGCATCACCTGGAATCAATCTGTAACACAATCGAAGGGTCCTGACTTGAAAGCCCATTCCTTCCCTTTGATAGTCTCTTCTTGGTAGCCTGCATGGCTCTGGAAAAAGGCCTTTTGTAATCTGCAGATACAAAAGAGCTGAGGATTGAGATGAGTATCCACCCATCAAAGTGTATTATGCAAATAATCGAGAAACAAAGCTCAGAAACTTTTTTTTTTTTTTGGCATTTGTTCCTTGGATAATGAGGAAATTGGGCTGGTGTTAGGAAATTTTAAGTGTTATTGTTGTCATCTGCTATTTTCCTCGGGATCACAGCGTTTTGGTATTTTTGTTTTTTACGTTTGATACAAAAACATCTAAAATAATGACACGCAGGGCGGACACATGTCGGAGCCCCTTTTTGATAACCTTTTACTAACAGGTGTGAACTGAACATTAAAATTCACCTCACCAGTCCTCTCACAGTTCTTCCAATGAGCAAGGAGAGCAATTACAGTTGAATAGGTGTCCACATGGAGCTCCCTGGGAAATTCAGTCTTGAGTCAACATGTCAAACCTGATTTCCTTGCTTTACGTCTTCTTCTGTACGCAGAATCTCCCTCAAACAAAAGTGTATAGACTTTCTATGGCAGTTTGTGTTTTTGCGGGCAGAGGAAATAAGTTAAAAACTAGAATCTACAATAGGAAATGGTTTAGATGAGCTACGAACCAGCTTTTGAGAATAGCTGCAGCAAGACATTGTTTCTCAGACATACAAAAGAAGAAAAAGTTATTTCTGTGCACCATCCTTTGAATAGGTTATTTACTCGCTCATACATGTGATTTCAATAGGGTGATTAGCTGTAATTAAATCAGCAGCAGAGAAGCAGAGGAGTGTGTGGACGTAAAGCATGAAATGAAAAGGACATTTGTTCAGCGCTCACAGTCACAGTCCCTAACTTTGACAGGCAGTAAGTCACAAGCTGATGGCAACATTTGGCCAACAGTGTGCTGCCCTGCTCAGAGTGAAGTCTGGACAGATGGTACACACCTCTGTTCATTCTAAAAAATCAACTTACCCTTCCTTCCTGACGCATTTCTTATACTTATTCTTATACATTTGTAATATATGTATATACAATATTCTTTATGTTCTTTATGCTGAAAGACAAGTGGAAAGCTATAAGGGGATATTTAAAGCCCCATGCACTGCTGCTGCCAGTTGTCAAATCTGTTTTTTCCCTTAAGATGAGACCCAAAGATCACAAGTATTAGCTGTACAAGCAAAAATAGACAAACGACAAACACAGTTTCTCATTATTAGAACCGATGATACAATAGTCCTGATTACTGCAGACATTTTTACTCCTCATTGCAGAAAAACACAGATGTTACTAATTAAATTGACAATGGTCCACAAGGTCCACAATATCAGGAACCTGAAACTGAAACAATAAAATAGACAGTTTTATTTAAAAAAATAATAATATAATAACTTCAAATATAAGGCAACTCTACTATAGTTCTACTATACATAGTAATGCATTATGAGCTGAAAAGTCCTGACAAATGCTGACTATAAACATGTAAACTCTACACAGAAAGGCCATAGTTGACCCTTGTGGGAGTTGGATCTTTGGACTTTTTTTTTTTATTGTGAAGCAACTGTGCAAACCACAGAACCATCATGCCATTCATATTTTAGGTTGTGCTACAAGGCCAGTAGTTAGCCTGCCAACATAAGAGAACTTTTATAATGACCATCAGTGCTGTAATATGCCCAGAAAATCTCTAAAATGTATGTTTCAATTCAATTCAATTCAATTCAATTTTATTTGTAGAGCGCTTTTTACAATTGACATTGTCACAAAGCAGCTTTACACAACCAAAGAACAGTACATGAACACACTTTCAAGATAACTAAAGCCTATTTATGGACGTCTGAAAACAAAGCACAACCGCGTTTATCCGGCAGTTTTCGCTTTTTCTGAATTGCTGTGAAGCTGTGTTTTGTATTGCTGCCGCTGAGCAGTCTATACTGTTTTCCAATTCAACAGCTGGCATATCAACAGGGATGCACGGCCACCACATGCTGCTCCTATTTATCCTTTTTCATCAAACCAGTCTCCTAAAAATTACATTTCTATTGTCCTCGTGCGTGAACAGTGACTGTAACTGAACAGACTTATTAACCTTGGCTCATTGTTACAGAAGCAAAGTGAAACAACTTTATGAGCATCATGGAGTTTGGACAACAGATTGCATTACAAGACTCTACCAAAGCATACGTAAGCTTTACTATTCAGTGTCCTCGGGGACCTCAGGCTCTATCATTTATCTTCTGCTTTCACTGCCTTCTCAGACTGACTACTTCTTTCTTTCAGTCAGCGGATGTCATATTATACTAAAACTAATTGATTTGTCTTGCTTTTTCCTAATTGCCTTCAATTTGATCTGATTAGTTTTCTGAGGATGTATGAGTTCTGCTGTTCTCTTTTTTGGTGTTTCAGAGCAAAGCCTGGTAAAAGTCTGGCAAACATGCATGTTTGTATGCACTGGGTGCTGTTATTACGAACTGTAGCTGTGTTGCATTTAAAGGTTGCATACTGTTGTACTGTCCAAACATTTAGTAAAAGACAGCAGAACCCTGTGTTTGTTTGAACAGACTCAGGACAGAGTAATCCAAGGTTCTATTGTAAGATCAGACTCTTCAAATTTGACTTGCACGGCCCCAGCCTCAGTAAACAACATATGCAGCTTTAATTGGAATCACTTGGTCACCCTAAAGCAAGATGAACAGGGCTTTGTTGCCAGAGTGGCAGCTCCCAGAACCTGATATACATCTTCAAGGAGGTCAAAGGACCACAGAAACCATGCAACTGTGGTCAGTGATAGAGCTTTATTAACGTCAATTGCTCTCCCAGTGCTAATAATAGCGACGTCAATGAAGATAATAGCAACACTGGCAGAATTGACAATGATACTGTTTATTTTTGATCAAATCTGATTCACAGTGACGTTATACTTTCGAATGCATCTATTAAAAACTATGGAAACAACAAGGACTCATTGAGTTCTCATTCCAATCAGTTATATTGATTAGATTTTCAAATTAATTATGCCCTTTAAAGAGTTAAAGTATGTCAAAGGCTGGGAAAATAAATGCAAGACAACAAAATAACAAAAAAAAGAACACAATGACACAAATTTCCATGACTAATTCCACAGATGTTTTTAATTTACAAGCACTTGTTGCTATTTACCAAGTGAACTTCTGACTGTTTAGAAGATTTCCTTGTTGAACTGATATAGTTATAGTTACAGAAGCAGTAACATGCAAACATATTTTAACATGCAGATACAATGAGATGTAGCACATTCTTCGGGTGTCCGTTGTGTGATTAATAAAGCATCTGGCAGAGAATAAACACAGTTATTATGATGTAACCTAGTGGAATTGTCTGTTTGGTTTTTGTTGAGTACTGTTAAGTACTAGTAGTACGTTATTGGATGTTGCTGAAAATAATTTGTCCAGGTTTACGCACCTGCAGAACTAAGATGAGAAGATTTGTGATGATTCCTATGTATTTAAAAAACACGGTCACATGGTGAACTAACAAAGATAATAAACTCTTATGTGTCCCATTGTTTCCATGGGAGAAACAAACCAGAGAAGGAACTTTCTTTCATGTCAGTGTTTCAGTCTTTACATCTGTGCTATGAATTCATTAACGTTTAATATGAGTAAAGACCATAAGACTTATGAAATGTCAGTTGGTATGAAGAGTGGCAGAAATAGCAACCATTCATTCTTTGATTCCTCAAACTTCCTTAAGTGAATAAATGGCCTTCTTAAGAGAACGGAGCATCTGCATGTGTGTGAATGTCCTCTTAAATTAAATAAAGAACATGACTCTGATTAAGCTCTTGTTTGAAAGGAGGTTTTTTCCCCACAGCTTCCAGGACATTCCAGGACATTAGACCAGTGAGTGAGCTCTCTGTTTTCTCTTGGTCCTGACCTTTGCTAAAAAAGGTCACTAAAGGGGATTCAATGCTGGTCATCAATGTTGTTTTACTGTTCGGGGTCTAAGCAGGATAATCACCCATCTTTGTCACGGACTCTTTATCGAGGTGCAGATGCACTCAGCTCTGTGACGTTCAAGACTGAAATCAAAACCTGAAAACACGAACAGACTTTAACAGTGTTGGTTCCATATGTTTAGTAATTTGATCTTTGCCCATCGAAGATATCCTGAAATGAAGAAAGATTTGTGGAAGCACAACATAATCTAACTCAAAAAGACATTAACAGACTTTGTGAAGAGATAGTGCTATAGAGTATAACGAGTTGGGGACACTAACAGTACTACAGTATGCTTTTGCATGGTTTATCTGAGCAGCTGAACGTGTTTCCAAATTGTGAACAATGGGGTTTACTGGCTTTGAATCTTAAAGTATGCGGTGTCTCTGTAGTGCAGCCAATCAACAGCCATCCGCTGCAGCCATACCCCTGGTGCAACAGAAGAAACCACATTTCCATCCATTTACATACAGAAAACCTCATGTGAAAGTCTTGGTTAGCACTATGTGTGAGATCTCAAGAAGAAACAACACCAAACATGTCTTATAAATGATATTTCAGAAAACAAACAACTGTAATGGTAATTTTTCAAAGTTCATCTATTCACTGAGATACTGTAGAAAGGGTTTGACTGGCAGGTATCATGACTTCTTCCCGCTGTCTTTGTACTGGAATCACGTCCTTTTCAAGCTCATGTAGTTGCCACAAAAGATGTTAATGTGTCATCATGCTTGTTAAACCGCGTCTCGTCCAGAGAAACCATGTGAAAGGCTTTAATTAAAAGGAAGTCGTGTCTGTGGCACATTTGGCTGTTTCATGAAAAATCTGCATCTGCAAAAAAAGACTGCACCAAGTCAAAGAAAATGGAAAAGGCACCGATGCTATTTCTTGACATCTGTGCTCATGTTTAGCAGCAGCCGTGCTCTTTGACCTCACTGTGCATCCCACATGCGGCAGTGGCCCTCATCTCTGGAGTCTCGGGGATGTCCGGCAGCCTGAGTTCGTAGGTCACAGTGATGACAGCAAGCACCTTGCTGCGAGACTCCTTTCTGCCCACCAAAATAAACAAAGGAGGGTTGGCTGCAGCCCTCCCACAGCACCCCCTGTCCAGCTCTGACTGAGTCTCAAAGATTAAACAGTAAGGATGCACAGGATCCTGCCTTCTATAATCAAAATACTGTCAGGATCAAAGGTCAAGCTGGAAGATCACAAGCAACTTTTATCCCAGTGACACTTCTCCACCAAACATAGCTTTACTGTGATGGACGGAGAATTCTGGCTGTTTTCTTTTACGGGACTCTTGTTTGAGGATCTTTTCACCACTACCTGTTTGTCTTTCTCTTTTCTCTGCTTACACATGAATCAGTAAACCAAGTACATGACAGTCCACATCTGTCACTGTCATAGAAATCACATCAAAACTACATATATCACAGTCATTTCAATTATTTCATTGTCTTCACAATTCAATCCATTCATCCCCTTTACAGTCGTTCATGGATGAAATAAATAAAAATAAAAATAAGGGCCACTTTATTGTCTTTTTCATTAATGGATGCCCCTGTTTTTAAAAGTGAAACAGTTTCTCCCAGTATTTTTTTAGTTTGTGTTAGCGTTTGTTGTTACCTCAGTTCATCTCCGTCTACCGATCATGTACACGTCAACACATTAAATAACACAGAAGGTAACACCTTTTGTACCAGATGACTCCAATTTTGAGTGAGCAAAAGTATTGGGACAGATATAGTATTGGAATAGTAATATTTGCGATGACTACATAAAACTTGTGACTCACTGATGTAACCAAACTACTTTTTTATTCCAGTGAAATCCTTAGTTGAGTTTTTTGGATGATTTTCTTGCTGGATGACGCTCCTGGTTTTGAATTGTTTCTGATCATGAATTCTTGCATCAATAAATATATTCCAGAAGCTGCCAAGCATCCCAACAGCTCTGAGCTGATTCTTCCTGCTAGACACTTTGGCCTTCTCATCTCTTTGATAGAGGTGAATGTTGGTCTCATCTCTGTACGTTTCTGCTGATTCCAACTTGGTTTAATTCGTCGTGAGATGTTCCACCAGGTGTTTTTAGCATTACACAACTTTTCCACTCTTTTGTTGCCCAGTCCAAACATTTTTAAAAATGTGTTGCTGTGTTGTTCGCATCAAATTCAAAATTAGCATGTTTCCAAAAGCAATAAAAGGTTCCAGTTTCTGCAGTTGATATGTTGTATTTGTACTCATTTAGATGTTACAATGTGACACCACCTTTTTGAAAAGAAAGATTGAGGAATTTTTCCTCCATAATATATTAAATACATGGTTGCAAGTGAACTTAATGTAAGAAGTTAAGCTGGGTGAGCAGCAAACAAGCTTAAAGTGTTTGGCTGCTGCCATGAGGTGGTGTAGGGTTGGAATACACAGTGGCCGGTGAAGAAAATAAAACTGAATATATAAATAAATAGATCAATGAATTAATGGATTAATTTTAACTGTTTGCACATTACTCAGAAATTTTCCACAGGCTTATATACAGTAAAATATCACAGTGAAGGACTTTGAGGTTGTCTACTTTGAGGACTTCATATTTTTCTGTGCAACTTTAAATGCGAGATTATGAGGGTGTGTTGCATAATAAGATTAGATATATCACAAAAATGTGGAATCATTGGTTAATTGTAATCAAAATAAGCTATTTCATATGATTAGAACATTATAAACCGATAATGGTTTCTGAAACAAGAAGCTATTTGTTATTGTTATTGGAAAACCCCATAAAACCAGATACATTATGGTTTTAAATAAACCTTTATATTCATGGTAGGGTACTGAAATTTTAACACCAAGGTTGAGGTTAGTTTGAGGCAGAAGAGCTCCAGTTAACAACCTTGAAAATATCTAGTTATGTACTTGGTCTGAATTGAAGACACTTGGCGTTGAGTCAGTCTCTTCTTTAAAGAATTACTAAAAGTTTAACTCTGCTTTTGGCAGCAACTGCCCTTCAGCGGTTTTCCAGACCCTTTCTCTGTGTACTGCAAGCGACTCTGGGTTTCACAAAACCGTCAGCTGTGAACACTCAGCTTTCTTGCTTTTCATAAAAGGTCCATACTATTTTTATAAGTATACATTTGAAAGAATGAAGCAGGAAACGCACAATACGTGAAACCAGAAAGTTTATAAGGAAGCAGAACACCTCAGCATCTGGACATTTACAAAGACAGGCTGGGAGGGAGGGAGGGAGACAACAAATTGCTGGACATTTGTGTAATTTATTCAGAATACAGTGTGCTCTAGATTGCAGCCTGCAACCTATTTGCACAGCATTATCTCTCAGAAGTGGTTGGAGTTGGTTGAGGTGCCAATGCGGCATTTCTGAAGTCTCTTCATAGTTGAACACATTAGTATCACATGTCTCCACTGCTTGTTTTACTACACCATCCTGGAAGTTAGAAATGTCATATTACTTCAGTTATTTTGACAAAACCTTGGCTTAGTTCACACAGGAATGCATTCAGAGCATCTCTTCAACGCATGCATCCACACACAATGAGAAAAGTTACCAGATTTTTTTATTTTCTCAAAGTTGATTAGCAACATCGTGCTTCACAATCTACAATACATATTATGTTATCCTGCTCTTTAAAATACATACAGTAGCACATTTTGAAACACTGCTATCACATTTGTTGCTGTCAGCTGTGCAATTACCATGTTCAAGCGTTATTATCCTCTGAGGAGCCCTATGGACATATTTGTGGCTGTGGTTTCCAGAGAATGTAGAGCCAAGTGAAGACCTCCCCAAATGCGTTCTGCCCTGTAGAGCCACAACAGTTTCTGTTGGGAACTAAATTATAGGTACGGGTACACACTAGGCAAGAGAGGTTACCAAATATGCTGAGCATTAGCCATTTAAACGCAAGTGGGTGATTGCTAAATAGACAAGAATTTGATTAATGACAACAGCCTCTCTTTTCTGTTTCATGCACAACATTCACAAATCAGCGTGTACCACAGCGTGAGGTCAGCCCCATTGTTGCTTCCCACATTGTGAAGGCACCTATTGCTTGGATGGACGATTCAGTCCCAGCTGCTCCTATACACACATTACTGTATATCAGTAAGATAGTGAAAACCTGATTTCCACTGAGCAGGTGAACATGTCTGTTGCTTCAGACAAAAGCATCTGTTGAGTGAAGTGTAGGTCTGATGTGAAAGCTTAAATATTGTCTGCGTATTTACATCTTAATACTCAGCATGAAACACTAAATCAATGACTTAAACCTGAACAATTAGCAGCTCGTAAGCAGCTAAGAGGCGTTCATGTTTTTCACACCCTTTAACACAAGGAGGCCAACATCTTACATCCAACCACAAAAGCGCACACCAGTGTGTCGAGTAAAAACACTTAAGTGTGATCCCTAATATCTTCCAAAGGTTATCTGGATGCAATAGTCTGTAATCTGCTAACTTGAACCCAACTCCTCAGAAACACTGTACATGAACACACACACGTCGCCCTACTTTCTGTGCGTGCCAACTGGGTGTGTGCTCTGAATTTGATGAAGCAGGATAATTTTCTCAACTGATCATATCAGTGAAGGAGGAATCTCAAGATCAACGCCAGACTCTGGAGGTAGTCACATATGGGACACATTTTTCCAGATCCTAATAAACTTTCATATGTGGATGTGGTGGTGTTGAGTGTGCTGGGTGACCTAGCCACCATGTCAGGCTTTCTGCAAGTCCTGAAATCAAGGTGTTTTATGGAAGGCAGAAGGAAAATGTGCTGAACTGAATCCACGTAGACATGAACAGTACATTGAAACAAACACAAAGTATGAACACAAACCTGTCCTAAACAGGAAAAGACTGAAAAGAAAGAGACACCACAGGATATTTACCTATTAAAATGATTGGTAAACAGGGACTTAACATGCAAAAAAGGTTCAGAGGGAGGAAAAAAACATGTTTCTAGACACACAATACAATAAAAACACATTTAGAAATCAAACTGTGTGCTTTTGGAACCGTACCTGTTTTATCTTTGAAACTGACCCAAGGTACCAGATGTTTAATGCTACTCCACAGGAAGTACAGCAAATATTTCACTAGCATCATGTGCACTGTGCACAGTAGTATATACCAAGATCATACACCAGCCCAAACGTCTATGAACAAAGTGAGGACACATAAGTTTTCTATCTTTACCTCTTCAAATTCAAGATAATTGCAGCCATTTTCCTATTCTCTTTCTTCATTTAATTTGTTCAGAAAATCGTCTGACACAGTGCAGTCCCTCACTCATGTGAAACCAATTTCAGAAGCACATAAAAAACCTGCTCCAGAGCTTCAAACACAGAGAGAATCAGCTCATACAAACACTCGATATCCCATAGATGTGTGGGCAAGCAGGTGTGTTACCACTGCAGGGACAGAGGAGACGGTGTTTCGCGTGTTCAAAAAACCAAAGGCTGATACTCACTATCACACGATCTGATGTCTACACGAGAACAAAGCAACAGTATGTTCATTGTGCAGTCAGTCAGAACCACAGAAACGTGATGTAGTGGCAAAAAAATTCTGTGTACCACTGTGAACGGGAGAGAGACCAGGCCATTTACCAGAAAACACACACACATACAGTACACAATGCCGTAAACTAAGATTTGAATAGAACGGCTATGGTCTTGTGTCTTTGAGATTGTTGCTTTAGGATTAATTTAACGTTCTACTATAAATACTACAGTAAATAAGTCTGTGTTTTGCATGCATCAGCATTTTGCGATTCAGACAGCACTAATTTCATCTATTGCTCACTGATGGACAGTAAATCAGAAAGAATTACTATCATTTATACATCTGTGTAAAATTTTGTTTCACTTCTCTGACATTCACTAATATGCACATTGTGTTACAGTTTCACTGTCCTGTGTGCCAAAATCCACAGTGAGCGCACACAGAAGCCCAGTTGAGAGTCAAAGTGAATGACATACTACCGGCAAATATGAGTACCATAGAAATGTATTCACTTGCCAATAAAGCTTTCCCATAAGTGAAATGTAACTTGGCTGCATGTGTTGCTACATCAAGCATAGAGTTTCAGACAGTATGAGAAGGAATATGCTGTAATGTGTTTTGTAATTTGATTTATACATACTAACAGGAAGTATAGCAGCTGAACACAGAGATTCAAAAATATATTATATCCAATACAGCTAAGTTCTGCTGTCTCGATACTCTGAGCTGACTGAGCCAAACTTCAACGATTAACTCAAATTTAACTCATGAGTTACTGTAATGTAAAACCCACTTTGTTAAGTCCCACTGACGTGTTACATTTGCCTTTAATCTCATTTTATTTTCATAGTCTGAAGAATCAGTTCTTCACTTGCTGCAGATGTCTTCCAGCTGTGGCTGCTCCAGTCCAGCACCTTCCGCACCAGAGTACAAAGACAACATGTATGACTGTTCTCATTAAATCTGTAAAGGGTGTGAGGGTTGTTTTCATTATTAGCAGAGGAAACATCGATGACATATCATGTAGAGTATTAAAACATACAGCAAATTTTCATCATGTGTGATTTCTTTACACAATGTTTTATATGCTAATAATAAAAAACAGTAATGAAGTGAACACTCAAGATATGTTCATTCAGCTTAAATAGATGTTTTGAACTGCTTTGAAAATGTAATTAAGACATTTAAAGTTAAATATTTTCATTAATAAAATGCATATAATTATATTGAGTTAACAACATTAGTTCATTCAAGTGCATTTCTCTACAATGTTTTGAACCACATTTACATTTAATACTAATCTGCACTACTAACGAACTTGGCACAAGATGCGTAATCGGTAAAGCAAACTTTTTGTTCACCAGAGTGTACACTTAAATCTAAACACATGGTTCTTCATTTTATTTATGGCTTTGAAGAAGTGAAAATATTTTATGGTATGTGTGATGGAATACCTGCTGTGACGCAGCAGGCCAAAGTATGGTAAGAAATAATTGTCAGTGTCAGTGCCGAATAAATAAACAATAAATCATGTTTAAAACACGGTGAAAACAAGTGTAAGTCTGCTTTTTATTTTGCTAAGTAATAACTTAACATATAACTTATTTGAAAAGGGAGGATGATAACAAAAGGCAGTGACTGCAAAAATAGGCAACTGTAAAATAAAAACTAAATGTTTATATTACCACTACTGAAAATGCAGACATGCTGCAGATATTTGCATATCATCAAGATGAAACACTGGAGTTTAGCTGATTATTTCCTCTGGAAAAGACAGAATGTGGTTTAGACCAATTACATATGTTTTACCTATGGGCAGAGTTGCCCGCTGTCATGAAAGGTTGTTGCATTCCTTAGTGCTGATTTGTCCAGTGCCATAGTTATTTAAGTCATATGTGTTTCAATGCTTACTGTGTACCATGTAATATCTTAAAACGTGGGCCAGACTCTGCTGGTTTGGTTTCAGAAAGGCTCAACAAATCTCTGCCGTGCACAAACACAGTGCATGGTTCTCAGTGCTGTATGCTGAGATGCCCAAATTGATACTGTGAAGATGGAATTTCTCTTTTACTGTATGCGAAATTAAATAACATCAGCTTGTGGGCATCTTTCCTTCCTGTTTTGCTTTCCGTTTTATGTTCATTTCCATTCCTGAACAAAGCCGCCTCTCCACGGTGTATTAATGCCCATCAAAGGCCTCAATCAAGTTGCTTTGCCACAGGCTAAAGTCAAACTGGAGAGGCTAAAGTTTAATGTTGCCAGTGCAGCGAGGATGTGGGCTAATGTCTCTTGTGGAGTTGTTTTCCCTCGCGTTCACAAATATCTCCCAAGTCTGGCGAATGGAACAAGGCATCTGAAAACAGCACTCACCAAAGGGCCATCTCAGGGTCACCAAATGTCACAACAGTCTTACTCATTGTGCCTCTCTGTGACTAGCACAATGTTTTACTCAGCGCCTCAATGTACTCAATGTCTTTATGTATTTCACTGACATAGTGGAAAATTCAGAAAATAAAACATAATTACGCAGGGCTTCCTAAAAAATTAGTCACGGCTGTAAGTCAATAGACTCTTAGTTTAGAAGTATCCGGCAATGAGAAATATTTAAGAAGCTGTTGACTGTCTGCTGACATTTTCTCTTCTTGAATGGAAAAGTGTGTTTTGCATCAGTCTTAAACTTCCCTTCAATTTATTAATTAAATCTTTCTTTCACATTTTACCGAAAGCATTATTTAATGCAAAATGCTGGATAATTTAGTCATAAACAAACGTCGAGCAGTCTGTTGTTTTGCTGCCAGTGAAACGTATTTGTCGCTAGTATGTAGATGTAGATTTCATCAAATGAACGTTTTATCATCTGCTGACTGTCATCATGTCTTTATAGCAGATTTAGACCAGTTGTGTCACCACAGGAGACTAAAAGGCTTCATTTAACTCTTGATCGTCATAGTGAGTGACTTCAAATATTCAGCATACATGCATTTCTATTTTCATTTAGTTATTTGGCACAGTTTTAAAATACATTTTTTAAGGAATTACATTAAATAGAGTTTTAATGCAAACTAAAAGTAAAGATACATGCTGGTTCATTTCTTTTTTACGTGCATGTATTTACACAGAGTGCATTTTCTGTCACAGTGTGCGTCCATGAGTCTATATGTGTTTTTTAATACTCCCTTATTCACCACAGATGGGCCTACTGCTGAAGGAAACGTTGGTTAGCCGTGCCAGAAAAGTGTTGTGTAGGTAACTTTTCAGAAAACTAATCGCTTTCGTTGTAACTGTAAAAAATAAATAAATAAAACAACAACAACAACAACAGTGCATGGTTCTTATAATAAAGCAATTACAGTAAGTAAAACTGGGGACACTTTTCCCTTTGAACTAAAAGAGGATGAAACCATGCCTGTGACCATAGCGTGAACCACCCACTAAACATGCCAATGGAAATACAAAACACACTATATTCCATCTTTATTTACAGCAGTTGCAGACGTCCTGGAGCTACACTAGAGATAAAAACAGTATAGCATTTCAGAGTACGTGTGAATACTGCATGTACAGCTTTTAATGTTGGAAATGACTAATTAGTGAACATTTAGTGCTGAGAGGTGGTGAACAAAACGTGTTTAAATATGTCGAAGCACACCTGAAAAATACTGCACAAACACAAAACATTCTTGACTTACAATGAAGGACTGCGGAGTAACCAAAGACCCCTCAGCGGTGTAAAAGCTGTAACATTATTACAGCATGATCACCTAGGTTCAGCTCACTAAGAATAGCACAGACAGATGCACACTGCTCCAGCAGGTTGACAATTCGGCTGAATAATCATTAAGTCTGGTTCACTGTAATAGATCGTGCTGCTGACATATGGAACCAGAGTTAAAAGTAATTAGATATTTGTTTGACTGTATTCGATGAAACACAAACTGCTGTAAAGTCATTTTATCTTTATCCCCCTAGAGACACTCAGTTTGCAGCTGAGTGCGAGCCAGAGCATGAACATTACATCAGACGCACAACTATGGGCACCTTTCACCCCGATGGACTTAATTTAAAAACCAATCATGTAAATGGAGTAGATTTCAACTCCTCTTTCGCTCAGTTGCTTTCTTTTTTTCCCCTCACACATGTGCTCGTACTGTATGTGTGCATGTGTCCACCATGTGTGCATGACTGAATGGATATGATTGTGTGTTTGTTGTAGTATGCACACCCTAGCTTTGGAGCTGCACGTCTGTTACTTTTTTTTTTTTACTGGTTGCTTAAAAGCTCAGCGAGTGTGCGAGGGAGGAGTGCCACCATAGGAGAAGAGGAACAAACATAAAGTTGCCAGACTAAAAAGGCAGACACACACACACACACACACACACACTTATGCCTGCAGATAAAGATCGACCAAACTGTATTTCTTAAATCCACATTTTTAAAAAGTTTGAGACAATAATTCAGGGTTATCTTGGGTAATATAATTTTTTGTGCAACAGTCATAAGTTGAGATATATGTGTGAGCATCTAATTTACTCAAATACAATTAACTAACTAACAGTTGTAAATTATTTTTTTTATTTAGCCAAACCTGTATCTAAATATCTAAGTTTTGTGTTTTCAAGCTAATTCAACTTAAGATTTTGTGTTTTTATCAACAGAACTAATAATCATTAGTTGTTCTGAGGTTACATCTTAACTTAAAATTATGAGTTTAATGAATTAATTTATTAGAGTTCACTCGACTCATAAAATTAAGTTGATCAAATACAAAACAAGTTAACATATTAATAGACTTCCCAGCATGCATTTGTCAAGTTAATGCTATTCAAATATTGTTCTTTTTAGTTTTTTTAGTTCTTTATATAAAATAATTGTGGTGGAAACTTGCTATGTGTCTTTAATACACACATCAGTTCTTTATTTTCACACTAGTATAAACTATGTGAACCATGATAGATCCCAGTACACTTATAATTTTCATAACCACATATACATACAGGTTAACATGACAGTACTTATTTTGGTGCATTGTGGATCATGGAGAAACCTGCATATTATTTAGCTGCATTACCATGATTGTTTAACTCAATTTGATCATTTATGGAATTCCTGTTTTGTATTGTATCAGATTTACTAGATAGATGGTTTTAAATATATTTGTACAACATTCAACATTTTAATAGAATATTTTAGGGCATATTTGATTCATGAAGGCCAAGTCATATAATTAAAGAATAAGTAATCTTACAATATAATATATTTATGCAGGTTTTACAATAATGCAATACCAGCACTGACTAGTTTAAAATATGTTCTAGTAAGAAATTACATAGATTTATTTATTATATGGTTTTCATGGTGTTACAGTATAAATCAGGTGGTCTTTCTTAAATGACTAAAATCTCTACAAATAACTCAGTAAAGATAAAAGGCAGGAATCCAGTTGTAAATTTATTTATTTAGTTATACGCAGAATAAACACTATTTTTATTTATTTATCTATTTGAAATCTTCAGCCTTTTATATTTGATGTTAGTTTAAGAAGGTTGTATTTCTCAAATCCAAAGTGAAAAACTAAAGGGACAAAACTGATTGATGAGTCCTAATTCATTTAAATATGAGAGCTGCAGACAGTAATATAGCATACATAATATTGTAGTAACCTTATTATTATGGATTTGAGTCCACCTGTATTTAAGCAGGCCTGGTGCACATGCAGAACTATATTTTCCACATTAAAATCATAAAGTATTTGGTTCCTCACGTTGCTTTAAATGACAGATCAAAACGGTTTTTTATGGTTAAAATAAAAAAATAGGATGCAAGTGACTCTAAAATTCGTTTCAAGTGATAATTCAAGTATTTCAAAAACGTATCCCAGCTTATTGAGAAGCCACAGTGTTGACTGTATAGGGACACAATCGTCTGACTATGGATGATTTACCCTTGATGAACCATTGCAAATGAAGCGTAAAATTGTGCCCTCTCCGCCCCAGTGCCATCACTCAAGGGTTATATTCATATCTAAATTGCATTAATGTCATGTGTTAAGCCCCCCGCCCCTGTTTTGCAAACTGCACCCCCCCCCCTTTTTTTCAGCTAATAAGCGACCTAACTCGCTCATGTCATCAGCATAATCACTTGGGAGAGGTCTTCAAACCATGAGATCTGGGTCCCATCCTCTGAGGAAAGACGGGTTTGTGTAACTCTCCTCAAACCTGAAGGGGAGTTTGGAGTGTTTGGTCAACGACAGTGGTTCCTGGAAAAGATCTGAATCGTTTTATAACCAAACCCAGCTGCGGTGGGGTGTGCGCTGCAGTCTCTGCGTGCGTGTTTGTGTGTGAGGTAGAGGCAGAGGGAGAGGAAGGGGTGTCTGCGCTTCCCTTTCAGAGAGAGAGAGAGAGAGAGAGACAGAGAGAGAAAGAGAGAGAGAAAGTTTGGTCTTTTTCTCCCCTTGACTCTTTTTTTAGGCATGAACGCCGAGATCTGCGTTTCATACAGCGACATGACATCCATGGATTCATATTATAGCCCCTCTGCAGCGCAAGGTAGGGATCACCAGACTGGCCACTTTAGGACATTCGCAGCCACTGACACCAAATACAGCCCCACCGCCTTCCTGCCCAACAAAGGTCAGGCTTACGGAGAAAAGTCCCGGAGCCCCTTCCAGCAGGAGTGCCAGTCATTGGATGCCGTCGCAGCTGGGCAAGTCACTTTCAGCAAATACCACCTCTTTATGCAGACCTCTTCTTGCAAAACACCCCCAGAGGACAGCAAGCTGCATCCGGAGAGTGGACACAACGGAGCGCTCATCCCGTGCTATGGTGAGTGGAGGACACACTTAGACATGACTGAGTTACAGGAACCATAAGACACCAAAAACTGATTTTAGGAGAGAGACCATCACAAACGTGTCAGCTAATAATTATATAATTAGGCTACGTGTCACACACACACACACACACACACACACACACACACACACTGCAAGTGCTGATGTATTTCTCAGAACTTCGTGCGTCTCTGTGAGGTTGGTTTTGCGTCTGATAACTCACCACTTGTGAAGAGCATGTTAGAACCTGTCAGTCAGCGCGCACCACTTCACTAGATCTCATAAAATCCGCAGGTAGATCTTAAGCGGTTTGGGGGCAAATCATGACACATGCTGCACAAAGTGGCCTCTGTGGCTCCGCTTCTCTTGACCTGTGACTCCTCGAAGTAGGCTTCTTGTCCAAAAACTCATTTTCCATCTTATATTCATTTGCTTTGTCTCATTTTTTCCTTCTTGGATTCGTGCGTAAAAGGCGTCGGGAACTCTCTCCCGCAGCAGCAGCAGCAGCAGCAGCAGCTCACAGGACACCCAGCTCGTAACGACGTGGCCCAGGAGTCATGTGCGTAACTTAGTTATGAAGAGACATAATCTTCCCGACTACCAAACTGTCCCTTTGGCCATCAAAATTAAATTAGCGCTCATTTAATGCGATAATCTGCATTACAATCCTTAATATTGGATCTGGGTCAGACAATTGAATTAACAGATTTTCATAGGGCGCAAACAGTAATCTCCAAACTGATAATATTTTGTTTTCACTTGTTCTGATTGACTCCAATTAGATTTAATTGCGTGGGGACGCTGCTGTAATGGGTGAAGGATGAGGGTGTAAATACAACGTTGACCCTCTTAAGGCAGGCGGCCACTTTGAAGCAACAGTAATTCATGTTTTTTTGTTTTTTCTTAACCTGAAACACACGAAACAGAAGCGAAACGTGGATTATAGAGATGGTTTAAGTAGGAATTACTATTGATGAACTGAAACGGGGATTTATTGCACATTTAATGTAACTGTTCACCTTTGATCCACAGGCTAAAAAGAAAGAATAAAAATTCGATATGTGAAAATAAATCCACTAAAGATTATTACAGCCAACAAGCAACTGGTGCGCGAATTGACAAACTGATTAATGTTGGAGTCCGCAATATTTTATCCAACCGCCAGATGGTAAAATAAAATAAAATATAATAAAATAAAATAAAATGATAGAATCTCCAGCTGCTGCCTCAGTATCACACTGAAATGTGTCGTGGACACGGTTTAAGGAGGTTTGGATTTGTTTCTGGATCTCGGCCTGCTGAGAAGCCATTTATACCTCCGAAGAGTCAAGAACCGAGGTCAATCTATTCAAAAGCGCAACTGGTTTTTTATAACTGCTGTAAAGGTTTTATTACCAATTAACCTCGACATAGAGCCGGTTAATCGAAATCTTGAACATTTCGTTGTAAACAGGCTGCAGATCTTTGTTCCTCATGGGTGAAGTGGACAGTGGAGGAGTAAACACGCGTCCTTTAAACGAATAAATGTTATCTCGAATAACAAATTATGAAAAAGATTCATTTTAAAGAAAAAAGAATATCTGATTTAGATTTAAGGATTTTTATTTTTATTTTACGCTCAAGCAGGAAAAAACATCAGATATCTACCTCAAACCGAGCGCGCACGAAGGCGCAGGTTGGTGAATTTTCCCTTTTAATATCTGACTTCTTCAGATTCTCCTTTGTTTATATGTTTGTATTTATTTTATACGTTGACACTGAAATATGCAGCCTGTCAGGTTCACTCACACATCAGGCACCCGGGCTGTAAGAACGAGACATAATTACACAGTGACCAGATTCACACTGAGGAAAAAAACAGAAAAGGACGAGGTCTGACAGAAATAACACTCAGATATCAAACTTCTCCGTTTACTCTTTCCTTCAGCACAGCTACTACTTTAACTCATCAGATCTGGGTCAGATTTATTCACATCATTTCCGTGAGGCAAAAAATAAAAAAGACATTTGCATCCATGCGTAACGTCCGGAAATCTTAAAGTATTTTAAAACCTAGATCAAACCTCGCTGACAGTGGTGGCTGTTTTCCTTGTGATTATCTCTGACTGAAGGTTCTAGTTAACCCATCTTTTTACTCACTTCTCCACCGCTGACTGGACATAAATTGAAGGCAGCAGTAAAATACGCTGAACCTACTTGCTGGGAAGAAAAATGATAAATGATGCCTGATGTTTTTATTGGAAAATGCTTCCACTATTTTCCTCCTTGGCTTATTTCGTTTTATCAAACCGGTATTTTACACAATCGCTGGGTAGATAAAAATTGCCAAAAATTTGCTTTACTGTTATAAATTTATGCCTTTCAGTCAAAGGTGATGTGTTCACTGGTCTCAGAGCTGCCTGAAGCTGCCAGCTACAGTATAACTGGGACATTTTGGCTGAGAGAAACCAGCATGACCGTCTAATAAACATTTACATACATTAGAATCACTGCAAACACATTCATAGTGTTTTTACTCAACACGTTGCCAATCATGTTGTTACATGAAATCAACAAGGCAGCCACTGGAGCAGGGACAGAAGAGTGTGGTTAAAAAAAAAAGAAGATTTAGAAAGCTGTGTTACAGCAATAATACACAAAAAGAAGAAGAACATAACACACAATGAACAGAAGAAGAAAGTATACACGTTGGTGGAAAAGATCCTTTCCTTAAGGGACAGTAGCAAAACAAGCAGTGTCAGTAAAAGTCCTGCACACTAAGTTAAATCACAGTAAAATGTACAGCAGATTCTAAAAGACTCAGTCAATCAACATCACAATCTCAAAGCAGCTCCACGTCAGTGAGCACCCAGAGACACCAGCCTTCCTCTTTTGAAGTGTCCGTGTCTTCTTCTCTGGCTGTGTGACCTTTAGCTCGGCTTTCCTGCCCTCATCCGTTTGGAGAGAGGAGGGTGAGCCTCCAAGCGCCCGCGCGCACACAGCCGAGCAAATCCATTCGAAACCCTCATTCGACAGTGTTTGGTGTCAAAGCAGGACCCTGTGCAACATTTGGAATCCAGTTTCACACAGTAAACATTTAACCACACCAATAAGACAGAGGATGTGACTTTGTTGTTACCCGGGTGTTGAATTGTAGCCTAATTATGGTGGGATTGGGCCTTTTATTACTACTTTGAATTTCCCAGTGACTGAGATCTGCAGGGTAATGATATGGTAGCTCCAATAAAGCAGCAGTGATGGTTTTGAATAAAAAGCTGCAGTTTATTCCAGATTAAATGACAAATCTCTGCGACAAAGCGAGAATTGAATACACTTCTGCTGCCCTGCAAGTGGAAACGTTTAATTTCCTGCAGAAGCAGTTGAAGCCATTTAGCTCTAGCAGAACCAACATGCAGGTGTGATGGCCCCGCCTTTGTTTCGAGCCTTTTTTGTTTCTTCACCATCTCTAACCCAGTGCCACCATTTCAACCTCTCGTAATGGCCGTCTGTGCTGATTGGTTCGAGCAGGGAGTAATGGGAACCAGGCACGCAGCCCGTACCGCTGAGGCGCACTTCAGCAAGTCAGTGACATGAGTGGAGGTGACAAGAACGCAGGATCGTTTTACCATTTAGCTGAAAGTTTGGCAGAGCAATTTACATTAGGCTCAGTTTGCATGGCCGAGCGCGAGCAGCAGGGCGAAAAGGCTCAGGCAGTCCAGGACTTCCTTTTTTTACAAAGTGAACACTGGTTCAGAACCAACCACTGACGACTGCATCAAGACTGCAAATTAGGTTTTGATTGTTTTTCTTTTTTCTTTTTTGCTGCTGTTTAGGTGTAAGGTGACTTTTTCACGTGCACTCAGTTGACTTTATTTGATTAGTTTTAAATTTCTATGTTATAGTATGAAGTCAAATTGCTTTTCAAACTCACACAGAAACCATCCATACCCATAAAACTAATATGCTGTGTAAAAGAGTTGGGTCTCCAGTACCTCCACTACTCCTTTGACTGAATGTGTTGGCTTCAAACTGCTGTTTGAATAGATTGACTCTCAGTTCCCGAATCCTCGGTAGGATGAAGTGTCTGTAGATGCCACTCAGCCACTTTTGCCAGCAAAGTATATATTTTGTATTTTTTTGTGCACACACAAATGCACTCTGGCTAGATTTCCCCACTCAAAAGGAATGTTCTCTGTCGATCAGACAACAAAAACACACGATGAAGAAAATTCGGTCTCGCTCCAAATTCGGAGAGAAAAGTGCTGGTGGGAGGGAGATGCAGACGGGGTGGGGGGGGGGGGGTGTATGAGGAAGACAAAGAATGTGTGAGAGATGATTTATCAGTTTTAGTCTTTATGGGTTTTTTTTTCTTCCAGTTGTGCACAGGCTGCTGAGATGAATCATTGCTCTGCTAAGTCAGCAGCGTAGAATTTCAAAGTGAATGGCTCCTTATCACGTGGTCACAAGAGCAAACTTTTACTGAACAAAAAATATTGTGTATGCGTGTGTGTGTGTGTGTGTGTGTGTGTGTCTTGTCCTGAAATGTTTTGATGAATGCACCTGACACCACACAGAGCGCCCAGCTATTCATAGTCGTGTTATTTGTACATTTAAAAGAGACAAGGTTGGTTTTCAAGAACAGATGCTCACAGAGTCTTTGACTGTATCTTGCGTAGACGTGGAAAAGCATCAAGATACTTTAATCAAAGCAGCTATAATCAATGTTACTTGTACAGTAACAATATATGATGAGCATGAAAAAAAAAAGTGAAACGTTTGCATACTGATGAACCTATAGAGAATTATCAGCAGGCTTAAAAGTAACAAGATACAAATACTTTAAACTGCTTAAACTGTATAATTACTGCATTAAATACATTAAATACACAGCAGAGTAACTTACGTTATTTTGCAGGATTGTTTCTCACTACATATTAATCTGTAAGAACAACTGTAAGGTCTCAAATTATGATGAGACAACATCTGGTCATATAGGTCAAATACATCAAACGTCATGTTGGAAACTTGCTTTTATTTGTATACACAGATATTAAACGGATTTATAGTTTCATAAAGGTCAGCTCCCTCTACACCCTGACGCTAACGCAGCCACACATCAGCACCCTGCCACCTCCAGTTTTCATGGTCGGCACTTTGCGGCCACTGTAGTTGTATAAACATGTTTTTATCCGGTTTCGCCAAAGTAAAACTTTTGTAAACAACGGTTTTCATCTTGATTGTTGTGTGTTGAGGTTGACGTTAATGTCTTTCCCACCGTCAGATCAGCGACTGAAACACTGATTTCCACAGTTATTCTTCTTCCTTCTTATTCCACCTCACCAAAGCTGCGTGTTGTTCCACTTTCTCACAGTCTGCTTTGTTACTTACAGTTCCTCACGGCGTGGACCCATCTTGCGTTACACACAGTTGAGGCCAAAACTGATGGAGCAGTGTTGTTCTCAGGTTACTTTCTAACCTTGTTTGTGCACTCAGCATTAATTGGAAATCACACTTTGATGATGAATTGAAGCTGGAGCTCGTGGTCAGTTATGTCATCCTATCTTAACCTGTTTATTTTTAACACATAAGATTAAACACTCCACACTTAAAAATACAGATGGTGCAATCTTGGACGTGTCATGTTTTTCTAATATTCCAGTTTTTTTTTTTGGTGGCTGTATCATATCTTTCATGTCTTGGCTTCATTGCGCAGCACATACAGCATTCAGACATCAGCCTTTCAGTCTGCAGCCAAGATAGACTGAGCTTTATCTGCTGTTGAAAGCTCCATCCCATTACACCCCTTTTCATAGTTTAAGGCAGTAAAACGAATCTCAAAATCACATAAAAATAAATACTTTCCTTGCACATTTCCTTTTTCCTCAGAATTTAGTTGGACAAAGTGCCCATTCTTTATTTTCCCACCTCTTTCTCTCTACTGTTTGTTTCCCCCTATTTCGGATATTTCTTTTTCCGTTTTTTGCACCGCTCCGTTGTGTAATCCCTCTCAGTGGCCATGTGGTGTGTAATTTATGTTTCCTCTTGAACACTGTGAGGAGACACCAGTCATCCCAGTCAATAAAGAGGCAGGGATGGTGCCCTGTCGCTTTACAGCCAGTTAAATCACACTTTGATGTTGCCTCGTAGTTTTCATCTGTGAATTAATAGCTGTCCACGCAGAGAGTCTGACACACGAGAAGTTCATTCTGGCGCTGACATCCACATGGTGGGTGCCTCACAACAGTAAAAAGGAGACACAGTGATAGTCAGTCCTCATTTTTTACTTTGGTATAAATGCCAACAGTGTCCTACTGTGTTGTTGAAATAAATCCTGTCGTGTAAAGGGCTATGTTTTTCCATATTCAGGTGGAAATATACATGCGACAAACCTTAAATTAGCCTTGAGCTCGTTCTGAATCACTTTCTGTTTTTATTTTTGTGCCGTTTTCTCTGTGCCCGCCACACAGAGCTGCAGACTCTCTTCTCCTCGGCGTGCACAGTAATTGGAACAGATGTTGACAGTTGAATCCGCTGCAGTGAAAACAGAACATTCTGTGGTCGCAACTAAAAACATTTTGCGTCGCATATTCGTCTGAAAATGAAAAAAAAAGGGGGGACTTTGCTTTGTGGATGTCGTTGGGAACTTGACACTATGTCTACATGTGCAGGTGTGTGCTGCCTGCAGAAAAGGCCAGTTGTATTCATGAACACTAGGAGAGAGGATTCGATGCAGCATATGCCTTTTCCACCCCTTCCTGCCTCTTTTCACAGACATCGTATCCTGACAGGCATTGTTTGCAATACAACTTTCTTATGTTCTTTATACATATGGCATTCACAGCAGGAGGGCGCAGTGCTGTGCACCTTGGGCAGCGCTGGAGAGCCTCACAGCTATAGCACATCACATGGATAACAAGCGGGAGATTGTCACAATATCCCAGCCCTGCCAAAAAAACATCAGTGACATGGGATATAAACAAAGGCCTTTGATCAATGAGAGGCCTCATGATTTCAAACAGCCTGACAGCTCTTGCCTTGTGGGGACTGTGTGTGCCGGCCAGAGAAATATGATGAAATAACTATAGAGAGAATTTATGCTGGGATAAAACCCATTTTCTCCCTTCAAGCCTAACAGGATGTGTTAGTAATGGACAGAGAGGCAGTGTTGGGGGTGTTAGACCCCCGGCAAGTGGTCTGCCACCAAAACATGGCTCATCAGCCCGAGTCCACTTCCAGCACTGCTGGGCAAACAGAGAAACCAGATCCGCAGTGCTCACTGGATTTTGCAGATTTGAATTGATTCTGATCTGGTGCATTGTTCTCCTACAAAACCTGCATTGTGTGCAGCAGTTGGGTTTATTACGAATCAAAGAAATGACACTGTGCTTCTGCATGCACAGCTTCTCTCAGCAGGGCCCCTGGGTGACTGAGATACAGTACATGCACTGTGTGGCAATCAAACTTGATTCCAACCAAACAACTAAGAACTAACTAAGAAATACTGGCACCAAACGCGTTCTATATGTTTATTTTAATCAGAGAGTTTCCTGTTTTAGACATATTTTATTTTATTTTATTTGGAGAGAGTTCAAGTATGGCTGTTTTTATTTAGACCAGCATTTTAAAAAGGGGACTTTGTATAGTAACACGAACTAAATGCAATTTAAGCTGCAAAAATATTGTAGCACAAAGCAAAGCTGCATAACAGACTCGGAGAATCTGTTGCATGTGTTTGTTTGGAGAAACCAGCTGCATGGTAGGATCAGTAAATGACTCAACAACAAATCTTTGCAGAAATAAACTAATAAACAACAACTCTAGGTTGTGTTGTGTTAGGAGAGAGAGTCAGTGTGCTAGAAACCATCTATTCGCCTCACCTTGCAGCACATTACCCATCATGGCTGCGAGTTGAGGGTCACAGGTTGTGCATGTGAGCTCTGAGACTGAGTGCTGAAAATTGCACGTGAAACCACGCACCCCCTGGTTCTAACGTGACAAATCATCAGATGAGCAGATGAGCACAGGTGTACTTGTTCCTGAAAATAGCTTCACCTCAGATGGGATGGTGGAGCGGGAAGGTGCAGCGCTGTGACTGGCCACTAGGCTGAGCCAAAGAGGGGACACCCGAGGCTCTTGTCAAATGCCTATTACTCTGAAGAGAATGAGTGGAAGAGAGACGGTTGTGTGTGTATTTGTGCAAGTCTCAGCTTCTCTGACTGTTGCACATCATCACGGTGTTTCCCCGGCACATCACAGAATCCTTTTACAAACTACAACTGGATCCTGCAAGCAAACAGCGCTCCAGGCCCCTGATGACGGACAGAGATAAACAGATTTCACAACTGTCACAGAATTTCTTCACAAGGAGCAAATAATTTCATTTTGTTCCACCCGATCAAGCCCCATTAATTATTACACTGATCTACAAGCAAATCATCAGTCGTGCATTTGCTCCCAGGAGCAAGTGGATCGGAAAAACATTAATGGCGTGTGTGTGTGTGTGTGTGTGTGTCATTTGTTGGATTTATAGTCAGTTCAACAGAGCAGTTCAACACTGGTATTTCTATTATTTATTAGTTACCGTGTTATTGATTAAAAGAAGGAGCATTTTTGTGCCGGTATGAACAATATTTTAAAACTATCTTTCCCCTAAAGTGTTTCAAAGGATAAATATTATCACAAAGAGACAGTTTCAGCATTTAGACTGAGGAACTAAAAAGAGGGAGTCTGAATATGAACTGCTTCATTGTCTCATCTGGAGAATCCACACACGACGTAAATCAGTGAACTGTGCGGAGTAGCCTAAATCTTGAAGAATAGCAGTAGATCATACTGTATTAAAAGCACATGGATCTTATTATTCTTTTATATGCTGCCCACCAAACATGACAGGTTGTGTCTTTAATAGCCAAGTGATAACCCTCCTTTTTACTCAACATCATGTACAGTAATGACTTTCACATTTCCCTCATTTACACATTCACGTTGAGTCAGACTGTAACAATTCGCTAGGATCTGTTTTGATTTCATCTTTTCAACCTTTATTATTATTATTATTATTGACGTTATAGAAACATAAACCACTTTTAATAGTTTCCTTTTGCTTCCTGTCTCTGCAGGTAAAGACAGTTCCGGTCTGACAGACTCTGATTTGGCCCCGGACACTGACCCACCTGGAATGGACACCAACTACCTGACTGTGAAGGATCAAAGTGTCAAGGCGGCCTCTGACAGGTCGCCGGGCACTGATTTAGCAAGTCCTCTGGACAAGGCCGACGGCAGCGAAAGCAACAAAGGCAAGAAGAGACGCAACCGCACAACCTTCACCAGCTACCAACTGGAAGAGCTGGAGAAGGTGTTCCAGAAAACACACTATCCCGATGTTTACGCTCGGGAGCAGCTGGCTCTGAGGACCGACCTGACTGAGGCTCGCGTGCAGGTAAGGCAGGACACACAACGGGGGTTTGGGGGATTTTATAAACACAACTAAATCAAACATAAATATTAACAAACCAGAAAACATATCAGATTTCTAATAACTGAGGAAAGTTAATTAAAAAAAAGAGAGAGAATTTTTTTGAGTGCAGCAGAACAGACAACGTTCAAACAACCTTGAGGACCGTTCGACATCTGCAGCTCTGCAGAGATAACGTCACTAACAGAATAACATGAGAGATTTATCTGGTAATGTGGGAGTCAGAGGGAGAGAGAGGGGGGAGAGTGGGAGCTAACAGAGGCCAGGGGGCCCAGGGGGCTGAGGTTTGAGCTGCCTGGGCTTCATATGTGCAGTTCTGGGAGAAGCAGAGTTTCATCCGCATACGAACAGAGCCGTTCGACTCTGCTGTGTCTCTCTGGACCTGAGTTCAGTCCAGCTGGTATTTAGTTGAGCCCGAGGCGTACAGGACCCATCGGACTGCAACTCTTCTGCTGACCTTCTGGTTAGATTTACATATAAACTGATCATGACTTCTGTAAAGACCTCCATCGTTTTTATCCGCATGCTTTACATGTGTATGTGCATGTGCAGCACGGACTACCAAAGCTGGATTTTCTGTGTTTTTCTTTCATTAACATCCTGTCCAGACAAGAATGTGTCCCTGCTGTGGTCTCCAGGGTAGGTGTGAACCCTTTCCCATGGGCTCTGAGCAGGCTAGTCATTTATTTTTCAGGTCATATGTGAATTGTGAGCAGTATTAAAGTATTTTGTTAAAACGAATGCACCATATATTCCATATATTTGCTACGTTTCTGCTGTGTGCCAGTGGGGTTCAGACCAGATAAGAACTTGATTCAATCTTTTACACGATGAGCTGGAACAATCACCAGAAAAGCTCAGCTGTTAAACACAGGAAGTCTGTGGAGTCACAAGGTTATAACTCGACCCTGAGTGTCTGAAGGTATGCTTCTCTGCTGTGCTGCTCATACTATCACAGACCTGCCTACTTCAGATGGGTGCAGCTTTACAGCCCCCGGCTCTCCCAGCGGTCCTCTTAAACACTTTAAAGTTAAAAAGATAAAAGACACGAGATGTCCTCTCAGTCAGAGAAGAGGGTTCTTTACATGAGTCAGTTAATTCACACGCAAAAAGGACTGAAAGCTCGTGAAGTCTGCGTCTGAGAGGAAAAAATAAATTAACAAAGGAACTTTACTGCAGGAAAATTTGAGCAGCATAGTTGTGAGGATGAGAGTGTACCTTACTGTCTGATGGTTCTCACTTCAAAAACATCGTCCAGTTCAAAAACGCGAGGCTCTGGAGTTGTTTGCTTTTTCAGTCTTTGGGTTTCAAAGGGAGAAAGTTCAGATCTGAGTCATATACATGGGGGGGTTAGGGGTCAAGGGTCGGGGTTTCCAAAAACATCTCAGATTTGCCCCTCTGTTAGTCCAAAGACCGGAGACAGATTGGATATGTGGCAAAGACAGGTGTCAATACAGGTTTATAGATCTAAACAGCTAAAGCAAGATTAAAAGAGACCGTGGTCCCTGCATAAAGATGACCAGTCAGGACAAAAATACTAAAACACATAATAAAATGATCAATATAACTAAGAAGCATGCTTTAATATGCTAGTATTTTGAGGCTTCTAGTCAGGTGTAGAGCTGATGTTACTGGATTCAAGGGTTATTGACCAACAGTATAAACATTTATTTTTATAATTTAAAACTATTTTACAGGGCAGTAATGGCAAATGGTGCACGGTTACTTGTTTCAGCTGTTAAATTACAAGAACTTTGTGTTTTCGATCAGGTCATTAGTCAAATAAATCATTGTGAGATACAGACAGACTGGTGGTTACATTTATAATGTTCTTAAATAGAGGAGATGCATAATATTTCAGCTGCAGTAGGGAGGCAGTAACAGTGCAACACACAGTTATGATAAAGTAAATACAGATATCAAATTCTGTATGTTTTTTTCCTGCTTCAGTTCACTAGCGCCCTGAACTTATTTTTAACTGACACTGGAAATTAGAAATCATGTAGTGGGGGATTTTTGGATAAAAGAGAACAAACTCCTATTTAAGGAACAGCAACACTGGTCAGAGGTGTTCCCACAATATTATTAGAGCTTTGGGGGTGTTAGAAAACTGCAGCCGGTCTCAACCATCGATTTTCTTTTTTACTTTGGTATGGGAGCTGACATGAGTGACAGCGGAGGCGGGTTATCAATCCTCTGCACCGTTCTCTCACTTCAAAGTGTTTTCAGCCCCATACAGCTCTCCTGCTGGGGCCAGTTTGGCATTTCTCTGCTTTTTCTCTCTGGAGCTGTAACATAAATAAAGCCTCATTGAAAGTCCACCAGCTACTTAAGCTGTCAAGGTCTTTACCAATTACTGTCACAACGCAGTGTGTGTAACACAAAAATATGTTCTCCCGGTATAATAGGCAACAGATTCGACATAAAGCAGAGAGCGAGCAGACGAGGGCTGTTGGTGACACTGTATAGCTGACTGAGAAGGAGAGACACCTTGCCACCGTCTTTAATGTGTCGCAATCACAAAGTTCACTTTCTTTTAAAGAAACACGTGACCTTGTGTGGGGTTGTAGATCCTGAGCAAGACGGAGCAGAGGAAGAAGCATGAAAACATCAAGGAAGGAAGGATTACGTCCTCTGATCTGTGCGCTTCTATAATTTAGAAGGAGACAGCATCTCAAAGCCGGAGCTTTAGGCCTCAGGAAATTAAAAAGGAAAATGCAAACAAACCTCAGTGTAATCCCCTCTCACTTTTCAATTTCCCATACTTCCTCCTTAGAGTTATAGCGAAGAGGACGAACAGAGAGCACACACATGACATATGATAAATCACATCAGAGACAAGATAGAAATGATCTACCTGCTAAATGTGAGCAACAATCAGTCCAGTCAGGTAGCTGCAAAAAGAGCTGAATAACAAACCTTTAAATATTGACTTCATTGAAAACTTCATGTGAAATTATTCTCACACACAAACAGTGGTGCTATGAAGATGCCAAAGACGACTACAGAAATGACAAAAGTGCCCTGCTCCAGTCAGACAACAAATACGAAAGTGTAAGATTGAGTTTAGATTTTGTTTGGGAATGTCAAGAGAAGTCAATCAGACGTGCACAGACCGTGCAGTAAAACTTAAATCACCTCCGACTTGTACTCTTCTGTGCTCTAAACACTTTTTGTGTGCTGGAGATTTCAGTCTTTTGGCAGCTCTGCATCAAATCTTTATTCAATTTGAAAATGAAACTTTATATCTATAGAAAAGTATTTAATTCAGATTTGAGGGAAAGCTCCTAGCAGGGTTTCAGGTGAGATTCCTCCTTCTCCCAGATAAAATCTAATTATAAATGATGTTGCCAGGTTTATGACATTCAGACTATTTCACTCTGCAGGTGTGGTTCCAAAACCGAAGGGCAAAATGGAGAAAGAGGGAGCGTTTTGGACAGATGCAGCAGGTCCGGACACACTTCTCAACAGCTTACGAGCTGCCTCTGCTGACGCGCCCTGAAAACTACGCACAGGTACAGACAGAGTACAGTCAAGTGCATTACCACCGAGTGAATGTTTAAGCACCTTGTCCTAAAAAATGATGAGATCACGTTGGACTGTTTTGCTGCTTTTATATGCTGGGATTTCTGCTGTGCATGTTTCAGTCACTGATACAGACTGGAAACAGGCCTAGTTTCATTGCAACACTAAGTATTTTTCTCAAACAAACTTTATGCTGTGTGATACAAACATTTCATACGAGTTTAATGCTGCAGTTCTGCTACTTTTAATGCTGATTTATCATCAATATTTCAGATTCAGAACCCCTCTTGGATCAGTGGCAGCAGTGCAGCATCTCCTGTGGCCGGCTGTGTTGTGCCCTGCGACACAGTGACTCCCTGCATGACCCCACACCCCCATTCTGCAAGCGGGGTGTCTGAATTTCTGGGAGTACCGAGTCCTGGAGGTCACGTGGGACAGGCTCACATGGGTAGCCTGTTTGGAGGATCTCCTGGCATGGCTGCAGGCATCAACACCTACGATCTCAACATGGACCCTGACCGCAAGTCCTCCAGTATTGCCGCTTTGCGCATGAAGGCCAAAGAGCACAGTGCAGCCATATCTTGGGCCACATGATGTGCTGATGTTTGCTGGATGAGGGACATTCTTGATCCTGGACCTTGATGGCATGAGGGGGCACTAAAAACGACAACTCTAAATGCAACAGTGACTACCTTCATTGATGTTGCAAGTAATGATGCAAATACACGGATGGGTGACGGTTACCTTAAGAGAAAATAACGAGAGATGTGTCAAGTTAAGCGACGTGGCACTGCCAAGTTTCTCAACTCCTCAGGTTGGAGAAATCAACCACAGTCTGCAACTGTAAAGCCAGGTGAAGGGCAATGCTGTACGATAATATCAGGAGCTGCAGTGTAGTACTGATAATAGGTGAAGGAACATGTTAGGAAATCCATGCACTTATTTGCTACAATACAGGAAATGTGTACAGTGCTTTTAGTGTCATTGTAGTTCTTTGTTCAGGTGCTATTTTATTCTTACCGTGTTATTTAAATTTTGAGTGTTGTGTTTTTCCATTTATTTGCTGGTTTTGATTTGAAAAACAGTTCAGCAAGCATCCTTAAAAAATGAAATTGATTTTTGCTGTTATATGCCGTGTACATATTGTTCTAAGGCAATCTTTATCAGCAGCAGCATATGCTTAAGCAAAGTCATGCTAGTGCTAAAGCAAGGCTTCAAACAACAGTTTACATGCAGCTTCTCTCCATCACCTCTGGGTAGTTATATTTCAGTCAGGGGAACTTAGAAGTGGTTCTGCCGTCTAGCATGTAAAAGTCAAACTGATGAAATGCGGTTTGTTTTAGTGTGGTCAGGGTGAGACACCCACCTGCTGCACCGACTCAGCTTGCTGATGGCCGGGGAGAGGAAGGCACAGATGAGGAAGTATTTGTGGGAGTATGAGAGTGGCACAGCGGGCCTGCTGCTCCCAGGGCTGAAGAGCCTGGGAGCGTCGAGTCTGCACACAGAGCCACCTCTGTTTTCAGAAGGACACGCTCCGAGTGGACATCACCATGCCCATTGCATTTCCAGTCTCAGGAGTTTCGGAGAGAGCAGTGCCTACTAGTCAGTCAGTCCGACTGCCAGAAACAACACAAAAACCAGCAGCCGCCACGTTTGAAGCAGAGAAGCTCGTGGAGATTACACAGGCTGTGTTGACACTTTCAAACATTTGAAGGATGTTGGTGTTCAACAGCCTTTTTCTGGACTTCCGAAGCTGACCGCTGTACGGTCACGATGCCACTGTATTCCTTTCTCATCTTCTCTCATTGCTTATGCCCAAAACAAACACAGGAAGCCATCAACCAGATTAGTGGGATGTAGTACAGGTGTTAATACATTAACGTAATATCACGTTCGATAAGGTTTTAACTGCATCTCAGTTGGATGTGGCACCACAGCTTCAGACACCCTAAAGTCCAGTTTCACCACAATCATGTTTCTGTTTCATCACATATACATGTTAGACATCTCTTGATGTGTCAAATTAAATGTAATACTTTAAAGACTAAAAGACAAATTCATTAAATAATCAATAATCAATCAGATGTGTCATTTACAAAAGTATTCACACCCCTAATTCAGCGCTGTGCAGAAGCCCCTCTGGCAGTAAATATAGCATTGAATGAATCTCCAGTGACTCACACCTACATTTAGTTTCTCCAGTTCCTCCTGGCAGATATGCACAAGCACACTCAGATGAGATGAGAAGTGCCTGTGATCTGCCATCTTCAGGCCCCTTTCCCACAGATGTTATGTGGGGTTTCAGTCTGGGAATTGGCTGAGACAGTCAAGGAGATTCACTGATTTTTTTCCTGTGGCTGCTCCGGTGTTGTCTTTGCTGTATGCTTTTAGTCATTATTGTGTTGAAAGCCTGCGTCCTTCTGCCAGGTTCACCACAGAGGTCCTCTGAATCTGAAGTTCTTAGAGTGACCGCTGGATTCATGGATTCTGGTCCAGTTGCTTTTCACTGGACTGGCTCCAGACTTCTTCCATGTCACAATTATTGAGGCTACTTTTCTCTTGGGAACAGTCAAAGCTTAAAAAATGCTTTTATATCCTTGTCCTGAACTAATCCTCACCACAATACGTTATAATGGTTTTGTAGAGGTCTACGGTCTTCCTGGCTTGGTTTTTGTATTGTGAGACTTTACATACACACACATCTGTGCCTTTTGAAACTGGGCTTGAGGAGGACTTCAGTCAAGTAAAATGTAAGCAAACTGTAAATAATTTGAATTTAGGATTTTACATTTGCATAAACCTTTACATCATGAGTTATTTTGTATAAAATAATGGGGAAAACTCCTTTTCAATTTAAAAAACAGTGTTTGAAGCAGCTGTATGTTGAGCTGTGTGTAAAATTTGTTCTTAAAAATGCAAATGGATTGATTTTTAACTGGGAGCACACATGTACATTAGTCTTTTATTATAACATCTGAGCAAAACCCACTTCAGTAAAACCACTAACACCTCAAGGAATCTTGTTACAGGACTGGGGTTTAGAGCAATAAGAGATGAACTCCATATCTATGAGCCCAAGCCATATTCTTATCCTTGATCCTATCCTAATATCATATCCTCATATCAAAATTTCAAATAGCAAACCTTGTTTTTCCCCAGTAACTTCCTCCTCCACTGACAGAAATAGCCGATGAGATTTACCAGGATATGTTCTTCCTTTGTTCACAAAGACTGATATAGACCTTAAACATAACAGAGGGTTTCGTGGTTACGGAAAGCAAACTTGATATCTTAGTAATACACCTCCAGGCAGAGCAACCATTGCTAATTCTCTAAACTGAACCACATTCACTGTCCTTCTGGGCAGGTAAGGGGAGTGGGGTGCAGGCTATAACCTGTCAGCAGAGCAGATCACCCTGAAGTTGTCCAAATTGCATCCAGTTTTGCACTCTGGTCCAAATCCAAGACATATGCATAAAGCTCACTTCAGAGCAGATATCTCAAAACTGAGAGGGTCTCCTTGCAAATGTGGACTTGGGCCCCCCTGTGTTTTGGCTGAGGGGTTGGACGGAGGGCGAGCCGCGAGGGCGTCTGCTGTGTTCCGGTGTTCTGGGAAAAGGACAGTGCACACAGCTGCGCTCACGGGGTAAATGCAAAACAAACATACCTCGCACATGCTTCCCCCTCAGCTGTCATGGCTCTGCTTTCAAAGATCCACCCCTCCTAATCACCCATCTCCACACACACACACATTGCACTGAGCCTCTCCCTTTGCTCACTTCCACCATGTCCACTGGCCCAAATCTACAGCCTCCCCAGCCAACACCGCAGTGTCAAACCCAGGAAGGCTTTTTAATTAACACTGAGCCATGTGGAGGCTACGCACTGCAGTATTGTGTGTCAGGACAGACAGGACCGTCTGTCTTCTGGTTGATTTAGCAGACTGCTCCAACTGCACAGTGCATTCAGTAGCTGAGATTTATACAATACAATCTCACAATCTTCACCCATTCCTATGTATTTAGGCTAATTTACTCTTAAACTAAAACATCTCTAGTAATGGCTGCCTCCACACGGCACCACACTCTTTCAGCCTCTTGAATTACTTGTACTACAATTTAATTTAAGACAAGATTAGCTTTAGCTTTAAGAAACTCAGAGTAATGTTGCTGTCATTGTCTTTCTCATTTTCTTATACTACTGAAGTCAAGCAATCAGTATAGGAGTAAATATATTATGGAAATGTATGGTGATATGTGCATCTTTGTGCATGCAAAATGGATTGAAGTGATATGACTCTTTGAAATGTTACTGATTAGATGCATTATTTTGTATGATGATTTTAACAAGTATTTTTTTTGTATCATTTACATGGTACAGTTGTGCCAAAAGTTGCATTTGAATTTTATTTCTATCAATATCCAATTTCTACGAACTTCAAAAGGTTTTTTTTTTTTCATGTTTTTGTGGCTTCAAGCAGTCTTTTGAAATGAGTGTATGAACCTACTCATGCTTGTGTTTTCTGTGTGATTAAAGTACAATAAGTTATTGCACTTCCTTTCAAAATAAGAGCGGGTCACTTAATTTGTTATCAAATGCAGCATGTTAGTGCAGCAAAAGAAAACAGTATATAACAAACAGGATTTCTTTCAAGGTAACTGACATGGCTGCTTATTCCACCTCCACCTCAGCATGTAAAATGTTCCCTCACAGCAGAGCAATAAAAACTATTAGTATTTCTCAAACAAGTTGCTCCCAGTTTCAAGAAGAGCCTTTAAGTCAGTTCACAGTTGGCAACAACTTGTGAATAAATTGTCTGTTGTTAAAAAAAAGAAAAGAAAAGAAAAGCCCCACCCGGCCAAACACTGTCTCATTCCTGTAGTCACATTCTAAAATCCTCATGCATTTCAAACTCTTTGAAGGCACACGAGTGCTGAAATGAGATCGCAGAACCCGCAAGAGTATCACACTAATTGAAGCTGACAAAAATACGAACTGCGCCCTTTTGAACTGCTGACATTGAACAGGGTGGATTAGGCAGTGTATATTAACAACAGGTGACAGGCTGGAGGGAACAGTGGATCAGCCGTGTCATGGAGGGTCTGCTGCGGATGGTTACAGATTGGAGTAACGACAGGAATGAAAAAGGAAAACATCTTACTTCATCTTCTTCTCACCTCGCTCACACATACATGGAAAAAACAGAAAACATTAAAAGTGGGAGACATATTAGTGTGGTCTTTACTTTTCACTATTATAAAGTCATATATACACTTAGATACATAATGTCAGTCAAAAAAAAAAAAAAAAACATTTCATTGAAATAATGAAAATAAGGCAAATAAATTGAACAGAAGACAATGTCATTAACAGCCTAAAAACTGGAGCAGGGACAACTAGTGATAAAGAAAACAAAATATAAGCACACAAAACAGATGAAATGAGGGAGAAAAAAAACAACACATGCATAAACAGTTCCTATATATTTACTTTGAAATGCAAGAATATGGGAATATTTCTATTATTTGCTTTTCAGTAGATCTTCAACTGCATGGTTAACAGTGCTTATTCACATAACTCATTAACACTAAAAGGTTGACGCTTCAGTTAGTGTATATTTATATATATATACATAAATATACATATAAATCAAATGTGTATAAAATATGAATTCAATAAAAGCTCAGCAGTATTTCTCTAATCGGCCGTTTCTCTCTAAATGTTAAAATTAAGGTTTGTCTAATGTGATGTGTATAAAACAACACGAGTGAAACGTTTACTGTACATTGTCCGTGTGTTACCACATTCAAATTACCATTAGATAAAACCTACATAGATATGTACATGAATCATTAATACATATATATCATGTACAATAAACATGTATGACTCTCTCTTTTTATATTGTACAGCTAAAATAGTCTGGTCCATGTCAGCCTTTGAATGAAAAGTAGAAAATCCTTGTTGGAGCATCATAAATTATGACTATTATACAGCACTGCTGCAAAATACAAATATATACACTGTATACACCAAATCCAGAATAGCTGGAGCCCAAAGTTAACAACTCCAAACAGTAACAGTGAGAGCCTGCAAGCTTCTTATCAGACATCTGACTCAGAGTGAGCCTTCAAAAGACGTTCATGTAACATTATTCTACGCATTAGCACTACTAAATGTTTCAAAGTACATTTAACTTTTAGCTTAATAGTCAAATCACTCATCACCGTTCTCACATTTCAGTGTCTTGTCATTCAATATATTAACTTAGTGTCCTGTAGAACTCTGCCTTTAATTTACATTCAATTTAAAAATCACCGTGATTGACACTTGAACTGAGAAGTGACAAGAACACGAACCACTTTAGTCTGAAAATGGGCGTCGTGATACAAATGATGACGGTGGCGGTGGCAAATCTTGAAGGGTTGAGTCTGTGATGAGTTTCAAACATCTGTTACTGGATGGTCAGAGGCTGCCGATATTGGGAAAGCTTTTGAGCTTCTCTGGGAAGTCGTCTTTATAGAGCACTGGGTCTGCACGGTGTTCCACTACCTTCAGAGGCATGGTACCAAAAACTGATGCAAACTTGTTGATACACTCAGATCTAAAGATGAAAAAAACAACAAAGCAAGATAAAAACATGCAGCTCCTTAACGGTTTCTGATTAATAATTATTTTAATTAATAATAATTTTTCCTGCTGCTATAAACAACAACTTTAACTGTGCTCATTTAATCCAAGATTTCCAAAATAAAGTTTCATACCTCTCCACCATGTGTGTCTGATCCAAAGACAGCCCATCGATGGCAGTACACTCCGGGCACTTGAACTTTTTCCTGGGGGTCACCTAAACAGAAGCAGAGCATAATCACACCAGCAATGTCAGCACACTTGAACTCTGTGTTAAACCTCAGCAGCTCAGAGAGAAGCCAATAAACTGACCAGTGGGATTAAATAAGTCTGAACTTTTGCAAAGCTCAGTGTGGTGGAAAAATCTGAATTTTCATCAGTGGAGCTGAAGAGATGATGTACAGCTTTTCTCTGTCTTGCCTCCATCACATCTACACCCTGACACATCCCTACACCCAACGATCTGGGACCTGTGAATGTATGTGTGTGTTGAGGAGAAAGGAAAGTGAGAGACAGAGGGAGACGAACACCAATGGTTGGGGTGGAGTGTTTTCTGAAGGAACCTGTTTGAGATATGGTGGGAGTGGGGGAGCAAGGCTAAAGATGTGTGCAGCTTGTGACTTGATTGCAGAGTGTGCGTGAGCCCTGGTGAGCTTAGGAAAACATACTCAGAGGGGGAGCGCCAGTGAGTGACACTTAGATAAGGGAGGTTAAGGCAGGGTTTTAGCTTGGGCCCCTGCACCTGGGCACAGTCAGTGCAATAGGGAGGGGAAGAGGCAATGAAGTTGAAGGGTGCGATCTGATCAGACCCAGAGATTCTGGTCCTCTCTGTCAGGCCTCAGCCTCCCCCTGTAGGCTTAAAGCTCCAAGACAATGCACAGTTCTCAATGTACCTTTATAGGGGCTTTGCCTGTGATGTTAGCCACAAGGAAGTTCATGGCAATATCTTCACAGTTCATGTGAGCATCCACCCAGTTCTTGATATCACCTGGCATCTTGTATGTGTACAGATAGTTGAAGTACTGGAATGGAAACAAATCAAAAACAACAAATGATTACTAGGTGTCATGTAGATATAGGGCAGATTTATTATGTACAACAATGCAGATACTGTTTGACCAGATGACCCAAGAATATGTAGGAGGAATGAGCGCACTAGAATTTGCTTTGAACTTAAGTGAGTGTGTGAGCTTTTAAGTAGAAGTGAGATAACCTCGCTGTAGCTATGACATGCCGCTCATCTATCACTGTAGTCTTCTTCTCTGAAATGCTACACATGCTGCGACAGAGGACTACAGGAAATATTTAAATTTGCAGCTACAATAGAGAATTTTCTTTTCCAATCTACATCTAAACTACAAGATGAACATCCATAAGTGGCTCTAAGGGAAACTTGTGTAAAAGAGGAAAAGGCAGAGGTCAAACAGTCAAAGGTAATTCATTTCACTCAGGTTTTCCCAGGTCACCTTGTGGTAGAATGCAGCTCCCGTCAGAACCATGGAGACCTCATTGGTCCACTCCGATTCATACTTCCACTTCCCCATCTCATGGTCCCAGAGGTGCAGGCGGCCTGGGTAGCCCACCAGCCTGTCTGGGAACTCCCTCCATACCTGGAGCAGAACAGAAAACAAAAAATATAAAGCAAAACAAATATGACAAGTGTGAAGTCAAGAAGACATCATGAACTAAATATAATAACTTATATATATATATATAAAACTCTCCAAAAAGGTGATTAGCTTATAGCAATATTCATTTTTGCATTCCATACATGTCCAACACGTTAGCTGAAGCAAGGTGGAAAAGAAAAGGAAGATGAGGATGAAGTGCCTCTCTAGTATTATAAAAAGTGAACATGATAATTAGATTTAAGAAAGAAACTCTAAAACAAGATGGAGGAAAATGTTACGTAATGTTAAATATGCATATCTGAAAAATGTTCTAAGCAAGGATTACTGACATCTAGTCTGACAGACAGCTCCGCTATTCAGCCTGTAATTCCCTGTCATTATCTCTAAACTGAGCACAATTTTATTAAATGACTTCTAAATTATTCAGGTGAATGTGTTGGACTAAGTGTGGCCAAGCCAGTATGTGATCATAGAAATCACCAGCTCTGACCTGTCGTCATTCTTCACACATCAAACGCAACCATCCAGCAGGTAGTCAAACACTCAACTAAATGGTGAATGAGAATAATCTCTCTGAATGACTTGAAATGGTTCCATGCAATTTATACCATCAAGGAAAAAAATGGGAATATACGGTCATGTGTAAGAGTTTTTGTTTCAATAGTGGCGTTTTTTCTCACCTCATAGCCAAACTGCAGTTCATCAGATGTTAGCATAATGATGTCATCGTCGATGGCTAGCACAGCCTCTGTTTCGATCTCGTCGTAGGGGAAGAAGCGGTTACTCAGCTTGTTCTCTTTGGTTCGCACAACTTTAAGAGGAACACTGATCTTTGGCCAAAGAGACTCTGCCAGGAAAAAAACAATACAATAATAGCAACTACATTCTTAGCTTAACACACACAGATACAGGCTGAAGCAAATGGCTGATGCTATGTGGAGACATTATTAGCCATAGATATATTTATACCATATGTAACACTACAGTAAATATATTTGAAAATAAATATGGCCACCATCAGTGTCTGAAGATGGGCGAGCAATTATGATGTCATCCAACACTGACTGATTTTTGAAGCCTGTCCTGGTGGGAAACAGAGCTCTGAGAGTTTAACTTCACTCACTCACTCACTCGTATCGCTACACTAACCTCAAGCACGTGCAAATCTAACCACATGCCAATTCTTCATGAGTCAAGCTCAACAAAGTGTTTTTTTTTTTTTTCAGGGGACTTTTTTCAAAGATCTTGGGCAGTGTCCATGGCACGGACTATGGCACAAACAGATCACACAGAATGTGTCCCCTCATTAATGGGGTAACTGGGACCTGGCAGCCTAAAAGAAGACCTCCAAGTCATCCTAACCACGTCTGAAGTCTTCTGTCAAAAGCTATTGTAAGGAAAACTGCTATGTTAAATGCCCAGAATTTCTTTTTTCATTCTGTCCATGTTGCTGTCAGCCCTTCTTTTACTTCCAGCGTTGGAAAGAGACAGAACGAATAGGGGACTTATGAACTATTATCTGAATGTGTCAGAATGCACACACATCTTTTTTCTTCTGTAATAACTGTAAGAATAAGCTGCATCTTTTACTGTTGCCCCCTCCACATGTTCTCTTAGCTGTTGTTACATACAGAAAAGTTCATTTCTAATACCAGATAAAAGCACTGAATATGAGACGAGTCAGGACAATTTCATAAACATATTAATGGTAGATCGTGGTTACTTGGACACATGTTAAAAACACAGGGGTAATAAAGGTGGGACCTTGTAAATGTATCAGATTAAGGCATGGTGAGAATGGGGAAGAAATCTGCCTTCATATTGGTCTGAGCCCCATGAGCCTGACCCGTCAATGGCCCCTTGTTAATTCTAATGAGTCACAAAGGTCCAGCCAGGCGCCGCTGATGGCTCTAAAAGGCAACTCACAGCCACATGAGAGCACTTCAAAGTCGTCTGACTACTTCATTACTTTACAGTCCTCGCCTGAGTTAAGCCACCAGAGGTGTAAGGTACGATTAACTGATATACACTTAATTGCCATATTAAGGACAATAATTACTAGAGAGCTCAAGGTGCAATAAATAACAACTAATAGGGACTTAGTATGTGACAGTGAGGGACTGTAACTGAAGCAGTCTTACCACAAGCTAACAGTATTAAACAACAGAATTAAAAAATTACAGACAGGTATCAAAAAAGGCCAAGTTATGCTGAGTACTGCGGGTAAGGACTGAAACTACTTCTTCTTTATTGGTGCAAATACTTTAAGACCACTGCATGTGTGTTAATGATCGAGGCGCTGAGTACTGAAGAACATGTCAATTATCTTGATATCACTTATTACTCCTTTCTTTCTGAGGTTACCAAATTGCTCTACACTTTCTTCACCCACAGAAATCCAGAGAGTTGTGGCTGTGGCCTTTAACTTGTCACGGTAGCATGTAGCCTCAAGAGATGAGGCTTGGCTGCTCTTACTATTATCAGTCATCTCTTATACATCATGGACAAGGAAGAGAAAAGTGAAAAAGGATTCATACAACGGTGATAAGTCATTTTGCTGGTGTGCCTAAATGTTTATATTGGGGAGGATGGACATCCTCAAACAATAATCTTTACCAAGGTAGGATTTATTGTTATATGCTGTAAAGCTGTCCTGGTTATAGCTAGTTTAGTCAAGCTGAGTACTGAGTGTATATATAACTAAGTCTTCTATAATTGTCTTTTTTTTGGTATACTCACCCTCAGGAGGACTCTTGTTCTGGTTATTCCACACCACCAATAGCTTAGCTAAGCTAGGCACCTTGGAGATTTCTGTGATGACCCGAAAAAGACTCTCAACACGATCATAGGTCAGAACCACTGCAGTGAACCCAGGTGCTCTTGGTGGGATAAGTGGCAAAAACAGGGGGCTATTCACACTGGTCCACTTCTACACAAGACAGGAAACAAAAAAAAAAACACAAGATGTTTAGACGCATGTTTTTTTCCCATTCATTCCTTTTGATTTCCATGGAAAGCTACTGTAAAATTTGCTTTGTGTCTTCTGCGTCACTCTGTCTGTCATGTTTTCCATGATTTAATGCGCTATAATATTGCTTCACTGGACAGTGAGGTCACCTGCAGTAATTTCCAGATGATGGTTTTTATTATGGAGAATAAAATCATCCAATAATGTGTCTCAGGGGCTAACAGAGTCAGAGCACAGAATTCCAAAAACATCCAGTCAGAACATCAAGTAAAAAAAAAAAATTGCTCTTGCGATGTTATTTTGACAGGTGAAATTCTTCTGGGACAGACAAGTTTGCCAGGCAGTGAACTGAGGGCGTCATTGCGGAACTTGGCTTTTCTTTTACTGCTCTCCTGTAAAATGGCCTGTAAAGCCAGAGAGCTGCACTGACTCCAGATTAAATCAAGGGTTCTTTGATGGTACATTTGTACTATGTGCTAAATTTTAAAAGTTACTAAGTCTTTTGTATTAGAGTGACACCAAAACAGGAGGAAACTAGTGCTAATGTGTGTGGAAACAATCAAACCATTTTGTTTACTAAGGGTTCTTTCAAGTAAAATAAAAGACATTAGCACACATATTAATTATATCTAATGTGCTAATATAAGGAGAGAAAATATAGGAGCCAGCGGGCTTTGCTCTTGACAAACTTAATCAAGATCACAAAAAATGTTTGATCCAACCCTGGTTGCAGCAAAAAAAAAAAAAGGGAGATAAGAGAGCTTATCTAACACTAAATCTGTGGGTTTCTTGAAGTCCATATAAACCGTGTTTCTCCATTGGCCCCAATGGGCCACAGACCGATGCGGCTCCTTCCACAGTATAAACACAAGTTAACAAAGACACAGCCCCTTCTTTTACACGTCACTCCTGCACCAATAAAAATTCACTTTACTGGAAAGTGGAAACTTCCTTGTGGTCGTTCTCACATTGTCACAGAAGCAGAGCAGGGAAATAATTAAAGTAACACGTATATGCGGTAGAGATGCATTAAAATAGAATAAAAGAAGCACACACCACTTAAGCCATTTGTCTAACATAAACTAGATGAAAAGAAAGCCGCAGCTCAAAATGCCACCAGGAGATCGCTTTTGTAGTTTATATTTGCACTTAATGAGAAGAGTTTTATTTAGTTTTCTGAACTGCTTCAGTGGTTCTTCAGTCTTAGACACGTGAATTCCCCTTAAAGTTACATTTTTAAAAGCAAGTATTTAAATAATTTCCTTATCTGTTTATCTGCAGAAATACTACCACTGACAAAAAATTACACTACAGTATTACTAAAATACCGAGATACAGAGGCTCTGCGAAGGTAGATTATATCCAGTCGTTGAATTTGTTACTTAACAATAAAAACCATAGAGCTGCAACACAAGATGCAGTATAATTTATGAGTATTAGGACAGGGATATTATTTTGGCTCTAAAGAAAATCACTGAGGTTAAAGTGTTGATGACTCACCGATTATTTCAACATTTTACAATATATTGTTAACGAAATTCAGAAAATCAGCACTTCAACCCTCATGACAGTCGTTTCATTAAAAAAAGGACTCGAAAAAGTCCAACGACTTTCAGACTGTATTGTATTTTTTAAACAATAATGTTACTGTATCAAGACTTCTATATGCCCAATCACCACAAATATCCTAAAACCCGAGTATGAGCCTTAAATGCCTCAATTCCTGTCATGCATAAACCATACAAGTATCACCACTACCTACAACCCCAAACAAAAAGAAGCTTGTGCCTTATTCTGAAACCCCCTTCTAAAGGCACCAGCAATCCTGGCAAATGTGCTTTCAATTACCAGCCGAAAGACTACATGAGGAGAGGGGGAAAAATGTCTGCCTGATTTATTTAGTGCTCTGTGCAAGTTCTTCTCACCATCCATTCACTGAATCAATCGAGAAAACACTTCATCTCCCATCTCAGGCAGAAATGGCCAAAGGTCTGTAGCCTGACACAATTAGCCTCCTCTGAGTCTGGACAAATCTTGAGCCCTGAGTGATACTGATAGATTGGACTGGGGGTTAGATGCACAAAACATTTTGACAGAAGTGGCCAATGTCAAGTGTAACTGCTGAGTTAGCTGCACAGAGCAAAACAGGCAACCACGGTCAGAAGTGAGCAGCTCATTCACTGTAAACTTATCAATCCTGAATGACTGTAGAGATCTGTGAAGATGTGAAATCACAAACATCAGACACATGCTGTTTGTTTACGCCAACGCAATCGGATTGCAACAGTCAACTCTCAAATCTCACTATTTCTATGGAACTATTCACACTGTGATACTTGTAGACGTTTGACAGACCCCATTATGCATCTACACACATGCTTGAGGAGCATGGAAGAGACTCTAGATCAGACCAGGCTGATTAACTACTCCTGAGAGACAGTTGCACAGCCAAGCTGTCTGCAGCCACAGACTCCCACAACCTCGGGGATGCTAAACACACACACCAGTCGTCACATCCAGCACACTCTCTACAAACATAATGACTCAGACATGCAGGAACTTATTTTTTACCACAATGGAGGCATCCTTCTAGTTCAGAACTGCTGACACAAACTGGCTGCCTCAGAGCAAGCTGGGTGTTTACCAAAGTGCTGCATGTGTGGCGCTTCAGAAAGATGGAAGGCATCTACTGTCACTCTGCCACAGAGGCTTCGATTTACAAGGCACAGGAGATTGGGAAAGTTTATGTGGCACTTTGAGCGTCTGTATGGTCAGAGCTTTATCCTGGGTGTCATTCAGATGTTCTACAATAGAAACACTACAACTGACTAGCTCAGTACAGTAAAGTAGGACAGTATAGATTATTTAGATATACGGTATGTTGAAGAAGAATAAGCTTCAGGGAGTAGAGATGATTACATGACAGTTACTACTGAAAGACAAAAATGTAAGGTGAGGACACAGTACTAATAGAATAATCTTACTCAATGGTTAAATGTTACAAATACTGGCATAATACTTGTCAGCATCACATATATGTAGTTACTTACCACCACAGGTGGATTGTTCCATTGCTCGTATGTCCGCGCAGCATATGGGTAGATGCGGTCATTGATGATCTGGAGTGTTGTCAGTCCAATAGCCTTCATAGAGCTGAAGTATGCTTCCCAGAACCAGCGTGCCTATGGACGAACAGACAACTCCTTAAAATTTATCCAAACAAACAAAAAGCAAACACAAAACATGCTTAGAAGACCAACACTGCAATGCACAATTAACAGAACGTAAATAAATTCAACATGTTCTTTCTACCCAAGACTTTCATTGCTGATGCAGACAATTTTCTCACGTTATTGCTTATTCATATTAAAAATAACGGTAAAATTTTTTTTAAATGTGTATTGCCAATACGTGACAGAAGATCACACCAGTGTGAAGTAATAACTGTAAAACCCAAATTTTCCCCTCAGGTACAGCAGCAGCAGCAGCAGCAGCAGCCGTCTCCAGCCTCTTCCCCTTCAACCACCCTTATTCTGAACCCATCTGAAATCTCTTTCGACTGTGCCTGTTTTACTTCAACAGATCTCTGATGTGAAAAGCAGACTTCAATGATAAGTGAACTCTTAACCCATATCTTACTGCTATCACGCTGGCTGCTGCAATACAGAACTCCAACTGCCCTCATTCACAATTCACGCCACATTTTTCTTCAGCCAAGACCACAAAGATGAGAAACATACCTGTGCACTGTTATGGTTCATTCAGTGCAGACTATTTGTTTAATGTCTGATCATTTTGTGGTTGGGATGCAGAGATAACACTTTAAGAGAAATTAATGAAACAAACTATATATTTATACCTATGATTGTATTTAACACTTCAAGATCAAGTGTTCAGAAAACCCTATAAGAGTTTTCTCGTGTTAAACAAATACAGAAGTGGCACGAACATGTGACCATTGCCCAAATCGGACATGTCTGTGTATGGGGCGAAGCACTAGGAGATGTACAACAACACAAAAACAGCATCTATTTTTATAGACGGGGGTGAGCAGAATCCAAAAAGACTTTCTAATCTCAAGGGGGGAATCCCAGCGGCCCATAAATCAGCCAGTGATGAAAGTTTCTTTTCCGACCGGGAGAAGGCAAAAAGCAAACTGTGTTGGCCCAAGGGCCTGTTCCACCACCCTCCACCCTCTTCCAGCGCCTGCAGGAATTTTTATGAGCAGGAAAGAAGAGACGACATTGCATGAGAGGGACACAAACCCTTATTCCATCATTCAATTGCAGCATATAGACTATAGCTTGCACTTAGTTTTTTCTATTGATGAAAGTGCAGCAGAGTAAATATAGGCAACTCTGACTTACTCATACCATGAGCTACCCAAAATGTATTCACAAATAAAAACAATAAAAAGGTAATGTAATCTATGTATTTAAGAAATAATGAGTCGGGTCCAAAATATATTCCTCTGTAAGTCAAACAGCATTAAAAACCCATTTGAGGCAATGCATCAGTTTGTTCAATTCAGGGGAAGTTGTGAAGTGCTTGACAAGTGATTCAACCTATAGACCAGAAGTAGTGAGCTGTGGACAGAACCGGGCGAACGTTAGCGTTTTTGATATAATCAAAAACAGCCGTGAAGCCAAGTCAGTTTCAATCATGTGAGCTGCTCACTGGGAATATTGTTTTCCTCAAGATTTATTAGCACTTTTAACTGTGATCAAAACAGTTCTACACACACAAGTAGATCCACCTCATTAATACTAATACCCAGTCTCCCAGGTCTAAATCGAGCCTCATTAGAAAGTCTAAAATAAAAACTAGCAGGACTTGGTGTCTTTAGAACCACAACTGAAGACCGCTGCTTTAGCAGCAGGTTTCATGTGGGATTACAGAGTCACAGTGGTAGTGAGCACCGAGGTTTCTTGGATTACAGACTACCCCACTGACAGACCATAGTTTGTGTGACTCGTACCATTTTGTCATGGACTATAATGTGTCCTCTACTACTGAACCTCAGAGCAGTTTAGATCTCATATATAATTTTGGACTGTGACATTCTGATGACTTCTACATGTGTGCAGGTAAGGGAAGAGAATAAGCATGGAGTAGAAGACCTCATCTGATAGCTCTAGTAGTAAATCTGCAGTGACGCCATTATTACATATTTGACTGCCCCAAAAAGCTGCTGACACCTGTCATCATCTTAGCTGACTGTACAGATCTATATTATCGGGTGTGAGTAGAAAGAGGAGAGGACTGAAAAGAAAAGAGGACAACAGACTGACTTGATATATGCTACAAATCACAGCTACAGCCAGCATAGTGTTTTGCATGGTGGAGTGCTGGAGAGGCGGCATAGACTAAACAGTTTTTGCAGTATTTTCAGATTTTAGTAACTATAACTCTATATAAACTATATTTTATATATATATATACATATATATATGTATATATATAAAATTTTGTTTTATTATTATTAAATAAGTCTGGAAATACTCAGTTCACACAATCTTAACCCACTCCGAAGTAAAATATAAATTGTTTACTACCGTGATTTTCCTTTTCAGTAAACATTCATTGTCTTTTCCTATTTTTACATTTGTATGCACAGAGGTGCTGAGCCCTCTGCTGGTGAAACGACTGAAATGAATAAATATTGAAATTAATATTCATCAGCTTGACCTTTCCTATGATGAATTAGCTACTTTAATTGGAATGCATTAAAATATGTTCTGACAATGCTTGGTTTGTCACAGATGAGATCAACCACAGTGACTTACTTGTTACATTAAATAGGGTGGGGCAAAGGTGAGATAAACCCTAGATGCCTGTGTTGTGGTAAGCACGGACAGCCCACTGACACATTGAGTTTAGTCTTAAAGTGCTTTGTGTAATCAACTGTATCTAGTAGCAGACCAGTAGTTTCACTAACATTCATGGTAAAATTACTTCTGCAGAGACCTATCTAAGACGAGAATCAGTGACACCCTCCTCATCCCAGAAGTAAGTCGTGATTTCTCTGTCTGGTGTAATAAAACCCCAAGCCGGCCTCTGAGCCCCTAGCCTATAATGTCTGTTTGGCCAGTACAATTGGTAAATGGAGTACAGTTTATACAAGAGAATGAGGAGCAGCTGAGTTAGTGCATTCTTCTCATAGCTGCTTTTACTTTTGCTTTTTGTGGCTCAATGCAAATATTAAGTGAAAAGAGAGAATCAACATCTCCTGTGCATTTTATTCATGCTTATATCAAAGCTGAGTCTTCGGAAAGCTTTTAAAATGTGGGAAGAAATTCACGCATTTGCACATCACATAAAATTTGTTTCAGCATCTGTAGATTTGATCAGTTGGTTGGTAAATGATAGATGCAAGTCTTAGACATAACATGCAAGTATATAAACCCCAGAGAAATCTCTGAGATGTTTACTCTTCAGTTAGGCATTGGTATTGTTACCTGTCTCTGCATCTCTTCAACTTGTCTGTGAGGAATACTCTTTAGAATTGTGTACATCTCTGACAGCTTCTCCTCTGGAATAACCACAGATGCCCTGAAAAGAAACACAAAAAGAATATGTGTGAACTTAAAATATGAGAATATTGTTTTCTTGTTCTTTTAACTGTTAGGTGGCTAAAGCAAACCTTTTCCAGTCAAGAACTTCAGAGAATGGCAGAATGTATGAGTCAGCAAGAATGACAGGGACACAGCCAGCCTGCAGCACATCACTGAGGGCAGCCTGACCCAAACGTGCTCCGCGCAAAACCACACAGAATGAGGAATCCTGCAGAGATACATCAGGAAAATCAGAAAAATGTTCATCGGATATGTGATTCCGCAATGTACAAACTAGCTAATATTTAAAAAGCACATTGAAAGTAACAGACTGGATTTTTGTTGAGAAAGTAATTCATTTAAAAAAAAATAGTGCATCTTGAGAGTCTATGAATGCAGTTGTGCTTCCCACCTGTAGAATCTGAGGGTAATCATACACCTGGCCCTTGTAGCAGCGTTTTCGTGCAGAGGCGGCACCCTGGGAGAGGTTGCTGCACTTGTCCAGGAGAAGCAGTGCCTCTCCATTTTCTTCCTTCAGGCGCTCCAGTTCAGCCCGGTACTCTCGGTGGATGGCAGTTTGTGAAGACAGAATGAAGTAGCGACGTGGTCTGGGGAAAGAGGGAAACACAAGCAAATGGAACTGGTTATCAAGTCCTGCTTTATATTGTTGACATTAAATAACTTAATTAAGACATGCAGATTGGTCTGTCTAGAAGTTGTCAAGGGTTAAATTAGGTTCTTAAAAAAGATAATAAGAGGGAAGGTTTGAGATGTGCTAACCCAGGCTGTCTCTCAGGCAGCTCAACATCTGCAGAAAGGGGGCTGTAAACTGGAATGCTGACATCATAGCCTTGTCTGTAGGTCCATGTAGAAAAACCCCCTCCAGCCAGGAGTGCTCTGAAACAAATGGACCTGGATTATATCAATGCTTGTACACACAGAGGACTTAACAGCCAGAAGAGACATATTTAAAATAGTAAATTCTGTCAAATTCTGTTCAGATCTCTAGACTTGGCGGTGGTGCTTCACCAAAAAGGAGCTGCAAGCACGCTGTCTTCCTACAGCACGAAGCACAACTGCAAAGCATTTGAAGAAAAAGAAAAAGAAAAAAAAAGAATATACTATATACTATGAGCAATAATAATAATAATTTACACTTTACTAATCCCCTTGGGGAAATTCTTTGTGAAGCAAAGGATCATGATCCTGGTTGATTGATCCCATAATGTGGTAGAATTTCCTGAACTGTATCTGAGTAACTAGTGAATCACTGTTAAGCTCTCTTTTGTAGTAACTGATAGTGTCACTGTACACTTTGATGCCAGACTGTCCAGTCATGAAAGCACATTAGTGTCAGAGAATCAGCTTATGGTAAACTCTGCTTACTGGAATTTGTTATTCAGAGAAGAGACAGTAAACTATGAACTTATGCCCATAACAGTTTGATAAAAAATGACTGGTGAATAAAAAGTAGCTATGCAGATTCGACAAGGTTTCACATGTCGAGAGTCTGTTTCCCGAGCCCAGAATATATAGATCAATATAGGACTACAGAGATCGAGTATGTGTTTTTTTTTTTTTTTTATTAATTACGTATAGATTATAAAATGTATTTTGGAATCTGTTCTGTTCCCAGGCAAGGTGAATTTAAATAAAAACATGCTGTCAGTCTCACACACACCTGGTTCTGATGAGGCTCCATGCCAAATGGACTCCAGCTGGATGAGCCCAGGAAATTCCTAACAGCTAAAGATAGTGTTCATTGCCTCAAGGCTGCATGTTCATAAGCTCAGCCTCTTCCATCCTCAGCCATCACTCTAGCCTACAGGACATCTTGAGAGACATGGGCTCTTTGCTGGTAAATACTACCAGATTTTAAATGTCTCCTCAAAGCCTCCTGAATATATTTTATCACCCAATATGTCTTTTATCTTAATCAAATAATCATTCTTATCACTTTAGAGATGACTTCAATTATGGTAAGTGCTGTAGTAGCACATCATGTGATGACATTTGTCGACTTATAAAATCAGGTAAGTTGACTGAGCATATGTTTCTACATATTTCATGCTGTTCATGTAATTAATTCCACTGTATAATTTGTACACACTAAGACATAGTGACAGTGGACATAGGTATTTTTAGATTTCTTTATGATTCATATGATAATTAATAATTTTTGTAGTTACCTGTCTCTGGGCACGTCCAGGGCAGTATTGTAGTCAGGTGGGCCTCCAGGTAACATGTTGAACAGTAGATGATTCATCCCTTTGTCCCATCTACCAAAATATACATAGAATTGTTGCTTAATTATATGTCAATTATTAAGAGATTACAATGTTTTAAGAAATTATTAAAAAAAATATCAAACATTCACTTTTATTAAATGTGCTTTAATTTCTCCATTTCACACAAATGTTTCTCAACTTTCCTACTGGCCAGAAAAAAGAAACGTGAGGACTTTGGTATTAAAAAATAAAGTGTTCAATGTAAAGTTTGTTTCTGTCCTACACAATGCACATGGTTATACAAAATCTATTAGGGATTAAAAAGCTATTTTAGCTATTTTATTTGGGCTTTAATCAATTATAACAACAGAAATATGAGCTCAAACTGAGAGAGAAAGTGACAAAGAAGTAAACAGTATGATTAACAATGACTGGTTTAGATATATTTTTTGAAAAAATTTGATCTAATGTATCTGTGTTTACCTTGATAAAATCGCCAGAGCCTGTGCGGTCTCTCTGATGCGCAAGGAGTTCTGATTCAGCACATCAATAGATGGGATAAAAAGACAAGCCCTGGTGACGTCATCTGTGTAGAAGTCACTGGCAGAGATGGCACTGAGCAGGTCATTGTATTCTCGAGACAGTCCAATGCTGCTGATAGGAACTCCCAATTCATCCACAAACCTCTGCAGAGGGTAGATGTAAACCTAGAAAACATTTCAACAGTGGGTCATAAATTCAACAAGAAACCCTGCAGAATATCGAAGGCATATGTTTGGTTTGTGTATGCTCAGTGCTGTGAGGGTTGTTGGACAGTTACCTTGATTCTGTTTTTAGGATTGTAACCGCATCTGTAAACATCAAAACATGTGTGCATGCGACAGCTGAGGTCACCCCTCTCAGGAATGGGACTGGAGACAGGTAGGTGGTTAAGAGGTGCGTCGTGGACACTGCGTTTATCGAGGGTCCAGTCTGCTGTGGATTCAATGGAGTGGGGCCAGAACTGAAACATCCCAGTCGCAATTAGTCCAAGTAGAACCACAGAGAAGAGGGTGATGTAGTAAATTCGGTGCTTGGTTTTCATCCGCGGGATAAGAGCTGGGCCCCGTGTGCTGTATTTCCCAGAGGCATACATTCTGACACCTCTTTGTCCAGACAGACACTATAAAGATGAGACAATTTGATGTATGATTTATGCCAGAGCTGCACTGATTAGTTAATTAACTTAACTACTAACAAATAATCATTACAGACTATTTTAAACAACCATCACAAACTTACAAATTAGTCTATAAATTCTATACATAAGCTAAACAGAAAATACTGATTTCAGGACTGTTTGTCATCCAACACAAACGATTTTCAAGACCTTGAATAACTTAAAAGGTTAATTTGTTGCCTTTTTTAAATAAATGTAGAGTATATCTAGCTGGCTACAGCTCTCATCATTGTCATAAATCATCGGTAGATGCATCAACCCTGCCTAAAAACGTTGGCTGTAACGTTACACCAGAATGAAAAATACAGTGTCCAAGTATGTTTATGTCAACAGCGCAATGCATGTTACCCATCAATAATAACCACCTTACTAACTAACCCAGTACGATGCTGTTTACCTAAGAATTTAGCTTTGATTTAGATATAGTATGTTAGCTAGCGCTTACGTTAGTCAGATGTCACAGTAACACATCCTCAGCGGTTAGCTAACTGCTACCAAATCAGTGTCACTAAGTGAAAACACATCTATCAAATTAAGGAGCTAACGATTATTTTTCCAGGAGTACTGCTCATAATAACTTTTATAGCGGCTACTGTATCTTACGTTAGCGTTAACTAGGAAGTAAGCTTGGTTAAGCACAGCTAACGTAGTCGTTAGCTAAACCAGCTGTGTAAACATTTGTGCTAAGTTACCTAGCTAGCTTCCAATGTCAGCTGACATCACTGAACGCAATAAAACGCAAGATGTTTTCTAACATGTGTATGTTTTACTCACAGCGACGTTTATAGAAGAAGGCTCGACAGGTCGAGTTTAATTCATGACAACCTTTAAAAACAGGACACAGTTATGAACAATCCTAACCTAGCTTTAGGCTAACGTTAGCTCTCCAGGAAGTCACTCCCTATCGACCGGAAGCCATTCTTCTTCGTTGTGGTTTATGCTGTTGCTGGATACGTCCTTTCCTCGGAGCCCCCTAAGGGTCACCGCCGGTGATTTTCTTTGGGTTTACTGTTTGCTATTTTAAAAAAATTGTTGCTTTCTTTGAGCTCCTATAATAAAGGGTTCCAACTCTTTACTCTTATTTAGCCTTATTTTTTTTATATCTTAATTTTTGACACTTGTTTTCAAGGGGGCCACCTGTGATTTTATACAACAAACCTGCTACTGCTTTCATACCATCTACAGTACAGTTATTACTGCATTCCTAGTCATAATTGAAATTATTTGAAGGATTTGAATTAGTGGTATAATCCTGTAGCTTTCAGTTTTACAGCCCCATCTCCTCAGTACTATCTGGAATTGTTTTTCACATTTTTCCCCCGGTTTACAACAAATTATGAAATATAAAATAGCCCAGTAAATCCGTCTAATAAAGAAATACTAAATTCTTTGCAACATTGATCTTTAATCCAATATGTACATGGTGCTAGTATGTAGTTTAGTTTTTTCCTGTGTGGTTAACTGTATAAGCCAGTAATACTACTTCAGGTCCACGGTGCGTCACTGGTGTTATCAACCAGACATCAGCCATCCATGCTGTGTCATTTATGCTAAAGTGTAGGTGCACTTTAGCATAAATATAGCACAGAACAACTCATGCCATCTTTACTCAAAATCCATCTGCACTCAGCAGTTCTAAAACTGATGACACATTCCTTACATCAAATCTAAAGCACAAATGTTTTCAAGAGGGGTCCACTTGGAAAAATCTCCTCCTACGGTCAGTGCGATCCTACGTGTAACCAGGGAGTGTGAAATCAAAATTCATTAAAACAGCTACTAATAGCTATGCATGTTATATATACAGTGGCAATAAAAAAAAAAAAGCATGTGAACCTTTTGGAATTTCATGGTTTTCGGCATTATTTTGTCATAAAATGTGATCTGATCTTCATCTGATCAAGAGTATTAACAAATATAATGTGACAGAAGTAATAACACAAAAAGGTCTGATCTTTCATGTCTTTACTGAGAACAACCATGGAAACCTCTTAGTGTTAGTGGGTAAAAAGTATGTGAACCTTAGTAATAATGATTAGGGTATTAACATGCCTGGAAGAAAATTATTTTGAGGTGTGCACTAGAGCTACTTCACAAAAACCACTCTAACTTTTTTAGTTTGCTCTGTACAAGAAGAATACGCTTATGTGAGCCACACGTCACCAAGAATTGTTGATTTACATAAAGCTGAAAGGGGTTACAAAGTAATTTTTTTAAGTTTTAGAAATTCACCAGTCTACAGTTAGGAAAACTATCTACAAACGGAGAGAGACATTTTGGGACTGTGGCTACTCTACCAAGAAGTGGGCAGCCAATCAAAATGACCCCAATAGTACAACAAACACTAATTGATCGAGTCAAGAAACACAAAGGCATTATTAGAACTGGCTAACATCTGTGTTCATGAGTCTACAGAACGTAAAACATTAAACAAGCAGCGTGTCTATGGAAGGACACCACGAAGGAAGCCGCTGCTTTCTAAAAAGACCAATGCTGCATGCCTGAAGTTTGCCAAAGAGCACATTGAAGCTGCACAGCGGTATTGGCAAAATGTTTTGTGGACTGACAACTTAGATTGAACTATCTGGAAATAACACACAAAACTACATCTGGCATAAAGAGGGCACTGCATATCTGCATGAAAACATCCCTTATTGTAAAGACATGAATGCATTTTTTTGGGTTATTATTTTAGGCACATTGTACTTGACAAATGAATGCTGTTATGTAACTAATTTACACTTTTAAAAGTCATCAGTTCAAGTTCATGCTGACAGAAAGTCAGAGATATGACAGAAATTCAGTTATTTTCATAGTTTGTAGTTTATTCCATTACAGGCAGGGCAGGAGGAGGGATTAAATACATTCTCATTGTGGGGCAGGAAAGGAAGGGAAGCAAACCAGGTAAACATGGACAAGACAGAGCTGAATTATTCTTCTTTTAATATAGACCAATTTGTATATCTGCCAATAGTTTGAATAAATAACTTTTTTTATATGGCAATACTGGTATGTTTTATAATATTTATCATCTCCTTATTGTTATATAACAGTTTTCTACATGATTCTATTGGATTTCATCTTATTTTTTAGACATCTGCATAAATAATTACACATAGAAGATGGTGCTGTACACATCATAGTGGAAATTGTTGTAGTGCTTTCTTTCAGCAATTAGTGTATGACTGGCTGCAAGCAAAGCTACTGAATGTAGGAAATTGCTGGCCCAACCTTATTGTGTCTTTTCAGAGACTACTGGGACTGGCAGCATGATTTGTGCAGTGTCAGACTGTAAACTGGCTGAAACTGTCTGCTGTGAGTAACCACAGAAAATCCTATTCCAAATAGAGAGACTGTTGACTGATTTCTATGGTGACTCTAGACTTGCTGGTGGTGCTTCACCAAAAGGTTGCTGCAAGCAGGCTGTCATCCTACAGCACGTCTCACAACTATGAAGCATTTGTAAAAAACAAAAACAAAAAACAAACATATTGTTACTATGCCATGGCAGAATGTCTAAAACCTTTCCACGTGGACAGAAAAAAGCTAAAATATGTAACTCCTTACATTTTGGAAATGTAAAAGCCTCCCCACACTGTCCCAAAAACTGAGATGAAAATCACTGACATCAAACCAATCGGCTGCAAGAGCAATACGGATAATAATGCTTTCAAATACAGCAATAAAAGTGAGAACAATATTAACAATAATAAATAATGCAAACTGTGAACCACCTGTTACACCCAGGGTGATATGGAAGATTGTATGCCTTGTACAGTATTTAGAATCGGCATACATAAGGTTCAAGCCTGTTTATTAATTCAGTCCAACCTCAAGAAAGTTTGAGACGAACCAGATTAAAGGGAAGCAAACACCTTGACGTCCAAGATGACTTAGAGCACCTTGAGAACAAGAGAAATGATATCCTGGGACACCTTTATGATACAGTTTGGTACCTGGGAGTTCAGTAAGCCTCTCATGGGTTTACCGATATAATAATTTCAGGCCATGTTTCGAGCTTTTTACCTGTGACTTTATGACAAGACTTATTATATACCAGTCATGCTACTATGAAACGCGTAAAGCATGCAGTCTCTGACCTGGGCACACTGCTAGAAGAGTGTTACACTAGTTATGAGACTAGGACAGCTATTACAAAAATTCATTATTGTTTCAAACCCAAGGTGCAGAGGTTGTGTCGTCGAAATGAAAGCCATGGCAGTGTTTTAAGGTCAGGATGACATCTTTTCTGTGGTGTTGCTGTAACAGTCTATGTGGGAGCCAACAGGATGGCTAGGGAAGGAGATAATGGATTGTTATGTTTAAATAAAGCAATATCCATATACATATACAAAATTACATTTCATAAATACATTTGGCAATACAATGTATTAAATTTTTTGGCAGGGGTGGGGGGTAATTGAGCAATATGTGAAGAGTATCCAAATGTCAATCTATATAGCTTAGTGACTATTTGTCTTCAAAAATAAAGAAAAAAAAAAGTCTTCATGCACTATAAAGAGTAACCAAAAGACCCAAAAACATCCATAGGCGTCTGTTATAACTTTGTCACAATCACAATTTTTTTTTAAACACATAAATTCTCACCAATGTAACACACTCTCTTTCTCAAAGTCAATTCTTTATAGACCTGAGGAACATTTCATAATGTCTTATCAATCATAATGACTGACAAATATGTCCATCTTCACATTCCTGATTTAAAAAAAATGAAATAAAAGCTGGATAACATTTCCAGAGCTGCTGAGGGTGCAGGAAGTTGTACATCAACCCAGATGATGTGCCTATGCTAACCTCTTCTAAAGTGTTAAGTTTTTGAATCCCTGCTCAGTTAACTATGCTCCCTTTGATTTTGTTAGGTCAGAGAATTTCATGTAATGCTGATGCGTCCTCACATGGGTGGGACGACAGTGTTTTGGAATGGCATTGTGAAGCTACAGTTATTTATATTTACCCAAAAGCAGCACAGCCCCCTGGCATGCAGAGAGAGGTATCTATTTTTTCTTAGTCATTGCAATAGTGTGAAGATGCTATGAACAGCGTTCAAAGGTCACCCACCTGAAGAATGGAAATAGTTTGTGAGTTTGTTTGTGAGTCAATTTCTGTCATCTGATGAGTGACTGCATTCCATTGCATGCACATACTGTGATATGTTTTAAAATTAAGATTGCACCTCTCAATTCGGGGCACAGAACACTGGAATCTATGGTCTACACCATAGATGATAGTGTGTTCTCTTCAGGACAGTGGCAAGGGCTGGATGTTCGTAGGGAATGTATGGCAGATGGGGCACCCTCACCGGGGGAAAGATCGTTGAGTTCCTCAGATGATGAGAGGGGGAATGAGGGCGACAAGGAGATGCCTGAAGAGGGGTCAGCAGATCCAGCAAAAGTGCGTGGGGGTTTGGGAACTAAGTTTGGCTCCAGTGTTGCTCTGGCCAGAAATTGTTGGTCATCCAATGGCTGTCCATCTCCGAGACATTCACCTTGTCCAAATGAGCCCCGTCCTGATTCTGACTCTGCATCAGACAGTTCCAGAGGTGGTGAGCTGCTGCCATCCAGTCTGAATAGAGAGTCTAGGTACTGGGCGAACTCCAGCACTGCCTGGCTGGGGTTTCCATTTGAAAGGTGGGATGAAGGAGTCTCTGCACTTACCTGTTTCTCTGCATTTTCCCAATCTTCTGTTTCTCTGTTCATCGGTCTAGAAACAATCTGAGGACTGAGAGGAGCATTAGGAGTGCTTCCTGGACTGTAGACGCCAGGTATCTGTTGTTGATCCTGATCAGGAAGCATTTTGGGGTTGGCATTAGCATCTGGCTTGAAAGGCTGAGACAAGACGCCCTGGTTTAGCAGAGCTGGGGAATGGTGTCCACTATATCGAGGAGTGGCAGGAGACAGACGCATGGGATAATCTGGGGTGGATCTAGATTCTGGGGTAAAGAAGGGCCCAACTTCACCCAGGTGCTCTGGTGTCGCCTGGCAGAGGCAGTCGGCAGCTAATAATTCTGTGCGAGAGCTGAGAGACGGGTTCTCCTCTGGGATTGGTGCATCCAAAGGGAATGGCAGGCTACCCAGCATTGGTGAACCCCTTAGTGCTGCTGAGGATCGCCGAGAATCCAGACTGTAGAGGGATTCGGCATCTGAGAGACTCTCCATGACGGCCAGTGGTGCTTTGCGGTCCCTAAGCTCCACTGCTAGGCGCTCCCTTGCTCCACGCAGCACTACAGGCACTGGAGGAGGAGGGCACTCAGAGAAACCATCCAGAGATATTTCAGACTGGGCCCATGAACTAGAGGAGAGGAGAAGAACGGGTCGGAGAGTAGTGACAAGGAAAGGAGGGGAGAGGGGATCCGAAACACAAGACAGACATAAAAAAATGGGTTAAAATAACTTACAAAGGGTTAAAGAAGGGAAAATAGGTTATTAAACTAGATATACAAACTACATGAAGACTAGTAAAACATTAAATATAAGGAAAAAAGAACAGAGACAGAAAGAAATAGAGACAGGGAGGCCAGAAGTGTATTCTAGCAGATACAGTCAGGTCCATATATAGGTTACGACAATGACAATTTTCATCATTGTGGCTCCCTACCTCACCACAGATGGTCTCATAGAAAATAATCAGCCACCAAAATTGGTGGTCTATGAATTAAATGGCTATATTTCCAGCAAACTGCATCCAGTATTTTCAAGCAATCCTCAAATTAAATCTTTGTGGTGGCATACAGAGCCAAAACTATTTTTAAAAAAATTGCGTCACTGTCCAAATATACAGTATATGGACCTGAATGTACAGGTATATGCTCTTGTATTAGTAATTAAAACAAGAGACATAACATTAGAATTCAACCATCACTACCAGGAGTTCACACTGACTTTAGACAAGGGCTAAACCAGAGAGGGCGAGGTGGAAACTGAATACTACCATACGTTGCAACTGCTCTGTGGTCAGACACGGTGCATGCGTGCATGAAAGAAGGGAAGACATTATATAAAGTTATTATTACCATGCTTTGCTTACCGTAACAATGGTTTTTGTCTTGTTTTTTTAAACCATATGGAACAGACAGAAATGATGGTATCGAGAAAACAAAGTAGCAGTTAGTAGCAGTAGTATTTGTTAGGTGTTTAAAATAGATACGTCCCCATGATTACCCCTACAGTTTACGAAGTAGTTTGCTCCATTATATATTAAGGGGAAACAGGAAATACAGAGGATCAAAGAAACTGTTTCATATATTCTTTTAGGCTCCAAAACACCCACAATGGTGCTTGGTGTACTAACCGAACACTACTGTTCCTGCGGTGGTGGGTTGTAGGCGTCGGCTGCTGAGAAGTTGTTGTGGTTTCCACAAAGAGGGTCTCTGGATTCAAGTCCACTTCTGTGGGGCTCACCATGATCTTGGCTGCTGACAGCAAAGCCGTTTTCCCTTTGTTATAATTCTCCAGCACCTGTCATGAGTACAATGAAATACACAATGCATTACCTTTAAAAACATGAGTACAAGAGAGCAGGGTGGATGTCCATTGACGGAGTAGTAAGTGAATACACAAACATACACAGCTTTAAATGTTACAGTTCTAGTGCTATAACACCAAGACAAAAGAGCTTAGTATCTTAGTTTAAAACTATAATAACCCCAGTGACTTAAATTCAATTCTGTTTTTGTGTACTCTTAATTTATTGACACTAGACAGAAATGTAAATTTTTTTTTTTTTTTAAATATGCCAATAGAGGTTAGATGAATCCACAGACGGATGAATGATCCAACATTTTTATAATGTGTCAAAGACTCACACATACAAACACATTTTTCACAGTGAGACCATAATCGTTTTCAAGAACTCTATCCTAGTAACCACAGCATCTATATTTAACTACAGATATGAATATCTATTATTATAACCTAATATTGTTATTAAAGTGTTAAAAAGAACAGTGCAGTTCAGATAAATTTAACTGCAATCTAAAGGTGAGTTTACACCTACTCCAACTGACATTAAACACCCACAATGGAATCCTGATACATGAAGAAGAACCTACAGTATGATAAGGAACAGAAATGAAAGTGTCTGTTCCACAAAAGTTTAACAGTGTTAATGGTTAAAATGGGACAAGAATAAAAACTAATGGAAAATCACACACAATTACATGTTATTGGTTAACTTTAATGGTCGATGTAAGCACCATATGGTATTAAAATAAGAGTAAGAAGACATGAAAACATACAACAAAAATAATAATAATAATAATAATAACTTACATGTGACAGTGGGACTGAAATTCTTATGGACAAGTTCTTTTATGTTAAAATGGCATTAAATGAACATAATTAGTATGTTGGGTTATGCAGATGGATAAAGGCCACAAATGAAAACATGGCAGTGTTACACGGGCAAGTACAACATTACAGCATTACGTGTTAAACCACAGCAAATATTTTGACAATTTAACAATGTCAAACATATCACCTGCAGTAATAGGCAGAGCAATCAAGAAGAGAGAAATGTGCAGTATGCTTGTAATATACATGTACTACAGCTATAGATTCATAGAACATATAATTTATCAAAGCAGAATTTGTCACACAAAAATTCTAGTTTTCAGTCATGATGAAACCCTTCACAGTTCCAAGTAAGTGATAGGAGGAAATTAGGAAATGTGTTATACTATTAGCAGTAATTTTACAGCAGAGCAGTGGAGCTGAGCAGAGTACTCATCATTTGCCCCCACTTGTTATTCCATCTACCACTGATGAGTAATTGACAATTCCTTGAAGGGATTATGATTGAGAAAAAGCTGAATACATGCTTTCAAAAGGCATAAAGAAAAAAAAAAAAAAGGCATCCCAAGGGAAGAGCTGCATGCAGCTACTGAAAACCCTAGCCAAGAAGGAAAGAGCAGTTAATGTGGAAGAAATTAGGTTACCATGGAAACTTTGTGCATACAAAGAAAACTTGTTAGCTGAAGAACAGGGTTAGCAAGTTCATGCCACAGCACTTGACCAAATGTACCGTAGCTGTGCGAGGAAATGAGAGAAAGAATGGTTTTGATCTAAGGAAAGCTGGATGACAACTTTCATTAACGAGAGAAAATAGTGCAGGTGGGTTGGGACTCATCATGCAGCGTTGTAAAGGCTATTTTCGACTCTAGGTTTATAGAGATTAGATTACACCGACACCAAATCCAGGGTATTACATCAGGGAAAGTCCTTCTCCTGGATCTTGGACTTCATGGTATTACCTCATCTATGTCTGGCCATTTAGCCACAGTATTAATATTAACATCAGTGGTTTAAGTGTTTTATGTCAAATATTCCACTAACAGGCATGACTATTTGGACTGATTTATTAATACTTGTCTAATGCACTGAGGCTGATGACGGCCAAGTAATACTGAGTGTGATCATGTCTATACAAGAGAATCGGACACACTGTTTGGCACTGGTACACTACAGAGCTCATCGACGTTACTATGTGATGTTACTATCTTGACAGGAGACTTTTCTGTCTCAGTATAATAAGGCTCATTAGATATGATTTCAGAAGGAGAAGTAACAATCACATCCACACAAGGGTGAGAAGTGAGGAGGTCTGATTGAGTGTGTTGTGGAATGTGTGAATCATCGCTAATTGAGAGCGTTCTTGAATGGGGGTCAGAAAGACCGTTGGAATGTGGCGGAACAGGGACCAAGCATAGCTGTGAGGCAGAAGTACAGTGGGACAGAGGAGGAGCAACAGACTCTAAAACAGAGGGAAAAGCAACATCAGTCAGAGCGGCAGAGACGCCTTCGGTCTCTGTGAGGGAAGCAGTGTCAGATCTGTCTTTGTGGATGGAATCAGAGGAAAGGGAAGTAGACTTTATTTCTGTTTTTGACATTATGAATGTATTGGTACTGCAGGTAGGGTGATTGACTTCCACTTCCTCTGGTTCCACGTTTTCCTGCTCAGACAGGGGACAAAATGGTTCCAGTACCTGCAGAAACACCAGAGACATCATACTACACACTAGGTACAGCAGACGTAAACACACACGCAGTCATGAGATATGAAAATTTAAATATCTAACAAAACCCAGTCAAACACGCTGCACACAGAGGAAACTTTTATTCTGCAGCCACCAGGAAGTGCAGTCCCAAAAGTGAATCCATCACATGCAAACACACGTGCCCGTAATAGCCTGAAATGTTCGGGAAGCATACACTCAAAATGAGCAGAAGCAAACAGTTCCCATGCTTTGAAACTGGAGCAACGTAGAGAAAACAAAAGGTGTGTTAAGTTGTACAGTAAGTGGGTCACATGCATAAATAAACCATAGAGTCAGGCTTACTCTGACCATTTAGGGGGGAATACCACCAAACTGCATAACTCAAAGATTTATTTTTTTACCAGCCTCTCTACATGTGTTTTAATGATATAATTCAATAACAAAATGTTTTTAGATGATTTATTAGTCATAGTTTTGAGGGCCACAGTGCACTCCTTATGTGTGGTGTTTTGGTAAAATTTCAGTTTTGCACACCACTGCAGTCAAACGGCAGTCTAACATCAGCCAATGTAGCTAACTGTTGTATTATATTGTTCAATTTGTCAAAGAAGGGATTTGACAAAGATGAGCTCTATCTCCAGAAATTCTGAATTATGGTCTACATTGGTGACTTGACTAGGGTGTCATTTTTAAAAGTAGTACCCCCCTTTACGAGCAGTTGCCCAAAATATTTGTGAATTATACTGAATTTGTATAATTAGAGTCAGTTCACACATACTCAACATGAATCAGTTCAGTCACCAAGTGTTGGAAAAAAAATGAAACCAGAGTTAAAAGCCATTTCCCCACCATTTAAAAATACCCCCACCAAAGCCATCTGCATGCATACACATGAAACAGACCTTGTTTAGACCCTCCATCACCATGTGGGGCATGTGCTCATTAAGCATGGCCGGTGATATGATGACCTCATCAAAGGCTTTGTTATCTCCCCACAGAGCCGAGTATGTTGGCTCCTCCTGACTGCAACTACAGAGAAGCAGGAAGAGAGAAAGTCTGTCAATCATGGTGGAGGATAAAGAGGAGACAGATGAGGATTTGGCAGCAGCCTGCAGTCTTCTGCATTTATAGCACAGTGTATGTGGAGGGCCACAATCTACACATTTACACATCACATCTATTTCTACATTTAAATTTTAATTGTCGTGTAAGTTAAAGATGTTCTTCTGTTCTTCTATTCTTCTGTATGTCTTTAACTTTACTACTCTATTTAAAACAGGATAATATTATGCAACTTGAAAAATAATAAGAAAAACTATTTTAAATACTTGATGTTGTCAGCTGTTTTATCAAAGATACCTCTCATTTTTTACACAGAGTAATATTTATGTGTTATCCATACAATTGCTGAAATGCACTCTACTCTGCTTAATGTCTCCAGACTAGTGATAAATTTACATTTGTACTTTTAGTTTTCACACAAATTATAAAAAACAAGTTATTATGAAAATAGGTGAAAAAACAAGGTAGGCTACATAATAAACTAAGATATCAGTGCAGCAGAACAACAAGGGAGACCACGTGACACACAGTAAACCCACAATGTCACAAGTATGCAGTGCATACTGTTTCTCACAGAGCTGCCAGTTCTTTTATGTCACAGGTGTGAAACAAATATAAGGTTTGCTTTGAGGTAAATGTGTCCACGCATCACTTATACAACCACTTGACCATTTATTAGATGGTGCTGTGATAAAAATGTATGTATATACAGTATATCATATAAAGCCAAGCTTGAAGTGCCAGTACCACTCAACAAGAGGACTGATCGTACTTCAGGAATCTACAGGAAAAACAGCAAAAAAAAAAAAAAAAGAAAAAGAAAAAGAACAACATTTAGAGACTTCAATTCATGTGATCTTCCCACAGCTTTCAAATCAATTTTCTCACCATGTCTCTGGAGGATGGTTGTGCACCACATGGATGATCCTGCCAGGAGGATAGAGGGGGGTGGAGGCTGAAAGGGCAATGCTGAGGTCACTGGGATGGAGCCACAAGCGGCTGCTGGGGGGTGCTGCTGGCTGAGACTGAGGATCATCATCCTCCAGTGGAAGCTCCGATTTAGGGATGCATTTGGTGCCTCCCGCGATGATCCTCCACTGTTACATAGAAAAAAGAAATTGTTCTTAATCATACCAGCTGACATCTAACATCTACATGTAAATTTATATTGCCTGGTCGTCTGCAACAGCTGTGGGTTAACAAAATGATGCTTCAATTAAAACACAGACAGCTACAGCAAAGTTGTGGGAAAGCCTGGAGTTTGTTTAATCATAACACAAAGCTGTGATTAAGTGTGATGCTACTCAGTTAATCTTCTTGAGTTTTACAGGTGAAAACACAAATATGTTGTGAAGCTGGTAATGAATTCTTAAAATTTTCTTTGTACAGTAATTTTGTAAAATTTTGTTTACAGTCCATAAAGTATTCACCCAAATAACTTCAAGACCGTACATCTTGTTCTTACAGCATAATCTCCTATTTCTTTTTGATGATTTCATAGTACAGATGGTCTGCCTGAATGTCATCTTTCACAGATTTTTAAATCACCTTTGGTTTGTTACTTTTCTGCAAGACTTCCAGAAGGTGGCGTCGAAAACCCTCTAATTGTGAAAGGCCAAGCCTATGAGAGGGGAGAGGCAGATATGTTTATTATGGTAATGCACAATTATACACTGTGTACTAGATATACAGTAGTAAAAGGCATACCTTGGTACCAGGTCTTTTCCTAATACCACAGACGTAACAAACTCTTTGGAGTAATCCATGGCATCCTCACTGTAAAAATAAAGGAACGAAAAAAAAAAATTAAATACAAAAAATAAGAAAATAAGAGCAGCAGTGTAAATGTTTAAGAAGTACATATAACTATATGCACACGATGGCTCACAAATGTATGTGGTTGAAACAGTACTGGAAATTATAGTCATAGAATAAATGACAGAAACTTATTAAAGCAAAAGTACAATCATAGACTATTACACTGACAAAAACAAGCAGGTATGAGCTTACAGGCATAAGGCGATCAGTGCAGGTTTTTGTGTTGCTGTTTTTTGAACAACTATTTATTAATTTAAATTAGTATTATTATACTAATTATAGTAAATGTACATGAACATCGGTAACGCTAAAAAAGCATTTGCTGTATGGACAATGGTTTGATGTGGGAGTTGTTCGGTACCACAGACTAAAACAACTGTACACCACAAGACGCAAACTAAATGTCAAAATAACAAAATAGGAGGCCTAAAGGTCAGAGTAGAGAGCTTGTGAAGAAGAAGAAGGCTGTCCGTTAAAGCCCCAGAACACTTCTTGTTGGGACATGCTGTTTTTTAGTTTATAACTGTTGATGATTGGCAAACGGTGTAATGAATTGAGTTGTGCATACCATGGTCTACCATTTTAGCTACAAAAAAAATGCGTATCACCAGAATCCTTATTTAGTTACTGTAGAAGCCTTCAGGTGAAAGAAAGTTACTAATTTCTTACTAATCATCCGATTAACTGAGGAGATTAAACTGCTTTAGCATAACCCTGATTGTAGTATTTGTAGAAATTATCAAAAAAGGGAACTAAAATCCTATAAAACTACACCATAATGAACTTCCATGATAGCCGAATGAAGAGAATATCACATACGTGTGCAGGTTATTCTTTTCTTAATGTATAACATGAGATATTGACGCACCTAAGAAGGCCACCAGGTGGAGAGTAAGAGTAGCAGTGAAGTGTAGGGTACTGACGTCTCAGCAAAAAGGAGAGGATAGCAGCAGTGCCTGCTCCAAGGGAATGCCCAACTATCACCAGGCCATAGTGCATGGTGCCTTTGCTCTGTGAAAGACACAGACACACTTTGTTACCCTGTTTTGTCAGTGAATATGCTGCACAGCTAGTGCAGACTTGCAAGCAGCACCACAATAATTAATTTAATATGAGGTACAAGTTAGACTAGTTAGATGTTTACTGGGTTCAGCATTCTTTATACAGTACACTGAATCGCATACCAAGTCTCTTCCAAAGGCCTGTGATAAGATCATTTCCTGCTCCAGTTTCTTCTTAATGTATTCTGCTGAGTAAACCATCCCCTGAGAGTGGAAAGACAGAAAGTGATTGAGTGGAAGAGCAGATGATGAGAGAGAAAAATATAGACAGGAAGTTATAATCGTTAATCTCTCATTAAAATATCTATTGGAATTATACTGTTAACCTGAGTGACCTTAAGTGTCAGGGATAATGTAACTTCTTGAAACTGCACTACAGAGAACAGAGAAACGTGCGGTAAAAAAAAAAAAAGGAGGAGGCGTTACCATGGAGTATATGTATAGTCGGTGAGCAGTTTAAAACAGTAATCTCTAACCTTATGGCCAAGCCATGTTCCATGCTGCTCCTCTACTGGCAAACGTTCAGAATCCCCCGTCAGATCAGTCAAGGCATCCTGAGACACAAAAGACTAATTAAACAAAAGACAGCATAAAGCAGAGAGCACAAAAAAAGTGTTAAACGGGAAATGAAGACTCCATATGTCAGTCTCACCTTTCCCATATTAATTTCCCATTAATGTTATCATTATACTACTGATATACTACAGTATCTCTTAAAGCAATGATTACACTGGACCCCGATACAATCTCCTCCAAAAGTATTGGAAATGTGAGCACAGTTTTTTTTTTTTTTGCTGTAGACTAAACACAATAGGTTTGACATCAGATGAATATGAGACAAAAGATCAACATTTCATCTTTCATTTCCAGGTGTTTACATCTGAATCCAGTACGCAACTACACTACACTAGATACTACACAACATAGTATCTTTTGTTTGAACCCACTCACTTTTCATGTGAGCAAAAGTATTGGAACATGTAGACTTAAAACAGTGAATTTGACTTAATATTTACTTGCAAATCCTTTGCTTGCAATAACTGCATCTAGCCTGCGACCTACTGACATCACCAAACGTTTGCTTTCTTCATTTGTGATGTTTTTCCAGGCTTTAACTGCAGCCTCTTTCAGTTGTTTTGATGGATGAAGATGGTTTGGCATCTTTTAGGTTCTTTCTTTACAGCTCTCACAAAGTTTCTGTCATCAGCAGCTGTTCTCTTCCTTAGTCTACCCAATTGATGTCTGTTAGTACACCAGTGGTTTCTTTCTTCTCCAGGATATTCCTAATGTTTCTACTGGCTATGGCCAATGTTTGTGCAACGGCTCTGATTGATTCTCCATCTTCTCTCAGCTTCACAATTGCTTGTTTTCACCCACAGACAGCTCTCTGGTTTTCATGTTGGTTACACATCTTAACTATAAATGCAGTTTCAACAGGAAAAACCTAAATCTGAAACTGAGCATAGACATTTAGTGCTATTTTAGTGTTTGAATAGTCAATGTAATAGGAAACAACTGGGCAACAAAACACCACTGTCAGTCACATGTTCTAATACTTTAGCTCACTTGAAAAATGGGTGGGTTCAAACAAAAGGTGCCATCTTCTAAGTTGTGTAAGGGATCCAGACATAAAGACCTCGTAATGAAAGCTGAAATGCTAATGTTTTCCCTAATATTCATCTTTTGATATCAAACCCCCTAAATGTTTTCAGTCTACAGCAAAAGTGAAGAAGGTTCCCTCACTTTTCCAATACATTTGGAGTGGTGTGAGTGCAAGATGAGATGAGCAGATTCTTTCCTCTAAGACTTTTCTTAAATGCTTATGTAAAAAATGGATAGGACATTTATCCTTGAAAAGTGGACAGTCATGTTTCTGCTCTATGCGTGAAGTGTGTGGGAGTGTGAGAACACTGCATTAAACTATGAGAACTTCACCTGCTCTGGAGGTGTTGGTGTTGTGACGTACTGAAGGGAGGAGGGATAGCTAATGCTTAGATGGTTAGAGAGAAAATATGCTGTAAAAACAGAAAGGCTGAAACTCACCTTTGGCGATAGGGTTCCTCTGATACTGATGACAACTTTCTTCTTCGCATGATCCACTGCCACAAAAAATGGGGTCTCATAAACCTGTGTGGATGATGCAGAGTGGACAGTAAAAGTTGGTTTGACAGAAAGAGGAACGAGACAGTTTGAAAAAAGAGAAGAGGAAAAAAATTGTCCATATATGTGTCATAGTTTCACTTGCAGCCCAGTAAACTGAGCACTACTAGAGTCATCGAACCTTTCGCAGCTTGGCACGATACACAGTCACATAAGTCACTCTATGAGAGGAATTTATAGATGGAAACTCTGCGTTGGCCAACCTCGCTCAGAAGTGCTCTGCTTTACACATCATTGACACTGTGTGGCTCAAGTGCTGGTGCTGAGTGCCGTGAAAATTAATAGAATTACTATTATTACATTTAATTTAATTTCTACATGATTAAAAACAATCTCATTATAGACTGCTTGAGATTGTTTCATAATACAGAACTAATTGTTGATATGACTACTGCAAGGCACACGTTTGGATGGAGAGAGATATGGGAACTATGGACGTTTGCAGATGAATCATGTAAACTTTTTAAATTATTACATTTTACAACCTAATTGTCTAGACTTGGGGATGCAGCAACACAGGGGAAAGGTCTCCTTCCAAATTATTCCAACTGAATGAAGTATGACAACCGAGTAAATTGCATCGCCACAGTGAAAATGTTTAGAACAACTTGTGCATGACCTTTAACTATGCACTGATTTATATGTTGAAAGCAGAAATGCAATCTTGAGGCCACCAATTTGGACTCTCCCCTGTTCGGCTGTACCTTCGGATTCTGTCCATGACAGTCACAAAATCTGTGACAAAGCACAGCCTTGATGAAGTCCAACACCTACTGAGAACACACTTGACTTACTGCCCAGGATGTGGACACAGCTCTCAGTCAGCTTCCTGTATCTAAACTGGTGAGTAAAGTGTTATCAAAACAGACACAAATTATGTCCAAAACTACAAAATAAAACCACTAAATGATCACACTGGCTCCCAGTTTGTAGTTGTGCAGCACTGCACGTCATCCCTGTGTTAGGTGATGTTAGCTGGACAAGAGTACTATCTGGTTAACAGGCATACCATTTTATGCAAGGCTCTGCACATTACCATTTAAAACATGATGAACAAATAAAAAAAAATGCCTGATGCAGCTCAAATGCTCCACATTACAAATCCTTTGCATTATTCAAGATATTAAGCCCATATACTTGTGAATGCTTGTTAGCTTATTGTCAGACTACTCACAGCATCATGGCAGGAAGTGTAGACAATGTGAACTTGCTTGAGGTCCCTGTCCAGGAAATGTCTCCGTATGGCCAGGACATTACAGCCGCAACAATTGTCCTCCTCCACTGTCACAGACTGAGACAATCGAGAGCCGGACACTGATGTACATCTGGGGTGAGAAAGGAAGAGGAGATGAAAACAGCAGGGCGCAAAATGAAGAAAAATAAGGTCAGGTGTGAGTGTGTGTGATTAATACATAACTTGTGTTGATTAGTGGGCTTATCTAGAGTGGTGTTTTCTCAGTGGATAAACACACGGCAGTTGTTGATGAATGTGAAATTTGAACCACACTGGAGAGGCTCAGGAGACACAGAAGCCAAACAAATTAAAACTCTGAGTGCGGGTGTATGTTTGGGTACTTACGGGCAGGAGCTGGCAAGGCGGCACAGCCCACAGGCAGGCTTCCTCATCAGGTACATCGGCCAACCATATGCAGCCAGGGCAAAGAGCATATAATAACACACATCCTTGTACATGTTCATCTCAGCCTGTGAAAGGAAATGGCAAACAGACACGCGCGCATTAAAAACAAATCAGGAAAAGTAACAACACATGACGACATTTGGAGATATACTGTAAATCAGACCCTCAAAATTGACTGCAGGTCAATATATATAGTGTAGAAGAGCAAGTGAACATAAATAATGCAGTGCACAATAGCAAAGAAGTAGGGTATACTGTAAACTTAATGGAACCAAAACCGCATCCTCAGGACTATCTACTGATCAGAATTGTCCCTATTGTAATTTGTGTAATTCCTGGAGAAAAATAGTCTTCTTTTTCTTTATCATGTGTAAATTAAAAATTTGTATTTTTGTGTTTTAGATAGAATTTCATTGTTCATTGTTAAAAAAAAGTCAATTATTATTAATATAGTGTGAAATGAACTCAAGTCACCCTTAGCTTCATCATTTTATCACACGTAAGACACTCACCGAGTTCTTAAGGTCCAGGTATCTAGTATTACGAGTGACAGGCATTCCAGATAAGAAGGCTAAAATGTCATTGTTGGCCTTAGGAAGAGAAAACAGAACAGAATTGTTTTTTATCTCATTATAGCACATGTGTACATAAGAAAAAAACTACAAATATTACCATGTTTTATTGAAACCGTTACCTGGTCAAGGATAGCTGATCTCTTAGACCTCTGTCTCTGGCGGAGAAGAACCAGACCAGCAATGATATCACTAGGCACAATGTCCAGGTCTCTGAAAAACTCTGCAAAAAGGCTGGCCACTTCTGAATACGCGTCCTGGAAACCAGAGCAGCAGATATCAGAACATGTTGGCAATGTAACACAGTAACAACATGGGCTTTGCCACAGAACAAGCATAATCATCACACAACCATTAAACGGTCCAACCGTTTGCTTGCTGTGTTCTAATCACCTGAATAAAAGTCAATAAGCACATTTAAAAATATATTTGTATCCCCACCCCAACTAAAATTTTGGATGCTTTTAGCCTATAGAGGAGGCAACTTTGCCTTTTCAAATTCATCCTTTGCCAAAAAGATGTTACTCATTGATTTCTGTAAATACACACCCTCTTACTGCCCATGCATGGCTGCAATAATCAAAACACTAACACTAACCTACAAGTTTATATGTCCACTGAAGTTGTACATCTCCAGTGAGAACACATTGTCTCGCTCAAGCATTAGTTTTCATGTATTTGGAAAATGCATCAGATTGTTGGAAGGAGCTGATGATAATATTTCTGGATGGGCTTTACTTTTATTTCAGTTCTGCACTCCAGTCCGGCAGTTACAGACATTTCTATGACTGCAATTGTGCTTGAGGTTTGTATGGAAAACTTGGAAATTGGTTTGGCCTAAATTTCATTAGGCCATCATTTTACATTCATATTTTATATGAAATACTTACGGCTGCTGGTTAAGTAGAAGAGCAAAAGGCTCTATTGTGCCAGACTTGATTCATCTCGACAGTGATTTTTATGATTGGCTCACTAGACATACTGTATTTCTGGTTTCATTCCCTTCTGTTTTACTTTAATTGCAGTGAGGTAACATAAGCGTGTGATGTGACTCACTGATTGTGTATCCTGGGCTCTTGTGCAGCACATGAAGAACTTTAGTCTCCTGCTCCAGCTGCTGGCTTGGCCTTCCTCTAGTCTGTGTCTAATGGTGAGAAAAAGGCAAAGAATACTGTCAGAACTGAATGTAGGTGAGAAACTGGTAGGATCTACATGCCTACATGTTGCGATGTTGCAGCAATGGCTGTTCTGTTGATACCTGAGAGTATATGTTGTGAGGTTGCGCTGACGCCGGCGCGTGGCTTTCAGTTTGACAAAAGTCCGACCCGTTGGATCAAAGGTGCACATGAGGGTAATGCAAACACTGAATATCACAAGCCAGTTGCATGCAACGATTCCTGCAGAGAATAATAAGACATTATTCACATTCAAAAATAAACGTCTTGACCGTTCCCATTCTTTATACTTGCTTTCACTCACCCAAAGCCAGGTTTTTGGCAGTGACATCAGAGCATGGCTGGTAATACTGAACAAGCCAGGCAATACCCACTACAGCATACACTAGCTCGACCAACAGAATAGCTGGAAAGTGAAGGGAGAAGAATGGTGATCAATCATAATTAGATACGTTCTAATCTTAACTTGAAACCCAAACTAATCCTCACAGCCAGTTCCTTCAATCCTAAGAAGCCTTAAGACCTAATCCAGTCTAAAAGTCTCATATACAAATAAATGTGAGCTTTACCTAGTCGTATGTAGATAACATATTGCACAGCTTCCCTGGGCTGTGTGTACAAAATGCTGCCTCTCATGCTCAACCACATGATGGCACTCTCACAGATAAGGCAGCTGACCAGGATGCCCAGATACCCTCGGCCATGGTCCACCAGTGTCACAGAACAAGACTGGTCTGAGCCATAGGGAAGGCCGAACAGAACCACCGACAGAACAACCAACCTGAGTGTGACAGATAAGTATTCGGAAGTAATATTGCACATAAAAATGATAATTTCACACAGATAAACGAATACATTAAGACAACAACGACTCACCAGATGCAGTGCAATAAAAAAAGGAAGAGTGCGGGCAGCACCAGGTCATCACTGCCAACTGACCAGCGCCGCCGAAACATCACCATGCCAGGCATCACTGCCCTATGGAACAACCAAAGACAGACAGAAAACATCAGAGACAAATGACAGCATTTGCAGCATTACTTCACCGTCTCAGAACTCTGAAAGCTCTTTTTCTCCTCAGGTATTTTTAATGAGGGTTTGACCTACTGTCCTATATACTGTTTATACAACTCTTACATGACAGAATCTCAAACTGAAAATGAATCAAAGGATAAACTAATGATGGACAAACATGTAGCATGTGAAAAGGCACTTTATGTCACTGTCCATTCACTATGTTGGAAAAAAAAGTGTACTTAAATTGCCTCTGGGTTAAACTGACATCAACAATAAAATGCATGTCAGGAAGGAAATGTGGGGAGTTTTTGTGGAAATAAAAATAAAACCTTCCTCGGATTTGTTATACATTTAAATTTACATTTCGACATCTGGTAGATTGATTGGATTGTATTAGATTGCCCAGGTGTACCTAATAAAGTGGCTAGTTGTTGTATATATACACTCTATGTCGCATTTAACTGTTAGGAAGTGAAAGGGTAGAAAAAGACAAAGCAAAACATCATCATCTTAAGATTTGTTATTGGTCAGTGTCCAGCACTCCTCTGCTTTTTAGTATTGTTTCAGAACATTTTTTTTTTTTTTTCACATTTTTTAGTTATTGTGAAACTGGCAGCACCCTCCTTGATTCACCCTTAAATACCACAGTCATCACAGTTGTTAAAGTCTCACTCTGCATCGTGCCTGCAAAAACAGAACAAGTGAGAGCTGTATCATTGCCTGGTTAAAAGGCAAACGTAGGATTGCACAACCATGTCCTGTTTGGAGTGGATCAACACTGCAGCAAAATATGCTGCAATGGATTCCACAGTGGGTTTAACAAGAAGTGCAGGGGTAATTTAGGGGGGGGTTTATAAATGCAAGCTGCAGCCGCAAGACCTGAGCTGTTAATTTAAATGCATCAAAGGAGACGTGATGTGAAATTGTATAACAAAGTCAACTCTAGTGGCAACTTGTCAATTGGACTTGGTGGTAAAGTACAATTTGTCATTTGGCTTTGCTTTATTAATATTTTTCCAACTTTGTTCACACTTCTGTTAACAGACTTGTTTGTTTCTTGATCTTACTGCTACTCTTTCTCTAGTTTGTTGAAGTTAACTTGACTGTCCTGAGTCCTCAGGAGCGCACCCTTTTTTTTTTTTTTACTAAACAATAAAAAATTATGTGTACAAATTTCTTGGCAAACTTACTCTGACCAAATTGCTCTAATCATCTATACAAAACAATGACTTAGATGCCTTCAGTATATGAGTTCGGCACATTGTGAACTGAAGAGGACAAGAAAGAACACCACTAAGCCAAGCCAATCTTTATAAACAAACTTAAAACTGAATCAGACATCTGTGTAAAAAATACACTGTTCCTGTTAAACATGAAGTCACCTAATTACTTGAGTGTTGGGAGGGAAAAAAAAAAAAAAATCAGGAAAAGTAAAAAAAAAAAAACATTCATTGAGGCATTTGTGCTACCACCTACATAGCTCTCAGTGGGGATGTGTACAGTATAACAGAAAAACACAGGCATTTCCTCTGTGAAGATCTGGTAGAGAAGTCATTTTTCTTTTTTCTTTTTTTTTCTTACAAACCCTTTTCTATTCTGTTACAGCAAACACAGACAGAAACACTGGAGACCTTGTTATCAGAATAGATTTCCATACCACCCCAAGTTCACTAGACTTTGAATATTTAAAGTCACATTATGAATTAGGTTTTTTTTTTATCTTTCTTTATTTTCCAATTGGCTGCTTACTAAACAGCTGCACTGATTTGTGCTATATTCTGCTATTCTGCATTGGACCCTGCAATATTTTGACTTTTGTCTGGCATTTCCTCTATTTAGACTATGCTGCCTATGATGCACCACAGTGATTTCACTAATATAAACTGACTTCAGCTATTTCTGCTTTATATTACCATCTGTACAACATGAAACACAGGCATTTTTGTGTGTTGCAATTGTTGGAGGGGGTTGTAGACATTTATATGTACAGTTACTTACTGTATATACAAGCACATAGGTCACTGCATAATTCAAGTCAAATAACTAATGTCATCAGTGTTTTGCTTTTTCGTTGGAACTTAGCCTGAGCTGCATTTGCAGGTGATTATAATTAATGAACTGCATCAAAGCTGGTGGGTCAAAACATGAGCAGTGTGGTGACAACATGAAGATTTTGCTTCCAGTTAAAGTGCTACACTAACTGGCACACCTTCAACTAGGGTTGTCACAACACCAGAAATGTTGTAGTCAATATCAATACCAATGACCATCCACAATACCAATTTCAATACCAGGGAAAAAATGAACAAATGAAATAAATGTATTTTAACATTACCTCTTTTATTCCAATCCAGCAGCAGGAGTGGGATGTAACCTTCAAGTAATAAAAAGGCATTACTGTTATTTGAAGCAGAGCAACATTACGAAATAGAGAAATAAGAAACTTCTGCCTCTTTATTTTTGTCACTTTCCTCTTTTTACCCTTTCTCCTCTTTGCGTTTAGAGTTGGACTTATGCTGCCCTCATCTCATGACATCCCTGTCTTCTACCAAAGACAACTTAATCAGCTGCAGTAGTATTTAGTTGAAAAATAAATGCAAACTAAAACAGAGGAAATGGCTACGCGCTGCAAATAGCTAAAACTAAGAACTTTAGGAATAAAGGTATGACAAAACTGTCGACCCACAGTTTAAAATTGTTTTTAGATTTATACTAGCATGTGTCTCCTTTAGTTTGAGGTAATACAAGGGAGTGAAAAAAACAAGGACATGTGAATTGGCTCATGTGACTGAAGTCACCTCTCGGTTACTTGTAAGAAACTAGGTTGGAGTAACATTAAAGAGGACGGAGGAAGGAGGGAGGGGGGAAAGAAAGAGGGGAAAAGAATTAAGAAAACATCTGAACTTCCCTCAAATCTCATTTAGGCCAAAACAATCAGGCCAGTGAAATCAAGCAGATCTCTTAAATGCAGCAGATACACAGTGGATCACTAGGGACATGTTATCAGCACTCTCCTCCAGGCCTTTTACAATAGGACTGAAACTCCCAGCAGAGGCCTCTACGGTGGAAAAAAACATTATGGCATGATTTTAAGTTAAATGCAATAAGAAAGTAGGAGTACGGTCTTGTTTTTTTGTAAATCTACTCAGTAGGGTTAGTTTAGGTTGAAGTACATTTTCAAAAAACTGCTTTTCTGCTCAGGGTCACAGGTCATCACGTCATCTTAACAAGAAGACATTATGACTGATCAATTGTTTTCTCCATTTAAGAAGCTGAAGCTCTGAATATATTGCATTTTTCCTGTTTAACTATTGTTAACTAAATTATTCAAAACTGTTGTGGATTAATTTTTGACAACTGAAGATTCATTTATGCAGTTATGACCAGTGAAGCACTCAAAGTAATAACTTTAAGACATTATCATTTGTCTTTCAAGTCCTGTGTCGTTACCAGTCACATGTTTTGTAAATTTAGTCTCATCAGTCATTTTGAACACAGCCATGAGTAGTCTACAGTATGTTTTATATACTCACTTTCGACGCCTCTCTCAGGAAACAACAGTAAACACAGATTCTGAGGTAAATCAATATATCCAACTGATCACTCCCGAGGTTCGGAGGAAATCAATGTGGCTGAGAAGGCCTCAGAAAAACGTCTCTTTAACTACGAGTGTACTATCGAAATCCAGTAGAAAAGTATTTGTGTGAGTTCAGCTGTTGCCTTAACATTTGACTAGAATTTGATTTTTTGTTGAATATAAGTATTTTTAAGTCAACTGTGTCATTTTGGTGGAGTCAAAACCCTACAGCAGAGATTACACCAGCCCAGTAGCTTTACTACCGGCAATCTATCAAGTTACTTCATGACATGTCCACAAAACAGGCTATGCACAGCCTATCCAGCGCTAATTAGTGTTCTGTGTACACTAAACAGTATTCACCTCTGATGAGATCGCCTTTGCTCGCCTCATTTTATGGAACAAGACTCTAGCCATCAGTACATGTGTCAGCCCCACATCCTCACTAATAGCGGTTGCCTCCTCAAAGGCTTTCCCATCCATCAGTCAGTGGATGTTGGCCTATTAGTGGTTCTGTTTGGCTTCTACAGTAGACATTAGCAAATGCATTTAGACATTTTTCACCACAGTGAAATGCGGTGACATGCTTTAAACTCATATTCCATTCATCTGTTTTCTGCAAGAAACTCAACATTTTTGATTGATGTGGAAGGATTAAACAAATAAATTACACACTGATATTAACAAATTTTGATTTTGAAGTTTACTCTGAACAGTTCTAGGTCACCTAAGAGACTTTTACCAATGTGATATACCGGTAGTATAGTTTTCCAGAACAATGGCAATTGATTTTAATAAAAGAGAAACAACATATTTGAGAAGAATATATTCATCAGGTCAAGAGGTATATCTGCTGTGCAAGGGGGTGTCAAACTGCTCCATTGTGAAACAACACATTTTTTTGACAACCATGGCAACCTATAAGTACCCCTAGTCTAACAGTGCTCAGTTAAATAACTAATAAAAATGTCTTTAAATGCTGCACTTGAGCTTTCGAACGGCAGCCAGTTCCAGCAGCTCCTCTCTTCGTGTGTTACATTTGTTAGTTTTATTTTTTTGTCGTCTTTGTCCAACTCATGTTCTGACTTTTTCTAAGGTGATGGTCAGAAGTGAGCTTACTGGGATCTTTCTGATGTCCTGCGTTTGTCAGAGGACTTTTGGTGACCTCGTCAGGAGCCACACGTTATCTTGGATACAGCATAGTTTGTATATGGCAACAGCTAGTCTGCTGTTAGCTACTGGCTATTGGCCATGCAGAACACAGATCTGATCCCAGAAAGAAGACCTGAAATCCACCAGGAGCTGAGGAGGTGGAGGTGTGGAGAAGGAGGGAAGTGCTGAGAAAAGCCGCTGGGAGGAGTCATCTGAGCTGATTGTGGACTAGACTGGACATGAAGGAATTCAGTACTGGTGAACAAACAAGGCTCTGATAACATCTGACTTCTCAGTCTCCGTTGCTTCTATCAAATTCAAGTAACCTGGACAAACTCAGATCTGCTTGATTTGTCAACTTAAAGGCACCTGTCAATTCAGAGCCATTGTTGCTTCCTACAAACTGTTATCTGCTGTATCTCACATCTCTAATTGTACTATTATTATTATTATTACACTATTGACCTACTCTGTATGTACTATTGTATTTTTTTAAATATATTTAACTTATTCTAGATTAGTTCTGTCAGTTTGACTCTGCTGCTGTGACGTGAACTTCTTTTTTCTAATTACAGAAATTTAAGGTATGCTAGTTTATGTATCAGTCCACTATCTAAAACGCCACAATGTCTATCTATTGCTGTGGATATTTATTCAACCAACACATGCATTCCTCATATGACATTTTTAACTATGATGCACAGTCAGCATAAATGCAAATACAAAGAGGTGAAAATTCAAACAGGTCTGGAGTTTTTAATGTCCTTCATCCTTTCACTACCAGCATCTATCGCTGTCACACACCACAGATTCTCCAGTGTTTGTAATCTGAGTTCAAAGGAGCACCTAAATGTGTAAAAGCTGACCTTTAGGGAAACTCTACTAGACAGACAACTCTAGGCTGAGCTGCCGTCGCTGACTCTACTATGATAGTGCTCTCTGCATACAGCATGAGTCATGAAAACTCTTGACTCTCATCCTGAGCTAGTGACTCCGTCTGAGTCCAAATGACATGTGTTTTGTGAAAAGACTGACATATTCCTGCATGTGAGCAATGCTTTTGTGCTCCGCACAGCGTGCTACTGTGTGCCAGGCCCAGGCCCGTACCCACGTGATGCAACAACAATGATGTAACAACAATGACAGGGCTCCCCGTCCCCCCATCATTATGGCTTTTTCTTTGACATGGACCTATTAAAACAAACAGGGCACAGGCATGCAGCACAGCATCTGACAGGTTTTTACTGAGAACAGCTGCCTTTGAATTGTCTGATGCATCACAAGCAACCAGCTGAAATTCACATAAATGCTAAAAATCTAGTTCTCCTTGGCACAGACATTTAAATCAGTAGCACAGTTGCTACTAAAACGTTAAAGGTAGAACTTACCTGTTCTCACTGCTCAACTGATCACACTGAACACTGAGGTAGCAACAGACCTGAATCAAAAATCTGCACAAGCAGTAAACTAAGCAGCAGCAGGTGTTTCAGTATCTGACTCTTTCATTTTACTCACAGAGAGTCTGCTGCAGTAACAGCAGCATCAAGCCAAGCTGTGGCACCCAGCCTGTTGGTTACACTCTCTTTATTTTCTATCACTTTCTCTCAGTGTGTAACAACTTTATTTATCACCACTGTAACCAAGCTTAACAAGAACATTTACTTTGTATAGCAGGCTGAAAGCAGATCTTACAAACCTGTTTTAAAACAAACAGATCAGAAATACTAAACCATTATCATATTGACTCCAAGGTCTTACTGGTTATTAATATGTTCCAGTAACTTGAGTGGTTGGCACACCCTTACCGTTTGTGCAAATTAAATAGGTAAAGTAGGTCTTTTTTCCCCAAATCTATTTGCCTTCTAACTAATGAAACCAGCTCTGCTATTTTTAACGGATCACTTCAAACCTAAATTTAACCTGAAGGTCCATATTGAAGAGATAATCCAACCACAATTTGCAAGATATGCAAGTGCCCCATAGCCACGTGCCCTACGCCCTAAATGTAATTGTACTATACAAAGGTGGACTTTTCGTCAACCTGATTCATGTCAGTCACAGTGAATTTAAGCACTGCCCAGTTTTCATACAACAAAAAGTATGAGTAAGACATTTGACATAAACCTCTTCAAACCATCCAGAATCATCTCACAAATTTCCAAAGACTCTGTCTCCAAAAACGGTCGATGGTGGCGTGGTGTGTATTTTCCACTTGAAGAAACTTGTTTTCTTTTTGCTGTGAGAATCCTCGGTGATATCCTGTCCATACTAAATGCTCTGCTGCATTTGACATGGCATAAAGAAGACTTTGTTGGCAACACATTCCTGTGGTAGATTCACAGATCATTCACATTGACAAGTGATGTCGCCTCTAACATTTGAAAAACATTAATTCAATGTCTGAAGTGCATTTGCTCATACAATATATATGTGCTGCTTTGCTAATGAAGTAACACTCTGTAAATAACCGCTACCGAACTACAAAAGTGCATCTAGATTTCACCCACGTTTGGTCAGCAGAAGCATGTCAGCATGGAGTACAGCAGCCTTCAGCAGGATAAACATTAGAGGTGAGAAAACCATGTAAATTAGGGTGTGCCCAGGCACACTAGGAGACTCTAGCTTTCACTTAAGCATCTGAATACATCCTGGATTTATCTGACATTCAACACAGCACATTTTACTTTTTGCAGCAAGTCTGAATGTCCTGTGCTGAAACATGGCATGTGAATAGTCAAGTGATGCTTTCATTTGTTAAATTAAAAATGTATAACTTTTAAAATAGCTAAGAATATCTATGTTGTACATTTATAGAGCGTCTTAAATGTTGAAATTTTTAGACAAAATTCCATTATAGAAAGGTTTGACTCACATCAGTATCATTATAGTTTAACTATTACAAATATTAGTTGTTGAATGATTATCAAACATAAAGTCTGTAAACATGTATTAAGCCATACAGGTATTCAGTGACTTGACTGTCCTTAAGGTTTGTTATGGTGTCCGTGTCAACAGGAATCAACAAGGAAGGACAAATATTTACTTGGAGGGAGACAGCGAAGGCTGAAGGAGACTTGTAGTGACATGTTGGACCCAATCCTACACAGACTGATTAGTCGAAATGTCTACAGAAAATGCTGAGGTTACACTGTTTTAGGATCACGGCACGACTGCAGCACAGTCCCAAATCTCTCCGTCTCCTCTGCTCTCTGTCACACATCCATCTGCTCCAGTCTCTCTCTTTTTCTGCCTGGGTCACTGTTACACTCTGCTCAGATCAAGATTCTCTCCAGCATTTGCCACATCCCTGGCTCTGCTCCTGCTGTCTCTAATGATTCGGTCTCCTTCCAGTCCTGTCACACTACAGAAGTATTCTGTCCATCCTGCAGAACCTCCTCCTGTCCTATCTCCATCTCACCCTCTCTCTGCCTTCCTCAGTCTTCTGCCTTCCCATCCTCTGGCTCTCTCCTTATTCTCCTTCTACCCACACACTCATTCAGCGTTCATATTTTAGAGGACATTTATGAGCATGAAACAGAGCGTGTGCATCTGCACCATTTTCGGCGCAGAGGAAACCTACATTTTCTCCTCCAGTCTTCTTGGTCCCTATCCTCTTCCTTATCTAGCTAATCCAGATTCTGGTTTTGGTTTCGCGTTGCTCATCTTTTTTTAGACTGAAAGCCATGTGCCACTCACTCCTACTCTCCCTCTGCCTCTTTCTCCATCTTTTTCTCCCACTGCCACCCACTCAATCCCTTTCACCTCTTCCCACTCCATTTTCTCTTCTTTCCGTCGATGTGATAGTATGTGCACCACAGCTTGCATGCATGTGTTTGTGTGTACATGAATGGTTATTTTTGTGTTGGGGTGGTAACATATGTGCTCTGCCAACCTGTCTGTGGCTTACTGCCACTAAACATGTACAGATCTTTTTGTCATTCTATCTGATCAGATACTGAAAATAATTGCAGTAGTTTTGTCCATGAAAACACTACTGCTGCGTGTTGAATGGACTTTGAACTGACGATTTTCCACACAATTTTATTTAACCTTTATTCGGTCGTGTCTTTGCTGCATATTCATATGATTTCACGTGTGCAGCTTGTAGATTTTGTAATACATTCAAATCTATATGTGAAGGGACACACAAAAACACACATACACTTTCAAGGCACTTGAAAGAGACAACGATCAATTCTGTCATGGATATTCCCAGTGTGATGCCCTTTTACTCATTGTTTATTTGAATCCCCTGTCCCATGATGCACTATAAAAAAAAGCAAGTCTAAAATGAATGTGAGTGCTGTACTGTGTACAGTTCACAAGACATGCAAAGACCCTACATAAACCAAAGTCCTGTTTTACATGCACTGGGCATAGCTGAAGATAATTAGCAACTCAAAAATGTTAATCACCTTTTTATCTCTCATGAACTCCAAGTCTAACAACCTAATGAATGGGCTACAAGAACTACTTTCTGTCACAATTCTGTTGCTAATTTATGTATGTCTATGCTTAGAGAATAAGCCTGATTTAGTACATTTTAAACAAATCATGTCTTATTAAAATACTGTTTCCACTTAACAACACGTTATACTGTTGGACAGAAATGGTTTCTGTGTTGTCACAATCAAGTTCATGATTGTTGCAACTTCATACAAACAACACACAATATTTATATATTAAACATATAGGAAATAGAAGCCAAAAGAAGCAGAAGATGACAGCCAAGGCAGTTACCCTGCACCTCACAGGATAACCCTTCCATTTAAAAGGAGTGACTGCAAATTTGTATTTATACTTTAATTTTGTGTCATAGTATAGTTTCAATAAAGCAGTTATTTTAAAAAAGTGTTCACTTAGATGTAGCATTATACTCAGAATACACACGCACCAATACTATTATTGATCTGACTTCAAACACTCATACTGATTCATACGTGCAACAGCACATCACACATCCATGTAAGATTTTTCTCCATATTATAGGACACAATGTGAGGAACAAGCAGTCATCTCTTGTACTGTACATTCTCCAATACAATTAACATTAGCAGGAGAAATTACTACACCTGTGACATTATTATTGTTGTCAGTTTTCTGAGTCCCGGTAGGCACCTGGTTTCCACACAGATGCCTCTGTACACAGTGAAGAGCAGGTTTAAACTTGACAGGCTGTGCTCTTCTAAGATTAACTGACTGGAACAAATATCTAGATTTAAATGACGCGTTAGAAATTAGGTGAAAAATGGATAATGGATAACATTTCCTAATTTTCTGCTATTTTTCTTGCCTGACATCAGAGCGTATTTAGCTCAAAGACTGTATTGCAGTATTAGACTGGAAAATCTCATTATTACTGTTCAAAAGCCTTAGAGCTGTTTGCTATTCTCATTGAGACTGCAAGACACTCTCCAACTCACACGTCTGGGCATTTGTGAAACACAGCACACTGAAGGCATCTGTACTACAAATGGCATGAACATAATAACAATAGAGGAAAAACATCTGGGAGCCATGAATGAAGGGGAGCTCAACTTATCCACATGTGTGACAATCTCCTTCATTTGTCTGTGCCAGATCCTTTTATTTCTTAAAGGCACTATACTGCCCTAACAAAAGATGGTGACATGATAAAGCAATGTAATGAGTTTTGTTACTCTTGTTCTTATAATGACAAGATCACTGATTAATTAGCTACTAAATAAGTAAAAGAAAAAGTCAGCACCAACACCGATAATGATGTCTGTCAATTTACTTTGAGTATTTGGGTGACTTACACAAACTAGGCTGAGAGACTGGCACACCACTTGTGTGGCATGTGTTGTAGTGACATCTATAGTGAATTGACTGTGAATAATCAATAACCAAAGCACTGAAGCTGCGGCCGAGGTGCAGCTCTCGGTGTTTTACGTGTGCAACAGCATCCAAACGTGTGACTCCAACAAGTCGATCGGCAGCAGCGGCACTATACTGTCTAATCTCATTAATCAGGACAGCTGCTTGAGCGGGCATCCTGCGGGCCTAGATAGAGGAGATGTGGCCTAAGATGTGTTTCAAATCACCTATAACATAGGATAAAAAATAATAAAAACAAGCCGGGTCTCGCCGTCCGAAGTGGGACGCGACCGCTGCCCTGCATGTGCATCCAGCTAAAAGCACCTAACCAGTCAGGTCTGTCAGTCTCGCCCCCCCCCCCCAGTAGCTGCTGCTCACCTGTGTGTTGACGATGCCTTTCCGAGACCCACTGCATCGGTACCGCTCGCTCTCCCATATCCTTCCTGCTGCCGACCCGCCTCAGCTCCGCCGTCCCCGACACCAGCTGACGCTTGCGGGGAATGACTTCATAGATGTCGATGGAATTACATTAACCGCATGCACACCATTACAGCACACGTAGGGTACATGGAAGAGCCGGAGCCTCGTCGGGTTCGTGCCGGGTGTCGGGCGGACCTGACACATGCCATCAAAGAGAGTAACGTTGGTTCATGTCACGGTGCTTTTCCAACCGCCGGAGGCTGGCGGCTCACGGCTCCTCCGCTCGGCTACAACACGCCGTCGGCCGTGGCGGCTCACTGAGTGCGGGTCCCTCAGTCGGAGCTCGGGGTGACTACACCGACCCAAAAAACACACAAGTCCCTCGGGTTTGACCGAACAAGACGAGCCCCCTCGAGTCTCACGTAGCCTGGTAGCTTGTGTGTGCCATCAGCCGGACAACTCCCGAACCCCAGCTAAACGGGGACAGCATTACCCGAGGATCTGGCCCATCCCCTCGGATGTTTCTCCCAGAGAGAAAAAAAAAAAAAAAACGACGTAGGACCTGGCTATTCTCTTTGCGTGTTTGGTCCGTTGGCTGCGCAAATCCCGTAAATCCAGCCCCGCTTGTACCGCAGATCATCGGAGCAGATCGGGGGATCCAGCGTCGGCAGCGCCACCGGTGGTTGGTGAATATCAATGAATCAGCCGCCGACTCAAAGAGAGCCTTGTTTCACGAGAGGTGGTCGCTCATCTCCGTCAAATCGCCCTAAAGGAGCCCGGGGGATTTTCACACTTCCTCTAAATGGACATGTTTTAGTTTCCAGGGAGCTGTTAGCTTTGAAAGTTATTTAATCATCATAATAATAATAATAATAAAAAAAAAGCATTAGCGGCGCATGCGCTGTGTGGTATTTACGCAAAGCAGCGTACGTTACCACAGCAACCAAACGATTCGCAGGGAAATCCAGATTTGTACGAAGGAGCAACGGGAACTGAAATAAAAACATTATGTCCAAAAAGTGCTCAAACCATTTGACCAAACCATTTAGGATCCGTGTGGTTCTCTGGATTTGAAGCCATGCGTTTTTTTTTTTTTTATTGCTATTACCAAAACATGTTTATTTAACGTGTTCTCTAGGTTTTTCATGCTCACTTAAAGTAGTGAGTAAAGGAAAAACACTAATTCTGGCTGAAGTGATTACACCGCAGACGATATTCAATGAGCATAAAAGTGCGGGGGTACTTGTTTTGCTTTTATTGAGCCTATTTAACTTGCTTTGGTTATGTCTTTTTTAATCAACCCCTAGGCAGTCGACCGACAACCGTGTACCACACCGTGTACTATCTTGAATCTCTGCTACTCTTTGTGTCGACGTAAATTGGGCGTGGGTCCGTAAGTACGTAAATGATGTGAGATGTGTCTGCAGCTGTCACCTGCAAGCCTGTGGTGGTCCTTTAGTAGGGGACATACATCACATCATTGTTAAATATTTATGATCCCCGTTAGAAAGTCTCCAGATAGAAGAATATATCTTAACTGTGCACCAATAGTTGGAAAGTTTAAACCATGTTCTTAACTACTGTGCCTTAAGGCTATCATCTCATGAAAGCGTCATATGCATGTCTTTCTCAGGCGTTGGCTAATCTCTATGACATGTCTCAATGACATGTGACAGTACCAACAGTGGCAGTGACTCATACCATAGTGGAAACTATAATGAGGAAGAATGTTGCAATAATTTTCATTTCTGAAATGTTTTTACTGGTTTTCAAACAAACTTCTTTTCAAAAAGAAATCTGTATTCTGTTATCAACTTTGTCCCCACATTATGGTAATATTTAGAATAAAAATCCCCAATAACATTAAAATAGATTATACTATAAGATTTTGCACAGATATGTCTACTATCTCTGTAATGAACAAATACAAACATTAAATCAAGCCTTTCACCTTAATGTTGCTTCTGCAAAAAGGAGTCCTTATCTCATTCATTTTATTATTATACTGTTTCAGGTGACCTTTGGACTCTGACAGTCACAAGGTATTTGTCTCTATATCAATTTTAAACCTGCTTCTGAAGGTAAAGTCCAACCAAGGTTTGGATGTCAAAAACTAATAAAACAAAGATTAATTAAAAATTTGAATTTTCTTTTTTTAACTAATTAAACTTAATTCATACTCTATTTAAAGCAGCTTCTGTTCTTGCCCTAAAAGCACCAAATAGGATTTATTGTATATATATAAATCCTATTTTGTAGATTGTCATGGTAACGCATTCCCACACCCCTCCGAATTATTGTTGTTGTTCTGTTGCATCTTTGAAAATTATGCTGCTTCTTTGGGAGCTTTCATTCAGTGCATGGTGGTCCAGCATACACGGGATAAAAAGGTATTTAAAATGAATGTATGAAAAGAGATGACAGAAAAAAAGAGATGGATAGAAGGAGAGATAGCAGCAAATGTGATCACTTCATAATTATTGGACTTTATTTTTTCAAAATTAATACTGTGTTATATACGAATGTGCTTGTGTTATACAGTGGCAAGAAAACATATGTGAACCTTTTGAAATGTTGTGATTTTCTACATTAATTTGTCATAAAACATGATCTTATCTTTAGCTAATTCAAGAGTAATAACAAATATAATGTGCCTAAAATAATAACACAAAAAAATCAGATCTTTCATGTCTTTATTGAGAACAACTATAAAAACCTCATAGTGCTAGTGGAAAAACGATATAAACCGTTGGAATAATGACCTCCAAAAATCTAATAGGAGTCACACATTAGCATACTTGGAAGAAAATTATTTTGAGGGTGTGGGTTGGAAACCCTTGGAATTAATAGCTTGTTGACTCCCTCATTTTTTAATTTTCATGATGATAGGCAGTGACCTTTTAATGTCAGATGTAGTGCTGTGTGTTCCTTCCAAATAGGTAAATCTTAGTTTTATCAGTCCACATACCATTTTGCCAATACTGCTGTAGAGTGTCAACGTGCTCCTTCGCAAACTTCAGGTGTTCATTCAATGTTCTTTTTAGTAAACAGCAACTTCCTCTGTGGTGTCCTGCCATAGACACCCTGCTTGTTCGATGTTTTACTTACTGTAGACTTATGAACACAGATGTTAGCCAGTTCCAAAGATGCCTTCAAATCTATGGCTGTCACTTAAGGTTGTTTCTTTACCTCATTAATGATTGTTTGTTGTGCTCTTGGGGTAATTTTTAATGACCGCCCACTTCTTGGTAGAATAGCCACAGTCCTAAACCGTCTCCATTTGTAGATAGGTTTTCTAACTGTAGACTGGTGGATGTCTGGTGAAAGTCTTTGACATCACATTGTAACCCTTTACAGCTTTTTTTTAATCAACAATTCTTAGTTCCTCTAAAAGCTTCTTTTGGCGAAGCATGGCTCACATAAGGGTATTTATCTTGTGCGGAGGTGTTTGAGGTGTATTTTTCTGTCATAGTAGCTCTAGTTCACACCTCCAAAATAATTTTACTTAATAAGACTCCAGTTATTGTAGCACCTAACTCCATTTAGCTTTTTTGAGGTCATTATTCCAAGGGTTCACATACTTTTTCCACTAGTACTATGGTGTTATTATGTTTGTTCTAAATACAGATATGAAGGATACACATTTTTTGTGTTATTATTTTAGGCACATTATATTTGTTAATACTCTCACATCACATTTTATGAAAAATTGATGCAGAAAACCAGGACATTTCAAAAGGTTCACATACGTTTTCTTGCCACTGTACACAGATTTGTTGCCTTTGTACTCAATTACTCTGGTCCTAATTTTCATTAGGAAGGTGAAAATCAGGACCTTCGTCCACTGATGAACAGTACAGTAGGGTTAATGCTATATGAGTTGGAAGTAAGCTCAGTCATTTAGCTGTGCGCAAGTGTCAACAATATGGACATAAACACCCTCAAACACACCCCAAGGTAACCAGAGTAACTATTCAATTTGAAATCAAACGTGCTTGAGTACAGAGCTTTTCCAAACTCTATACTTCCTTCTGAAGTTAACCTAAAACAATGGTGAGCCATACTTATATTCAGAACTTATGCTAACTTGATGATAAAGATACCTTAATGCTGGAATTTGCCTTGCTGGAATAAACCTAACTACAGAACGTGAACCTTTTAAAGGCTCTGAAACCCAGAATGTATTGGAGATCGATTGCCCCTATTTTCAGGAACAGATGGTACATCCCGGTCTCTCCTCCTCTCCCTCTCACTCTCCTCCCTCTTGCTTACAGTGTCCTCCATCTCTCCGCTGTCTCTCATTTTCTTATATTCAGGACGTTCTGACTTCAGACACTGCTGTGGTTCATCATCCATCTGTTATTCTTACATTCTCTACACAGCTGTTGGACAGGTATGTAAAGTCCATATTTCCTCTCAACACATCAATGTAGATTTTAATGTAAAGCATTTTTAAAGATGTCTCCAGCCTACACTGCTTTGAGTGATTTGATTTCCACAGTATTTATCCTGCTTCATTTTTTTTTCCTTATTTGCATTTTCCCAGATTTTTTTTTATTGCAGTTCCTGTGCTCCTTATTTCTCTCCTCCATCTTGTCCTCCATTTATAGCACATATGACTCATGCAGTTTACAGTGAGAGAACAGTGAGTAGACAGAGGACGAGATTAAATCTTTATGTTACTGCACCTGGATTCAGCTTCTCTAGGGTTCAAGGTAATAAAGATTCCATGCTTGGCTATAAATAAGCTGTGCAGCTGCAGTACCTTTCTCCTTTCCATGACAAAACTAGCAGATTGTCCTATAATAAAGCTTCACACAGGAAGCAGCCGTAACATTATGTCTTCAGTGGAGAATTATGTCATAGCAGCTGTGACAAAAATAAACAATTGCTGATCCCTCTGAGCATCGGAGTGTTCACATCAGTGTCGTCTTTTTCCAAGGTCACATTAAAGGCCTCACTGCCACATGACTGCTTGACTGCTGTAGAGTCAAAATGTGGATACTGAAGGCTCTTTCATTTGACAGCCTCTACACTCTGCAGGACAGATAACATGATGCCTGGGCCTAATTTAGACGTATAATCTGGCTGTGTCTGTTTGCTGTTTCTCCCCAGTAAGGCAGCACAGAGCCGATCATATAAAGACTCCTCCTGACCAGACCACACCTCTGTCCGAGTCCATGGAAGCCAAAGCCAAGTCTGGGGCTTCAGCACCCAAGGCAGCATCAAAATCAGATAAAAAGGAGCCAGCACCCTCACGCAAGGCTGACCCTGCTCCTGCAGCCCCCGAGCCCGAGCATCCACCTCCCCAGGATGGGGCAGCAGAAGCTGAAGGAGCAGCGGCGGGCGATGAGACTGCCACCTCCGGCACAGACTCTCTGGAACACCTGAAACCTTTTCTCATTGGTGGTGCTGTTATTGCTGCAGGAGCCATATTGCTAGGAGTGTTGCTGCTGGCAAGGAGAAATTAAAACCAATTCATTATGTCAAGTTGTTTATTGGTTGATGAGCTAGAGCATCATTGTCAACTGGTTCACAGACTATCATGGTAACAACGGGGGAGCCACTGTGCAGCTCATGTTTTTTTCCCCTTGCTTTCACTCATTAGTGAATTGAACCATTTAGGTTTTAAACCAGGCTGTAAATGGAGCATAATTACACATAGTATATGCATGAAGTTACTTCAATACTGCATCTGAATTGTAATAATGTATTTCTTATAAAGAAAAAGTCACAGTGTAGTACTGAGCTTACCTAAACCTAAACTCTCTAAAGGTGGGTTATTCAACGGCTTTATCTCGTTTAATCCATTTTGCACAAATATTGACATAACCCTGCACATTCCTGTACTGGAAATGAGCTTGGTTCACTTTGCTAAAAAATAATGTTAAAACTAATGTTAACACTGGCTATCAGGGTTGTCCTTGGTTTTATTTTACTTTTAAATAAGACAACTGAAAGAGAATATGCATCGTGATGTACTGAAATCATTTAGGCTAAATTAATGCCAAAGTGAAGGGAAGTTTGTTTTTTGTTGGAGAGCACATGAAGAGACACAGCATACCTGTATATCAAAAAAAGAAAAAAAAGAAAAGTCAAATAAAAATGGCACCATGCATTTAAAAAATCAACTTTATCAGAGTTAAAAAATAAGAAGGCAGCAGTTTAGGAGTAGGATGAAGAATTGCTGGTGATAAAACTTGTACAGAATGTGGAAGAGAAGAATAGTGAAGTTACTTTTAGATGTAGAATAACAGCAAGTTTCATTTTACTATCAACTAATGTCACCAATCAATAACCTTTCATGTCTTACACAACAGCCACCTGTTTACATTTTACAGTAGATACTTAGCCGTAGCAGCTATTAGTGTTGCAGTATCCAGTTTAAAGCCTGCTGCTAAAACACGGGAGTTGTTCCTGTCTTCACTGTGCTCCATTTATGTTGCTTCAGGAATATGTCTTGTTTCAAAAACCTCACTGATAACAAAGTACAACTATAATGTAATGAGAGTGTCCTAGCTTGTTAGTTCAATGACAGTTTGGTGCAGATGAACGAATGTTGTATAGTTTGCTCAAAGGAAAAAAAAAAAGTCAGACAGTGACAATGTTGTTGCTGCACACTCTCGCCTGTATAGCTGTACACAGCATTGTCCATTCACATGTAAAGTTCATGTCCCTGTTAGTATAAAGAGAGTTCTGGCATTAACTCATTTTAGTTGTAAGCTTACATTGAATTTTACAACACATTACTTACTGACCAAAAATACTGTAGACATTCACCAGAGTCAACACCCCAGACACATCCAAAGTATAGTATGCCAACACCAAAACAAACTTCACCTGACATTGTACAATACAGTGTACCAAAATATATATATATATAATAATCCTATTTTCATAAATTCAACAGCGTATAAATGCAATAATTCAGATAGGACTCCTCATTTAGCACGTGCTGTAGCAAGTTCAATTAAATGAATGGTATTGTAACAATATTGATGGACATGATGATGTTTGATGTTAGCGATGGTAATGGAGGTGATGTAAAAGATGACGATGATTATTTGCAATGATGATGCATTTCATGGTGACTCTAATGATGATAATGATGGTTATGATATATTTTTGATATATTTCTAACATATTTAACTTATGCACACTCCCCCCTTCTTCTCCCAAGCTCTTAAATGTAAAAACAGACTACTCCAATCTTTATTAAAGCAGTGAACCAGTCCCAATGAGTATTTCTTTGATTTGAACTGCACTAAGTTATTTTTGAATTTAGTGTCATATTTGCAAATTTGCTCCAGATCTATAAATTAAGTATAGATTAAATAATCTTTCAGTTAAATTGACTATTCAGTTGAGATTGCATATTTGTTCTGCAATGTCTGACAACACAGTAATGAGAGTATCCTTTTTGCACTATTGTCACGATGGAGCAGCCTGTCTTCTAATAACTTTATAGGAATCTACAGTATGTTTTATTCTTAAGGCTACTAAGTCTAACAACCTTTTCTGTTTATTTCCTTTATTCAGTGAGTTGTATTGGATTGTTTTTGTTCCTATTCACATTTCCAAATTTAAACACATGCTATATTGTCACAATTACATGCAAATCTTGAATACATTCACATTTTGCAATTTATATGTTTAAATTGTTGGATAATTCTATAAGATTACATATATAAAATCAAAACTGCCTTTTCTAAAAAATAAAAAAGGTTTTTATGTTAGACACAGGCTTTCTTTTGACATCAGAAACAGATATATGTACAAACCTAAAAAACAATCTTCTTTCATGTTCAAGTGCATGACTATATGTACTTTCAGTGTATAATCTTAGGGTAAAAATATTGTGTATGTATATTATTGTCTTTGACACACTAAGGGGTATTTACTATAGGCCTACACGTTTGTGAAAGAAAAGAAAGTAAAAAAAGTAATTGGTAATTTTTATTGTCACTTATCAAAAAACTCTACACCCACAGAGATCTGTCTTTATTTAATTTCTCTATTTTATGTATGCCATCTATCAGGTAATAAACCGTATCAACTGTGAAGATAGATTATTTAAGTTAGCAATAGTGTCCACAAAAATTGGTCTGAAAGATGTTAATAAAGCACAAAGTTTGTAGTTTGCACAGTCTTACAGAACTCTACTAACCAACATCAGTCAAAACACAAGCAGTCAAACAAATGCATTAGTCTACCACAACCTTGCAACACAATCCTAACCGTGCCAGGTCATTATTTCTGTAATTTTATTAAAAATATTTTTTGTTCAACAGTTATTAAAGAGGTGTTGAGCCATTCTGGCAAAGAGTTAGTATGTTTTGGTTATTTAATTTCTATCAGTGAGAGTTTTCTAAAACTTAATCAAGCTCATTACTTCTAAACGGAAATCATGCTTTTATTTTGAAAGGGTTGGAAAGGAAGTCGTTTTATTATTGTTGCGGTAGACGAGAGAGGGAATCTTCCGTCTGTGTCTCAGCACGTTTCTCTAAGAAAAACACAACAATTAAGATTTAGGTGAACTAGATCAGGTGAGTAAATACAAGTTTGAGTTTTGTGTTTGTTTTTATTGCTAAGTAGCTAACATTATCGCAACTCATGGTGTTATCTTGCTAGCAGCCAGCGTTAGCTAGCTAACATTCAATGTGCTAATCGCGTGGACCAACGTTAGCTTAGACCCCAGTTTCAGCTGACTGCTAACTTCGCCACTAAACTTAGTTTTAGTGCGTAATCTTAACTCGGCGTTGTTCATTTAAACGTTAACCTAAGTCTTAGTACAGTACATGAATGGAAATGGTTTCGTTGACTATAACTCGATTCGATTATTGATCTGCCTTGTTCCCCAGGTGAAAGATGATCATCCCTGTCCGGTGCTTCACCTGTGGGAAGATCGTGGGCAACAAGTGGGAGGCATACCTCGGTCTACTTCAAGCTGAGTACACTGAAGGGTAAGAACATTTTCACTGGTTTGTGTCACTAACCACATCGCAGCTAGCTGTGGTTCCATGCAGTAAACCAATTATAAGGCAAAGCAAAAGCAGCTTACATCTTTGCACGGCTGCTGTGCAGTAGGAATTTTCTAGAAGCAGTGAAATATAAAGATGCTGCTCATTAAAACCTTTTAACCTATCCAGTATAAAGATGCTGCTCATTAAAACCTTTTAACCTATCCAGTTAGGTATGTCCATTACCTCCAAGGTATTGAGCTGATAGAATGAATAACCGCAATTACCTAAAACCATTTAGGCAGGTGTCCTGACTATTGTCTGCAGTAATATCCATGTACTTGACTTACTGTGTACCGTGCATTAGGACTGACATTATCTCCTCTCTCTCTTTAAGTGATGCCCTTGATGCCTTGGGCCTGAAGAGATACTGTTGTCGGAGGATGCTCCTGTCTCATGTGGATCTTATTGAGAAATTGCTGAATTATGCTCCACTGGAGAAATGACATAACTTCAGCTGGACTCTGCATGGACTCTGTGTTGCTGTTATGTGGACATATTCATGTCATGACGGTGTGTGACAATGTATGGACACGATAGTGAAAACTTTTGGAACATTAGTTTGTCCACATTTGATGCATTTTTTTCCTAAATAAAGCTGTGATATGGCATTGTTACTTATATTGCTGGGTTATGTAGTCACCAGTCTTCATGCGCTAATTGTAATGTAAGTTTTAATGCATGTCCTGTGTACTCATTCTACACTTTGAAGAGATCAAGAAGAGTCTGGCTTAACAGTGCACAGCTTCTGCAGTACAGACATCAGAATGATCAGCCATTGGCAAATGTATATTATCACTGAGTTGTTTTTACAGCATGTTTAAATGCTATTTCTCATTTCCTGCCAGTATATAAAATACAAATATCAATAATAATTAGATCATCTTTGTGGACTCAAAAGAAAATTAACAAACATGGCATTTATATTTATGGGAATGTTTTTTAATCTTCAGTTTAATAGAAAAGAAAGTGATGAAAACATTACACTGTTTTACATAAGTTATTAGGAGGTGTTCCTGTGCATGCAACCACATTATTTCCTAAAACAGGTAAAAGTCCGAGTAAGTACAGATGACTGGAGAACAAAAAAGTACACTTTGGACTTTTGGAGATACATCTTCATTCTCACCTTACATTTCTCCAGCTTTTTCACATAACTTGGTGCAGAATCATCAGAAAGTTCAGTCTTTGTTCTTCTTTACACTTTAAGAGTCTCCACCAATCTGAGGAGAGACACAGCAGATATTTAAAGGCCACATTTATAAAAAGCAAATGTGGACTGGTAAACAGTATTTAGCAGGAACCTCACAGGATATTGTTTGTTTGTTATTAGTACTACACTTTTTAGTTGGTATCCTTCCACAAAACATCTGAAATAACTTAGAACTTAAAGAAATAATAAAAGATAAAGCAAAAAAAATCCTTTTGATTCAACAGAAGAATACAGCAAATGACAATGGCATAGACAAAAATGATGAAAACCTAACATATCCGTTGCTTTGAATGAGGCTACTGGACCTTCCAATAGACCAGTTGTGTTTCTTGTATTTAAAATTTTCTATTGAATTGAAACTAAAAGCAAAGTCTGATTTTTATGTCTTTTTTTTTTTTTTTTAAATCTATTATAGCTTAAATCTTTAAAATAAACCTTACAAATTTTACTTAACATAAATGAATGCCCAGACTAAAGCTATTTATTGGGCAGATTACACACTTCATAAAAATGTTACTGAATAAACTTGTACATAGAAACAATGATGTACCTCTAATTTATTATATAGTAAGTTTGATAAATTGATCTCTTGATGGTGTGATCACTTTTGGTCTGTTTCATGGTACCTGACCTTAGCTCTGATGCCACGCTTACCACTATCACAATACTATTTATAGGCTACATAGCAAAACAGAAAATAATGGAAGGGTCTGTGGATTAAAATGTAAAAGTTGTATAAATTAGAGGAATGCTTACAAAGTCAGTGGTATCTGTCTCTATGATCTCTGTGCCTTTCCCGTTCCTTGTCCCTCTCTCCACTCCTGGAACGGTCTCTGTGTCTTCGAGACATTCCTGCTCCATCCCAACTACAAGAATCATCTCTGTCACGGTCTCTATCACGGTCTCGCTCTCTGTCACGACCTCTGTCCCGATCTCTTTCTTTGTCCCCAGAACGGCCGCTATTCCTGCAAAGAAAAGTTGTATTTGTGTTAGTACTAAAATGCTGTTGCCAGATACATCATGACAAAGAATCCTGGGGTATAAGTACACAAACCTGTAGCCATAGTTGCCCTGAATAGAGACTAGACAGTCTTTGAGTGAAGTGACCAGGGCTTGGCAGCGTTCATCTCCAGACACCCTGGACTGCTTAATAATTGCAATAGCAGTTAATAGAGTCTCCATGGCGACCCGCAAGTCTCCTGCATTAACAAGTGGAAACATTACATATCAGAAACAGTTGCTATTACTTCCACTGTTGGGGTTAAAAACCTTTAGAACATGGATGACAGTTACACAACATTCCTTCCAATACACACTTGATTTATTAACTGTGTTTTTCTTCTACTTCACAGAATCTGATCTGTTGTACTTACCAGCTGTTGCTCCAGACACCGCCTTGGTGATTGCACTGCTGGCAACAGCTCTATTTCTGTTCATTAACTCTTCAAAATCTCCACTTGTATTCTGAGACGTGTTTCTGAAAAATACACAGATTGTTGTCAAACTGAGTGATAAAATTATTTAACCACAAGTCAGTACTAAAATACTGTTGCCTTTATTTGATTTCTCACTTCAGAAAAACAGATTACCGTTTATGCATTGCAATGTCTTTAAACAGTATAAAACAGTATGTGTTCTCACTTTTGTTGGCTGTAAGTTTTACTGCTGTGACCGTCCTGTCCTGGAGCGAAGAATGCTGGATTTACATGCAGACTGGTAGATGGTAGTCCAGGAACATGTATTGGGTTAGGAGGGAACAATGGAGGAGGCAGGGGTGGGGGAATATTTGGGGACATATGTGGGAAAGAAGGAGGCTGACCAAGAAAAGGGCTGGGTGATGACTGAAACCTGTTTGGAGGTACATGTGGTGGAAAAAGTGGTGGTATAGGTGGAGGGCTGGGTTCCTGTGACAATAAAGAGGGAATCTTCTCAGAAGAATCAGACCCCTTGGGAGAATCTTTAGAACGCAGGGGAATACCTGCAGAGAACACGTTGTTGTGACAGATGACAGTCATACTGGCATGTTGCAATATAGTATGGGATTTTCTTAAAAGTGCAGTGCTCTTACGTTTATTTGCCATTTCCTCAAAAACAGTGAGGTTCTGGCGAGTGGCAAAGCGACAGTCTATCCTTTCTCCATTGATTTCACATTTGGGTATTTTTTCCAACAATACTTTTAACGACTCTTCTGACGTTACCACCACTTCTGCATAGCTGCATTACAGAGTAGAAGAAACAACACATGTAGGACGCCCACAAGAAAAGCTTTTGTTTGTTTTGATTTCTTTTTTTTATATAAAAAAAATCTTATTAATTTTATAAAACCTCATGTACAAGCACTCACCCTCTTGACTGACCATTAACTCTATTCTCAGCAAATTTAATGTCTAAGATGTCCTTCACACCCAACCTTTGGGCCATGCATATGATATCCTTGTCAGATGTCCACTGCAAGTAACGGCAGGTCCGGGAAAATGCAGAAAGAGTTACTTATGACACTGATAAATAGTAAGACTGTTGCAAAAAGTAGAAACAGCAGAAACAAGCTTCTATGCAGAGCAGGACATTTTTTATTGTTAAGGAGAAATTTATAAGGATATAGTTTAAAAACACAAACTTAGATGATAGTGTGCATATAATACAAGGACAGTTAACATTAAGGGTGAGTGTTACTCACCCAAGAGAAATTTCCAATATATAAAGACAGTCTCCTCAAGGAATTTCCTCCTTTTACTGTTTTCACTGTTGTTGGATTAGGCTCCTCTTTAGCTGGTGCTTCTTTCGGAGGGAGCACATTAGCAGTATCTTTCTTGTCTTGATCAACAGAGCCAGTCAGAACAGCGTCAAAAAGTTCATTTGCTTCAGCAAGTCTGTCCAGATCCTGTGGGGAATAGAAAAGAGTATCAAAGGCATCACACATGCTGTAGCTGTAGACATTTGGTAGATGAAGTAAAACATTGACATGTTTCCATGATGTTTGTGAATCATACCAGTCACAAAACTTTAGCTGAAATATGGATAAAAGTGTCATAAAAGACCCATTGGACCCCTATGGAGTCAAAGACTATGAAACATACGCGAGTGTATGAATATCCCAGTAAGAGGACACACACAGGTTTTAGTTTGACTGCAGATTTCTAACTCTGTGCCCATTGTCAATTAGTGTGTCAATATCTCTAACTTTTTTCATCTTACCTGCTTTCAGTTCACAAATCAATTTAAAAATGTGCATTTAGCCCGATGAACAGTCCCAGTACGCGTCCATCCACCTCCGTGTGTAAAATACATGAGCATCACACTCACCTCCTCGTTTTGATTCAGGTCACTGAAAACATTCAAGCGATCCGTTCTGGAGGAACTGTGTCCAGCAGCAGCCATCCCGAGGGCCTCAGACAGTCCAGTTGATGGCACTGCAGCTAGTTTAGTCTTTTGTTTTCAGTGTAGTTGACACATGCAGATTATCAGTGCACACCGACAAGTGCACTGTCAATATTAGCGAATGTGTGTTAACGCCTTGTTTGTAACGGTTAGCTAACGCTCCGCTTGAGTCCGCAAAAATAAAACTGTAGCGTTAACGCTAGCTAAAACTAAATATGATGACAAACCGAGGACACGACAAGCGGCCATAAGTTAAGACATCAACACCGAGAAAAACACATTCACGGTTTATTGCGCCTAACGTGCACAATATTTTAGGACCACTGTGGGTTCGCTTTTTTTTATTAGCTAATGCTAATCTTTCTTGGACATTTAGCTAAGTACGTCGACGATATTTACCCGATTGACAACAACAATTAACTTTTTAGTTCCTATGGTCGAGTCCTTTTGTGTTCTAACGTGCAGTGGGACGCATTCAGCCTTTACGGCGATTAAATAAGATAACTAAAAACACACTAGTTATTTTTAAAATGTTTAAAAAGGTTTAAAAATAACACGATGATGGTAAATGCGTTTTATTTTAGCTAAAACTTAAAGCTGCCTTAACAATATGGCGTCATGTGTGCGCTGTGTCAAACGCTCCGTCGTCAGTTTCCCCCGAGGTGAAACTGTAACTTCCGTGTTTGTGAATGACTTTCAGACATTTTCACGGCAAAGCAGCAGTTTATCTGAAAATCACTCAACGTCGCAAGAAAGAGGATTAAAGCGATGAGTTATGTGGCTGCGAAAAGAGTGAGTGATCGTGTGAATACTAAACTGATTTGTAGAGTTGTTGCTTGAAGTTTTAGAGGCAGATGTCGTCAAAACAACAGAAGATAGTCTCGTTTCTGTCAAAGATAGGATGCTCATTTATGTTATTATTTAATATGTGGCATTATTCTGTTAATGCTGTGAATATTGACCACGATCCTCTGATGTTGATGCGTTTAACGTTATCAATGCTGATACAAACTTCGTGTCCTTGTGGTGCACAAAAACAGTTGTACGTCAGGAAAGCGTGTGGCGTTATGCAATTTGTTTTTACGTTTTCATAGTGTAAAAACAGTCTGATGCCACGGAGAACAACACCTATTCACCATGGATGCTGAAATATTTAAATCATTAGCATTAATGTCATGCTCACAGCTTTATAAAAATAACATATTTGAGACATATTTATTTATCTTTATTATCATCTATACAAGTCTTCTTTAGACCTGCACCTTGTTGCATGTGATGGCAGCTTAACATGTGGATCTAATGTCTCAATAAGCACATTTTGGGACAGATTTTGGATTGTATTTGTCTGAATGTGTGCTTGTTGCCTGTCAGCTGGTGACCGGGCTCTGCCGGGCAGCCTGGAGACCAGCAGTCACAGGGATGGTATCATCTCGTGGTTACCGTGGAGATGCACCAGATGACAACAGGGTTGACCTGATCGAGATCCCTCTACCGCCGTGGGAGGAGAAGCTGGACGAGCCCACTGACATCAAAAGACGCCGACTTCTTTATGAAAGTCGCAAGAGGGGCATGTTGGAAAACTGCATATTACTCAGGTTGATAAACAACTTTTGTCCCATCTTAATATCTAATACTGGCTACAAAGAGATTCCCTCTTAAAGCAATTTCAACATGGATGATGCGGGACAACATCTATATACCTGTCTCTGAGCAAAAAGTAATTCTTTAATTCAGAAAAATGAGCTAAGGCTGCTGTAATGAGGTTGGATTTCCTGGATTTAGTTTAACCTATACCACCAACATGTGGCAGGCCTGAAAACGAAATATTACAATAATCCAGTCTAGATTAGTGAATTAATGTCTCTGCATCATGCCATGATAGAAGCTTAGCTATGTTAAGCAGGTGTAAAAAGGTAAAATAGTCCTGGTGATGTCTTTAATGTGCTGCTCAAAAGAGACCTGCATCAGTTGTGATACCTAGATTCATGGTTTTCAAACTGAGCCTTTCATTTGTTCAAGAATACAAGTTGTAAACTACAGAAACATTTTAACATTTGTGTTTTATCATAAATTTGTGTTTTACATCTTAACATATCTACGATTGAAACTCCTAGTGTCCATTCACCAATAGATCAGATAATCACCAGTTATGATGATTTTCCGTTCAGAGAAAAGAAATTCATTCTCCATCTCTCTCTTGTAGCATTTTTGCTCAGCGATACCTGAACACAATGACTGACAAGCAGCTGCAGCAGTATGACAGGCTGATTAATGAACCAAGTAATGACTGGGACATCTACTACTGGGCAACAGGTGAGAGAATGATTCTTCTTTTCTCCTTAGACATGTGATATCAAATGTCAACTAGACCTAATACGTTAAAAGCAAACCATAAGTTAGTAAGCTGGCAACAGACTCCAGACTCCATTTCAGACACTGAAATGACTCACTGCAAAACATTTAAATATTTAATGACAAAATATTTCATCTTGCAATATTAATGTTTATACAAATTGCAAATAGGGCTTCTCTTTGTCTTGATTTGCACTAAGTGTGACAAAGAAATCAAACATTAAACTTTTTGATTCAGTGTTTAACATAAATGTGGAAAATTCTCGTGGGTATAATCATTAAGGTTTTTGTTTTGCCCACTTTTTCTTAACTATGCAATTAGTCACAGCTTCTTATGCTGAAATAATAAACAGCTCTACTTAAAAATCCACTTCAGTCCTGGTGCTGTTGTTTTTTTACTGCTCCTTTTAACTGAGAAGTCACCCTGGGAGCACATTAGATAAAAAGATAATTTAAACCATTTTCCACTAAATTTGATTCCGTTATTTGTGCGTTTTGTTATTCATAATGACTGAACAACTGTGATCAACACATCCGACTGGCAGCTGCACTCTAGAAAACCAAAGAGGAACGGGTTTAGTAAAACAAAGTGATGCAAAGTGAGATGGTTTCTCTAATAAACAGGTCACACACATAATAATCTTATGATGATAAGACAATAATGATAAGGACAATAACATTTCATGGTCGAAGACATAAGAATCAAATGTCAGAGAACCTGTACCTGTATTGTTTCTTGTCCTGGGTGAACCACAGTGGCTGTGGTCGTGCGCCTTTCATTTCTCTGTTCTCAGGAGCAAAATGTCTTGTTGAATCAGCCTTTAGGTTTTATATTCTCAGCTTGTCCTGAAACAGACAAAGGTGATTTGATCTCGCTTTGTTTTTTCCCTTGTGAAGCCTGTTAAACCTTTTTTTCTTTTTAGAAGCGCAGCCCACTCCTGAGGTTTATCAAAGCGAGGTCATGGATATGCTGAAGGAGTTTACAAAGAATCGCAACCACGAACAGAGGTTCGATGCACCGAGCTTGGAGTACCTGGACAAGTAAAGCCAATAAGGTCCATGACCTTCTCAGAGACATATTAAAAAATATATAACCCTTCAGAAAAACCCTCTCAAAATCAACCTTTTATCAACAAACCTGACAAAATGTTCAATTTTTCATGTCAAGAACACTCTGCCATCAAGTACTGTGGACCTTTTTCCATGTAAATATGTTGCTATAGCAGTGGGTCATTAAAGGAAGAAGATCTGTTGAAGATTCAGAGAACGTTTGTGGCTCTGATACAACATAATGTCAGCAAGATGTTATATTACCTTTGAAATGTTTAATAAACCTTGATCATCTAGTGGTATTGGGTCACATGACTTGAGCCAGTACGGATCGTTTTTTGTTACATAATGAAGGTTGTGTTGCCTGCAGTGTCCCTTCACTGACACCAGATGGAAGCACATTTCATCATTTCAAGCTGTGGCCACATCGAAGCACCTGCTGATCTCAGTGTGTTCCACACTAATTAGTCACCTGTGTATATATTCCACCTTATTTCTTATTCAGGATATAATGTGACATTGATTTGAATGACCATCTGCCTTCAAGCAGCTGCTTATAGATGAGATGCAAGCTACCCCAAATCACCTTTCAGTTACTACATTACTGCATTAGAGGATAAACAGGATATCGGGAAATGTGTTTTTATTAAAGAGCAAAGTATCAGCACATCTTTCTGTCAAGTTTGCCCACAGTTATTTAAACATAATTATATTTCTATACATTTCTCTCTTTGAGTGGATCAGTGTGTATGTTGACGGGAATCATTTCTAGTCTGGCTGTGTCATATTGGTTCAGTGGAACCTTGTACTGAGAGCAGAAGGGAAATGCCCTCTGGCCAGGAGATGTGAACAGAATCTCAAAACAGATGACAAGCCTGTTTGTGTACACCCACAGAATTATAATGTACCTACGATCCACTTCCAAGGTTTTACACAATCTAGGTGATCATACATTTAAGAGTCAGATATATTGACATGTATTTTCAGTTTTTCCGCTTTAATTGGAAAACGCTAAGTGAGAATACCAACCCTCAGATTTTCTGTTCTCAGTATAATCCTAAACCGCTGTGATGGTTTTCCTTCGTGTGTCTTTGCTTTTCTGCTACCGCCGTCATCTAAAAAATTGGTGGAGTAGCCACACTTAGTCAAGTACTCTACTTAAGTACTATATTAAGTACTTGTGTGTAAACATTTTCATTTTCTGTGACTTTCTACTTTACTGCAGTGCATCCACCTATCCATTATCCTAATCGTTTTTCCTCCCTCACAGGAGTGCTGGAGCAAACCCAGCTTTCGTTGGACAAGAGGTGGCGTACAGCCTGGACATGTTAGCAGTCTATCCGGGCTGACAGACAGACAGACGGCCATTCTAACTCACATTCACACCTATGGGCAATTTAGAGTCATCAATTAACCATAAGTGCATGTCTTTGTATGGTGGGAGGAAGCCCACGCAGATACAGTGAGAACATGCAAACTCCATCCAACCTGGGTTTGTTTTGTTGTAAGGTCTCTGTGCTCCCTGCAGTTTATTTAAGAGGGAAATTGACTTTCTACACTACAGTTTTCGGCTGCTATAGCTAGTTAGACTTTATATAAATGTCTTGCGGCTGTCCCCTGGCCCATTTCACCTCTCTTATGTTGATAGTTCAGCCAAATTGAACTTCTCAGATACAAAAAGGTAAAACTTGTCCAGCATTTAAAAAAGAAAAGCAAACATTGTTTTTTAACCTCAAAGCATAAAATAAACCAGCAACAGTAAAATGTGCCAGTGTAAGGATGTCTAAAGGGAAAAACAAGATGACACCTGTGGATCCCACATGCAGGGGGAGCACAATTTCTGTCTCTACTGCTCTGAGACTTGTTTAGAGTGTACATTCATCAGTTGCCCACACACACCCACTGTGCCTATCTGTAGCCCAGCACTCCTGTGATCCTCCACTGCTGCTCCATGTGTCGTGACAGCTCTCTGTTTTATCCTCAGCCCCTGCCATCGCCCTCTACTCTCTTGGAATTTCAATTTGTTTCTTCCATCCACCACCACTAACAGTGTCCCAAGCCGGCATCTCCTTCTCACGTCTTCTGGAGAGTCCTGAGCAGAGGAGCGCAAAGTAAAAACTGCTCTCACTGGTAAGAAAAAAGGTTTAACTACGAGGATGGAGGTGCTACATAAGTTGGTAACTCAACATTACATATAAGTAATGGAGTGGTTATTTTAAGTATTTGACAATAATTTGTTGTAGAAACAACAGATCTATAAAAAATGATTTATTGTTAAAGATTAAACTATGTGAGCCCTTAAAATAAAGCGTTATCTTCTTAAAACCCTTTGTTTTAATGTCTGTGTTGATAATTCCACTGAAAATGGATTTCCCCCCTCAAAGATTCAGAAAATTCAGATATTTTAACTAAAGAATATTTGAAGTAAAACAGGCAAAATTACTATTTAATAAAAAAACAAAAGTGTATATATATATATATATATATATATATATATATATATATATATATATATATATATATATATATATATATATATATATTACATTAATATAAGATACCTGTAATTAAAAGATGTGAATACCTCCACCTGCACAGCTGACTCCACTGCAACAACATTTAGTTGTAATATATTTTTGTGATAAAGAAATCATAAATACCAGACCAGAAGTATCTTTGTTTTATATACACATTTATATCACTATATACACTGTACAGATTTCAAAAAATAAATGGTTGATATTTAATATTGTGCACCCCACGGACGTGTAACTACAGAGAGAAATGCGAGCGAAAGAATGAGCTGAGTGATACCAAGGGCAGACATATCAACAACCCCAGTAAATACTGATGATTTTTTTTTCATATACTTCACAATCAGTTGTACATGTATAGAAATTAAAATGTTGCTGGTTAACCTCTCTTTGTCTCAAGCAGAATGTCTTATAACTTCAATGTGAGCTTGTCCCTAGCGTGACAGCACATGATATACAGTCAGTGAAAAGCGTACAAAGAATATTCCAGCTTGATTCATTTTAACTTAAACATATGGATACCTAACCAATACTTATGTTGCATTCACTGAAGTGACTTCCACTAGGCTGTTGTAATGTGATGCTTTGTCAGCAGCACTCCAAATAATGCCTTGTTTAACACGCAGGGCCATCAGGACAGATAGATGCCTGTGTTCCTGGTTATTTTGGGATGCGCCAATGCTCTGCTCTGACCTGAGACGTAGCTAACAGCGAGGTGATGATTATCTCCTGCCTCACCTTTCCCACCCGACTCTTGGAAAAGGGAGCACATATGGTGAAGAGCAAGGTGTGGCAGGTTTTATAAGGCACACACAGAACACTTTGTGCCAGAAAGCATGTGTGCACAATGGGGTGTTTTGAGGGAACGTCACCAGTGTTAGGGGAGCCTCCCTTCTTTTTTTTTTTTTTTTGGCAGTGGCGATTTAGACTGGAGCTGATAGGAAGGACAGAAAGGACAAAATGTAGCTGTTGATGTGGTGTATGTTGGTTAAGAAAACACGTTATATCTAGTTGGTGACATTTTTCCTTTGACTTTCACGCTCAGCTCATTTATAACAAATGTCGCTTCTTCCCGAACCAAACGTTCATTTAATCCACACACAATGAAAATAACCCTGCTATGAGGAGAGGTTTGTTCCAGCATTGTCGCCAACAAGTGCACAGGTTGTTGAAGAAGTGACAGCTTTTAAAAAAACATACTTCTTTGTACAACTGGATTGTTTTATACAGAATAAAAACGGTAAACAATGTTCTGTATTAAACTGGCAAAATAGAACTCAGTGCAGATATACACAAATAGAGACTCACGGTAAATACAATCCCACAAAGTAAAGTTCAAATAGTGACACTCGTTCACAGTGCAAACACACACACACACACACACACACACACACACGCACATCCAGTAGTCAAACACAAACAGTGGAATGTAAAAAGACTTTTCTCCGAGATATTATTACTTTCATTAGTTTCCATTCATCCACTTAGCGCATGCTATTTGGGGACTTGGGGGGAGGTCACATTCAGGCAGTGAAGCAAACATCTGGAAGACCGACCTGTATTTTACTTTCTAATTCTCATACTAACACTAACATTGCATCTGTTGTCCTTGCACTCTTAGTGTTTTTTAAAATGATTCTGTGACGTCTATTCCACGTCTTTGACAGGTCGACTGATTTTTTCATACTGTATTATCTTCTGTAACCTGCACGTTTACTACCAGTGTTCACCGAAAATCACAAAAAAACTGGGTGTTCATTCTCAATGCTTGAAGACTCACAGACTGTTCAACCTGTTGTTTTACAGTGACGCGGTACCAAACCAAACCAGCTTTAATGCAGAGGAGTGTAATCCCTGTTTCTTCCCCAGGATGCTGTAGCTTTTGGCCCTGTCACTTATGTCTTGGGTTAAACTCCACCCAGTATGAAATGTAGATGAAAAATAAATAAGCCATAAAAATCTGATTTGTTTGTCATGAATACACAAACATGTTCCACTCATGAAGGTTTCTGTTTCCATGGTGTCACTGAAACCTCTATCTATCAGTAAAACAGAAACATTCATTTCAAATGCAGCAGATACAGAGATGAAGTCCCGTTCATCTCCTCTATATCTGATATCCTGCTTCCAACCTCTACAGGTTCATTTAAAATACTGCATCTCTGTCTGTGATTGTGACTGACTAGTGACCTCCCCACGTCTTCACCTAACTTCAACATCACAAATTCAAACAGTGCCTTATTTTTTACCATCCTTATCAAGGGCTATAGTGTTTTCAATATCTTTAATTTATCTGTGTCCAAGTGCACAATTCTCCCTCATTTACACACGCACACACACACACACACATACACAAACACACAGAGTAACCCACACCTCCACACTTATGGAAGCTGGCTTTTTGCTTATTTTCTGTGTCTGGAAGAACAGGTTGATTTTCTAAATTCTTTTGAAAACCAAAAAAATAAAACACAACATTATTCACTTTACTCACTTTTTTTTCTGTCAGTTGGGATTTCTCTTCCAAGAAAATAGGAAAGTATGTTTTTTGACACTTGCCCTATTGGACAAGTGCTAAATGTTCATGTTCACATCCTTTTTTTTTTTTGTTGTTGTTGTTGAAGAACTACATTTGGGGTTACAGCACATCACCCACAGCACGCACAGACGACAAAGGGTTCCAGCCAAAGGAGAATTATTACAGTGGTGTCAGAGAATAAGTGAAAAGTGAGAAAAGATCAAACATGAGTTGAACGACCACTTCTAGTCCGATTCCTTTTTAAATACAGCCCGTCATTCGTCCATTGCCTGTGTTGGTTTTCCTGATTTTTCAGGCATTGTGAGGGTATGGAGGAATACTGACAGTAACGGAAGAGGTGAGGAACAGTGAGGAAGACTCCTCACTGCAACACCAGGTGTAGGTGGTAGATGTGTTGCACGGGTTGACACCATTCACACCCAGGTGCACGTTTGAATGCAGCCTGTCTCGCCACCACAGAAGATGGTTGGAACATCAGTTTCATCCATTTTTGGTTGGTAGTTTGTATTCATGTGTGGCAAGAGGGAGGTACTGATCTGATGTTAAACAGAATATGATTAACAAGGTGAGGGAAAGACTAAGGGCTGTTCAGAAAAAAACTAATTTCACATGAAGAGGGTACAAGGAGGGAGCGAGTAAAGACATCAAAGACATTTTTTAAGTTCAGACAAAGGGATGAGGGGTTCAGGCAGGAATCAGAACTTGACTAGGGTGAAATGTAAGGACGGTGTCACGAGAACTCTGGGCAGGGAATATCAAAGAGGCCTGAGAACAAAGAGATGACATATTATCTGCAGCCCAAGGCTGCAGTCTTACGGAGTAGGGGATGTGTGCTGAGGTTAGGGACCAAGAGGCTGATGCTGAAATCAGAGGGGAAAACACTGTAGGCAGTTTGGTCGCTGGGTCCCTCAGGCCTTGAGAGCATGCCACTGGGCCACGGTAGTACGAGGATGACCCATCATGTCTTTCCAGTGTTTTACCTCTGCGGGGCCACTCTTCCATGAAAGATAAATCTGTGGGAAAGAGAGAGTCACTGTAATTCACATAATATCACACAGAGATTGATGTTATGTTCAAAGAGCCTTCCCAAACACTAGTGGGGTATTAGGTTTAAAAAAAAAAAAAAAAACGTGTCTAGCCCTGCTTTCACCGCTAAGCCTGCCACTCTAATTTAACTTAAATCCAGCACAGAACGAGAGCCGTTAGAGGAAGAGATTTCACCGAAATGCTCTGAGAAAGGCTAATGCTGACACTAATGAAAATCCAACACACACAACAGTTGTTAAGTAATTCTCATGTAGAAAGAAACACAGCTGTACATGTCACAGGGAAAAGTATTTTATGAGTGTAATGCAATAAGAAACTCTAATAAATTATAACTGCTCTGTGTAGGCAGATAATAAATGTGATCAGGCTGCTACTGTAGAAGTATATGAGTTTCCCTGAAAAGAACAAGGTTATCACTGAAGCAGGGGTAGTGTTAAATTGGTGCCCTTTAAATGAATTAATTCAGATATATTAAACTAGAGTCACATAGATTCTTTTATTCAGTGAATAGTAGCTCAACAGAACGTGCAAAAACGAGACTTCAAAATGACCAAACAGTTGTATCAGCACGTCCCTGAAACCGTTTCAACACCTACTAAACATTATCACCTTCACCTTCCCTTTCACACCTCTCCTAGCCTTGTGTACTGCAGATCCATGAGAAATGTGAACTTGCCAGTCTTGTGTTTTTCTCTCAAGCAGACAAGCAGATAACTCACAGATGAATAAGAGGTTAGCCAACGAATGGACAATAATACCATGCCGCACATGAAAATAGCTGCTTAGAGTTAGTAGACTTGTCAACATATAGTCAAAGTGGGAAGTTAAGGGGTTGACTGCATTGGTGTATGAGACCATGCACCTACATGTACCTGCCAATGAGATGCTTAATGGCTATGAATGTATTTAAGTCAAGGTAAAATAAAGTGTTTATAATCCTCTTCCCCTTTGTTGTCCATTCATTCATTTACTTTGCAGAAGATTGGTCTGTACGTTCCAGCAGGGGTCAGTAGAGACTGGCTCAGTGATCAGCTGCTGATGGTCTGTCACAGACACAGAAAAACACAGAGGAAGAGAAGAACAAGAAGAAGGAAGAAGCGAAGAAGAAGGAAGGAGATACCTTTCCAATGACATCATTGCGACTAAGCCTGTCCTTGTCCATGACGGTGATAATTATGGTGGTCTCCCTTAGCACGTGGGCAGGCACATCAAAGGGGAAGGACTCATTAAAAACAGGGTTCAGACAGCGCTTCATTACCACCGTCTTCTTCTTTTCCACACGCTTGTCCTTGTGCATCAACCACACTTTAACATAGGGGTCTGTGGAGCGGGAAATAAACATTGTTTACAATATTTCATGCTGAAAAATATAATTTTCTCAAATTTATTCTGAAGTAACAACGATGTAGAAAGGCAAAAATAAAAGGACATGGGAGATGAAGGAGCATCTATACCAGAAGTGCCTCCAATGTCCATGGCTTTGAGGTTGCGGGCTTTGATGATGCTTACAGTGATGGTGTTGGCTGTGGGGTTGTAGCACAACGACACCAATAGATCTCCTCGACTCCCCTACAGAAATCACACACACAACAGCAGCACAATATTTACTTATTTATTCCCCTTTTCACATCTTTCCCCCTTCTGTTGCTTTCTGTGTATTTCAGTTCCTTCCTCTGGCTGTCTCTGTTCTCTCTATCTACCTGTCAGCCTCTCCATATTCCCTTCTATCCCTTCTCCCACCAGCACGCTGTCACATTTCCCCTGGGAGTGTCATGGCAGCCAGGAATGACATCATCCGATACATTCTGTCCCATCTTCCACCTTCCTTCTCCCCTCCCACCCCCGTTTCCTTCTTACTCACGCTGCCATCGCTGCATGGTTTCAGCTCCTTCCAGAAAGTCTGCATGTTGGCCAGGTCCAGTTTGTTGAGGGGGATGGACACTTCTCCGATGGGATCGTTCCTGCTGAAGCGGTCGTAGTCAAGAACCTGCAAATATAAGGTTCTCTGGACCACCTTCTCATAGGGAAAACCTGAGAAACACATTGATACTATAGTCACAACGATGCGCATCAGAAAAAAGCCAAAGACATGTGCCATGAACGCTGCTACGTTAATGTTTACGGTAATAGAAAAGCATCCTCCAGCAAACCTTCAAAGAGGAAAGTCTCATTCCAGTGGGGGTTTAGATTCTTCCTCTTCACTTTGGTCTCCAATTTGTGCTTCTTGTCTGGCAACAGGTAGAGTTTGACAAATGGATCAGAGGTTCCAGAAAAGTCCTTGGCAGGCAAATCCTGGCCCTTCAGGATTTTGACGGTGAGGGTGGAGTCCTGAAAACTGTATCCAACACTGAACTGAATCCGACCCAGCTTCTCACACACTGGACCTTCATGTTCATCTTCCTCTGAACCTGGAGACAACTTCAACATACAGGAGAAAGAAGAGACAAATGTTATTGGCTTGTTCAGCAGGACATAATGTTTTCAAGCATCGTACACGGCTCTCAAAAACTCCAACAACTGCGCAAGGATAATCTAATTTAATAATAAATCTACAACTTAATAATGTGCTGTAGGTTATACGCTTTATTTATGCTGTGATTTACTAAGACATCACCTCTCTTTTACGCCCAGATCACATTCACGCAGTGACACATATTCACACTTGGAAGCTGCCTCGTACAGCCACAGTCTGACCTGCTGGCCACTGAACAGCTGGGGCTAAGGGCCTGGCTCAAGGGCACCACAGTGGTGTTGATGACTTTTTCAGTTTGGCCACTTAATCCTGTCACTCTGGGGATTCAACCTTCCAGTCACAAGCTTGCCTGTCTAATCTTTGGGCCACTGCTGCCACAGATGTGATAAATCACAAAATGGAAATAAGGTAAGAAGTAAGGAGTAAAAATGGGGGAGTCTATCACAGGGTTCCACGTGGTGGTGAAAGTATCAGGGTAAATGTAATCGTCATGTTAGATTAAACTAGGCTTAAGAGAATGTTCATTTGAATTAGGAAAATTAAAGTAATTAGATTATTCTTGAAATCTAATACGGTTGGTCTTGAAGTAGTAGTCTATCCAATAAGAAACAGTCATACAACTGCAATACATCTCTCATTGATGAGCAAAAACGATGATGATAAATAAGTGTCTGAAATGTTCTGCTCCCTGCTGAGTAAATTACTGTGTCTAGTGTAAGAGAGCAATTTTACAAATGGCATTACAACAGTGTGGAGGACAGTGTGGTAAAGCTCCAACAACTCTGAAATTGTCTTAAAAAAGTGAACATTAGAGGATTAGAGGTACTACAGCACTGTCATATTAGACTGCATTAAATATTGTGTATTTGCAAAAGTGTCAACAAATTGTATATGTGTATGTACAATATAGTCCTGTGAGAATTGTGCTGCTAATATCAGGGCACAGGTGAAGCTTGGTCATAAACACTTCCAGAGAAGCTGACAGGTGGTATCACATTTCACACTAAATGAGAAAGTCCAATCCACATGGGGCACTAATTCAGCACTTAAACGATGAAAACACAGCTGCTAACACCCGAGCATAACGTTATGTCACATGGCTATTGTCCTCTCTGCAGTAAGGACAGAAGGTGTCCAAGGCGGTGTGGAGATGAGAGGGACTTTATCCAGTTTGAAAAGTGCTATCTGACGAGTTAGAGGTATTATGCAAGGAGCACCAGCAATTCACATTTACATATAGTTGTTTGGCGGACGCTTCTATTCAAAGCGACTTAGAAGTGAGATCCAAGATACATGGTAAAGGCAGGTAAGGGCCCCTACTGGAGGAACCAGGATTTGAACCCTACATGGAGTTTCTTCCACATGGAGGGCGACGATGTTCCCACTACACTATTAATATCCAAGTTAAATATTCAATTCCAAACTTAATATCCAATCCCATATTCTCACATGCCTATTCTCCATGCTAAATACAGTATGATCACTTTTCATTATGCAGTCCTCCACCCAACAGCTGGCCCACATTACTTTTCCCCATTTTCTGCATTTCGGTGCCTTTCACCCCCTTTTTTTTTCAGAGTCCTCTCTTCTCATTCAGTTGGATCTGTGCACTATTTCCATCTATTTCACTAACATGTGCCAAAAACTACAGCACTTAGCTGTTTTAAAGGCAGAGTAAAGGGGATTTGTTGATAATAACAACAAACAGAACGTCAACAGCCTTATTCTTTAAAGAAATAAATCACACATGAACCTCTGCAAAAGTGTGGATATGTGATGACACAGAGGCAAAGACACATTCACGCCACACTACCCAGGCATGTGTGAGCAAAGCGGTGTCAGAATACATCCTCATAACAACCATGTGATGCTGACATGACCCCCGCCCATCCTCCCCGACCCCTAACACCTGAGATGCTCGAGAGGGTTGGATGTATATATAGTCTGACGTTCAATGCCATTTCACAGCATCCTTTCTCTCAATAGTGGGAAATAAAGTTAGTACGTACTGCCATCGCTTTTCTTAAAGCAGCACAAGTGGCTCAAAAGTGCTGGATGGGTATTTTCAGCATGAAAGAAGGGTTGTATAATATATAGACGCCTTTGGCAAAACTACCCAGAATGAGTATTATCATTAAGCACCACCACTGTGAATTCTTCAGACACACCATGGGACCCACATAATTACACACTGCTCATCCCCATCTCTGCCATATTCTCGCAGCACCCATAGCACTACATGTTCTTTCACAGCTAATTACCAAACCTTGCTGAATAAGGCGCATGTCCCCTCCCCTCTGTAAGTGTCTTACTTCAGGGTGATGATTACTGTAGCTGAGATAGTGTGTGGCAATAACTAACTATGATGCTCTACAGGTGGGTAAGCTGAGTGGGATGAGGACTGTACTTTTTCAGTGATGACAGACTGAAAAAGGGAGGAGGAGGAAACACTTTCTCATGGGAATCTGTTCAATTGAGCTCCAGTGTGTAGGCTTTCGTCTTGTCTCCAGAACCATCACAGTGTATTATTTACGTGTTAGATGCAAAATGTCTTTAAAGCATAATTTATGTAGCCTCGTCTGTTTTTCTATCGCTCACCAAAGTAACTACTGGGATCTGGCAAACCAGATCTGGCAAACCAGATCGCAGTAGTTTAAAACAGGAGATCGGTCTGCAAATAGTAATGGCTGTTTACAACAGACAGTTTTAGAAATAATTTAACACCTACTGCATGCTTTCTCTTCCAAATGGGTTTGGCTGACCTGGGGGTTCAGCTTAAAACCAACACGATTGTCTGACTGCTTGTGTTTCTCATCCCAGCAGACTTCATTTTTAGCAATGTTGGCACGTTCCCGGCTCTCAGCAATTAATTTGGTTAATACAGTGTTATTATTGCTCATGGGCTACAAAGCTACAAAAATATCACTGAAGTTGTAAGAAACTAGAAATATTCTAGTTAAGTTTAACTTATCACAATCATAAATGCTGCTAAAAAGTCAAATATCAGCCAACACTCATAATTAGCCCGTTATCAGTATAGTAGTAATCTATAAATGAGTAATATTCACTGTAGAACTGCATAAAAGGAGCAACTAACAAACACTTCTCATCAGTTAATTCAGTCAACATACTGTAGATGAGATGTTAGGTTCACGCACCTGCAGTTCAGTCAAAGACATAATATGAAATGTAACTTTCATCTTTCATTGGGGGAAGATGGTCTGGCAGCACCATTTCACATTATATTTGCTTTACATAAAGAGTGTTACCATGAGCATGTCACTGGTGACGGAGTTGGCCAAGTCGGAAACGGAGGAGTTGGCATCGTGGCGGCGTCCAGTTTCATCTGGTGTTTGACCTCTGGGGCTGCTGCCTGGTTTGTTACCCGGAGTCCTGTTGAAATGGACACAAACACACACATACTAAGATATACATACACTAGTTATGTTCAAGAGCCTGTTTAGCTCCAGAGAAAGGAAATGTTCTTATTACAACATACTGCATAAGGCAACAGGGTCATTACAGGTTAGTGGCATCAGTTTCAGGTTCCTGTTTTAAAATTGCATTGCCTGTGTGAACAGATCCATGAAGAAATGTTCTTTCTTTGGTAAAGAATCAACTACACAACCTGTCTGGGATTGAATGACATTGTGAGCAAATCTTTATGGGCAATAGGACCTCAATTTAATACTAATGTTACAGAATGGAGGCAACCTGGTGATGGAAGCCGTCCCCAAAAATGAACACTGGTTTAGACTTGAGGGACCAGTACAGCCTGCAGGGAAAGGATAATGTGACAGAAGGAGGTAGTTCAAAACATGATTACCTTTTAGAAACCTTTCTGAGTGGGGGTGAAATTGTGAATTTGACATTTGTAGTTTTATCTTGGGGCTTTTGGTCGGGAAACTAGTCACTTGGAGGCTCGACTGGTTGTCTGGCAACTGTACACTAACAGGGTGATGCCGTGATGCCAGTAGCTTAATATTTACTGCACAAACATTGACATGGCATCAGTATTATATCACTGTACCCAGGTTAAACTTTGTTCTTCACCATCTGTCGTTTTACGTACTCGGAGGACCAAATTTAACAACATTTAAAAATATATCTGACTGGTAAACTTTGAAATGACAGAGAAGACATAAAAAATAGTACAGGGGAAAAATTGCACCTGTCTTGTATTATGTAATAATTTGGTAGACAGGGGGAATACATAGATCTGATACCAGTCTAGGCGTATTGACAAATAAGACTAATGAGCACTTATCGCAGCGAGAGACACAATCGAGGGAGGAAAAAACACAGAGGCAGGGTGAGTGAGAGTCAGAGAAGGGAGTTAGCAGTAAAACACGAAGGAAAAAGCCGAAGGAAGATTAGAGCACGGTGTTGTGGGAAAGATGATCTGGGAAGGAAAGATACATTTGAAGACTTATCTGTGCAGAGAAAGTGAAGGAGAGGATTTGTCTTTGTTAAGACTCAGAGGATTAATAGAATGAACAAAGTGAGGTTACTGACTCAAATTAATGTGAGACTGAGACATCGGCAGACGCACACAACAACACCTAAGCATTAGCCGAAAGAGAAATAGAGGAGAAAAGGGAGATGGGATAAGAGGCCAGAACCAAAACATCCCAGTCTCGGTTTGGGTAAAAAGTCAGATGCTTCAAAGCAGCGAAAGGAAGCAAACTGACACATTACATGCGCAAGCAAAATAAAGGAGGCTGAGTGAGAGATGGACAGGCGCCGTACAGCAAAGAGACAAGCAAAAGTAGAACGAGAGGGGGAGAGAGGATGCGCCGTGGACGAGAAAAGAATGGATTTGTCGCTCTGCGTTGACTTTCTGTAATGTGCTGGTCAGAGTGCCAACGATGCAGCGTAAACTGAATTCCAAATCGAATGGTTTCTGTCAGTAATTAATCCGAGTGCAGCTTACTACTGTTGCACGTATCTGCTGGTGAAGATGTCTGAAACACCACAGCATCATTTCTCCATTAGGTCAAAACTACTGCTCACTACACAGACCGCTAACACATCAGGGAACAATGTGTTACTGGAAAATAATTACATAACACACAGGAGTCACACATGTGAACACCTGACTGTCACTGTGGCCCCGACATGATTCCCATGATTCCCATCTTACTACTCATGTTAATACTACATTACGTGCCTTTCTTTCAGGCAGCCTGTTGATATTGCTGTTTGTTACATCTTCATTATTATGTATGTCTGGGACTTGTTATGGTGATTCTCAATTTTGACTTCCAACCCCATTAACTGAGGTTGCCCACATTGATGCTAATGATCTTAGCACACAGATTATTAATGGAAAAAGATCAGCTCATGTAGCGTAAATGTATTGTTTTGTCAAACAGTTTCTGTCTTGTAGAAATCGAAGGATTTACAGGATGTCTAATAAATAATAACTAAATCAAGAATTCCCAGGATCAAAGGTAGGTTGGCCTGTTTTTCTAATTTATTTACTGCAAAATTACGCTCAATAGAAAATGCATTGCGTGGATGGTGAAATCCTGCCTGTTACCCCTCAGAGTTTTGTCACCTTTATGATTTCAACGTGTGGGAATAGCGGTTGTCACAGCCAAGGAAATTCTCTTAATCCTTTGATATTTGAGTGCCAGTGCTAAAATCTCAGTAGCGCTCTAAGAGCACGAAAATGTGAAACACAGTGATTATATCCAATTGACTGTTTATGTTCCAAGTAGATGCTACAGCACCACAGTAACCATCTGATGTTTAAAACCTTCCCTTTAAAAAGCTATTACAATGAGGACTGAATGGTTTCAAATACACCCCTCTATCACCTACTCCTCTCTAAACAATTCAGTCGCAGCTACATGGATGACTCTTTACAGGCATTCCCCACTTTAACTATAGAGTAAATAATATATGCCTGTCAGCTGGGTCTCTACCCAAGGAGTCTATAAATGCTTACTTGTAGGAGGGGTTGGCTCAGTGACAGCCCATCGAACCCTACTAAATCAACACCCCACACACAAGACCGACCACATGAATCTTAAACAATCAACCTTACACAAACACAGCTGGGCATTTTCTCCATTATTTACAATGGAGAGCTGCATTTCATTCTACTATGCTACTATGTGAACATTTGGCTCTAAATCACCTCTGTCATGCAGAGGACATGCAATACCCTAATACAATGTATATAAAAACTGTTGAGTTAATGCAGTCCTGCATGTATGAAGCATGTTCACTGCTCCAGTTTAATGGATTAGCCAGAAAGTCAGACTGTTTTTGTAGCATTTGCATAAATATGATTCAGTACAAAGACACGTTCTGTCAGTCTGCACTAGAAAAGTAAGCAATGAAAAAAGAAAGTTGGACAACAAACAAACAGAGCAGAGCACAAACACAGTTCCAGTAGGTGTTCAATTGGCAGGCAGACACTGGAAAAGAGAAAACTGATAAAATAAATAAATAAATGTGTTCGAGAGGAGACTGCATGCATCCAACCAGGTGGAGATCTGAAGAAAATATCAGTCAAAAAGCAGAAAAAAAAAAGGAGAAGCTCAACAGAGAGTTTTATAATAGTAGCAGGAAGCGAATGAAAGCAAAACAACTCCATCACTTCAGGTAGATTAACTAATTTACTGTCTAAAAACACAGCATCCCTAACTAGACAGCTGCTGTCTCCTGAAAACATGAAGACATTTCATTAACTAGTCAGTATCAACGTAAATTTAACTGACAGAGGATAAAACCACACGTATGAATTAGCCAAATGGAAATGCCTTATCCATTATGGGTAAACATGATGACGCCCATGTGTCTTATACTACAGTAAGTTATGGATTAAAAAGATGAAAGCAGGTGTGTTTTAGTAAGGTGCACTGCCTTTAAAAGGACGGAAACATGTTCCACACTCAGTTAGTTTTACATAAAATTCTCCAAAATTATCAAAAGAGCAGAATTTTTCTTCATGCTTTTGCTACTGAAGTGCTGCATTTTCTAAATACTCCCTTGCTTTCCTGACCCATACAGTATAAGCAAGTACAGGTTGCATTTCAGAGTCACCACAGATTAACATATGGTGACATGAAAGGTAAATAAAGTCCTGCTGCCCTCAACTCAGCCTGGGGGACATGGAGCATTTGGGTGTGGTAGTAAGGTGAGTTCATCCATGTGTGTAAATATGCATGTTTACTCAGTGTGAAATATACACACACCTGCACACACACACACACACACAGGCTACATCAAAGTACTGCAAGTGCTGCAAATCTCAACCATGATAGCAAAAAAAGCTCACACTGCAGTTATTTTAAATATATATCCACTCAACATTACTGTAATTATTAGAAAGTAAAAATTCGTGCACATGTATTATGTCGTGTAAAACTGGAATTTGCACAAACAGAAGGAAAAATATCTGCAGCTGTGAGTTGCCCCTTTCTGCCTGCTGGTGACTATCTCGTCTAAAATGCAACACCAGTTACATAATTCATCCTTTAGAGGTTGTTGTAACCATGACTACTGAAATGTGTGCTCCCACTTAAGGTTGTACTCACTACCATCACGTATTTTACACAGGTTTGCAGTAACCATGGTAACAGGAGTCTTCAAAAGAGGGCAGTCAAATCCAAGAAAGTTCCTCAGAGAGGGGCATATATGAAAATAGCTAAAAGGCCCACAGGGCGAAGGGAGCAAACATTTCGAAAGCTTTGGAAACACTCTCTTTAACTTCTCTCATACCTATACTTCAACAGCTCCCTGTGACCCTGCGAAGACACCACAGCATACAGCACACAACACCGCTTACGTGTGAGCTCACGCTGAAAATGGCTGATTCATAAATGCCAAATAACCACAGCTCTGATCTCACTTTTTGAAAGTAGGGAAATGCAAATTAACTACCAGTAAGGTAAAATACACGAGCACACCCGCATGCAATCCTTCTGCAGGTCAAAGGCAACGTCCCTGGAGAATGACCACTGTGATCTAACGCACTGAAACCCAAAGCCCTGACCTTTGACCTCATGGCCACAATCTGGCACTGAGTTGTAAGTCATCCTCTGTGTAATTGAACAAAGCAGGTCATTGTATCCCAGGGGACAGACATCTTATCTTCACCTATGCCACATGAGCATTGTCCGTTGGGAAGTCTGGTTAGCTTTGATTAACAAAGACTGAACAATGTGTCATTCTCCGAGCTTTGACAGAGGTATATCGTGTACGCACCAGGTGTGATTACAGGAGGAAAAAAGAAACTCCAAACGGAGAGGTGTATATACAAGTGAGAACAGCATCATGGCAGCAGGAATTTAAATTAGCATGTTTTCACACACACACACACACACACACACACACACACACACACACACACACACACACACGCACACGCACACACACGTCATAACCAAATCTTCGCACCTAGTGACCGTATAATGCTGCTACAGCCTCTCCAAAGCTGGGGCACAGGAAACTAAGGAGACATCGAGCTCCCATCTGTTTGCTAAGAGCTGACACTTATGTATGCACACTTTGTGAAGCAGACACAGAGCTCCTATTTTCTAAATATAACTCATCGGAGGGGTGAGAACTCATCTGAATAAAAAAAACACATATTATTAAGTGTAGCAACTCAACATTCGACTGGATCTTCAATTATCCTTTTGAAGAACTTTGCTAAGTACATGGGCCTCTGTAATAGCCAATAGCATATGAAAATGAAAATGCAGAAAATCTCACCTAAACTAAATTGGCAAAACAAATTAGTATTAGTATATGTGCATTTCTAAAAGATATTGAATGAGAGGATGATTCGATAGTCTATATCTCTTTGTGCATGATTGTATTAAGAAATGTTATTAAACATGCTTAAAGCTTAGAAGTTCACTGTGTACAAGCTGCCTAAATACTAATCACCCAGAGAAAAGAAGTGTGCCTCCAACAGAAAATGGATCATAGAGCTCATTTGAAAAAGCTATTTTTGTTGGCATTTTACACTCTATCAGTTTCAGTTATCCTTCTCTAGAAGTCATACCAAAAATAATTAAGTTAACCTGCCTTGGGGTATGAAATAAGTTATGAAGTGTCAAACCGTTATCACATTTATTTCCATGTGGGAAAACAGTATAATATTGACTTTCTTATCATTTGGATGAATTATACAAGCAAGAAACAGAGCTGGTGACTATGAACTGTGGTACACATTTGGAGTCAACACTTACAGTACAAATATACAGGAAGCTCGTGGGTGCAAATGTAATATTTAAATGCATAAAAACTGTCCACAGAGGAATCTCATCCTGTTTCTGACTGTCAGCACTGAAGCAGATTTATCACTCTGGCCAAGCTGACAGTCATCTGCCCTGACAGAGGAGCGTTACTGTGACATCATCCCGTCGCAATGCCAGTCAACATCCTCAAGGAAAAGGTGTATTAGGTGAATAAGCAGATTGTGGAAGGGAAGAAGAGAAAGAAATGGAGACAAAATGGTGTAAAAACAATGCAAAGTCAGAAAAGGTGTTTATTGGAGACAAATAAATCGAATGAGGAGCCGAGCAGAGGTGGAGAGAAACAAAACGAGGGCGACCAAGGCTAGAGAGGAAATTGATGAGGGGATGGGGAGAGCAATAGGAAGGAGAGGACGAATGAGGGAAAGTGAGGGTTACCATCAGAGCCTGGATGGGAAGTGCGTCTCCATAAACATACTGTATCTGGGTCTGGCTGATCATACACTAGCCCCAGGAGACCATGAAATACAATATAGGTCCCATGTCCCATGATGGATGAGGTGCAGGTTTCAATGTCAGCCCACTCTGTGCACCCCACCAACAGGGACAAATCATGTCAGCCCCCGCCTCTCTCAACATGCAGGCTAATGCAGCTAACAGAGCCTTCCACAGTGTTCGGCCGGCTTGATTTTCTTCTGTCTCGACTGGGAGTTGCTGTTTTTATACATCAGGTAGAGGAGAGCTCTAAATTAAGCCGCAGTGACGCCACATCCTTTTCAAAATTAGACATAAAAGTAAAGAGAAGGTGTTAAATGGCTTTAAGAGCGCTGTTTTTTCCTCCAGCACTCACTGACACCTTCGCTGCGATGCTCCCCCTCGCTTTCCTTTCATGAGTTCTTTTAAATCAGCCTCTGCTCATGCCCACAAGGAGCAACCAGGGAGATGGTGAATGAGCTCCAGACTTGGATCTGACAGGTTTTTAAAAAGATGCCTTGTTTGTGCTGACCTACATTGCTTTTTTTTTTCTAATCATCCACTCTAGAGCCACTGCCGGCTCTGGAGGCTGCCATGGGAGACCAGTGTCCAGCCTGGAGAGTCATTACAAGGCTTGCCTCGCTGTGATTGCTCGCTCAGACACACAATTGAAAGAGTCAGACATGTTGGATGGATGGGAAGGGTGGAAACAACTTCCTGCTTGATTAATGCTGCGCTAGCACCAGGTTGTACAGTATTACATTATCACTGTCAGATTACAACTTTGATTGAGCAAACCCTCTTGCGACTGCACGTATGGATGCTGGAGTCGATGTGCAACCTGACGGGGCTGCAGGTTCTGTCTCATGCAACCAGAGTAATGACAAAAACACTAGCAAAGCACAACAGCTGCAAAGAACCACTCAGGAAGGAGAAAGAGAGAGCATTTGCCTGTGGCATGTAAAAACCATTCCCTTTTTGCTGATTGCTTTGCTTTTGCCTCTTTATCGCACCTGTTGTAACTTTATTCGCACCAAAGCAGGTTAAACTGATCACAGACTTAATTTAAATCCGATTCGGCTCAGGATAATGATGTCTCTTATCCCCTGTGAGATTGCTTGTGAGGTTTCGCACTTTCTTTCGCACGGTAGCTTCCAGCCCTCAAGTGTGCACTTTCTGTTTGTGTGGTGACGCTGCTGCATGTTGGTCATTTAAAGGTTGCGAATGGTCAACCACACTGACAGTGCTTATTATCCCGCAGCACGACTCACAGCAGAGTTGAAATTCTGACAAAATGTTTCAGCATCAGTGAATTACAAGTATGCGATTCTCCAGTGACAATCAACTGTATGTTGTGTTGTGAATATACTTATAATCGGCCGATTCCTGAGGGTGCTGACTGGCGTTGTGACTTTATTTGAATGTTCTCTCACTGAGAGTCTGTGTGGGCTTAACATACCGTTGGCTTGTACTGAATGAAAGCCGGCTTTGATACTCCGTGTTCCAGAAGCTGTTGCACATTTTACAGCTTTTACAAACTCAGTGTTCTGAGTGAAGGTTGTCTAGGGCCTGTGAACTCTTCTGGGTTTATTCATATTTATTTCCCTGTTGCGTCTCCGTGTGTGGTGAATCTCCGAGCTCATTAAGATGCAGCTCTGCCATGCAACAACAGCTTTTTGAGATGATAATAACACAAACAGCTTCCATCATGGTTATCTGCAGGTGGGCGATTATATCCAGTCGACCGCAGGGCTTTCGCCAGTCTACTACAGTGACCCGAACAGACTTACATAACGATAAGATGCTTCACACAAGACGTTTCACAGAGCAAGAAAAAAACGCCAGCTTTGTCAGAAGGTGAGAGATCAGCGAGAGAGAAAATGTGTCCTTTGACAATCATATAATTAACTGTAATCACAGCACCAGTGTTTTAAGGGATTTGATCTCTACGATGTAATAAATAAAAGACAGGTTTTGTAGGCGAGATCTACAGCTGCTGCTGTATCCCAAATCACAGATTCACTTTAAACCAGGTGGTGATAATGAACTCTGTAAATTTGTTTAGAGGTGAATTTTCTGTATCACCCTCACATCAGTTGTAAACGTCACTAGATTATGTTACTGTACATAAAGTCACTGACTTTTTCTTCCCACTGTACAGTGTTTGCCTTATAATAATATATCGTTGCAATTTAATTGTACAGAAGCATATTACCATTATTAAGAGACAGGGCTACAGAGAGATCATATAGTTAATATGTTCGTTTATGCCATAATGGTTTTGTGTTTATGAGATATTTATGATTCCTGACAACAATCTATCCAGCAGCTGTGATATATGTAGAAGTAGTAGTAGTTTGGTTCAGTCTCAGACTTGTCATATACATTGTCATAACAGGCAGCTGTTTATAGTCTGATTACACGGTGAACATGGTGGAATATTTGGGACCCACATGTATCTATCAGGAGCTGCTGGAGACAGCAAACAGAACTGGAAACACAGTGAACGTTTGACTAATATTCCTCAGACTGACACTACAAAATAAGTGCTATTGTTGCTCTGGGTCTAGTGGTTTTGTAAATAAGCAGATGTTGCATTTATAGTATTTTCTGCTGTACCACCCCCCTCACCCAGGACAGCTTTAAGTATTAATGTCTAAATATAAAAAAAATCTGTTGGATTAGGCCAGGGTACTACTTGGTCTGCTTGTTTACTGACCATATTTAGAAGTAGGAAGTAGGAAGGAATATAGATGTGAGCCTATACACAATTGCATTGCACACAACTTATAGTTTTTCTGCTATTACTTCTCCAATATGAGACTTTATAGATATTTGTGCTCTGAGCTGTGTTTGATTTCATTAATAAAACAAGAGACTCTCAAACCTCTATAGAGGTGTCTATTTTTATGTTGTAGAATATTTCACTAAAAAGCTGAGAGCAACGGCTTTCCACTCATTCAGTCTCTCGTTCCGTGTGTGACAGTGTCTTGTCACATACAGTATATTCGTGTTGATCGCCCTGTTCCATCACTCTCCGTCTGCTGGGCTCCATGAAAATGACCAGGAGCAAGGCAGCAGACAGGCTCAGGGAACTTACAGGGTAACTACAGAGACAGAGACGAGAGAGATGGACAGAGATGATGATGGAGAGCTGCTATTAGTTGTGGAAGGACACTAGACAACTTGGCCCACGCAACCCTCGGGGTAGACGCTCAGTGGCTGGCTGCGCTCACAGTTAGATGCTTGACAGACCCCCACACAGAGAGAGGGAGAGCAGATGATGGAGGGGACAGGAGGTAAGCTAGTCCTCAACCCCTGACTGACCCTTAGACATTTTAAAGTTGAATTTTAAAAGCATAAAAAGGTCATAATTGTTGCAAAAACATCAAACAGAAGCCACATTTATTATGTTCTTTTCTTCCAAAACAGACTCCTATTTTTCAGCAGCCACAAATTCACCCATGACCTAGTTAGAACAGCACACTTGAACGAACTGCAGAGAGAAACTTAATGCATTTTAAGGAATTTAATGGAATTCAAAAGCAGCATTTCTGTAAAGGAGAACCCTCAGCAATGCTCAGTGTACAAAGGGTTATGTAGACCAGGTTTGTGCTCAGTGTGGTAGGGTAGACAGCAGGTTAAGCATGTTACTTTTCACACACTTTAATGTGATAAGAGGGCAGTGTTTCGTCTTTTGTTCACCAGCTGAGACGCTGTGTTCAATCCCTGGCAGCTGCTGTGAGATCACTGGTAGATGAGCATATTTTGAGACGAGCGTTTCATGTGAGGAACCTTACTTCTAAGTAATGAGAGTGCCCTTCTCCTGTGCCAACAACACAAACATCAAACCAGCAGCGGAGAGCTGCAGACGGAGACCACAGAGGACATAAAAAAAATGAGAGGACTGGAACGTGAAGCTGGAAAGGACACACCGTGCTGTTGCAAAATAAATAACTGAGAAATAAAAGCTAAACAAAAAAGCAAAAAGGGAAATAAACAGAAGGCAAAGATCAAGCCAGAGTCTTGAGTTCAGCTGAGAATACCAAAGTCACGCCCTCTGTAGTGTTTCTGGAAACGTGGGGTTTAAATTGCGGAGAAGGGGTTCACAGCTGATTCTAGCCATGCAGATTAACATTTGAGGTCTTTTGTAATAAACAGTGGTATTTTTTTTTTCTATCGTAATTATATTTCTGGCACTGTTGATGTTTCAGATCATCTTACATTAGCACAACAGAGAAAACACATCACGTACCACTCCATGATGACAAACAGCTACTTGTTTTATTTTCCATTCCTCACATCATTCTTCTCTCTCTTTTCTCTCATTACCTCTTTTCTGGCGTGTGTTCGTTTTCTTTGCTTGCTGGTGCCTCCTGCAGATCTGGGAGGTTGGCAAAGTCATCCTGTTCAGCCAGGCCGATTGCTAGAGACAGAACAACCATCTTCCCCTCGCTGGACACACAAACAAACAAGACACATCACAAGACCACACGGGTATGGGGACAAATAGGCGCAGGGCCACACACCCCAACGTACACAAAAACACAAACAGGTAGTGACAGATCCACAGCGACACACGCAACACACATTCATTTCATGTAAAAAGAGAGAGTGGGAGAGAGGTGGTAGACTGTTGTGAGGACACTAGTTCAATTGAACAAATGCTCAGTTCATATTTGACATTGCAGTGGATCTCAACACAACTTGTGCTGCAGAGCAACAGACTATTAATTACTGTATTAATCTCTTTATTGTATGCATTTTGTGCCATTTTGTATAATGTGCCTAAGTTTTTCTTATATCCAATGAATATTATCACTAGTAAAACAGGCAAAACAGTGAACTTAGCCTGTTTTTGTTCTCATGGAAGAACCAATAGCACAACCTAAAGGCAACTAACTGCATATAGTTTTGTTTTCCATGGGATTTTTCCTTTCTACACAGTACTTCAACACAAAATGCCACTGCACGTATTAAAGCAGCTAACAAGTAAGAACAATAAACGTCTGAGTAATCTAAGGCTGGCTGTGTTTCAATCTACAGTGGGCAGATTCATATTGTAAGAAAACATAATCTGCCATTGCCATCATCACACACACAGGACGTTGTTGTTGTTGTTGCAGTCCCTCCCTTAACTCTGTAATGTGCAGTGCTCATGATTATGTAACATACTGTATCTTGTAAAAACTGATGATTTCGGTGCCAATGTCTTGGTCACATTCTGGATTTTATTCTTCCATTAGTTTAATACTTATGCTGTATGGCTCCTTTTACCCCATAGTACCATATTATAGTAGACCATGCATTTATCTATTGTTTTAGCATCTCTGGTTTAATTAAAATAAGTTTGTTTCATTTCATATACATATATATATATATATATATATATATATATATATATATATATATATATATATATATATATATATATTTTTTTTTTTTTTTTTTTTCCCCTGTAATTCATTATTAAAATATCTGAGGTTATGTAATGCACCAGTGAACAGTGTGGGCTCTTACAACCACAGAAATGTATTGAATGTCTTATGAGGGTTGTTAATCCACTGAAGATATTTATTAAATGTATTTGACTGAAATGAGCATCATTATCAGAAAGGTTGAGAAACACTAAAACCAAGTTTCCATGGCTTTATCCTCTTCTGTTAGAGAAAAAAAAACATTAAAAAATAGAGAAGCAAAAGCCTAAAAGAAAGGTTTGAATTTATTAAAGAGAAAGACAGCGGCAATTGAAATGACATGCAGAAAAGAACGACAAACAGAGAAGAAAATGCAAAAGAAATCCATGAAAATTGCAGTGGCCTTATCAAAAACCTGCAACAAAGAAACATATCACGTTGATTTTAAGCTATTATTCTCCCCCCAAACACGGCTGAAGTCATTTAAATTATGTCTTACTAAAGTATGCTGCACCGTGAATTCAAGAGGCCATGCAATCAGTGACCTCAACAAATGAACATTTGGCCACAACTAACCTTGTAATTCACAGACACAAAATACCAACCCAGATGTCCTATTATGTACGAAATTCTAACATGTTCTTTTCCTTTTGATGATTTTTATGTATTTTCTACATAAAGTACTTTGCACATAAAGAGCCATTCAAATATAACGTCACTCATTTATTGCATCCTTTAACATCAACTGGCCGAGAATCTTAGGGCATAATGATAAAAGATTAAATTTTTCATTTGTATTTTATGTATCAGCTTTCCTACTCAAGTTGGATGTGGGTTTGACCATGTTATCACAAAGTTCCAATGCAACCACTGTTTTTATTTTAGGGGAAAACTGTTTTAGAGAAATTATTCTTTTATCACTCATATACAGTGGCAAGAAAAAGTATGTGTTTATGTGATCTGATCTTCATTTAAGTCAAGAGTCTTAACAAATATAATCAGCCTAAAATAAATAAATAAATTGATCTTACATTTATTTATTGAGAACAATGATAAAAACCTTATAGTGCTAGTGGAAAAAGTATGTGAACCCTTTGGTTAGCATACCTGGAGTCTTGTTTAGAAAATTAGTTTGGAGGTGTGAACTAGAACTACTTCGACTTACAAAAAATATTCTAACTTTTGCTCCGCACAAGAAGAATATGTTTATGTGAGGCATGCCTGGCCAAAAGGAGCTTTTAGAGGATCTAAAATCAAGAATTGTTGATTTACATAAAGCTGGAAAGGGTTACAAAGAAGAACCCTGGAAATGAGTTACAGCCAGAGATTTGAAGGCATCACTTAAACTGGCTCATCATCCGTGTTAATGAGACTGCAGTACATAAAACATTGAACAAGCAGGGTGTCAGGACACTATGAAGGAAGCTGCTGCTTACTAAAAAGAACATTGCACACTCCACAGCAGTATTGGTAAAATGTTTTGTGGACAGATGAAACTATAATGAACTATTTGGAAAGAACACACAGTACTACATCTGATGTAAAAAGGTCACTGCATATCATCATGAAAACATCATCCCACCTGTAAAAGGTATGGTGGGGGAAACATCATGATTTGGGCCTGCTTTGCTGCATCAGGGCCTGGCCAGCTTGCAGTGATTGGGAGGGAGATGGATTCCCAAGTGTATAAATAATTATTCAGGATAATGTGAGAATGTCTGTACGTCAGCTGAAACTCTGTAGACGTTGGGTGATTATACAGGACAATGACCCAAATCATCAGAAGTCTACAACAGAATGGCTTCAGAAAAGCGTTTTTTAGTGTTTTAGCCACATCATATTTGTTAATACTCTTGACTTAGATGAAGATCAGATCATGTTTTATGACACATCAATGCAGAAATCCACAACATGGGTGATGTTTCCCATAGCCAAGAACTATAGAAATATTTTAGTAGCATCAAAAGGTAAAAATATGCATGTTATGTCATCCTTTCTTATGTATGACATTTTTATCTGTTTCATCTGTCTCTCCTCGGCTTTCATCTGATCTTCCTCTCATCTCACTGCATTTTCACACTTCAGATCTATTTCCCCAGTCTGCGTACTAGTTCTGTTCTGCACTCCCTCCTTAACAAGAGGTTGTCAGCTGAAGCAACAAGAGGCGCACAGAGGCCCGCCGGGGATCTGAAAACAGTACCGACACGAAGCTCATCGATAAGGTGAATGGAACTGTTTAGATGACCAAAAAAAGACACGGGAACTCAGACCTGTGGACGGTGAAATCACTACCACCTACACCAGCTTTGTTGATCTGAAGTGTAATCGGGATGGCTCATTTGTCACGCTGTGAGCAGACGTGGACAAACGTGAATCACATAGTCACTCTCCACTGTGGATCCCTCTCAAGGTTGACAACCAACATGCATGGTCGAGTGACATTCATGAGGACAGGTACAATGGGTGATGACACATATACTGTATGTGCCCAGCCTTATTCGAATGATGATTCACACAGACAGGGAGGTCGCTGGCCTGGAGACACTGTTAATGGGAAGACACGCAAAAACGTACAGGAGAGTAGAGCTGCGAGTGTGTGTGTGTGTGTGTGTGTGTGTGTGATTGTGTTTGTGGTCAGGAAGGGAGGTGGCGTTTACGTGAGGCTGTGTTGTAGAGCACATCATTTGTAATCTATCATTCAAGTCAAGTGGAGGAGGAGAGCTCTCCGTGCTCTGTGCTTCAAACATTCAGTGGCCTTCGCACCATCCTGCACCATCCTGCTCAGCAGTGAATGAATGGGAAAAACACTGGAAAAAGAATTTCTTTCAAAAGCTAGTCGGGTTGGAGCGAAGGTAAAGGTTTCTCTCTAGTCTACAGTATGTGTATATGTAGTAAAATCCATTGCACCCGACATTTGCAGGTTTGCAAACCATCACAGCTGACCTGAAGCTCTGGCACAGCCTCAAAAAAAATCACATTATATTCAAAGGAGTTTCCAGTATTTTGTCCACCATCATCTAACTAAAGGGCTGGTCACGGTATTAGAAACAAATCTAGGACAATTCAGTGCCATCCAGCAGCCTCAGTGGTAGAAAAGGACCAAACACTCTTACAGTGACAGTATTATTTGAGCGCTACAGCTGGGTGGTCTCATTTGCTGCTATTTTAAACATTTATTCCACAGGACATCAGAGGGAATTATTGTACATTAATTTCACAATTCTGCATCGGTATAAATTATCCAACAGTGACAGAATAACTATCAGTGTTTAATAATAGATCAGCAGTCGTTCAGCACTTTCACATTCTGTCGAGATTTCCCGCTGCAACATTTTACAAAGTAGAAAACTTCATGACTTACAGGAACGACTTGACGTCCAGCCCTCTGTGGCGAATCTGCTCCATCATGTGATCCCAGCTTCCTGGGTTTGACCTCGATCGTCCTGCCCCTCCTCCTCTGTACCGAGAGGCTCCAGCCGGACTCCCCCGGACCCCCCGCGGGCCCCCACGGTGGCCCCCGCCGCCTGGACCCGTGTGTAGCTGGCCCAGGCTTTGTGAGGTGACTGGGGGATCGTTGGGACCCGGAGGGGGCTGGTGAGTGAGGGGCTGTTGGAGGCTCTGCTGGCGCACCAGGGGCCGGGGGCGCGCCACTGCCGACGATGGGATGTGCTCCAGGGTGGAGGCAGACGAAAGGGAAGTGTCCCCGAAACTGAGCAGACATGTGGGAAGCACCGAGGAAGAGATTGACACAAAGAAAACACAGGAGATAGAGAGATAGAGAGAGCATGAGTGATATAGGAGGGGGGGGCATGTATATTTGAGAGGATTTGCCAAGGATGAAATGATGAAAGAGAAAAAAAAACGTCAACACACGATCATGTTGCTATCAGAAGGAAGTGCAGGGAGGATAAAAATGTCAGAAACACACTGTATACAGCACTGACTGAGATGTGGGAGCAGCGTTTATAGTGAAGCTCCGAGAGAGAGAAAGGATCAAGAGATAACACACAACAAAGAAGATCAGCGAAAGCGGGAGAAAAGGAGGCAGAGGAAGAAGAGAGTTGGGAAAAATCTTTAGATTACTGTTCAACATCTGGACCAAAAACCACTGTACAGAGTTTTGATCTCATGCTCAATACCAGTGTATGTGTGAGCGTGTGGACGGACTGGCATGCGACGTGTAAACACACAATTATTCGTCTCCAAGCTGGTGTCAAAGCAAACCTCTGCTTAAGTGGAATTCAAGTCAAGCTGAAGTTGGAGTATCACTATCACTTAACTTGAGTCTCTGTTCTGCATCAGCTGCACTAAATTGTTTCTGTATGTTACTGCGCTCCCTAATTAGCCGTGACCTACTTCTCTCTTCTTTGCCTTGTTGCCTTTCGCCTCCGCCGGCCTTTCTCTAAGGTCCTATCTGCTCCCCTTGTGTTTTCCCTTCCTCTTTTTCCTTTTAACTCTCCATCTCCTTTGCCCATTCGTCTTTTCCCCACCCTCCGTCCTCACATCAATCTAACTCTGCACCTCCTCCAATCACTGTTCTTTAAGTCTGCTCTCTAATTACAGGTCTGCTACTCTTACAATCATGTAATAGTGCTTCACCCCTTATCCTCCTCTCAATCACTGCCCTGCCTGATGACTGTAAGCTTGTGCTAAACAGCTTTGTCTGGAGCTAATGCTGTGAGGGAGGATTTACTGCCTGGACTTGAATTGTGTTAGCAGCGCTCTTCAGTATTAACTCAGCTCTAACTCCGTTCGAAAGCCAGGAGACAAAACCCCTGAGGGGCACAGCAATGCTGGATCAAGTAAATTCAAGACAGCGCTCATAGACATGCACTCATGCACACACACATATTTGTGTATTGCACGCCATCAGTCCTTCCTGAGGACAGGCTTTGATGAGGATGTTTACTTACTTCCACATAATATGTTAAATGAATAAATGTAAATTAATGTATAAACGCAGATTTTCTGTTGAGCATACGTCTTGTAGAGTTTTGAAGTGGGAATAGATATTTTGAACATTTAGGGATCCAGAAGTAAAAGCCTTGTTTATTTTTCTGTGTAGACAAACATTAGGCAGAGGAACTATTGGAGTTGGAGCACTTCCAAGGCTTGGATGAAGCTCTGAATCATCAATACTGCATTCAGGAAATGGTTCTTTGATAAAGAAGTCAAAGGTGCAATGCTGTGTATATAAAACACATAACTGATAAGAAATATCTAATAATGGGACTTTATGTGTGCCTCTAATGCTGAATTTGAAGCTATAAAGACTACAAACATTCAATCATTATCAATTTTGGTTGAGTTGAATCATTCCAGAAAAGTGTTTTGTTCCCAAAAGCAACAAGGAAATGTTTTGGATTCGCCGAACGTCTGGTTCTTGCCTCTGACTGAATAATTCTGCAGCTGAGGATTATGTGTATTGTTATATGTAGAGTTGTCCACCGTACCAAACAGATGGAGGACAAATGATTCTTTAGAAAAATGAAACGCCTATCTTTAGTTGAACTTGATTTGTGTGAATATAAATCAGTGAATTTCATAAATGATCTATGTTACACAATTTTATATGTGGTCTATACATTTCAGTTCAGACAGAGTTCTTTCAAAATCCTGAACCTTCTCACGTGCAGAGGATGAAAGTGATTAGGTTAAATGATGAGGTATCACAAAAAATATTTTCTCCAGTTAAAAGTTGAGTTTCACTGGTGTGTAGCTCTGAACGTTTGCTTTTTTATGCTACTAACTAAAGCTTTGATTTCTGAGTAGAAGAAAATAAATGAATGATTTTTGAAGTCGTTCTGTTTTTAATCTGTACATGAAAAAAACAAAAACAAACAAGGCCTGAACATTTCAGATTTCTGCAGAAAACTTATTCACGAGCAAACTGTGGAACAAATCTGGACTAGACTTGTACGTCCAGGTTATCGACAACATCACTTTTATGCCCAAAGAAAACCGTTTTTCTGTTGTAAACTGTTTGTACTTTTGAAAAGAAAGTAAGATTAAGAGGTGTTTCTGATGTCCTTTGATGGCCAAAACATTAGAAACACCTCTTAATCTAATGTTCTGCAGCACGACTCCCCCTCAGTGAGACCTCAGTTAAAAACATACAGTAGAATTATCACCTCTCTCTGCTTAAAAACTGAGAAATCTTAATGCTCTAAAATTAAAATTCAAGGCTTTTGCAATTGCTTTATGGGTTTGTATTAAATTGTACAAGTGTACCAAATAAAGTGAAGTGTATATTGCACATTATTTCTGGGAAAACATGTTTCATCACTGACAGTGCAATAAATCAATACATCTGGCTGGATTCACAGTGGGATCAGGCCAGACAGCTGATGTGGTCCATGTGCTAATAAATCTCACCAGTCTGTCCAGTGTCATAAATTTTTCACAGAATTTACTCATTTGAAAATTCCCTGCAGCAGAGTCCTTTTTTTGTTTGTTGGAGCTACGTGTGCTTTTGAGGAACTGTACATCTTTATTGTCGTCTGTCTGTCGAGCATATGCACAACTCATTCGCCCTGATCACGGGGCCCTTTTTTATCTGCTGTATCCTCTTACTGACTTAGTGGGTTATTTTATTTTCACATTTCTTCTAGCTTGAAAGTCAATTAAGACGACTATAAACCTTGAATGATTTTGTAATTAAGGAAAATTGAGGAGGGTGAAAAACAAGGAGACTGAGTCAGAGTGAGAATAAAATACCAACAGTGAAAAACGAAAGAGAGAGAGAAGAAGAGAGTGATGTAGAGACGGGGGTGGGTGGGGTTAAATGCACAAAAATAGAAACCAATTCCAGAGGAGAAATGGAAATACAGCAAGATCTGAAAGGACAAGTAAAAAGGCAGTAAAACAGAAGAGAGACCAGAATTAAAAATAACGCAAAGAAAATCAAGTTCTACCATCCAAATGTTGCACGTCTAATCGTCATGTTGCTAAAGAGATCTTTTATTTATTATTCATCAGTCTCTTCTATGTGCTACTGGGGTTTTTCCAGTAAAGTGCAAATTTAATTAACTGCATTTGCATTGCATTTCCACACGCACCTCATACATACGGGACAGATTGTGATTTGAAAACTGAACATTTATAGCATGACCTCACGCAGCCTTAACGTTAGACAATAATTAGAGACAAAGGAAAACTTGTCCTTTACTCTGCTAAATGTCTGTCGTGTCTCTGTCTTTGCTGTGGGAATGTGGTGTTACTATAAGTTTGTGTGATTTGTGTACTGGCATCAGATGCTCCAGGTTTTTATAACAAGAGCTGGGCTCAAACATAAATATTGCTATGTTTCCTTTCAACCATTGATGTTTACACCATCAGCTCATCATTCTGAATCTCATCTGGCTCAATAGCTACCAAGAGAAGGTCTATGAGATTGCTACTCACCATTTGATGGGCTGCTGTAAAAAACACAACACCTTCTCAGCTGTTTGCAGAGGTTTATACACAGTGAACTTTGGTTCAACTCACATGACGTTCGACCATGTCGCAGGAGAGGGTTTTAGTCGTAACACCTGCCTAATAAAAGTGTTCTCCTGCTGTTTATGCACCAGCCCGCTCTGACTTTAAAAAGCTGTTACTCCACATGAATAAATAAGACATTTCAGAAGATCTTCTGTGAGCATCTGTTATGTTGAGACTGTGGCGCCTCCTTTATAACATCTTCATCTGCACAGTGTGAAAATAATGCAGTATGGCTTCATCTTCATCTGTGAGCGTGCATGCAACAGTGCCATTCATGATGCTAATACAAACTCACACTCCTCCTTGATATCCACACCATGCTGTTGTTGTTCCCACTGTAGCCCCTCATGCGTGCCCCTTTGTCACCATGCGCCACTCACTTGCTAAATCGCAGGCCTCCGGCATGCATGTGGCTCTGGACCGTCTGCCAGCGCCCGGCCTTGCTGCCACCCGTCACCATGCTCCGAACGCTGTCACTGCGACTGGGCCCTGCCCCATTCCCAGAGCAAGCACCACCCCCGCTGTCGCTGGTCCCTGGTGAGGGTCCAGCACCACCCTGCCCACCCTTATCCGCGGCCCCACTGGGCAAAATGGTTGGGTGGATCGCAGACAAAGAAACACGAACGGACAGGAAGAAAGGACCAAGAGAGGATACAAAGAAGAGAGAGAGAGACAGACAGACGAAAGACGCACAGAGCCGGAGAGCAAAAGTATTGTCAGTAAAGTTAGTCAAACCGGTGTGAGAGACACAACAAGTGTCCATTACACAACAATAACTCAAGAACAAGAAATGCTGCTGGTCAGCCAGGCAGTAAATAAGCAGTGAAGAGGTCTGACCTCAGATTCACTGTGAAACACTATGGATCGTTTTTATTTGTTGTTGAGACAATATGTGGTGTAGCTCATATATGTTATAATATATAGTCACTGTGAATGATTTATTGAGATCATCTTCATGTTTATCCTGCTCAAAGTTACACAGTCCACAACACTCACGTCTGTCCTATTTCACTCCACAATGGAGGACAGCAGTGACCAACCTGCTGGCTCTGAGAATTGGACATAATAGCTGAGTAATGCTGCAAATGCATCATCTTCACATTATTAGACGGCAGGTGCAGGTGATGAGAACAGGACACCAGTGTCTCCGTAATCTCACCTGCAGCTCATGATGGAAACAAAACAACTCATCTGCAGTAACTCTGAATAAAACATTTCACATAACTTGCATAAAAAGACTTTTTTTTTTTAACCTCGATTCTTTCTCATCGCCCCCCGCCCCCTCCCAGACCGACCTACACTTAGATGTCACAAAGAAGAATACAGACAGAACGTCGACTTCAGCACAGGGAGTTTCCACAGAGTGAGGACAAACCACACAGCTGCACACCGGGACGTCTTCGATGACATTTAGACATAAAATGTAGGCTGACGGTAATGTGAATGATTTCTCATTGAACACTAGCTATCTGGTCCAGTGTTTAGTGAAACACTGTCCTCATGACTGTCACATATGATTGCATGATGCATTTTATTCATCTTATTTTATCCTTTTTCATTTTTAAATGTTGTTCTAATGCACACGTTTCCTGCCTCAATGCATTTCTTCACCTTATGTAAAATACCTTGAACTGTCTCTGAGCTTGAAAGGTGATAAACAAACTTGGCTTCCTTGGCTAAAAGCATCGTTATTTCCACAGTAAATAGTACGAAACAGTTCACTCATCCGCTATCACGTATCTCAGAGATGTCATTATGATCAGCCTATTAAATAAATAATTATGTCAATAACATAATGCAAAGCAATCGCGACAACAATTGCTGCTCACTGATTTCGCAATAATTTCACCATCACTGCACAGACACAGAGTAATTGATCTCCCTGTGGTTTTGAAAGAGTCAAGTGAAATGTAATTAGAGAGGATAAGAATGAGCAGGTTCACTTAATACCTCAGTGATGTGTGACATGCATCTAAGTGAGGGAATGCATGTTATTATGAGGCAGATGTTTTACTATCCAAACAAAGCTCTTGACTGTTGTACTGTACACAACAAATACAATGTGGTTATTTTTGGACCGATACTGGAAGGGACGGTGGGGGAAGTGACAACTAATGAGTAGAAATTACAGATCAAGAGGAACAGAAACACAAAACACCTACACATAAAAACACAAAACAGTGAAAACCGTAGAACAGAAAACCCACCCGTTAAAGCCCGTTCATACGTTAGCCTTCTGGCTCCCAGTTAAATGACAGGATTGATACCACTGTCATGTGGGCCCCGTAAACATGAAGCCACAGCCAGCTGCTGGTTAACTTAGTGTAGCATAAAGACTGGAAAGACGAATCCAATCTGTTCTCCAAAACCTCTTAAACTCAGTAATTAATGAGGTTTATCTTGCTCGTTTAACTGTTAGTGTAGAAACCGTCATTCACCATTTTACAGGCCTGGTGATGGGGTTTTTTTTTTCTTTCTGGAGTTTAATTACTAATTGCCTGGCAACCAAGAAATAGTTGCCAATAACCCCATGAAAATAGCAAATTGTTGTTTTTTTAGAGTAGATTAGACAAACAACATATGAAGTGTTAATCAGTGAGTTTAAAAGGAGATGGTAGGTGGACTGTGTCACCTTTACACAGAGTCAGGCTTGTTGTTTTCTCCTCTTTGCTGTCTTTACACACTGCTAACTGGCTGTTGGCTGCTTCATATTTAATGAAACATATTGGTCTTACGGTCAGGAAGTGAATGGGAACATGTCTTTAAAATGTCTTTAAAACTAACTCATTCAAAGGAAAATGTTTTAATTAATTAACAACAGTCAACCCTCTGTGCAAAACACTAATAAGTATATGTTAAAGTTAAGTGTGCTACAATATCCTGATTATACAAAGGTGCAAAAGTTTCAGGTGAAGTCTGCTCTGTGAGGGTTGTCTGTCTCCATGGTAACACGCCATGGGCTGCAGGTGAGAGGTAAAGAGGGTCTGATGAGGCCAGCAGGGCTGTAGGGAATGGGACTATCAAACCTTTTCACTTGTGCACCGTGTAAATGTGTGGAAGCAAAATAAAATGTTCTTTTCCGCCACACTATTGTCCTCTGTTGTTCTGGGCTTTAACTGTAACAACCAGATAGGCCTCGAAAAGTCGGGAGTCCAACATCAATTTAAATCTCTGCGGAATTTTCTCTAATAAACATTTTTTTTCGTTTAAAGCCTGTTTTCTGCCTTCAATAAGATATATTAATTATTTTTTGGTTGGCTTTCGGCAGACAGAAATGCTTGTCTTTCTTTTCGCTTGGAACGTTGTCAATGTTTGGGCAGTTCCAGGAATCACAGAAACATTGAGGGATGGTGCTGCACATCTCTATCAGGTGCTGCATGGCCGGCAGTGCATACTAAACACTACCTCACTGTGGACATGACTGAATGCAAAAACATGAGGATTACCAGGGATGAGAGACTTCTGGTAAAGCATATGTGGCCAGACAGCATTACAAATGAAGCTTTCTGCCCCACTTGGTGCTATTAAATGTGATCTTTTGACTGCTCAGAAGGATATATTGATTGACCTCCAGCTTTTTTTTTATTTGTCAGGTTCTTTTGCACTTTAAAACTAACTAATTCAGAGTGCAAAATAAATCTTTACATTGCTAATAATGTCTTTTCAGTGTTTTTATTTCAAGATGTATACAAGTCCCTGTTCATTACAGCCCTGCATGGATAGAGGGGTCTCTTACCAGCCAGGACTGAGACTCACTTGGGTGTGAGGCGAGGGTCTCCGTAGGGGGCGTAGGGAGACATGTTTAAAAGGAACTCCTTGGGCGGGTAGGAGCTCCACCTCTGTTGCACATTGCTGCTGTCGTTGTTATTCCAAAAGTCTCTGTCTAGATCACTGTGGCCAGAAAGACAGAAGAGAGGTGAGACAGGTAAGAGCATAAACTCAGAGACAGTTGCAGAGATGCCAAAGTTGACAGATGAGAGAAGTGTTCATAAACTGGGAAAAGAGAAACCACCATGAAAAGAGCGAAGTTGGAATAAGGTGTCATAAATGTAAAGGTCAAAGAGAGTGTTAATAAAAAGAAGAAACGTGATCATGTCAGCGTCTATTACGTCATATTCTAAAATGGACATCTTCACAGATATCTTTACTGAAGGTGAGGTGAATTTAACAATGCATTGATTGCATTGTTTCACAACATAAAAGACAAGTGTAAGATAGTGCTGTTGTAATATGCATGTCCAAAACACTGATGAATGAATCCTCAGCGCATGATTTAAAATAAAAATCCAGACAGGAGAAAAAAGGCAGCATAAAACAACTTCAATTCACTTTGGACATGAACTAAGACACTACAATTTAGAAAAATATCATCTAACATCATCAGTAGTCATCAATGTGGATATAAAAGACAAATTGCTGGCTGGTAAGACTATAGTTGTCAACATACAGAATTGAAAAATGTCTTGAATTTTGTTGTAATGTCATGTGTACATATTAGAAATTAAAAAAAAAAAAAGCTTGAAGTGAAGCAATGACTGATTCATACAAACCGAATATGACACGAGACTCTCCTACACTGTAGGCTTGATGGATTATAACATTCCTCCGTTTTGATAAATGAGAAACATACCCAACTAGCACTGTCTTGGGGGCATCGTTTCAGGGTGGACATGTAGGAAGCTACAAGATTAGCTTTCCAATCACAAATGGCTCTTATCACCACATCGTACATCATTTCCATATGCCTCCACCTACACCCTCCCTGACACCTACTTGATGGCTTTATTTTCCCCTCGACCTCTCACAGAATCTGGAGAGCTGGCAGCCTCCACCCCGGGCTTGTTCCTCTTCCCCTGCAAAGAGACAAGGTAGAGACAGAGAGTGATGGGGGTGGGGTGGGGGCGGAGGTGGGGGGACATATTAGAGCCGTGTCTTGATCGTTGTTTACAAAAGCAGTTTTGCAGGTGAAGTGCTCATTATAGAGGCTTTTGGAAGAGCACCAGGTTCCAGCACATGTTTTAAAATATGATGAATGAGGGAAGAGCAACAAATTGGTTTGATGCCAGGACTACAGGCGGCTTCGGAGGATCAAAACGTGACGAGGGACCACTTAACAACAATGAGATGCAAAAACACACTCTCGCTCTCACAAGCATGATACATGCACAGACATGTCTTCACACACAAACAAGAGGAAAGAGCACACTTGAACTGACCAAGCCACATACGGAAGACAGAAACTAATGCAATAGACAAGACAAGAGAAGTCGTGTAAAGGTAAACACACATGAAACCCTAAGGACCGGCCATACCATGATTAATACACATGCAAAGATTATTAATGGACTTTAAGAGATGGACAGTTATACTGTTGAGCCTTTGAAATTGGGCACTGTTGCTATGTCATTATCTACGCTGTGTCCCTTATCAAAAATGTGACTAGACGTCAGGATACTGACACCAATTGAAAACAGAAAGAGACGCGCTGGGTGAGTTTAGGCTAGAACCTGTCTAAAGATCCCCTTGTTCGCTAAATGATGATGAAAGAATTTAACTATGAATGAAAAATGTATTTTGGAAAGTATGATCCATGTACTACAGTGCTGCTGAATTACAAATCAAAACACTTTGGGTATCTACACTGCGAGTCTCTTCAAATGCATGTTTCATATATAAATGGAGCTTATGGAACTGAGCAATTACACCAGATATGTTGTAAATGGTGCACACAGAAAGAAATTACAAATCAAAAATCGAAATGCATTTTTCGGAAGGAGACGTGTCAATGTTTTGAACCCTATTGCAAAGAAGCATGATCATATGGAGGATGAGAAAATTCTACAGCAACAACGCACATGTTTCTATTATGATGTAATATATCATACAGCTGACTTTTACTCACTCTGCACATTTTACCACTTAATGGCAAATGCTTTCAGCAGAGCAGCACACGGTGGTTACAGATATTGACCCCTGTGTTTTATCGAATTATACATGTATATTTATTGAACTCATGAGGGTAATAACATTGAGCTTGTTCCAGCTGAGTCACACAGACACTCTACATAATGTTGTCGTAAAGTCCCAAGGACATACGGAGGACATGCGCTGTTAAACGTCCACTAAACAGATAAGACTTGCTTCATTTCTCGATTGGCGCGAACCAACACGTCATGTTTATGAAGTTGTTTCCATGACCAACATTTTTGGTCTGATAATTATTAGTTAACTCATCTTGAGTGAATTTTATTTTTATTCTGTAAACTATGCTGTAATTTGAATATCACTTCTCTGCATTATTTATCACTTAAAAAAATCATACCCAACACAAATTTGAGAGTCAAAGACTATCACTGCTACACGATGTGTCTGAATGACAAATTACAGCATTAGAAGAGTAGCATTTTGGTCCAATTATCATCATATGAGTATTATATAACATTGATTTTAAGTCTTGCAAACAAATGCACAATTCAAAGGGTAAAGGAGTATAGAGGATTTTGGAGGATGCTTTAATGAATTAGAAAGCACTCAGAATCTTCTAATTTTTCTAATTGGAGGTTTATGTGTTTGATTTCTTTAACAAGCCGCTGCTCTGTGCACGCTGTTGCCTGTCGTCATGATTCAGTGTCATCTCACTGCATGGTAACAGCACATTTCAGGTGAATCTGCACATGTGCTGCAGTTTAAGACCTCACACCACAGCCAGAGAGATGTCACCTAAAAACATGGATGTGGTAGCTCATCGCTGTGAGATAGAAAATAGAATATATTAAACTAAAAATAGTAAAGGGTATGTACAGTCAAAGTGACTTTACAAAGGTAGAAGAAGAGGTAGAAAAAAAGAAATAAAAGAAATACAGGGGCCCTGTTCAGCAGGTTGAAACTGGCATGAGGTCCTGGTCCTAATGGACTGGAGCGTCTTGCCAGAGGGGAGGGACTGGAAGAGCACTTGTCCCTGGTGAGAGGGGTCGGCTGCAATCCTGACTGCACGTCTCCGGGTTGTGGAGTTATACAGGTCCAGGAGTGATGGGAGGCTGCACTATCATCTCCCCCGCCTTGAAAGCATTAAGCTCCAGGTTGTTCGCACTTCACCGTGACACCAGACGGTTCATCTCACTTCTGTAAACCGACTCGTCTCCATCAGAGATGAGGCCGAATAGGATGGTGTCATCTGCAAACTTCAGGAGTTTGACAGACTGGTGTCCAGATTTGCAGCTGTTGGTCTACGGGGAGAATAAGAGAAGAAAAGAGGACGCAGCCTTGGGGGGATCCAGTGCTGATGGTCTGGGAGTGCGAGACATGCTTCCCCTCATAAACAAAGTATGTATATGTGTACATATAAACAAAGGACAAACCATAGTAGGTTCCTGTATGTGAAAACAGAGTCAGTCTATATAGAACCCTTGAAATTATCCCAAAGAGGGCGTCTATGGCAGAAATAGAGAGAATAAATATCTGCTAAAATAACTGCATAACAAGGACATAAGTGGAAATTTGGTACAATCCCATTTTAAGGATCTGGAGTGATATCAGGGCACCTCACATACTATATGGATCATTTTTAATGCAACCTTATAAATATTTATTATATTTTAATATTTTATCTGAAAACTATAGATCAAATTGTTCTTGACTTACAGTGTGTTTGCATCCACTGCACTAATGTGGTCAGCTTTCTGTGTTAAGATGATTTCCTAACTGTCACGTAAACCTACATGTTACCATCACAGCCCAATATTTGAGTTAGGGGCTCAGCATCGACTGCATCTCTACCAGTCAAGAATATGTGATCGAGCGCAGCTCATCTATCATTAAACAAAATCATAAAATCTTCAGGAGGCTGGAGAAGAGAGGGTGGAGAAGGTACAATGTTGAGAGAGTGTGGGAGAGGATGTGTGAAACACATTGAGAGGACGGAGGAGAAACAGGAGCAACCGAGTACGACAACTGAGCACAGGAGCAAGAAGAAGAAGAAGAAGAAGCAGGAGATCCCTCCTGAGATGAACTGCAGATGTGAGAGGATTGAGGCGGGAGTGTGGCGTCCTCCTAAATCCTTCTCCCACCATGTTTGTTACACGCCTGGGTGTTCAACACAACCTTCTCCTCCTTTCTGCCTGCATGCCTCTGTGGCTGTTTCTGCCTCGTACCTCCTCCCTCCTCCCACTCTCCAACCAATGGCAGGAGACCAGTTCCAGACAACTGCATCTCTAATGGAGCCAGCGGTTTTGTATAAGTCTTTTTCCTTTTATGACCTTAAATGTGCCATTTATCCTATCTGATTCAGCAGAAGAATGAGTGAGTAACCTAACACAATAAAAGCAAACCTAAGTTCTGCAATTAGACAATTGCCTGGATTACAAGGATCCCTAGAAGCACGAAGCCTACGTGTCCCTAGGTAAGGCAGTGAAACAGAAAACCCAACCCACTGAGGGTGCCAGTAAGAGAAAAGGGCTGTAGTAGTGCAAGTTCCTACATTATCAGCAAGTCTTAAACTAAACTGGACTTCACTTGCACATTTATGTTATAAACAGCATCAAATACTGTTTGAAATAGTTTTCTCAGTAGAGTTGCACTTCTATCGTGCACTACTTCTATTCTTCTACTGCACTTCTGAGTACTGACTTTGTGGACTCTTACTACTTCTGAAGCTATCTGAAAATGCCACCTGAGGCTCTCGTGTGATGTGTATTTTTCACAATTTTCTGACATTTTACAGCTAAAACGATTAATCAGAAACAAATCAGCAAATTAAAAGCCCTATTACTGACCTTTTCATATTCTCTGGCTCGCAGCAAAAACATTTTTCACCTGTGGGTGTTTATTTATTTAACCTTTACGAGTGTGACACACAAAGCAAATAAAAAAGATAATGATACTGGAGATAAAAAGGGACTCTAAAGGGGAAACTACAGTAGCAGCAGAGATGAGACGGGCGAGGGACGATCCAGGAAAAGGGAGTTAGTGACATTCTGACAAGGACACGGAGATAAAGTGACAAAAGGACAAATACAAACCAGACTATTCAGTATAAAAGCAAAAGGAGGGTGACACAAAAGCAAAGACAGAGATGCAGAGCGTACACAAAGATAAGAAATTGTCTTTCTCTTTCAGTTGCAGCAGGGCTCATTAAAGCAATGATAACTGAATTTTAATGAGCTCTTAGGAAACTTAAATGTTACACAAGAAAATTAATTTAACCAAAACAGTTTTTACTCTCAACAGTGTAGTTAACTGCTCCACAAACAAAAAGAGACATACAGAAATACGCTGGGAGCTGGGAAGCGAGGAAACTAGGACACAGGATAGGAAAGGTAGACTAACATGTAAACGTGTGGATGGGTTTTCAAAGTCAGTATTAAACAATTATAAAGTAGAAATCGTAATGTGCCCGTATTAAAGAACAAAAGAGTTAAAGAACAAAAAGTTGACAGTAAATGTGTGGTCAGATTTCAATTCCTGTTCAATTATTCTTTGATCAAAAAGACAACTCTGTTTGCACTTCAATAGCAAAAGACAAAAATGAACACAGACAAATATTGCTTCAGAAATAATAGAAAACCCTTTCAAACAATACCAGGCTCTATGCAGGCACAACTGAATTAAATAAAAGACATCTCAGATGATGTGAAACTAATTGCATCTGCATAGAAGACAGAACTCGTTTTATTCACTACTTATTATCCAGAACAAACAATTAGTGCGAAAATCCTGTGTGAATGGGCAAAGTGGAGGAAAACTAACTCAGTTCTTTCTCTTCACCTGCTTAATAACCAGCCCGATACCTGTAGCTAATGTAAACAGTATTTAACTTTGTAATATCTTTGGTAAAAACATGCTACATGTGTCACAGCTCTGCCCTCTGTCTGTCTCCCTGCCTCTGTTCAACCCCCATCTGGTCACATCCATCCTCGCTCTCCTCATTTTATCCTGCCTGGTCACCCACTCAGCTTTCACAGGCCCTTTGTTTTAATTTCCCTCCAGTTTTACCTGGCCCGCCTCACTCCGCCCACTCGTTTACCTGCAGCTCATCATTTTTATCTGTCTGTTACTGGATGTGTTGACCTGTCGTCCATCTCTGAACTTTGGTTTGATTCTGGACTTCGGACTTTTTGCTCACTCAATGAACGAGTGAATGAATGAGCAGAGTCAACATACTGATATTTATCTGAACTACTGTCGGCCATCTTGCCTACCACTCTCACCTATGAACTGCTATTTCAGGTGTCAGCCATTTTGTCTGACACCTACTCTCGACCTTTCTTACTCATATTGTGCAATTAAAAACCTTTTTGCATCTGGCGGTCCTGCATTTGAGTCCTCTTGTTGAAGTGCGAAGGCATCTGTGGCCCTGTCTCTGGCAGCAGTGCAGAGATATTCACAAGTTGAGGAGTTTGATTATTTGCTTTTTATAACATCTGATTTACTGCAATTTCATAACAATTAATAAGGAGGAAGTGTAGGGGGGGTGCTACTCCTCACTTGATTCCCAAAAGCTGCATACCGGAGCTTTGAGTGTTCATAAATGTGAATATTGCCGTTGTTACAAGAAAAAGTCAGTAAACACGTCCTAATATTAATTACAATAGCATGCTGCAGTTCAAGTACATGTGTAATTATTAAGCAGTGTAACTCACCAGTTTACGCTGACACCAGGTGCAGACGCCACATAGCGCTACCAGCCAAACGGCACATACGACGAATGCAACAGACACCAGGAATACACTGAGAGACACGGATCCTGAGGGAGAGAGAGGCAAAAAGAAGAAGAAGAGAAGAGACGGAGACACACAGAGAGCAGAGAATTAGTGCATTTAATGTAATCCTTCCTGATGTTCAAAGTCTAAGTTCAGTGTTGAACAAAGTGACACGACTCCCAGTTTTAGGGAGATATAAAGGTATCATCAGGAGCTGTGCTTTCCTTCCTTCTTTCCTTCCTTTCCCCATTCATCTATGTCATCTGGCATCTGTCATCAGCAAGACACAGAGTCAAATGTAACAGGCGTGAGAGGGAAAAGACATAAAGGCACTGAAATTGCTTCATGCTCATGCTCCCTGCACGTATTAATAGGAGATGCACACATGTCAGGAAGAGATAGCATCATGGGGCCAGAAGCCATGCAATTACCAGCTTCCGTTTTCTCTCATCTATCTCGTAAACCCTTCAGCAACCTTGTTCCCGTCTTGACAGATGAAAACCTCATCCAGAGCCTTCTTTTCCTCATCTCCATTTCTTTCAATTACGGCTTCTCAACAGTGCCGTATATTCAGTTGTCTGCCACCTTTTCTGCCAAGTCATTGAAAATGCAACGGCACGCTCGCAAACAATGTTGGCAAACAATGAGCTCATAACTGCGAGATCCTTTTCCTCTGCAATAAAGTCGGTCCTTTCTTTTTCGGAGTGTCTCTTTACCTCGCATTACTCTGACTGTTGATTCGCTCCAATTCTCTTTCCATCCCTGCTTGTGCACCTTCATCATTTATAAATTTGTTGGGGCCAATAAATAGAGGAAGTGGATTAGCTAAGACAAGTTAATCTTCCTTATCCACCCTCTCCTCTCACATAGTTTTTCAGTCTCCTTTGCTCATTTCCTTCACGTAGATTTTTACCTTTTTAAGTTCTTAGAGTTCTATGCACGATTATTCCTTCACAAAACTGAACTCTCCATCTTTATACAAACATGTGCAGATACCCTTTTCTTTACTACCTGATGCTACTGACTCTTGGGGGCTCAGTGTTTTGTTGCATGTTACTCCCCATCTGTGTCTCTACTTTTTTTCTTTTTGATCTCTTTCTGTTTTCTTTGTAATGCAGCATAAAGCACTTACAACAATAATTCTTAAATCTCAAAAAATACAGTGCTTGAGGCACAAGCTATTCAATAAATATTAAGAGAGCCGTTTTGAAAGTAATTCCTCGTGGTTCTTTCACATTGGTTCAGAGAAAAGGAAAAGATAAATGCAATAACTACAAGGCTGGCTGATACAACCTAACATTGACTCCGTCCTTGTGTGTCTCCTGTAGGCTCATCCAGTTTACATTTATGCAGGTTTGTAACCCTGAATTTAGCCATTTAAATCCTTCCAATTATTAGTGTCAGCTTCTTTTTATCCACCAGGCTCACCAAAATGATGTCTATTTGATAAGGTATCAGACTTTTAGATGACACATCGGGCATGACAGAATACGGTGGCAATTAAATTCACACATTTTTCTCCCTCCTCTTGCTCTGAGCCTTTCAGTTGGCAGCAAAGGGTCTGCTGTCCAGTGCTTAAAAGACACTGAGTGATCTCAGTCTTTCAGATTGGGAGTCACAAATAAAGGAAAGAAAGCTAGAGATAGCTAAAGAAGATGAAATACTGTCCTGCAGGAAGCGACGCAACCAGCTGTAAAGAAGAATGATTCCATTCAGACCTTGTAAAACTGCCACGCCTCCATGTATGGACACCCAAGTCTGACAGGTATTTAGTTGGTGGGGTGTTTGATTATTTCAGACACTAACCCACTAGAAAGATTTATTTTTCCACAAGCCGAGATATAAAATAACCAGCCTAACACATATGATTTTTGGCATTTCATTGTTAATAAAAAGGGCGTGGCTTTGTTATTTTTCTATTTACATATATTAATTGTGTTGCTGCTGCAGGCAGGCATTCAGAGATGCTGTAGATAAAAGCATGCATGTATGCACTTCAACAGATTCACTATCTAAATACATACTAATTCGATACAATACATAATTTTCAGCTCGGTCAGATATGAGATGGTGACATATAATTTGGCAACACTGCTAAGAAAGTTAAGCTAATTCCTCTTCCTTGCAGTGCACAATCTTTTCCACATCAAAGGACAAATGCTAACTAGGATCCATACTGCAAAATGTCTCCGCCTTTCTGGACCTGGGACTTTCAAGTTTGTTCACTAGCTCTACTGCCCTATTTGCATATTGAGGTCTAATCACAGTATGAGTAGAATTAAAATGATCACATCATTAATAAAACATGGAAATCTAATTGACCAGATGCTATTATCCAGGTTACATATCCAGCTGCAGATCTTGGAGGTCTTAGTTAAACTACATCATGGCTGTTACTCATCCTCGGTGCTACGAGTTAGTTTAGACACTATCTGAGCCGTGTTTACCTGGTGTTGTAACTTTTCCTGAGCAGCTGCTCTATAACAGTTCAGCACCACGGAGAGCGTCCATCCCCTTCCAAATCCCAGCTGTGGGCTTGCTCCTTAGACAAGACCTCCTGACACTTACCCTGCCTTTGCCATATACTTCACTTTGGATAAAAGCATCTGCCAAATACCTAAATATATAAAATAATGTGTAGATTGTTTCTGAATCTAAAGCACCCAGAAAACCTCAACACAAAGATCACTGCACGAATGCTTTAAGGAGCATGTTTCGTTCCACTAAGAAGAAAGAAGAACCCTTTAGAGAGACTCACTTTAGGGTCTTGTTGTTTTAGGGTCTAATTTCAGATAAGGACCCTGCTTTGCTGTTCAGCTGTCACTTCACTATGATGGTCAGATGCACCACTCGTATTACCTCAGCTGCTGCAACTCACTTCCAATCTGTCTGATCTCAAATTGTCCACACTTGAGAACAAGATCTTTGCCAAAGAGGCAAGCTCACATCGTCCAAACTCTGCTCCCCGCTGCCACCCTACACTCATAAAATGACGGGCTGAGCATCTGTTGCAGTAACAGACCTCATTAAAATGTAGTAATGATAGTTAAGAAGCTTTTCTTAAAGTACTCTTCTGGGAAAAAAGAGATCACTGGTAATGACGTCTTTCTGACCTGCAGTCAGGGGACACCTTAGAACAGAGTGACTGTAAAAGGTGTGCTCATGATCCAGTGTTTCTGTCTATACAGATCACCTCACAACGATCAATCTGTTTATAGAGAAAAAAACAATCTTTAAATGCTTTAAATTAATTTATACAGATAGATGACAAAGTCCCCGTCTAAGGAAATGACAAATGGATAGAGTTTAAAATATCAACAGTTCATGACAGGGTGATGGTCTTGGTGCCAAAACTGCTCCAACACTTTGAGAAAAAGTAGTTTGAAATGATTCAGCCACCTGGAAACACATGAGGGAAGCTACTAGAAGTTCATCTGTGTAATAATACGTATGTTGAAAAAGTAGGGTTGTTGGGTTTTCTATATAATTCTGTATACAGTTATATCTTGTTAAACCTTAAACACTGTAAAATGCCTTGAGATGACTTCTGTTGTGATTACTAGCCTTTTTCAGAACTTTCAACTAAGTCATTAAGTCTTCATCAGCAGGTGGAGTTTGCTCTGTTGTCATGTAGATGGAGCGGTTGACATTCAAGTTCAGTGATTTTTCTCCACAGCATTTTAAAACTTATTGGCTTAAAAATTAATTATAATGAAGTAACTCCGTCTGCTGATTAAGACAGTGTGAGACATAAGGTAAGAAAATATGAAATACGATATGTTTAAAGATATTTTTTGGGAGGTCTGCAAATGCTATGCTGATGTACTGCTGTATTGGCAGATCATGGAAGGTAAATGTGGATTATCTCGATGGAGAACCTACTGTGTGCTGTGTCGTTTCCTACTGCGTACCTCCCGTGGCTACAACTGTAAACAGGAGACCTTTTCAGTATTGCTGCTATCACTCAGACTGTTTCCCCTCTCTTTCACCACCGGTATTGAATTTTTTAGTCGACAGGTAAAAACACAGTCCTTTATCAAACTGGAGAGAGTAAATGATGTGGTTAAGAAAAAGGTTTCTTCACAATTTAAATTCCAGACTACCCCCTGTCTTTCTGATTACAGTACCTACTTTTTGCATCAACATTCACTATCGAATTCACCCCAGACTGAAAATACTGTGCGAGCTTGTCAGTCAGACTGTGCATTATTAACCCTAATGCACATATGTACAATTACTATTCTGTTTTATCATTGATTAAAGCACCTGAAGACGTTAAGCATCACATCCCTGTCTGAGTCATGTTTACTAACCAGAACCTTTGAAGGTAGATCACTTTCGCTCAATTCAACATATTACAGATGCTAAGTTGAATCCACAGTTAGGCTTTTAACAACTTTTAATTTAATTTAATTATTGATCAAGGAAAAGAAATCTACATCTAATTTCTGTATGCATAGATTTTTTCCAGATAGATACCAGCTAAGCCAATAAGGTGTTGATGCTTTGCATGTATATCACATAACAGTAACGGCTCTGACAGCAACATTTACGTATAATTTTTTGGTAACTTCAGAATATACAGCAAAACCAGGTTGAAGAACTGTAATTATCCTCTGAGATGAGGCTCAAACAGTCTTCCCTCTCTCTGCCTGCCTCTCACAATCTCCCCCACACTGTCCTTATTCAGTCCCTGCTCTCTTCTCTTGTGGGCACCAGTATCTCTCTGTCAAAGGTGCCCCCTACTCTCTCTGCATTTCCTGTCTTCCACCTGCTGCGCTTATCTGCTCGTGCTCTGTTCAGTCAGCCCCTGATGTTGGTGCCTGGCACGACACTGAGAATAAGCACTATTAGTCACTAGAGACCTCCGGAGGAGCATCTCTTGCTGTAGGTCAGTGCAACATGGAGAGGGCTGCCACCGCAGGAGGTGACCCTTGACTGGCACAACAGATGCACTGCCAGAAGAGTGGCGACCAGTGGGAGGAACATGGGCATCCAATTATACAGAAAACCAAAGGGGAATGAAAGAGAAAAGCAAGTCTCTGTTTAAAGGACTGTGCCTCAGAAAGCTCATTATTACTTCAAGCATCTCTCTCACGGACTGCTTATGAGATGCTAAGAATACATGGCTGTAGTTCATTAACTCTGAAGATTACATTATTTACTCCTTGAGCTTCAGTATCAATGGCAGCAGTGAAGAAGCGGAGGAAGCTAGGAGAAGTCTCGTAGGTCATGTAAACACACGGCTCAATCTTGAATTCCCTGTAGATCTATGTTTCTCTCTCACATCACCTCACTGCACAGAGTTTTACAGGTCACAGGCAACAATGTCTGTCACACTAAATACTTTACACAAGATCGCATCTTGTGTCTGAATAAAAATCTTCAACTTAATAATACCTTCATCTGAGCCTAATATCATAGGAATACAATTTTACCTAAAGTTCATATCTGGGGGAAAAGTATTTTCCTGCAAGAGCAGCTTGCCTTATTATCTCACATTGCAAAATGAAGTACTGTAAGTAGCCTGCATTTATTTGCCAAACCTGATTACTGGGTCATTTATACCTCCACCAGAAAAGGTGTCATTTCTTCTTGCTTCTTAGTTTGTGAAAACAAAGGGCACGAAGTATTTCATTCTGTGATAATAATTCTAAAACCTCAACTAGTATTAAATCTATCTGGAGATCCTATCAACAAATGGCATGCATCAGCAGTGCAGTCTCTATTTGTCATATTCTTATACAGTACATGTCAACATGTGTGAATGGGTTTCTCTGATACATCAGAGTGTGAACAGATATTAAAAGAGAGATACTGTGTGTTTTACTCCAAGTATACCAGTGAAACTGAAATATAATATCTCCTCAGTAATATTACAGTATGATATCCCTAATATGGGTTGCAGTCTTGAATATTAATGCTTATAATGAGTTAAAAACTGACGAACCATAATATTAACACCACCTGGTGGTTGTAATGTTGCAGTGGACACGAGCCAGCATGGGAGAAATTACAGTGGGTATGAAAAGTCTACACACCTCTGTGAAACTGCCAGGTTTCTGTGAGGTAAAAAAATTTGACCAACATGAATAATTTCAGAACCTTTTCCACTTTTATTGTAGTCTGTACAACTCAACTGAAAAAAACAAACTGAAATCTTTCTTTTGTACAAATAAAATGTGTTTGCATACGTGTGCACACCCTCTTATAACTGTTAAATAGGAGTGAGTACACACGTGTAATCATTTAAAGCACCTCTGATTAATCCCAAATAAAGTTCAGCTGCCCAATAGGTTGTTCCTGACATTTTCTTAGTCGCATCTTATAGCAAAAGCCGTGGACACATCAGAGGGGTTTCATTGTTTAAAGGTATCAGCAAGGGGAAGGTTACAAAAGGATTTCATCATCAAGTGGAGAAAATATGGCTCAACAGTGACATTACTAAGAACTTGAAATACAAATTGATGAAAAGACGAGGAAAAACTGGTCAGGGACGCTGCCAACAGCCATACTGCCATACAGGCCTACACCATCGAAGTTACAGGGATTTATGGTGATTACTGGCTGACTGTCTGATGAAACCAGACCATAACAACAATAATGTGGCCAAAAATTAGTTTTATGGCCGTAATTTGGGCATGTAAGATATGTTTGGCGCAAAACACTATCACCAAAAGAACGCCACACCCACGTAGTAGCATAGTGGGGTCAGCATCATGCTATGGGGCTGTTTTTTTTCAGCTGGGACCTTGGTTGAAGTATATTGAATTATAAACAGTTCCAGGTACCAGTCATGTTGGCACATAAACCAACCACATTATTTTAGTTTATTTTTCAGTTGAACAGGTTTTAAGTCACATTAAAGTAAAAAAAAAAAAAAAAGTTCTGAAATGATTAATCTTGGTCTCATTTCTTGAGACCAAGCTTCACAGCTTGCTGCATTTTGGTCAGAGATTGGTCAGGGAGCCCATTCTGACCTCAGTCCACCACAGCTCTCTTTGTTATGAGCTCTCTGTGACACCTGCAAAAATGCATAAAGACGTAACGTGCAATCAAATGCAGGACCTGCTGTGAGTCACAGGAACTAATCATGTAGCAGGGACACTCACCGAAACTGTGCAGTTACTGAGTAATGAGCAAAACCCTCCCACACAGAACAACTGCAGCCTATCAGTTGTTTATGGAAGGGCCCCATCACAACATGCACTATGTTTACATTGGAAAGACAAAGGCTTCTGGCAGCTGTAGTAAATTACAGAGGAGTTCAGGGTGGATGGATGGGCTGGCAAAATGTCAGACGCAGGATATTATTTGTTGCCATGCTTAACTGTGTGTTTTTTTATTACAACAATGTCAACAATGAACACGACCAGGAGATTTTTCCAGTACACTGTTGTCACATCATAAAACAAATCAAGAGTGATTAATGATGAACAAAATAACTAACTACTGCAAGTTATTCTGCTGAGAGAGCCATCAATTAAAACATGATTATGGTGAAAGAAGCTCTCAGATCATTGACTTACTTACAGCTTAGACTGCATTCAATACTATATGTAAATAAAAGCGCAAAAGCATTACCTCAAAAATACATGAAACACTAAAAGTAAAACTATTGTTATGTATTTCACATCAATGAATGTGGATGAATATATTTGATTCAAATTTTTTGATTGTCCATATGTTTTAAATGTAATTTTGTATTTACTTAACTACACAACCTCTTGACAACGTCCCACAGCTGTCTACTATCTGTATCATTGAAGATGGCATATTTGTCATTTAACTTTGAGGAGCTTTTGAATGAGCAACTTGTCAAGTCAATATAATTATCATAATTAGTCATTTTGCTTAATCACCCAGTGTGAACACAAAACAGGCCACAACTAAAAGGCGTAAGAGGTATGAAAATGACAACGACAACAGCGTGGGTGGCCTGTTTCTCACTGTGAAAATGTGGTGCAGCATCTTTAGAGGGTGCTGTGCACTGTAACTCCGGCTGAAAAACGGGATGACTCTAAGCCATTTGTCACATTTGTGAATAAGACAACTCCAACTTACATTTATGTTGTCTGTGACTATATTTTTCCATTCCACCTGCCATTTGTTTCCCCTCTCTTCCAGGAAACCATAAATTCCCTAATGCATGCCAGCTGACTTCATTACACTGCTGCCAAACCATCATTGCGACTCTCTAGCCCTACAATTCATTCAGCTGAAACGTCAAACGCATTCATTCTGTGGCCTGCCTCCTGCCCCGAGCCAAGCCCCACAGGGAATGGGCATCCAAAACACTGGCAACTTTCCAGTTTCAGCATTTTTTAAAAATGTCAATACACCACATGAGTCTATGAAGATGAAGCAAAGAGAGAAGCCACGGGTGAAACATATGTTTTCATGTCGACGGCAAACATTGAAGTGCAAACAGGCTGCTGTTCGCTGTCTCAGGCCATAATATCACAGACCCATGACAGACTCATCACCTATTACTCTTGACTGGCAGGTGTGTTTATTCAGGCAAAACATCTCGACAGTCTGCAGGCGGAGTCATCAAATTGTGTTTCTGTAAGAACTGTGATCTGATGTCTGTAATGAGGAGGATCCAGTGGTTTGTTGTGTGCAACAGGGCAGGCTATGGGTGAATGCACACAACTGAAGAGTCATTATGACTCACACAGAGATGCTGAAGAGTTGGAGAGACGATGAAAGATGGGTTCCAGGGGAGAGGTTAAAAACTCTCATACTGCGGTGGACACAAAATATGTCTCCCTAAAACATAGGAAATTATACAGTAGGCAAGTTTATTATTTAGCTGGTGAAGTTTCACACAACATAAAGGGACATATCAGTGTGTTGCAGTTCCTGATAGACTGTAATCTGTTCCTACGGTTTATTAGTGCATTTCTATTTAATTTCACAATGCATTAATACATTAATGCATTCTGCCTAGAGGATTAGTCTGGTGATAATTTATATTTTTTTCAAATATACAAATTCCATTCAAAGATTATGTAATCAAAGAATTGATCCCACTGAAGCAAAGGATGACAGTATATCTTAATGTGTACCACAGACCTCCACTCTTGTCCAAAAATGATTATAAACGCATCAGTTTCCATTACGGTAGCACCGGGTCATTTCTATTGTTATTTTCAGTCGCTCACACACAGCTCATCCTGCGGCTGTCAACACCGTTTAACACACAAAATCCTTTTATGTTCAAGCGCCCTGATGTTTAAGCTGATTTTTATTTGAAACTTTAACAGGAATGTATGGGCTCGGAGCTATTTCTAATACTTAATTCAGAAAGTCTTAAAATCAGGGCCAGGTCTAGCTTGTTAGATCTGAGAGTGCAATAAAAAAAATGTTATAGGAGAGTGAGACAGTCACACACAGTTTAGTTTTTGTCTTCATGATTATATTCTTATGCACATTTGTTGTTTTATAGAACAATATTGAACACCACAGGTTGCCAGATATGAAACCACTTAGAGTCCTGACTGATTTTAAGGCCGTCGTAGGTCTAAGCATTAAGCTTTAGGTCAGATTACTTATCTGCTACTCGTAGAGATGGTTTTAAGGTAATGATTCGGATTTTGCTTTGAAAAAGGTTTTCAGCCATGGATTTGTCCAGGATGTTTAGAAGAAGAACCAAATTATACATAGCACCTGCTTTCTGGAGGAAACAGAAATTACTTGGCTATTTCATGCTCTAATTTCACTGATTTAAACACATAGACTACATAACTGCACCTGCTGCAAACCAGCTGCACATGGCTAATTACCATAAAATGACAGGAGCACATGGCTAATTTACATTACTGTAAAAGCATTTTTGCTACAACTAAATGTGCATAACTACTTTTGCAAACCCAAAATAAAAACTCACTAAAATAAGCTGCTAGTCAAACACACAGTTGTTGTCGTTCTGTAAACTGCTTCTAAAATCAATTCTCTATGCAGCGTGTCACCAACGAACAGCGACTTTAAAAGTTTGGCGTTTCGTCACCTTTAAAAAACAAAAAGAAACCTGCAGTCACCTCTATTTTGTATATAATGCGTCAAACAAACCTCTTGTTTGGTGAGTCTGGATTTGTGGCACACTGGCTCCATCCGGCCCAAAATAAATGTTGGTTTATTTTGTGGTTCATGAATCTGTGTTTGTTTGTTCAGTTTGGTCGGCTCTGCTGCAGTTGCGGTTGTGTGAGAACAATTCCCTGTTGCACAGCTGCCGGATTGAGACACTGACTTGAGCTTTTCCAACCCTGAAAATTCAGACTTGTGAGCTGGCATGTTGCACCCTACATGCCTAAACGTGAGGTTTTAATTTGTGCCGAAGAAAACCAGTCTCATGAGCTTTTGTCTCAGATGCAGTTACAATATGCACAAATTGTCAGACCTTAAACTGAGTAGCTGCTAAATAACCGGGCAATGAACAGTGCTTAATTTAAATATTTGTGATTTGGTAGTAATTTATAAAGCATTTTAGCACTAAGCATTTGCCCCTTTTAATTAAATTCTGGTGCTCTTGACCTCTAGCACCAGATAAGTAAAAAATGCCCTCTGAAGATCTCACAGTTGTCACCTTAGTTTCATGGCATTTATTAGGTCAATTATAGCTAACATTTTTTTATTAGTAGTAGTAGTAGCAGTAGTAGTACTACTACTAGTAGTAATTTTAATAAATATTGATCCTGGAAAGTTATTCTGCTAAATTTTCACATCTGGCACGCAAAAGGTACCTGACAAGACAATAAACTCTCTCAAATGCTGTATTGTGACTTGCTCATGGGGACTTTTATCTGGCCTGGAAAAGGCTGCATTTTGAAAAGCAATCAAATGAGTCCCTTTCTTAAATTTCTGGAAGATTACTTACACACTTCGAAGTCACCTCTTGTTCTGTTCTGCCCCCAATTTACACTCCTAGTTTCTTGCTGTGTCCCACTTAAGGAGCTGAATCCTCTGTTGGGCTGAAAGAGCACGTCCCATTTCAAACATTAAAAGCAGCTAGAACAAAATGCAGCTATATGATACATCTGGTTATAAGTGTAGTGGCCAGTTTTTAATTCAGCACTTTTAGACCTTGCAGAAGCCGCTGGTATGACAATGCAGCAGTTTCTACAAGTCAAAGGAGTCTTTGACATACGTGAGGAAACACACCCAACTGTGAATCTGCAGGGGATGAAAGAAAAACTGGTATTCTCCAACCTGCCAACAAATATGTGCACCACCTGTACTTTGTTGAACGTAGATCTCTGCACAAAGACATCAGAGCTGAATACGTTTATGAGATGACCCTGAAACTCAGAAATTCAATGTGAAATTTTACTATAGAAATCCATTTGCAGCCCGTGTGGAGCGAGTGCCAGGAGACAGAACTGAATACATTTCACTGCAACGCCGTACAGAGAGCCAAGTTTGAATCTCTGGTGGGGAGGGAATTCGCCTAACAGTTTGCCTCTGCTCCACCTTCAGGCTACACGCAGTCTTTATCGGGCAGAGCAGACTGATGTTGTGCGAACAAATATAGTCCTCAGTGAGGCTCCACGTCATTCAACGTGATCCCCTAAAAACATGAATGTGAATCGTATGCTTTTATTTTTACAACTGTTTTTTGCACTACTAAGTGTATAAGTGTGCATATTCTATTCCTACTGAATTGCCTTTGTGTTGCAGGGAGCTATATGATGTTAAGAGACTATGTGGAGCTTAAGACGGTTAAGTTTAAGACCAGATTATATCATAAATAAATGTCTTTGCTTCAACTTGATTCTTTGAAATATTCTTTTCTGACATTGAGTTTCCCACTTGCTGATTGTACAGAGTGGCAAACTTTTATGTCTGTGGGTTAAAATGCCCCAATGTATAGCAACATCACAGACTGAATACTGACGGAGGTGACAGGAATTTAATGTGAAAACAGTCAAAGCAAAGAAATGGAAAATATGGCCAGAGTTTACACTGGGTTCAGCCACTCAGTCCGCCTGCAGTGCTCACACGTTGTGAATATTCTGTAAAATCTACTTGAAGTAAATATAATCACTGCATAAGTACTTTTTTGTTTCTTAATTATATTTTAAAACAGGCTCAACTTTGACAGTGCAACCCACCAACAGCGTGCATTTTCCCCACAATATATTGTGTCATTTTCCTTTGACAACATAGCATCTGTGCCCTTAATTTCAAAGCTGAGGACTTGTGCCAGGATTCAAATTCTAATCTTCTCAGTGTAACATCTCTGTAGCGATAAGATCAGTCTTCCATCTCAGTTCTTCCGCTGGCTGTCAAGTTCCCATCTGATCTGTCTCTTTCCGTGTACCTTACTCTTCTTTCTCAAAGACACATCGATAGATACACATGTGAACCTGCACACACATTTCTATGATCCACAGCGTTACATCCATAAAGAAGCTCGAGTCAGATGTAAAAAGGATATTATACATGTGAACAGCTGATGTATTGATGACACTACACCCTCATCTTTGGCTGACTAAACACAGTAATCTACAATATTAGGTTATCACATGGAACCAAAACAAAACTCAACAAGATAGTTTTGCAGTTATGACAAAATATTCACCACAACAATGCTTAATTTTGCACCTTGACATGCTGTCGTTTACTAATAACTCTAAATGCAAAGTGGAGCTGGAGAATATTACTTTCCATATTACTTTGCATTGTTCCTTACTTCATAAATCAACTTGACTCAAGAAGATTACACCCACAACAACATACTTCACCTACTTCCATCAGTCAGTAATTCCTAAACTCACTACAGGTGTAAAAGAAGCTGTCAGCCTGAATGCATTCAGGCTGCAAAAGGGTTTAAGAAAACATGCACATACCCAAGTTTAACTCTGTCAACTTCTTGTCACCCACCTACAGTTTTTTTTTTTTCCGGTGGTAACATAGCAACTGCTCAGTAGCATACTTACTAGCGCGTGCCCCAGAGCAGTGTGCCTGGCATTTTTAAACTGTGCGCTCTGACTGTCACCTTAATCACATAAACACAAGAGGAAGGTAGGAGCAGAGTCAAGCAGAGCACACACAAACCCCACTAACAACAAGTGTAGCTACATCCAGTACAGTACTGTGTTTGACATCGTAAAGTCCAAACCAGCCAAAGCCTATTATGCAGGACATGACATACCTGGTGTATTATGCATGTTTTCTTTGCTTTGCTACACATGATTTGAAGAATGTGAAGCTGAAAAGAGATTAATGTCAGACCGCGTAGACAAGCCAGTGTGAAGGACTTCAAGATCTTTAAGTAAACATGAATATGCATGCATACATGAAAGCCTGACCAGTACTGATACCAATGGTGATATTTGATGGTTTAAGTACAACATTTGGGACTGTGTGGTTGCAATACTTCATCAAGTTAATACATGTTACGCTGTAGTTATACTTATATAAAGCATAGCAACAAATCAGGTTAATGTTTTCTATGAATCACAGAGGTTCAGCCACCTCATGTGGACATGCAGCAGACATCTTTTCAGTTCGGTCCCACAGTTTTCGCCAACTGGCGGTAGCAGTCACTGTTTCTGGCAGTGTTGTAACTTTAGGGTCCCTGTGTGGAGTGTTTATGACTTTGTTACTGGCACTTAGACCCGAGAACAGTGTTAACCCTCTATCACAGCTCTATGATAGACTGCCAAGCTAAGGGGCTTTGACAGGGAGGTCCACATGGACACACCTCCTGTAGCCCGCCTGTTTCACCGTCTCTCTGGGGCCTAACTGGGTGGTTCTAACTCCGCTCGTCTTATCTTCATCTGTGTGGGACTAGTACTGGCTTTCAGTTATTTCCCCTGCTCCCTGCAGAAAGACACATACAAATATATCCACAATGCATGAAGACAAATGCAAGACAAAGACAGATGTGTGTCTGTGTGAGTGTGTGTTCAGGGATACATGTGGATGAATGTGTTGTCGTACTGTACTGGTGACTCCAAACAGCCCCAAGGCTATTCAGATCATCAGTCAGGTTGTGTTCCGTCTGTCTGACATAAGAAGATCTTGCTCATGGAGGAGCCATAGTGTCATCCTGTGCTTTAGTTTGCACCCATTAACACGCACCGAGGACGCCCTCATCATCCATTACATCAGCATCAGTTTTAAAGATGGTCATGATTAGAGGTGGCACCGCTTCAAGGTCAGAATCCGAGACTGGACCACTGTTTTCTGCTGGCCCTGTGTGATAGTATATACTCATTAGACAACGACACTGTTACTGTAACTACCAAATCAGATGAAAGTGACACGTTTGAGATGTGACTTTAACCAGAAAGGTTAAAGAGAGAAAGGGTGTGATTAACACTATTTGGAGACAAAGATAAGCTTTGGTAGAAAAGAAAGAGGTGACAACATCCCACAAACATATCCCCAGCACACCTTTTGTTGGGCTGTGTCGTCATTTTCAACCACACTTGGCACTAATCAGACCACCACTCTGCTGCAGAACCTTGTATTGATGCCTAAACCCTAAATAATTTCCGACACTGTCATTTCTCTGGACAACAGTAAAGGAAGGTAAGGCAGATCCTTTAATCCACTCGAAGGCTCAACATCTGTATTACACAACCAAAGGTTGGGGCAGTGGGGTCACTAGAGTGGAGAACGTTACTGTCTGACAAGTTTTATGAGGAGATGCGTAAAAGAATCAATCCTCAGCTTTGGCCCTAACCTACACCATGCCTGTCTTGCACGTTCATGAGGGTGAAGGACTGGGCAACTTTATTTATGTAGTGTGGGTTTAAGGCACTGACAACGAGCCACACTGTCTCTGCAAAATAACAATGGGAGACTTCAGCCACAAACTGACTTGTTCCTCTCCAGTTCTTCAACTCTCAGATTTTTATGTTGATTTTTCTTCTTTAACCACAACTGGAGTCTTCACAGACGAGGAGTCGCTTAAAGCTCGTTCTTTTTTAAATATCAATCTCCCAGGATGCGCCTGGGTAACATGAAACACCCGTCAGCCACATGTTCCAATACTTTCGCTCCCTTAAAGTCTGGGTTATCTGATAGAAAAGGTGTTACGGCTGTCGAGACTTCAAAAGTTTCAGTCTGGAATATGAGTTTGGATCCAGTTGCAGAGGTTTTTTAAATATTTGAAGTTTACGTATTTCCAATAACATCATCATCATGTTTTCTCACATTTCACAAAGCTCCTCTATAAACCTCAGAAGACTTTTCACAGGTGGAGAATTAGACCAGTTATACTGTGGATGAATTTGTCATTTTCAGAAAACATTTTTGAAGCACATAGGATATTTTCCATAGATGACAAGGTGGTGATTTGTCCAATGATGGAGCTAACAACAGTCAATTATTTCCTCTTGTCACAAACTAAAATCTGATCCACATGGTTAAACCTTAACATCTTTGAAAAAACATTAAATGTATTAAATTTTAAGTTCAACTACAGGATTTTTTTTGCCATATTTATGAATACTACACTGCTCAGCATTTCAATCTCACTCAAATCAACTAACTTTCAATATTTTATCTCTAAAGTAGAAATTATTATTTCTGAGCCAAAGGTCTGTAAGTTATTCTTTAATAGATACCTAAGGCAGACAACCTTTTTTCTTTTTAAGTTGACTTGCCTACTGGCATTTCATATCAGTTTAGTATTTTTATTGCTTTTCCCTGCAGAGAGATTTTTTATTGCATAAATCCACTTGGAAACATGCCATCGGGCATTTAAAAGACAGTGCTTAAGAAAGATGAAGCCAGAAGACGACAAAAAAAACAAACATTTAGGCATTAGATTCACTTGCCTGTTTAAATTCATACTCGTTTCTCCATTTTAACGGTGAAACTTTAATAACATAACCTGAAAAAATGATAATGTAAAAAAAACAAAAACTTCGGAATATGACTCATATCATGTTCTTCCACCTGAACCATATCTCTAAATTCACACATGTAAAGCAAAAGCTTTAGCTCATTTTTACTAACATTTGAACTAAAGTTTAGTAAAAAAAAAAAAAAAAAAAGTCTAACAAAGCAAAAACCATGTGTCACGTAGGACAGATGAGTCACAAAGACAGAAGTTCAACAGCGGTTTATCAAAGTCAGCAAGGAAATAAAAGGCAATGTATGAAACTGCAGGCAGAAGACAAACAGAAAGAAATGTGACATATGAAGAACAGAATAACTGCATCATTGGCAAACCAAAACAGCCATGAGTGAAGACCTGAATGTCATCTGCTACAACACATTCAGTGGTAGAGCTTAAAAAGTCAGACTAATACTGCAAAGTTTGTCCTGAGAGTGACGTTAGAGGAAAGTCTGTGTCCCTGAAATCAGAAATGATTCGTCATTCAGCCTTTGTCAAAAAGTGGAAGTCATTTTATTTTGATGGTACAGCTACAGGTCACCTAACACATCAGGACTGCTCATGTGTGAATGATGACTTTCAAGCGTAATAAAATTTATATTCATTAGTTTCAGAGACACTTTGCCATAAACCAAGGAGAGAGGGAGAGAAATTGACCTGGAAGTCACCAGATGAAGAAATCACTCTGTAGCACTGATTATCCTTAGACCCAACATACAGCTAGCATTTGTTTAATGTTGTGTTTATTTTGTCAATTGTTCATTATAATATAATTATTTTACATTTTGCAAACAAAAACTCTGCTACGCAATGCTCCAAAAGGCAGTAAGCATCAACAGACTTTGATTGTGTTTGGTGATGGTCAAATGGGATGTTGAGATGTCAAGTCCGCTCGGTCAGCCAGGCATTGCAAAGAGCAATGCTGTCAACTTTGGAAGCGGTTGGTTTTGGTCTTGCTACAGAAGGGTAGGTGCAGTCTAGTGAAAGCAATTTCACCTTATCAGTGCTGCAGAGGGGTTTAAAGTTTGTTGTTGGAAGACCTAAATCACAAAGGCGTTAGTGATAGAACATCCTCACTACGGTAATTTATAACTTATGATACACTTCCTCTCACCTTAAGCACATCTTCGTCTGAAATCGTAGCCAGTTTTCTATGTAGGCGCTCAGCTTATACAGAAAGAGGTTCATTACATCCATTGAAACTTATGAATCCTGTGCCATGTTTTGAAAAGCAACTCTTTTAAAGATGTGAGAGGGATCAGGGTTAGATATGCCTCAGCGCTACTGCCAACCGAATGTATTTTTAGAAATCTGTAGGTGTTTCCAGTCCAGGATGGTGTACTGCAACTGTTAACAGTCTTGCAAACTTTACAGACTACACAAGACATCAGATGAAGTGCACTGACTTCATGTTTGCAAATCTAATATCTGTGAAGATGCCTTTTTTATGCCCTCAGTCCACCAGCCTTGCCTTTTCTTGCCCACTCTTTGCTTCTTTCCTCTCAGCCAGCTGGCTTCTCTCAGCCGTATGTTGGATTCCTGTTGCCTCATACAAGCCCTCTGAATGTGTGAGCCTTGTTGAGTTATTTAATGCAGCCTAATCTCTAAAGAGGCTTGAGCGGTTTAAGCGACATAACTGTGACTTAATGCTGTTTTCTCCTTTTGCTCTAAATAAGGATAAAATGTACCACATCATATTAGCTTGATACTGAGTTGAACCTTAAAGGCTGAGGGTGATCCCATCTTATGCTTTATTATATTATGTCATCGCCCAGAACTATAAAGCGTTTGGGCCAATGAGTGTAGTTTTATCACACTGCAGCTAGAAAAGCCAGTTCTAAGATGTGAAACCATACTTTTTATATCTTTAAACAATCAGTTGAGGAGTTTTCAAGCTGGGTTTAATAAAATATTTACATGCCAATGTGTATGTGACAATAGGGCCTCATCTTTACATGTGTTTCTGCTGTAGGAAGTGTGGACAATATGTTCAGGCCTCATTCTGGAGAAAATGCAGAAAGTTCAGCTGAGACTAAATTATTCTGTTTAAATGTATCTCAGTGCCACTGCTCAGCAGCACACTGCTGTCAGAGAGAAATATAGGCATCTTAAATACACTGTATCTCACTGACTTGATTTAGTTTTTTTGGGCTGCTGAAGTTTTATATGAGTCTGAGCTAAACATTGGAAACAGAAGCAATATTTCTGCAGTACTGCTTATTGATTGTTTGTTCTCTACAAGCGTAGCTCCACCGATGCTGTGCCTGTCAAGCCTGCCGTTCTGAAGATGATTATGCTGTACTGTATTTAGTTTACAGAGATAATAGTGGCAGATTTACCTCACTGAATACCTTTGATCAATTTCTGGGTTTGTTTGATTTCAGACAGAGGAGGCTTCTTATTTTTTTCTCGCTGCGACCATCAGCTTTGATGATTCAAATGACAACATCCAATACAAGATATCAGAGATCAGCCACAGCTGGCTCGCTACTGAAGCTAATATTTGCTCAATGAGTTGGTTGAAATCTCAGTCTCCACCTGGTTTATAAATATCCCTCTAGACGTCTAACATCATACGAGCTGCTTGTCATCTGTGCAGACGTGATGCCTCAACATTACAAACAGTCTCTGCTATGCTCAGGAGCAGGTGTTATGAATGAAACGGCTCACACTTCAAGTCTACATTAAAATGAATAAAATAACTTATGTTTTGAGTTTAAAACATCCTCAGTTTTCAACTAATAGCAGTATTTTAGAGTTGTGGCGTAATGTCACAGAAACATAGACAAAAAAACACTTTGCTTACTGTATACTACTGTTTCATGTTGTGGATCACTGGGTCACTTACTTACAACGTCTTCCCTTCAGTGATTTAATTGAGCACAGTGGGATGATTTTACAGCTGTCACTCCACAAGCAAACATCTGGATTTATAGCCGATAGGCTGCCTCACAATTAAAAAGGCCAGGAATTGCCTGCCTCTCTGCACATCAGTGACATTACTTGATTTTCACGATATGGACCATTTTGTTAGATTCACACCTGCACACACAGGCACTGTTACCTGCACCTCAATTATACCGTATTCTGCTGTGGTCACTGGTCACACTCTGTCTTTACACAGCAGTGCAAGCAAATGAACGGCGGGGTCGCAAAGACAGCAGATTATATGACAGCTAGTATCAGCTCCCAACAGAGTTCCCTTCCACAACTTGTCTGCACTCTCCTCTATCACCTACACAGCCCTGCTTATTGCTACTATTTCCAAACTGTATGTTTCACTGTTAACTTTGCATGAGAAAAGCCTTTCAGGAAGAGCACTTGCTACACGCCGGCTTGGGTTGTTGGAGCATAAATTTACACAAACCCACTCTTAAACTCTGAAAGCATCCAGGACACAATGGGGAAAGGATACTGCACAAATGTAACACAGTTAGTTATGCGACCTTGCAAGTGAGGCTCAGTTACTACTAGTGAACTGGTTAGAGGGAGATGATATCACATTAGAGCAAATAATATTCTTGCATTTTTGCTGTTAATAAATCTCAACATTATTGATTTAATATTTTATATCACAATTTGAATGTTATTATTTACATCAAAACATATTCTAATCTTCTTCAGTGTGCAAGAAATTAAGCATGCAATTTATTTTTTAACCTTGTGCAGTGAAACACATATTCATTTCATCTCCAGATGCTTTAACAGGGACCCACTTAATTGAAAACTGCGGTTTAGGAGAAATCGGTCACCATGGTGGTTACCTCTAATTAATCAGGTCGACAGCATATAATTTGTCCAATCAACCTGCCCCTGGTTTTTCTGTGGAATTAACAGATATTTTTCTCGGCTGCAGCTACATTTAAATAATTAACTTCATGGCCTGTTGACAAATATTATTTCATGTTATTTGCATGTGTGTGTGTGTGCAGACCCTCCTTTCCACACATACAAACACACAGACTGCATTTATCCCAGCCTTAGCAGTAATAAAGCTCAATGAGCTGACAACTAAAATTGTTTCATCAGATATTCTTATTCAAACCATACAGTTTGAGCGCCATTCATTTTTCTTATTACACAATATTATGAGCTCGGTGGTGACTGTCACCCCAAAGCACGAGGGCCCTGGGTCACAAGTCCATCTTGTCAGTGGGTTTCCTCTGGGTGCACCAGTCAGACACCTTCTACATGCTCCTGTACCTTTTATCTGTATATAAATAAACACAATTTAAAGTGAAACCTCACAGCCGACCCGCAGCGTAGCCTCTGGCATTGCACAGCTCACGACACCACTATACACAAAGTTGAGGCAGTTTCAACTTGGACCTTGGTGGCTTTTCAACAAGAGAATGACATAACCTGAAAGAGATGAACAAAAGACAGCCCCCCCACATCTTGACATTGACATCCTGTATTTGTCAGGACTTTGTGATGCATCCATTTTGCATTTGGAAGCCAGAAAATCATAATGGCAGGAAAAGCAAATACATAGTAGTAGGTATATTGGACACTGATTGGAATTGTTGCTTTAATTCTGTGTGCAGACAGCAGTCTCACTGACTGTAATGGTGATTGCTTCATTGTCTGGAGGTATCTGCAGGCAATTGGTTACCCAGAAGACACCAGGGACCCAGACAGACCTGCTGATGCTGGGGCAAGACTTTCATTCCTCATCTCCCACACCAGCCACACTGACCTCCTTTGCTGTAGAAGAGTAATTATAAAAGACTGTGTGTGTCATTGTGATGGCAGTTCTTTGTGGGGGGAATAGTGGGGACTTCCACTTAAATTATCCTTATTCTGTCCAGTTTCCTAGTCAGGGAGGTAAGTAACAGTACGGTGTTCTCTTTTATGTTGTAGGTAATTAATGTACTGCATTATGCTCCTCTTCTCTGATTCGTTCTCCACTCTGAAGCATCTTCTGTACCAAGCTGATACAGAATATGAGAAGGCACTGATTCATTCTGTCTCATCTGAATTTGGTTCTGGAAAATCATGGCCCTGTAGCACTCTCTAAATAATTAGTCATTATTAAAGGTATACCGTAATATTGAAATCTAGCTGGAATCCCGTGTCATGATTAATTTAATGTAGTCTCTAATAGGTTATATCTAATTTATAAGAGAAGTCAAGCACTTCTCACTGAGCTCTACTGCAACAACCAGGGGGCATGGCAGTGGTAACCTAATGCACCTTTTCATTAAGTGGATGAACCTGCTCGTTATTAACTGTGATTTTCTGTGTTCTAAAGAGGTGTAAGTCTGTCTTTGAGGATTTATGCACAGGAATAGCTCCATCCACACTCACAATGGATATACAGTAAAGAATATTCCATTAAAATAATGAAACAATAATCCCACCGCTTTAAGAGGTGAAACATACAAGAGAAAAATTCCCGTTAACATGGATTTGTCATTTGCTGAGACTCAACATAAGCCCACAAAATAAGTTCAATGAGACCAACTCCTGCTACAATACAATGTCACACACTGTTACAGTGAGTTGTTGAATCAAATATATGCGTTTGGTGCAGTGATTAATGGATCTTAATGTTTTCTGCACGTTGGTATCAGTAGTGTTTACACTTAAACAAGACGGGGCTCCGCCTGTCATCTAGCTGGCGAGGCAGGAGTTCAATTTACAGAAATGAATTACAATTTCAATATAAGTTGCAACATCTGACAGAAAAATTACAACTGCACATTGTATTTAAACTTTTCTGTCTGAATGCCTTACAAGTCTCACTGCAGGCTCACTGTGATATGATACTTATTCACAATAAATACCATTACATTTGACTCTCACTGTAAATATCCCTGACTGCTAATGTCTTTAAATTGCTAGCTTTCGCTTTTAATTGAGCGAAAGGTTAAAGTTGCGCCATTATAGTGGCACAACTTGCATTTAGGTTTTTGAAATACTTTTTCCATCACTCTGAATAAACATATCTTGGTTGTTTATGTCTGCATTGTTGTGCATGTTTGCGCCTGTGGGTGTGTATAATTACTCAGACATGCGGTGACTCACCGAAGAGCCGGAAGAGATAGTGAGAAATAAAATAGAAAACATGTAAAGAGAAGAGACAACGGGATGGGGAGACGGGGCAGTGAAAGATTGGAGGAAAGAGAATAGAAATGATGACGTGTTGTACGTGTAATGGTAAAAGCACACAGTTTATACAGTGTATTAGGCTACTTTTAAAAATGTAGTTCAAGTACAGTGACTGATAAATTATAAAACCACTGAGCGGAAAGGAGTTAAGTAAGCTAATTGTAATTAAACTGATTAAAGCCACTTCAAAAACTATTAAAATGTATCTGAAAAATGATGAAGAAAAACAAATCTATTTGTACTCTAGTGTCCTTTAAATAAACAAACAAATTAAATAGAAAATATTCATATTTCTCCCCCTGTTAACTTTGGATGTGTTGGGATAGTCACTGGAGGATCTTGGGTCTTGTCACTGGAGGTCATGTTTTTGTTAATTAAGAAAAATGTCCAATATAATATTTTGAAGTTTTTTTTAATTCACATACAATTCTACCCTCAGTTTGGTTTTTCTGCCTGTTCCAGGGTCCAGGTTTTAAAAAAACTGTGATCAAGCTTTTAACTCTTGAAGTATGGTTTTTATTTAATGTGACTTTAGGTTAGTTTTTTGCCTCTTGCTCTTCTTACAGTAGGTCCTAAAGAGTACGTTTGCTGACCTGATGGGTAATGTTTGAAACCAAACTATATGATAAATGAACATTAACATTAAACTCAAGTGAATCGCAGCTTTGATGAAGTGAATCTGAACGGATGATGTAACGAGCTGTAACTTGTTTGGGAGTATAGAGGACAAGAAAAAGAACTGCTGATTATTGAAGCCTGTGAGAGTCATAGACTCTTTCACTGAATTTAAATTAAAGTGGTGCTTTAAACGTCTGTAAAGGCTCAAACTGTATCAGCTGTGGATGAGGTGTGGAGTAACTAAAGAAAAAAGACAATAACAATCTTTAGGGGTGAAAGTAGTTTTAAATTCTTGCTGGTACTACAGTACAGTACAGTACTACCACAACCGTCATCGCTCCATATTATTCATTTGTTTATTTTTTGAAAACAGTTTTTTCCTTAATTTAATGTCCAGAACAATAAATTAAATGCATGTTTAGGAAGTAGAGATTTTATACAAAGAAGAATTTGAGTCCAAACAGTAGTACACTGTTGGTTACTGTGTTATTTTAGTTTAACTTTCTTAAAATCAGCACAGTAAGAACACTTCACATTATAGTATTTATCCCTCTAAAATCGAATCTGTTGATAGTAAAGACGAGTCCAAACATAACAAGCTTTTTAATTCTTCTTTTTTTACTTTACTGTAACGTACCGGCCTACTTTCACTCTCTCTGCGTCTTCTTTACCGTGTCTCTTTGTCCCCTCTTCCCACTTTCTACAATATTATTCAGCACACACGCAGACCCGTGCACACACATTCACAGACACAGTTTCCGTGTCACACTCATTCTTTCTCTTTTGCTATTTTTTGCTATTTATCTCTGCCTCTGTGTGTCTGATCTGTGCTCCTGTGATACATGCAGCATGCCACTGTTTTATGATTCCGGGCCACAGCAATCTAGGGCAGCATCACAAGGAGCGGGCACCGCAAACACTGTGGCACACGTGGTGAAAGAAAAAGACGGAGCGGGGCCGAAATGATGAATAGACAGATTACAACATGAAAGATTTTTGGCTGGTATGGTTTGAAGACGAGGGAACAAACTGTAGTCTAAGGATTTCATTAGTTTATCTTCACAATGTACTGTACATATGATTTCTGTCAGAGAAATTGATTTTCTTGATGAAGCATTTTTCCAGTGAGACCCAACACAGCTTCACCTCCTCAGGTGCATCTTTTCTGAGAACATGATACCTTGACAGTACCATGCCCTGCTTATTCAACTTGGGAACAGCCCACATGGTCTCTTGATGGTTTCCCTGAATTATTTAAAGCATTTATTTATAAATAAACACTGGCTGGCCATGTACCCAGCTGTCTAGTTTTCTCTCTTGCAATTCTTTTTACCTCCAGCAACCAATCGATTCAACCAAAAAACAAGAAGAAAAATAAACCAGGTCCAGGACTTCTCTCTCTCTCTTTCTGACTTGTTTACAGTACCTCTATTAATCTGACTGTCTGCCTCTCCCGCCTTCTTCTTCCAACATCTAGTACAGTTTACCCAAACTAGTTTCATGGCTCTAGGCCTGGAAATGTCAGCCTGTCAGTCACTCCATTAGTTGGTCTGCCACTTTGGTCCTGGTCGAAATATCTCAACAACTATTGGACACGTTGCCTTGAAATGTTGTACAGACGTTCATGATGTCTAGATGATGAATTCTTCTGACTTGGTGGTCCCTTGTTTTTCCCTCTGGCACAACTAGTATTGAGTGAAAGGTTTCCATGAATAAAAAACCAAGCAATAGATAAAAGATGGACAAATGTAACTCAGGTAATTGTCGTTCTATTGTGGAGTATTTTCCATGTAAAGCTGGACACCTGTGTATCAGGAGGTCAAGTGATCGTCCACCATGCACTAGTGTGTGACAGTGAGTGTGAACAAGAAATAGTTTTAAAGACTTTGAGTCAGAGAAAGAAAAGCGCTATAAATGCAATTAGATCATTTGAAAGCTGCAGCATGTGTAGAATCATGAACTCTACTTCCTGTTAAGTAAAACTTTGCTTTTGCTCTATTACTTTTTATGTAAAGGTGAGATAGTTTAACATTAACTTCTGCAAATGTGGATATAACATTATTTTCTCTTCCAGTAATAATAATAATAATAATGTTCTGTTGGCAGTTGACCAAATCGTCCTCTAGATGTTCACTGAAGAGCTATCACTGTATTATTGTAATGTTAATGTGGGCTATTGTAATGAGACATCACATTACACACTGATAACATGTGTCGATTTAGACCAGGCTGTAATTTGGTTTTATCCTCTTTCAGAGAGAAGACGTCTCATATATTTAGTAGATATTTGTATATTTAGGGTCTCAGTCCATCCAGCTAGGTATTTTTTTAAATATTTCTAGACTCTACAGTGGATGAATGCGGATATACTTTGTTAACACTTGTGTATTTGATCTATTTTCTCATACTTTTAAAATCACCTCTGCTTTGCCTACTTGGTTTTATTCAAAATCTGTGCCATGTTTGCGCTCCATCCCTCTACTTTCCCTCCCTCTTTATTCTTGGCCACTGTCCATCACTACAATTTAGGCTTTTAAAATGTATGATGGGTTGGGGTGCATAAGGAAAATAAAAACAATCCATTAAAAGGGAGAGGGAAGAAAATCGAAAGCAAGAGGCACAGAAGTGACACTGGAGAAGGAGAACATGAGCTCGACACTGATACAAAAAGCGATGCAGAGGTTGTCACACATCATTGCAAACACACACATGCATATGCATGAGCAAACACCCTCATTTACAAAGGGATGGGATCTTCCCTTATGCTAACCTGTAAACAGACACTTACACTCATATGTCTCTATCTCATTCCCCTGAGGAGAGGACACTGTGTAGATAGCTGATAACAAGAGCATGGCACTTACAGTCATCAGTGTAAAGGTGGTGGGCGTTCAGTTGTAATGGAAAATATGGATAACTTGCATTGGCAGGCTATTGGCAGGTCCTGCTAGCCTTTTAAAAGCACTTTATACTCTTTACGCGCATTTATACCTTAACGTTTATATATAGCTTTCCTGTTTTTTTCTGTCACCTTAAACACAAATCCACTGAATCCTCACTAGCCCAACAAACAACAGAAAGTCAGAGCTTTTCTTCCAGAGAACAGACGACATGACGAGAGAAAGGAGAGAATACATATTTGAAGTCAATAATAAGACAAATAAAACCCACTTCAAAGGGACAAAATAATGTGCTGCACAATCAAGAAGGAAATGTACAGAGAATTAAAGAGATGGGTGGAAAATGTAAAGAGAGGTATATGTTAACATAACCTTCTTTAAGTAAAGCACTGCCTCTTCAACAGCCCGTCCAGTCTTTTCTTCAGGAGCGAGGCTGAGTCACCTCCGTGCCCTCAGTGCCTCAGGAGAAGAACACTGCTGCACATCTTGAGTTGCTGCTTAACAGCCCCGGGATGGACACAGTGGCCACACAGTGGCCATGTGCTGAAGGCTGCAGCAGACATCATCCTCGAGGCCTCCATCCAAGGCGAGGCACCGCATCCAGCAATGCAGACCACTGCTTTCCTCAGTGGGTAGAAACAAGACTAGGCTTTGTCAGTCCTCATAGCAGACAGAAACTGTCAGCTGGAGGTTGACAGGGGAAGGTAGCTCACATTTTCACACACTACACTGCAAATTGTCAGGTTAGATATTGTGATTCTGCCCAGAATAGCAGTGCAAAGAAGGTTTTTGCATTTTTCTGTCACTTTAGCCAATGTACAGTAGGAGAGAACAGCTGTTGATCCAGCACAAGAATTTTGATGATTTAAAACATTTATCAAGCAATAAGACTTGACTGGAAAGTCCAGTTTTAAAACAAACCCCCTGCATTAATCAACAGAGATTAAAACAGGATTATACAACACAGTTATCACTGCAGCGACTGGTCGTAACAATCTCAAGGTGACCAGTAAGAATATGACATTCAAGATACAAAATAATCCATTAGGAATGAACACGTTAACGCACATGACTGGTTAATGCAGTGAGTGGCCAGATGAGCTCTCACTGAATTTCAGAAAAGGTTGAACCCGATCCAGTTATTTTATCTGTACAAGCCTGAGTCCCCGGTATTACTAGTCCCCTCTGCTTGTGCATAAAAGATTTGGTTCTTCTTCCTGTTTTCTATTTATTTATTGTAAAACATGCTTAAATAAAACATGCAATATTAAGATGTCACCTACAGCTTAGGAACTATATTCTAAACAAAAGACAAAACAATTAATGCATTAATTTAATTGCAAATAAACACATTTATATTGATAATAGACAGTTTTACCAATCCTAAGCACTCACAATCGTATGAATCGCACAATATGTTTGCCATAACAGTCTGGAAATCACTGACTGAGAATTTATTCACCTCTGCATCTAGAGACCAGAAGTGATTTAAGTGATGACGTGACTCAGTCTGACTCTCAGTGACTTCATACCTCAAAGCTAATCAAGCAAGGTTCTGCTACTGCACGACCTGGATCTTACCTTAGATTTACAGAAACCGATTCTGGTGAATAATGTGAGACAAATTTGACACTGTTCCCAGAGAGAAGAGCTGACTTGAAGAAACAAAGAGCTCAGACAGACCAAGTGGTGCGTTTATATAGTCAGGTGCAAGAGAGGTTGATGTTGAAGTTTTATCCAAGGAGAATACTTGTCAATCATTTATTGTGGACTCTACTTCACAGTCCAGGTTTTTAAAGCAATGAGTGAAAGTTTGTAAAGTAAAACAAATCAATTTGTTGAGAAAGTGCCAGAGCCAGCACAGTGGTCTGGGTTTGTGCATCAACTATCCCTTTTCGTCTATGGGATCTTACAGAAGAAAAACAATGGAAAGGAGGGAGGACACAAATGATGGTGTTTGTTTTCTGTTGCATTTTTAAAGCACGTCATCTTCTTGAGGTTGTACATCCAAAAGCAAAAAAGCAAGATAGATCTGACTGAACTGACCCTACACATTCAACTTTTGGAAAGCTTGTGGATAAGCAGCAAAGGCAGGTTGTAGCAGGTAAACACACAAGCTCTCTCTGCAGGGTGCACATCTCATAAATATGGCAGGCCTCCGGGACTCCCAGGACTCTGCATGCTAGGTGGACACCAGCTGACGGCTGCTCTACCCCCGGGCGATGCTAGGTTAGGATGTCTGACGTGCATCAGACAAAGTATAAACCTAATTAACTGGGAACTAAACATTTGTGCTACGTTTAATAGTCCCTGAGAGCTTCTTTGCATTTGTTTATTTAATTATATTGCCTCTCTACGACCTGTAATGAATAATTTACCAGTCAGGAATAAATGTTGTTGCTGGGAACTCAAATCCACAACTGGATCAAGTGAAAGCGCAGCACCACGCAGACATCAGTGCTTGTTAGTAATCAAATGCATTTTCCTAACATTTCAAAGTGACATAATAGAGAAAAATTGTACAGTCTGAGGAGGAAGAGGAGGGTTGGAACAGTAACAGAGAACTGAAAAGATGTGGAAATAGAACAAAAGAGGAGAGAGGAAATTAGGAGCTGGGGGTGTGACAGTGTCAGCAATGCTGCCTTTGAGATCACTGCCGATCTCGCATCGAGATTTTTACAAGTCAAAGACGCTGTTTGTGTGTGTCTGAGCATGTACTGTACGTGCGGACACTATTCTCTGTCAGTCCTGAATTGGCAGGAAGATCCTGTCTGCGCATAGCTCTGTCTCACCATCTGTTCCTGGCTAGACTGCTGATATCTGTTCTTATAATATCCTGCCCCGCCTCTCTCAGTCTAAGTGGGGTGCACCCGTATGTGGATTATATCCTACCTGTGACATCCATCCATCCATCAATCCATCACTTTTGCCAGCCAAACACCCAGCCAGTCATCAAACCTCCACTTAAACAATAGATTTGTGTGTCCTGTGAAAAAATACAGCCAAGTTGCACTCTTCATGCGACAGTGCTCCCTCTCTGAGACCTCAATTCTGGGCAGCAGAGTAAACCACAAATAGCCCTCTGCCTTACTCATCCAGAAAACCTTTCAGAGTCACATAAGACCACTGTGGGTTGTGACAGCAGTCCCAGAAAATATGTGTCTGTTGGATCCTATGAATCTACCAGAAATCTCTTGTTGCAACTTGTTGCAAACAATGGATTTAATACAGGTTTTCATCTGTTTGTAGAACGGTCTGTAAAATGCATGCACTTATTCAAGAAGCCTTACAGTTCTCAGCTGTTGATACAGTACCTGCGCTAGTCCAACCAACCACTGGCAGTCTTTGCACTGCATGTCTTTGTAGAATTACTCCTACACCTGTCGGGCACCTGTTTTGAGCTGGGGTGGGATGTGGAGGTGATAGCCCAAGCCCAAGTGAACTGCTTCCTCTCACAGGTTGCATCCTTCTGTCTAACCTCATGAGAGCTTGGAGCTTATATTGAATTGAACAAGCTGTTTCGAAGGGTACTTAAATGTACAGTTTTTGTTGTCAGCATTTCACCAAACAGAAGAGCTTGGAAAGCAGCTTTCTCCAAACCTGTAAACATAAATCACTATCAGAAAAGGCACGTTGAGCTTGTTGCTTTTCTCTTCCTTTCCACTGACTTTCTCTTCTTTACTGTCTCCATATACAATGTCTGGAGACCAGTGTTGCTTCAATGGGTTCACTGATTGAAAGGCATAGTGTATGTCTCTTTCTCTCTTTCACTTCTCACTCCTGAGAGGCATAAGTATTCCCTCAAAAATCTACTGTAGACTGCCTCTCTCTCTCTTCCTCTCTGCCTCTGTCAACAATTATCTATTTCTGTCTTTTTCCACCAGCCCCCTATATCTGCTACTAACATTATCAACCCACACTGCTGGTACACGGGTTGGCTACTTTTCTTAATGCAACCTCATCCAGATTCCAAAATCTTGCCCGCCATCAATGTCCATCTGTTGGACTCCTTTCTGAGCTGCTACTTATCAATAATTGCACTGCACAAAGTAAAACCTAGACGACATAGCAAACAGGGTCAAGTGAGAGGAGAGACAGAAGCGAGGCGTATCCAGAGAACAATTAGGATGCTGTCTTTAGCATGGATGCGCTGCTGTAACAGAATTATGTAAGAGCACAGGCGTGTCTAACCACACACCAAATCTAATATACAAGCAAACACAATACAGTAATACACGTGCAGCATGTACACCGAATCGTGCAACGTGTTTCCCAAGACAGGTTGAGGATGGACATAAACAAAGGCAAATACATTGTAGAATATGAGCATACAACGCAATCTGAGCAGTAATGTATTAATATCTAACTCTAACTGTATTATTTAATTCCTTCACATAGCAGCAAACAGAAACTGACAAGCTAAAGTTAGGGACCATCTCAAATGTCAAGAGAGCTTTTCAGACTGTTGACAATAGCTTTCCTTTTTTTTTTTTTTTCTCCAACAACCAGTTACATGCTCCAACACGTGCTCCTTATTAAACTGCAGTTTAATGACTGGACCAGGGTATAAGTAATAATTAAAGGTAAAGGTTTACTACTGATCATCGCCTTCATAAATAAAAGCACTGGCTGTCAATTGTTGGACTGTTGGAAATAAACACCTGTCCGTCCAATGATTTTTTGACCGCTTCCTCTGACTTCATGCAGGCCTCCTCCAATTACAACCTCCAGTTTTTTAAAGACAAGTTATGCATTAGGCAGCTCATTAATTTTGACGTGTTTTCCTCTTTTCTATCACACTACTAAGTCACTCATCTTCCTTAGACTGAATTTAGACTCTTTATTTTGAAAGTGGGTAGAAGCAGAGAACTTTGTGTTGTGCTCCTCATTTAGAGAAAAAAAAGGAAAGGTTGTCTCACATCTTGATCATTTTTTAGTTATTTTATTTACAAGTAACAGGCTGAGAAGTGTGCTGACGTGTTTTGGTGTGAAGCCTTCATCATAGGAAAAGCCTTGTTTTGGTTGATTCCTTCATTTCAGGTCATACACCTGGAAATCGATGTGACGGTTTTCTGAAACAATGAAGAATGTATTTGTCCGGCGCTGCTCACCATACACAACAGGTCTCTGTCCTCCTCTGTAACACATTGTGTGTTTTGATTGCCCCTCTCCCTCCTGTCTGCCTTTTGAATTCAGTCATCATTTTGATGTGATCTTCTATCATACTCCACTTTGGCTGTAAATATGTGCAGCTAAGTAGAACAGAGCAATATATTCCCTTTCGTAGTCTTGCCGTCTGCTCCCTTGAGTCTGTAAATCTAAGTGGCTTGCTTCCCAACATTCTGGCTCCCAGTTAAACGAAATAAAAATACCTTTGTTTTAAATACTATTCATTACTGCACAGTCTCTCTCTTCTCTCCTGGAGTTTGCCTCAAACCACTAATAAGATTCCAGCCCATTAGTTTTGAATCAAAATATTAATTAAACGTTTCCCTCTGAAAGTGAATGCTACTAATATTAAGTCATTATATCTGACTGTTCACATGCAGAATTAATAACGCTCCTCTTTTGCACCTCGCGTTGAGGCCTCCTTGACACCTGACACTTACACTTACAACGATACTGCAGAAAGACCTCAACAAACCTTACAACACCACTAAATAAACCTCATATCTGTTGAGTTTCCACAATGCTACACCTGATTGTGCTCTTCTAAAGAAACATGTATTGAAAAACATCCTGTAGATTTCTGGTTATGTATTCTATTCTTAGCACACAGACTAGGTCAGCATAATCAATATTTGTGAAAAAGAGCTTCAGAAACCACATTACTATGATAAAATCTAAACCCTTTGTCTGATATCAACACAAATTAAGCCCAGAATACTTTTAATTATGTGGCAGCTATCATATTCAGATATGATATTCTATTGACATCCATGGTACATGTCCTAATTCAAGAGTTTAATCATTGTAAAACAAATTGTTCTACATAATAGCTGAAACCAAATCCAGGCCTCACACACAAAACACTGAATACTGGCTGAAAAGATGCAGAAATACATATACATCCATCATCCAGTGCTGGGAGAAGTATTCAGGTCCTTTACTTAAATAAAAGTGGTGATACTACAATGTACAAATACTCCGATATAAGTTAATGTATTGCACTGATACACAAAGTACATCAGTACACAAAGCTGATCAGCAAAATATACTAATACATGCAGTATCATTGTGTATTGTCATTATCGATGTGTTGTAGTGTAAGCAGGTGTTTTTTAGCATATCAAGTCAAGTTAACTTTAATGCTGCAATAATTAATCAATGGCAGCAGCAACAGTGGATTCATTGACAGATGATAGATAATGGGTTCATCATTTCAGTCATAGAGTATTTTAAACACAAATGTGCTGGTTGAGCTTCTCATAGTAAACTGGATATCATCAGGTTTCTCACTGTTCAAAAGTCAATCAATGAATCATTAAAATATACTAGTTTTTCAGTTGTTGGGATGCTCTGATCTACTTTAATATTACTGTAAACTGAATATCTTCAGGGTTTAGTCAAACATTTCCTGATTACTCTTTAATAAATTGTGACATTTTCACTATTTTCTGGTATTTTTAAGAAAACATAATTAATCAATTGATTGGTTTTGTAGGAAAATGTTGTTTCCGCACCGTCTAGACTATCTGGGGTAATGCAACATGACAAAGCTTGAGGCTGGGCTATAAATTTTTGGGTAATGAATCTGAGCTACTGATCTGATTCCTTTTGACACAGCAGACAGCCTATAAGCATAAAACACCATCTGTTCTAGTAGAGTTATGAAGCTAGCCTTACAGAATATTAAAAAAACTTAAGACATGTTGAATATGTCACATGTAGTAAATTGCACTGTTAGATGAGCTTGTCACAGATACACATGAACAATTATGATCTGTTTTGTGTCAGTCAGATAGAAAATATATGTACTTTTAAGTGAAGTTGAACAGATGATTGGAAAGTCTTCCAAATGATTTCTGTGTTATTTATAATTCCCAGAAATCTCAGCATGAGTACTTGTTGCTTATATCACTTTTGTACTTTTTTACAATACTTTATATGCAGTATTTATCCTGTGGCCAGGTTCTTCTGTTGTTATTTCACCTTTTTCATCTTTGTACAACGTGCAAATGCACACAGATACTCTCTTTGTCTTTCTCACTCTCAGACACACACAAACACACACACACACACATACGAGCACTGTCATGCAATCATGAAATCACTTCAGGTTGCAGATGGTGACTCATCTTTTGTCCCTCGTGAAACCACATCTGGCAGTGAGGTCGTAAGACATTTTAAATGAGGGACGGGGCTGAGTGCCACTGTGCAGGGGCACCACTCAGCACATGGGGAACTCCTCGCAGAACAGCATGTTTTACAGCTGCTAAAAACAAAGATATTAGCAGGCTATAAAGCTTGACAGTTGTACATAAAAAAAATCTAATGCTGTACAGTATTCGCTCGCCAGTAATATCACATCACTATCAGCATGCTGCTCAGATGTGAGAAAATGAGAGTTAAGTGAGACGTGGTGTGCCATGGTGTTCTTACTATTGTTATTTAAAGAACAGAACTCTGGCTATAACTGGACTGCAGATATCTCATTTGTTTTACAGTTTTTAACTCCACATGCATTGGATTGGTGACTCTATTATGAGGCTGCACTTCAGATTACAGATCACAGTGCAGATGAGGATCTCACTGTATGTACCGCAGGCCAATCATTGATGCTTAACTTACTCCATGTGGGTGTGGTGGATACAAGACGAGTCCTGCTGGTGATGATTAAGAAATGCTTAATGAAACACTGGCTGTGTCACGTCGAGACATTCAGGGGCAAATCTCCTCCAGCATCAGGTGTTAGTGACCTGCTCGACCTCAGTTCAAAGACCGAAAGTAAAAAAATACCCTGTGTGTCGCTGGCAGGGGCATCAAAAGCTTGTTTACTCCATCCTTACTTATCCTGATGGAGGGGTTTGTGTCATTACACGCCGTGTGTTCACTAATTCTTCCCTCCGACCACAACGGAGGACACACATTCGTGGCGACTCAGTTGCAGACAACAACACAAACTGCACGCACCTCGTAGCTACACAGGCACAGGCGGGCTGCTCATTAACGCGGCCGAGGATGGATGGATGACCTTGTGCGTTTCTGCTCAGGTCACCTGGTGCAAAAACGACCGCGGACCCAGATCGAGTACAACAAGTGCTCAGCCACCACATTGCCACCTTAGGTGTAGACAACGTCCCTTCTTCCTACCATGCAAGGCTTTTTCAATGCGTTTTAGGGAAAGGCAGACATCAAGTCACAGAACCATCACAGCAGTTACCATCAGCTTGTTGGAATGAACCCCAGTATCATTACTTGACATCAGCATGACACACTCAAGGGCATCTGGCAAGCAACGCGAGAGCTTTGAACTATACAAAGAGCCTGGAAATGAATTATCCACCGATGGCCGCAGAAATCTTTTACTCACCTTTGCTGCTATCTTCTTCTTTGTTGAGATGCATGACTCTTCTTACAATGTACTCATTTAGGCTGTGTGCTTCGTGTTGCAAGGCTGTGCTCTTCTCCAAAGAGTTCTCTATGGAAACTCTTATTCCAGTGTTGGATTTGTGGACGGTTGCCTGCTTATTGTGTTGTTCGCCTGGCACGCATGGACGCTCCTGCACTTGTGCGTCCTCCTCCCCCTGTTGTGCCGGAGCAGGTAGTCTAGGTGATGTTGGGAGTCTGCATGTATTTTGGCTCTCTCTCTCTCTCTCTCCCTCTCTCTCACTTTCTCCTTCTGCCTCTCACAGTCTATTTTTTGCTCAGCCTAAAGTCGCTCAAAGGGACGGTCGCAGCAAAGGTTTTAGGGAGGAGACGGCAGGCAGACGGGCGGGGTGACGTGAAGTAAGTCGGTAGGAGGTCGTCTACTCAGAGCTGAGGCGAGGAATCCGTGCGCCCTCACTATTGTTGACCATTTCATCAGAGGTTCCCGTCTCCGGCATCACAACACACCGAGACATTTCGCGCACACTTTCACTATGAAACAACACATCGACGAAACAGCTCGTGATGACGTTTGGACAGAAGGAAATTGGGATATTAATATGCATAATTCGCATTTCACATAGGCCATCATCGCTGATACATGCAAGCAAAACGCCGTGCAATCCCAAATTCACTTCTCTGTGCGATAACCCCCCGTTTATGAACACAGAGATAGTGACAGGCTGTTATGATAATAACTAAACACACAGAAGTCTGAGCTGCTCTGTGATATTAAAAGAGTGCAGGTGAAAATAGAAGTATAGGTACATTTCTGGTGATGTGCTCAGTGACATGAATGAATGATTTTCACAATCAGTCCCAATCAATAATCGATGGGATTCATCTGACAATCTGCGCACGGAGCTACGTTTTACGCACAACCTGTCCAAGTTGCAGGTGCATCTCTCTCCCTCGTTCAGAGCTTCAATTAAGCTTTTGATTAGTGTCAGTTTCATGAGCGGTGTGTGTGTGTGTGTGTGTGTGCTTTCGTTATTATCATCATGCCATTCCAGCCAACGGGCCTGTACAGTCGGTGAGGCACATTTACTCACCGTTCACGTTCGCCCGGAGCCCCGCGTTCAACATGGCTCGCTGGCGGTCTCTAGCGTTGCACATCAATCAGTGACAGTCATGTGGATGCTGATCTATTATTATAAACTGGTAAATGTCCAGGGTTAGTATACACACGGTTTACAAATATGTGTGTACAATATTTGACTAATATACTTTTAGGTTTTAACTAACTTACAAGTGAAGTCTCACCTATAGTTAAAGGACAAAGGCATTATGTAACACCTGTATAAAATGGTAAAGAGCCATATCAGTTGTGAGCACCATTTATATAACTGTGTGTGTGACAAAGAGAGATATACTGAAAGGGAGATTTGGGCTATCTTATGTGTATTAAAAGCCTGTGGGAATATGTTTGGTTTCTCTTGGATTTAGTAAACTGACTGACAAACAGGAAAAGGTGGTTTCAAAGAAATAAAATACATGTAAGTTTTCCGCATCCTTATCTTGAAGTACAACGCTTTATCTTGAATAGCTCAGCAGCTGCCATGACCTGCTTCATGTCAAGTCTCAGTTCCATCTTTGTTCTTTTGTTCTACCACTCAGGTTCTGACGCCTTTCTTATGATAGCACCTCTGACGTCTTGTGTGATTTTTGTTAATCCACGTGAAGCAGATAGTCTTCTGTTGCAGTTTTACTAGTTCTGCCTTATCGCAGGAATGTTTTTAAAATACTGAACAATCCATTTCATTCCTGAAAAATTCTGAGTTTTCGACAATAGCATCAACAGCTTTTTCTGTCTCACACTTCCCATTGCATCAGCTCTCTTGCTCATCCTTGCTTTTTTTCCCCCCACTATCTCTGTGATGAATATTTATTAGCCTGTCACAGTGTCTTCTCTGAACTCTAAACAACACATTCATCAGCACAACTGGAGCCACGCTCTAACCCCCCAGGGGTTTTCAGTGACATTGCGTAATTTTATCACAAAGACTGGCTCAGTCTGTTGGATGTTGTTTTATTTCAATCTATAAAACAGAGGTTTGTGAGAGCTCACAGGCTCCAGGTAATTGTAGATCCATTACACTGCAATCAACACCATTATTGTTATAGGCACTAAGGCAACACAGCTGAGAGCGGGGGCCACTGCACAGCAGCCTTGAAATAATGTGCTCTATTGTTACAGCATATGGCCTCGTATATGCACAAGTCAAATGACACAGCTACGCAATGTGTGTGCCAACAATATAAAAGCATAGATGTTTTTATTTGTTACTGTAAAGCACTGGTGATCCTGACAGACAACGGTCTCTGGACTCTCTTCGCTGCCTCCTTGTCACCTGACCTGAATACCTTCTTTTTGTCATTCATTCAAAGTCTTCCAGTCTAACATCAAAGCATCCCTGCGGGGCAATGTTGGCCCTCTCTGTCCACCTCTTTATGATTTTAACGGTGGCAGGCTGTCTCAGAATCAAAGGTGTGTATTGTGGGAGGAGATGTAAATGGTTGTGATCTGACTTTCCCAGAGGGGAGGAGGGCATTGGAGCTGTAGGCCTCTTTAACACTAGCAAATTCCATGTCCAGTCTCCTCCCCTTCTGGTGGGACAGCGCACAAACTGGGTAAATGGTAGAAGTGTCTAAGTGAGGGCGGCGTGATTAAAGTCTCTAGGGATCATAAAAAAGGTGTCAGGTCTGCAGACTGGTGCTGACTGTCTGAATGACGTTAGCACATTGATATGGTGCGTGAAAACTCTCTGAGCTAATAAAAATGGACGGAGCTCTATAGCTAGTTCAAAGTTATACGGCTTTCACGTTAATGACCAGGATGGACCACTGGTAAGAGATTGATTTATACTGTACGTTTATACTGCTGTTTGCACCTCCATTGGCGATTGCCATTAGCCTGGTTTCCAGTAAAACTTCATTAACTAGTGTGTTGTTCCTGTTTTGAACCTTGTCTCAGTCTACCTGTTGTTCGTACCTTGTACTCAAGTGTGGATAAAAGTGTTTGATACTCTGTAGTTGCAGTTTCTATTATGTTAAATAAAACTTGATGAAACTGCATGAGGTATGTGTGAAATGGTCAGAAACTGGTCCAGTGGGAGAATTTGCATTGTACTGTATGTCCTTATGTCCTGTGCTTTACAGTACTGATTTGCCAAAGTATCTACAAATCAAAACGTATCAATATTTAAAATCTCTTTTCCAACAATAAATGTTTGCATCTCTGCGTCATTTATTATTGCATCATGTAGATACATGATGCAATAATAAAATGAAAATCAATGTCAAAAACAGTTTTTTTTAAAGATCTAAAATGTTGTTTCAGTCCAGTTTCATTTATTTATTTTAAAAGACGTAAAAACAGAACAGAGGGCCTTATGTGCTGGATCTTGCAATAACTGCAGTGTATTACATTTTTAAATAAAGCAATAAAAGTATGGTAGAAAACTGAAGGACATACTGTAAGCACAATCAAGGATGCATCTCCTCAACCCACACACCATTCAACTTCTAATACTAAATAGTCTACAAAGTTGTATTATAATTTGTTCACAGTTTAAACCGTAGCATAGATGTTTCTCTAAGGAAAATGTCTTCATTAAAATATAATATATAGAATGGGCAAAGGTAATATTGAACCATTGAATTTTTGTAGACTTTGTTCACAAGCTGGCTCTTCTTATACAAACACAAGGCACCAAAGGAATTTGAACTTTTTAGATAGTGGGGTTTTCCACTGAGCAACATATTTTTATAAAATAAGATCAGCTTGTTTCTATGTGATCCTAATTCACATAACTATCAAAGTTGTTGAAGTAAAGCCAGTCAAAGGCTGTTGGGCCCCGTAAAAATGAGACAGATACCTCCAACAATTTCAATACAGCTGCAATGGCATTAACAGCAATGATTATGTTTGTAGCAAATTTTTCTAAAGGTCACACAACACACAACAGCATAACCAAAAAACTAGCCTAATTGTAGAAATATAAACAAGTATATTTTGCCTATGAATGTATAAGTCTGTATATGTTCATCAGACGCAGACATTTTTCATGGCATTGAACAAGAAAATCTCTTTCACCTTGTTGTTTACAGAGAGACTGCTGTGGTCCATGCCCTTGGTGGTACAAGCAATTGCACAAATAGAAAATGTCCACCACATGTTTACCTGATGACGCACCTGGTTTTTCCATAATTTAGAAATCCTACCACCCAGCCTGTTTCACAACAGGATATAAAAGGACTTCTCAGTGACAAGCTATTCTATGATCTACAACTACTTACTAAACTCTGCAGGAACCGCAAAGTAAGTCATTTCTATTGAGCGATTGAACCCACAGAATATAAATGTATGAATCTAATTTAGCATTTTTTATTGACTATCTCTGTGTTTTTTTTTTCCTTTTAGACATCTGTAACCATGAAGTTGATTCTAGCAGGAATTGTTCTCATTCTCATTGTCGAAACTAGTGCTCAATGGTACAAGTTTCCAGTTGAAGCTGCTCAAGGTTAGGTCATGTCCTTTTCTAATGTCTGTAAAAGAAGAATGTGTACTGGATGTCTTTTGCTGAATTCTCTCAATAATTGAATTAAATCCTTTTTTCTGATCAGGAGCTTATGACATGGGGCGAGCATACATAGACATGAGGAGGTCCAACTGGAGGGACTCAGACAAATACTTCCATGCCAGAGGAAACTATGATGCTGCCCAGAGGGGAGCAGGAGGCAGATGGGCAGCTGAGGTTATTAGGTGAGGAGCACAGAGTTTCACTTTTATCCAACAAGAAGTTCTTCTTCGTCTTTGTTCACTATCCTCTATCACAATTTACTTTTAAATTTTTTCCCTATCCAGTGACACCAGAGAGTGGGTGCAGGAAAAAATGGGTCATGGTCATGAGGACGCTGAGGCTGATCAATATGCAAACCAGTGGGGGCGAGAGGGACGAGATCCGAACCATTTTAGACCTGCAGGACTTCCTGATAAATACTGAAGAAAAAAGTCATTGATTATTTAAATAAATAAATTAAATCTAAGTCTTATTCATTCAAATTAGAATAGAATAATTTCAATGAATGGATTGAAACAGCATTACAACAGACATTGTTTTGACATCCAGTCTGACCCTGTTGTAATTCTTGTTATGTTTGTCACTAGCAGACACCTTTGATCCCCTGCCTTTTACTCACCAGCCATCATCATTACATATCAGAACCAGTTTCTGACCCAGACTAACAAAATAAAAACAGAACAAAATAAATATAAAACATCAAGATCCCTGTGGAATGCCATGAGATTAGTATGCAATTATTAATAATTGTAGTACTTCTAATAATAATAGTAAGACTGTAAGTCTTACTATTATTACTCACTGCTACAGCATATTTAATAGGGAACTTGGATTCAATATGTCAACTTTCAGTCCTGTCACCTGTGGCAGGTTTTGATGGTTCATTTATGTGTAATGTCTAGATAAGGCCACTCAGTGGCAGTGCTGGACTCCATCTGACATCTCAAACTGAACACTTCAAATAAAATGTTTAACTGTTTAATTTGATTTTAATGTAACAATTTGATTTCAGCATGGATAACATAATAAACCCAAACTCCTGATCCTGTCATTCACTGTGGTTGATACAGTTTGCAAAAGAGGTAATAAACACGACTACAACTAACAAACAAAACAAAACAAAACAAACAGGGAATCTGCCTTAAACAGTGTCACTGTTACGCTGGATTGACGGATGGAGTAGGAACAATAAATCCTAAAAGTTTTGATTTGTTAAAGCTGAAAAGAATTGTGAATAATATGAAATTAAAGTTACCTTGGTAATATTAGGGATAAATGGAGAAATGCGACCAGTCAAGCATGGAAAACAGAAGTGAGAAAATGTGTGCTGTAAACTGACCCATCTTACAACTTTGCTGCTGATATAATGACAATTTCAGATTCCCGAAAGACCCAGCACATTCACATGTTTCGTCAGTTTTATCGGTGGAGCTATGCTAGGAATAAAATAAAGTCAACAAAGTCAGCCTGACAAGAGGTATGATACAGGTAAATACAGTGATGTCACTGAAGCACCACCAATGTTTCCAATTGAGTAGCTTATTGCATGAAAACACCTGTGGGGATGGAGCATGGCAAAAAAAATATACCCCTCACTGAATCAAATTTAAAGCCAAGATGGTAGCAGAATGTGACAAATCAAACTTTACTTTTTTTTGTGATCAACCATTTTCTTCTGGTGCAACATGAAAATTAGTTTGTAGGGTCACTTCCGGCGGCCATCTTCGCTTGGTGTTAGCGCTAATGTTGCTAACAGGATCATTGTTCGATAATTAACATTTTCGTCTTATTAGGATATCCAGAAATGACCTTACTAAAGCGGTGAGTGTTTGTCTACAGAGTTTTATAATTTGTAGTGAATTGATAAGATTTTGTGCCTCTTGTTGTTAGCTAAACCTAACAGTGTGTGCATGTTTGAGTGACATGCCAGGTAACGTTAGCTAGCTCGTTAGCACCCAGCTGTGTTTAAGAACAAAGTATTGTCATGAATATGTCTCTGAAATCTTCAAAGACTATTTCATCATCCATAAATATTCCTACCACTGAACGATACATAATATTTTGAAGTTGGGTCGGCTTACAAGAGTCTTTGGCAAGTCAAAGTTAGCTAGTGTTAACTTGGATGTTTATAAATTACCTTCTGAGGTTTTCAAACAAAGCGTTTTTAGAGCGTTAGAAGTGTTCCTTTACAAATACAAAAAGAAAGAGAAAAACAATCTGGGAAATATAGTTAACTGCTAATTAATTAAGTATGCAAACGCATTTTAATTCCCATAGCATATTTAAAGCCAAATAAGAGTTTGTAGCTACCTGTTTTATTTATTCTAAAACAAAATCTCAATGAATGCTAATTATGTCTTATAAAAGTGCTGCAGAAACAAAACATTTGATAGAGTTGCTCTTTGTTACCTGAACAAAGACAAAGCCAGGCATTTTCAGCTTTAACCCTGAAAGCCATGCATTGTTTAAATTCAAGGTGTAGTTTATTGTTCACACAATGTGTAGTTATTGTGATGACGACGAGTCACTCTTTGTCCTTCGTTAAGTGGTGGTGGAGGCTGGTGGTGCTCGGGTGGGGTAGCGGGCGGTGTATTCACCGACCAGACAACTGCAGTGGGCTCGTCTTATGCTATACTCGTTCCGGGGTGCCGCCGTCAGGCACACAGCCTCGTCCGCTTTCTGCTGGTGGGGCTCACACTGAGTGATGCGCGACCATCGGCCACCATCTGTCACAGATCTCACAAGGAGGTGACTTGACCATCACATGCAATTCTCCAGGTAAGACGCAGTTTTATCAAAATGTCGTAACGTCACTGATAATCCCCGCTGAACGTCAAGCGAGGCTGTAGTGTTCTTGTGCCATCCGGGTGGATGGATGGATGGATGCTGATCGCTCCGACTGTCCTCAGCATCAGTGTTCATAACAGGGCGGTGAGCTCGGACCGAAAACGGTTCCTGAATTAAAAGTCTGGCGTACAATTAAGGGAGTATTTCTGGGCAAGGGAGTGCAAAAACTGGACCTGCTTTTGGAAATACGTTCACACCTAACGCCACAGCTCTCGGTGATTCATCCATGCGCTGCCTAGTATACGCCTGAAATTATCGATTGTAGTTATATTGCCATAGGCCTTTAGTGCCTCATCAGATCATGAGGGTCGTTAGTTTTTAGATGTTCTTAATGGTGCACTTTCTTTCCTTCATCATTTTATTAAACGGTACCTCAGGCATATGCAGGCTACCCTGACTTCTCTTTGTGGGAATGATTTACTCAAGGTAGATATCAACTCATTTCCTTTAATATAAATTCTATTACCCCATACTTGACCAACAGATATATTCAGTTGAATTGATATCATCTGTGTGCTAGTCACAATATTGAGGATAACTGTGGGAGGTACGCTGTGCTATTAGTCCTCCACAATAACCTCTGCTGAAACCTCTGCTGGCTTTAAGTTGTTGAACACCAAAATGTTTTGGCTTTGTGTGTCTGCATAGAGTGTACCACTCTGTGCCAGTGCCTGCCACAGGGGAGGAGAGTTGCTGACAGGCATTGTGTCTAGCGGTACAGAGGGAGCTTGGGACAGGCTCATAGGGTCTGCTTTGCATCATACAATTTTGTGCCCTTAGTGTCCTCATCCAGTCATGCAGAATGCATTTCAGTAATCATCATACACTTGTATGATATCCCTTCAAGCTGTCTGATGTTCACAGTCTTGTTTGTTGGTGTCTTTCACAACAGTACGACTGAGTTGATGCAGCCTACAGATATACTGGAATATGTCAGTACATGTTAAGCTGCACTGGGTTAACCTATAGTTTTGTTATGATCATTTAAGACTTCCAGTCACTATTTAGCATTCTTTACTATTTTAAATAGTTAAAGTGAACAAGTGGTTATTATATTTCTGTTCTTCTAAAAGGAAGTCAAAAGCAAACATTTAGGCGCACAGAAGACATGTTGCAGTTTCTTTATTCAACCTCTGAACTGAAAATACAATTCATTACAAACCATGTAGCCAGAAAAACACTTGCATTGCAGTCTTGAGAATGGATCTGTTTATCTTCATTTATGTAGTTAGTGAGTAGATAGTTTTTCATGCTTTCCGACAATGAGGAAAGCTGATAAAATGTGAAAATGTTTCTGTAAAACCAACGGAAAACGAGAGGTTGACAGTGGATAGAACAGAGATGGAAGAAGAGTCTTGTACAGTGGAAAGTAGAAAACTGATAGAGGAAGGAGCACAATTGCTGTGGCAGAGCTGAAGAAGACATGGCTGACCAGAGGATGAGGTCAGATAGAAGAGTATAATGCATATTAGAGAAAGTAAGGGTCCCCTGGAGAATCATGATAGAAACCCATAAGTTCTATGTTGAAATGTTTAATCAGTATTTCCCTTTTCAATCCTGTTTATCTCTTCATCTGCCCTCACTTCTTCCACGCTGTCCTCTTACGGATGGTTTTCCGTGTAGCACCTACACTGAAGGACAAACACCCTCCCGGCAGGGATCTTATTCATGCTGCAGCTGGAGTATACTAAATTGGACTGGGAGGGAACAAAAAGAATATGGCAAAGACTGCAGGCCTGTTGCAGAAATTATGAAATATTATAATAATTTGGTAATCTGTAAATAAATCTTTTCCCTGTCAAAGCAGTTGTACTAAATATGCTTGTTAATAGCTTCAGTCACACAACAATATGCCTTTAGCACAAATGAGTCTGCTTTAGCATCGTGGATGACATCGCCATAGGGAAATCAGTTGTCTGTTATATAATATCAGCTGTAAAACCTGCTTAAAAGCTTTGCTCTGTACACTATGTGTTTCACATTTCAAATATTAACATTTTCTGTTCATAACATTTATGTGGGTGGAGGTACAGTAACAGACTATTATGCCCTTTGGCAAAGCAAAATATTCGAACATAATAAAACCTATAGAAGAGTAGGTGTTGATTTTCGTGCTACAAAACTGCTATAAAGGCAATGAAACAATGATTTATGACTAAGCATTGGAGGATAAATGACCCTGCAGTGTTGTTAAACAGTTGTGTCGCTATAGATAAGCTTTGTGAACACTGAAAGTGAGCAAATTTTCATCTATGAAGAATTTATGTAGTTGATGGGCTTTGGGTTTACTACCAAACGGAGATGAGATGGGGAATTACAGATGAGGGCGGGCTAGTTCTAATGTACACCCTGAGCTTATTATAAATTAATCCACTGTAAATGTATTTACATGAATATATGTATTTTTCATCCGTTATGTTACTGAGTACATTTGATTATAACTAGGGATTGAACTATTGGATGAATTGTTTCAATGCTATTTTTGGACTGTCAGCGTCTACGGACAAAGTTAATAGACTCAGTTGTTTCTTCTAGAACTGACATTATATTACTAACGTGTTTTCCTGGTTACATTCTGATGCCAAAGTAATCCTGGGATTATTGTAACTAACCAAGTACATAACAACATACTGTATTACCAATATTCCCAATATTACTTTTTGTCGGCTGATACTTTTTTTCTGAGATATTATGTAGATATTTTGTACATATTGTTTTATGAATGTAGGGTGCCTTACAATGAATCAGAAAACATTCCCCTATTCCGTTAAGGTCAACATGGCTGCTGTCATATTGTGAGTTTCACCATCTGTGGAGGATTTATCTCCAGATTACATCATCATTGTGCTTAGCTTCAAATACAAACAGTTTACAAACAGCGCTATCTCTCTGTCTATCTATTGATAGATAATCATGACTTTTCTACTATTGAAATATACATTTTAAAGATTATGCAGGCTTGCTAGAGTTATTTGCTGTTGAGTGCTTTGTGTAGTCAGCTGGATCTGATTTTAGAATAAAATCTGGGCAAAAACTTTATAGCCAGCTAGAATGATCAATATAGCAAGAGAAAATGTTGAGCTAACAAGCCTTTCATCATTACATATAGATAGATAGGATAGAAAATATGATGAACCTTTTTATTGCTGCTGGATGAGTTTCATAAGGTAATTTAAAATAGCACTATACTACGTCTGTACATCAGCTTCCATTGCACAGCTGTGCTGAGTGTTCTTTGAGTGTTTGCATGGTAAGGACCTTATTCTTTGGGTTTTCAGCTTCCCAGCAGCTATTTTCTCCTAACTAATCACAATTTACAGGGGGAAATAGTTTGTGGTTTACAGCATGAAATTAAGTTACCATGATAACTGCCCATCACATATCATATCATGATGCTGCTTCCAAGAAATATTCAAGCATCTAAAAAGTTGTTTTTATTTATTTATTTTAATTAATCTACAGTGATTAGAGTTCTGTCTTCATGTAATATCCTATCAAGGATACAATTCTCTATTCAAGAACCGCGCAAAATGCAAGGGGATATAACATTTTACTATCAGCCCTTTATTTAAAGCATGAGTATCCTGAAGGAGTTTGGTCAGTCCTTGTTGTCCAGCTCTTGATATTGTTCAAGTATCACACAAATGAATATGACAGCTCTATCAGTGTAACTCAAGTTGTTTTGACAGCACTGTCTAATTCGATTTCTCTTTTTCCGTCAAAGCGTGATCTGTGTGTCTGGTTCTGTCAAGCTTTTTCAAAAACATTTACAAAAAGTCTTCGTTTGGATACCTATACTGTTATCTATATATTTTCTTTCCTGGATAATATCCATCTGAAGTGGCTTTATCTTTCTTAAAGGTCTTGAAGTGTTTTTTTAGTGATCACCTTTAGTTCAGTGATGACTTGTAATTGTTTTTACTAACAGGTAAAGAAGCATGTAAAAATCCAGGTCACATTCTGTGGACTACTCATGCATGGTTAAGGGGACACTGTTTCAAAAGTTCCTGTTTCATTGTTTGTGACAGTTCTTAAAATGTGAGCCAGTCGTTGAACTTTTTTTTTTCCACCATGAGGGGAAGGACCTAGGGAGTGCTGTACTTTAGTTGATCTATACAGTAGGCGATGTGTAAAGTCACTTTTCAAAGACAGGAGAAATATAGAAATTAATTTGTCTTTGTTCAAGTAATAAAGCAGCAAATCTCAAAAGCATGTAACCACTGTCTTTACTCATTGCCCTGCTGTATTTTATGGTTGAAGAAGTCAGTCTGCAGAATGAATTTAACACTTGGCTTTACTCCCTTGACATTTTTCAACTCCTGAGTGACCCACGCTTTCAAATAATCAATAGTGAAGCAGTGTCTAGTTGAGGCATGAAGAGGTTTGTGAGGATGTTGCATTTCAGGGTGTATTGTTTACGCTATGAGTGTTTAACACAACATTGTATTGAGTCATGTGTGAAGGCACGACCACATTGTCTCTAGCCAAAGGTCCTTCCTACATGCAGGTAGTGTGCTAAATCTGTCCTGTGAACATAGACATGCATGATATTATCTTCAGTACTTCTTTAAATGCTCCTAAGTTTCAAAACATGCAGTTATACAATCAAAACTCTGCTGGTGTTTTTCTGTTTTTCCTTGCCAGTACATAAATCCAGCACATTTATGGCTCCATCTGTTATCTGATTTTATCTCAAAATAATTTCCTTCCCTGGTCGGCCTTAGCATGTGATGAAATGCAGCTAGATTACATACCAGCATATTTGTACATCATCATGTTTTACAGTTTGATAACTTCCATCTAAAGGCATGTTGTTTTTACTGTCCCTGCCTGTTTGTTTACATGATTCTTCTTTCACTCTATTCCCTAGTTACATTTATGAATAATGAATTGTTGTATTATTAGTTGAAACTGCAGATAACTTTGTCCAAGTTTGGTGGCGTGCCTTAGAATCAGTGAAGTGATGTGTACACATTATTTCACCTCTCTTAATGGCTTTAGCATGTAAATGAGCGCAAATCAGTTTCACACTCCTGGGCTAAATCAGGTCACATTGGGAGGAAAGCAAAGTGGCAAAGAAGAAAAGAGGGAGAAAGACCGAAAGAAACCTTTCTCCCACAGTGCTTGGCAAAATAGAAAGCCATTCAAAGCTGCATTAATCATGGGTGGCACTAAAGAATCGCTTAGAGGCGACACCCAAAGAGAGAGAAGCATTGAAACAACTTTATTCGTTAACTGGATTTGTCTGAATGACATGAGTCCGCTTTCCCTTCACAGTTGTGTCCCCTATGATCTTGCTCAGTATAACCATCTGATAAATGTACAGTGCATATAAAAATGTTTGCATTATTCTCACATGCACACCTTTATTAAACTAAAGTTTTATTTTTCCATTATTTTTCCAAAATCATTAACAGTGTTAATGGGAACTTAGGCACGCATACATAGAAAAAAGGGAGGGTGGATGGGCCAACACCACATCAAGTCAGGAAACTGCTGCAGTTCTTCGCAGCTCATGCACATGGGCTGTGGAGAGTTTCAGAAGAACTAACCTTGTAGCATTTTTAGCTTTCAGTTTCCAGCTTCATGTGTGTTAGTAGTAGTGTGTGTGTATGCATGACCTTAATATATTAATTTTACCTACACTCCTGCTGAGCTGTGAGTCACAAGATGACTTGCTGTATTGGTATGGTCACTTATGTCATTACTTAGGCTTGAGATGCATTCACCAAGCCTGCCCATTAGCTACTGCATTTGTTTGAGAAGCAGCATGACACACACATGCACGTCTTAGTATTTAGATGTGTAGAGAGCCTCACCTGCTGCTGTCATTGTTAGGATTATCTGAAACATTCACATCTGGTAAATCTCTTTTCTTAGCTGCCAGAGATTGCTGCCATTGGCGTAAACAATATATGTGGTATATTTCCATATAAAGTTCAGTATGCTGCTGTTGTTCAAGCACGACAAATGTGGATTAGACAGAATCTTAAATTGCTTTGGAGTACCAGCCTTTTGGCCGTCATCCTATAGCTAGACATGTTGATAGACAGCACAGATGATTGTTTATCATATTTGTGATAAAGCTGATGGGGATCAAACAGATGCACTTTTTTTATTTATGGTTTCATGCTTGCTCAGACAGGAACTAGAAAAAAAAAACAAAAGGAAAATATTACAAAGAATCAACAACAAACCATAACTGTGTTCATGGCAATAAGACAAGCAGATGCATGCTAATTGACTGGTGATTTTTAGCAAACTCAATCCACATGGATCTTTACAAGAATCTGTTTGGTTGGATATTGATATAAAAAGAAAAGATTGATAATTGATGGTGCTCAGTGGTGCCTTAAACCTAAATATTCATGAGCAAAGTGCATATAGGTATATTAACCTGTTTCATCACAACGATCTCTCAAAAAATTGTAGTGTAGATGTAGCTACAGAAGATCATCAGGGGGTGTTGACAGTATGAAAACTTCTTGAAGATTGTAGTTGAACCCAAGAATGTATTTTGCAGAAGTTCTGAGGATTTTGGACTGTGGATATGTAAACATGCATGATAAAACAGTACATCAGGATCTTTCTAGGGCATCCTCAGTGGCATTAGAAATATCAAAATATACACAAGAGCCTTTTAGTGTATGAAGATAAAATTTACACATGTAGATACACTGGCAAAAATGTTTTTCCTTCAGTAATTTACTATCAAGCTTTCTTATTGATAAATCATTATCATTAAATAAATGTCTTAATCACATCTGTTGTTGGTGAGTTTATTAAACGTCTGTGTCCTGGCGGCTGTGTCCTGGCGCTTGATCGTCTTAATTAGAGTATGATGATGCACACGTACATGTCAATATCTGGTCATTACGCAGGACACTTGAATGTGTTGTTATTGAGGTTGTCCATGTAAACAGACAACGTCTTCATTAGCTCTGTGCTTTAAAACAATTTGTTTTTGAATTTGTTTTGTTACAATAAAGAATTTATTTTGAATGCAACATTTAGTAATTTACTCACAAACATCAGATCACAAAGCAAAAAAACATTTTAATTCAGAATAACCTCAGCCAAGATTATGTATCAGTGACTATCATTTGTTGTACTTTATAATAATAATTGATACTTTATGAATCCACTTGGGGAATTTCTTTGCAGACAGGCTGCCCTCCTGAGGCACCTAGAGTTTAGAGTTCAGTTTCTTGTCCAGGAACACTTTGACGTGTGGCCAGGATTTGAGGGGAACCAGGAATTGAACCACCAACCCTGGGATTAGAAGACAATTTTAAAAGCAATACTGCAGAGATACATGCCCTCCTAGAGGGTACACCCACACAGGGGCAAAACAATACTGAATAATGCTGATGTCAGTGGGAAAAGTAAAAGGAAAGCAGTGCTTTCTGATGATAGCCTGTGTATTTAAGGATATAAATCCTCTAACTGTCCCTTTACTTTTAACAACCCAACAGGAAAAGTATATCTGTCTTGTATTCAGATGTTTTTCTGATGTTTTTATGAATCACTTAACATCTCTGGACACATAAACACACAACACAAAACATGTTTTAGTACACTTCAAGTACATTTTGATTATAGTTAGGAGCCATTTTAAAATTCAGAAGAGGTTCCATACCTCAGCTAAAAATTCATTGGAAGAAATTGAAGCTGTCTGTGTTGACCTCTCAGCTTTAGGTGAGATGGAGCTTGCTGTAGAATACAAATGAGAAAATTAATAAAAGTTTAAAGGGAAGAGGTAATACATTTAAAAACACCAACATGGTTTTTGTGTTGGTGTTCACTTGGTCATTACCCTAATCCACTAATATGATTACCATATTCTTAAATAAAACGTAAAGAGGACCATTGTAATAATGCATTACTTGCATTGGATGTATTTGTTTTTATACTGATTGCTGAATTGAAGTGAGACATCTTAACTGGACTGTTAGCCGGCAGCTTGTTTATCTAAGCTTTGCATTTAAGCCCCCTCATTTCGTCCTCCGTCTTTAGGTGCCTTAGGTCTGTAATTCAGAGAAAAGAGATTTGTTATTGCTGTGGGACAAGAGGTCACAACATCATGGCAGTGAGCAACCTTGTAAAGTGTTGATTGGGTGTTAAATGCCAGGGAACAGCTTATGCAAGGTTTTAGAGTTAGCACTGTACTGTAAGCCTTTCCCTGTTCATAACAGAGGAGGGAGGGAGCATAGGGATAGATTTTCTGATGGAGATGGGCTCAGTTGAGTTAAGATGTAAAGGGGCATGCATAGCTTTATAGCTATCAGCTTGTTTATATGTCTCGTGCAGACACACATCCCAACACACTTTACCCCTACATATTGCAATTTTGTGTTGAGTTTTACATTTGTGACAAAATAAATATAAATGAAATTATTTTTGCTGATCTTAATTTTTCTCATTGTCTTTACATGCATGTTTGTTTACATAAAATTATTGTCATAAACATTTTGGTCAGTCATGCTGCTATGTCCTCCTGTCTCGTCACTATTGTCCTGTGTGAATGCATTGCTAACATTAGCAAATTGTGCTTGGTGGTAGGCAGCCCGTGAGCTAAGCCACTCTGTCTGCACACAAAGAGCAAGCAGGTGAAGATGTTTCAGTGCACTGAACATACGTATATGGATAATTAGTAGTAGTAGAATGTAAATTACCCAGTTATTGGACATTTACACATTTCTATTTTTTTTTATTGTATACTGAACTGTATCTTCTGCAAATACAGAAGCTGTGAAGCTGATTTTGCTATATTTACTGTACTGTACAGTTCCTGAGATAAAATAATGCTAGGGTTAATTGATATATTATTAGTATCTTTATTTTCTGGATGTGATCTGCTGAGTGTTTTGTCTCAAACACTGTATAACTGCAGTGTGCTGCAGTGTAAGTTGGACCTTTGGGACCATTATAAGCCTCAGGGCTGCATGCAAGTAGAAAGAGGGGAGTCATGGTGAACTACAGGAGTTGTTAGACAGGAGATACACTGTCATTGTGACTACTTCTAACACTGTGTTTGTGTGTGTGTGTGTGTTTTATTATGACTGAGCATTGCTAGCGACACAAACACCTAAATGGATGTTTTACCTCATAACTGTTGTGTATTTGTTTTGTCTGTTGTTTCACTCTGAGGTTTCACTCTCTTGTCCTATGTATCAACTTCATATTCCCTGAGTTTTGATCACAAGTAACTGTTTTGCTCTTATTGTTACTTTCTTTCTCCAACATTAGGTCAGCTAAATCTGCTGAGGACCAGCAGATAAATGGTTCTACGTTCTCATTTAAAGCCATCTGTTTTTGATGCAATTTTCTGTCACTTTGATCTTCAATGTTTTTACAGCCAAGGGGAAATCTCTTGATATAGCTTTGTGTCACTTATGTAATTATGGACAAATAGCTGTTCTTTAATTTGGCATGTAGCTGCTTATGTTGCTCCACAGCTTACAGAGGCTTTTTACCTACTTCTGACTCTTATCACTTCCCTCAATACACCGGAGCCATGATACTGACACGAACAGTGTGTATGCTACTTGTATGTTTTCTAGATTTATCTGATCCAGCTGCTGAGTGAGGACAGAAACCTTGAGGCTAGCACAAAGGGACTCAGGCCATGAGGATGAAATGTTACATGTAGCCTTGGCTTAGTGGCATGTGATGAAGTCTTGAAATATATTTTGACTGTTACAGTCATATTTTCATTAGAAAAAAATATTATTTACTAAATAAAAATTCATCAGGAAAGAATAACTGTTTGATTTGATGTAGGATTTTATTACAGGGGTTATAACATTTTAGCTTTTCCAGATGAGCTTTCCATTTGCTCATTGGACCATATGAAATGTTAGATGTTGTTCACTGTTGTTTGCATTTGCTTCATTTTTTATCTACTGTAGCACACATTGCTAAAATTGTATAATGCTGGCTAGTTTACAGAGCGATTAATTTCAATTCAGTTCAGTTTATTTATCTAGCACCAAATCACAGCAAAATCATTCTCAATGCACATTACACTGTAAGCTTAAGACCTTACAGCTCCAAGGCTGGGAATACCTACAAAAAATGAATAGAAAGAGGAAGACAGGATATGGGAGGAAAGACATTTAAAGTTAATTAAGTTTAAGTTTTTATCTCCCAGTTGAAAGACAACTTTCTGGCTTCCATGTTTTGTTGTCTTCTCCATATGTCCTCTCACCACTGTTACCGTCCCATTTTTCATCATCAGTAAGTTAGCTTTACTGTGCTTTGGCAGGTTATTACAGAATAATGGTATACAGAAGATTGTGGGGGGAATTCTTATTGTGCCGCATGAAACATATTTCAGTCCGGCCAAACTTCAGAGACTTTACAAACTTGGCAAATGTCTGAACAGTGATAATGGGATAACTACTGTAATGTATGTTTTCGTGCTCTGGTACACTCACCCTGTTACTGGTTACTGAACTAACAAACATGGCAACCTTTGATCCCCAGAGTGCTTCTTAACTTTCCTGGCAGTCCACTGAGTCATGCCAGTGTCACACACAAACAGCAAAGGAAGGAGGTAAAGAGAGTGAATGAAGACTAAAATGATTGAAATGTGGAAGGCAAGGGTCAAGAGATTTTGTTGTGTAGAGGATTATTTAGCAAAGTGACATGGTGTTACTTTGTAGTGTTTCAGTTTTTTAAACGTGTTTTTCTCCATGTGTATTGTGGAGAATTGCATTCTGTGAAGTTGCGTGACATGTTTGTAAAGATACACCAGTTTATAGTGTCAATGAACCAACAGATATTATACATCAAACCTCAGTAATTTATATTATTAATTAATTAATGTATTGAGCATATTGCAATGCAATACAAACCACAGTCAAACAGGAACAGTTTTTATAATTGACATAATTTACTTCTCAGTGCTTGTATACACGTGTGAATTCAGTAGCTGTACTATCTTAGTAAGCTGACCTGTTTGGTCACATCCACATTACTGGTGATACCTTTCTCGTGTAAATATGTTAAGGAAGCACTAATAGTTACATGGTTGTCATTAAAGTTTTAGTCAAAAATACTTTGTGTCTATACCACCTAGTCCTTGAAAAGCACCAGCATGGGTTAGGATGAAATGGGAAGATTGAGGAAGCATGCAGCTTGTATGCTGATGGAGAAGGAGGGAGAGCATCTTGGGAGAATCCAGCTGAAGACATAGATGAGCAAAGTGTTATGAGCTTCTCCTCTCAAAGCTGCCTCCTTATTACTTATTAATTTTCTGCTAGAATATTTATCCACTCTGGTAGAGCACCATCCTTCTAGAGAGAGAGAAATGAGTAGTGCTTTGTATAATCCTGATAATCAACAGTGTATTGTAATCACTTCATCATCAGTCATCAACCTTGTTCTTACATCCATTTCCACTTGTCTGCTAATGTCATGTTTACTGTTGATTTTGACCTTGTCCTTCTCTGTAAAGGGATTAAAAAGAGACGGGAGACCAGGGTTTTCAGGCTACAACCCACAGTCTAGTCTTAAAGGAGCTGTGACTCCAGAACAAGATTACAGACATGAGTCTCACAACCATACTCGCGCTTGAGTAGGTCTGTAATCTCCACGAAATAGGTCCCCATCCATCTGTATGTCACTGATAGTATTTATCGGAAATTCATGACTATTTGGATTCATACAGGGAACTTGGTAGACTAGTTTTGAGGATAGCTGCATTTGGAATTTAAGTTAGCCAGTGCAGTGATGTGTGGTCAGTCTGCCAGCAGCTGCACTTCACTTATTGAGATTAAATCTGTAAATGAAGGAAATCCATAATATGTTGTGTGATACTGATCAACAGGATCTTGTCTTCCTGTGCATCTGTGCATTATAAAGTGAAAAGGGAATGATGTTGCTGCTGTACATGTTTCAAGGGAGGTGGACCTGTAAAAGGTGGACTACTACACTTCTAGACACCAGGTACGTTACATGTGACAAATTAGCAACAACACCTCTGCCTTTTTTGTGTCCTGGAAAGACAACACAGCAAAAACAAGCAACTAAATGTACACTGTCATAATTATATTGCCAATAAATCTCCCATGGGTACATTTGTTGGCATCGTCAGAGAGCTGTGATAGGTCAGATATTAACATGCAATCTGTTATATTTCTTGGCCAAGTCAAGGCAAGAATTTTCAACTCTATAATCATCTAATCTGACATAGTGACCGTCTCATGAGACAAATTTACTGTGTAGTCTAGACCTGGCTGATGAAATGTGATGCCATGCTATGAAGTCACATCTGTCATCTTGTATGCTGTCAAATGTGTAAAAAAACAGTATCTCTTTTACTTTCTTTTGCTCTTCTTAGGGAATATTTAAAATAATCTACAGGCAGTATTTTGAGTAGATAGAGAGTGTGTGTGTACACATTACATAGATTTTTTTATTCTTGCCCAGTGGTCACATTTAAAAAATGTTATATTTTCCACAAAGGAAATATTCTCTCATCCCCATATTCAGGTGTAGCTTAACTTAAAAACCAGGTAAATTAAAATCCCATTTAGATTTCAGCATTGCTACATAAAGCCTCTTTCAACAGTATGCCATGTAACGTACCTGGTGTGTCAAGTGTAGTAGTCTTTTGAAAAACTATTGACCTAATACCATTGTTTATACAATATTTACTTTTGAAAAACAACATTTTACATCAACCCTAGGCATTTGCAGGCTAAACATCACTGCTGACAGAAAAGGCGAGTTCATGTGTGAGATAATGGATGGCAGAGAGTTCAGGTATGTCTACAATGACTGCAGGACAGAGAGGACTAAATGCTGCAAATGTTTTTAAACAAAGATTACAGGTAGATCTTTGAAAAATGACCTTCAATTGGTAAGTCTTATGTATGTAGATAAAAACATTTTACGTTACATGCCTGTTCTGCTGCACAGTGCCAAGAGTACTGCTTATACTAAGAGTTACAAACCTAATTTTATACACTTGGGTATTTATTTATTTAATCACTCACATTTGGCTGGAAACATTTTCCTGTGATGTAACAAAGTCGGACCACATTTATTAATGCTTTACCTCAGCCTGATGTGAACTGACTTGCTGTTACTGCATTACCTGAGGTCACAAAATCAACTTTTGTCCAAATGATGCAGTTTTGTGTGACCACAGATGGTTGCAGGTTGAATGTTAAGAATAATTATCTAATGTACTAAGCCAAGCCGTAGCATCTAAATACTAACTAATAATTTAATGTAAAATGTAAAACCAAAAGAGAAAAATATAAATTAAAAAATTGATTGTTTATGCTCACCGTTAATACTAAATGGGGGAAAGGTCCACAGTGTAGCTGTCTGTGAAGCAGAGAAAAGAGATAAAATAGTGATGTGATCTAAGGGGATTCAGATGAAAGCTGCAATAATCCAGATTTCTGTCGTCATGGGATCAGTGCTGCTGTTGACTTCTGTCATTCAGGACTGCTGAGCCCTGTCAGACCCTTCTCTATCCCTGCCATGTTATATGAGCCCTGGCTCCTCCCTCAGGGACAGTGAAATGAGTGATCAGCAAACCACATTGAAACCACTGAGGCAATGTGTCTATGAGCTGCCATATTTGGCATGGATTTATTACCCCTTAGATCTGGTCTTACATAAAATAAATAAGCACGGCTGGGCCCTTTCTGTATGGATTTTGCATGTTCTATCTGTGCCTGTCAGTTAATTGAAATAAAAACACAAACCTTGGCAGGTTACTTGGTCTCATGGTCCATTTAAGCATGATAAATGTAGAAAAAACATAGAACTAGGGTCAGCAAATTTGGTTTCCACTTAATTACTCATAAACCTCTGTAGTATATTGTCTCATCCATTTCATAATCCTGAGAGCACGATCACATCAATGCTTCATTCCTACAGCCAAGAAACCATCAAAATCTGCCATTAAATGAGAAGTGTGTTTTAACTTTCATCTCTTGCAGCCATATCAAAGGTTTTTTCTTTAGATGTGGCCTATTTTACCTTCCAACACCCTGAATTCTTGCTTTGTGTGTTTTTCTAAATACAGTTATTACTGTAGAACACTGACTTCAGTAAGAAATATCAAACATTTGGATTTTTACTATTTCCCGATACTTTATGGACTAAACAATTAATTGATTAAAAGTAGCTTTTTGCCCTGGTATTAGTTTCTTGGCATTAATACAATCAAATCATTATAAAAAATATAATTTTAACAAATGTCGCCCTCTTACTGATAACATAGTTAGGATCTGTTATGCAGTTTGCTGAGGTAGAAGAGATAAAGAACAGCGTCTGGTTACAGCTGTGGTCAGCTCTGCTCTTTCTGCTATTTCATGCATATATTCCCTTGACCTCCACTATTTAAACCAGGGCACACAGGAATAGATGCAATGTGATGACGCCAAAATGTGCAAAGATACACCTTGTCTGGGTACAGGTATAACTGAGCCAGAGCCGTCATTACCAAACCCAGGCAATGCTGTGTTCTTGCGTGGCACAGTTTCCAGTGAGAAATGTGAGCGAGATTTCCCCAAAGAAATCTAGGTTTAGCAATCCGCAATCTTAAAATAGCTTTGAATCATACATTATTACATAGCAGGCCTGCCTCCTCTGTCAAACTGCACCAATGCTGTGACTATTGTCTCATTTTGTTAAAGCCTCTGCATCTAAACAAATTACCCAATTTTATTAGCATAGCTTTTTTGTCAATATGAAGACACTCACAGATGTCTTTTCTATCTCTCAAAAGTAAATCCACTTAAAAATAACGTTTGATGATTACATAAAGTGACATAAATAGTTGTTCTCTGACGTTTGAATGTATAAAGGAAAACTTGCTAGGGAATGCAAAATGAAAATATACAGAGCTGCTGTGGACATGAAGGCATGTACTGAGTGGAATAGAGGTGGGCAGATTTCAATCTTCCAGCCTGACGTAGTGTGTTTCCCTTGGGTTCAGTAAAGCATAAAGGATGCTGGGAGGTGTAACGCACTCTCCTGAACCTGTTACTTCTTCGGGAGGATTGATGTGACAATTTCACACTTTCAGCTACGCACATGCACACACTATAGTCAGTCAGTTGCAACAAACTAGAGCAACAGGCACACAAATACACTCTCAAGCATGCATTAATTTGAACAGGACTGTGGTCCTGTCCTTTGTTGTCATCCAAAGTGGTGCTGCTCTCTTTGGTCAAGCGGGTGCAGTCTGTGTGATTAATCTTCAGTGTGTCAGCTGGCCAGCACTGAAACTAAAACTAAACAAAAACTGTAAGCACAAAGCTTAGCAGTGAGCTTGCTGTCATGGTCCATTTCAGGATGTGCAGACATGCAGGTTGGACTGGCAAAGCACACTACTGAAAAGCAAAGGCGGGTAAAGCATTGAGCCCTGTTGTTTTCTTCAGTAGCAAACATTGACACATGGGATCCAACACTTTGGTGCATTGTTTTCATGGCACAAATGCATGTAGCCTAAGCAATTTTGTATGACTGTATATAAAGGCAGCTTAGGGCAGTTTAAGAGTGCACTGCAGTATGTGTGGTTGTGTATCCACTTGTGTGACGTGAAACCTGATTAATATTTTCTTCATGTTTTCCCTGAGGGGTTGTGTGATTGACCAAACCCAGAAGTTATTTCATGTGCCTGCCACCAAATCACATTAGTGGTTCTGGCCGTTACCACTCAGCCTGTCTGTCTTTCAGTAAAGATAAGGGGATATTTCTCAACTCGATATTGCTTGCTCTGTTCTCTGCTGTCACTGAATACAATGGCCATCATCACATTCAATGAATATTATTAGCATTTTTCTGGGCATTCTGTCTGTGTAGAAGACAGCCTTGTGGGAGTACAAGTACATGCTGTTTTTTGCTGTGGTCTGACATCTGAGCGGACTTTTGTACAGGAGAGTTGATATCATGGTGTATTGTCCAGTCTAAATGCAAGTTTGAAGCAGCTGTCAAATGTCCAACATTGAAAGTCATTAACAATAAGTCACCTGTCTCACTCTCTTCAAGCCGTTGCTGTTGTTCTTCTTTGAAAGGACCTGACAGAGGTGAGAGTAAAGGCCACTGAGAAATAACTGCTGTTGATTAAAAGTTGACAAGGAATGAGGATTAGAGGCCTGAGGGGACTGCTCTCTCTGGAGAGGGGTCAAGAAGAAGGAGGATTGTGAAAGATCTCTAACTGAAGCATCAGGTGAGCTATTGTGTCAGTCAAGGAGCAATTCGTACCTTTATCTCCCCAGACTTTAAGTGGTAATTCAGGAGGAATGACAGCCCATGTAGCAATAACAGCATGGGTTAGTGTTATTGTCCATTCTGTTCTGAGTTTGTAACAGTCCATACAGTATGAAGTAACTGTTATTTGTCTGTGACATTTCTGTATGTGCTTTTTCTCATTCAAACTATATAATCCTATTTAACCCATAAACTTCCAAAATTATGACAGTATTATACATTCTGTTCTGGGTATTTCATAATTACTTGAATTAGCCCTGATGGTGCTTCAAGCTGGTCTTTATTTATATTTATATTTATTTGTCATGATAGATAAGTAACCATTACCATTACCATTTTGTTTTTATGCTGATTATTTAAGTTACCAATGAGAAAATTTTACAAATGTGCACTACTTTGCTCAGGAAATTGGAATCACAAAAATGACTAACCCCAAAACAAACCGAAATCAATGTATTGTTTATATTTTCTGTCCTGCCTTCCCATTATAAATTTTATCAACAGACAGAACAAACGGCCATAGTTTCTAATTAGCATCATCTCCCTCCTTTTCTGTTGGGCTATTGGATTAATACTCATTTATTTAGTTGTCAGATTTCAGCCTGGTTTTCAGAGATCAGTGTGGGAGGGTTTCTCATTACATCCAAAACAAAAATGTTTTTCCTGTTCTCAATGTGATGTGTTTGCAATGTGGGTATTAGTGCGATGTTGTGGCTGCTTTTAACCACCCCCCAAGTTCATAATTTTAGGCATTAGAATAACTTAATGCCTTTTATCTCTCTTGTGTTCTCTCACTCATTCCCTCGCATCAGTAACCAAAACTATTTGACAGCTTCAATTAAACCCTATGAAATCGCCTCAGTATTTGTCTCCCTCTGGGGCCATTTAGCTGTGTTTAGCTGTCTGCAAGTCGGGCTTGTCGCCAGGCAAACTTTAGAGTGTTTCATGCTCCTTGTGAAAATCTAGGCCAGCCGAGCCTCATGTGCCACCTGGTCAGGCTCAGCTTGTAAAATAAAGTGTGTGTTCATTCTGCGAGTTGCATTACTTGTGGTGATATTTAGCTCCATTTTCACGTGTAAAATGTGCATTGTTCTTATACTGTGGTAAGATGCATTAAGATTAGTTTTTTATAGTTAATACTATATGTATTCTAAATAGCAATTACAGTAAAAATAAATAACACACTAGGATGCTATGCTACTTCCGTGAAGATGTTTTAAGATCGAATGGGATCCTGTGATCATGCCTAAAATAGTAACTTTCTCCTTTAAATCGATCTATCTAAGTCATTACCTTTACGGCGGATCCCTCCTCCCCACATATTGGATATAATCATTGTTTCTCTCTACAGGACAAGTCTTAGTTTTTCTTATCTCACTCGGTGTTAAGCATGTTTAAATAGCGGTTGTCTATGAACTTAAGGGTCAGTGCTTTGATTTCCAGTTCCTCCTGGCTACATGTCGAGGTGTTCTTGGACAAGACACTAAAACCACATGAGAATGTTGGTTAGGCTGGGTAATTACTGCTAATCAGCACAAGAAGCGCACTTGCTCGTACACAAAAAAGGGGGATAGTAACAGAGAGAGCAGGAGAGTAAGTTAGATTTTCATGTTTATAATAATAAACAAAGGTATAGGACAGATGATTTTGTCAGTACCTTTGTTTACCTACCTTTGTTCTAGCTCCTAGAAGAATACAAGTCATCCTGAGGATAACATGGAGGTTTTTCATTGTTGTCTATGTGATAGTTACAGGAACATTTTGCTTAAAGCCACAAATGTCAGTCTCACATTGTTGCTAGAGGAGTCAGTTGATCAACAGTCGATAAACTTTATGCTCTGAGCATGTCTGTAAAGGTGTATTGGGCACTTCAGAGTGAACCAAAGTGTTGGACTTACTGAGATTGCCCTCATCAAACAAATCAACAAAGATGAAGAAAATATTTGCATATACATGAATCCAGATTTGATTGCATACTTATTGTTTGCAGTGAAGAATGTCCATTTTTCCCTTTTCCCTATTTTACCATGAATTCAGATTTGTTTGCATACTCATTTTACACCATTTTACACCACTGTCTGTACTGTATGTATAAAGGCACGTACCTAAAGCTAAAAAATGCTGTGGTGCTGGGCTACATGAAAGTCCATCTGGTGGATTATTTCTGCCATCTATTATTTCTTGCTAAAACAAGGCTATACTAGCAGATTAGCATTGTTTGAATAATGTGCCCTGCATGTGGGTTTGTTCTGTGGAAGGGGTGATTTGATGATTGGCTGAGACAATTTTCCTCTGAGAGACTTCACTGGAAAACAAAGAGTTGCCATGGTAACAGTCAAGGGTGAAGGAGGAGGGTGTGTCTGTGGTGTTGTGCTTGAAGTGGCGAGATGGACATTGGCAAGCAGAATGGCGGGGGAGCAAGCGATGCGTTCTGTGGTCCTGTGCCATTCCTGCTGCTCACAGAGTCTCTGTGTTCCTTCTCTTCCTGTCTCCCGCATTGCTCTCTTGTTGTCGTTCTAGAGTGAGTAGGAGGCTGTAAGGAGAACAAACGCTGAATCTCAATGAGACAGCTGAGGGGAAACTCATTTTCTCACTGTGTCTCTTTCTGATAGTGCTTTTATTCTTTATTTACAAGCGGCAAACCTCAGCATTGTCAGGTTATTACCCAGTTTATCTACATATGTTTAATGATGTCGAAGTGTTGTAAAGAGTATACAGTTAAATGTTTACAAGAACATGTCACAGGGTGACCCTTATTAAGATGATGGATAAATGAAAGCAGTGATTATTGCATGGACCATAGACATTTTTAAATGCTTATGCAGAATCTTCCCATTATTCTTGGATGTACTCAACACAATATCTCTCTGAAAAGAGACAGCTATAGGGTCTAAATAATACTTCACCAGAAGAGTTAATGCCTTCATAACATGTCTGACATATTGCCCCTTTACTGTTGATCAGATTATTACAGTACATGAAACTAAACTAAATCCATTGCTTAGTCATGAGTTGCATGATGAAGGCAGGGTATGGTGTCAGTTATTGATTCAGATCATTTTGTACAATACTAACAAATATGAGAATGTTTACTCATCAATATATTTTATATCTTGATAATTAATAGAAAGATATCACATTCACATAGAAAATTTTAAGTTTTGATTTATAGAATATTTATGTTGCTAAATACTTTTGCTACTCTATTTTCCCCCTTTTAACTGTAATGAAAATGTTAAATTTAGTAGCTCCTCAGATAAAAAGTCTTGAAATAAACACCGATAACATCATCATTGGAATGACTAGACCAGCATGTTTTAGCTGAGAAGCAAAACAGTGGCTACGGTACAGGTACAACTAATAAACCTTCTCAACTTTAGTCCCACTAGTATTGATACAGGACAGAAGTTTCCTCATGAAACCCACCACCAACTCCATGCTCTTAGCAATGTTCAGCTTGAGGTGGCTCAGCCCACATCACTCAAAACTGTCCTAGAGACAGCATCTGTTTATGGGCATTTGTATATATAATCAGTTTCCAAAAGCAGAAATTAAGTAAAATAAGTTCTCTCCACATTTTCTCTGCAAGTATGTGTTTGTGTTGTGTAGAGAAAAAGAGTACCAAGCCGAAAATGCACTTCAGTTGAAACAGCAATTTCCTCTGTCCTGGGTATCAGCAGGTAGCCAGGTTTCTATTAAAAAAAAAAAAAAGAGAAGAGAGAGAGAGAATACTCTGTTTCTCCATTCTCGCTGTCTATCTGGGAACTCAATCAAATCCTCCATATTCCACCCCTCTTTGTCAGGCTTAACTTTAAATTCAGCGTTTCTATCATTCAATATTACAGATTTTATCCTTACATGCCTTTTGTCATATAAGTCACTTAAAGCTTGGGTGCAGCTTAGGGTATGTGAGTGATTTGTAGCAATATTGATTTTTATGCATTATTATTTTTTGTGCAGCAATAAATACTCCCACTTTAGTCCCTCTGTGCATAAAATGTGCTTTTCAGTATGATGCTGTATAAGACTAAAAACTTCTTTGTTTTAAGTCAAAGCAAATTTATTACCTTTTCGCAGTTTTTATACTAGATGTGAAGTAAAACAGGTTTGACCAAGAGCATCACATCGACATTGGCTCCCTAACATTCAACATTAAACAGCTTATCATAACATGAATAGTCTGAGAGCAAAAGATGCAGAGAGAGCAAGAAAGAAAGAGAAACTGTGTAGACCTTTGTAAGATTTGTTACATGAGGCAGGTGTTGCAAATAATGTGGAAGTGCTTCCTGCAGGTGTGACTGCCACACTTGGTGCAGGTGGAGAAGACCTCCGGTTTATTGTGCCGGATAGTGCCAAACAAATCCACCTTCCTCTACAGCAAGTCCTCCGCCAGCCGATAGGAAGAGACGAAATTATCACAGATGACAGTGACCCGTGAGCCACTCTGTCATCTGCAGGACAACTCTTCCCCTGTTTTTTCTCTGCTGCACAGCCAGCCATGTACATGAATTTCCTCTAAGTGTAAGAGGTGTCTACGTCACAGGTCACCCAAATTTTGAGCCCATACTTTTCAGGCTTCTTTGGGATGTGCTGGTGGAATGAGTAGCAGCCTCGGTATGGGACCAACTGCTTGTCCACACAGACATACCTTCCTGGGTTATAGAGGAGTGGGAAGCGAGCAATCCACAACTCACAGCTGTCTCTAAACGCCGCAAGCTTGTCATCTTTCAGCCACTGTGATTGGCACAGCCTGTCATCGAAGCAAAGACAGGTATTAATGAGCTTACATTTTTTGTGTGGCATGGTGGACCGGAAGATTGCCGGGCCTGAGGTAAGCTCTCAGGTCAGTGGCATCAATATCCATCCAGTCTGAGATGCTACATCTCCCCTGGAGATTAGTAAAATCTAGGATTAGCTTAATGATTTCACCAATGATGAGCAAATCAAAACTGCTCATCATGGTGCTGATTCTGGGTGGGTCCCAGGATTGTTTCTTTCACTACAGGAGTATAGCGCTGCACATCAGTGTTGCTGGGGGCCCAGTGAATATCCCCACTTAGTACTCCACTGTCTCTTCTTCTCTATCAGCAGAGAACACATCTGAGTAGTCAGAGGAGGAGAAATAATCAGACTGAGGTAGCTATTCCTCTTCTGCGGTGTCAGTGTCTTCTGTGTCTGTTTTTCTCAGTCACTGTCGGACCCAGACTCCATAACAAGTTCCAAAGCTTCTTGCACTGAAAATAGTCTCTTCATCTTACCAGGTAGGAAATGTCTGGCTTCCAATGTTGCATTTCTTATAAACATGACTGCAACTGCAGCTGTGTCATTAACTCAGAAAAAATGAAAGATGTTGTCCCATGTTTTTATTTACTTGAAACGGCACACACACAAAGGAAAAGTAGTAAAATCTACAGATTTCAAGAAGAAAGCCCAGAATGGCACCCAGAAATAATACCATGCATGTTTTATTCTTTAAAAAACTGATAATTTTCTCCTCAATGTAACAATTTAGTTTACACGGTGTATTTTAGACTTACTGCAAGAGCCTAGCTGGAAATTCAAAGATCAAGACAAAATACACAGTTTTGCCAGATTTTATGCTACATGCATAAAAAAGGATCCAAGAGGGTTAAACTATTTATTTTCAGTTTATTAAAAACCCGTTCAGAATGATTTATTTGTACATCAGAATGAGTGCACAGTATTTTCACATCAGCATTAATGTTGATAAATGGTAGTGAATTAGTGCCCAGCCCTACAAGAAGCATTGTTTTGCTGGTACATATCAAAATGGAGTCATAGTAATTGGTCTGTGCCGTGTAATATTTTTGCTTCTCCAAAATACATCAATGTAGGAGATGTCTTGTTTATTAATGGAATCTGTTGAGATCTTTAGTGTTTCACTTTCTTGCTGTGTCTAAAGAAGATATGAAATTAGCTGATATTTCTCTTTCTTCTTCTTTTGTGTTGCCTTTTTCCTGTTGAAGCCTGGTGTGAACAGAGGTCATAACATTCAAGGCAGAGAGACATTAGTATTCCCAAGGCCCACACTTCGAGCCATCTGCTGCTTTTGTACCACTTTTCTTGCCCTCTGTCCTCTCCTCAGCCCCGCTCTTATGCGCATATAAGTTCACGCAGACACAGTTTGAAGACGTGTCTGCCAAATAAGGGGAGTGTCTGAGGGGAAATTTAAAGATTTATCTTACTGTAGCATTGTGGCAAACATGAATAGGTCTACCCTTGGAGACAGCCCTGTGTAAGTAGTCCCCAGCTGCAGTTCAAAACAGACAATTGGGATACTGCAGCAGGCAGACTGGTATGCTGCTTTTATTACTGCCAGCGTGCGTGCATGCGTGCGTGTGTCAAGCCTTTTGGCTTTTCATGCCTTTTTTTTGTGATGATGGTTTGAATCATTGCCTACATTTCTATGCATTTATGCGGGAGACAGATACTGTGTGTGTGTGTGTGTGTGTGTGTTTGCGCGCACATGAGTGAGTTTGTGTGCAGGTAGGATGCAGAGAGGAGTGTATAGTGATGCAGCCAGCAGGATCCTGATTTCTTTTTGCACCAATCATTGAGTCGTTTTGGTAGCCACTCCAATTTTATGCAGGTTCCCGTGGGGCTGAAGAGTATCCCTGAATACATTAGGAGGAAGAGAGAAACATCCCATCTAAGACAGACTTAATCTGCTGTAGTCTTTAAAACACACATGTGGCCAATTTAGATATCTTGTGGGGGGAAGCCACAGCAAAACAACATTCATCTTCACACATCACGTCTTTTATGTATTAGATATAAAAGGTTAGTCCAGGTGCCTTGAGGTTTAAAGTGCTGACCATGTAATCACAATGGGCCTCATTCAAGCTTTTCCTTACAGTGGTTCCTAAGAAAAGTTCTAAGAAAAGCCTGTGTGGGATTCACAACATGTTCTTCAACTGCTGATTTTGTTATAGAGGGTATAGATGGTACAAAGACTGTGACGTCACAATGTGGAAGTTAAGGTGGTTACATCACTTTTAAGTGGAAAAAGCTGTTGGAGTGGCAGCTCTGACTTTGAAAACTATGACCCGCATAAACCACATCTAAAGCCGTTTTCACATATGCACTCTGGACTGTCTCTAGAGGATCAGATCTGAACATTGCATAGCCTTGTGCGTTTACGCATGCAGCACACAGCAGGAGAAAATCCAGGTGACATACTCCGGACTAGTACCTGCTGTGTTCACAGCTGGGATCACTCGGACATTATGCAGACTTTGTACTAGGGGCTTGCAGGATAAAATCTGGGTAATCTCTGAGCTGAATAACTTTTGCCTTCTCACGTGAAGCTCATGTGAAAACAGACATGTTCAGGGTGTCAGTGCATGTGTGAAAGCAGCTTAAGTTAGGAGAAAGCTGCTGTATTATAGATTAAAGAAGAAATCGAAGATATCTTTTTACAGAATGCTGAAATGAGATGGGTGCTTTGCTTTGCATATTTTCCAACTATCAAAATCAGGTACATAGAAATATTAGGAAACCCACATGTCAATCATTTAAAATCATCTTCGCCCAAGGTCTGACTAGTCACTTTTTACAGGGTGATTCTTTAATTCAGACAGTTTACGCTGTGAAAAGGAGCATTGTGTCTGACTGTATGTCTCTCTCTCTCTCTCAGCACTCTGTTAGCTGTGACAGAGACAGTGATTGTCCATGGACTGCTAGGTTATCTTTGATAAGCTGTGAGGATCACTGCCGAGTCCAACTGCTTTTAATTTGAGCAGATAATCATCTGTTATACTAGGTAGTTTTCATGGTTTCTCCTACTGAATGCAGCCAGGTTGCTGCTTGTTTAGCCACTCAGTCTGAGTGAGAGGGGCGTGGTACAGTGGAAAATGACATACGTGCATACTCTCTATTGGTAACAAGTGTTGATATTTTCATCAATCATAAAATTGGTATAAACTGGTTTCAGACATTCAGACACATCCTGTGCAGAAGCATTTGTGTAGTTGCTGTTTGTCCGTCCTAATAATTCTAAACTGGTGGAACGGATCCCCTGTGTGTCTTGTTTTGATGGCATTGCCATTCATCTACAAATGCATTCACTAAACACAGTCAAATCTGAAATACAGTACATGCCAGACAAAGCAGATTTGGAAAAAGCCACCTGGCTAGGGACTTATAGGATTTCTAAATTTACACGGCACTGGTATTGGCAGTCAGGATAAATCAAAGCATGATGATGTAAAACACAATTACAGCAACAGTCGCGCAATACCACACCATGAAAAAGGGCTTGTGAATCTAAGAAGTCAACAAAAGAGGAGGTCAAAGGGTTTGGGTCCCCAGGGGATGCTGTTACCCATAGTTACCAATTGTTAACATTAGCTCTGGAGCATTGAACGAGGTGGGGTAGTGCTCCAGCAGGAAGATGCTGGGATATAATGAGGAGGAAGAGAGAGGGAGGAGTCACAGTTGTGCATGATGTGTAGCAGCTGGAGGGGGAAGGGAGGAGCGAGAAGCGGTTGGAGGGAGGGAAGGCAGGAGGATGGGGTTGTTGTTACAGCAGATCCCAGCACTATTGTATACTATACTACAGCTCAGGACCTCAGGTAAGCATTATAGTCAATACACAATTTCCTGTCTGTCAGGAAACTGAAGATATTGGCAGGACTTCGGAGTAAAAACCTGTTTTAAATGTTCTTTAATTGAATTAATATGTTGCTCTATTTCATCAGGTGTGCAGAAGGTGTGTGTTACATTTAACACATGTAACCCTTATGCTACTCTTGTTTAGACATCCATGTGCATACTTGTCTGTGTACTTGTTTCCGTTTTTTGTGTTTCAAAGGGGACATGTTTTTGCTAGGCTGAGCAGAGCTAATTAACCAATGTAATCACTGGTGATGGAAAATGTAATTATGCTGAAGGAGAAAGGGGAAAAGCAGCAACAACACCCCTCTGAGGGCAGTTGTTCATGGCAACTGGTGGCACAAGAGACTGTGGATGGTGATAAAATGGATGACGGAGCATAGAGGTTGCACTTGACAGAAAAATATAGAACACATATAGTGGACTGGGTTCTTCTAGGTCTAAATCTGTGTTTGTGCATATGTTTAAGTTTGTTCACTTGTGTTTTTATGTATTGGAGAGCAAAAGCAAAATTTGTACTTTATGTGGCCACTTGTCTCAACCTGCACTACTGTACTGAATAAAGTGGTATAGTATAGTATAATATATCAATGCTAGAATACCATTTTGATAATTCCAACCCGATTAAAAAAAGTGCCTTTTGATATTGTTATAGCATACATTCAACTATTTTATTTGAACATGTAAGTTTAATGTACTGGGTTTTAGTATTGAGGTTTTGGGCCATCTACCTGGAGATTTTTGAGGCTGTAAAAAAATCTAAACATTACCAAATACTGATTTTCCTGTAACAAACAGAAGCTATATGCATTTTATAGTATAGCTTGCACCCTCCTATTACAAAATACAAAAGTGAAAATAATGAATGAAATATGATAGTTACTTTGAGAGAAGTGTAGCCTTGATTTCCATAGTTATTTGTCATGGTTATTGACGTTTTAAGGCTGAAGATGGTAAAATTAGGAGTTTCATCAAATACATTATGAGTTTATCTTGTTTGGGCCATTGGGAAACTTGTTAACCACAGTAAAAAAACACTTCTATCTTCTCACCTGCACTACTTAACCAGGTCTTCTATAGGAGTAGACTTTCAGGTTGACCATTCTTCCTCAGCAAGCTACCAAAGAATCAATAAGTCTTGATTGATAGATTATCTGCAAGCCGAGTAGTAGCAGAGCACATGTGAAGTACCTGTGCGGAGATGACCTTGAGTTAATTATTGATTCTTTGTCTGGCAGTGTCCCATTAGGTTTATGTGAAGGTGATATGCTTAGAGTCTCAACTCATTATCTCCACTGTTCTAAGCTGCACCTGAGCAATACTGTATCCACTGAGTCCACTGTGTATGTAACACCAAAGGTAAGCCCGAAAGTGTTGGTCTTAATGTGGATAAAGTCAACTTCACACTGTCTTGTTCAGTTACAGGAACACATTAGTTTGTCAGGTACCAGAATATGTTTTAGCTAAATGCAACACGTAGAAACTGAGTGAAATAAAAATGCAGGGATGTGTTTTTTACGGCGGTATTGTATGCGTTTGTTGAATAAATGGAAGCTACTGTAGATTTTCTTGAGTGTATCAACTTGAATGTTAATACTGCAGATTTGCCATTTTGCTGAGGGGTGATGTACATTTTCTTGATCTACTGAAACACATGAACATGGATTTGTCAAAAGCTTGCAGGCTTTAACCTTGAACATTTTATTTTATTACATTGAAATTGGAATTTCCACACAGGTATGCAGCAGTTGTATCTGATGTTGTTCTAAAGCTGTTTCCCTGTGTCTTTGTCTGTCTCCTAGGATCAAACTAGTGACAATGCATGGCCTGTAAGCTGCCCATCATGGCGCATAGGAAGAGGCCAGGGACCAGCGGAAGAAACATTATGGCTGCTCCAGGCCCTGCCTCCTGTCCCGCCCCTCAACCTACAGAGTCATGTGATCTGAAAGCCATTCCCCCGCGGCAACGTCCAGTTCGCTACCCGAAACAGTCGAAACCCCTGCCACGTTCTTGTAAGGCACAATATTCTTCTCCCAAGTCTCAAGACGTGGGTCACAATCATCAGGAAGTTGATGTAGTCCCCGAGGTGGAAGTGAAGCGTTACAGCAACCAAACAGATGCAGAAATGGAGGACCAGCGGGCAGCAACACCCTCCACACCAGAACATGAACGTGACCATGATGACCGTGACCAGGTGAACTTCCACGGCGGAGCTGACAGCCTGGATGATGACTCCAGCTCTGACTATATAAACAATACTTCAGATGATGATGACTATGATGATGGTAAGTGTGATATCAATCATGAAAAAAGTAAGCACTGAAGGAATTTCTTTGGCATTAGTATCTTCCAGCATCTCCTGATTATTGCTTCTGTTTCCAACAAGCTTTGTTTTAAAGAATGTCGTGAAGGAACAAAGCAGTTACACTTTTAACTCCAGAAAAACTCTGAGCAAACACTAGACAAAAGATGCCAAAACCTGAAAGTCATATGGACACTGCACAATTTTGCACAAACAAAGTAGATAAAGAGGATAAGTGCCAATTTAAAAAGTGTCTACAAAACATTTGTCATTCTGATGCTCCAACCGTCTGCAACCATGCATGACCAAATTTCATGACAATCCATCCTAGAGTTATTAAGATAACACAAATGTCAATTTGCCACTAAAAGTAAGGCCATGGGGTCATCATTGTCACTAGGATTTATCTTTTGGGGGCCATGGATATTTGTAATTTCAGTCTTGAGTAAAGCAGTGGACAGACTGACCAAAAACTGTTCCCACATCGTTTCTTTTGCAACATGACTGTCCCACATGAAAACAATTCTGACAAATTGACAAGTGATTCTGTGTTAACTAAGAAATATGTATGTTTGCAATCCTAAATCCTCCAGGACTGGCAGAGGAAGATGAGGGTGTGACTTACTATATCCGCTACTGCCCAGAGGATGACAGCTACTTGGAAGGTATGGACTGCAGTAGCCAGGGAGACTGCAGCCACAGCCGAAGGGACGGTGCTGACACTATGCCGCAGGGCAGAGCCGAAACTGACGAATGCCAGGAGGCTGTGGAAGGGTGGACTGAGGAGGGAGAAGGGGAGGTGAGAGAGGAAGAATGGGTGGAAGATGAGGAAGGAGATGGGACAGTGACAGAAGAGTGGAGAGAAGAGGAGGAAGGGGTAAGAGAAGATTGGAGAGAAGGGGATGAGGAAGCAAGGGAAGAGTGGAGAGAGGGGGATGAGGAGGCGAGGGAAGAGTGGAGAGAGGGGGATGAGGAGGCGAGGGAAGAGTGGAGAGAGGGGGATGAGGAGGCGAGGGAAGAGTGGAGAGAAGGGGATGAGGAGGCAAGGGAAGAATGGAGAGAGGGGGACCAGGTCAGGCAGGAGCAGTGGGCAGGACGAGAGAGGCACAGGGTGGAGGAGTGGGGTGAACGAGAGGGGGAGGTTCGCTGTGAGGTGGTGGAGCAAGATCCAGATGAACAGATATACAATGGAAGACCAGAACCTATTCTGGACCATCACCATCATCACCAAGCCTCCTTGCAAGACACGCTGCACGCCCGAGAGGAAGAGGAAGCAGAAAGCGAGGAATACTGCCCTAATGAGGAAGAAGACGAGGAAGGTGACGATGAAGAAAGACACGGAAGGGCTTACACCGGGGACTACTATGCCCCCGAGGACAATGGGAACTCGGTGCGAGTATCTCCGTACCGTGGCCGTAAAGTTGTAGTGGTAGAGGGTGAGACGGGGGAGGAAGCAGAGGAGGACATTGACCAAATAGTTGCCGAGATAAAGATGAGTATGAGTATGGGGAGTCTAAGCAGCAGCACTGACCAAAGCCCAGAGGAGCTGGCGCATGACCCTACCCCAAGTGACTACACTCATGCAAAGCCTGATGCATCCCCCTACCCACCAGTTCACCACCGCCACGACAGCAGGCCCAAATCTCTGAATCTTCCCTCCATGCATCACAATAACCCTGACCTCCAGAGGGGCATCAAGGCACATTCACGTTCACCTGAAGACAGACAGAGATGGCCACAAGAGCAGGTGAGACAGTTTTAAAACAGAACGGTATTATGGTTGCTTATTATACAATACAGCATGTAATGTCTGCTGCAGGGTTGTCCCGACAATAATAAATAAATAGTACAACATCTAAAATCACCTGTTGATAGAAGCACTACAAAAATAAATCCTCATGTTTTTGTTTTTTTAATACTCAGAGTAGTTTTGTTTACATTCTTTCTTTCGTTTTGTTATGTACGGTACAGTAACAGACATTTTTGTCTTGTCTAAGTAAAAAAAACAAAACCGTAATCATGCTACTATTCTTCTTATACAGTTGAAGTTTAGTAATGGTGAGCAGAGACTTTGAAATGAAATTATCATTGATAGACAGGCATTGGTAGAGTTTTGATTCCTGAAAAGGAGACAATTACAAATCAAGCCTCAGTCTCCTGTTATTTTTGTTACCACCAATGTTATTTACAAATCAAAACGATGCTAATTTAAACGATTAGCAGAGCATAGACACTATTGCTGCTCCACTATGCTTACAATGTGCACTCATAATATAGGTGGTTGTTCTCCATTCCCTCTACAAAAGGGTTAATGCCATATAATTAAAATACAGAAAGTTAGTTTAATTTAGGAATAGTTGGGATTGAATCACATAAGTCAAGGAATAGACAAAGACTGAAAGAACAAAAATAGTCACACAATAATGTTATTATAGTAAGAGCCTTTGCAGAAGATGTGCTGTGTATTCCTGGTTATTTAATGATTTGTAGCAGAGACTCTAGCCACTGCATGTGATGAAAGGGACTTTGGGATGAAGAGCTAAAGACATTAATAAATATACGCACACGGTGTAGATACATCAATGAACACAAACACAGCAGAACACCCCCATCTTTTCAAAGTCAGGTGGCAAAAAGAGAACATGGATAGTCTCCTGTGGGCAGCCTGCTGATACACACCTGCTCCACAGTGTGCACATGCATTTGTACATTCACTGTCTGTAGCTCATTTGTAGCACAGAACTGGGTCAGACAGTGTAACTAGATTACACTGAAAGAATCTACAGTACACTGCAGATTCAGATGGCTCCCAGACTCCTTGAGATTATTCAGTTGTTTGATTATCAGTTGAAATGTTCTCTGTACAGCACTTCAGCATGACCTTTGAGTGAACCAAGACAACAATGAATTCAATAAGAGCTTTGCTAATCTTTTGGCTTCACAGTATGGAGTCAGAAGATTGGGTCAGAACAAAAGCCAAGGGAGGTTATAGTGTATATCACACTATGTTGTTGTGTTGATGCTGTATTTTAAATGATGCTACATGTTTTAAATATCAGTATGTTAGCATTAAATTATTATACTATCAGGTCTGTTTATGAGCACAATTTGGTAAGGAAAGGTCAGTGTGCCTGAAATGATTCTGTTATGTTTATGTTAATATATGTTATGCCTGTAAATAAAAATACATTAGGATTAGTTTAATCTTTCATCAGATTTAAATTAATCCAAACCCTGCATTTTTCTGTAGATGACACAAATTAAGTAAGTAGTTAGTGTGGTAAGTAAGTTGAAGTGAAAATCACTTGCGCTTGTAGCTTTACTTTCAGACAACCCACCGCTGTGGTGGATGGATCTGGTAAGTGTTACCTTTAGATGGAGATGCTATACAGAAAAGTAGTAAATACTATTTAGACCTATTTTTTAAGTATCTAAGAAGTGCAATTACAGAGCTGTCATGTTAAACGTGTCCAGTTATGCACATATTTGTAGAAGTAGCCAGTCCTCCAAATCTTTGTCTTATGAATGCTAATTATATTAATGGTTTCAAATTTATGTGGTGCTGATTTGATACAGTAATACAGTTGTACATGTTAAGATGTCTTATTGCAGATGGAGGCATGCACAGGTTTTGACTAGATTCACTTGGGATTCTGTACATTAATGTGGTTTTGTAGAACATCACAGTTTAGCATTCCAACCAAACATCAACAAGAATCTCATTAATTTAATGGTTGTTTGCACAGCTGAGTTGGGAAGCATGATGAATACTGATCAGAGCTTTACATTTTGCTCTCTTTTTTGTAAACAAAGCGACTAATGTCATGTTTGTACTAATTAATTTCAATTCCAGATGCTTAACAGCATATACTGTTCCTTTGAATTTAGCTTTCACATTAAGGAGGATGAAGGATTTTATTTCATCCTGTAATACAGTTGAATGTTAATGAGCAGTTGCATATTGCTAGATGGATATCTGGGGGAATAAATCCTCCCTCTGTGTGATTATATGATAGATGTACAGTATATGACCATACATGTGATGAGAGATGAGACACGAGAAAGAACTGCCTGGAGGACAAATGAAAGACTTAAATTAATGAGCCAACAGCAGTTTGGATTCTACTACGGAAACCTTTGCATGTATTATTATGGTGCTTTACTTTATTAATCCAGACAATTAACAGCACAAGTGGGCAGATGTACCCTCTATTTATCAGTCCTGAGGGTTTCCACAGTGCAGGTGTCTCACGCATGTTATATATCATCATTTGTAGCAGCTTTTGCACCTCCCACATACTAGCTACCTGACTTTTTATGCAGCCTGAATTCCTGCAGCCTATCCAACAAAAAAATGCAAAAAGATGATTTCAATGTATTGAACTCGACATGAAAATCCAATTTGTAGTCTTGTTTTATCCTGTTCTACTTTAACCTAATTCTTATCCACTTGCACCTGTTCTTCTCTGTTGACCTGCCAGGTGAGCAATGGTGCAGAGCAACCTAGAAAACAGCAGCGCTCTGACCTCAATGTTCCCCTGGAGAATAACAATGTACCAGAGGTAAGATGTTGCTGGATTTTCTGTTGCAGTGCTTCTTTCATGATCCTTTAAATCTGTTACGTTTATTCTTTAAAGTGATGATATTATTGTTAGACTGTGTGTGTGTGTGTGTGTGTGTGTGTGTGTGTGTGTGTGTGTGTGTGTGTGTGTGTGTGTGTGTGTGTGTGTGAGAGAGAGAGAGACCTTTGGAGTAAATTTGTAATTGTGTAATTACAACCTCAGCTCATGTCTTTTGCTTATAGCATGATAGCGTCCTTGTAATTTAACAGCATGCTTGCTTGCAGTTTTATGACAGCCATTTTTCACCAAGATGCCTGTGGCTGATGCTTCTTCTACAGACTCCACCCACAAAGCTTTGTCCTTGGGCTGAGTAATGTTTCTGAATGTTTAGTGAGCATGTTAGAAGATCCATTGGGATTCTTTTAATGTCATGAATCATTTCACAATTCACTCCTTATTTTGTGTAGATTGTCGTCCTCCTTCCACCTCCCACAGCTATGTCAGGGTTAAAGTGGATGAGTACTTTGCACTCTCTCTGCACCCGCAGTGCCCTTGAGCAAGTTGCATATATCCGGTTTTAGCAGCAGCAGAAATATAAATGTGCAAATGCATTCAGATTTGTGATTGTGGAGCAAATAACAGATGTCTCAATAGTTAAACCCATTAAAGTGGCAAAGACATAACAGACATCAGCTCTGATACTTTGCTGTATTTCTAATTTGACACCTCCTTTAGAATATTTGAGTCCATGAAAATGTATTATTCAAATTCAGCATTGCACATTAAGTGAGGCAACAGATCAGATGTTAAACTTTTAGTTCAACTTTAGTTTATGGTTGGTTAATTAATTTCTCGTAAAGCAGTTCATAATAACTTGTCATACCATGTTTTTTTTTCTTCCAGCCAACAAAGAAGGTTGCATCATTTCCAAGCTTTGTTGACGGTAAGTTAATCTGACTGCAAACCTGTTTGCTCCCTCGAAGATTTAATAAAACTCTTCTAGTGCTCTTTTCCTGCCTCCGGGCAAATGCTAAGCCTAATCATATATGGGCTTGGTTGCCTATCATCTCCTTCACATCATGGCAGCACATCTTGTCCCTGAGTGGGTGTCTGAGAGTCCACATCTACATATCACAGATGCAAATTAATCTCATCCCAGTCTCCCATCATCAACTCACAGCCAGTGGCCATCTCACTGCTCACTCTGACCGAGCCTGATATCACTATCTCTCAATCTACAGAGCAACAGTGTTTGGCTCTATTATTCCACACAACATGTTGAATGCAGTGATTACAATACCGTCTCCTCTGCAGACCCAACTCTTTCAGTCTAACTGCACTATGTCCTTCTGTGTGTTTCATTAATCACCATCTTCTCTGCTGGCCCTGGCTTAGTCCCTGGACCCTGTGAGCCAGAAGACCTAATTGATGGAATTATCTTTGCTGCTAACTACCTGGGCTCCACTCAACTGCTTTCTGAGAGGAACCCATCCAAGAACATACGCATGATGCAGGCCCAGGAAGCAGTCAGCAGGGTCAAGGTACTCAATCAAACCCCATTCACACGCAGCCACACTGACTCACACATAGAAATGATATCCATTTATTGTTTTGTTTTTTTTATTCAGGTAATTTATATTCCAGTGATGGATTACAAACAGTATTTTAACAGCATAGGTATTGTGTTGACACATTGAACAGATTCTGTGAGTTGTGACTTCCACTTCTATAGATACCGTAACTTTTTAACATCAGGTTACTACATCAACACACTGATATTAAAACATCTCTCACCCTGATGTTAATACTACTATTAGCTAACACTTTCTTTATTCTGTGCAAAACAAGGATGTACAGTTGTAGAGTGAGTCATCACACAGTACTATAACCAGAGTTGGGTCTTTTTGGGGCTCACAGACTAATTTTATGTTGTATGTCTTGAGTACTTAGATGGTTTCCTGATTTACTGAAAACTGTTACTTGAAGACCTGTTCCTCTCTAACTTCTTCCAGGCTTCTAAAGGTGGTGAGATGTGTTTGTTCACACTCCAGGAGAGAGTGTCTGATCAGTGCTGTTGGTTTGGTTTTCCACTCTCAAAGAGTTTTTATAATTGCAATTCTCTCTCTTCTCCCCAGAGATGGCAGCATAATGAAGCTGTTGTTTTGTTGTTTTTTGGCTGTAATGTTGAAATATACAGAGTCTGTGCAGGAAATGCTGTATATCCAACAGATTAACATTTTATTTCAGCTCCAGGTCCAGATTGCTGCTAATAATATTTACATGGACATAAGTGGTGTTTGGCTCTCCAGCGAAAGCTTTATAGTCTTATACTGGGCATCAGTGGTTATTTAGGGCAGCTAAATAACTAAACTTACCGAAATGGGGCCGCAGGGCATATGCTGGACACAACCAGCAGGATCATAGGAATGCTGGCATGTTCCTTTTATATTTCTCTTGTTGACATTCACTGCTGTTCTCTAATATTGTTGTGATGAAGATAATGATGGTCCCGTCTTGTTTCAGAGAAATAATGTGGCTAGTAGCAGTGCAGTTGATGAGGGGAGCTTGATTCATGTAAAAAACCTTTAGAAACAAATATCTCTACACTGTCGGTAGTGCTGGTCAAGATTATGATCATGATCTTTCAAGTGTTGTATTTGGGGTAGTGTTGCATCATAGAATGGTTAGTGATTTATTTTAAGTTAAGTGTGGCTTATCTCCTTCTGCTAGAAGGTGGACTTCTGTCATTTCTATGGGTTGTGTCGGGAATGCGGAAAAACGACCCATGTACTTGTTTATGGTGAAGGAAGGATTATCACATTTATTAGTCATGGCCTTAGAGTGACATGATGACATAATGCAGTGCTGATGTTTTGGTGCACAGTTGCTACACAGACACCATCCTCTTTTATCTTACTCTCATGTCAGCGCGAGCTTGGCTGTAGTTCTAAATATTGAATGACCTCCTGTGTAGTGGTCTACTTTTAGAAAGTTACATGCTGTAATGAGATGGAAATATGTCTGGTGAGAAATGTGAAGAAATATGTGTTAAGAAGGAAACGGAGCAACAGTTTGTAAGGCTTCATGATTCATTTCCTGGTGCGTGATATTGGTAGACATTGGAAAGGCATGGAAAAGTAAATATGACCAATTTGTGTCAGTGATGACAGCTGAGATTTGTTGCATTGTCGACATTTCAGCCATAATTAGCAGATTCTTTATGTTGGGTAATGTTAAAATAATAAAAAAATGAAACAATGTGGAATTATGCAGTTAGGATGCATTTATTTACAACAATATATAAAATAAGTAAAATATTTAGTATTTTAATAAATGGCACACTAGTCATTTTACAGTTATTGTCCATAGTAAATCAATTATTCATACATTCACAGTATTCATATCAGCAAAAGCTAATTGGGTCATGAGCGAACCTGCAGGGTTTAGGTCTGTGAAACTAAATTTCAAAAACATTCATAGTTTGTTATTCACATGAAGTAGCTGATAGAAACCTTGTATTGCAAAACTGGATTCTCTGAGGATTTGTCTATTTGCATAAAGCCAGAAAGGGCAACAAGTAAAATCTGAGTTTTAAAAATTCATCAGCCTCAGTTAGAAAAATAATCTATAGAGTGAACAACAATGTAAATAGAGGACTTTATTGTAGCTGAAGGCTGAATGAATTGTTGAAAAGGCACTGCATACCACATGACAATACCATCCCAAAGTTGAAGCCATAGTGGGTAGAGCATCATAATTTGGGGCTGCTTTGCTCCCTCTAAGCCTGAAGAGATTCACATAATCAAGTTTTTCAAGTTATCTTACACGATATCAGGGTGGGTACACACTCTTTATTACAGGACAGTCTCAGATGACTAACTTCTTAATACTTCAAAATGCTATCTAGTCAACCTTATTATTTATTTTAACATGCTCCAGTGTTGCATTATCTGTCCCACTTCTTGGTCCACATGCAGGTTCACAAGCCTTAATGCATGAAATTGTGACTAAAGAGGGTGAGAAATAGCTACTAATGCCTGCTGGTTTTTAAGCAATAAATAAGCAATTGGAATATGACAGTTTATTGGGCATACAGTTGTGTAGGTCGGTGCAATACTAGACTTTTGGTACAGATGACAAATCAGTTTCTGTTATGAGATTTTTGCTGTCTGATACTACTGATTACTAACAAGTGAAATAACATTTTGTTGTTAAACAATGAAACCAGTCTCCAATGACCTTATTCTGGAGGCTCACAATCCAGTCGAAGGCATTTTGAAACAAAGACTGACAGAAAAACCATGTCAAAATCATCGCTCCAAAAGCCCTTTGGTCTTTTGGCTGGTTTCAGTCTAAGAGCTCTCTACCGACATCATTTCACATCTGTCCAATCTGTTTTCTGTCTGTCATGCACAACTGACTTCCCTGCAAAAAGTCTTGTCGGTATGAAACCATGGCAACCTTTGTCCGGCTTGGAACAAATCCATTGCACAAAACATTGTCCACTGTCTCCTTAATTTGTTACTCATGGGCAAATGAACAGCTTTACTGCAAATTACATTTGATCTTTGACATTGGAATGGACACAGTCAAGTGAACACAAGCTTAACCACAAACAAGCACATGTAGTATATATAGAAGCACGAAAAGGCACTTCGACCATGCATTGCCAAACTGAACAAAAAGAAATGGGGTTGGTAAATTGTAGCAAGGCTATACAGGTTATTTATGCATATTTTCTTGACATGATGTTCCCTCTGTTTGATGTAAAATGTGTGCTGCTTCACTCCCCACTCACTCTTCCCTGCTGTCTACCCCCTCCCGGCTCCACTCCACCTCAGCAGAGGAGTAGATGTTGCTGAAAGCCTCAGATGTCTGATGTCTGTCTTGCGTGAGCACTAATCACAGAGGAGGAAACTTCACAAAATTAAAACAGATTCTTCCCCTTGGGCGTTTTTTTCAGCTGTTTTATTTATTTATTTATTTTAACTTATTCTAGGCTGAGCAGTTACAGTTGTACAGAGTGGCCTGGAAAACATCCAGTTTCGCACATGGAAATGTAATAAGGGTGAAGCAGTGGAGATCTGGTTGATGGCAGATGGAGAGGCGAGCAGTAGCTCAGTATGAGCCTGACACAGAAACACTGATTTGGACTGCAAGATTGCAAAGTGCTAACAGCACTCTGAAAAATTACTTATCTAAGTTCAACAACTGTAGAATTACAGCTGAACTGATCAAACCTATTACTCAGCCTTGTGTTTTTTAGGGAAGCCTAGAGAACAAACCCCAGTTACAAAGTTAAAATTTTCCTCTGAGCATTATCCCCTCTGCTACTTCTGTGAGTGTTGATTGTTTTCTTCCTGGTAATAGTGTTTAGACTGTGACGTGAACATGGACGGTGGTAAAAGCTGTGCTCATACACAACTGGAATTGACTTTGTCTTTGTAAGCTGCAATGCTTTTGGAAGCATTTTCCGTTTGTTTTTCTCATGGTAAATGGTTAAACAAAACTGACACTTGAGATGTTAAACTGATAAGAAATAAACATCCAAACACACTCCGCCCAGACGCCATTAATCGAGCTTTATATAGATATCAAGATTGTAGGAACCGTGTCAGTTCATGTCTGCATGTTTTTGATTTCTTTTAAAAGAAAGAAAAGCAATTAATACCCTCTGTAATTGCTGTTTTGATTTGTGCCTGATATCTGTGCACACGCTACTCCACAAACACACATGCAGTCACACACACACCTCCTCTCTTCCTCTGTCTCTCTGTTTCTGAGAGCAGCGATAGCACACCTGCTGTTTGGTTTGGGGCTCTACTGTCTTACCTTCATTTATTTACCTACTTTATTTCCTCCTACTATCCCTCCTGTTTCTTTTTGTGCTCCCGTATTCGCTGACCTTGTCCTGTCCCAACGCCTGCCTGCCTGCCTGCCTGCCAGAGGGTACAGAAGGCTGCCAAAATCAAGAAAAAGGCGGTGTGTAACAGAGCAAAATGAAGTTCTTTAAACCACTTCCTTTTTCATTTCATTTGCGCCTGTCTCTGTCTGTCTGTGTATCCACTCCCACCTGTGTCTTGCACATTTTTAAGTTTGTTTCTTAATTTGAATTCTCAGAACTAAGACAAACATGTTTTGTTTTATTGAATGGTTTTGCATTTTGGCAGTGAGAATCCTTCAACCTAAAGGCGGTAGATTTTTCAAACTATGGTCACACAACGGTTATAATAGTTTACATAATGTCGATTAAAATACCAATGTCAGTAAATCTAGAATGACAGATTTTAAACAGACACATAATAAAATGTTATTGTAAAAAAATGTCTGCCTTGATTGAAATTGTGTTGTAAAGCTAAACAGTGAGGAACTGCTGAAACCAGATTAAATAACTGCACGTTGACATGATTACAGAAACAATCACTGTGACCACAAGGCAACAGAAGACCTGTCAGAAGAATACAATGGAAGACATTGATTGGGTTTCTCATAATACAGTGTCAATGCGTAATCAACCTTTAATTACACAATAACAATGCATATTGACACAGTAAACTGAGTTCAATACACATGTACTTAATGCCATACTGTATAGTAACAGCTCAACCAAGCTCAAAAGTATTAGGTACTACCTTTTTAGTCTCTGAGTACAGAGCCTAAGACCTGAGTACAATAAATACAAAAATAAAGCAAAAGGAATAAAGTAATTTCAAAGTATTTGTAGTAGTTTTAATAATATTTATCAACTTAATAACATGTACTCCATTAAAGTCTCTTAAGCTGCATTATCAGACCTGTAAACTGCAAATTATTTTTAATGAGTAATAAAAAAGTAAATAGTAGTAATTAGAATATTGTTATTCAGTGCATTTCTATTTTTCTTTTTTTTTTTTTTGATTGGTGTCGTTTACACAGCAAAAGCAGAAGATCTGTCTTGCTCTAATTTACAGTTCATATCTTGTTTCTTTCCACTCTGGTGATTCTGAGATACAGTCCAGAGAAGGATCATTTGTATTTTAATATATGCACTTAAGGCTTAATGTGATCAACATTTCCAGTCTCTTTTTATTGCTTGTATATTTCTTCTATATCCGGTATAGTACAATTTGACATAATAGCTAAAGAGTTTAGCTTTAATCAAACATGTTAATGGTGCACATTAGGTTTCATTATCATATTTCAGAACCCGTATTGCATCTTTCCAGTGTTATTATGCACTGGCTGGCTCATACAGGCAGCAGTCCATCCAAACTGAGTCTCATTTTTCCTGTAATAACCTCAATAGACTATTGAATTTTTTGGATTGGGAACATGTCACAGTGTGCAGTCAGAAATTGTACCTGTTCGCAAGGAATAGACTTCTTTCTTTCTCTCTTTCTTAAATGAAATTAGAGAAGAGAAAGAGACTATACCCAAACAGATAGTCACACCCTTTGTTTGTATCCATTTACAGACACCTGGGACTAATAATTGAAGTACATATGATTAGTATAAGTGTCAGGAGTTTAGTAGGACCAATAATAAGGCCGAAAGCAATCCACTCAGTTCAGTGAGTTTATTGTGACACACAAACAAAAACAACAGCGAAACCTTCAGCTGAGCCGTGAACACAGTCTTTTCTTAGATTTAACACAAAAAGGAGTCCATAGGAATACCTGTAGTAATCAACGTCCTTGAAACATAAAGAGTCCAAACATGAAGCACCAACAGGCAATCCACACATAGTCCAAAAGATAATCCAACGAAAAACTCCGGCTTACAACAAAAACACAAACCAGGAAAAAATGTCACAGTCCATAATCCAAAGCAACAATCCATAAAACAAAGTCCACAGGCATGGAGTACCTAAGTCCTGCACACACGGCTGTAATGAGAGGCAAAAGTAGAGTATGTTTCTTGCCTCAATCCAACAAACGATCTGGCAACAGGTCTGTGGAACACTGCAGGTAAAAAAACCCTCCGGTGTACAACAGGTGCAATCAATGAGCTTAGTGAATGACAAGATGCTGCACGAACACCACACCGCCCGGAAATGGGACCTTCAAAATAAAAGGCCAGACTGACAGGCAGGCGGTGGATCCTCACAATAAGCTTCAAATAGTTGGTTTCTCATGTATTACATTAAATATTTCATTACAGCTGTATGTGCATTGGTAATATTTTAGCACCAACATCTTATTTTAAATGCATCAGGTAATATTAATTAAACTGAATAACATCAAATCTGTTAGTATGGAGCACAACGTAATTAGAGCAAAATGTACATAGGCTTGTTCTGTATTGAATCTGTATCGCTTTCAGTTGTGTAAGAGCCAGCTGGTAAGGGTTTAGTGTTAAGCTGTTTCTTGGTTCAGTGCCAGCTCACCATCCTCGTGCCAGGACAGTTTCTATAAACGAACACCACTGCCAAATGCTTTCTTTTTCTGCTTTTTCCACCTCACCTTAAGACATAACAATCTGTCCATCGAAAGTAACATTTCCCCAACTGGACCCTAAACTGTCCATGCATGCTTGTTGAATATCTAAAACTAAGACTCTCCACAGTTGATACAGACACCATCCAGGCAGCTGTGAATAACTGTTTACCACAAACAGTCCAGTTTGGTACAAAGCTGAAGGAGGCGGTCTGAACAAACTCTCTGTTTCTACTCTGTTTTTTCAGAGTGCAGAGGGAGAAGCTCAAACCCTCACTGAGGTTGATCTGTTCATCTCCACCCAGAGGATCAAAGTCCTCAACGCAGATTCACAGGTGAGGACCAGCAAACACCCATTCTCAATGTTTCTGACTAGATGTTTTTCTCCACCAGATGAAAAGCTGTTTGCCCTGACAGTAGCTCTGCCACCCACTGAGCTATTCGAGGCCACACATCAGAGAAGCGTTGTGTCATCGCTGTAACAGCAGTTTACCCATTGACACGGATCACAACTACTGATGTTACTTATTCGTTTATTCTCATGACCACTATGTCAGATTTCCCTTTAACCAAAGATAAGAATAGATGAGGGAAGAAAATGCTGCACAAATATCTGTGCACAGAGGTTAGTGTGTAAGCTGTTAGTATAAGGACATTAATATAATTATCCAAATAATATAGAAGCATCACCAGCAGTTTTCCTGCCCTTTGGCTTAAAAAAAACTGCTTTGTAAAGCAGCACACGACCTCACGTGGTGTGGAGTCTTTGATAGAAGCAGAAAAACAGAGATTTCAAGTTCTTGAGATCATGAATAGAGCTTAGAACTCAGCAGCAACAGCTAAAGGTATATGTAAAAGATGATTCATGTGCAGTTTTTTCCTGTCTTAGCTGTTGCTTGAGCAGAGTGTGTGTGTGTGTGTGTGTGTGGGTCGCAGCCTGGCAGAAATAAACGTGCTGCAATGCAGAGTCTATCTTCCTCCCCTTACTATCTGGTTCCCTCGCTCTTTATAAAAAAAGACCTTCTTTTTGCAATTAAACGGCTCAGTGCAGTTTGCATGTGGGTTCTGACATTGATTCATAATAAATACAACTCTAAAGGTGGGTTGGAACAACAACACTAATTGAACGAATGTCACAAAAGCAGCAGAAACACTTAATTAATTGATGTTAACTAAACTGAAAGTACTTGTAGCTGGAGGAGCTGCTGTAACACAGGAACCAATAAAAGTTCCTTTCAGTAAACCCACATATTCATCTTCAAAGTCCATTTCCTCTCTGAATTGCTGTTTTGATGTTTTTAAACAGTGCCTCATAAATTCTACATTATGACATGGTAATTATTACCCCGTGAACAAACACGATTACAGCATTTAAATGACTGTTTCTTCATCACAAACACTCTGATAATCAAGTTTTATTATTTCCAGATGAACTTGTACATGTTATTGGGCTATAATCATGTTATACAGAAGGTTTGAATTCAATCCAAAGCAGACATGTGTGTTCCCTACCAGCAATACTTTGATATCTTTAATTCTCTAATCTTAAATGTTCACATAGCTATGACAAAAGCAACAAATATGCTATGTTGTCAAATATAACAAAAAAATGACGCCTGAACCCGAAAAAGACCCAGAATAAAATTCAAAATGGAAACAAAAATGAAACGCGCCGTGTGAAGGAAAAATGCGTAGTGACATCATTCTGTCACTTACTTGTAACGCAGTAGTGTCTCCATTTGTTGGCACCAACATCTAGTAACCCCTTAACATATGCAGTTCAATATGCTCTTATATAACACACAATGTGGTAGTTGTAGTGTGGTTTGTTACATGTTTACCTTAACATTTCTCTTGAGTGAGTTTGCTTTTGATGTCTATGATTTTGGTTGATATGTCTACAGGAAACAATGATGGACAATGCACTTCGTACCATATCCTACATCGCTGATATCGGGAACATTGTGGTCTTGATGGCAAGGCGCCGGATGCCACGCACAGCCTCACAGGACTGTATTGAAACAACGCCCGGTGCACCTGAGGCAAAGAAGCAGTACAAGATGATATGCCACGTCTTTGAGTCGGAAGATGTAAGTGCATATGTGGCAGTCTGTTAAAGCCTATTTTAAATCCCACTTTTCTGGAGCAGGTGGAAGGGTTACATAGTTGATTTATTTTTCTGTATTTGTTTGTTAATAATTCCATGTTTGTTCTATATTACATTTACATTCACATTTAGTCATTTGGCCTGACTTACAAATCAGGTACAAGGCAAGGTAGGTCACAGCTGGGAACTAGTGGTACACTATACAGCTGCCCTATTTATTATTACAAATATTCATGTTATGAAGAATTTCTTTAAAATAGTTTTCTTTCATCCTTTAATAACAAATGGGAGCAACCCACTGATGTGAAATGATGTTAAATGGCTAAAGATTTTTTTAATCATTATTATTATTTGTTTATTGATTTGTTTGTTACCACAGAGCTGCTGCTTTTCTTGTTGAAGCAGAATCAACAAAATTTGGCAACATAAACAATGTGGCACAGAGGAGCCTGCAGCTGAGTGTCTGTGCCAGTCAGTATAAAGGCTGGACTCCAATCTGTCCTTTCTCCTTCTAATTTTGCTGCCAGTTTTTAAAGGCCGAGTTATAATGGAACAATTTAGCTGCTCATCCTTTAACACTTGTTGTAGCTTCACTGGCTGTAGGCAGCGTTTGTCTATGTTTGACTTTTTAATTTCCTGCAAAACTATTTCTTATTGTATTCATTCTGAGAAATGGAAGAATATATAATATTTTAAATTATAGAAATTACTTCATTCAATCAATATATGTTATGACTTAACATATTCTTGGCACACTCTTTACCACTGTTGTCTGATGCCACCGGACCTTTTTTTCCCCACTGTATTGTTACTTATATGCAACTCTGTGAACATTAGCCTTTCTGGGTCTAAAAAACAATATCAAGATTACAAACACATATGTATGTGACAATTCCTGCCTTTATTTTTTTATTTTTTGACTGCAGGCCCAGCTTATTGCTCAGTCCATTGGCCAGGCATTCAGCGTAGCTTACCAGGAGTTCCTAAGAGCCAATGGCATTAACCCTGAGGACCTGAGCCAGAAGGAGTACAGCGACATCATAAACACCCAGGAAATGTACAATGATGACCTCATTCACTTCTCCAACTCTGAAAACTGCAAAGAGGTTTGTTTCCAGTATATGTACAAGTGTGCAGCACATCCATAAGTGCCCTGAAACTTAAAGATATCCTTTTTGTTTTATTTCCTTTTAGAAACATTTAAAAGTGAAAACACTGTTAGTTTTTATGTGACACACAAATTACACATACACGCTTCATGGGCCAGTAGAGAAATACACAAGTATACAGTAACTAATTAGACAGATTAAGAGGCAGATGGTACATTAAAATCTTCTCAGAGCATGTCAACTCGAGCATTTTTTAGTGTAGTGTTTCCTCTTTAGCCAACACTGCCCTGAAAGCATTACTGGAGGCTTTAGGAGAAATAGAAAAAAACTGCTTCTGCTGTATGAGAAGAGAAGGCTGCGTGGGCACCACCATACAGCTGCTACTGTATATTAGAAACACATGTGTAATTTGTAGTCATGGGGAAACTGGGCTTCCTTGAATCACTAAAGCTCAAAGCGTAACCAACAGTGCAGAGAATAGATTTATTTCTCAAGGCTTCATGTGCTAGTAGCATCTGCTGGTTGACAGAATTGGAGCAGGAAAATGCATTCTACACAAAGAAGTGCACATTAACTGGATGTGTAAAGACGTGAATTAAAACACTAATGTGAAATTTTACTATGAACAAATTACTGGTTCTCTTTCAACGCTTATGTCTTATGTAAACATATTCTCAATCTTATCACATCTGTCTTTCAGCACATGTCTGCTTAATTGTAGCAAAGTGGTCAACACTTTGAGGTGCAGATTCAAAACTATTCATGTAGATGCTGTTGAAATTAATGTTTATTACAGTCGTAGAGAGTAACTGAGTTTACTGAAGCACTGCACATAAGTACAAAATTGAGGTACTTGTGCTTTGCTTAAGGATTCCCGTGATGTGCTACTTTATACTTCTACTTTACTTCAGATGGATTTCACTGCAGATTTATCCCAGATTTAGACTGTTGGCCTGGCCAAACAAAAACGATGGGTAATTGTGACGAGCATTTCTCATTATTTTCGAATTCAATCAAGAAAATAATCTGCATCTTAATCCAGTCCCAAAACGGTGACAAATTAGCTCCTCCTCAGCCAGTTCCAACTGTAAAATGGTGTTTGCATATTTCTAAATCACTGTTTTTCCACCAAAGGACATAGTGTTCATAATAATACTATGTATTATGTACTAATGTACTATGTATGTACATGTAACTATGTACTATGTAATAATACTATAATTTAAACAGTTTATACCATTTAAATCTTGAATGAAATGTCAAAACAGTGGATAATGTGTTTGTGTATGTGTTACATAATCTACACATCCTGGGATGCATCACAGTATGCTCTCTATATGTACAGATATGCACAGCTGCACAGGGTTTCAGCAGGAACTAGTAAATTGATCTTCAAACAATTTTCCCATTTGAAACCAGCACAGAAAAATTAACTGAACCGACTTGTGAGTCCTAAGATGTTTATGTCTTTTCATTTTTGCCTCTGTGAATATAAGGTTAAAGCACTTCTTGACACTGATGCAGCATTTAAATCCAATATCCAATATAAAGTAGTGTTGATCATTGATTTTCAACATTGCCTGCAGTAGGCTAATGCAACCAGACACATAAGAGGAACACGTTGAATAAAACGAAATCTGTAAAGATCATCAATTTTGTGGATGACTGTTTATTTTAAGTGCCCCTGTTGGTATCTATAAATGCTATAAATAAAACATTCATAAATAGTTTATAACAATAAATACATAAACATACCAATGTATAAACATAAAATAAATAACAAGTACAACACCTGTGGGTATATATAATAATAATCCTGACAAATACTGCACATTAATAAATGTAAAGGTGTAATTTTCAGCTTATACTAAGATGAAAGCACAGCCATTATCATTAAACAATATATTAAAAGCATTTAGTACATGTCTATGTAGTTCTAAGCTATTATCAATCAGTGCAAAATAGGCAGACTAAGAGTAAAATGTTATCATTTTAGATTGTCACACAATACTGCAATATAGCGTGATATTTGCCAGTTACCTTCTCAGCATGATGGCTGTTCTACCCCAGATTTCTACTCCACGGAAAGCAGCCAGAAAAAGGTGCATTTTCTGACATGTATCACAAAGGAATTATATTATTTTAAATGAGAATGAGTTTTCTGTGCATTCTTCAGCAATTTGTAGCTGAATCACAGGTTTTTCAGTTCAGCATATTCCTGAGGGGGAAAAAGACTGAAGCACACTGATGGAAAGAGACGAGTGTTTTTGATTCTGTGATCTCTTCATCAGAGTAAAGGGAGAAAAACAGATAACGACACAGTAGTGTTGAAATGTTTGTGTCAGTTTCTGTACGTGGAGAAACAAACTGTCTCCTCCTCTCTCTCCACAGCTGCAGCTGGAGAAGAGTAAAGGGGAGATCCTGGGTGTGGTCATCGTGGAGTCTGGCTGGGGCTCCATTCTGCCCACAGTTATCTTGGCCAACATGATGAATGGCGGGCCAGCAGCTCGCTCTGGCAAGCTCAGCATCGGTGACCAGATCATGTCCATCAACAACACCAGCCTCGTTGGGCTGCCACTCGCCACCTGTCAGGGAATCATTAAGGTACAGAGGCAATAACGATGTGCACATGTGGGCAGAAACTATGAATTACATTGTAATTTAACATTGTGTAAACCTATAATGTTCTGTTTTCCTTTTTATGTTTGTGTGTTTTTCTCTGTGTTAAAGGGCTTAAAGAACCAGGTGCAGGTGAAAATGAACATTGTCAGCTGTCCTCCTGTTACCACCGTCCTTATCAAGAGACCAGACCTTAAATATCAGCTTGGCTTCAGTGTGCAGAACGGCATCGTAAGTACAGTATAAATCTGATTTCAAATTATTACCTTTGTTACACAATCCTGTCACAGCTGAGATTAATTTAGCTCATTATTTTATTTCATTTTGTCATTATTTTGATAAATTACTATATTGGATGGAAAGTATTGATACAACTAACAAAAAGAAAGTCCAGGGACATAAAAATCAAACTTTAAGCAATGATTTAGTGTGGTGTAAATTCATCATTATCTTGTAAAAGATGTCCCTTAGCCTTATAGCCTCACACTGTAGTTATTCAACCTTCCAGTTACTCTGCGTCTTGCAAGATATAACAGGAGAACTTTTCCTTCAGATATGCAGCCTGATGAGAGGGGGTATTGCTGAGCGTGGTGGGGTCCGTGTGGGTCACAGGATCATTGAGATCAATGGGCAGAGTGTGGTGGCCACAGCGCACGAGAAGATTGTCCAGGCTCTCTCGAACTCTGTTGGCGAGGTTAAACTGACGTTCACACACAAACACCCACTAACACTCTCATAAGGAGGATAAAGACATACAAATACAAATGCGTAGCAAATATCAGTAATTTAGCATTTACTCACAGCTAATTTATAATGATCAGTAAACTACACTGTTTATAAAAAAGTTAAAACCTAGTCTATAAATGAAGCATTGAGTTTGAAAGGCGTAGGTCAGGCAGGGCAGGTCTATCAAAACATGCAGTCCAGTAGCATTATGGGACTTCGGACGTAAAGTCACGACATGCTGGCTGGTCCTGCTTTGATTTTATTTTTTTTCTACATGTGGAGGGTACTTGCCAGAGACAAAATGCTAGATGCCTGGAGTAGTAAGGACCACATTGTGGAAAGGTTCAATTTACAGCTGTACGTGGACGGAATTTCTCAGGTAGATTTCTGTGTGGAGTACAAGGATTTCTGTGAATTTCCTCCTTTGGGATCAATAAAGTACCTTATTTATTCATTGGCTGCACAGGGAACTCGGTGTTGAAGATTTATGTCTCAGCACAAAGATCATTAGTTTTAGTCAGCAACACTGTCAGTTTACCTTTTTACTGTTTGCTGGCTGCATTATGAGATATCCTGGTTAGTTTAGCTTTTTTTGTTATATATATATATATTTTATAAAGATTCTGACTAGACATTCAAACAATGCTACTAAAGAATAAATGGTATGGTACAATAAACAGAGAAAAAAGGTTTTTATTTCTGCACTGTGGAGGTTGTCAGAACAATAATACACATTAATACACATATATTGATGGACACAATCTTCTGCAGTTTTTTCAAAGTAATGTCACTGAGATTGTGCTGTTTGTTCTTTCACTGCCAGATTCACATGAAGACCATGCCGGCAGCCATGTTCAGACTTCTAACAGGACAGGAGACACCTATGTACATATAAATGATGACCAGGGGCCATTCCCCAGGACAGGCTGTCGGCTGTGATTGGTTATTTGCAGGGCAAACTGAGCTGACCAGTGACCAGGGGGAAGATTGCTTCTCCCTGTTGATCATTTCTCTCCTTTTCTTTTTCTCTTTGAGCTGATGACTTCTATTCTTCATCTCTCTGTTGTGCTTATCATGCAACAACCATTTTATTGACATGAGATGTTTTTTTTCTTTTTTTCTTTCATCTGATGAGATCGTGTGTGCATGTGGATGCTGTTATTTATTTGTCCTGTCTGTGCTCTTCTGTGTGTGATTGTGTGGATGGACTAATCACGCGAATGCATCACAATTTATTTTTTTATATTCACGTAATGCAATATGATACTTCTACTATACTCCTTGTATAGTTTCATTTTCTTCTCAGTTTATTTATTTCTCATGTAAATACATATTTTGCTAATATTGTGACTGAAGGCAGTGGGGAGGGACAGGCCACGGCTGCATTGTAAATATTTATTGAGTCTTGCGGTTGAATACACAATTACACGTGGATGTCACAGTGGTTGCCACTGAAAAGGGGAATTACTTCATGTTTGAAATGTTGGGTTTAAATATGCTAAGTTGATATAATGCACATGTGAATCAAACCAATGCTTGCAGCAGGGGTTTATGGGAGAAAATGCCATATCCTTTTTGATTTACTTCATTTTACGGCAATACACAAGTTCAACCTCTGAATGGCAAGATAAGTCTTTTCTAAAGCTCGTGTAAAAACATTCACACACATTAAAATAACAAGCAACGGAATAAAACTATTAACATGCATTAATTATGCTTTTGATATCAAAGTCACATGTATGAAAAATGAAGTTTCTTTTGTGTGCTACTCTACTGTATGTTCATCTTTAGTGTTCCTGACTGAAACTCATGCATACTATGAGTGGATTGTGAATGTAACTGTGTTGTGTGAGCTGTCTCATTGCCATAAGCAGTATTAGAATGTCTGTACATAAAGAGAAACTTGTCTAGTGTTGTCCACATGTTTAAAACAAACAAACAAACAAACAAACACAGGTTTGGTCACTGCAAACATCTTCTCACCTGTATGTTGGCTTTCAGTCCTGCGAGGGAAAGGGAGAACTGTGAATCTCACTGTGACAGACGAAGCCTTACCGCCGAGTAATGGTTTTACAATGCATCATAGTAAAATTTAACCATATGAACATTATCTGTGTGCATGCCTTGTAAAGTAGTATCATGTCATTGTGGCAAGATAATAAAATGTGAACTAAACCTGGCTGGTTTGGTTGGACTGAATCAAACTGAATTAAAAAATAAAACAGCTTGGGTACAAAAGTGAAGCAGGACACCTACGTAAAGGAAAAGTGTCAGAATACTAAGTAAAATACAACTTTGTATTCTGAAAATGAAACGTTTGGCTCCTCTCATAGTTTTATCTGATTAAGAGTTTTGGTAAAAGTCAGAAAAGGGTTAATGTGACTTAATTTCACACTACATACAATTTCTACTCAGGTTTTGAATGTGAGGAAATGAATTTAATAGGTGGCAACACTCAGAAACTCAAAACACATGAAAAGAAAAGCTTTAATAAAAACCATGTCAGTGAGTGAGCATGTCCACTAGCAGAGAGCTGGGACCAGTTAAGCTAAATGGAACGGAGCCAGGATTATTATTTAATGTATTTTTCCCTGTTTACAAGTAAAACTGTCCACAATGCATAAGATCTGTTTGGACAAAGACAATCGCTGTGTCTCATTTCCACAGGAAGAAACAATTGTTGTCGACATTGAAGTTGGTCACTGTTGAAAAAAATGCTTCAAGCTGCAACATTAACATCTGAGGTTTTATTGGCTGATATATATGTTGTGCACATTTTATATTTTTTCCTGTCAGTAGTAAACTGCAGTTCTCATTTTGTGCATGCTACGTACTGTTAGTATGTTTTGTTAAACTGAGACAGAAAGTAGTTGTTTCAGCGTTAACCTGCTTCATCATGTGTCATTCACAGGTTAATGAGCAGCTCACTGATGAAAACCATTAAAAACTGTAGATGGTAGCGAGAAAATAAATCTTCTATTATCACTAAATAGAATTGAAACAATAATCTGTGATTTCACTTGAGACTTTGGTTCCCTCTAATGCCAGCAATTAGGAAGTGCAGGATCTGAAGATTTACGTACAAAAAGAAAAGCATCACTTTGAAAATTACATTTAATTTAAATATGTGACCGTTTTTTAAATAATCATCAATTTAAAATGTATTTATTTAAATTAAATTAATGTATCTTAACAGAAAATGATAAACGATCAATAAAGGAATTAAAACTTTGGTTACAGAACAAAGTTCAGCATTTTTTGTACCTTCTATTATTAGTAGTTGTTAACTACACGTGTGACCTGCAGGCGACACAGCAGTCACTAGTTATTAGTGTCTCTTTGAATTAACCTGTTATCTTTCTCGGGGTTAATGTTTAGTTTGTGGATCTCTCCCTGTCGCGCTGAGTCGCACTCGGTGTGGCCGCTCAGATCAGGGATTCTGGTCATTCCGGTCACACTTTAACATAACTTTTATTCCAACACCCTGACGTGTGGTCTCGAAGGCCTGGACTGCCTGCTCCAGTGGGAACCGGTGGGTGACGAGGGGCTTCACATTCACTTTCCCTGACGACAGCATGGCTATGGCCATCGGCCAGCTGCAACACAACGAGACCAATGTTTTACAGAGCGGTTCATTCTCTGTGACACCTAATATGGGTTGAGCTTTAACCAAGGACGTGGTCCTAAAAGCTTGTAAATATACAAGCAGTATAGTATGGTGCCGATGGAACTATAACTCCAGCTTTAAAAATCTGCTTATTGGTTATTTTCTTACGTGTTGCAGTAGCGAAAGACTCCTCTGATGTCCACCTCTCTCACAGCAGCGTTGACCAAAGGAACGGTGGCCATCTCAGAGCCGAGACCCACCAACACCACCACGCCTCCTGAACGTGTTGCCTGAAAACCAAAACAAACGAGTAAATAAAATAAGTAATTACACTTAGTTTAGCAGATTATATCATTATGACACATGACTAAGTTCTGGGGTGGGTGGCCACATACATAGATGGCAGTTTGGATGCTGCTCTCAGCACCAGTGCATTCAATCGTAATGTGAGGCTGGGCTCCAAGCAGCTCCGCCACACTCTTGGCGAGCTGTTGGGGTTCTTCTCCTCTCTTCACTGTCAGCTGGAAGTCAGCCCCCAACTCCTTGGCCATTTTCAGACGCTCTGGAGACAGATCTGAAGACAGAAAATGAGGTGGACTAAAGATTTATGAAAAGCACAGAAGGTGGTACCAAAATCTATTCCTGTTGTCATTTTGGTTGAGGCAAGTGTTTATATACAAAGCATTACCGGTGACGACAACCTGCGAGGCCCCCATCGCCTTGGCCACAATCAAAGACACCAACCCAATGGGTCCTGTTAAAAGATACCTAGAAGTTTAGGTTCAGATTTTGTAGTTTTATAAAGATGTGTGTTCAGTAATCACACTAAAACTATGCCTATGTGTCATATGACACCATCAACTACTGCGACCATTTTATTATCCTGTTGTCAAGACAAGAAATTTGTTAAACATTAAGTCTTTTACAAAGTGCGTTAAGGTTCATCAATTTTTCCACCACTTGAGGTTTGTTGAGTCAGCACAATTCTCACTTTGTAGTTTTTGAGTTTTCAGCATGCACTCTGTAGTATCTTGTTTCTGTGTGTTAAGTTTAATAACTGTGGTGTTACCTGCGCCACAAATGAGCACGGTGCTGCCGAGGGTCACACCAGCTCTGCGACAGGCGTGGATTCCCACAGACAGAGGTTCAATTAATGCTCCTTCCTCGAATGTCACATTATCAGGCAGCCTGTAAAAAGACAGAGTGGTGAGATGAAGACAGAAAATGACATATGCAAACGTCAGGCAAGAGAGTCAGTTATTAAGAAAATCATGTCATCCTCAAAAACTGTTACTTGTAACAGAAGTTGGCGCTGTGCTTGTAGTATCGGCACAGGTTTCCATCATCGGGTGGCGTGGCACAGAAGAAGATGGTGGGAGAGAGGTTATATCGTCCACTCTTGAAGAACTCGTCCATCTCACGTGGAACGCCAGGTTCAATGGCCACTCTGTCACCTAAAAAATATAATTTGGGTTCATGACACTAGATACTTAACACACACACACACACACACACACACACACACTAGTAGTGTACCCTATGAGGCAATCCCTCTGATATTCCCTGGCTCTGACACACACACACACTCACCTACTTTAAGGTGCTTGACAGCTGATCCAACCTTTACCACCCGCCCCGACGCCTCGTGTCCCAACACCATTGGTTTGGTGAGCACAAAGTCCCCGATCCGGCCGTGCTGCCAGTAGTGAACATCTGACCCACAGATTCCAACAGAGTGCATTTGGAGCAAAACCTCTGGAAACGAAATAAAACAAACTGATTCACAATATGACACTAAACACTGGATCTCAGACCTCTAGATCATCTTCTACAAATATGAATGAAATAAATCAAAATAGCAATGCATTTAGATTTTTAGTCAACTTCTGATTAGACACAAATTAAATCTACTTGTAGTGTTTGTAACCCTCTGTTCATGCAACACATGTTCATATATTTTGAAGTGGTCACATGTTAACTCTATATTGCACATTGTCTTTACTTAATCGCCTGCACTATATACTACTATACTACTACTACTACTACTACTACTACTACTATACTACAACTATATATACTTTACCAGTAGGTCCTGGCTCCGGAACTGGACACTTTTCCTGTCAGAAACAAAACACAGGGCTGCGGTCAGTGTCATGCTCACACACTGTGACTAACATGTGCAGGTGGGTCTCCGTCTCCTACCAGCCGGAGGTCTCCTTTAGCGTGCAGCACCACTGACAGGTTTTCCTGCGCCATGACAGATGCAGCTCCGAGCTGTCAACGGGACGAAGACAGAAGCAGAGAAACCAGGAGACCGAGTCCAAAATGTGAGACTTTTAGTTCGTTCAGTTTCAAAGTGCAGAGAGCAGCTTCCGGACTGTGGAGGCCGACACCAAAACAAAGCGTGTGGTTGGACGGAGAGCCGCGGAACAGTCCACTTTGGAGGGATGAGCGCTACCGAGCAAAGACGAGACAAAGCTTTTCTGATGATGCATGAAACTCCTGCTGCTGCTGTAAAAGACTTTAAACACGACATACACTGTTATTATTGATTATCAGCTGATATTGAGTCTTTGTTATCGACTTGTTGTGTTATAAATACTATAAAACCCCCTCAAGTCCGTCGTAGCACCCTCCAATCTGATGAAGTTTATTTCCAGGTGTCATGAATAATAATAATAATAATAATAATAATAATAATAATAATAATAATACACATTTAATTTACTTTACAGTAACTAAGTATAATTACTTAAGTACTATAGCATTACATTTATTTCATAACCCCAGTTGCTAATTACTTTACAGATAAAAGTAACAGATTTTAATTGTAAAGAGATGATAAAATATGATGCGTTATTAGAGATTAAACTACCCAGTGGCACAGAAAAATGGAGCTCAAATTATAAAATGTATTGTTTGATTAGTCAGTCCAGTGTAAAGGCAACAAAATGATGACCTTTGTTTATATAGTATCGATAATAAAAAAATTAAATGAAACAACACAAGGCATCAAAAAGAAGAAAAAAGCTTTAAAAGGTAACGTGACATAAATATAAGATTAGTTTTGAATTGACTGTATTAATTGTTCCATGATCCAGGTCACAAAGCAAAGTGAAGCTGCTCCACACATCATATAAAATGTGTTGGAGATTTATTATTATGATGATTATTTATAATCATAAAGAAATTAAAATGTTAATAGAACAAAGTTGAGCATCATAAAATAATTCTATGTACCATTTGGTCTCTCACAGTGCTGTTATTAGTGTCTCTTTGAACTAGCTCTAGTTATTAGGGTTAGTTATCTTTATAGGGGTTAAGGTCCAGTTTGTGGATGTCTGCCTGTCACGCTGAGCCGCTCTCAGTCGGTCTGTTTTGGGGGCAGATCAGGGTCATTCTGGTCACACTTTAACTTGTTTATCCCAGCATCCTGATGTGTGGTCTGGACTATCTGCTAACAGTGGCTTATGAGGGGCTTCATATTCACTTTACCCAACATCAACAAGGCTACGCTGCAACACAACAAAACAAATGTTTTATTGAGGAGTTCTCTGTGTAGTTTCTGTTTTGATACCACAGACAGATTTAGGACTGAGCTGTCAACAGGGTGATGAGAAATGCAAATTTCAGACTGCAGCAAGTTTCCTGACTGTGGGTCTGAAACAAAACATGGGACAGACTGGATATATATATAATTTTGTATGTTTTACTCTACTCCATTTTAAAGGTCGGTGCCCAGTGTCATGGTTTGTTCTGGTAAAAAACACAGTACTGACTAAATACCAACTCATCTCAATTCACTCAATACACTGTGCGACAGAATCTAGAGATGGATACAGATTATGTAATTAAATGTGGATCCATTTGTACCATTTGTGTTTTTCAGAGAAGGATGAATGTTACAGGGGGGAAACTGTTAGTTGTTATAATGAAATAATGTGGATCGAATTACAAGATGTGATCAGCATTCGCTGCGTTAAACTGATTTATTTTATGTCAGTGTTCACATCTATGTTGCACACAACAGCAGGTAGGAAATGCAAACATTAGAAACAAATATCATGACTCATCTGTCACTTGTTCTTGATTAACATGTTCCGTGCATGTTTGCATGTATGTGCAGGTTTTACAGCTTGTGCATCGGAAACACACGGGATGGAAATCACAGAGATCTCTTGAATACTTCTGGAGGCTGTCCATGCTCACATATCCTGGTGTGACCAGAGGAAAAGGTGTGAAGTTAACACAGAAGATATAAAGGATTGTTTCACACTATAAATACTGGTTACACCAGACATACAGTACAATTATCGTATTAGAAGGAGTAAGTAGTGATAAATGTTTCACCTGTGAGCATGTTACTAACTGGGTAATCCTGCCTGTGAGCACAAAGAGGGGATTCGCTTTCTGATGACTCGGAGTACAATGGTGCAGGACTGTCAAAAGAGGAGCAGGGATTTAATTAGTTTGCAACATATTGATTCCTTTTCTAAATATGTACGGTGGAAATTTAACATACTCGCTTTTACTGACTTCGTCTTCATTGGACTCATCTTCTGAGTGGAAACTACACCTCTGTAAAACAGAAACCAGTCAAACTTAGATTATGATTAGTGAGTTATTTGATCTGCTTCTGTGTAAATTATATTGTGCTTCTGTACCTACCTGCACTACTGACTGCTCATCTTCACGCTCCCAAATCAACCTCCCAACCACATTTCTCACCTCTTAAATGTCAAAAGAACACAGAATAAGTTATAACTTTGACATGAATAGTTCATTAGAGTGGTTCTTAGTGTTGATTTGGTTTTTAACTTTAACTACCCAAAACAAGATTTCTCCTACTTTACGATGACACCTGTCTCATTGTACATGTGCTGGACATTCAGAGCGTGCATGTCACATTTCTCATTAATCATTCAATCATCAACTGCATGGCCAGATCCCAAGGTGGGGAAGCACTGACTCAACATGGTTTACAACAAATAAGTATAAATAAACAGTATTCCTCACCATCCTGTACTGAGGCTGGAGGCAGCACATAATGCCCGATGCACACAGACTTCACACTCTGGCGCTTCTCACAGATGGAGAGGAACAAGCTGTGGAAAACCATCACCTCGTTCCAGAGGAAATCTTTGCTCTCAAATATCCTGAAAAACAGAACTCGAGTTAGAGCTTCAAATGGATTACAGACACTGTACATGACTGGGACCTCTCTTTGGTTTCTCACCTCAAAGTGTCTGGACATGTAGCATCCGCACTGAAAAGATAATCAGCTGTCCTCCAACTAGCAATGGTCCCACTCTGGAGTACTACAAGAACAAGGCAAAAATGAGCAAAACAATAGAACAGTAGTAGTGTGTGTACATATATATATATATAATCCTTGTTCAGTTATCATTGTAGCAGCATCCCTTTAACCCTGTAAAAATTACAAGAAATACTGAAGTTTATTTAACCATCTGACAGAATAAATAAAGTACTGTCAAACTTTAAACATATGCATATGTTAACTTCTTTGTTATTTTATTTTTATACTATTCTTCACTATATAACTTCTTATATAAGCAGTTACATGACTATCTTTTATCTATCGTGATCCCATTTTGCCTGGCAATATGAGGAAACACTATTAGTGGTTAAAACTTTATAACATTTTAATATTTATTAATACAAATATTACTTAAATGTACATTTACATACAACAGTGTCTGTGCACCACACGTTATTTACACTATGAGGCTGTTTAGCTTGTTAGTTACTTATGTTTCAAATATGACACGAATTGGTTAAGACGGTAGCAATAATATTAGATTTTATCTACTAACAAGTAAAATTAATGTTTACACTTAGTTAACATTATATAGGACGCAGTTAATTTGACAGATCAGCTTTAAATAAATCTTATTTTTGTCTTTTAGCTCTTCAGGCTACTTACTCCAGAAGTCCTGACAGGTCTGTGGGACACTGGTTGAAAACCAGGCTGATTTATTGTTAAACATCGCTACAGTTCACTCTTTTGACACATATATGTTTGATATTTACACTCAGCAGATCCTGCACTGATTTTTTGGAGTAATTATCCTGCTATTTAGACGTTTTCGTCCACTTTTCTTAACTCACTGAGCAGCTAACTGGCTAACTCGTTAGCTTGACTTGCGCGCAAACGGCGATGCTGCGTTTAAATGCTGTCGAAAACTGTAGGAAAATGTAACTTTGGCATGGATGAGGACACAAGCTGTTTTTTTTTTTTTTTTTTTTTTTTTTTTTTTGTCAGATGGGAAAGGTGACAGGCGTGAGGCAAATGTACTGTGTGGGATGGAAGATAACAGTATTAATCATTTGATTTCGCTTATCAACACATTATCGCCTCATACATGATCAGCTGTTGCAGCAGCACCTGTCAGGGAGACAATTAGGGCACTGAATCCATAACCTCTAAATATATTTCACTCTCTGTTTCTTAATAACTTTGTCTCCATCACCAGGGGACTGGGAAATTGGAGCGGTCTGCAGTCTTTCTCGTACTCTTCTGGACAGAGAGCTCTGATGTTGGTCCTGGGGTCTGTTGGGGCCCCTCACCCAGCTTCAAGGTCACAGACCTGTGAGCCATTACCACCACAGTGAAAACTGTGGCCTTCACTTTCCCCTCCTCTGGTTGCCCTGTGCCTGTCTGTCAGTCTTTCGTTGACAGAGCAGCAGAATATTCATACTTTTGCACCAAAAATCAATAAACATACTGTATCGTCTCCAGAAAATGTTGTCAGTAAGCTGCTAGGAAGAAAATGTGAAGGCCATGGCATATGATTCACATCGTCATATATCATTCAGTGACCCGTTGTGCCACGTAAGGAAGCATTTTCATTTCTGCAGTACTATATTTCACCATCAGATGGTAATATTTTGCAACATATTCACTCGGTCATAGTTCAATTTGTTCTGAATTGCTAATAACAGGTCAGTTTTACAGTATATTTAAAGTTGAATTAAGGTATTTTCATTATAGACAGTGCAGCAGCTAAATATCTGTAAGGAGCTGAGTTACAACATCTTTTAAAGTGAATCTACATTGAGAGTGATATTGAATTAGAGAAAGATGGGGTCTTGATGCAAAGCCTTCAGGTGATGGAATTGCAGAGGGGCTTCACTGCGATCAGCATATTATTAAGCTACTTTCCACATGTTCCAGGAGGGAAATGCACAGTCTTATAGATATGCTGTTAAAAGCCTCATATTACCAATTTGTTGTTGTTCACAGTAACATTGTGAGGTGTACACTCACTCACATATTGGAGAGCAGTTGTGGGCAGTATGTAGACATCAACCTCTGCTTTATGTTCTATGACCTCCTCATTGGTGTTGTCTGCAGGTCAGGCACTCATTGCTATCACACAGCCGCACTCACAGAACCCGTTGACATGTGTTTAAGCATCACAATAACGTCATACAACCTTGAGTTTTATAACAGCAGCAGCCTGTTAAAGACGAAATTGCTGTACAGCGCTATTACCGTGCTGGTGTAAGTGATGGGCTGTGCTTGTTTGAACTCTGGAAAGAGCAAAGAGACCCTCACTCTGTCACAGTGGAACAGGATTCATCTCATGCGCTTACAGATCTGCACATAGAAACCGCTTAAAAAACACAGTGAATACACCTATACTGCTTATCCATTTGTTTCTGCGTAGCTCTTTTGTTTATCATGTGCACAGATGCAGTAATTCATGCAGACCGCTGCATGTGTATTTGTAATATTTTCATGTTGTCTGCATCTACTGGTGATTGAGTTCCTCTGCTCCATACAGTGGCTGGTTGTGGGGGTTCAGAGCAGCGATAACTATGTTGCCATGACAACAGCGTAGCCACACCTTGTTCATTATACCCAACCCCCCCAACGAGCTTCTTTCAGAGCAACGCAGGAGCGTTTGGTTGGTGGTACACACACTGAGGTTTAATACAAAGACAGAACAGGAGAGAAAATGTATTGTAAGATGATAAAATCATGGTTTGTGTCGGTTATCTTTTATTTTTCTGGCACAATGAAACACTATACTTTGGAAAATGGATTTCACTGTGTGTTTCTGGCTAAATAATATGGAAACATTATGATGTAGAGCTGACGCACTGCGTTGACTGATTTGTGGATTGACACAAATGGAAACCAAAGCAAACACAGATCAGTGGTTGATTGTTGAAGGCATTTATAAACTCTAAATCCAGCATAGTCACATCGAGCCAATTATGTACAAATGACAGGATCTGGCCTCTTCCTCTCTTTTGTTTGCTGTGCTGATTTTGTCCTTTCAGTCTCCCTCCTGTTGGCCCACGATGGCAGAGCTGGACACCCCGGCTTCATCCATCTCCCCTGTGTCCCCCATGATACTGTTCCATTGTGTGGTAGCCTAGATTATTGCACTGGCATTGTGCTTGTATTATTTCAGTATGTTTTCATTATTTAGCATCAGTGATTAAATACTGGTCTGTTTTAAGGAGGGACGTATCTAAAATAATGTCCAGAGCTCCCAGACAGCTTCACTGACAGCCTTTGAATGTACTGCTGCCAGACATGACCAGAGAGCAAATCAGCATTCTCATATAATACTTTGTCAGCAAGATGGAGCCGTAAAGCTTAACAGGAATTATATCATCAAAGAGTTGATTTGCTACACGCACCCGTCCGTTGCTCTAACTTGTGTTCTGTTTAGGTCTGTGTTAAATGAGCACCCTATTATCTCCTCATTTCTCTCTCTCCCTCTCTATTTCTCTGTCTCCCTATTAAGTCTCTTTCTCTCCAGCTGAACCAACAACATCAAAGGAGTGTGCTTCAAATCGCAGGTGTTGAAGGATTAAGGCCACCGCAGGACGGGGTTTTATTCTCAGCCTTATCTTTGATGTAGTTAGCATGCTAGCAGGCTGTCGACTCTTGTTAGATGATTTCTGCATCAGTGTGATGAAGTACTTTGATTTGGTATTTACATCTCCGGATCAGTCAGAAAACAGAACAACAAATTTTATATAAGACTGTCCACAGTGTATGGCACTGTGCATCAGTATAGTAATATAAGATGATGTAAAATCGTAAACTGTGATGTAGTCGGAACAAGTCTTGGATTTATGTTTTTCTCTTACTTTCTTGGAGCCCATAATTTGTGTCATCATAGGTTTTGATTTATAGCCAGGGTTGAGCTGATTGGACTACATATAACTAAATTATCCAGATATTACAACAACAATAATAACAACAATAATAATAATAATGTAACACACGTGTCACCCTCTTTATGTTGTGTTAAAACAAAAATTAGGATGTAGGAAGGCAGCTGCCGCACAGTGTTAGCTACAGAGAGGTGTTGGAGGCTCTCTGTTGAAAGTGTGATACATATTTAGGCCAGAGCGCTTAAAACAGTCTCTTAAAGGCACATGTGGATTTGAACACTTGAAAGCCAACCTTGCAAATCTCGCCTTGAATTTTGAAAATTATACAAATTGATATTCAAAGTTTATTAAATGTGAACATTTCTGCTGCAACATAGAAACTACTGCAAAACAAAAGTGTTGCACTGAAATACATTTAACTTAAAACACAATGTACATGATCAGTACTAAATGTCTGTGTTGCGTGATGCACACATTACATTTTTTGTTTCCTCAGTGACATTTTGACAATACTTTAACAACACTACCGAACCTCCTTAGTCCCATAAAGAATCAAACCCAAATCAAATGTGAAAATGTCCAAAGCTGCAAAATATCAAAGGCAAATATTTTGTCACAGCTCTGTGATAGTTAATCAGAGGTGACAAGGAAACTTTTCTAGAGTGAGTCTGGTGCTAGCTGTAGGGTCTATGCTGACCTTTAACCCGAGTTGGGTCACCGGGGTGTGTTGGTGTGCTGAGGAGGGACAGGAGGGTACATTGCTCCCCAGACCGTTAAGAAGCCATGCAGGCAACAGCTGAGCAGCATCTGACAGTGGGGTGAGAGGAAATGTCACAGGCTCCACAGGCGTACCTTTAGGGGACCGGCTCACTCTTAGGCAAGCAAATCCTGTAGACTCACATATGCATCACATCCACGTGCACATGCATGTGTTTATACATCCACAAGGCTTCGCCGAGGTATCAGTCAGGCAACACGCAGAGTGAAGGATGCATTTGAACAGAGGACACCTGCAAGACAGAAACTGCCAAGAGAATCGAAGTTTTGAGTGACTGTAGCCAACTTTGTGTCTCACCAAGGACCGTCATGCTGCTATGCCAGACCATGTGTGAATGTTATTTGCCCCGTTAGTTACTTGGGTCCACAGTGAGTCATCTTTTGCAGTTTGGAAGATGTCATCACTAAGAAATGGCCGCTCCAGGGCTCAGCATCCCACTGAGCAGCAGCCATATAGATTAATGAACTGACTTTCTTTTCTTCCTTCACTTCTCCAACTGTGTTCTCTGAACTTTGTCTTCTTAGTTTATGAAGCTACATTTCATCCAGCCCTGTCTGTTTTATTCACCCGTGAACAGCAGTGTTTAGATCCTTCACTTAAAGGTCCCCTGTGGAGTGTGTTTGCACACAATTCATTTTTCTCACCAAAACACAGTGTGTGCATTCACTCCAAAAAATTTTCATGTAAAGGTTTCAGGAACTCTTAGAGCTCACTTTGTTTTTTCTGTTCGACTTTCACATCCTTCATAATTGCGCCTGTTACATAAGAGTTATAACTCTTATACATGATTAATAGCCACTTAAATGTTTGAAAAGTTATCGTCTCATGTTAGCAAAGTTTATATATAACATCAATGAAACGCTGTCAGTTTTTAAAACTTAGTATGTGACAGTGTAAACAGATGACAGACGCGAACAGCTGTAATAAAACTACTGGACGCCTGGCTTCTCTCTTATTCTGTGAGATGCTGTGTTCTTAGTACCTGCTGCTTCTTGTTTTAACCAAACAGGATGCCCCTATCTAAACACAGGTCCCATCCTCCTCTTATAACACTCACACACAGCTTTGCGTTTTGGCAGTGTGTCTCCACCTTACCTTTCTGTTTCCTGTAACCTGCTGTCACAGAAAAGAAGGAACAAACCTGAAGTGCGTCTCATCAGCAGTAGCCGTCCATGGCATAGAATTAGGTTGTTTCTTGGGGCTGTTAGTGAGAAACAAACATTCAGGAGATAACAAGATCATCTGCAGCCACATAGTTATGGAAAAGGAATGCCTAAAGCTTATATTAAAAAGGTTAACGTGAACAGTTTAAAAATTAGCTGTGGACTATATAACGTTGCTTATTTTATGAGTTTTCTTTTGCTTGCCAAGGCCAAATAGCGGGATGGCTGAAACTATTATTATTGTGGCAAATTGTAAACTGTTGAGACTAATCTGCCAGTTTGTGTTACTGTTGTAGATGTCCGCTAAGAGTCAACGAGATCAGGGGACAGGCTGACTGGAGATTTACACAGAGCAATGCCGTTTTTGTGTTTCGGACTGTGGCTCTGCGTTGCTCTGCGGGGCAGGAACATACAACGTGAGTCACTCCACAGTCAAAATCCCCGACTGACTTGGCCCATTAATTCACCTGGGGTCATTTATTATTTCCTCAGTAATATGCAATTCTGTCTTTCTGCTAATGACGAAGAAGCTGGTACCCTCCAGTAAGGACAGGTTTATGCCAGAAGTACTACATTGAGGTCAGTGCAGCAATTTTTTTACATACATGTTTTAATTTGATTAATTGATAAAACATTTTTTTGGGAGTAATTCATTTTCTGTAGACTAGTTTGAATAATAGTAGATGTTATGTATATTTTAGCTCTGGCTTCTCTGCTAGTTGTGCTCTTTTCAGGAGTTGTCTAATCCGGTATGTGCTTGTTTTGTGGATTTTGAAAATACTTACAAAGCTATTTTCCAAGGCAGCTTGTGGGAGATACTGTATCTGTTGTGACAGCTCTGTTTGCATTCTGCACGAAGCCAAATACATTCAAGTTCAGCAGTGGGAGTCTCGACAAGGGGGCTGGGTTAACATCTGGAGATAAGTGACATTACGATGGCAATTTGTCACTGATGTTGTTTCAGCTTTACGGTACCATCTACTCCAATATTCAGTGTGGTCGTTTCCAGCTGAGTGCAATGCTGTCAGGATGAGAAGTACGAGGTCCTCGTTTCCTACACGGCTACTCTGAGGTATCACAGGAGCTAAAACGTGTACAAGAAGCAGAGATGTGACAGCGTGTTAGTGTTGCCTGCTTCCTATGTGCTGACATCGTCAGGAAGTTCATCAGTAAGAAGGCCGACACAGACACTGACAGACCTCTCAGTTGGGTCTGTTTATACCGTAGTGTCACTCTCTCTCTCTCAACTCTACTGTTTGTTTTGGTTCATGAAGAGTTCCTGTTGTAAGAACGTTGTTAATGATGCTCAATCTTTTTATGTAAATGATGTAAGGGTCAGTGGTTCAACTCCCTGCTCCTCCTGGCCACATGTTGAGGTGTCCTTGGAACAGACACCAACACGCTATGGTAGCACCATCATATATGTGCAGCTGTGAAGTAGAAACGACCTCATATGGATCAGTTTTTCATTAAAGGTTTTCAAACCCAAATTTAATGGGTTTGTTTGTTCATCGATTACATTTTGTTAGTATAGATTTTATTTGCATCATTTCTTAAGTCAATACATGGATCATGTTAATCTAATCACCTCTGGTCATGAGCTGGAGGTAAAAACTGAAAGAATAAGACTAAAGAGACAGGAGTAGGTGATTTCCTGCGCCTCAGTGGGATGACTGGCCTCAGTGTGAGTTTGGGTTCATTGATTTAGTGAAACCATGTTGCGTAGCAGCAATTGAGAGGAGAAGGATAATGTTGTTTGGTTATATGAAAGTAGAGCCTTGGTTAAAGTGATTACATCATTGAGTCTTTCTGGGAGCACATCTGGTCTGTCTGAATCCAAAACAGAGTGCAATGCACCTTTTGAAAGCATGTAGAGAAATATGGACAGGTTTGAAACTCATTTCTCGACCTAGTAACTGGTGCTCTGTGTAGAGGTTTATGATGTTCTGTTTTAAAACCAGACTTTGATGCAGTTTTGTGCGACTCTGACTTCAGGCAAACTTTAGGATTCTGGGATAAATTTTTTTGAAGATTGTTGAAAATCATTTCTTTTTCCTTCCAGATCATCTCTGAAATTCAAATAATTAACTAGGAGCTCTTCACATTAAGAAAGCATGAAGTGAGCATAATAAAATCCAAACCCTCCTCCAGACGCGAAGCTAATTTCAGCATTGCTAAAAATGTGCTATCTCCGGTTTCACGCATATTTTCCTGTTTTCTGTTACCTCAGTAAAGCCCTCTTGGGAGAATTCACTCTAACAAAATGTTTATTGGAGCCAATAAGCCCATGAAAAGCATGGCCGACTGGGAGCATTAGTGTGTGTACAGTAATAGCCTGCTGTCTGTGATGCATCATTCTGAAAGATGAAAGAGAAACTTAAAGATGTTTAACTGGCTTCATTCAGAAAACAGTGATGTACAGTAAATTATGCACAAATACAGACTAGATCTCGATGCCATCACTAACGAAGCATTAAAAGTTACAACATGTTCGTCACCGTACCAACAATAAGGTGCAGTTTGTTTCTGTTAAAATGAGCATATGCTCTCTGAGCTCTCTCTTCACACCAGCACAAGGACAGGTGCTTTTCATTTCGCACTCTGGCTGTTGGGAGCGTTCTCTTGTGTTGCAGTTGTTGGTTCAGGTTACCTCTGCCTCTGGCGGGAAGTAAGCCTGCTGTGACCTTGACCTTGGTCCTGCAGATCTGCTCAGTGCAGCAGAATTGCTCCCTTTCTCTCTTATATGCATATGTAAAGACCTATTACCCAATCTTATAGAAACTTTATCACTTAGTTTTTAATATTTTAGAATGTTATAATACTTTAATACATGTTAGAACCCAATCCGTGGAATATTTTATGTGTTTTGATGCTATGTTCTCAAAACAGACCAAATAAAAGAACACAGCTATACATCTTGTTACTAACTTGACCGAAACATCTCTGTGTCATAAGTGCAGGAAAACAAACACGGGGCTAAAGAACACTTGTCCTGGAGGAGTGTGTTTCTCTCAAAAGCACATCATCTGTGTGTATTGGTGAGGAAGTTTTAAAGTGTTGTTATGTAAGACGCACATCTCACAGTGCAGTCGCAGCAATAAAAGGCAAAGGACTCTTTAATGCACATAGATGCACTGGAGTCTTTTCTGCTCACGTCCAGTCGCTTCGCTCTCTTCTCTTTCAGTTCTCGACATGAAAGCTCACCACTGAGTTCTCTGTGGTTTGGTTTTTCTGTCCTCTCCCGTTGGTTTTCTGGCGAATCACATCATATCGTATGACTCCTTAATATCAACAATATCTAGCACAACTTTTGCACCATATGTTGTGTCGGGTTTCTGCACTTACAAGAGAAAAACACAACACACAGTCGTGCTTTTATTTTTTATTTTGCTTTGCAGATAAGTTTTATGTAGGCAACTGTTAGTTTGCCTCAATATACGACTATGATACTAATCAGAGCGCCAATGCTTTTCACATGCATGTATATTTTCTTTGGTACAAAGAAGTACAAGCAAGGACATGATTTGTTGCATTACAGTTGGAACAGCACAGCAGCAGGACGCCAGACAGCTCTCTATATACCTTACTTACAGAAATATAGGCATGCCCAGATGGTAAGACTCTATTTTCAGACTTTGCTGAGATTCCTGTGATAAGATGCACAGCGACAGACTTACGCAGCACGCACATGTAACACTGTATGGCAGCACCTACAGCACTGTACTGTATACACACCCACAGCCAACCACATTCATGATTAGCAGCGAAAACATACAATTCATTTGTCTCATGTTGAGGATAAACATCTTTTAATTTTCAATGATATACTAGAGGTAAATCCATGGATCGTAACGCCTCTTTTGCCAGTCATGCAGTGTATCATAACTTGTCTATTACCTATTCAATACTCATATATAAGTCTTTTCTGCTCACGTCCAGTCGCTTCGCTCTCCACTTTACAGCAGACCTTAAATGCAGCTTCACAGTTACTGTGCACATCAGACCACCCAGCACTTCAGTATTTTCTACTGTAGTGTGGTAAACACTGTATGTTGGTGCTGTGTTACATGTAAACAGTGGAGGGAGAGCTGCGCCCTCCCACAGGCTCTTTGTGCCCCTGTTCATCACCTACGTCAGCAAATTGAAGGCTACAGTGGGACACTTAGAGGAAAAGATCTCCACCTGGCAGACTGTTAATAAAGGTGACAGTGGGAGGGCAGGAAGCTGCTGGTGTCAAACCCTGCTGAGCTGAGCTGAGCTGCACAAAGACTCATTTTACTGTGAAGGAATACTGTCTATGAACACATCCAGTACTATGTCTGTTGTCTGTTTTCAGTGCAACTGTCAAGCTGAATATTTGTTATATCTACACGTATGTTCCTCTTAATGTGGAACCGTCCTGGTTTTCCTTCCCTACACCCCCCACCCGCCTGAAGCTGCACCATAAATCACTGTCCCAGCAGCAACAGCAGTCATTTAGTATCCAGGGCTCCTGGTACTCATTCCCAGTCCATCCCTGTGCTTGCCTTCTGCTCAGCCTCCAACACTTCACCACACCTTTTACCATAAATCTGTGTGATGCTGTGTATTTTTACAAAGTCAGCTGTTTCCACCTGTTACTGTTAACAGAGTTTTGTTTTTTTTATGCTTACCTCTCTGTGGATTTGAAGATAAAGCACTCTGGGGTCAGTGGGGAGAAACGGGGTATAGCGTGCACATGTGTTTACCCTCAGTCGTGTTCCCTGCGTTTCACGTGCAATTTTGTAGAAGCAACAGCAGGCAACTCCTCTGCAACAACTGTTTCATTTACATATTGCATTACCCTTGGTTGGATTCATATGCTTCATGCATCCTGTGCAGCTACCATGTCTGGCGAGCTGTGTTTGCCTTTTTCTCACATCGCTGCTCTCTGGCAGGTTTCATACACATCACAGGTGGGTTGTTGGCATGCACACACTGCTGTCAGTTACTGCTATCAACAATATCTCTTCACATTTTCCCTTAGAGTATGTGTATAAACTATATGGTCATTACAAATTAGCTGGAGCTGTCACTGCTAAATGACAAATAAATAACTATCCTTAATCAATAAGCCATAACTGTCATAATAATCAGTAAATGTGTTTGGAAGTGGACCCATTACCATCTCAGATCTAATTTTAGCTTATCATTTACAATCCAAACAAAAGGGGGTGTTCTCCTAATTGTCACATTCTGTCACTGTTATATTATTCACTCTCACATTTTAGTAGCACTCAAATTTATGCTATGCAGTGGCAAGAAAAAGTATGTGAACCTTTGAGTTTCATAGTTTTCTGCATTGAGCGCTACATGTTCATAAAACGGTTGAACTCATATAACTCTGCTTATTAATATGAGGCCGTATTATGTGTCAGGGACACCTTATGGCCTAGTCCAGAGCCAGTGTCGCCGTGGAGATGCAGGTCTGGCAGTGAGATATTAAAGCTCTGCAGTGGAGTGTTGAGTTACAGGATGCATACAGCATCCATGTGGCACTGACAGTAGTGACGGCTAACAGGTGGATGCACACCAGCCACTCAGTGACTCATTTCTTCTGCTGACACAGACCGTCAGTCTGGAGCGAGTGTGTCACTACATGCTCGGCTCATGTTGTCCGTGTGTCTACTCTTGCTGTGTGCTTGCTGATTATTTGTGCGCCTTGTGCATGAAAGAGAGGCGGAGCGAGACGGGGGAACAGTCCAAGGCTACAGATTTAATCTGTAGCTGTGGTCATGTGATTAATCGTGGCCAGGGGCCAGGGGATAGTGTAATTTATGGTGAGGGGGGATCAGCACATTTGGATGGTTGCTGCTCCTGAGGGAAATCTCACTCTTAAACCAATCCAGTATTCTTCTCCATGACTCCCTAATGGAAAATGACAACTGTGACAGCAAAGTTTGGGCCAAGTATATCTGTTATGATCCAGATGATTAAATAGACTCCAAAATGCAAATGTGTGAATGTCAAACAACTGAACCACTCGGCACTTCTAACGTATGACGCCAGAAGACTGACCACAAAAGAAGAAGGGCCACGTGAAGCAACAGTGTGTCCAGAATCCTTTTGGAGCCCCTTACTAAGCCAGTATTATGGAAGTAAAGCATCTTTACATTATTTTAAATAGATTTAGTATTGGCAGTTTGCTGTTCACAGTATTTTCCCTTTTTGATAGACAGCTCACTTCATGGTGCTGTTTCACTGTAAAAAAAACAAAAAAACAAAAAGAAACAGGGAGATGCTCTCATTGCCAGTGTGTGGAATGGTTAATGGTCCTGCCCATGGGGTTTATACAGAAGCAGTCTGTTAATAGTCTTTATAGTTACATCATCCTTCACCATACAGACCTAATTAAAACTGCTCCTTTTTAAACTAATATTCAACAGACAACAGACTAAAACATACCAGAACACACCAACTTGTGTGCATGGACTCCTCTGACACCCCCATCGTCCTTGAGGACTCACTAAAGACTCATGTTTACTGGGCATTTGAATTTGATACCCAATCAATCACTGAACTAGCATCTGCAGAGACTCTGATCAGGTCTATGATCCTCCAAAGTAACCTGAACCTCACATTACTCCGCGACCATAGCAGTAGGAGATAGTAGCTACACATGAACCAGAGGAAAACATGTTATTATAAAGAAACAGGGTTGTTTTTATCTTTGCCTTTGTTCTCTCACAACTTAATTAGCTTTGCTTGGCTCAGTTTCACTAAGCCGCCAGTGAGATGGTGTTGACTCGCCTCCACGTTCAGTCAAACCTGTAGAGCAGGACCGTGTGGCTACTTAAGGAGATTGCGATTTAAGCCACAAGGTCACCAGTTCTAAGAGATGACAGACAACCCTGTTGTTCTTACATAAGGAAAGATAACACAGAGTAACAAGACAAAACACTTCACTCATCCTGAAGGAAAAGTCTGTGCTCAAAACGCTTTATTGTGATTTGTTGCTCAGTGGATAAATAAATAGAAATGCATGGTGAGAATCTTGCATAAACCACATAAAGTTAGAGAGACTTGTACAACATGTGTTGCTTTTGATGTGCCAACACTGATACACACATTGTAATATAACATGCACTTATTTTTTAATTGTGACCAATGCACGTGCAGAGCGGGAACTATTTATAGCTGAAACTTGACAGTTCTCTCTGGTGGACAAACGTCTGTGACATGATTTATAAATAACAAAAAGGCTCTGTGACGTACGTCTTATACATAGAATAAATAAACACACTGTAGCAAAGCAGCATTCATAAATTAAATGAAATAATACCTGAAAAAAAAAAGGAGTTAGTGACATTAATGCATGTGTCATATGAGTTCTTTACAAACTGCAGGGTCAGCTTTACTTTAAGTAAACCTTATCTCTCTTATATGTATGTGGTTGTAATTCTGATTTCCTCTAGTTCATTATTCAGAAACACCTGCTATGTTTTCATTCATGTGTTTCTCCTGCTCTTTACATTCACTGTATTCTAACCTGAACCTTGTTGGTTCAACTCTGCTTCACGAACCAATTTTAAAATCCTGTGATTCCACTCAGCATCATTTATGTCCCCCCCTCCCTTAGGCCTTTACATCCCTGCCTCTCTCCTCTCCTCTCCTCTCCTCTCCTTTCTTCCTCCTCCTCCTCCTCCCTCTTCCTCTGTCACTCCCCTCCTGTCTCTCTCTCCCTCCTCTCGTTGAACTCAGCGCACTCCGTTTCCTACCTCGCAGACGTTTGGGTGCCGCCGCCGCTCCATCCTTGTCTCTGACTCTGTCTTTTACTCCACAGAGGTGGAAAAAGGGAGAGAAAAGTGGCCGCTGAGGGGCGAACTACAACAATGACCCGGTCCTGACTAAAATTGAATGGATTAGCCAATCTATTCTGAGCTCTAATGAGATTAGAGAGTCATCAGCGCAGACATGGGTCGCGGCGGCGAGGTATCTCTCGTTGAGCTCCTCGGGGAACGTTTTCTCTGTCAGCGCTGCTCCAGACGTGGAAACTGCGCTTTTTCACACTGAAGATGCCGCGGATGCCAGGGGACACGAACAGACATTTGAATGCACGCTCACCTGTGTCGCTTTTGTGGCGCACGGATTCCCAGAAGTAGTAGTAGTAGTAGTAGTAGTAGTAGTAGAAGAAGAAGTAGCGGTGAAGGAGGACAACATGAAGTATCAGAAATACATCACGGTGATGCAGATGGCCATGGGAGTGACAGCCTCCAACAAAGACTGCCTCCCCTCTAAGAGACAGCTGTGGTGAGTATGGAGGAAGAGCTGGTGGTGGTGGTGGTGGAGGAGAAAGAGGAGGTGCGCGCACGGCTGGGAGCGTGTGTTGGTGCGCGCGTATCGGCTGGAAAATGTGTGTTTCCATGTGGAGAAAACAGCATTTACAGTTAGCCTCTTAGCTGTGTGGACATAAAAAAAAAAAAAAAAAATCACCCCCTTTCTTTGTTTCTGCCTCCTTCGGGTGAAGTTGAGCAGCTGTTGGCGGAAGTCGGCTCCTCCATCTCCGTCCGCCTCCAACAACTGTTTCATATTACCAGCGGCGGCGCGTCCGCGCTGCTCCTCTGTGTTTACCTGTGTTCCGCTTGGTGGACTCTGTTTGTTATGATCCGCCGGTGAGGCTCAGTTTCACATGCAGCTGTGGCAGCAGCGGACAATACGGAGCAGGTGTATTCACAACAATAACAACAACAACAACAACAGCAGCAGCAGCAGCAGCAGCAGCAGCAGCAGCTTTGGAAAACAATGCTCCAGCGCGCTTTGGTATTATTTCAGTTGTCGGCGCGCACTCCATGTTGTCCAGGGATCTCTGATGTGAAGCCTCTCTGTAGTAAAACAGTGTCGGATGATTTCTCCACTCTCGGTTGCTTCGTGCCACCTGCGTTTGAGTCCCAGTGAATAGGAGTTGTACAGTAATTGGCTGCGCATGTATTTGTGTTACTTCTTTTTTAGCTTTTGAAAACCAGCAATACCATTTTTTTTCTTTTGTTGCATTGCATTGTTGGTCTGACACCAGGGTTTACCGTAACCATTTGGTCCATGAATAATCAGAGAGTAGAAATCCTCCATCACTTGGTCTAAGGTGCTGACTATGAACCATGCCGTCCTCAGGTTGAGTCAGGGATATTTGTTGCATGCTCTCAGTCTTTCCTCTCATCTTCTCTCTTATTTTGACTGTTGAGCTTCTTTTGTTGACATCTTTAAATGTTTGCTTTTTCCAGTGACACTCAGAGACGCGCTTATTGCTGCTATTTTGGTAATGAATTCATCATTTAAGTCACTTTAGCCTTTCCAGTGTGACCATTTGCTTCTTTTCTTATGCTTATGTGATAGTAAAGTGGATATTTGGGGGGGGTTTGGAGTGATCTAGAGGTTTTACATCTGAGATGGTGGAAGCAGAAAATGTTGGTTAACATCATGGATAGAGGTTGATATTAATATACTCATATATATGAACTATCAGATGTGCTGGGTTACGATTACAGTAGGATCCTATCAAGGTGAACTGTGAGTCTTTTCTTTTGCTAAGTACATTTAGGAGCATCATTAAGACAAAGGGGAATTTGTAAAAAAAAAAAAAAAAACATGACGCAGCAGAGTAGTGCTCAGTCTAATTATAGGCCCTCATTACAATGAGCACATTCATTTGTTCTTCTGTAATCCACATAGATAACATTAAGCATGACCCATAATCCTTCCAGATAGGCATTACTTTATGATGAAGGCACAAACACTGGTTTATTAGAGTGGATGTCAAAGCTCCTTTCTTTCTTTTTTACTTCATCCTACCTATAGGTTTGAGCGTCTTTTTAACTTTGCAAGTCACATACCTGACTGAACCAGAAGTCATCACACTGGGGAGCGGGATAGGTTATCCCCCCTTAGCCTGTGTGGCGGCTGTCAAACGTGCAAAGGACATAGTGGGGGGACTTAGTTTTGACACTTCTGCCTTAAGAGAGGCACGGCGCTATGTCTGGGGCCATCATATCGCGGTGGGGGAAGGGGCATGGCCATTAAAACAGGATTACTGTATCGCCTCTGACAGGCACTTTAACGAAGCAAAGCTGAGCCAGCGTGCGCCTGCAGTGTGTGTTTCGTGGAGTCACCCCATGCATTCACTTGCATGCGATGCCTGTGTTTATTCAGCGTGAAGTCAGATCTTCAGAGTCGGGAGGCTTGCATGCACACAAGTAACTCAGTTGGCCTGAATGCTCAGAGTGAAGAACTAATCAGTAATGTAGTCTTATAAATTCATCTCCATTTTGGGAATGTTTGAACTAATAAATGCAGCAATATACTAGATTAATGCTGGAGGTACATGGTTGATTATTCCATCCATCATCCAGCCGTTCATTCATCTATACCTGGCTATGAGGTGTTCATTTTCACAACACTAAGTGCTGTTTCTTATCACCCCTGACACGCTTGTTGTATATTTTCCACCACTGGTCGCTCCATCTCACTTTGAGTTAGGTTTTCTCTTCTACCTATGTGACACATGCACTAAATGTTTGCATGGAAAGCAGCCAGACTGTGTTTACACAAAGTCAAGTAATTTGACCAGAAATCATTATAAGAGACTGTTTAGCAAATACTACGTGGTGCTAAGTTTGAAGTGAGATGTGGTGTGGCGGAGGTTTAAGTTTGTGAGTCAGTGTAAAAAAGATGATACAGGGTGAAATCCAAGACAAAGAAAACACGAGGTCAGGCTACGGTGTAGTTGTTCCTTAAACCAGACAATGACACAGAATAGAGACAGAGGTGCGTGATTATCCACAATATTCAGCCTCCTCCATTAACAATCTACTCCATCCATCAATTCATTATGTTTAAAGAGCACTTCATTCCAATAAATGAAATTGTCCACTTAATAAATTAACTAGATTCATTTAATATATGGATGATGGTGCAGGCCCAATGAGAATTAGTGGCTTCGTTAGATAAACATGACAAACTCCTCTTCTATAGTCTAAGTTTAAAACAGATAAAAGCTGTAGTAGAAGCTTGAGTCCTGATCAGGCGCTCTCGAGATGTAACACGTGTACTTTATAAATACTCCTGTAGATCTTCATCAGTGACTACATTTATGCAGAAGATGATGTGATTGATCGATCACTGAGGAGCACACAGAGGTCTCTACAGGACCCTGTTCACTGCATAAAACATGAACATATTATTATACAAAACACACGATGATCTGTAATAACCACTGCGCTGTAATTACTTTGAGATGATCCATAAATAATAATTAGCTTGATGACGTGTGTTTAAACTGGTTGCAGCTCTTCCTTCTATGTGGGTGTATCATCCTGTATTGTGTACCAGATGTCTGCTCCGCTCCCCCTCCACAGTGACAGCTCCACCTGGTGTTCTCAGTCCACCTGCTTAATGATGCATAAAGCCAGCGTCCCTTCTCCCACCCCCCCTCCAAAAAAAACACACGCACAAATATGTGGCAGACCCTCTGCACTCTTATTTGCTTGTCCACACGTCCTCCCTCCCCGCTCTCCAGAGGAACACACACATGCTCACACACATTCGGTAACTCCTATCCCCCCCCCCCCTGCTCTTCTAGTTCAAATCGTGGAGGCCATGATGCGTAATCTCACACAAACTGACAATGCTGTGCATTAGTTACCTCAGCAGGAGCCCAAGTCCAGGGTGGGCCTGTCATGATAATCAGGACTTTTCTGAAAAACATGCAGAAATACTGTGTTTTATTCTCCTTTTCTCTCCGTCCTTCTGTCCCTAAAGTCAAAAAAGCCTTTTTGTATTAAAGTCATGAAGTCTGATCTTAAAAACAGGAGTCATAAGTTCATTAGAGTCTTGGAACTCCCCACGGTTCTTTAGAGACTATATGGGTGCACAGTGTGAGTGTGTGTTTGTATTCAGTGTTTCTGTCCATTAGGAACTCGCATGTTCTTACTTTGGCAGAACGGTTGTAATCTCCTCTCAGATGGTTTATGCCACTAAAGGGAACAGATTACACAGGGTTTATTGACTCGTGGCTCACCCCCTTACTCCCACCCGCTCTCCGAGTGTCCTGTGGGTGTGTTGTTGGTGTGGTCGTGTGTGAGTGTAGATTTGTGGGTGTCCGTGCCAGTGGGAGTGTGTCCGTGTACTTGCTTGTCTATGAGTGGAGTTGCAGTAGGGCCTTTAAGGATAACTTTTGGGGTCTGATTTAGATGCTGATACACGGGTAGAAACAAAATAATAATAGACGACTGCAGCAAACTGAACTGAATCTGTACCTTTCTTTACATTATTAGTCAAGTTCTGGTTCAGTACTGAAGTTATGTGTATCTTCATCGAGTCCGACTTCAGTTCTAACACAGCTCAGCATTGGATTCATGTAATAGATGCTTAAAGAGTGATGGTAACAAAGGCCCGTCAGACTCACCGTCTCCAGTCAGAGTCAAGCGCGGAGCAGCAATGACTTTTAGAATCTGTGAGTCACACGTTCTCGGCCTCTGGTGACTCTCGACTGTCACGATGGCTCACAGGGGGCTGACAAGATGGAATCCATCACTGCTGTCCCACAAATAGAGAAGGACACAGCAGAGGGGATCAACTTTTGTCTGACAGAGATCCCAATTTATTCTTCCTTTTCTTCTATTTGGTAGATTTATGCGTCTGTCAACATGAGGCTTTTCATTATTTTTAACACGATCTGGCAACACTATGGTGTAGTAGATAACAGATCATGTTTGAACCTGTCAGTGGATGAGGTTCATATGTCTTTTATTCCAATAAGATTCAAACTGACTAACCAGTCTAATGAGTTATGGTAAAACAAGATTGAAAGCATCATAATAATAACAAGTCAAATATTACTGCCGATCATAATTTCATATTCCATATGACTCTAGACTAGTTTTCCATGTTAAATTTAAGCCCTAATTACCAAAAATATTGCTTTGTTTTTGGAAAGAAAACCAAAAAAAGAGCAGTAATTAGCCAACCTGGATGGTTTAAACAGGTTTAAATAAATCAGATTGAAAAACTTTGGTGGGCTCTGTGCTGTGTTAGTGCATGTATTGGATCAAAGCGTCTCTGCAGGGGTCAGACAGCACTCGGACATGACTGTTGTCCTGCCTTGTTTGATACATGTCTATATATGCCTAATCTGGTCTGTCCATCTGTCAGGCCTGTCTGGCCTAATCAGAGTCTCCATCCTGCCACAGATTTTCAGTCCCGTCCTCTTCTGCCCAGGTGGCTTTCAGAGAGCTTACAGTTAATAAACAACAGGCTTTTGTGGGTTTCTTTGTCCTCAGAGTTTTTCAAGGATGTTTCCAACCAGCCAGCGTCTTAGTCATTGTTTCATTCTTCTATTCGAGGGTCACTGAGGTTGTTGAGTATACGTGTCATGCCCCTCTTGTCACCACTTGTCCCCTGAAGTAGTAGGGGCCCCCGATAGCTGAATAAGCCATGTTCATCAGCCGCCATAACTTCCGGCTGAACAGTCAAGCATTACGAAGCAGTCAAGGGAACCTCTGAGCCATATGCTGACAGTGTCCCTCTGTCCTTTGTCCTTTTGCATTATTGTCTTTTTCTGTCTTCTGGCTCTTTTTCTTCCACCTCTGCCTCTCAACACCACGCTCTGTCGAGTTTTGTTCACCTGCCCCCTTCTTTGTCTTTTTGCTGTGTTATTTTTCTGCTGTGTGACTGTGGCCCCGGCACGTGTGAGCTTGTAGGCCAAATAAAACAAATGAAATCCTGGCAGGACGAAAGCATCTTTGAAAAGGTCTAAGATTATAAATGGAAAGAGGGAAACTCAGTTGAGCTACTTCGGATGCACCATCCTCACCTGATGAGCTGGAAGATGTGGACAAAGGCAAATCCCAGAAAGGAAAGGCATGTCATCGTGGCCGTGTTTAGTGTTTTGATCCAGTACCACTTCATTGTCCCGGACATAAGATAAGATGAAAGATAAAGGTTAAGAAGACATTCTTCTCCAGTTGAAAACATCTTTGCAGAAGATGATGGGGGAGGAAATCTGTGCTGGGATCTCTGGTGTGTTTCTATTTGTGTGTGAGACACTGGGAGCCTTGCTGCTCAGACAGAAGTGTGAGGATGGGGATGAAACACCACAGAGACCTGGCGTCTTAGTGTGAAGACAACATGGCAGAGTATAGAATCAATCAATCAGAGGCCAAACCCGCTTTATCAGTTTCCTTTTTATTGACGTGAAAGGACTTTGCATGTATCTACGAGATGCCACAGGTGTTGACTAGTGACACCTGGTTTTTACAGTAGATCGATGTTTGACTCTCAAGTAGTCTGATTCTGATAAGTTGCATATTGTAGCTTTAAGTAAAAAGACACAATACAATATTTAATATATATCTAATCACATCACTATCATTATACGCATTACATTTTATATTATTTTGTCATTCTTAGCTGCCTTCAAACACAGAGACATTGCTGCAGCAGATGTCGCCCAATGATATCGCGTTTTGAATTGCAATAACGTGGCCGCTGTGGATCCCGCCTCCCTCTGATCCCACAATCACCTATAATAATGAAAAATCTCTTTCATTTCACGGTCCATTTCCTGACTGCTGGAGTTTTCCTGGAGCTTTCAATTCAATAACAGTTAGCTCAGTTGTCATAAAGTTCAAATTTCCATTTTTTTCATTATTTCCACTTCACTGACTTTTTGTTCATAATGTTTCAAACACTGAGGTTCAGAGTTCTTTTGTTTAAAGTTGAGGAAACGTTTAACGGCTGTAGTGTGTTTTATACCAATGATGTGTATTGGTCGATGATTCTTTTCTACAATTAGCCTGTAACAGTTACACATTTCTGGGATCCTGGGATGAGGTAATCTATAAAGCCTTTACAGTGACCTCGCAAATCCAGGGCAGGAGGGAGATTCTCTATTCTGGGCTGAAATCTCATGTAATATTCATGAACTTCTCTTCTCACTGCAGTTGGTGCCTAATGTTTCTTGTTATTTCTTTTTTTTTTTAATTCTGTAAGATGCTGGCATTGTTGCATGGACTGAAGGGGTCACTTTGGATACGCACTGTGAGTGCACTCTAGCCTGTTTGTGCGTTCCTCCATATTTCTCCAGAGGCCATGAAAAGTGAAACTAACTTCTGTCTGCACAGTCAGTCACACTGAGTCTAATCCACTGGCTCGCATGGCTCAATATAACTTCCTGAAATCCTGCAGCATCACTGATGATAAATTATTCATATGCCGACAGCAAGTGAGCAGTCATACGTCTGCTTCTTCTGCTGTTGTGTATAGTTTGAGTTCACCAGGTCTGTTATTGTTGTGCAGATGTCACACTTGTTTTAGGGGGACCACCAGCTCTTCTTTGGCAAAAATCCAGATTTTTAATGGAGAAACATACATGATGTGAAAAGACAACATCTGTAGTTCGGCTGATTGATGCAATTTTTAGATTGCCCATCAAGTCTGGCAATTTTGTAGGACTGCAATGTTTAATCAATACAACATAAAACCATATTTATTCCTAAGATGCTTAAGAAGTAAAACTATTGGCATCTGTCACACATGCTTTTGCAAACTGACTTCAGGGATCGTTCAAAGATTCCCCATGTGGGATCATTCATCATTAATTCATGCCAGTGTATTTTTTAAGCAAATGTATTGCAGACTGCTGAACTATTAGGATCTGAAAACATTACAAGATCTACTTATTACTTACTGTCACAGAAGCACTGGTGCATAAAACCTCGAGCCAAATCATCCACGTTTCTCTTGTGCGATATCATCTGTTGCAGCTGGGGAAGCCACAGGCTGTAAACTGGTCGACAGCATTATTGTGTTATAGTAATGTCACTTACTGGAAGCACCCTACAGGACTTTGCTTCATTGCCTTTTAACAAACAGAGTGTTACAAATAATGATGATGAATATGTTTTGCCAAGGGCCACTCAGCCTATTACGGGCAGGTTCATGTGTCAGTGGAAATGGGAGAGACTGGCCCGGACACAGTGCCAGCACCTGTGCATCTTTGTGACATATATGTGAATATGTCTGAGCCACAGTTTGTTGAGTTTTCTAACTTATGGTAGTATTTTATGAAAAAGCTTGACTAGTTTTCTCTACATCGAATTTGTGATTGTCATCTATGTCCAGAGAGGTCGACAGACTGTCAGTAGGTTTATCCTACTGACGGCCTGAAGAGTGTCATGTGTTGTCAACTTTAACACAGTCTAATACTTTTGTACAAGTTGTTGAACTGACTGATGGCTTGTCATCATGATCAACTATAAAAAAAACGTCCATCATATGACAATACTGCAGAGACGAGCTGTAGGGGTGCAGCTAATTATCATTTAGGGATTAATTTATAGACTACTCATTTCCATAGTGGGCAGGACAGTGTAGTGTGTAGCGGTTAGTGTTGTCACCTCGCAGCAAGAAGAATCAGTGAGCCAGGTGCTGGATTAATCAACTCTAGTTGGCCACACTGCAATGTGAAAGACACTTAACATACTAAAATATAAATCTACATGTATTCAGGCTTATGCATGTCCATCCCAATACATTTCTCTTTTTGAGAAACTGTTTTTTTGTATCTTATTAGTTACATAAGGCGTGGGAATGCAAATTTTCCCTGCCAATTCATCTCAAATTGCTTTGGAAATCCCCTCCCTTCACAGCCATGCATGTAAGAGGCGAAGCAGCTTCATTGTTGTTTAATAATAGAAGACGAGTGGGTGCTCCATACCTAGTCTCCATCTGCAGGCTGCCCGCTGACATTCAGCCCAATTATTCACACTTGCTTGAATGCCACTACAGCCAACAGGAGAGGGTGTCCTTTAAAAAGTAAAGACAGCAAGAGGAAAGTTATGTCACTCTGGTCCTCCAGGCATCTTTATGTTTTCCCTTAAATATGCAGCAGTGCCTGCCAGCACTGCATGCAATGTGGATTGCTCTTTGGAGAAAAAGTGGTCATTGTGAACTGTGTGGCATTAAATGGATGCAGTTTTTATCAAATGTTTTGTGCCCACAAGCTGTACAACATCAGAGCAATTCAAGAGCAAACTCCTGAAAGTCTGAGATATGTTTGTACTGTCAATAAAGCTGTGAATGTATATTCACTGGAACATTATTGTGAAAGTAAAAGTGGTCACGCATACATTCTACTGTACATCATAAAGCTTAAAGTTAAATCTAACAGGTGCATTCAGGTGATTTAATTTACATTAACATACACTTAAACATGCATTAACTGATATTTTGTCTAATTTATGGACACCTCAGTAAGACCTTCAAGGCTTTTAGCTCTGCTTAAGTCTCCACCAACTCCTGAGGGAAATATCTGGATGTGCTAAATACTCCACTACGTTCGGCAGCTAGTTTTCAACAGTTTGTCTGCTGGTTGCTGCTGAATACAGTGTGACAAATACAATGGGTTTATTGGAGGTTTTAATCTGAAAACAACACTGATGAATAGCAAGACTAAATTAAACGGGCATGAACACACTGATTAGTGCTGTTCTAAGTATTGTATTGGTGTCTTTTTGCAGTAAAGCTATTTCATTAAGGGACTGAGTTAGAGAATCCTGGTAAACACGTCTAACTGCTATGAACGTACTTAACTTGGTAACTATGCAATAATTATAATGAGATGTTTATTTCCTCCTTTTGTTGCAGGGTTACTCCTCAGGATGGAGATACATCCCCCTCAGGTGCTCCTGGTTGTTCAGATGGGCTCCTAGGTGCTACCGGTGGCGCTGGTGCTATGGCAATGCCTGCCACCTCCACTCTCTCATTGCCCATGAGCCAGGGAAAACCTTCCCTGCGCCGCATCAAAGGCCGCATTCACCGCAGCAAGAGCCTAGACAGCATTGATCTGCTCGACTCCAATGTAAGTCTCACTCGTGACTTGATCACACCAACTTACAGATACACGTACATACAAATGTGTGTAAATATGACATCAGAAGTACTAAAATGTTCCCAAATGGGAGAATCCGAAACCAGTAAATGTTTGTTTCAAAAACCAAATTTGTATATTTTTCCTTCTTGTTTGCAGCAACAATATTTTATAGTCCTGCACCAAATATAAGCTGTGATTATGTTTACTAAATTACAGTTACTGTGATTTCAAGGGAGGGAGACAAACCGTCCAAGACGTCCAACACATTTTTTTATCCTAATAGTTTCATTCATGTTTAACATTTTCATAAGCTACAGCACAAACACACACACACACACGCACACACAGGATGACCTTCGGTTATGTAATATTTCTTTGGTTTTCAGATTAACACATTCCATATGTCTCTCTCTATGACTGGTTTATTCTCATAAAAAGTATTAATCTGATAAATGATTGGGTAAGCTGCTTGGACCTAAAAAGCCTCACTAACTCTGGGATTGTCCATTGAGCTGAGAACTGCGTTTGGCCCACTCTCGCCACCGGTCAACTCATGCATGCTTGTGCGTGTGTCCCTGTGTGTATGAGTGTGTGTGTTTGTGAGCGTTTGGCTTTTGGGAAAGCAACCAGCGGTTTATGATGTAAAAGCATGCCAACCTGCTACTAATGCATGCTGGGTAAGGCTGTTTTTTTTGTGTGTGGCATGGAACAGCAGTGGACACAAAGATGCTGATAAACCTTTCTCCTGCACAGTTCCACTAAATGTCTTCCCCCCTTCTACTTTCTTTATGTCTTGACCCTCTGTAGATGTCTCCTTTAATAAATGTTCGCAGCGTGATGTTTCCTCACCACCCCCGTCCTTCCTCTACATGTTGACATTCTGCTGTGTGCACGTGTGTGTGTGTTTGTGTGTTTGTAAGTGTGTGTTCTCATTGGATGTTTAGTATTTTAGCTTGCCTTAATTGGGAGCTGCCTGGTGTGTCTGTGTAAGGAGCCATTATTCTTCCCCCTGCACAGCAGCCAGCCGGTCATCAGAGCGGGAGTGGAACCTGTTATGATTATGTTTAAGAGAGGCAGCATTTGCAGTTCAAACGAGTTAATCCATTATTGATGTGAAGGAGGGTTGAAGGTGGACAGAGGAAGTCGCAGGGTGGGGGCGACAGTCGAGCACGTGCTCTGAGATGACACAGCACGGCCTTGGCAACCTGAGTGATGCAACACGCACACGTCTGTTTGACCGAGTTTGTCAGTTTGATTGACCGCTGGCATGAAGTTTCCTGTCAGTTTCTAATTTTGAGACAGAGGCGAAAATATCTCATGGATTTTTAAAACAACCTTGAGTGCTCTGCTGCATAATACTTGGCACTGAGCTGTCTGGCCTAAATCAGAGTTGTTTTTTACCTCGACAGACATGACTGAAGTAAGACAGAGTAGAAGTGGTGCCTTGTTCTTAAGCTGTGCAGGCAGATGGTGAGTGAAAGTTAGATGGGACTTTTCTGTTATGCCATCCATGAAAACAAAACTTGTAGTCCTCATGGAGAGATAAGTTGCCCAACTACAGAAACACTGTTACTGGGGTAAAACTATGGCTGAACCACTCGGCACTCGCAGAGATTTGCACCATGTGAACAAACGCAGCCCTTCTCATTCTTTTAAATGAGTGACTGCATTGTGTGAAGAAAAAAGTGGCTCAGTGTTTTACTTTTGAAGCATGACATCATCAACATGCAAGTGTGTAATCCTGGTGGACTACTTTGTAAAGTTAGTACCGTTCAGAGTACTTCATGATCGTCACAACTAAAGATGAGAGAGTGTGACTCTGTCTGTGTGCATTACAAACCACTGTGCTGTGTTTTGGCCTCTATCAAACTTTTAAAATACACATACCTGTCTCTACTAGTAAATTTCCAGAATCGCATTTACCTGTATTTTGTACTGTACAAGTACAACAACACACCTTCTATTAGGTTTATAATAAGATCTATGTTTGCTATGTCAGACCTGAATGATCAAATGCTGCAGAAAGTAGTTCAAGCATAACTGTAGAAAGAGTTACAGTGATACTTCACAGTTTTTCCCCTAAAGACCATCAATCATTAAAGATCTTCAAACACAGGTCCTCGAGACAATCAGAAGTGAACGTCCTCAAGGTCTTTTTAACCTCTCTTGCTGAATCAAAGTGCTATATACAACGAATCCCACTGCATACACTGTACATGTTTTGTCCCGTACAACATACTGAGGGCAAAGGTTGCATGGGACTCTCACGCACTGATTTCTCGATGATGTGTCTTCTTCTCCATCAGGAACACAGGAGATGCCAAATAAAAGAAGACCAGTATCAGCTGGTCAGAGCATGTTACACAAATACATTAGCTTCTTTTCTGTTGCCCTGCTGTGGGCCATCACAAGATGTCCATGAATGTAAGTCTGAAGCATGAATAATAGATGTAAGAAATGATCTACTTCATAATGCAGTGTTTTCTTTCTTTCACTTGCAGCTATTTTTATGTGATAAAAACAGCGCTGTGAAGGCTGTAGAGAAGAGAATCTAAAAAGTCTGTGGTTAAACTGGGTGAATTCTCCAGGGATTACAGTTATTATTTATTCAATACAGACTGATAGCGCAGCTCTACTATTTGTCTTCTAATGCAAAGTAGCTGCCAATGTGTGCTTCACTGTGGCGCAAATGATCGATTGTTTATAGTAATGTTGGTGAGTGGTTCGTGTGTGTTTGTGGATGTACATGTGTGTCGCTGTAAACTGTGAAGTGTGACCTGCTGTGCAGAGATGAAAGTACACAGAGACTGATTTATTACGAAAATGGCTTTTTGCAAATATGTGCTGCGGTTTTTATTGACTTTACAACTTCGATCTGTGTGAATTCAGCGTCTGATTTACTACTATTACTAAGATTGCAGCTCATTATGCAGTCAACCTCAAAGATGCACTTTGTGAATAAGGGAGAGCACATACAGAAGAGTAGGTGCACTTCAGAGGTAGAGTTTCTACAGTATACGATCAGTAAGCTCGGAAAAGGAGCATGATGGGATCTTGATCACCAGATCACAGTCACAGCAGGTTCAGCAGCTCAGACTGTAGGGGTGGTGTTGATATGGATGTTTACGCAAAGAAATGTTTAACTGCGATCTAAAGCGATTTTACATCACTGATGTTTAAATTTAAATTCAAGTTTGTACCTCTCAAAGAGCTGCAACAGCAGCGTCAAAGGAGGATGAGATAAGTGAAAATAGATAAAAGGAGCCCTATGTGATGATGAAAACATAAAAAATAGGCTTATCTTAAGGTTTTTATGCTTAGAAGTGGATCTTGTTCTTATGGTTGAATTCAGAATAAGATACTCTTCATACCCCAGTTTGAGTGGCCTCTGTAAAATGTGCACTGTTTAGATGGTGGTTTAAGTGCTGACGTTTCTACAGGTAAAGTGTGATGATGCTCTTTATTCACTTGAAATACATAATCAAGCAGTCAGCAACAGAAAAGGAGCTCAACTTTTGATATTTTGGGGCAAATGGTTACATTTAAATTACTTCTGTTGATGAAACCATCTTGAAAAATATAAAACGTTTCAGAAACAGTCACCACCAAACAACCATTATTTCCACACCCAGCTTCCAGACCTTTCGGGGGCAGTCATCATCACAGTAGGTGTTGCTGTTAGTGCTTTACCCTGTACTCTGTGCCGAGGCAGAGCTCTCAGTTCTGAGCTGATGGGTGCGGACCGAAATGGCAAACACTCAAACAGTAACTGACAGAGAGAGTGGAAATGAGAGATTACAAAACGGTGTCATATACTGTATGTAAGGAAGGAGTGGAGGTTATGACATGTGAGGGATGAGAGGAAGGTTTGACAGCAGGGATGCAGAGCTCTGATTAGATTAATGTATTTTCCATGGATAGGCAGGAGCCTCCGTAGACACCTTATAACTCATTCTCTTCATCCGTCGTTGGCACAACAGAAGAGAAAATTGTGCTCCACATACAGGTCGTTTGTCTTACCTGAGTTGAAACAGTCCACTGATGATTGTCTGCTGCCTCTGTGATTGAGTACTGTATGTGTGCATGTGCTGTGCCTGTACCTTCGCGTGTGTGTCTGGACCGGACACGTTACAGCAGCAACAGTGGTTATTTCTGAAAATTATTAAACCCACAGCAGGGTTAAGCTTCTGGGATCATCATACTCATCATCAGCGTGGGAAATTAACACGAAAAATCAGCCAAAAGCTGCAGAATTTATAAGTTGAATTGGTCCACCGGCTACTTTAGAGAATAACAAGACTTTCATAGATATTAGATAAGATTTTACTTACAAAACGTGCTCAGTCTATAAAGATACAGATCAAACTATCCACACTTATATAACTTTGTTAAAATTACACTTCGATCAGCTACAACATGAAGCTGTTTATGTTTTCATCAGTGTTAAAAAAACATAATCATATTAATTTTGATAAATTAAGCACATTTTCTTTATCAGCATTTGCGTATATTTAAGTGAGAAATGGTTTGAATGCATGACTCTTACTTGTAACATAATAGGGCCAATATTTTATATTTATTGGATTTTATTTGACATTTTTTTTATTGTAAACTGAATATTTGGATGGTGTTCGGTTTTCAGATATTTGGTCAAATTAAATGTGTGAAAACATTATGTTTCATACACTAAGCAATTAATGAAAAGTCATCAGATGAGTCAGTAATGAAAATAAACTTTGTGCATGTGTCATGGTGGTAACAGATTATTTATGCATTGTTATACTGTTAAATTTACATAAAGGAGTTAATATTTCTTCCACCACCGACTAATACCAGTACTATTATTTTAACGTTATAGTAAAACTAATGAAAACAAAAAGCTTTCGTAAAGTTGCAAGGTTCACTGTCCAGTCGACATTCTCTGAGCACTGTACACGTGTCACTTTATGTCACTTTTTGCAGCTCAAAGTGTGAGACGTGGGTTCATTCCTGCCCCCTCGGGAAAGCTGCTGAAGCCTCTCGTTAATTGCGTTTGCCATTAACCAGCAGAAAATCTATAGGCTGTAGCTTTCACGTTCCCTATGGCTTTGATTTTGATCCGAGTGATTCATTAGCTGTTTAAAGACATGGGGACCTCTGCATAATGACATGCTCTCTGCCTCTCATGTTAGCTCATCCCGCGGCACCGTGCATCTGTAATGTCGGGCAGGAAGGGCAGGCAGGATCAATGATGGTGCTATAGATAGCCGAAGCGATGATCTATGACATCCACAGTAGCAGCTTCTAAGAGAAGTCCTTATTTGATGCCGAGTAAGAAGGAACACTTCACGTAAATTAAGGGTTAATTGTAGGATGTGTATGTACATGTACGATTTTTGGAGAAGATACGCAGCAGCATAGATTGCAGGAAGTATATTGTCATATTAGTATGTCCAGCGGTGCTGTCCTCTGTGTGATATCGATTGGTCGCATTAGGGAGTGTGCGGGTCAGCACTTCTCAAACAGGGAGAGAAGAAGAGTAGGGTGTAGGAGGGCAGAGAGGAGGCAGGGAGGAATTACTGGAGGGCACGAGCAGATAGGACAAGAAAGGGAAAAAGGGGAACAGAAAGGGGTGATGGGAGGATGGCAGATTAAAAGGGAGGTGACTGATGGGACGATTGATTGAAGAAAAGCAGCAGTATTGGTGTTTTTTCTGCACACGTGGCAGCAATGGCCCGATCGTATTGACTTAATGTGCTACAGCTGGTTAAAGATGACCTGTTGTTCTCGCCTTCGTGCTCTTTGTTTACACGGCTGCTTACAGTATATCAAGCCTAATTTTTGCACACCATTACACAGGTAACTGTCAATACTGAATAAATAACGTTAAGCACCGCACTTAGCCTGTGGTGTTTATTTACCTAAGCAGTGCAAATAATTTTATTGATCAAATCAGACCAGCTGACTCTATTGATGCTGCTCTGTAGGACAAATGTTACCATTATTTAAGGTTCTTGTTCCACTTTATTTAGGACTTATTATTAGAAAATACTATAACAGACGTTGTAGTCATTTCCAGCCTTCAGTGACTGACGGTGTTTTCTCACTGATCTCCTCTAATTTTAGCTTTGCTCTCAGATCGCTGTCTGTTTTTGGTCTCAGCTCCGGTTCTTGTGCTGGTCTCAGTGCTGAAATGTTTTACTCTGAATAATTAATCACACCTAAAAGCAATTACAACACCTTGTAGTCTCGAGTACTTGTGCATTTCTGTAACACCGTGGTCTTCATTGTGCACACGGCCGACGGCTCGTGCGAAGGATGTGTGGGATTATGAGAGAGAAGATTGGGTTAATTTATGACTTCAACATTCATCTGGTACCACGTGGCAGCAGCAGCAGCCTCGTCTGACGAAATGGGATGGATCCCCGGCAGCTCACGATTTAGTCCCCCTTCCCTGTTTCCATGGCAACACAATTACTTTGCCCCGGGTGTGGGAGGTTAGGGTGATAATGCACATAGGTTATAGTAATGTGAATGGGCAGCGTTTATGTTGAGAGGGCACGCACAGAAAGCAGGCTGTAGTGTGCAGTTATCTCAAAGGTTTATTTTATTTTATTTTTTTTAATTTGACTGTGTGTTTTTCATCATAGCTCAACGTAGTAGCACATTTTGTGCTCACCCAGAAAATCCTACCTCAAACTACAAATTGTCTCTGCACCAGGGATGACTGTCTCTCAGTAAGCCATTGAAGAATGATATGATTAGGGCTGCAACTAATGGTGTTTCATTATTGATCTGCTGTATGTGTAAGGTTTTTTTCTTGAGTGTTTGTCCTTAAAAATGCCAGAAAAAAAGTGAAAAATGGCTGGAAAATCTCCACATTTGAGCATTTTTTATAAACAATGGTTAAAACTGTTATTTAGTAAAAAAAAAAAAAAAAAGAGGAAAGTAAACAAAATAAATATAAATAAAACTGTATCAGTATAAGAGTTCATTTCGGCTGTACTGAGTTGTAAATCACCTTAAAGGGATACACAGGTTGAAATGTGATCAGTTTTAAATCATTTATACTTTTGCTCATCTGTTGTCCGTCATATCAGTGGAAATACAAACTGCAGTGTCACCTCTGTCCCTACGCGCCGTCTCCTCCGTGTTGTACAGAAAGATTGCTCCATCTCTAACCGTCCTCTCCATGCAGGCACCTCCAGGGGTTCTCATTTCATGTTTGACTTTTATTTTCCTCCTCGACTAAATTGACCACCAGAAATGTGAAACTTTGTAAAGTGAGACGCCTCGGGGGAGTCATGGCACCAACCTGCAGCCCGGTGTACGTCTGCAGAGAGGAGTGAAGCAAGTGATGACAAAAAAAGAGAGGAAATGGGTTAATCAGAGCCGACGGGTGCATGGATATATGTGTGTCTTTCTGTCCATCACTGCGTGTGTGTGTGTCCATCTGTGTGTGTTCATACCTCAGGAGAATTGCTTGCTCTAGGATGGGGGGGCTCTCAGGATGGATTCGTCAGAGGCCAGGGGCGGAGCTGTGCACCATTAGGATCAAAGTTGCTATTTCAGGATTCTACCTGCTGAGAGATGTACTCTGCTCGTGGTTTTGATGGCTCCTCTGCCCATGTCCATTAAACAAGACAGAGAGGGCCTGTGTGTGCCTCTGCTGAGTAACTGGGAAGGGACCTATTTTCACAAACTGACCAGTGATTTTAGTTCAGATATTTATATGTTTGTGACATCAATTGCTGTGCATTTGTGATGGCCCTTCTACTTTATACCCAGTTTTGTCACTAATCTCCATCTGACAGGTCTGACAAGCATTTGATCCAGTTTTCTCTTAAAGACCTGAGCTGAGACCTCCGTCCCTTTCACATGACCTTTAGTAGAATTACTTAATAGGCTGTGGTGTAGGTGAGGCAATAACAACAGAACAGAGAGTGACGCTTTCTTCTGTGCTGTTGTTTTTAAAAAAATGATGGATAAATGATTGTTGACTTTTGAGATCTTGGTCAAAAATACCATCATGAACTGGCTCTGTATTTAAATGAATAGACACGAGAACAGGAATGCGTGTGTGTGTGTCTGAAGAAAATGAGTCAGCATTGTTTTGATGTCCACAGCACAGGGAAGCAAACTGACCTCTGTGGCCTTTTGGGGTTAAAGGTCACGTCTAGCTAAAGTCAGCTTTAGTTATTTAAATATTTACCTACAGGGGATGTATAACGCCATCCTGAATACACTGAAATGACTTTGATTATCTCAATTTAATAAATTAAAGAAGAATAAGAGAAGAACTGAAGTAGATGCTTTTAAACCTTTATGTCCACCTATTTATAATTTATTAGCCTTACTACATAATATAATTATTAATAATTAGAAGGTTATAAATTACTTATTACTTTATTACAAGCTGATATAAAAGCATTTTTAAGTTTTTGTGATACAGTTTTTGTCAAGAATGAAAACTTATTATCTGAAGACATATATTTATCCCTGTTTTAATGTACCAATCCCCACTTATGAATGTGCACAAGAGAAGTTATTTTAGTGCGAAGTGTTTAAACTAAGTCTTGTTAGTGCACTCGTCTCATTCCTGTCTGCCGGTTCAGTCTCTGCAGTACACCTGCGTGGCCACTATCAGTGCTTTAGCTACACTGAAATGAAAGCAGGAGAACTGAGCTCTTCTCCAGGCGACACGTCTGAAAAACCTGCAGAGGGCAGAGTTTCACCACGAACCATCTCAACACTGGCAATGAGCCGACCACTGACCTCCTCAGTACTGGTCTCCATTTTAACTAACTAAGTGGAAGACGATGATTTTGCTCTTCAGCATAAATAGATTTTATATCATCTTCAGTATGTCATGCATTTGTCTTAACACTCTTATGCATGTGTCTCTAAAATGTATTCAAAAATCTGTCTGAGAAGAGCCGATCGATGAATAAAGATTTATTGCCGACTGATCTTCGAGTCAAAAGATGGTGGAGCTCTTCTTTTTGACCTTTGAACGTTTACATTGGCAGCATATGTGGTAAATTCCCAGTCTCTGCATCAAGTAGGCAGTGAGATTGATTTAACATGTGGGTGAAGCGTGTATTTCACTTACAGTAAAACTTGTGACAGATCTTCTGCAGATGCCTGTGCTGTTGTGTCTCCCTGCGTGACTTCATGGGCAAAGCAGAAGCCAGAAAATGTAATTAACTAAAATCGACATTCCAGAAAAGCCCACTGGGGATCTCACTGCCAAGCAGAGTGGCAGCACTGTGTCGCATCAGAGGCACAGACAGAGATACGGGGAGGGAAATGGGCAGGGATTCAGCTGCACTTTAGTGTGATAACCATTTTACCGTCATATCGTATCTACTGGCTCATGAAAAGTAATTAGACGGTCAGTTTTCAGCATAAAGATAAATGCTGGTGTTGGTGTCAGAGTCAAGCAGCGTGATCCCTTGAAACGAAAGCAAAGGAGATGTGCAGGGAGCAGCTGAAGAAAATTTCATGAACAACAAGTACAAAATGTTTTTCTTGTTCTTGTTGATGAAACAGAAAAGGGGAGATAGAAATTCACCAGTGCGAATGCTCACATGTACGAGGTGGTGTCGAGTCTTAGCTGGAGGTGTTTGATTAAAAATGAGAGCGGGGGCAGAGAAGAAAGCAGCGGGGGGATGACTGATCAGTCAGGTGATAGGGATTTTGTCATCCATGGGTCAGCGCCTTTTCTTGGAGCCTGCCAGATCTCTATAATTCAGACAAAAACAACACTCCTCTCTACTCTGTTTCATTCTTTTTATTGCCCACATCATAGCCTGTCTACCTTTTGGTGGCTCTGAACATTAAATGTAATCTGTCTGGTGCCGTCTGTATTCAGCTGGCAGGTCAGTTACGATGCAGAGAATAAAAGTGGGATTTATGCAGTTTACACCAGAGTCTCCGACTCCCTCGGAGCCTCAGTGACGTTGCCAGAGATTAACCGTCCTCAACCCTGCATCCCTTGTTATTTCTCCTGCTTGTTTTCTTTTAATAAGGCCGACTGCCCTCCTTAGCCCTGGAGCAGGCTGGCAGACAGACAAACAGGCAGAGGAGAAGCCAAGCTGGGGGTCAAGAATGACAGGTAGGGATGCTATGGTGGTAGAGGAACCAGGGTGGGAGGAGAGGGGGTGAGAGAGAGAGAGACGTGTGGGGTGGGTGCTGAGAAAGGTCACAGTGCTGCAAAGCCCTCTGTTTGGTGCAGTCACAGTGAACGTGACATCTGTGTGACACTGTCGCTTTTGATGCTGTCTTCTCTGCGTGAGGAGCTGCGTTCTTGTCAGACTGGCAGCCAGACACACGTTCGTGTACATGGAAACACATGCAAACACACAGACAATCAAAGTTTCAGGACCTGGAAGATAAAATACTCTAATACCTACTATAGTGTTCGTCCCAGGGCGATTGTTGCAGGTTGCAAGAGTTACAATTTCATCTTGCCACCTCAGATATAGCAACTTGATGGAGTGGTGACATCCCTCGCGTCCCGCCAAACCAAGCTCCACCCTTGTTCAGTCATCGCAGCTGCTGACGGCTTATCCCCTAATGGTGACCGATAAATAAACCAATGGAAAGAATTGATTTCCAGAAGCACAGAGACGTGGTGGAGATTTATCCTTTCAGTTGCAGTCTTATATCACTGTTTCTGAAATATTTTGCCCTTCATCTTTTTTATAGCCCATCTCTTTGCTTCTGACCGTAACACTCAGAACACAGTGTTCTCTCTCTCTCTCTCCCTCTCTCTTTTTTTTAGATTATAACATTTGCCAAATATTTCCCTTTGATCTTCTCTTGGTCTATCTTTTTATTCACCCATGTGCTGTATCTGTCTCCCTGGCATGCAGCAAGCAGCTTTGTTTTTCTCTCTGCTCTGTGTCTGTCTCTCTAGCCCCCCTCTCTTTCTCTTTCACACACACACCTTTTAGTTTACCAAGGGAAATTGCCCAGACTCTGACAGACCACTCTGTGACTTTTGGAATTTGCTCATTTTGCTGGCTCACCCCAAAGATCACAATAGTCTTAGAGTGAAAGTACTGCTTCCAGCTGTGGTTGTTGTAGTGTACAGTAAATCATCAAAAACATCATAGATGATAAAACAATTATTTCATAATAATTCTATTTTGGGAAACAACAACATTTTATTTCTCTGATTTGAAGCTGGAGATTTATCTCAGGCATCTTCACAACATCCCATTATTTCCTCTAATCTAACTCCCACATTCATTTTTCACACCTAATCCAACTACGCAGCGACGTGTGTGTGTGTGTGCAGCCCTTCTCCAGATGTTTTCCCTGCTCGTGTGTGTATGGGAGTGTGTGGGTGCATGCGTATGTGCTGCTCCATCCTGCTGTGGGCATCCAGGTGCTTCAAGCACCAGGAGACATAACAGACCTGAGTTTATTAATGTAGCTCATTTCCCCTTGTCTGTTTGCTTCCGCCTGCCTCGCTGCTCGACTCTCCACTCCAACATTCCTCACACTCCGCTGGAATTAAGGGAGAGGCCTGTGGCGAGGCAGGGAGCAAGCTCAGGAATGTCTCTGTTATCACAGGGAGAGAGGGTGGAGGGAGGAAGGGAACAGGAGGTCAGTCCAGGGAGGCCCATCGTTGTTAGGTCGACTATAGTAAGGACTGCTGGAGCAGTAGAGGCTTCCATCATCAAATCTTTGATCACTACACACAGCTCTGCCCATGGGATCATATTACCACAGAGGTGCATGCCTCTGGCCCAATCGCAACGCGCGGGAATCTAATTTTAGAACTGCCGCTTTTTAAATCAATATCTCCACCGCTATCAGTGGCAGTGTCATGTAGATTATCTCACGCTCTTCATAGATGTCACACCAGCTTGGCTCTGCTCTCAGTCCACAGCGTGTGCTGCTGAGGATCAGCCTGCATTCACTCACACAGTCAAACATATTGCTTGTGCTGCGTTAGCCATAGCTGGAGTCAGACTGTGTGCGGGCATATGCACGCATTTGTGTGGTGAGTGAATGGTTGGCTGTGCGATGAGCACTGAGCTAATCAAATGCCTTTTCTTAAAAGAATATTATTAATTAGTGTTTCATTATGTCAGCCGGATATATTATCTGTTTGATGTTCATGTTTTATTCATGCTGGTCACATCTAAATGTTGAATGATAAATGTGAAAGGTAAGAGGAGATGCATTTTGAAGGCAGATGCACCAAATTATATTTAGATTTTTATCATTTTTAAAGGGGCAGCTGTCAGTAGCTTGTGTTGTGCTGGAGTGTAAAATGTGCAAAGTGACTTCAATTCACTGTGCTGATGCTAAGTTGGTGTTGAGTTGGTTGTGTTATGGGCTTTAGTGATGGCAGAAGTGTAAAGAATAAATGCCAAGTTTTTTTTTTTTTAAACACTAATGAATCCAATGAAAGTCAAGAGAAACATTCCAGGCTAGTGAGGCAAAGTCACGGTGGTCTCCCAGCAGCTGATTAAACAGCAAGACAGAGGAAATGTTCAGAAATTTACTGTTATATATTATGTTCAAGTTTAACATGGAAAACATATTTAATCCTAATCAAATGACTGTATCTGCTCGCAGCCTTTAGCCCAATTGTTTCATTAGAACGTGTGCTACAGCTTTTCTCAGTTTTTATTCTGTGTAATGCAAAAAAAGTGCCTCACTTACCATAAACATACTGTTCAGTTCAGTGTGTCAGTGTAGACTTTCAGTGAAGGGATTTTAGTGTGAAATCCCTGTAATCTTGTCCATTCATAATGTTGTGTAGCCTATATATAAATACAAAGGGGATTATGTTCATCCTTTTACTATTTCTGTTGTAGATTTGAGACATATCAGGATTTTCTGAGACACTCGAATATGAGCTGCAGTAATAATTTTTATTATTTATTTAGAGTGGATTACTGAATATAACCAAGCTTACAACAGGAATAGTGTAATTTTGTCAGATAAACAGTCAATATGATTTTTCAAAATATGTTTTATATATATTTATATCTCAAAGTTCAGGGTTCAGATACTTTCTGGTATAAAATTGTTGTTGTCCTGCAAATTCCTTGTGTGTCACATAGTCTGACCTTCCCGCGGGACTGCTGCTCTTGCATATTACACACTGACTAACAGCATGACAACAGAGCTAATCACAGCCCTGTAGCCGTGGCCTGCATAATGTTCCCTCTGACACACTCTGTAATTAAAGATATGGACGTTCAGTTGCTCACTGAGACTGTATATTTTGTAATTTCTAATTTTTATAATCCCAGAAAATGGCTGGATTACAATCAGTATTAAAAGTTCAAGTCATATAAGTAAACTAGTTTTTAATATTCCTGCCTTACCTGTATCATATCATCTGAATAATTTACTTTCTCCTGTGTGGCTGACTTTGGCTCAGCTTAGTGGTGAACAAAAGCTCTTATACCAGGAATTATAGAATTGAACTGGCTCGACCGTTTGACATAAACATTCGCAGGACAGTAGTGAAGCATTAACGTGTTTTCACTCTGTGTTGTTGTCCCAGCAGTGCCTCCTCCATATGTTGTTTGCTGTACATGTCACGTGGCTAGACTGGTGGCAGTGGTTCAGCTGAGGGGGGTGGGGGCCTAGGTGATAGAAGAGCTGTAGGCAAATAAAGACACACCACATCTCTACACAAAACTTTGCTCCCTGTTGGTGGTGCAGCAAAGGCGAGTACGGTATATTTGCATGTTAAGCATCTTCATTTTGTAATGTCTGTTTTGTTCATTTATATTTAGACACAAACAACGTGCAGCAAACATTTAAGTTCTACCTGAACCCAGGTTGTCTAAACTGCAGTGAAGTGAGACATCAGGACATCCTGTCAGCAATAATATGTCATGTCACTATTATATGCCATTTAATGAGTTGTGCATATACAGTATTATTATGCTTTTGTCTTCATTGTGGTCTGATTAGTGTTAAAACATGAATACATTCTGTGACTTCACTGCATATTACTTTTATTCCATTATATGTATTATATAAAAATAATATAAATATGTCCCAAATAGTATTAATACTAGTATTCTTTCTTGTAGTATTAAAGTTTAATCTTGATTAGATCCAATGATCACCATTACATTGTTAACATGACATGATTACAACAATTTAGAAAACAAATTATTCCCTCTCTAGCAACATTTTTGTTGTAAATGTCAATTTTCAGTATTAACCTGGGTATTGTTATAGTGTAGGAGTCCCGTCCTGTCTGAACCAGCTTTATTTTCAAACCTACACCTTTGCTACATATACAGTAATGGTCTGCATGTACACGTTCAGTCTGGCCTCATGTACAGTATGCACTCACAGGAATCACTGCTCACTGTCTGTATGCTGTAGAATAGGGCACTGTAAATCCCTACCCACCACTGAGTTCAGTCCTGACCCAGCTCAGGCCCCACAGTGCCCACACTGAGATAGGTGGCTTAGACTGGCTTTTGGGTCCGCTCCCTTTCTGCTGAGTTCATCAGGCTGGCCCTTTGAGCAGTGAACCAGCCCACTGCCTTGTGGCTCTTTCTTTCTTTTCAGGCAACAAATGTGCTAAAACAGCACTCTTTAATCACTTGGCATTAGGGGTCGTTGTGTTGGGCATTAGTGGTTAGAATTGACCAGTGGGACGTTATAAAAATGAGTCTGACAAGAGAACACCAAAGCTGATGAGTCTGGATCCTGGCACTGGATGGCTGGAGGATTAGTCAACTAACACACTGGCTGGGTCTTCTGCAGGGTCGGGTCCCATTGCATCTCATCACCACCAGGCTTGCAGTGGCCCCTCTGGCTGCCATGTCTCTGTTCGCCTCACTGCCTAGCTGGGTCTGGTTCCCATTCTCTGCTGCTTCTCCTTCCTCCATTCTACCTCAAACACAACAAGATCTCCTCGTGTTGGGTCGAGCTATGAAGTTTAGTACATGACGTATATGAAGTCACAAACGTTCTGTGGCAGTGAGGCAGTGAGGAGGATTGATTAGTTCATCCCAAATGTTTGTTTTCTGTGACACAAAGGGAGACAGATGATGCTCTGTGAATCATGTTTCAGTTCACTGAAAGGTATTTTAGTAATTAGTAATAAGACACATCTGCATATTTTCAAATCCAGCTTTATAAACTTTGTTTGTAGCTATTCGAACTGTTTTTTAACTAGTTTTTTTTTTTACTATGGAGCTAATTCCATTGAATTACAGCTGTTTTTGTCTGACTGGCATTTTAAAACCCGAACCGTTCTTCCCTTTCCTGGGGCGTAGATTGCCAGCTCCTGCTGTTTTCACTCCTTTTCCCAGTGCTAGCAGCTTCATACTGCTGGAATGTAGCAGTAACAGGCAGTACCATGGGAAGAGTCACTAACAGAGGGAGTTGAGATGCAATTCCTTTTATTCAGGCCAACACATAGTTCACGGGAGATGAATAAATTTCTCATTTGTCGCCATTTGTGGTACATTATAATGCTGTTTAGCTCAGTCCTTCTTTCTGTTATCTAATCAACCGTCCTCTCTTCCCAATACTGGCCCCTTTTATCGTATTTTTCCACTTCTTCCCCTGTTCTCTCATCTTATCAATTCTTATCCTATAAATTATATTATTCATCCTCTTCCTTTTTCCTCTTTAATCCCTTTAGCCCTCTGTTTGAATCATTTCTCCTCTTTTTTTTTTTTATCTCCCATCCTCTGCTCTGCTCTCCTTTGTTGTCCCCTTTACTAATTTTTTAAATTTTATTTATGTCAATTTATTTTCTTGCATTATCATTTATCTTTATTATTTGTGTTGTCACTTTATTGCAACTTAATTATAAGTGTGAGGATTTGTTGGTTTTTGTTTGTCTTATGTGGAAAACTGAATACTTTACCTTACCTTTTTATATATTGTTGTTATTGTTATAAAACAAGACAGGGCACCAGCTTTGGCTTGTGCTTTGTTTATCGCAGCCCTATATAGACATCTGTTTACAGTAAACAGTTTGTATGTTAAACTGTATAGGTATAATTTTAGCTGGATGTATTGTCATCACTTAACATTATTTTTCCATCTGATACCAGACAAAAACTCTCGGTCCGTGAAAATGTTTCTGCTGTTTCTACAGCTTTATAACACTGTATCTTTACTCTTGTGATTAGATGTGACTGTATCAGAACAAAATGTTCTCAAACTTGTAGGTTTCCTTTTGAATATTCTACAGCCTTGATTTGGGTTAGGTTGTCTTTATTATCAGCTGACTCGTCCATATGTTGATTTATTAGGATCAAGCTGTCAGTGTGTGCTTGTACTTTCAGTCACAAATCCCCTATTAAATGCAAGATAATGAACAAGCATTCCAGCCTCAGCCATGTTGTTGATTAGTGTGGAAAACTTTCCATGTGTAGTGCATAGATATCATTCCTAAGCCGTACAGATAATGCAGACATCAGGGTTATTCTTACTGCAGTGTTTATACAGCAAACAGTACAGAGTGTTGTCTAACCACATATAGTGCAAGAAGATTGGTTTGTGTTTCACTTGGTTTGAAGCCATCTTTACCTCTTGGATCCATGACTAGTCTACGGTATATCCAAATTGCTGCAGAGTTGAAATAGCTCACAGTAAAAATATGCGACACTGTTGAGCTTTAGATCAATATGTGTGGCCGCGCTCTTTTTCTCTTTTTTCTTTGAAGCGCCAAGAGTTCGGGGTTCAGTGTCGCGTCCAAAGACACCTCAACAAGTAGCTAAGAGAGAGCAGGAATCGAACCACTAACCCTGGGGTTCGTAGCCGACTGCTCTACATGAGCTACAGCTGCCCCATTGGACCACTAAAAAAAATAAACTTTCACTCTGACAGAAGTGAATTGTAGTCTTAGAGCATGGCAGCCTGAAATCTGCAGTTGTTGCCCGTGTTAAGACTTGTAAATCTTTACTCTTCCTTGAAAATCAATTACATGCCACTTAGAGAATGTGTCAAATGGCATTTTGGTGCCTGCTGCTCGCTGTCGACACTGTAACTTGAGCTGCAGCTGTCGGACTTACTGACACATAATTATGTCTCTCAGTCTAAGTGGGCAGCTTTGGGGCCCTTGTTTCTAAAGCCTTTATTAAGCTGTGGATTCACACCATGCTTGGCTATTCACACGTTAACCCAGACACAGACATACTGTAGAACTAGAAAGGAGGACAGCCATTGTTTTGGATATACTGCTACTCAGAAGTAGTTTTGGCCACATTGACTTATCATTTTAAGACACATAGCTTTGTATAGAGACTTCTCAGATTTTAGATTATACAGTAGGACACTCATTTCTTTAAATACATGGCATAGATAAAGCACATCAAATCAGCCTCTTTCATTTATAAGGTATAAATGAATGCAAAGAAAAATCTGAAACACACTAGAAGCGATGCCTTCAGTGTAGACCTGGTAGAGGCACCAGAGAAATTGCCCGGTCTGGTCATAGCTGGCGCTGTTCACTACATCCCACTAATACCCCTGACAACAATGTGTGTGTTTATGTCCACAACTGTGGATTAGAGAGTGAGGCTGTGACTTATAGTAATTTAGAAGAAAAGCTTTAAGGCTTAATACATGAACTTCTTTTTATTGTGTTTCTACCTGTACACAGTTATTATGACCTAAGGTGGACATTTACTTTAAACGCTGCCAGACAGTTTAACTACTGCTTTTACGACACCCTCTGTTACTGTGTCTGGCACAATAACCTGCAACACAGTAACAGTACAGTATAGTAACATATTCTTATGTGTGAGAGAAATGCGTGTCTGTGTGCGCGCCTAAAACGCTTCTTAATATGTGACTAATAATGTGCCTCTGCCACCAGTGTCAATGTCTTGTTGTCTTGTTTATCTGAGTTGTACCAGGTGAGGCCTTAAGGTTGAATTTCATGCATGAGATGTTGCAGTATCTTTGTGCAGTGTCTCCTAAGCTATGTATCAAATTGTGATTGGTCTACGTAAGATGCTTTGCCAGCAGCCAATGAACAGCCAGGGAAATGTGTACAGACTGAGCAAATGGGCCAGTTGTAGATTCCCTGTTTTTTAATAAATAGACATCTGTGGAGTTAACATAGTGTAATAGGTAATTACGTTTGTTTTAAGATTTACAAATCTAAATGTTTAGTGCATTTCAATATACATTACATTACATCACGGTGGTGTCTTCTCACCTGTGTTTATGTAGCCACACAAATATAAAAAATGAATTCTCTAGTCTGTTGTTTCACACTTTGTTATCAGTTAGGGTGTACAGTTTTATTGTCCTGCTCTCAGAGATCAGAAAAACAACTTACACTTATGTGAGAAAAAAACAAGAGAGAGAAAATAACACTAAGAAATCATGTTAGATTGCACATTAGACATTAAATGCATGCATATTATTATTCACACATTGCATCCCAGTATATGTAGCATGTTTTACTATTCAACATGTGAACAGTCTGTTACTTAGTGCACATTGGTGTATTTGGATAATACAAATCACAAATAAATACAGTGTGAGTACAAGTTCTTAACACATCTCTGTCAGCAGTAGTTTTCCTTGCAAATTCCCCAGTTTCTTTTTTCAAGACATTTTGCAAGGTTTGCAACATGTTGTTATCAGTCCTAGAAAGTGGATCAGTATCATCGGGGAAAAACACCATTATACAGTATGTGGGGTGAGATTTGAAACTGTGGAGAACAGTCTGTACATGTCTTCTGTGTCATGAGTTGGAGGACACACTGGCACAGCACAAAATGTAATACAATTATCTTTGCATGTGAATAAGACAGTAACAATGCTGTGTGAAGTTACATTTATATTGTATGAAATGCTATCGTAACAATGAAGGGAAAAGGTCGGCTTGTTTCTCGTCAAGTGTTTACTGGCAAAGCAAACAAAAACTAGATTGAGCTCAGGGCTCTGTGGATACCTTGGGATTTACAAACTTTTTAATTTATAGTCTCATTCTGCAGCAGACAATGGGGTCGTCATGAAAATGTGATGTAATGGCTGGGTTTACCTCACCAGATTTACACAGTATATTTACTGATAATGGTTGTGGGTTTCATACAACATAGAAATACAGTCTCAGCATTCACTTTTCAGGTTGGCTGGTTCAAGGCAGGAAAAATCGTGGCAGCATGTTTTGTTTAATGAGAAATAATCACACAAGCAGGAAGGTGGTGGAATTTCAAATAGACCTGCTGCGGTTTTCTGCAACTTGGGTCATTACTTGTTAAGCTACTTGAGATATCGCTGAGCACCAGAGTTGGGTTCAACCAAGTTCATAGCAGCACAGTCTCTGTTCTCTGGCTATAAAAGGCTCAGCAATCCTTGTCTGTTGAGAAGAGAGAAAAGAGAGAGACAGAGAAACAGGAAAATGAGAGATTTTTTTGGTTGGTTGATCACAGGCTGCCTCTTGGAGTACGTCTTGTGAAGATTAAAAGTAGCCTGGTTCGCTATCAGTGATTGAAGACCCACCGTGGTAAATTTAGTACTCTAAAAGCTTTTCTCTTCATCACAGGGACTAAGTGGAAGTAAATGTCTTTCCAAACAACTGCACTTCAAACTATTCTTGCACGAGCTATTTTTTCTTCAGTGGTTGTGAATGAACACAATTGACAGTAGCAGGAATATAATAATAATAATAATTAAAACAACTTTGACTGCAACTTTGTTAAAATTGTTACAGCAGATATCTACAGCTCTAAGACCACCTGCTGATTTTAATGTTGTGGTTGATAGGGGTCAGTATGGGAACATGGTAATGCTTCTTCTTGTGTCTGACCAGTGTACAGTATATATTTTCTTGCAACTTTTACTGCTTTAATTGCTAAGTGCCCCCAGATACATACCCTTTGATCTACTTGTAATGATGAATAAATTGAAATAAATGCCATTTATTTTCATGGGTAATGAAAGCATGAAAGCAAGTATGTGTAGATACTGAGAAACATGGCTAATCTTATACAACCTCTCAGAGCCACTAGTATGGCTGTGGACTCTTCAGTGTTTTTTATGTCTAGACCTTTTTTATTTAGTCCATCAGTATGTTAAACACACTTTAGTTCTCTGTTTCGCCACATACTGCTAAAAGCTTACCTGCACCGGGGCTGCTGCTGTGCTTACTGCACGATGTGGCATAGTGTGATTGACTGCCTGTGCTGTGAATGAATATAGAAGAGAGGAACTGCATGACCAGAATCAGTTGACAGGTTTAGAAGCTCTCTCAGAGGATGGTGACATGACTTATTATTATAAGGGTAAAGTGTACACTGTTTGCCATGTTTGCACTGTGCGAAAGCCCCTTTCTGATGTAAAGCTGCAGTCAGGGAGTGTGTTTGCACAGTCGATATTTAAACTGATTGTGCAACCGAAGATTTAGACTAAGAACTTCAGACAGTTAAAAGCTACTGCTTGAATTGATCTTTTGATCAGTTAGTATAGTGAAATATAGGTCAATGCTGTTTTTACTTTTGGTGATGATTATTTTTTCAGGGTGAGAGCATTGCATGAGTGTGTGAATAAATAAATGTGACCCTGACCTTGAACCGTACCTTTTATATGTAAAGTCCACATTTCTTGAAATCCTGAAAGCACAAAAGCTTGAACACTGGCCTGGAAGGTGAGGGGTGAATTTAAGACATGCTGGCTAATCCTGTCATATGATACTAATCTGGTTACAAACACTTGGCCTCTTAAGCAGAGGTCTGATGGTTATATACTGATTATTAGCACATCCTTCTCTTTGTTGCTTTTACTCAGCAGATTAATATCATGTATCATGGTTTCTCAAAGTAGGATTCAGATGAAATTTATATTTCAAGTATGGTCATACATCCAACAACGACTTGATCTTAGGAATCAAAATTGACTGTGTATTGAAAATCTGGTGCTCTGTATTTCTCTATACCTTCGACTATAATTGTCAATAGCTGGTCGACAGCAATGTAACAAAGGTTGAGAACTTCAGTCTCCCCTAAGTCTTCAGAAGGTTTCTATTAGCAAGTAGAAACAAAACCTCTGCTGGATCTGCAGGGCCGCCCTGAGTCAACAGGGCACAGGAGGGATCGCACAGCCTCACACAGACACATAACTCAGGACAGATGATAACAGAGAAACAACATCTGCTTAAAATGTTCACCAATTCAGAACAACTGGTTCAATAACACATTCTTCGTTATTCACGATCACGTTCGTTGTGTGGTCGCTTTTTTTGAACGCTTCCGCGTGAATCAGCAGCCAACTTTACATGTTTAGGCTGTGCACTTTATGCTGTTTTGCTCTACATTAGCCATTTCGCTGCAGGAGCCGCTGGGTTGAGTGAACCTTGTGATGTGCTCCTACCAAATGTGGGCCTGCATGTTTGCCTTTGTTTTCCATGTGCCTGCTCTTCCATGAGTGCACCTGAGCTTTGAAGCTGCTCGTAGCCCGAAAGAGCCGTGTCTCTGTACTTGAGTATGTGTGTGTGTGTGTGTGTTTGTGAGAGAGAGAGAGAGAACAAGAAGGCAGGGATGGAAGCACAGAGGACAAAGGCAGCTTTGATCACACTGGAGTGTCACTAATGTCTTGCTCCTCTCTGTCAGAACATCTGAGGTACACCACAGGCGTAGATGAGAGTGAGAGGCGAGCAGCGGAGCAAAGACTCCAGCTTGTAATTTTTAAATGTGATTAGAAATATTTTACACCACAAGTTTAGGTATTTTGCTAATTACTGTTAGCTGGCAGCTGAGAAATCATGTTAAACATCCTGCTGTCTGCGCTCATCGATCCTGAAAGGCGTTTGAGGGGCTTCAGGAGGAGCGAGCGACTTGCATCAATACTAGTATGTATCATCCCTGGGACATTTTTAACACTGTTGTGTCGTTTTCCCCATGCAATTTGTTCCAAATGGTTTTGGTAAACCCTTCTAATGTAAAGTGTGTGATCCAGTCAATTTGTTCTTCAAACATACTCTAGAAAAGTGAATGCTTTTCTGTGGCAGAAGCATGGCTACAGGTTTTAGATTTATATTAATTTTAGCTATTCATCTGTCTGGAGCCTCTTCTTGGTGTGACCTGACCTTTCTGGAGGTCATCGTCTGCTTGCAACCCTCAAGACATGTCTGCTACTCCGGACTGGCAGGATTTTAGCCTTGTGGGATTATGGCTGGTGGGAATTAACCCTTTAGACCACCTACATTGCTGCAAAGCTGTTCTTCACAGTTCTGCAATAAAGAAGAAAAGGAAGTACTCATTAGAGGAGCCAGGACGATATGCTCCTTTTCACATGAATGTAATTTGGACGTGTAAAACTTTCACAAGGTCACAGCGCTTCATCATTTTATTTCTCCTATGACCTAATTAAATGTTGCATGAGTTGTTTGCTGGAAAGAGAAGTAAAACAGTGGAACAATGCAAGCTGAGATTGTTGCATCCTGTGGGTGGGGTCTGGTTTAGGAAGTCATAGGAACTTAACAGAATGGCTTTTGTGGTTTCCTGTGTGGTGACCTACCAGCCACAAGCACTGCCCATTTCTCTATTCAACGAAATCTCTGCTTAGTGTCGTTACCCTTTTTGTAATCCACCATATGCATATGTAATCAACCCATATTATCACTGTTGAGGTAAAGAGGATCAGTAATATTCATGCAATCAACTTTTAAAATATTTCCCTCTTGTTGTTTTGCTCTGAGGCTTCCTGCGGCCTATTTTAGGTCAGATTTCAGCTGAATATGACAGAGGAGCAGCATAGCTTTGTTTTCAAAATCGCAGTGTGTGTTTTTCTTTTTTCTCCTCTGGAGAATTTAAAGTCTACTGTACTCCCTCTGTTTTGAACCAACCCTGCATTCACCATCTTCACTTAGTAGAAGTGAGCATTCAGCATCAGCAGGGACAGCGGCGTCGCTTCTCCTTATTGTGTCCCGGACTGTTTATTCCACGGGACAACAGGGGTGGGCGCATTTTTAACCAGTGTAAAAAAAATATATCAAACACAGCAATTAAAAGTAACAAGAAGGCACTAATAAAGAGGGGTGTTCTTTTGAAGAGAAGCGCTAATTAACTGATGAGATGCGTCAGGGTGAAAGAGCAGTGGCCCCGTTTTTCCAAAGGGAGACACCCCCCTCTTGGCGTGCAATGGTCCGCTCCGCACAGACACGACACGGCCGTTGCTCCCAGAGCCGAGAGCGGGGAGGTTGACTCCGCCTGCCATTGCTGTGACCGTCCGAGTGATGCCTGCTCTTCCCAACTTTTCATCCAGAGGTTAGCGACAAAACGCCGAAGCAAGGTGGCCATTTCCTTTTTTTTTTTAACAACGGGAGTTTCTTTCATGACTCGATACCTGCCTGGACTAACGTTGGCGTTCACGGCAGCGAAGATAAGATAATGAACTTTGGACGTTCCTCACGGCTTTTCGTGACATGTTCCCCGTCGTCCTGGATAAAATAAAATAACAGCGTAGCCCGGCGTGGCGGCAGCTGGGCGAAAATTCAGCTGGGGAGGAAAATAGCGCACTCGCCCAAGTGATTATCCAAATAAAAACAAGAGCAACTTTTAACCTGCCACTTTTGAAGCGGGATACCAGACTAAAATGTCCTCCAAAGCTTCAAATAAGGTGGGTAAATGGATGGACACAAGTGTTTTGTTCGAGTGTTACGCTGCTAGCTTATGTAATGAGTGCGATAACTGAAAAGCTAACAATGGCTAAAATAGTTGCAGTGGTTAATTGTGTCGTAGATTAGCGATGTAGACTGATTATCTGGAGTCATAATATAGTATGGCTAATGGAGGTGGTGCTTTGTGTCTCACCGTGTGTGAGAGAGAGTTTGGCTCGGGGTTATTCTGAAATGTACACCTAGTAACATAACCTACAACCAGCCATGCTGTTTCTGCTTTACTACTTTTAAAACAATTAGACTTATTCTGGCTTTTACTGCTGATAAGCTATCACCGATGAGTTGTTTTCGTTGTAGGTCTCTGAACAGCAACCTGTTGATACCTAAAGTCCCTGTTGTAATACTTCAGTATTAAAAGTGTGGCAGGAAATCAATGGATGGGAAACATAACTGAGCAATTAGTAACTTTTTACACATTAGTGACCCCATAATATAATCTATCACAAGCCAGATTTGTTATGAGATATTTTCAATTTTACCCTTTAAAAGCCTTCTTTGAGAAAATGTTGTTGTGTTTCATGCACTACAGTATTATTGTTAGTAGGTGATGATAACAATCCAAGAGAAGAAGCTGCCACCTGCCTTTCAGTTTCATGACTTTTTAAGACTTTTAAGTCAGTAACTTAGTATTGAATTAAACTATGTGCCATTTTTGGGCCCTTCACTCATTAGTCAAGATCCTGAAGCCAATTTAAAATAATGCTAGTTTAAAATATTATTTTCACAGTACTGTATCAACTTTGTGTGCAGTCGCTGCCCTTTTAAAAATATACCTACTTTATATGTCAAGTCCTGCATATTTTCCAGTGTTGTATAATATATTTGAGATTCTAAGTCACCGTTGAAAGTTTTCTGCAGAATTTGTTAAAAGCGGGGTCGAATCAGGTGTTAACAGACAGCTAAATAGTCCTGAGCATGCACTATATGCTTCTCTCGGTACACAAACCCTACATTTTCACCCATGCCCCAAGTGGTGGCGATGTCTTAAAAAAATGCATTAAAAAAAACAGAATGATGTTGGATAGAATTTTAGTAGGTCAATCCACGTATTAGAAATGTTTTTACACAGTCTATTCAGTCTTTTTCTGTGCGGAGATTACTTTTTCTTAGTTTGACAAGTGAGGAATGTGCTGTGTTTGGCTAACAGAGGGATTGGTATTCAGGTTTGGGCGGTTGTACGAGTTAGACGAAACCATGTCAGCTGGTGACGTAATACTGGACTGAATATGATGGCCTTGGTCACACCTTGACATAAAATGTACTACTATTTTATTATTCTTATAATTGGTAGTGAGACGTCATTGTTTCATGTGCTTCTTAGTTTTTCCAATGTTTACTCTGCAATTTCTTGTTATTCACTGTTATTCACAAAATGTTCTAGTGTTTTAGTACAGTGGGCAGGACTTTCATACATTATTGTTTGTTTGCTGTTGAAAGTGAAACTATTACACCTGGATGCAGCTCTGTAGGGCAACATAGTTTTCCTAAGTCTCCAGTTCTACATTTCTGTTGGATAAGGAAGAAGTCAATTTGGCTAATTGTTTTCAGGTTTTTTTAGTGTAAAGGTGGCCAAGGTTGGTGGACAGCCCACTTATTATTTGTATTGACCTTTTGGAAGTGATAAAGACTATAGACAACTTTTACGACATGTAAATATTTTTGATGACTTAAAACAAAAGCCGTGTCTTCTTATCAAGCTATATCCTCTGTTCCACTAGCCTATATACAGGATTTCTATCCTATAGTTGTTCAAATTCATGTAGGAATTCAGCATCCCCCCTTATCACTTGCTATTGGAAAAATGATATAATTGTGTTAATTTCCCCATTGGAAGAAGAGCCTAGCCTAGGCTAGCATTTTGCCTAAATTTTCTTTAACACAGAAGTCTTGGTGACTTCTGTCCAGCAGCTACTGCACTTAGGAATAGCTAATAGTACAAAGACAGTAGATGTATTCTGTAGGTTAGCCTTCTCTGTGGTTAATCTCTGAATGTCCATATATTTACTCCCACCTGATGTGTTGTGATAAATATTACACCAGTTGTAGTCACATATCACATAGTGCTACAGTTAATGACAAACTGTAATAAAATGTTGTAGTGCTGTGTGTCAGGAAAATGTTAACAGCTGCGGGTGTGTTGACATAATGTCTCACAGGTCAGTAATGCTGTTATGTACAATACTATGTACTAATAGTGTGTCATTAGGTTAGTAGGAGTAAGTATTTTGTAACTTTAGCAAAAATAATAAAGGTGGACAGAATGAAATCATTTTGCTTAAAGTTTGAAGCTTAGTTGAAGCTTCTTTAGTTTGTCATGACCTAACATTACAGATTAACAGGTAAGTTTCTTTCTTCCTTTCTTTTTTTAAGAGTATTTGTTATGTGAAGACAGAAATGGTAAATGTTGTCACAGAGAGCGGAAACTGAAATCCTTCTAGTTGTCTTTTAATAAACGTCACATAGATATAGACAGCTCAGCTTATCTTAAGTGATTACAGTCAACAGTGTCAGAACAGAGTGAAACTGGCTGCACTAGTCTTTATGAAGGCATGATACAGCAGTGGATTTCAACAAAAGTAAAATTTAATCCAACAAATCACAATTTCAGTTTAAATTTGAAAGATCCAATATTGATTCTGAAAATCCAGAGTGAGATCTTCTATTTGCACCTTTTCTCCGTAAACATGTGATACATTTGTGCTACGTGTTAAAGGGATGTTGTGGCATTCTGACAAGTGCTTAATGCAGCATTGGAGTTGAATAGAAATTAATCAATTCTAGACTTTGTAAATTGAAATTTAGGTTGACTCAAATTGGACTCAAATGGCATTATCCAGCTGTATATTTGACCATCATTTAAAGAAATCAGAGCAATGAAAACCAAATTAATCCACTAATTCCCTGTCACTATAGTTAATGCTGGCCTCATTCTTAGAGTTTGGCCTTCAGCCAATCCTGCTAACGTCTTTGAATACAGCACAAAAAGAAATGTATTTTAGCACATCAGCGGTCCCTCTAGCTTTTACACTTGTGTTTTGAGGGGACAGATAATAAATAAATGGAAAACGTATTTGGATTGAGAAGGCTGTATTAATTAGAGTTTCACAGCAGGGCTCTATTTTGCTTTGATGATTACACATCTCAATTTACATCTCTGAAGGAGGGAAATGTAATTAGAGGACCAAGTGGTAGTGAGAGGAAAGAGTCCTGGTGGTGTTTTTGTTCTGTGTCCTACGCTCACCATCGTTTTTGGAGAATTAGAGCTGATGAGGCAAGTGATAAACACAGAATGAAACAGCTAATATCTGGTTTCTCTGACAATACCAGCAGTTTTAAGTATTTATCCAATCTTCTGTTGATACACCTCCTGAAGGGCTTCAGATACATATTAATGCACCTCAACGAAAATAGCATGAGAAAGCAGAAAAATACTTAAAAAAACTTAAAAATACATCAAAGTGCCTGAAGTGGCTGTATATAGTACATAACAGATGTGGAGGCACACTAGATTAGGGGTTAGTAGTCAATACTAATATCTGATGCTAATTTCAATTAGCATGATAATAATTAAAATACATTTATTTCAGCTTGAACTCTTATTTTGGTAGCATGGCACTGATATAGCATTTAACAATTCTTTTGACATTCCTATGCCAGATTAGGTACCAGCGTACACAAATGCGTTTAGTTTTGTCAACACATGTGGCTACATGCTGTAAGGGCTGCACTTGGATGGTCAGCACAGTCCCTTGCACAAGAGCTAGCAATGCTTATGGACAGCAAGTAAAAATTGGGCAAAAGAGAAATTCTTGCATGCAGAGTCCACTTACAGCCTCAGTGTTGAAAGAGAACAACACATAAAAGACACCCACACCCATGCACAGCACACAGGCTGTCACTTACTCCTGCTCACACTACCAGGCACGTCTTTGATTATAGTGCCTTGATTCACAGTCCTTAAGGAGAGCAGGTATAATCCCTCTTTATAAAATGAGAGGGCTGCCAGTGTCCCACTCTGAAGAGAGCAGCCAAGGGCCTGTTAGTTCAGCTAGGCTTCAGTTTCTTTGACTAGTTTGACTTATGTGGATGTGAACATATAAAGAGATGTTCACGGCCTCTATTTCATAAAATATCAAAAAATTGTGTTTAGGCGTGGGTCCATGAAATCTGAGAGATGGTAACTCTCTATACAACGCATAGACTAAATATCATTCAAAACGTTAGTTAGCTGCTTGTGATTTAAATATCACTTTTCTAAATAAAAATATTGAGAGAGCGTAGTTGTTTGTGTTGTTTAAATTCTAGAGGAGTCTAGAGTGCGGCAAGGAAATCTGACCTGCTTATCTTCTCATCTTGAGGGAATCCAGGGCAGATCTGCACAGCAGGAGGCAGGTGGATAGCAGAGAAAGAAAAAGACTCAGAACATAAAATGTCTTCTGAGTAAGGAGGTTATGTTAGGATTGGTCATTAGAAAGGATGAAATGGAGAAAGGAAATAGTGGGAGGGGGAGAGATGCCTCAGCTATTATCTGAATCACATGGACAGTCTTAAAAAGACACTGTCTCTTTCCTGTAATCATGGCATTATAGATCTTCAAATTAAGATGCAATAAATGTCTTTGTAAATTTCAGTGTTGGTCAAGGGCTTTTGTATACAAGACGTCTAGCAACCACAAATATTATTTTTTTTTTAGTCATAGTTTGGCAGTAGTGGTAAGATCACTGCCCTCTATGCTGAAGAATGGGGTTCAAATCCTAGCTATGGCCTACCTCTAGTAGGGGTCCTTAGGCAAGACTGCCTTACTCTTACCCTGTCTTTGTCTTGAACCTTTGTAAGTTGCTTTAGATAAAAACATCTGCCAAATGACTAAATGTATTTGTAAATGTAGAACATATTCTAATCAAATGAAAGTAGAATGTTTAATAGACTGAGAGCTCACTATGTCACTGAGACATTAACATGAAGCCATAAGAAGTAGGCCATGTAGTCAAATCATCGTCATGTTAATGTCATATCAATCTTCAGTTTAGAACGTCGGTGTCTAATGTTAGTAGTGACAAACTATATTATATAATATGCTATTTTATTTTGACTTGTTTCTTTTCTTATTCTATATATGTTGCTATAAGATTTCTTACACAATTCAGTTTATACATGCTATGTATTTTATTTATGTACCATATAAAAGTAACTACAACTGCAAGCATATGCTATGTGGCAATTCATGTGAGTTTTTTGTGTGTTATTATCTTATTTAGGCTTATAAATAAATTATTATTACAAACCAATTTATTTATTTAGGATTCAATCCAAAACTATATTTATTCTTTACTTCAACTACGAACACAGGAATATGTCTCATACTTCATTAATGGCATTAGCTCTATATGTACATATCAATACATATCAATATTAATTAATATGACAGAAAGTGTGGTATTTTTTGCCATATCAGAGTTTCTTGTTTCTTAGCAGGAAATATTCAAACCATCCCTACATCTTTTCTGGCAGGGCAGGGCAGGTCTCTGCAGGGATTTATCATTCCCACTACAGGCAAAAGGGATTTGACACAGGGTGTTTTTTTTGTTGTGTGTGTGTGTGTGTGTGTGTGTGTGTGAGTGAGAGTGTTTGAGAGAGAGACACACACAGCAAGATAGAAATGGTGAGTGGAGAAGCGAAGAGGGACAAGTGAGAATGAATGTGGCAGCTGTGGCTCAGCTGGTTAGAGAAAGGAGAAAGAGGCTGGAACAGATTCATCCTAAGGCCTCTTACCCTGCATGCCTACACACACACACACACACACACACACACACACACACACACACACACACACACACACACACACACACACACACACACAAACTAGTGTGTGTTCACTACCTGCCATGGTGAAGGGAGTGTAGCACTGTCTATATTCTGTCTGGGGAACAGAGTCATCATCTTGTGAGACACTGCTGCCTTAGCTGAAATAAGGAACAGTCATCAGTAGCAGTATATATGTGGGTGTGTAAATTTCCCAGATATTAGAGGGTCATGATAAGAAAATTTGCTTCTTTTAGACACTCATATGATTACTCATACAGCAGATTGACAATTACACATCTTTATCTTACTAACAAAACAAGTCCATGCTAAATCTGTCTTATACTGTATATTTGCTGGAATATTGTTGAAGCTGAAAACCATTCTTGCATTTTGTTGGTTTGTTTACACACAAGTGCACATGTAGTAGGTATATTGTAGACTATCAATCAATTTAGTCCACACTCTGATAGATGGCTTGGGATTTGAGAATTGTTATCACAGCAAAACCTAAACCTGCTATTTTTTACTTTCTATTTTCCAATATGAAAGACATCTTAGAAAGATGTTTAGCAATTATGTTACTGTTTTCACACAGTGTAGGAATCTGAACAGTAATTGCATCAAACCAAACTGATATAAAAACACATTTGGTTATATAGTACACAGTCACATTAAATTCTTCTTTCTGTAGTGTGGCTCTGCTCAGTATTAGGAGGTGTGCTGAGCCTGGCATTTTTTTAAGCTTCATATTGACCATGTAAAACAAATTTTCTTGATACTTTGATGCTCCACATACATCAGCAGTAAATATGCTTCATGTAGTAATTGCACTGTATATCAAGCAAGTTGACAGCGGGTGAACTGCAGAGTGCACAAAATAAACACACAGCAGCCAGAGGTTTCAATTAATCGTCTGACAACAAAGCCTAGGGAGTGATGGAAGAAAACCCATGTTCAAATGTGTCGTCTTTATTTCAGCACTAGTTTGCTCTTAACATCTAAAGTATAGCTGTTGTGACTGAAAACACTTTTCTCAGGTATTGACAATGCTGTGATGCTAAATAAATAATATAGGATTCAATTAAAAGAAAGCTTTTATGCTTGTCATCTTTTCTTAACAAAGACATATTCAGTTATCAGTTCTATTTAAATGGTTTTATGATAACTGTGCAGCTGTCATAAACAGAACTCTGATACTCAAAAGTAAAAGACAGGACAGTAAGGATATACTTCATTAATTCATTCGTCATCTGTCCTCCAGTTACCAGCCTTAAGAAAACAGCATAATAGTCCGCCCTTACTTAATGTTTGTACACTACTGAATAACAATATCATGAGGCTTCATAAACAGATTTGAGACATGTTCTTTATGCACTGTAATTAGTTACATTGGAGGGTGTAAACATTCACTCTAGTGTAGTGAGCATGCTCTGGAGTTTTGTTTTGTTTTTCTTATAAAGATGCTATTAGAAATCATTTGCGTTATCTCTCTCTTGTTCATCTTGTTAAAGAATGCATGTACCCCTCCCTACCTCGCATCTCTTGGGGGAATGGTAATTATTCTGCCAGTTAAGTGCTGGGAAAATAGCTGTTCCAACAGTAACTCATTAATTCACTATAGATTCTGCCCCACAACATGCCTATTGTAGCAGAGTCCTCAGAAGGCTTGGGAATGCCATTGAGTGGGCTTGGCCTCTGTTTTTTTTATGGGATCATGTGACTCTATAAACTATGAGTTGCGGTTCAGAGTTTCGTAGTTTGAAAGATGTTGTGCAATTTGAAATTTAAAAGGCATCATGATTTAATCTTTGTCAAATATTCCAACAGCCTGCTTCAAGTTGATGTTTGAACATTCAAATGCTGCTCTTATCAGGCTTTTCATTGGTGCAGAGGTGACTGTCTACATTTGTCCTTGCTGGTAGTAATCTAATTTTGTTCATTCTGTGCGTACTTTGGAGGCAGGCAAACGCGAGTACACTGAAACCTATGCTGAATTACTCCTTTGTTAAAAATCTGTGTGTCTCTGTGCCTGCTCGCCCGTGTGGTACAGTGAGTTTCGCCACTGTCAAATTAGACAGTATACTGTGGAAACCATAATTTATAAGTGCTGAGAATAACAGTGTTTTGGGTTTATCAGTATTTACAAAACAGCACTCACACTCATATGCATCTTTGGCTTGCCTCTTGTTCCTTTTTCTTATTTGATAGTTGTCGATAGAGAGGCAGACAGGAAACACGGAGAGAGAGAGTGAGGGCGTGACATGCAACAAGACTCGATCTGGGGATCTTGTGATTACATGGCATGTTCACGAACCATTAGGCTACCAGTGCCCTCTGACCTTTACTAACTGTGGGTTGTCTAGTATGTTTCACGCCGATACTGGCTGCCAGGGTGATTTTATTGTTAAATAAATACAGAGAGAAGACACACCTCAGGGTTTATAGAGCTGACCACAGGCTCCACAGCAACAAAGCCAAGTTTCAGAGTGGTGTATATATCCATCCTTTTTTTATTTTATTTGCTTTGTCTGTGCTGAGACAAAATTATCTAAAATATGATTTTAAAGAAACAACTACTATATAACACTGTAGCACTGTAGTTGCTTGTTTTAACTTCAAGCTAAATGTCCACAGCTACTAATTAGCATATGAAGTTCAGTTCAAGTGTGTCTCAGTAAAACATCAGTTTTGATAATCTTGGTAATGTGTTTAGCCTAAAATAAGCCATAATTAAGGTACTTTACAAATAAATCTTTACATATTGTGGAAGAATGTACCACAGCAAGATTAGGCTGTTGTTGTTCACATAGGGTCTTATGCCCTGCAGTAAATGACTCTGAGATATCTGAAATACTCATGACAGTAATTGCTGTTATTAATGTTATAAATTTTGATTGATAAACTCATGGATAGCTGTGTAATTTGATTTTCTGGAATTAAACTGACCAAGTCACATTATATTATTACATTACATTACATGTAAGTGGTTTTGTTGATCTCTGGCCTGGCTTTCATTTAGTGTTCAGTGATGTTGAGACAGAGAATCTGCAAATGAAACAAAATCAATCAGAGAGGGAGGGTGATGCAGAATGATCCAGAGCATGAGGTAGGGAAAAGGTGAAGGAAGTTGTTGGGAATTAGAAACAGGCACAGTTGGGCCTTGCCTCCTTATCTGCACATTCCTGCACTCTGTGTGTGGTGGGTGGGGCAGGCTGGGAATACTGATAGTTGTATGAAAGCTGATTGGCTGAATTTGGGTTTCAGTGCTGGGTCTGGTTTTTGTTTTAGTGCCTTGACAAAAAACAGTAGATTTAACAGTAGAAGTAGTAGATTTGCACGCGTGTTTGTCTGTGTGTAAAAAGCACCTGTCTCACCTGCAGTATGTCCTAACCATGTTCAGTTTTTTCTTTCCTAATTTTTACTCATTAATATCAGTTACTGATACTCTCCTTCCTCCACTTTCTGACCAACCAAGGTATCAGTCAAATGCTTGAATTTATTACTATTCCTAATTTGTAGCTGAGGTTTATACAAAAACGGGTTGTCCCTTAACCTGAAGCACTTCAATTTGGTGATTTGTAAAGATGAAAAAGTTTTTTACATTTTTTAAATTACAGTGTGATCCTTCAATTCTAATTCAGTGTTAGAATGAATGTTAGAATGGAAAAGCTTCACTAGATGCTAGGTTAGCATAACTGTGTGTTGGGGTCATTGTATCTGTTCTGTGGAGAAAGTGTGGTTAGTAAAAACAATCGCAATCTTCACCTAACCCTGAGACTCAAGTATTTAACTTTATTCAGCTGGAAATCCATTGCATTCATGTTTTACCTGTGATTTTTACATTTAAAAAAATTTCCAAAAAGATTACATAACAAGTGAGGCATTTATTTTTCTCTCAGTTTAAATGAATAAACATGCTTTATAACAAGAATCCCTAAGGCAGAGTTCTTATTTCGGGCTTAATGAAAATTGAGCATAATAAAAAAGTATGTTTATAAATAACCACTGAGAACTTTATTGATGTTTTTCTCTCCCAGTACTGATTCTGATACCTTAACTTGAACATGCAGAGTAATAATCCCATATCAATTAATAACATGTATAACTTATTGTGTAAAACGAAATAACAACATTTTGATTCACACTATCAAAACGTATATATAATTACATTATCTGGCCAGTTTGACAGTTTTTGCTAGCTTTCTTCAGATGTGTTAAGTGACAGAATCACATCTGGTTTAAGATTAGAAAAAAACATACACTATTTTTCTGCTAGGTGGGAGGGTGCTTCTATAGTAAGACTTTTAGATGTGTTTCTGAATGTTTTCTTCTACTTAAATATTACCTCTTACTTACTTAATCTGTCTCCAGAAAGTTTATGGTAGGCTTGCTCCAGTTCTCTCTCTCTCTCTCTCTCTCCACCCATCCATTCATCCATCTATCCCACTGTCTGCTTTCATGAGACAGCAGCAATAGACTTCAGAGAGAAGCATGGCTCAGATTAACATTTTAATCCAAAAGCCTGGATTATAGGTTTTGTATTTTATTCCTAGCCTCACAATTCCAGCAGTTACTCTATCACAGGTGTGTGTTTGTGTGTGTATCTTCTGGGTATTGTGTTGAGGACAGCCCTGATAGAGGAATTGTTAACAGAGCTGTGTGACAAAGTAGAGCTACTGTTTGAAACTAATTAACTTAAGCATATTTGAGCATGTCAGCACAACAGTACATCAATGCTGACTGAGACTTTACATCGTCATCGTTGTCGCCACTGTCGTCATCTGCCTATTGGCTACTTGCCCTCATCTGCACACCCATGTGTGTGCACACACATCCGTCTCCCTTCCCATCACACTCACAACCTGCCCTAAGAGTGGCTGCTGCTGAATTCAGTTGTTTAACACTGTAGTTGGCACTGGTTATTTTAATAGATTTGTTTACGTGCGCACATCGTACACACTAATCTGACAGAATATAAAAGATTACATTAGTGACTTAAATGCATTTGCATGTGTTTGCTGTTCATTGATTGCCCTCCAGAAGGAGCATGCGTATCTAATTATGTGTTGTGAGAGTGCCTTGCTGCCTCACTCTTTCCTTTGGGTCCAGGGAGAGGAGAGATACTGTCATGGATAGAATTGCCACAGTAATGGATTGATGGGCTGCTGGTGCTACCAGTCTAAATGTTCCTAAAATCCTAAAATTTCTCTTCCTGTCCTTATCTTTACAGTCTTGTAATACATGCAACTATCCAATTTGTATTTTTTACCCCTGTGCAGCACCTTAGCAATATACAGACTGTGTGCACTTCTGCAACAAAGGCTGAATGTGGTTAAAGTTATGCATGTGTCTATGTTTACCTTATAGTGCCTAATGGCCTGAATGACGAAAAAAACACAAACTAGCAAAAGCAATGCAACGTTAGTGTATTTAGAAAATTTGTGACATTAAGTGGCCTTCATAGGATTTTACTCTTCGGGTATTTGATGCAATGTCCACTTGCCCACCAGCATGCCCACAATGTGAGGTAAGAACATTTTAAGATTGAAGGTTGTAAGATAAGGCCAGAAGAATTTTCAATAGTGTGCATAGGGATTTCTCTGCAAGCCCAAGCTATTTCCTGCAAACAGGAAGTGGAGTGTTTTCCTGTGGGTGATGTGGCTGCTCTTGCTTGCTTGCATCCTGCCTCAGGCTATCACAGGAGAGCAGGCACTCTAACCTAAAGCTTTGTCAAGACCTACACTTGTAGTTATCTATACACTCTGTAACTACTTTCTCAATACATTTTTCTATATCTCAGAGTAATTTAGCTAGGTAGGATGTATGTTTGGCCAAGTGATAGGATGTTAGAATTATGGAAGTGGTTAGTAAGGGGCAACCAACTGATGGTGATCAAATTCTTAAGATTCTGGTAGTGTATAATCAAATTAATGTTGTTTGATTCTATGGCGTGGGAAGTGTTCAATTAAGACTTGCATGCCTGACCTGATCCTATTTATCATAGCACTAATTTTTCCAGCCTCTTCATCAGAATGCCCCAAAGAACTGGATTAGTCTCTGCCTTTTGAAGAGCCTGAGTGAGCTGTTATCTTCTGTACTGGACTGTGTGTATGGTGGGCCAGGCAGGGCCAAGTGAGACTGGCTGTAGCTTGAACAAAGAGGCCCTGTAGTGTTAGATCATGGTTGGTGCGTGTGCGTGTGTGTGCGTGTGTGTGTGTGTGTGTGCGCGCGCGCGCGCATGCATGTTTGTGTATGGACAAGTACACATGTGTGTGTGGCTTGATGGCTGCTCTTTGTTTTCCAGCCCTGGGCCTTGCTGGCTAGGGCTCAAGTCTGACTAATATAGATGTATAAATACACTAGGCTGCAGTCAGTTTGCGTAACATCAAGTGCACCATTGTTTCACACAACTCTGTGACTTCAGAGATAAACCTCATCCTTTGTTCCCGTCAGTATTTTTATTATTGTTCTACACCAGAAAATAGAACCCATTTGTGGTCATGTTTATTTTGGCTCTACTTGTTTTGTGATCTCTGCCTTTGCAAGATCTAAAATGTTCCTGTAAAAAGTATATGAGTTAACTAAATTACCTTTTGACCCTGCGTAACAGGGGTTTTTTTTTTCTTTCAGAGAATTACGCTTTATGACATATTGGCCTTCCTCATCATATATGTATTAGCTGCCAAAGTAGTAGTTGAATAAATATTCTGACTATCCAGACACAGGTTCTCTATCCTTTAACCATCTTCGCTGACACCTGTTTTCTAGAGGTAACTCTCTCTGGGAACAGGGCGTTTAATAGAGGCTGTGACTTCTTCAGAGAAGTCAGGCTATTCGTGTTTACATTCCCTGTCTATCTAATGACTCATACTTGACCTGTTGCCTCTTATGCTGCAACCCTGTCTACACCCTCATACACCAGTCATATAAGCTCTCCCTAATCATGGCTTAGAGTCAGTGTGTAGTGTATAGGTGTTTTAGTTTTAGCCTGTAGCTTGTTTACAGAGAAGGTTCACAAGTCCTTTTCGTTCTCTCAGGTTTCTTTGAATGAGGGTTTAGTTGAATGGTTATCATTATTGTATATTGGAGTGTGTGTGAGATGGTAAAATGAAAAATAAATATGTACTTACATATCATCTGGTACACCTTATGCACCTTGTCCATAGGCACTGTATATGTAAGCTCTATTACCAGCCCTTAGCCTTGCTACCTTCCCCTCCTCCCTCACCCTGTCTATCAGTGCAACCCACAGTTCAAGGACAAGGCCACCTGCCTGCCTGACCGCCTGGTCACATGACCACAGCATAGTGTTGTTTATCATGACATAGCTCCTCCCTGTCTGCCTGGACTGTTGGATAGATGAATGAATGGATGGATGAATAGATCACAAAACGCTTTAGAAGAGGTGATGTGTTTGGGAATGCTGGGGGGAGCTGCAGTTAAATGGGTCAGGTCCCTTTGTCGTTGGAGCAGACGAGAGAGTTGGGAGCGGAGGGAGTGAGAGAAGAGGGATACCCAAGCCCTCTGCGCCAATTATGGACATAAATAACATCCACACAGCTGCCATCGAAATTGGGGTCAAAAGGTTAACGGAATATAGTAGAGGTACAGGCCAAATGATTAAATGTCATATGGTGCAGAGGAATGAAAGGGACTAAGATTGAAGCATCAACCGAGGTTAGATGTACAGTAAATACAGCTTATTTCACTGTTCACAGGGTCAGCTGCCTGTACTCTAGTCTGCTCAGAGTCACACACCTTGACTTGAAGCATTACTTTAATAAAAGTCTTTATTAGAGCTATAGCTGTATTGCAGTGTGTGGTCATTTTCTCTTCCACTGTACTTGTCTGATGTCTCTCAGAAAGGCTATACTGTCTCTCCACTCATACAGTACATTTACGTGAACTTTATTTCCCTGAGTTATCAAACTAAACCTTGACGGTCTGATACTACAACCTAAACTAAGGCTATTTGGGAACAATGTTAAAGGCTTAACTGACATAATAAGGAGTTCAAGCTTAAGCTACTACTATATATCATAGAAAAATACTCATAAAAGTTTCCACATTCCTATTGTTTTACTTTATTAAACCAATAATGAGTTATGGGTATGTGAACATGTAGAGTCTTATTTTATATTATATATAATTTATATATATATATTTTTAAAAATCATTTAAATGTACTTCCATTTAGAAATCCACTGTATTATGTGTCTGGGCATGTTAACAAACACCAGACAGTAATTGTCTGTTGTCTCCTCATTCCATATGGTTGGCCACCCTGCAGTGCAAACCTCCCAATAAACTGTATATTTAGGATAAAGGAAGGTGATGACAGTAATGACCATGAAGCTGTTTAAGATGATGGGTGAGATGGTTCAGGGATTAGGTCGTGATGAAGGGTTGAGACAGTGAGATTATTACGATGATAGGGTGGACAGATGACACGGGGTGTTATTTTAAAAGGCTGATTATAGCAGCTATAGTAAATGAGCACCCTGCCACGTGTGGTAGTGTTTATGCCTTCTCCTTCTTCTGCCACATTATACTGTGCACAGCACTCTGCCGCAGACAGCTGCACCATCACTGCCTGCAGGCAGACAGACAGGACAGCCGTGTTGCTTCCTCAGCTGGAATGAAGCAGAGTAAAGCTGTAATTTAAAGCTGGAAACAAAGTGCTTTGGAAGTTGAAATAAAACAGTGATCTGAGACCCACATTTGAGGAGTGTCTGTTTGACCTAATAATAGCAACATTATCACATTTTTAGTTTTCTAATGTGCAAACAGCAATTGAGAATCAAAATGAAACACTGAAATGCATAAACACATTTTTTAAAAGACTGCAATACTAAAGTATAAATCATGCATAAAGCAGAATTGAAATCTGTGTGATGTAACTGAATTACAGAATAAGTGAAAGCAAAAGATGCCTGCCTAGCATCAGTGTAATCCAGTGTGGCAGGTCAGAGGAGCAGCTAAATACCTTCTTTGCTTCAGCTCTCTCAGATGAATCAGCCTGAAATAATACAGGAATGTTCACTCAGTCTTTGGAGCCTCAGTCAGTCCCTGCTGGTTGTCTACTCATGCTGCTGTCATTAATAATCTTTTTTACATGCAGACCTGTACGACACCAGGACTTAGTCATGCAAATGAGCAAAGCTGTTCACCTTACTGTTAAAAGAGCAACCTTGTCTACTGAAACTAAACAGGATATGGAAACAATAGGTGTACATGTAGTTTTTATACTGGCACCCTTACATAAAGTTGCATATAAACATTGTTATGTTTGCAGAATTTTATAGGCCAATGACAAGTATTTCTAACTTAAATGTGACCTAATTGTGTCACAATTTCACAGTGAATACTGCTGATTTATGATTTAGTGCTGCCTTGGACTGCATTAAATTGGCAGGTAACTTTTAGTTACAACAGCACCACTGGCCAACTAATTACAGCTTCAAAATTTCAAGTAATTGGTTATAAAGCTCTCAGACTCAGTGCAGGATATTTGTAGTAGATTGTATTTATGATGTAACTAATAAACTGTCTTCAGCATAATGATCCTCTCCCTCTTGTGTCCTGTGTTACAGAGTGCAGCGATGGAGGAAACAGTCATCTGGGAACAGCACACAGTAACGCTTCACAGGGTAAGGGTTTACAACTGTTTAGTCCACTCTCCCATTTCTTCTCCTTTGTCTTTCTCCATCTCTCTGTCTGTCTCTGGCATCCTAATCCTGTAGAATGTCTTGTCGTTTTTCACTGTCCTCTGCTCAGCCATCTCCTGTCCCACTACTGAGAGAGCCAGCTGTAGCAGCAGGATGTGTGGTAGTGAAACAATAGTCAAGGAACCCAGATGGCAGGAAACAAGGCTAAGGAAGACAGAAATCAGCATCAACTTCCTTACTACTTCATTTCACTTCCTTCCTGTTGGCAACATGCTCTTCTCCTTAATACATATCCAGGGAAAGAGGGAGAGGATAGTTCTGATCCATGTGCTTTTTGTCTTTTGTATAGTCAGATGCAGTTATGCACAGTACTACTAGAAGCTGGATAAATTTCCCCCCAACACAGTCAGCACCATCAGGTTAAACATCAAACTATTTAAAGCCATCTTGCCCTAAGGAGAGCAGACAAATTAATATACTCCTTGTCTTATTAAAAAGCAAATTTCTGAAGTTTCTTTGCTTTGAGGCTGTAAACTCTAGTTAATCGATGCCATTGTGCCGTAGGATATTCTAGAGCACCTGTCTAGACTGGCTTGCTGTAATCTAATTAGCGGCTTTATTGAGACTGAAGGAGCGACCTAGTGTGGCCTGTGGTTCTCAGCCTGACAACTCTGCTGTGTTGTGTTTGTAAGATTAGCCATTTACATTGCGTTTGTTGCTCCCTTGGTGCTCCCTTTGGTGTAGGCAAAATCTCAGCAGTCCTTAGAACCTCCACTAGAAACTTTTTGGAAAATTTGCGTAATAACTGGCAGATGTGTGGCTTTGTTGTTGCATATAGTAAATGTCTTCCTTCACTGAACAGAACAAACGACATTATTTTCCTCACGTAACCGTTTCAGATTTGCATTTTTAATTAGTTTGTAGAAATCCTAGTGTTGTTTACCGCAACACAAGTTAAGCATATCTGCCATGTATGCAATATCAATGATGACTGTATGTATCTGTGTCCATAGGCACCAGGATTTGGATTTGGCATTGCCATCTCAGGTGGGCGAGACAACCCTCATTTTCAGAGTGGGGAGACCTCCATTGTGATATCTGATGTGTTGAAAGGAGGTCCTGCAGAGGGCCTGCTACAGTAAGTGCTTGCCTGTTTTGCCATCATTCCTATTTGATGATAATGTTGAAATGCAAGTCTTTTAGAAGTAGTTAGCCTTATCTTTCCCGCCCCACAGAGAAAATGATCGAGTGGTGATGGTCAATGCTGTCTCTATGGACAACGTAGAGCATGCCTATGCTGTGCAGCAACTCCGCAAGAGTGGCAAAAATGCAAAGATTGTAAGTTCAATACTGAATGTTTTTTAGAGCTCAATACATTTATAGTTACCCCTGAAATTACAGAGCATGTATTTCAGATGTAAGTGTGAAAAATTATGTTTTGTCCATTTAACAATCTTCATTTTTTTCCAAGACTATCCGTAGGAAAAGGAAAGTACAGATGTCTGTTTCGCGGCCAGGGGATAGGGAAACAATGTCAGAGCATGAGGAAGAGGACAGTGATGAGGATGATGGCTATGAACACCGTGGCCGTAGTGTTCAAAGTGCCTATGGAGCAAGTGGAGGCACAGGCACTGGCAGACATCAAGACCGTGAGCGAAGCAGCAGCGGCAGACGAGATCACAGTGCCTCACGGGAGAGGAGCGTCTCACCACGTTCTGATCGCCGATCACAAGCCTCGTCCGCTCCACCTAGGCCTTCCAAGGTCACCCTTGTCAAGTCCCGCAAAAATGAAGGTGGGACACAAAACTATCTAAAAGTTGACACAGCATATTGTGAATAAATCCCATTTACATAAAACTATAATAATAATATTATGTAATGAATGAAATGTGTTCTTAAAAGGAAATGTGTACATATTGAACAACAGATTCTATTATTTCTTAGTTTTGCTGGTACTTATAATAACAGTTAATCAGCACAATCAGAAGTTGAGACTCTTCTTTAATCGTCTCCACAAAAAAGTGATGTTAAAATAATGTGCGCTGATTATATTGCGTTTATCAACTCTGAAAGCAGAATATGGACTGCGATTAGCCAGCCACATCTTTGTGAAGGACATCTCTCCTGAAAGCCTTGCTGCCAGGGATGGGAACATCCAGGAGGGAGATGTTGTACTTAAGGTAAGAAAAAATAAGGGGCCGCTAGTGGGTATGACAGGTTTAAAGTAGATAAATTGAATATGAAAATTACGTAAGCTGAATGTGCATAAATAATTATTTAATATATATAATTACATACATAAAAAATTCACAATTACTCTGTGTCTTGTTATGATTCCTTGGTGTGGATTCAACAGAAAAATTGTGCAGTAAAGGTAACTTGTGTATTGAGTTCTTGTGCTAAGCTAATGTTCTTCCTCTGGCAGATCAATGGCACTGTTACAGAGAACCTATCACTGATAGATGCCAAGAAGCTTATTGAGAGGTCAAAGGGCAAGTTGAAGATGGTAGTGCAACGAGATGAGCGAGCCACACTGCTTAACATTCCTGACCTTGATGACAGCATCCCATCAGCCAATAACTCTGACAGAGATGGTGAGACGAACCTATGGGGTTTTAAAATGTTCAAATTATATATTTTTTTCCTAATCTTTGTTGTTACAGTTGACAGTTTAAGTCATAGTTGAGATACATTTGTTCTTATTTTAACACTATCATTATTTTCACCATTGATCAAATGCTAATATATACTTAATTTAAATTTCACAGACATTTCAGAAATACATTCACTGACATCAGACCATTCAAATCGATCCCATGGGCGAGGTAGTCGATCACGTTCACCTGACAGGCCTGAACCATCGGACCAGCTCCGTCACTCACCTCGACAGATCAGCAATGGCAGGTAATTGAAATATACATACACATACATCTGACTGCCAATGCGGTGATAGGTCACACCTGTCCCTCCCACCACAGTCATACATCCACATTGTCAACACTTGAACTTCATACATAATGTTAACAACCAGAGGTTAGTGGGTGCTGAGTAAGCACCTTGCATCAGTAATGCATAAACCAATAGATAAAGACATAGCATAGCAGACATAAACCATCACATCCCCTCTGGAGCCATTACTGAGTTTCTCTAAAGCCTTGCTGTGGGAGAGGTCTGGGGAAAGGAGGAGGAGGGATTGATCCATCTTGTGGGGGATCTGGTCTTGAAAATGTACCAAAATCATGCAAAGCCAGGTCTATTTAATATGTAGTTCTATTGTTTCTATTATTACTAATGTAAACGGCTTAATCGTCCGTCCTTGAAATATGTTGTTGGTTTTATGATGCATATTGAATGCAGTTTGGTAGGGATTATTATTAGTATCTACTCTGTACTTATTATGTGCTCTTTAATTTATTGTAATGTCTGTACTGTGTGTTTTTCTTCTCATCCTGCCAGCTGGAGTTTCCAGTAAGTGATGTTTCTTGTAGTTTAGAGGTTAGAAAGCTTTTTTTACTGTAGCTGATAAACACATGGATGGCAAAAGAAGAGACATGCTCGTGATTATAGTTTATAGTGGATCTGTTAGCTTGCTAGACAAGAACAAGACACTGCTCTTGGTAAATTGGACAATGTCTAGCTCTCACAGACTTAAATTCAGTTGATAAAATGGACCAGGGAGTTGAACAGACTTGCCTCTTTTGGGAATGCACCATTGCTAGTTGTATCACTGTCTGCAATGAGAAAAGATAAATAATAACTCTGTGCTGGTTTTTATAAATTGATCACAGCAGTTCACTTGGTCAGTTTGATACTGTAAATCAGGGGGTTATTAAATCAGGCGTCCAAATCCATGCCTCCTTCAAGCACTTGTTCTGGATTAAACTGTCAGAGCCTCAGATAACCAGGCCTCCATTTCATCGCACAGTGCGCTGTCATACTCCTAACTAGAAATACTATATTACAGAGAACTTGTTTGTAGCCAGGTAGAAAACTAACCAAAGTATTATTTCAGGAGGTAGTAATTTTCACGCTCATTTCATTTTCAAACTCACTGTTGATAAAGCGGCATTTCTTCCAGAGATCTGTGCTCCTGATGATGTGGAGGTCTTGCTATGTGAGATGTGGTTGCCACATGTGAGATTTTACTTGCATTACTTTTTTGAATAGTGGTTGTAGCTGCAGGATGGTAGTTCAGTATGCTGCTACTAGTTTATCTGTCTGACTTACTAGTTGCTTGTGAGTCGCGTCATAACTTGATTAACATTGCTGCCAGTTACAGTTCTTTAGATTGTACCCTGTGTCAGACTGTGAGTAACCATACTTGTTTTGATGCAGGATGAGCGCAGGTTCACTGTTGCACAGATTACTCTCAATGTAAGTGAACACATCCCTCTCAGGCCAGAGTGTGTTTGTTTTAAGCATTTAACATTGTAATATATAAATATTTTTTGCTCTTTTCCTAATTCTTGTGTACCAAATGGATGTCTGTCCAGAAGTCAAAAAGCTTGTTTAGCCATTTTATGTCTGTATACCATGTAGTTTGACTAGTTAATCTGGAAAGCAAACTGTCAGAAGATTAACACCTGCAGTTGTGGTTTAAAAAAAGTAACTGAGAAAATAAAAGTCTGTCACTAGACTCTGATGTAAGTCAATGTTTTTACCATCTCCCCATTCAGGAGGGGGAAAAGGAATTTGACACACTTCCCACAGTGCTTTGCCCCAAGCCAGATGGTTCCCTTAACTTGATTGGCTGCAGGGCTTAGAGGCATTCTTTTCCCTGGGACACGACACTGCTCCATGTTTCTGAATACAGCAAATCATTAAAATGCTCTTCATTCAAATTGTTCCTCAGTGAGCATGAGTATACTTTGTGCCTAGGGAAAAGCTTCTCTGTGTCAGCTTTTAAGGAATTCAGTTCAGCATCTTTTTAATAATCGTCATGGTTCAACATACAGACACATTTGTGTGAGTAATTACTTTTTTGTTTTGTTAGTATTTTTTAATGTTATATTAATAGTTAATTTACAGGAGTAAATGTGGCTGTTTTTGGACATTTAGCAAAAAAATGCAACCACAAAGGCTTGTGGTTTCATACGACTTTGTTGGCAACTGGACTGTGTCCACAGTCCAAAGGTTGCTCTTCTAAGAAAATTCTTAGATTTATAATGTTTTCTATGAATTTTCCCTTACTGTTAAAACTAGATCCTGGTGAAGATCAAAGTAATTCATAAACAATCTAAACCCTAAGAGAGCTCTAAGATAAAAAAAAGTTTGAGTAGAGAGGAGCACTTTTAAGGATGGGAAATTTGGCAGAAAGAAGTAGAGAAACAAACGCTGAATAAAACACTATAGATTAGATCCAGTCCAGGAATGTTTGAGGTCAGTCTCATTAGAAATGTGCTCCCTTCTCCCACCCAACACAAGAATGCCATAACACCAGAAATTAAAGCGGTATTTGGCAACTTGTAAAATACAATTGTCAAAGTGATGACTTGTGTATGTTGCAAACTTCAATTAGCTCAGATCACAAACTATTACAGTTTATTACAGTAGTATTACAGTAGTTCATTTGTTTCCACTCGATGTTGACACCTTGCAGACTCACCAAAGGACATTGTTGGACATAGTGGTGTTGTTTGTGTAATCTCTCTCTAAGTCTCTTTCCTGTACCCATACTGTAAGGTTGTGTAAGTAAAGGGATTGAACAGTCTTCTGTCAAATGTTGTTTGTCAGCATGAAGCCTTTTTAGCACCATTTTGCAGCAAGAAGCATCAGATTTAGGCCAAACACTTCGATCGTTTTCAGTTTTTCTCTCTCCTTGCCTCCCTACTTCTCTTTCTCATTTTTCCATTATACACAGACACACACACACACACAGTTTTCCCTCCGGTTGCAATTCTGTTGTACATCCTTAGGCGGTAGCTCCCATGTATCCTTCTACCCTCCACAACAAACTCCAATGCAGATCTTTTTAGTGCTGATTGTGCTGACATGAAATTGTACAGATGAGGCTTGTGTGTAAAATGTAATTGTAGTGAAAGCAGCTGGGTAAATTTAGAGAGCTATAAAAAGCATTTATTTTTTACAGTTTTTGTATCTCCGATTACCATTTTATTGTGGTGAATATGATTAACTAAACTGTATATTTCTGTGCAAATCCAGAACAAAATATGAGAATGATCATGGGAAAAGATGTCTAGTCTGAGCTAGTGGCACCTTCACATTATTCTACAAAAGCTTCTGAAAACAGCTTAAGTACTGTGCCAATAAGCAGTCATGTGATCAGACTGGAATTCAACCATTGTCTTAAGCAGCAGAGGCCTTTCTACTCTGTTAGACATAGCCTGCTAGACTCTCTCTCTCTTTCCCTCTCTCTCTCACACACACAGCTTGCCTTTGTTTATTTTAACCAGGTTAAACAGGAACTAAGACTGAAAAGTATCCTAACTCAGGAGTTTATATTGGGAGACTGAGTGTTATTTCTTTCTCTCTCTTCGGTACTCTATGGTTAATTAGATATGAATTTATATTAGTCTTTGAGAAAAATTTGATTTGAAAATCAAGCATCCCATCTCCTCCAGTTGAATTTAAAGTTTCTGTTTGGGAATGGGATGAAAAAAGAACAGGTGTTTTTAAAATGTGTTTCTTAACATTTCCATGGTCTCTTTTTATGGAGCAGTGCCAGTTTTCCATCTGTTCTTCTGTGATATAATCCATGCTATTTCCATTTGGGTTCATTTTAAGGGCTTCATTTTAATCATTGTATTCATTAGATCATCCTTACACACAGAAATGAGCAATTATGTTGCAGTTCTCTAAGTGATTCTCTAATTGTCTAAATCTACTTTTTAGCTTTGTTTTGCATTGTTGGAGTGACAGTCCACTCATATGCGTTATTTATTTCAGCCATCGAAGTCGAGATGAGGAGCGCATATCCAAACCAGGGGCCATGTCCACACCAGTCAAAAGCTCTGATGATGGTGTCTTGTCACAGACCAGTGATCAGGGAAGCTCCAGAGATGACAAGCTGTTACCTCCACTGCCCGGTACAGAACCTTCTACCCACTATCTTTAGGGATTACTGTGATGTCTTGCATTATTTCTCAGCTTTTGGAACATTAAAGTACAATTTTGGTCTTCAAACAAAGAGATGAGTAGGGCTTAATCTGTGTTGTGCTCTGCAGGTAGATAAAGATAAATTATTAAAAAGGCAAAGCAAGTTTCAAAAAGTCAGATCTGAAGCTTTTATACTAAACACCATTACTATTACAAATCTGGCATAGACTAAGGTTGATGCTTTCACTTTTACAGCAGGTTTCACTTTTACACAGGACTTGGCTAGCTATCTCTACTGAGTAAAATAATGAAACTAATATGGTTTGGAATGATGTGTGTACAGATTCTTATTTGGAATGAACATGCTTTTCTACTTATGTTTGTATCTGTGGCAGAACCAAAGCCAGTTTATGCACAGCCTGGTCAACCTGACGTGGACTTGCCTGTCAGCCCCTCTGATGCCCCTGTACCCAACGCCGTTCACGATGATAGTATTCTCAGGTAAATGTCTTAGATTGCTCTCAGAGTGTTATTCACTTAAAAATGAACCTACCATCTATATGCTTGAATAAGGTCACTATGGTTGTTATGGCTTTGTTGTTACACCACACTATGCTTTCTTGAATAGCTGTCTGTGTTCAGTGTCTCTTAGAATGGTTGTTTTTAAATCCATGATTTGCTGACCTTTTTGCTTAACTCTGTTTGTCTACCTGTGTTCTCCTGCAGGCCGAGTATGAAGCTGGTCAAGTTCAAGAAGGGAGAGAGTGTCGGTTTGCGGCTAGCAGGAGGGAACGATGTGGGAATTTTTGTGGCAGGAGTTTTGGAAGACAGTCCTGCAGCCAAGGAGGGGCTGGAGGAGGGAGACCAGATTCTCAGGGTATGCTGCACTCCATCACTCAAGCTGCATGACTGTTGTTGGCTTTTTTCACTAACTTGACCTTAACTCGGTTTTTCAGATAGTGTTAAGAGAAAAAGAAAATTTATAGTCGTCTTGACTGTGTTTTAATGGAGAAACCTGATTTGCTAGCAATGTGTTTTAAATAATTCTCTAATATGTACATGGCGCATATTAGAGAAACTTTGGTGTGTGGAAAGAAAACAATATTACTAAAGATCATCAACACTATTAATGACGTTCAAATTCTGACTACCCCTGGAATTTAACTAACTAGATTTAAGTTGGTTTTCACAGCTAAAGGACAGGTGGGAAATATTCATGTTTTTGCATCTAAGTCACATTCAGATATACTTCTATAAATCATGTTTCCTTTGTAATTACAGTGTGTAGCATTTTCTGCAAGACTTAATTTAAGTTTTTGTACTTTGAAATCATTAACCATTACCATTTTTCACATGAAAAATGTAGGAGGAACATCTGGTGTTATTGTCAAAACAGATGAGCCATACCTGCCCACACTAACTTAGATAAGGGGTGAAACTATGTTATTCCATGGACACCATAGTTTAATTTCTGTGTAAGTAGATCTTCGGGAATACAGTACAATGAATCTGTCAGTCTGTGACTCATTCCTGGGCTCTAACTTGTGTCAAAACACCCCTTGTTTCCAATGTGAAGACACAATAGAGGTCGTTCTTGCAGTTTGACCTCGGAACAGTTGACTATCTGTTTTACTGAATACTAGAGTAACATTGTTGATGGGATGATGGAAACCCTCTTGATGTCAGTGTTGGATCCATTCTGACATGTTTATACAACAGCCAAGGATTATGCCTGCTCTAACTGAACTATTGTAGTTCATACTGCAGAGATGCCCATACAGTTTTCATTCCCATGATATTAACATTTACAACATTTGTTTATTTCATTAACAGAGGTATTGATTACCTTATCTCCTCTCTTAATGAAAGAGTTTTCTTTTGCCTGTGTGTGTTCTTCACACTGTACAAACACTTCTTAGATTAGGTCACAGGCTGTTCCAGAGATTTCCAGGACATTGTTTGACATCTTTAGGTGGTTCCCCTTTAGTTGTGGTTAGCTAGCAGCCATAAAGACGTCAATCCCTCCTGTTTCTGGGAAAGATAAAGGTGTCTTTCTGAGGTCCAGTGACTCAGACCACGTGTTTCTGCTTCCCCTGCTGCCCCTCCAACAGAGTCAATAAACAGTAGTTATTGTGTTTTGGACAGCAGCAGGAGATGAGGAGGAGGCTGCTCAGTTGTAGTGGGAATACATCGCCCTGCTTCTGTTGGAGTTGAAGTTTTTGTTTTCCTCTCCTTCTCTTATTCTGTGAGAAATCCAATAAGTGATAGCAGCGAGAGTTTGTTTGTTTTTGTTCTGTTTAAGAAAAAAATAAAGAAAATTGATTAAAGTTGAAAGATGACAGGAGAGTATACTTAAATCCTTAACAATATTATTTAAAACATACAGTATAGTCAAGTTGACCTGCAATAACATTACACTCTATGCTATATAATTAGCAATTTTGTTAGGGATCATCTAATTAATTAAAATTGATCTTTTAGTTTCCCCATAAGTTGATTATTTTCCCTCTACCTTTTATATTGGCATTTGTAGGTGAATAACGTGGACTTCGCTAACATCATCCGGGAGGAAGCTGTGCTGTTTTTGCTGGATCTCCCAAGAGGAGAAGAAGTTACTATTCTGGCTCAAAAGAAGAAGGATGGTGAGTGATGTCATTTGAAAGTACTTTGTTTATTGTGTAAATCAGGCATCAAAATCAGCACAACGAAAATGCTGCTGTCATCATCTCTGTTATTTTCTTCTTTTCTTCAGTGTATCGGAGGATAGTGGAATCGGATGTGGGCGACTCCTTCTACATTCGCACACATTTTGAATATGAAAAAGAGTCACCATATGGGCTGAGCTTTAACAAGGGCGAGGTGTTCCGTGTAGTAGATACGCTCTACAACGGCAAATTAGGCTCCTGGCTTGCGATCCGTATTGGCAAGAATCATCAGGAAGTGGAAAGGGGAATCATTCCCAACAAGAACAGGTGAATGAAACTTCACATCACACCTCTGATACCTGTACAGCTTTGTTCTGGCACTTCATGAATGGGCAAGGGTGGAGGTGAATTGACAGAAGCATTGTGGTTGATCAGAGAGAGTAAATAATTTCCATTTACTCATCTGTTTAATGTACAGTATTTTTTTATATTTATTGTGTACTTTATTGATTATTAATTGTGTTTATATAGTTTTGTTAAAGTGGAAAAAACTGCTATACTTAGAAGCGTCCTTAAAGTAGAGCATGGAGATTTATAAGTTGGTTAACCTAGTTGGTGAGAAGTGTGTGAGCCTCTCTGCTGTCTGTGTGTCCGAGGATATGAAGTATTCTGTGCTATACATCGTGATCTGGCATAGTTTTATCTAGACCTGTTTCAACAGCCTCCAGCAGTGTTAACACAGACATTTTTTACCGTGCTGCTGACAGAAAAGACACAGCATGCAGTTTTACTTTACAGATTGTGAATGACTGTATATATCAGCTCCTCAGCCAAGTAAAGCTTCAATTGCTTCATACTTTCAAAATCTAAAACCATGAAATCACACTCAGGACTTGAAGAAATTGTTTCAAAACCTACATCAAAAGAATACTCTTCTTATTCAAAAACACAAAAATGAGTTTGTCTATTTGGACTAAAGCGTGATTCACTATTTATTTACTATTATTATTATTTCTAGTTCAGTTTTATTTTTTTGTAACAATATATTACCATGTTTCTCGAGATAGTTCAGTTTTGAATACATAAACCTGCGTCAAATGTTCTTCACTGAGGTTCTAGTATAGCTGACCTTATCCCTACTCTTCTCTGTACAGGGCTGAGCAGCTATCCAGCGTGCAGTACACCCTCCCCAAAACACCAGGGGGCGACAGAGCAGACTTCTGGAGATTCCGGGGATTGCGAAGCTCCAAGAGGAATTTGCGGAAAAGCAGGGAGGACCTGTCAGCCCAGCCAGTTCAGACCAAGTTCCCTGCCTATGAGAGGGTGGTGCTGAGGGAAGGTGAGACAACAAATACTACAAAGGCCAAGGCAGTTGCAATAATTGACAGCAGATTGCCACATATTTTCTTACTTACAGTAATTGTAGGTATGTCCTTTACAAAGTGAAGACAATTTTCAACAGGTTTAACTAGCTGAATAATAGCCAAAGTTTTAGATTATACTATTATAATTTTAATTTGTATATGTACTAAGGACAGAACATGTAGCCCTAAGAACACGGAAAAAAAAATTACAAACACTCTAATAATAATAATAATCTTTGCTTGATGCATGTTAATAATTTGACCCTTCTGAAACAGTCTTTTCCATGAACACAGGATGTGTCTTCCAACATGTTTGGTTAAGAAATGAGAAGCCGCTCACTGCATCAGTTAGAGTTAAATAACGTGTTGCCAGTTGAAAAATAATCATCCATGTAAGAATTATCCAATGGGAGGCTCTTACCTATCTGCTTAAATCCAGGTGGTGACTTTTTTTTTGAATGGGCAGTGTATGTGTCCTCTAAGGCAGTATTGTCTTCGTCAATGTTGAATAATACTAACTTTTTCATAATTTGTTCTTCCACAGCTGGGTTCCTAAGGCCTGTGGTTATTTTTGGACCAATAGCAGACACGGCCAGAGAGAAACTGGCCAGAGAGGAGCCGGATATTTTTGAACTAGCAAGTAAGTAAAAAGTGAAAACCTGTCTCCACCTGTTCTAATGTTTATGTTTGTGTAGTGACCTACTGTGAGTCTGTAATTGATAGAAAAACAGACTAATTTGTGCATCACTGGTTGTTTAACCTCTCAACATTCATGAAATAGTCACACTAAAAGTCAGTATTCAACAGATGTTGAACTACATTATACCATTGATATGACTGATTTATTAAATGTAAGTGCTTCATCTAAGGAATACAGATTTTGTGAATGATTTGTGCAACTCTTCTCAAAACCTGTTTCCAATGAATGGCTTTCATTAGACATTATCATACTGCATTTGACTCTGTGCTGTTAAGTATTGTATGCAGTATAAATCTCCACTCCAGCATATAGTTATTGTATTTCAGATACTCACTAGATTATGTGCTTCTCTATTCCAGAATACTGTTACAACCACTAGATATTTATTTTTAATGTGTCATTTAGTAAAAAAAGGAATCATCTTTTTCTTTATTTTTCAGTCACAGCTACACTATAAGCGAAAGCTTTCTTTTTAATTTCAGTTTTCATTTACCTCATCTTACTTCATGTTATTGGAATTGTTAATGTGGTATTTTTAATGTGTGGTGTGCGGTTTTTATTTTTACTCTCAGCATTATATTGAAATTCCTTTAAGTTTACAAACACACATGCCAGTGAAACCACACACATTCAGTACACACCCACAGAAAAAATGATTCCATTACTCGATGTTTATTTGCACAACTGCAGTGATGTTTGTGTAACTGTATTTTCTTTTCAGAAACACAGAAACAACAAGGAGGGGAAAGTATGTCACTAGTGCATTAACTTTAATTTGTTTAATTTGATGATTGGAAAATGAATAAGTTAGTGTTTGGTGACTAGCTACCTATTTTGTAGGCATTTGAACGATAGCTACTGCCTGGTTAATGTGTGCAGGGGAATAGCACTTGATTTAAAACATCCATTTGCCATCACATCTAACAGTAACAGTCACAATCTTTTAGAAATTATGAGTCAATAAACATAATATCATACTGACACATTGTTTGCGATCCACAGACCTTTTGTAACCTATAGCCATTTAAGGTGGTTCATATCATCATAAAACAAATTGATTAGTATTGTAAAATCAAATCCAATTAACAACACAAAAAGTACATTTAATGGGTTTACCAATCTGCTTTACACCCTGTGATTCTGAAATCGTATAAGAAACAGTTCCCCAAAAGTCTAGTATGCTGTTTATCTTGAGTCTGTTTTGTGGAAAGCGTTAGTCAATTAAATATATCAGCATATTTAAAGAAATCCGTGAAGGCGTCATTGATGACCAGGCACTGATTATATGTGGAGAATGAGCTGTGTGTCAGTGTGATATCTTATCTTGTCCCTACCTATGCTAGGCATTTAAATGTGGTAATGCACACAGAAATAATCGTCTAATTAAATTCAGTGGTATTCCCCTCCTAAATGCAGGTTGCATCATATGTGACAGCGAAAAGGCAGCATGTTGAGCTGTGCATTTTAATATGCAGTGGAAACCTAAATATGTGTGATGGTTTTAAAAAAACAATTCACACTTGAAAGCATTTACACACAAAAATTTGAATGTTGCCTTTTTTTGCACATTGAATATAAAATGGCCATTAGTTACACTAAAAGTAAATAAAGGTGGCCCCTCATTAACATGGCTCTTCCCTAGAGACCCTAGTCAAACATCAGAAGTTTTCAGACTTTCCATTACATAGTTTCAAAGAACAGGGTTTCCTGTTAATACAAACCTCATTGTCTAAATACTATGTATGAAACACAACATTTGGACTAAGTGAATGCAGGAAATGATGGTCAGTAGGTGATTCATCAAAAATGAATCAGTGTAAAATATGCTGGTAATTTGTCATGTGATGGCCGAAAGTCCAAACTTACAATTCTGAGTGGGCTTGAACTATAACTGTGACACTAATCTCAACATAGACAACAGATTATTTCACAAACGTCAGTGGCACACAGTATCTGTACAGTACAGTCTTAATACATAGATGACCGGATCACTGCATATGCTTGAATCTCTGCATGCATGGCTGTATTTACCTGTCCTTTTTTTTTTTTTTTATAGTTAAGCCCGGTCTTTGTCATACAAAGATTTTAAGGAAAAGTTAGAAATTTAGCCTGAACCCAGTTATAAAGTTAAAGTTATTACTATGCTATAGGTCCTGGTGAGATGACTGCCCTCTTTTGAACCTTGTTGTGTTCCTAGGCAGAAAACCATTGCTTATCTTTGTTTGAATCATAACCCACTCTACACATCCTTGCTTAAATCCCTGAGGCTTACAGTGACACTGTATTCTCATTAATCCCAAATGAACCTCCTGCTCTTGTGTATGTGTATATTTCGTGTCAGTGTTTCTCACATAACATTTCCTGCACCATAATTTATACAGTTACATGCAGTTGCACGCACACATTTATTATACACTAAATTTCATTTCCCTAAACCTGCCCAAAATACATAATGACTATTGCATGAATTGGCTGCTGTCCTCATGAAGCTGTTTTCATAAACGTTCACTTGTCCTCTCCTGTACACAGAGATTATTATTCTGAATATAACAGTCTATTTATGGGAGTCGACAATTGCACGCTAAAAAGATGTCTAATTGGGGCACAGCCAGTGTTTATTGTTGTTCAGTGTCTTGCGATCATGTGATGCAGTAACTGTGTTTGTCTTCCGTAGAGAGCGAACCCAGGGATGCGGGAACCGACCAGAAAAGCTCCGGCATCATCCGTCTGCACACCATTAAACAGATCATTGACCGAGTGAGTGAAGTTAGATTTAAAAACACATTGATATTGAATTACAAATGACTGAGATATGATTAACCTTTGACAGATTTGTTTTGGTAATTAAAAGATATCAGTAAGCCACAGTGACACACATAGCTCACTGCTGCCCCCTGGTGTACTGCACTCACTAAAACTGTTTGGTGCCTGACCTCATCAAAGTTGTGAATTTCACTGTGGCAGGTTCACTTTGGCAACTTATCAAAGTCCTATGAGCTGATCTTTAAGGTTCAAGATCTTGCTCACAATATGTCAAATGTAACATGGTGGTGCCAGCCAGACAGGGCTCTAATTTTAATACCTCTAAACTTAAATGTTATTGAAAAAAGGTACGTCAACAAAAAATGTATTTATTTATTTTTTTTGTTTGTATAAAGGACAAGCATGCAGTGCTGGACATCACCCCTAATGCAGTGGACCGCTTGAACTACGCTCAGTGGTATCCAATTGTGGTTTTTCTCAACCCAGACACCAAGCAGGGTGTGAAGAACATGAGGACACGTCTCTGCCCTGAGTCTCGGAAAAGTGCCAGAAAGCTCTATGATCGGGCCCTCAAATTACGGAAAAATAACCACCACCTCTTCACGAGTGAGTCTTGTGCAAAGGAGAGAGGAATATAAATGGGTGATCCACATGGAGCTAACCCGAAATGGTTTGATTGGCAGAGCCTTCACAAAGGGAGAGACACATTTCACAGGCAGTTGACAGTTGTGTCAAAGTCCTTACAAAAGCTTGTTCAGCACAGACCATCACATAAGCATCCCCAGGGCCTTTTACAGCATGAATTCTTCTTGACAGAGAATGTGAGGATCCTTAAGGAGCTTTGTGGTCGCTGAGCAGGTTGATATTTGTGTTTTTAAGTTAAGCTGAAAATTAGGTTACATTACTAATATCCTAACATTACTTTGTAAAACTGGATAACAAGAATCCAGAATACTCAAATAAAGCAAGGTTTTATATATTTATTACATCAGGCAGGGAGAGCGTCTCTTTAATTTCACATTTAAAGCATCTCCCCCTATCCTGCAGTGATTGGTTTACAACTACATACAAAACATGATAATTAAGTGGGAGAATTGCCAGAGCAACTTAAAAACTACTCAGGAATCAAATCATACAAATTATGATGCCAGTCATAAAATATCTGGTGTGAACTTTTATTTCTGTGGCTATACTTAGTTCCTCATTGAATATTTATTAGTGTACAGTCAATTGGAGAGATCATTGTTGTTCTTTTTACTCTTCCCTCTTTATGCATTCAGCTACCATTAACTTGAACAGCATGAATGATGGTTGGTTTGGAGCACTGAAAGAGATGATCCAGCAGCAACAAAACCAACTTGTGTGGGTGTCAGAGGGCAAGGTAAGACACACACACACACACACACACACAACCAACCAACCTACCATGTAGAAATGTACCTTTCCTCACTCCCTCTCTTACTTATTCTATTTTTCTTAGGCTGATGGTACAGCTGATGATGATTTAGACATCCATGATGACCGCTTGTCCTATCTGTCGGCTCCTGGCAGTGAGTATTCCATGTACAGCACTGATAGTCGCCACACCTCTGACTATGAGGACACGGACACAGAGGGTGGAGCCTACACCGACCAGGAGCTGGACGAAACACTGAATGACGATGTGGGTCCACCCACGGAGCCTGCCATCACTCGCTCCTCTGAGCCTGTCCGTGAAGACCCGCCTGTCATTCAGGAACCCCCTGGCTACGCTGGGTACCCGCACACAGTGCAGTCAGACCCCCTGAATCGCATCGACCCAGCTGGGTTCAAGGCACCAGCGCCACAGCAGGTAGCGTTTCTGAGAGCTGCACGTCTCCCCTGTTGTCTGGAGGACGTGGTGTGTGTTAGAAGGGTTTTCTGGAGGCGCTATTGAAGGCACTTTATTGCCTTTAAAGTTCTCTCTCTTTACTCTTACAAAACACTATCAATGGCAAAATGAAAACTTTTGTGGTGAAGTATTTATCACAATATATGGATATTATATATACTATATTGTTATTATACAACAATATATTTATTTTATTATTTATCTATTTGCCTTTATGTGTTTGTTGATCGATGTTTGTGAGGGTGTGTTTTTTTAATTTTTGAGAGAACCTGAAGTTTTACTGTTACTCTTGTACTCTGTATTACAACACATTGTCTTATTGATGTGACTGTCGCTAATATCACTGGCAAAAGAAATGTTTGTCTGTACCTCTATTTACCTATGTGCACTTCCTACCTATGTTTAAGCTGTGATCGGAACTGTGACAGTATTACACCAGGAAGTATTACGTGCATGTTGGAAATTTCAGTGTTATCCGATATAACTGTAAAATGTATCTATCGATATCCAATTGGCCATTGTGATACCCAAATCTAAACACTTGTTGTGTCATGATGTCTTAATGAACATACACAGAGATAAAAAGTACATTAATGTGTTGTAACTGTAGAATTAAAACCTAATTAGTATTCTCTAACACTAAGAACTTGTCCTGCTGCTAATTCCTAACTATCATGTGCTATTAGTTGATCTATAGCTACTTTTATATGTAATATGGAGATGGGTGATTAGCTAGTTTGTATCAGTGTAAGCTGTAGATGCAAGTGAGGAGCAGACTGTTGTTGAGGGCCTATGAAGGTAGTAGCACTTGTTAGTACTGCGCATGTTATTAAACATTTCTGAACCACTTCACAGAAAGCAGAGGCCGCTGCCATCCCTAGCATCCCCCAGCAGCCTGACTCCCTGGCTGAGACAATACCCCCTGCTGTCGACGTTACTGTAAAAACTGTAGGGCGTCTGAGCCCTGACGAGGCTCCTGCAGCTCCCTACAGCCAGCCAAGCCCCAATCCAGAGGCTGGTTCATTTAGGAGGCCCACCCCTGAGCTAGCCCCTCATAGCATCACACCAGAACCTCTACAGTCTGGACTGGCCAATGCTGAACCAAAGGTATCCATCTGACTGTCTCTGGATGCTCCGTGACCTGGCCCGGCTCAGCCCAGCTCAGTCTGACCTCCTGTGCTGCTGCTGCTGCTGCTGCTGCTTCCTGTCTACCTATCTACCTCCTCCTGCCACGCTTCTCTCTCTCTCCTTCTGCCCTGCATGTCTGCTGACCACAGTGCTGCCCAGAGGAGACAGAGATGTGTGTATGTGTGTGTGTGTGTGAGAGTGAGAGAGTGAGTGCACGTGCCAGTGTTAACTGTGAACAAATGCTGGTAAACAACAGTGGGCTTGGAGGTGATGACTGCGCTGAAATGCCTTCTTGTAGAAGAGCAGTAAAATCCTGCAGTTCTCACTGTTGCTTATCCTCTTTGCATGGCTGCAACATTTTTGCCTCATTCTCTGTTAACCACTATGAGTAGATCTGTGCTGTATTTGTCATTTTAGATTGAATGGCTCGTTTTCTTGTAAAAGTAGCCATTAAATTTCCAACCATTTTATTTATGTTCTGTCCTGTGTTTTAAACTGAGCAATGGCCAAGTAACAAAGACCAACTAAAGAGAAGTCCCTCTGAGATTTGGCTGGAAAATTAATGGTTACTTCTTAAATGACAGGATTTCAAATATGTGTTTGTACAATGAGTATGTGCTTGTAATGTTCAATATTGTGCATTTTAAAATTGGCCTTTATAATTGCATCAAGACAGTGGGTGACATTTTTCCTGTTGGATGCAGAAGCTCACGTTAAGAAACCACAAATTAGTAAAATTAATGCTACCTTTCAATAAGTAGTCTTTAATATTTTCATTTTTCATTATCACATCTAAAACAGGGAAAGTGGATCCCATTGATTTGTTGTATTATTAACTATATTACTTTCAGTCTTAAATTCAGAGTTGTATTTATAAGGTGCAATGTTTATTCTAATTTGTGATCCGTATATCTGACCATTAACCCCCTCCTTCTCAGTTTCTCTATTTCAGGTCTTTCCCTTCTTGTTTCCACTTAATTTCATTGACTTTTTTTAATATTCTTCTTTTCTAATGCGCTAATTGTTTTGTATGTCAAGTTTATAATTTTCAGATTGTCTCTTTGCAGTATGCCTGCAGTCTTAATCTTGTTCTTTGTTGTGTATTTGTGTGGTAGATGTTTCAGAAGGATCCATACAACACAGACAGCACAGGGAGGACGAGTCATGGCATGAAGCCTGTGGCCTACAACCCTCAACAGGGATATCACCCTGACCAGCAGCCGTACAGAGATTATGACCACCCACCCAGTCGGTATGAGATCAGCAACAGTGGAGTCAGCAGTGGAGGTGGTTACCCAGAACCAAAGTATCGCAACTATGACTCTAACCCACCCTACGAGAACAACGTGCCTCACTATGACCAGCAACAGTGGAACCCCTACAGCCAGCCACTGTCTACTGCCAACTCCCAGGGCTACAATACCCGTTTGCCATATGGTGAGGGCCCTGACTCACAGTACACCCCTCCTCTCCGCTATGATGAACCTCCACCTCAGCAGGGATTCGACGGACGGCCTCGCTACGGCAAACCAACACCTCCAGGGCCCATTCGGTATGATGACCTCCCACCTCCTGCTCCAGGGACTGACATGCACTACAACCAGGATTCTCACCTGAGCACATACCCTTCAGCTGCCCGCTCCCCAGACCCAGCTGCTCAGCGACCTGCCTATATCCAAGGACCAGCACCACAACAAAAAGGCTTCAAACCTCAGCAGTATGAACCTGCTCTTGTGAACTCTGAAACCAGTCCAATACCCCCTCCAAAAGCAGAGGCTCCCTCACCTTCCCCTGCAGATGCCCAGAAACCCGCAACTGCCAGAGAGGAGAAACAGGAAGATGACCCTGCCATGAGGCCCCAGTCAGTCCTAACGCGGGTGAAGATGTTTGAGAACAAACGCTCTGTGTCTGTGGACCGAGCCAGAGATACAAGCGATTCATCTGGAAACAGGGTAAACAGGCTTTGTACATACTGACTGTACATTTTATGCATTTATAGTAGCTAGTTTTTATTTTTATTTCATTGCCTTTTTAGGTTTTTAATGAATTAGCGCTTGTAATTCTGTACCCTTATAATAAGATTCATTGCTTTTGCTCCTATAGGCAGCTGATTTACCCTTAAAAACAGGAGGAGTAATACCTAAAGCAAATTCTCTGAGCAACCTGGATCAAGAGAAGACCTTTAGGTAAGACTATAGTAACACATTTACCATGTTTTCGCACACCAGGATTTTTTCAAATCATATTTTTTGTGATTGGTCACTTTTATTTTCTCATTAACCACTTAACTCAAGGTCCTTCATTTAGTTTTTAATCCTGTTCTACTCTCAACTTCACTATCTTGTATTTTATCTGATTGACTGTTTTGTCACATATCCAGAGCCCCAGAGCCTCAGAAGCCTCAGTCCAAGGCAATTGATGATATTGTGCGCTCCAACCATTATGACCCTGAGGAGGATGAAGACTACTACAGGAAACAGCTGTCTTACTTTGACAGGCTCCAGACTGGCCCCAACAAACCACAAGCACAAACAAACAACAGCTACCCCAGGTGATCCACTTTCTGAAGCATAAAATGTTTTTATGCAACATTTTTAGCTTTTGAATGGGTCAGTTTTAAGTTTGATCAGCCACCAGTCTGAGACTATATAAAAAAAATGTGACCAGTAAAGAACTGGCTATACTGTGCTGGTCAAATTTGTACACACATGATGGCTCCTCTAGCACCCAAGTACCCAGCGGTTTCAATAGAACTGGCTGCCGCATGTTTTGGCTTCAGCACGGTCATGGGTGCTGATTGCAGCCACTCTAGTCAATGCTTGTGATTCCACCTGGTGCTTCTGAGCAATTATTGGAAAGTGCAATAAATCACTTATAGATGTAGGGTATTAATATGTAATGTGTAAGTAAAGTAAATGTATGTCTCACTTATTTCCATTGTGATTTTGATCTTGATACAGGACTGAGTCAGTGGAGAAACCAAGTCCAGTTGAGAAAAAATATGAGCCAGTTCCTCAAGTGACACCATCTCTGCCACCAGCTACACTGCCCAAACCCTCACCTGAAGGTAAACTTTTAAATTTCTTCTTTTTCTACAATGTATTTTTTCTATAAAAGAGGGAAAATAGAAGTCAGGATGTTATGTTAAACGTAATTCACACCAAGAGTGTAGAACTCTTTGACTGACCTGCATTGCTCTTCTACAGCCAAGCCTCCTGCCCGAGAGGACACTGTCCAGAGCAACTTCCTGCCTCACAAAAGTTTTCCTGAGAAGTCTCCAGTAAATGGCACTAGTGAACAACCTCCAAAACCTGTCACTAGCACCGGGGCTCCACCAGCAACCAGCTACAACCGCTATGTGCCCAAGCCCTATACCACCTCTGCCAGGCCTTTTGCACGCATGTTCGACAGCCCTAAATTCAACCACAACCTTCTGCCCAATGACAAGCCTGAAATTGCTCCAAAGGTAAGCACACTGTGATTAGCAACCATTTCAACAGAGAGCTCTCAATAATGTTAAAAAGAGGAAACACTGTTGAATTACATATGGAAATCAAAATCAGATCAAGACTTCCTACAAAGTGTTTTGTGTGCATTTTGGATGGGAGATGTCCGGCTGTGCTGAGCTGCATCTGGACTTTTAAATAAGTTAAATGTTTAGAGAAATTAGTATAACCAATTGTTAAAACCATTTTCCACGGTCTGATGGATGGATGGATGGATAGATGGATAGATAGATAGATAGATAGATAGATAGATAGATAGATAGATAGATAGATAGATAGATAGATGGATATGAAAAAACATGTTAAAAATGTATAAACGACACTGGAAACTCTTGTGTATTGAACAGGGCCGGAGCACCAGCCCAGTGAAGCCTCAGATGCCTCCACAGCCCCAGAACGCAGACCATGACAGTGGTCTGGACACTTTTACACGCACTATGGACAACCGCTCCAAATACCAGCACAACAACATCAACGCTGTGCCCAAAGCCATTCCTGTGAGGTAACAAACTTAACCTGACTAGAGGTCGTACCGAATCTATTATGTTGATTGAGGTTGACAGTAAAGTTGTCTGTCTCCCAGCCCCAGTGCCCTGGATGATGATGAAGATGAAGATGAGGGCCACACAGTGGTTGCAACAGCTCGGGGGATCTTTAACAGTAACGGTGGTGTACTGAGCTCCATTGAGACAGGTGTCAGCATAATTATCCCTCAGGGTGCCATCCCTGAAGGTGTGGAGCAGGAAATCTACTTCAAGGTCTGCCGAGACAACAGCATCCTGCCACCACTCGATAAGGAGAAAGGTAATTTATCAGAGGTGGAGGAAAGAGGAAACCAGGGGTTTTCTTCATTTATATCAAAATGACTGGTTACTTTATGAAGCAGCTAAAATAGTCCCACAGTGTTTGTAATTTGAAGTTTCTTTGGAAGATGTGATCAATTTCAGTATGTTATTTAGTGGATACCTAACTAGGCTGGTTAAGTATGATGTACTTCATGTTTATTGGTGTGAGCTGACCTCATTTAGTTTATTTTAATTAATCTATGAAACAGTTCCCCTCAAGACCTTTGAAGAACGTGAGCATCGTTAAAGGGTTCAGATGTTGCATCTAAAATAAGAATAAACATCAGCTGTAGATGTGTTAGAGCTGATAAATATACTTTGTTTTTACTTTGTCATCTGCTGTTTCTCACACTTTGAGATGACTTCATAATTAGTCAAGTCAGTTTTATTTACATAACGCTTTTCATACATAGTGTTAACACAAAGCAAATTGACCAGTATTCTAAGATCACTAACTAATACTCACTTCACAAAATATCAAAGGTGAACTAAATGAGCACACAGCGTTGAAACCCAACACTACAAGAAGAAAAAAAATGGATACAAGATTCAATTAGATTCTACTTGTATATGTACAGATAATTGTGAAATTAGAGCTCAGTGTATAACAGTGCTTTGTGGTTGTGTTTCCAGGAGAGACTCTGCTCAGCCCTCTGGTGATGTGTGGACCTCATGGTCTCAAGTTTCTGAAGCCTGTGGAGCTACGCTTACCTCACTGTGCGTCAATGACCCCTGATGGTTGGTCTTTTGCTCTAAAATCCTCCGACTCCTCGTCGGGTATGCTGTGCTTCCTCTGTTCTTCCGGGGTCGTTTGGGCTGGCTATTTGAGGGTTGTGGGTCACTGTTTAATCAGATTTTACTCCTAGTTTTGGTTCTCTGCTTATCAAAAAACACCTAAAGTTTTTAAAGTAGATCATTTATTCTTACAATGACTGAGAATCAATCTAGGGGGAAAATTGTGTCTTATTTCATAATTATGGCTTTGGGTTGATACATTTTCCTCATTTACACTAGTTAACTCACCCACACAATCTCTCATTTGCTGTATCATTGGTTTTCTTTACATAGTTTTAAAGTTTCATGCTAAATTGGCAGTATTTCTCTCTTTATTTTCACCTCTTAATCACTTAAACTTTGAGTTTCTTCTGTTTCATTTAACACCCATTGCTTGGCTGTATAATAATTTTATTTCACCAGGTAGAAATGTACTGCATGCTGTGCTGCTTTTCTCACATAGCCACCCAAATCCTGACCCGAAGAACAGCTTTTATAGATGTTCAGGAAAATATGACACTGTCATAGCCAATAGTCATCATCGTTATCCTCAATTGAAAACTAAAAGTTGCACAGTGACTTTTATGAAGTGAAACTATACTTCAATGTAGTTTAAGTATAACTTCCTTTATCCTAAGGTTTTTTTTTTTTTTTTTTTTTTTTACATTATTCTAAGGTAACTTTCAGGTGGGGAAAAAAACGTTCGATTTTGAATACATTTTCACACTGGCCCCAGTTTGTTTGCAGAAAGTCTATTGTGAAATTTAATCAGGGAAAGGCAGAGAATCAGAAGTATGCAAATACATATACATTTCACTGTGTAGATTACACTCAATCCTTTGTTCATTTTTGGCTTGATGAACACAGACACTAGTCTGCAAGATATCGGGTAAAATGGATTTTCAAAAGTTAACTACAAGTGGGAACATAAATTCCCATAAAAGCCCAATTAAAATCACAAAGCTGAATACTGGGGAATGCATTCTGCACAGTCTATATTTATATTTAACATTGAAACTAATCAGTGATATATTTAGGACAGAAATGAGATAATGAGAGAACACTGCACAAATCATGTTAATGGAAATCCAAATTAAGACAAACTGTTCTATGTAGGTCACTATTTAATCTATAATGTAACTAAGCAAACAAACAACCATTTTAGACCCTAGACTATACGTTTAAATTATGCAAAAGAAGAACAGAACAAAAGTGAAGAAAGTAACTCCTTTCCTTTTGTTCCATTCTACTTTTCTCATACTGTCTTTGAAGACCATGGGTATTTTGGCAGTGGTCAGGATTAGGTGTTAATTAGCCTCATTTTGAGGATGAGACTTGAAGGGCTGAATGAGATGTCCGCTCACTCCTTTGTCCCACTGAATTGTGGGAGGATTATCAGGCTGCGTCGTAATCCTCTTATTTTAAAGGAAGGCCACTCCAGCCTCCTGCCCCCTCTGTGGTTTTCTTCTCACCCAGCTTCCCTGTTTCTCCTTTTTCCTCCAATACAACTATTTGCATCTTTCTGTGTCTCGTCTGTGTGTATACTGTGTTATTCTGTGAATTGCTGTTAACTCAAAGGCTGACATCAGAACCAACATGATAACCTTTAGCTAAAGTAAAACCACATGAAACTACTACACAGTACATTGTTGTGATATCTTTGTCTGAGATTCAGGAACAAAGGTAGACAACAGGAAGAACAAAGTGTGTTTCACTCTGAAGTAGAAGATGTTGCATTTTGCATTGGAACAACAACGATGTAACTCTCTTCCTTTTTTATACATGTATTTATATTGTGAAGCTACAATTCAGTATGCAAGCATCACACAGCTCAGCCTGGCCCAGTTTGAGACCAGGATGTTATCTCATACAGTATGCTGTGCAGTGACCTTATGAGATTACTGTTGTTGCACAGTCTGGATGCATTTTTAAGAGGAAAAGTGGAAAGTGTGTTTAAACAAGTGTGATTTTGTGGTCGATAACTAACAGAGCTATGTTTGTGCACTTACTGCACCTGAGCCTCACCCTACTTTTATATAGTTTTCTTCACACACCAACAGCATTGAGCTACCATCAGAACACCAGCACCATGGGAACAATTTGTGGCAGAACACGCAGAGCCTCAGGAGATCGAACCACCGACCCTGTAATTGGTAGACGGCCTGCTCTGCCCCCTTCAGCTAGTTGTTAGTTGTTAAATCAGTAGTATGAGTCTACTATTCAAGCTAGTTGTTGTTGAAGACGGTGACAAAACAACAATCTATCGAACTTTAAATTAAGGATGCATCAGAGTTGTGACTCTGGTGCTCCGTTTAATTTTGCAGACCTAAACATATGTTGTTCTTCTCATTACTGGGGCATCAGTCTCTTCTACATCACCAAGCTTTTAAATCAGACAGTTAATGTCAATGAGGAGGCCGTATTTATACCGTCACATGTAGAGTTAGTGTGCACTGTGCTGATGGATCTCTGCCGAGTCGGCTCTGCTTACTCTGATGGATTACGTGAACTTTCCTCTTGGCACAGACTTGTATGTTTATAATTGCAATTACACTGAGACCTCACAGTGACTGAGTTTTAATTTGCAGTCAACAAGAGGCCAGGGACATTCAATAAAAATATGAAATTGCTTTTACTAGTTGCTTGTCACTGTGCTTGGATATAGGCCACAGGCAATATCACTTAACGTGGCTTGGAGACAATAGATATAATCGTGTTCTGCAGCCTGTGCTGTATAGTGTGCTTATGAAATGCATTACAGGTTGAATTTGACACACAAAAAAAGCAGCTGGTATCACTCATTACCCTTCCCATAATCCTCTCTGTTTGTCCTCAGGTGACCCTAAAAGCTGGCAGAACAAGTCTCTCCCCGGGGACCCCAACTACCTGGTGGGAGCCAACTGTGTCTCTGTGCTCATTGACCACTTTTAAGGACTGGCCTCCAGGTGTGATGTTGCTGAATGTGGAAGCATGGTGGATAAAATGAAGAGGATGGACATACGCATATAAACACACACACGCACATACACACACACACTGACGCGCTCCAAACACACAAACACACCACATTGTGTCGTATGAAGAAGATCCAGTCAGTGCTGTTTACTGCACACGTGGATGAAGGCAAGACGGCGACGCTGGTTACAAGCTGTTCTTTCAACTCTTTCCCTGTTTGAAGTTTTGATGTGATATGAAAGCATTGATGAAGGTCCCACTCCTCTAAGAATTGACACTACATATAAGATAATGTGTAATGTAAATTTGACATGACTATAGATGGATGGCATTTCAGGAAGTGTGCATGTATCCGTGTCGGTATATTTATGCTATATATGCATATGGTATATATAGTAGTATAGAGAAGATTAACTCAAATTTACTCATGAAGTCAGTCTTGTTGTTTTCAGTTTATGTGGCTGAATACAAGTGTTTCTCCACATTTTCCCACACTGAAGGAATAGTAATGAAGTTTTGAGACAGACGTGAGGTTGAATTAAAGCAGAGTTGGTGACATTTGCAGGTTTCTGTCGAAAGAGTCGGCCCAACATGAGCTGGAAATGACCCCTAGCAGCACACTTTAGAGACGTTCTTCCTTTTATTCTTCCTTTTCCTACAGTAGTATCGTGTAGCTTACTTTCTTACAGAGTACCACATCTCTCCTTCCAGCCTGAGGGAGATCTATGCATGTTCTCAGGTCCAGTAGCCTCCTCGGTTCCTTCCTCACATCCATCTCTCTCTCTCTCTCTCTCTCTTTCCTCTGTTCTTTTTTTCTCGCTGTTCACTCTTGCACTCATACTCAATAAGCAGTGATGCCTTAACTGCAGATTATTCACGCTTCATTTAAAAAAAAAAAAAAAAGATAAGTTATGATAAATTATGGTCATTTGTTTTACCATTTCTTGTGAACCCATTGTACAAATAAACTTGGGTTTAGTACACGATAACAGTTGATAAAGGATAACAAAGGTATGCTCTTCTTTTATCTGCTATGCATTACTTAAAAAACAAAACAGAAAAGAAGTGGCTGTAAATAAAGCAAGCATATTGCCTTGTTTCTTTTGTTTGTAAATGAACTTTTTGTATGTCTTTCTTTTTTGTATAAAAACTTAGAGAAAACATGTTTTAAAAAGTGGAAGAAAGTGAACGTGGTTATCTTTGTATTCTGGATATACCCTCAAGCCTTGGAACATATAACCTAAAATTAATAATCACACATTTTCTACCAGTATACTCGCACTATGTTACGGTCACAAACAAAAGTCTTTTTATGGCTATTTAAGCATCAGCAAAGAACTTGGACTAAAATACATTTAAAACATGTTCTGTTCAAAGGGTGTGCTCTCCAAGTGTCCCCACACGGATCTGTGATACTGGATGCTGTATTGTGTGCCCTTAAATGTATTTTTGTACTAATAGACGATCTATTATGAATGGCACACCAGTACTATTTTATTTTTAGATATAACACAGCTTTAATTGGATATTAGCTCTTCACGTGTGGCTGACTTTTTTTTCCTCCTCTGCAACACAATTTTAAGTATACCACTGTATTAATAAATAAAATCATTTTTAAAGTAACGACTTTGTGAGGATGTTTTTGTGATGTATGTAAAAAAGAAAAAGTGTTATTTTATATTTGCATACATTATTATTTGCTTTCTATTGTTGTTATAGACAGCTATTGTTGTAATTCTCATCTTTAAGGAGCTCAGAATCGTTGATTTTAGTGTGAAAATGTGCACAAATGAAGTTTGTCACTCATTTCATTTACAGAACAGTGGCTCAGCTTCACAGCTAGGTGGCGCAGGTGACCTCTGCTCTTCAGCTGGGATTTTTATCTCAACATACTGAGGCAGAGGAGGCTTCATTGTAATCAATACTTCTGTTTTATTACTTTTATCCTCTGCATACAAACGTAGCGTGTGTTGAAGAGCACATGAAGTAGCGGATAATCCTTCCAGATGCATGTTAAGGTATATTTATTATTATTATTTAATTAAAGGAGCCTTGCAGTATGTGGACTCAGTGGTTCTCAGTTTGTGGCTCATTATAATGATAAACTGGAGACTCACTTATTATTTAAAACTATTGAAGAACATATGTTACATACATTTAGTTGTTTTTACTATTTTCTCAGTAATTGATCATTTTATTGTCACTAGTTGTTAAATAACGTGCAGCTTTTTTTTTTTTTTTTTAGGACAAATCAATCCTCTCCAGGTGAAGCGCATTGACTGCACGATGAGGTGCAGATGATACAGAGCCGATGTTCAGTGACAGTGCCGTGCCGTGCCGTGCCGTGCTGTGCGCACCTGGAGCTCAGGTTCATCCAGTCACTTTGTTCAGTAAAATTAAACTCACATAATTTACATCTCTGTGATTCATGACTCCAAAGTCTCCTGATCACACGGAGGAAATGACTCAAACGGATCCAACACTTTCCTAGAAATCAACCTCATTTCTTGGACATGTGCTCGTGAAGATCAGATGCTACCACGTTTCCTCCACCATTACATCACCAGCGGCGGTAACAAATCACGCGTAGCTCTTTTTTTTTTTTTTTTGTTTGATGCTGCCTGATAGTAGAGAGCCCACCTCCCCTCCACCTCTCCTCCACCTCCCCTCCTCCACGGCCATAGTAAAGCACAGTCCGTGCAGCTCGCCGCCATGTAGAAGCGCAGAGTGGCACATCTCCAGTGCGCAGTGTGCGTCTCCTGTCCTGGCTGTTAGATCTGCTGTCGTCTGTATAAAAAAAAAAAAAACAAAAAAAAACAAAAACGCCTCACACAGAAGAAGCGCAGCTCGCTCAGGGGGCTGCGGATGTTCAGACAGCATCCAGACCACAAACCAGCTATTTGTGTCTGCTCACCTTTTGATTCATCTCTCAGTTGCTGGAGATCCTGCAGCGACGAACATGACAGCGTGACAATGGTGCAAAGCTGTTTGACAGCAGGATGGTGCGTTTTGGCTTTTGCTCTTCTTGCGTTTTGACTTTTGAGGACTGGGCTCTTTTCCGGAGCAGTCACCGAGAACTGCAGCGATTTATTTTGTAATATTCGTACTTTCGCTATTGTAACTAAACATCTGGTGCCTCGTCCTGCGCGCTGCCCCCCCCCTCACTGTTCTCCTCACATCCGCCGCAGCGCATCTCGAAGCGGAGCGACTCCGAGCATCCTAATTGATGGAGATCACCCACACCGGACACTGAACACGAGTTATAACCGTGCACCAGCGCACTCCGGGCGGACAGAAACCCATCGACCGCGCTCTGGTTGGATGTTATTGTCCTCCTCTGCTGCAGCCGGTTGCTCGAACCCTTCAGTGACAATGCCGGTGAACGCGCTGCCCCGCGGCGCAAGCGGCGGCATCAGCGGCCCGGGGTCCCTGAGCCCGGCGTCGCTGTCCCGCAGCCTGTCCCGACTCAGAGAGTACCGGACCCGGACGAGGATCATGCTGGCTCTGGGGGTCTCTCAGATGGTCCTGGGGAGTCTCATCCTGGCCGTGAGCTTCGCGGCTCTGGCTCTCACCACATCACCAAGAGTCCGACACTCCTGTCCCTTCTGGGCAGGTTTCTCAGTGAGTAGCCTGCTGCGTTTTTAGTGGCTTTAAGTTTTCATCACATCCATTTTTTTCAGTCTCTGGCAGAGAGATGCCTTGATGGAGGAAAGGTGACTTAGTTATTTCATCTAATGCAAATTCGTTTTGACTCTGCACATCTGAATGTAACCACACAGACACAGACACAGGTACGAGGTGTCGAGGAGGATGTTTTAAGCAGAGGTTGTGTTCAGCAGGCTGCTTCTTCCTGTGTGGCCATGTTTGGGAGCATCGTCACTGAGATGTTACGTTTTTCTACATGAGAAACTTTGATGGTGGTTCCCGTAAATATTTATGACTGCACGCTTCTTGATTTCCTGCCAGAGACCCTGAGAAGGCCTGGTCCATTAGTTATAGAGCCAGTGGGGTAGAGGGCAGGGGTGAAGAGAGGTCTGTGGCACAGGGGCCATCTGTGCATGTGTGTGAATGAAAGAGAGATGTGTGGAAGTGTATAGTTACAGGGAAACAGTAACCAAAGGGGGTCAGAGAGCAAAGGTCAACTCTTGATCAGCGCCTCAGGCTGATCTGACAAACCTCGCTGTAAAATGTGTGTCAGCTGCACGTTGCCGTCTGATTTCTTTGTGCACCAAATACCTGCTGCACCTTTGTGCTGCAACAACTGCAGCAGTAAAACAAGAAGTCGAGTCTTCACCAAAAATTACTTTAGAAAGCAAACAGCAAAATCTGATTTCTTATGAGGAGACGCTGAAGTTGAAGACAAACTGTGAGCTGAAGGTCACATGAAGTTTAGTGAAAACCACGGTGATCATCAGAGGTTCAGCACCGTGAGTCAGACTGAGTCCGGCGCTGAAAACAGAGGCTGCAGGAAGCAGGAGGAACTGGGCCACAGTGGCGCCAAACCCCAGATAGTGTGGTTGAGACCAGCTCTCCATCTGGAGACTCTGGTGATTGAAGTGATGTTCCCACAAGCAGTCAGAGAGGAAGTCGCTGTGCGTAAACACGAGCGCTCTAAACAGCTGAAAACACAGTTTAATGAATTTTAAATCCTCACAGAATGAATAATCCAGCCTTTAGAACAGCTTCCAGTGCTCAGATACCTGGACCCCGGTTCAGTGTTTGGTCTTTAATGTCAGCATATGAGCAGAAAATGCAGCATCGTGTGGTTTTTGGAAAGCTGTGACCTTTTGGTTTCTAAAACTTGGGCTGCGTGAATGAATCATCACCTCACTTAGGTGGGACGAGATGCTTTTCACAGATCTGTTCTGTGATTTGAGTCTAATAGGAAGATGCTATTGTAAACTAATCTATTTCTAATTTTAGAGAAGGAGAGTGTTTGTTTTTTTTATGGCTCAGTGTCTGCGAGTGTGGTGTGGAAGCCGTTAATTAGTCCTCGTGGTGGTGGAACAATTGTGGAGAATTAGAAAGGAGACTATTATCCTGAACGTCTAATTTAAGGTTAAGTTATTTATATGAACCTCTCACATGTTGTAGTTTGTGTCCAAGTTAACTACACGATATGGTGTGTGTGTGTGTGTGTGTGTGTGTGTGTGTGTGTGTGTGTGGGCTCTGTAGGCGTCTGTGTGTGGTCACTGTGGGACGTCATTAAGCATCTCTGTGTGATGACAGGTAATGTGGGATTTCATCACATTCGCAGTGAGAGAGGGCGTAATCTTTACTTCCTGCAACAGCAATCGCTGCTGAGCCGTGCTCACACACACACACACACACACACACACACACACACACACACACACACACACACACACACACACACACAATTTCTTACCCCAAGCCTTGTAATCATCCCACACCCCTACTGTAACTCTTTAGCTCAGCAGACAAGCAGCCAACCACAGTCGCTCTCTGTCGATGTGATTTGAGTGACAAAAGATGAGCCGTGCAGACCCCGAGGCTGCAGACGGCGTGAGGCCCCCGAGGCTGCAGACGGCGTGAGGCCCCGGCAGTCGGTCCCCTCTCCTCTTCTCCGTACAGCCAGATTACCAGCAGGTTTACCTGTTGGCTGTGATTCACGCTGCCCTGCCAGGGTTGGCCGGTAAATGAGGAGCCGTGACCGAGCGAGCTGTCAGCAGCTGACATGCAGAACAAATTACTGTCCACCTCGCATCTCCATGAATTAAACTCGGAACTGATCCAAGTGTCCAAACACACAATCTGCCTCTCGTTTCCTGCCACAGAGAATAAACACGCTTCATACAGAATCGGTGGCTGTGTATGCAAATCGATCAGCAGGCGTCATTTACACATTCACACCTATTCGGCCACAATAAATATGGTTTACGAAGGTATTGTTGCTGTTTGTTGTGAAGAAGCTCTCTCTGCTGTATTTCCAGTCAGCAAATTCTGCTCTAATCTGCCTGAGTGTGTGTTTGAATGCACGGTGCCAACGTGTGTTGAACAGGCTTGTTGTGTTGTGAGGGGACATTGGGACGCTCTCAGGGTCTTTGTGTTTGTGTGTGATAGGAGGTTGAAGGTCCACGTCGGTAGTGTTTGCAGCAGCCGGACTTTTAGCTACATTAGCAACATGGCTCTAAACCAAAAATATTTTCAGTAGCTTTTGATGGATTGGCGCAAAATGAATGTCCAACAATAACAAACCTCAGTGTTCTCCTGACTTTTCATTATCATCAGCAGCAAGTTTTCATTTGTCTTGTGTTTTATTTCATCTGATGGGTCAATTGGTTGGTATGATGTTCTCATGCACCTAAATACAGTCTCACAGAAGATACTAGTGAGGGTGAAGACGCTTTTTCCAATGGGGCATCACCACAGCTGAGCGCACATTTATTTGACACATGTTTTACGCCTCTGCAGTGAAACCTGTGCTAGACCGTCTTAATAGTCACCAGGCTTGGGACCAGCAACAGCAGCACTGACTCTGTGTTTGGATAGAGTGGGTTAAGATATTGAAAAGTTGGTCTGCCTGCTAACTGCCCTCATAGAAAGGGAGAGTGTTTTCGGATCCAGGCATATCTAACCTGGTTGTTGCAGGATGATCTTGTTTGCAACATTAAATATATCGAGTTTTTGTTTTTGTGACGAACAAAGAGGACAAATGTTTGGTTTGATTGTTCGGTTGCTGGGGCCTGTTTGTGCTTTTCTACACCAAATGAGTATGAATCATCATTAATTAACTGGCTTATTAGGCTGAGGTAGTATCCTGGCAACAGGTCTTAAGACACAGGCACACACACGCGCACACACACACACACACACACACACACACACACACACACACACACACACACACACACACACTTCAAGTGTAGTCTGCAGTGTTGCTTTAGAAATCATCAGCACTCTGATGAAAAAGCTTTCTGTCGGTTGCATATGAATGAAGTGAATGTAGATGTGGTTGCTGTCAGAAATACTGACGCACTATTTATTAATACTTTTTTTTTTTTTTCATTTGGTGTCGCTCATGACATCAAAGTGAACAGAGAAGAAGAGTGTAAATGTTCTGTCGTTTTGCATGACTTCAAAGTGAATGGGAGTACTTTCTCCCCAGTGTCAAGTGAGTGACACTTTTTATAAGCAGCTTTTTTATGATTTCAGAAGATATAAAATAGAAAGTAGTAGCAGTCTCAGGTACAATGAATGTATTTGCACAAATAACAAATATTCTTTGGTTGGTGTTAAATTACATTTTGTATAATTGAGCTCAGATTAAAATTGATTTCTATGCTTTTCTCTGCAATTTGTTTTCTGCTCAGTAGCTGTGAATGTTTTACTGTGATCTTGTTTAACTAATCTGAGGAATGCTGATGTTTAATGTTTAAAGATGAACATCTGGAGTCTGTTAGGAACTAGTGCCGTACTGTGCACTTCTAGCAAAGGGTAAAATAGAAGCCGTCTTAATCGGAACAAAAGGTCAGATTCAGACGTGTATAAAATATTCATCAGGATGCAGAGTTACAAAATCTCTTCTCTCTTTCTTGTATCGCGCTTGTGTGTAGTTTGTTTTTGAATATTCTGCACCCACCTCTACGGCTTTTGTTTCTAATGTGCACAGGATAAAAAACGAATTCAAAAGCAACTCTTCCCTCCAGAAACTGACAATTTTATTGGAAAGACTTCCAAACGAAGACTTCGCAGCACATTGGGCAGATTATCCAGAGCCTCGGCTGTATTGGGGCGATGGGGGGGGTGGTATTTCAGTTTGATATTTTCTGTCATGTTAAGTGAAATAATTCTTAAAGAAATCCTAGATTTCAGAGAAAGCTTCCTTCCACCCCACTGTAAAATAAAACTTTACACTGTAATGAGATGTATGAATCACTATCACTGAGTTCGTCCAGCATCCTGTGAGTTCCAAACCATCTAGCAAACAGCTTGTCAAAGGCATTAATCTGGGATTCAACGTGAAGCTCCACATGGTTGTTCGGATGCAGCCATTTATTCCCAGCTGTCAATAGAAGACGAGCTGCCTCATTCATCTCGTCAGCTTAGATTAAATGAAGAGTGTGGTCAGCACACAGGCTCTCAGACCAGACCACTCCCGACTGGACCGGCTTGTTTCGAATCTCACATTGATCAGCTGATTAGATGGATTCCCATCAGTCATCTCACTTGTGTTTGCTTCCATTTTTCTTCTCAACTTGTTGCCATATTTCGATTTTTTAACCACCTCTGCTGTAACCTTACTCTCTCTGCGTGATGATGTCACGTAGTTTTACCGCTCACGCTGTCCCGAAGTGTCGCAGAACAGTTGTAATTCAGTGTCCTGCTTCAAATTTCCATAATAAGTAAGTGGGCACTCAGCTTGCTGCTACTCATTACTCTGAGGACCCTCCAGTGCATCCTGCCCCCCACTCCAGAGCTACCAGTGAGCACCATAATGGAGACAAGAACAGTTTGTCCTTGCTACCTCTTACACACACACACACACACACGCACACGTTTGAGACAGGCTCTAATATTTCAAGTTGTCAACTTTACTTAATTCCATTTCTAGATGTGCTCTGCAGACATATCCAGACTTTCTGCCTCGTCTCATTCCTTCATCCACTTGTCCTGTGATATTTTTGGTTAGTTCATGATGCATGTTCAACATGGGAACAGGATGATCTGAGCTTCTTTGTGCCATGTTAAGATTTGAGTGCTTTTTGTTACGCGCTGTTCCGTCTTTCTTTCTCTCCCTTCGCTACAACGTTGTATTAACTAACGGAGCAGAACGGAGCTGGAATAACTGGTTGTCTTACGCCAGAGCTGGAAAATGCAGAGACGACAGTGTTTCTGTCAGATCTGACAGTATTAATTGGATCCAGGTGATGATATGAGGGTGAATCAGTGTCCACAACATGGGTGACTTGCATATGTTTTGATGTAAATGTGTATATTGGGATTAGAACGCATGTATATTCATAGACTTTCTGTCTAGATTTCTTAATGAGGGAGAAGGAGTGAATTATATTTATGATCTTCAGACCTGGACTGACCTTGCAGATGCACAGAGATGAGGGGGAAATTGTTTCACGTTGTGAATGCATGATACATCATCAAAGATGGCCCCCGTAATTCCTCCTTTTCTTTCCTCTGCCTGTTCTTGTTTGTGTGTTTATCTGACCTGCAGCCTAGGATGTGTCTGACACGTTGAACAGCCGCGATCAGGTCGCCAGCAGGTCCGCCTGCAGACTGTCGAATTGAAAAGGCCACCGGGGTTGAACTGAACTCAGAGGGGGAGGGAAGGGAAAATCAGAACAGAGACAGCAGAGCATCAAGGGCCAAGAGGAGATGAGTCTGTCAGGAGACAGTGTTATTCTGTTGTTGGTTTGTAAGATGATGCTGCTGCATTGAGGAAAACACCCACAGGTGCTGCAGCTATACAACACCTGTGTTTACATGTATTCTGCTGCTGCTGTGTTCATGTCATACCTGACAGGAAAGAGGGGCTTTATGAAGCGCACTCATCTTTTATTTAAACTGAATGGAGAATTTGAGTGTGAAGCGACAGACGCCCACTTCCTCCTCTTGGCTTTGACCTGCGCAAAGATGTTTACAGAGGGTTTTTTTTTTTTTTCTATAAAGAGATTTTCAGTGGCATGCTGCAACAAGCCAGCATCAGTGTGAATGTCTGATATCAGCTCTCACACACGGACAGATGGAGCTTTGTTAATGTGCCTCACGTTTATCCTCTACCTGCTATTGAGCTACAACTTTTTCCTTTCATAACAAAGCCGACTGCTGTGCCTTCCTGCTTCTTTCTATAGTTGGTCAATTGAAAGCCTGCTGACTGGAGCCTCCCTTTGTTCTCTGATTAGCAACTGTGTTGTGTTGGACGGCTGTTTCGTGTGTGGGAGGGGAGATTATAGGTGTGTCACTGTGTGTTTACTTGTCTATATGGAGCTGGAGTAGACCTGAAGTATGGCCACATCCTTATTATTTGTCTGAATGCAAACCACAAAAATCTATAGACAGCTGGGTTCATTGAGTCAAGCTCAATTATAAGGCTGCTAATACAAGAGGGGAGACCATGTAATAACATTTATTTGCTCTGAAATATATTCTTTTATCTTATTCTGACTGCCGTAGAAAAGAGCCGACCGCTGTGCTGAAAGCTGCTTTAAGATGGAAATCAGGCAGCAAAAAAGATGAATCAGGAGCCTGAGGACAACCTGAGACGCATTCCTGATATTTTTCTGTTTCAACAGCATAATAATTTAACTGTTAGTCTTGAAATAAGTAAAACCCAGACTTCTGTTTTAAAGCAAGAAAACCTCAAAATCACGGCAGAATTTGTAAAATAGCAAAAAAATCCAGCCCCGTGCAGTAACTCTAAAGTTGTTTCATTAATATTTCAGCTTTTAAAGTGTATTTAACTGACCTCAAGCCAGAGATCAGTGTGGTTAAACATCTCTAACTCACCAAAGAACTCACATCAGTACAGTAGGTCACCGAGGTCCACGTAGTGAAGCCCAGTCATTTTTAAGATGATAAAAAAATAGGTCGAGGTTGAACTCGAGCTTTTCATTTTCATCCCTCCTTCCTTCAACTTTTTGTGGATACAGCTGAGTGCGGCACTATCAGTACTTCTTCACAGAGACCGTGTCAGTGCTGTGTTGTTTCTTCTCCCCAGCTGGGTAATTTATTGTATCATGTCTGTTTGTGTGACGGCCGCCTTTTCACCTCACCTTTTCATTTTGCCTGAAGTGTAAAGATTTGAGGTAAACACATGGCTGTTTTCAGGATCACTTCAAGAAATTATATTAGGAAATAGTTAGAAAATGGGAAACAAGAATGAAAAGTGAGGGTAAATTCTCTAGATATTGAACCAACAGCACTTGATGATGTGAAAAAAGTCACCAAATGAGAAGAAACCCAGTAACAAAACACAGACTCACATCATTTAATGTCTGGCAGTGATCAGATTTGACACCTATAATGTAGTCTGCATCGTCTCCTGGTGGAGTCCAGCAGCATCATGTTAAAATCATTTGTCACTGATAATAGTCAGAATGATGTATTTCCACACGGCTTCCCGCTCTTCCTGTTGTTTCAGACACATCTGTCTTTTAGAGGATCTACTGTGAGAATTTAAAAGACCCTATTTTCTCTCCTCTGTAAAAACGTCAGCTCGCTTCTTAACGTCACCTGCGTCGCTCTGTCAGTTTCTATCAGTGTGTCTGTGCAGTCCTGGGCTGGAGTTTCTCTGTATTTATAACGTCACTCCTCACATTAGCAAAATGTGTCTTTATCCCCACATTAAGTGTTGTCCTGTCATGTGTTTTAATCATTCAGTGCTTGAGGACTTTACTGTTGCATTGAAATGACACTGAGGATTTTGACAAGAGAAAAATCTGTTTCCCTCCTGTTTCTTGCTAAAGGGAATAGTATTAAAAGCTCATTTATGTTGAACTGCCCTGAGGCTGGAGTGGATTGTTAGCAGCTCTTTCTCTCTTAATTCACACGTTGATTTAGCTTCCTTAGCTCTGTTTGAGTTTTTAAAAAGATATCTGCTCCGAGAGAAGGGGAGGAAGGGATTTCTACTGAGTTAAAAGAAGACACTACTGCAGATTTCGATTTGGTGCTGCAGGGGATGATGGGAGTCTGTGGGTGTTTGCAGAGTGTGAAGGAGGCCAGCCACCCCCCGGGCCATCAGCTCCTCCCTTAGGTTGATATTTCAGTTCCTCCTCCTCCTCCTTACCAGCTCAGAGTGTGTTTCTTTTGGCATCACTGCAGCTCGGTTAGCATGCCTCCCCCACCTACCCTCTCATAATCTACACTCTATTTGATTTGACTTGCTGCCTGTTTCCGTCCCTGGAGGATCCACGTTTCAGCTGTGGCTGCAGGAGTGTGAGCACCTCTGGGACTGCAGATTTCAGCAGTGTGCACATGTCTGTCATGAAAACATGAAATGTGTTTTCGGCTACGCATGTTTCCCTTCTGACAACCTCAGTAGGCAACATGAAGAATCTATTTCACCCTAATATGTTGTATATATACTGTGAGGCGCCATTTTCAACCTTTATATTTTGTAATACAGTCTTTTCAAAACCACATCAGCAGCAAAACATTTCTACTTTCTTAAGTCTGCAAATCCTTATTCAGCGCAGATCTCATCGCTGTCACAGCACTGCAGTGCAAAACATAAAAATATGCTGTATAAGATATTTTGCACTGATCAATACCCCAAACTCAGCCTAGTAAGAGGAGGCAACATTCATTTTTTAGCAAAAATGCCAAATACCATCTAGGTCCCTCTCACCCAATGTGATGATTTGTTGCTTTTCTGGGATTTATGACTGAAGTCAATATTATAAGAATTTAGATTCTGGAGTTTGTACTGAGAAAGTTTTTTCTAAAAATCCATCAAACGATGACTAGAGTATATTTAGGAGATTAATGGATAATGACAGTAATCATTAGATACTACCTCAGTGTGTTTATGTGCATTGGTGCCTGCATCAAGTGCTCTTCTCTTAAAGAGCCTTGTGTTCATGTTGAAATACTTCTAACATATTTCTGATTAAAAATGGTGAGAACAATTTTTAAAGAAGTGAAGATCAGTGTTTTCTATCTCTTAGTGTACTTGTACTGTAAGGGAACATGTGGACTTGAAAATTACAGATGCATTACTAGAGGCTGCTGCAGGCTCCTTTACAAACTCTGATTGTGTTATTTCCTGGACAGTAGAAAGTGAGACTAGTGTTTTGTAGGTGTCATGGAAACATCTTGACAATAAAAATAGCAAAGATGGATCCATTTAAATCCCTGAAGCAGCAGTTGAATAGCTGTGTGCGTTTCTAGCGCCGCAGAAAATAAGAAACGTCTTTTCAGAGAGTCGATGACAATCAGCAACAGAATGAAGACAGAGCCAGCACCTAGAAAATCACTTGTTGCCTTGTGAGGCTGTGTGAACCTCCAGTGCCACGCGATCGTTTTATGATTCCTCACCACACTCTCGCTGCCATCCAGTCATATAAAAACCATAATGCGCAGCAGCCCTCCAACAAAACAACCCTTTTGATCCAGGATGAAAATGGAAGCAACTTGATACGATGACAAGCGATCTATACCTGTGAAAATAGAAGCTGTATTGTTGTTCAGTGTTGACTTTGATTAGGACCTCATCTAGATTGGTTACTATGGTGACCAGAGACAGTTACTATGGCTTGTTGCCAGTCAGCAGCATCATTTAAGGGAGGTGAGGGAATCAGGAATGAGTGGAGGGGGGTCTGTCTCTCTCTCTCTCTCTCTCTGTCTCTTGCACCGTCGCCTGCTGAAACGAGCTTTAAGTGGAAGAAGAAGTGAGGGTGGGAATGAGAAAGAGCTTGTAGCACATGAAGATCAGAGCAACGAGAGGCTTGTCATGGGTGAAATGACAGACAGGCCAGACTAAGGAACAACAAAGGGTTCAGAGAAGAGTGACTTCTATTAGCGGAACGAGTGTTGAGATTGAAATGCGTGGTTCTGTGGAGCAATGAGTCTGGCCATGTCTCATCCCATTTGATCCCTCTCATTAGCTGGCAGTGGAGGACGAAATGTGTGCAACAGATCAAGTGCATCAGCTCACAGGCCTCTTCTGTACTTTCTGTAGATCCTGGACACCGGCTAGACCGGACAGAATAACAAGTGCGAGGCCACGTCTGCATTCTGCACCACGTTTGGAGCCGTGATTTTGTTTCTATGACTCAGTCGGTTTCTCAGCTCCCGGTCTTTCTGCTCCAGCTTATTCACCACTGAGTTGTTGGTTGATGTGACGCTGCATCAAAAATGTCCTTCTAGGAATCACATTCGTATAAATGTTTCAGCAAAGCATCATTTACATAAAAAAAAAAATCAGCGAGCGTCAGTGCAGGCAGTAGTGGTGTTAATTTAGAGCTGCATAACAAGAGGAATGTGTTGGACTTTGATGTCTGAGACTGAAGCTTGTCTGTGGCCAAAAACTGATATTAGTTTTCTTGTTGAAAATCCTACATCATATCAATATTTAATGTGACCACTCTTTACCAGTTCTCCTCATACAGCTTTTCAAGAGACTTGGAACGTAGATTGTTTCATGCATCTTGGAAAACTTGAGGCATCGGTTGTTTCAACTTCCAAAGTCAGTGAAGCTGCGATCTGATTAGAAGATACTCGTTTTCAGGAACGTTATCACTAAAGCTCATCTGTGTTCTCTCAGATTTGTCCAAGATCAACGATCTGCTTGGTGAGTGGGTTGATCAAAACACATGAAAAGAGACCTCTGCATGTTTGATGATTCTGTATATGTGGGGATGACGCAGCCGATGTCTTTGAACAGCTGGAGTCATAAAACAGAGGGCCCGTGGGCTTCAAACATGGAAGGGCAGCCGTGCTTTGAAACATGACAAGTGAGGATGTGATCAAAATGTCACACTGTCAGAAGAAGGCAGAGCAGAGCTGAACCTTTGAATATAAAACCGTGTTTCTGGGGCAGCACTTCACGGAGATATAATACAGTCCACTTCTTTCAAATGTATTTTGGTGACACCAATATTTACATTGCATTCATGAGCATAATAACAGTATATAACACAAAATGAAGTAAATTATTAGCCAAGAAATCACTTGGCTTAGTCCTTGTTGCTTCCTTGTTGGGCTGGTCAAATCAGTAAAATCAATATTTAATGTGACCCCTCTTTACCAGTTCTTAAGGTTCTGCTCTGCAGTCCTGGTTTCTGTACACCTCTCGGCAGGGCAGCAGCAGATAGAGTAGACAGACGAACACAGGTTTTGTGTTTCAAGACAGATAATGGCAGATATAGAATACGATAAAGGTTTAAGGAGGGGTAGGTATGATAATAATAACTTATTTAAGATTAATGTGTGGTTGTGGTAAGGTTACAGAACAATCTTGGGTTAAATGTTTATTTTGAATCAGGTAAAATGATTACTTGCTGTTTAATTTTGATGCCAGTGATACTGTTTTTCAACAAATTATGGACCACATTATTAACATTAATAGAGGAAATAATAGTTAGTTGGAACCAACTAATCAAACCTTTTCTCTCTGTATCATCTGTGGAACAGCAGTGCAGGAGAGTTGAGCTGGACTGAATCGATTACAAATGTGTTGATTAGATTTGATTCTTGATGATTCACTTGAATCAGACAAATATCAAAGCTGCATAAAGCACTTCTCAGAATTTATCTGAACTGGGAACTAATATTTCCTGCTTGTAAAACTGTGCTTCAATGAATAATTTTCTTTGGCAAATGTAAAAAGACTTTTTAGTCTACATGTACCTGGGAGCAAAAAAAATAACAACAAACTAAACCACTTACTAGAGCATCATCATTATGCATAGTTAAAAAAAAAAAACAGACACCATCCAACACAGCTATGCATGAGCTTACTGTAGCAACTAAGCTTGAGCTAAGCACAGACACCCACTTTAATGATGACTTTGAATGCAGGCACAGCACAGACTCACAAATACATCAGTGTGATATCGAGCATTTGCTCCCTGGCAGGGATAAAATGTGTGATGTAGAGAAATATACCTTCAACAAACCAAACTCAGATCAGTGTTAAGAGTGTTTTCTCATATATCACGCTTGTAGACACAGGTTCTAGCAGCTAACCACTGTCAGTCGCCACTAGCAGCCCTAACCCGTGAACCACTGATGACAGGTAATCGCTGCACACACGCTGCACATATAAAAGTTTATCCCAGTATTTTAAGAATCAATGTGGGATCATTAAAATAAGAATTCTGATTAGTCAAAACAAATCTCTCTCTAACAACTAGGGGGTAAAAGTGAAATGCTGTTTCACTACTGGCTGTATCCTGCTGATGTGCGACGTTGGCTCTGCTCCAAATCTGCAAATGTGTGTGAATGCGTGAGATGAATAACAGAAGAGTGTTAGAAGTGTTGACAGGACTCTCATTATTAGCATCGTCCCCTCGCAGTGTGTGTCTGACTCTCGCACTTCCTGCTGTGTCACTTTCCAAGGTCAGCTGATGTTTATATTCACACAGAAACACCACAGCTTTTATTTTGGAGGGGAGGGGGGAGTTAATTCCCCGTAGTTCTGGTTGAGATCTGCCCTCCAGTGTGCAACAAGGCTACGTTTACTGTCTCTTCTGAGGTCTGGGGTAGTCTGAGGAGTGAAAATGAAGAGCAGCAGGTCTCGAATATAACTGCTCAATGCATCGATTCTCTCGTGGCATCGACTTGTTTCCTCCGGGGCTGTGCTGTGGTTTCACAAGCACCACTCCTCTTCAATTTTGTTCGAGTATGTCACCGAGGAGGCGATCCCACGTGACTTAAGTCTGTGTTGTTTGTGCTAGGGAATGAAATATCAAGGTGAAGAGGAGTTGGAGTTGTATAAAACGACTCGAGGGTTTAATGTGATTAACATAGTTTTTGTCTCACATGCGTGAATAATCAGCCTTTAAATCGTCATTGATTGAAACTGAGCAGTTGAAGCAGCTGTTTGACATGTGAAGAAAACATTTCACGTGCTGTTGTTGTTGAAGTTGCACTGACATCACACAAGGTGACACCGACCGCTGTGGTGGAGGTGTTCACCATTTGGATTACAGGTATAATCCCTTTATTATTTGACAATATGTTACCTGAGTCTGCTCTGACCTCTACAGTGATGTGATTGCGTGATCGGAAGCTGTTTGTGCAACGCAGTGTGTGTTCAAGTGTGTGTGTGTGCGCGCGGATAGATGTGCTTATGCATGTGTGTGTGTGTGTGTGTCGGTTCTGCTATTATACACACCGACATGATGGTTTTACCTTTTCTCTGTGTTTGAGTTATTGCCTAAACTAAGACACGGTGATTTGATCTTTGCCTGCGATTTGATCAATAGACAAAATTACAGCAGCCTCCCAAAAGGCCAATATTGTCGTGTGGTAATGGAAATGCACTGCCACATGAGCAATGCTTTCTCCCAAAGTAATCCACATTGATTTGTGGGGCCACTTTGATAAATTGAGGGGGTTTTAGGTTTCGTGTTGGTCCATTGCACAACCCTCGGTACCCTCTGTGTTGTTGTGCTTGTGTGTGGTTGTTTGAATTGAGGCCTATGGATCAGTCTACAGTAGTAATTAGTAACTAATTTAAATACTGGTGGAAAAGTACCCAACTTATAAAAACTTACCTAAAATCCCCACTAAGATTATGTTGACAATTATTATTTGACTGAATATTTTCATATTGTAATGATTAGTGTGTGGGTGATGATCCCTATTAATATTTATGAAACTGTGAGGGATCGTTTGTGCCTTCATTCGTCACAGAGCGGCTGTTGGCAGCCTGCAGTTCACAAATTAAAGATGTCTAACAAATTTTCCAGTGATCCAGGTGAAGCTCCTGTAGGTGGGATGTATTTTATCACCGGCGCAGCTGTAGCCCACTGCTTTTTCTTTCCATTACCTGTGAGGTGTTTACAGAGATGATGAGATTAAAAAGCTCTTGGATGCAGAGTGTGAGAGCAAGTCCGCTGAAATTTACTTATGCATCCAGTAATGCTTTGTTCAGGTGTTTTGCAGGTATTGTGGTGGGACAGAAATTAATTGGGTCAGAAATGCCATTGAAAGTTAATCACACAGCCATGAAATTAAAAATGAGAGGGGGGCAAACAAAACACAACTGCATGGAGCCAGCAGTAGAATAAAATGCTGACTCCACACAAAGCAGCACACTGCATCAACAACAAGCAGAACAACTAATCCAACTAAAACCTTCGGTGGTGGAAGGTGTGCTGGTCTGGGACAGAGACAGACAGGAATCTTGTTATTCCCACTCAGTATTTTGTTGTTGATGCTACATAAACTATATAAGCACACTTTAATTTGCAGGATTTCATCTGCAGTTTTACCAAGAAAACAAATGTTAGCTGTGCAAATTGAGAATTTTCTAAAATACTTTTTTTTATTCTCTACATGTCTATTAAAACTTCCTCTCAGAAGAACATAAATCAAATGGCTTCAAGAAGGATTTTGCCTTTGGGGCATTCTCGCAGCATTATGATGTGGGAGCTTTTTCTGAGGAGTGAATTTCTTTGAAAAACAGACACTTTTGCACGAGGCTAAAACAGTAGACGTCTGAGACAATGCCTTTCTAGCTCTCTGCCATGCGTTCAAGCACAGTTTCCTATCTGCACAAATGCACACACACACCTTTCACATCTCAGCAGATTAAATGCTGAAATGATTAAGAGGCGGTGATCTCACATGAAGTCACAGCATGCAACACTGAGGTTCCACTTCGCGCCACTCTTTCTGTTTTTGTTTCTGTAGTCTGTGTGTGTGTGTGTGTGTGTGTGTGTGTGTGTGTGTGTGTAATACTGCATATAAACTGTAATTAGTACTTGGCCACACCAGTAATCTGGAGTGAGGGGAGCGTCAGCATTGCTCATCTTTATGGTTGCCTTGATGAAATGATGAATGCGCTGTGTGGACAACTGCATCCACCTAGAAGGATTCATTAGTGCAGTGCGTGCTTTTCTTGGGTGTTGTCGTACAATAATTCTGCCAATAGCAGGACCAGGAAAACATCTTACAACCCCCTCAGTCGGTGTTGGCTGTTAAATCGCTCTCCCTTCTTGGTACCGTAGTATTCAGTCGTCACTTTTTGAGCACTTTATTGTGTTCCATGTTTAATTTTAAATGAGTATAATCGCAGTGCTCATATTGCCCATCAGTTTACAGAGGATCATAAACAAGTTGGTTTTTACTTTATCTATAAAGAGTAGAGCAGGTTGTGCAGTAGAGTCCTTGTGGGCGCCCCGCTGCCTGTCTCTTCCACTCTCTTCAAACCTTTTGTGAGGTCCTATGATATTAACTGCTCTCACCGCAGGCCACGGCGCCCTGCTGACGCGTAAGTGAGAACATTACTTGTTGGCAGGCAGGTATGAAGTTTGTGCAGGGGGACAAAACTTTACAGGACTCATTAAGAAAATCATGAAATCATTGTTTAAGAAAGACAAAAAAAAAAACAAAAAAAAAAACAGCAGCAGGCTGAGTTATAGCAAACACACATGTGCTGAGGCCTAGTTAACTGATGAAAGCACAGTCACAGTGGCTGTAAAGACTGTAGCTTTAATCATGGCCGAACCAACCAGCGGATGCCAGCTGGTGCCGGCTTCACTGTTCAGACTCTGTCATGGCAATACTGAACCCAGAAACGGAAACATTTGAGAACCCACATCTGTGTCACCCACATTCATTTTTAAATCACAGCTAGTGACACTGAGATAATAAACCTGGTTCAGTAAATGTAAAGATACATCATGAAGTGCTCATCTCTGTGTTTCAGGCAGATCTGTCATCTTGTATCTTGAGTGTGGTTGAGAAATTAGAAGGCAGTCAATGAATCTTGAGGCCGTAATCATTCTCAGAGGCCTTTCTCAGTGTTAATTGCTTCTTGGCTTGAAAGTGTCGCTCAGCCGCCTCCCTGTGAATGTTTTTTTTTCTTCCTCTGAGTTTGTTCTAATGATGTGCAGAGTTTGTGGCTGAGGATCGAGTGGGCTTTCCCACCAGCACTGAGAATAGCAGTTAAGTGTTTGATGAGACGCTTAATTAGAGTTCGCAGCAGATGGAAAACTTTATATAGTCCAGACTCATCATTTACAGTTTTTGCCTTTTAAACAAAAAAAAAAAAAAACAACCCAAAGACTTCTGTGAGTAGGTTTAATTTTGAATATTAAAAAGAACAGGTGGGAATCAGGTAGGTGGAGATTAGAACATCTTTACTGAAATAAAATCCAGGTGAGAATCTGTTTCTAGTCAATGCTTTCCTGTTTCAAGAAACACGTTTTGATAATGATTAACTCCCTGGAACAACCTGCATGAAGATTTGAAGTAAGCACAGTCATCATCGTCTTTTAAACCACCTCTTAAAAAACACAGTGAAGTTTTCCAAGGTCTAATCCTATTTCTCTGTTTATTGTTCAGCGATCTCTTGTTAGAAACCAAACGTGTGAAGAAAAACTCCTTCATGTAAAATGTTTTGATGTTTCATCTTGAAGGTAGCAGGTGATGAAGAGTCTCAAATAATAAATATAAATTGAGCTACTTTAATGTTCAGTTTTTATTTAACTTTAGCCGCAGCCTCTGCACTTTGACAGATTCTTCGCATTAACCTCTCAATATAAAATACTGTGGTATATTTTGGTCAGATTGTGAGCTGGCTGATCCTGACAAGAGGATACAGTTTACACATCCATCAAACTACAGCTCTCCAACCCCGTCAATCAGGCACATACAGTACACGCACATACACACTATCTCTCTCTCTCTCTCTTTCTGCCACTCTCTCTTTGGCTGCAAGGTGAAATCATCCTGTCAGCACAGGACTGAAAGCCTGATGCCACTGTTGGTGTCACTGCAGTTGAATTAAGGCTGGACGTGTGGCTGCTGCATACTGCGGAAAGCTTCAGCCCCTATCTCCTAAATTACGACCCCCTGAAAACCAGAAGTGTCCAGCAGAAGTTTGAGCAGATGTGTGAGCGTGTTCTGTCATTTCCAGCAGGGCCTGTCCAAGCATTTAGATTTTTCAACTAGCTGAATGCATAAAAATAAGAAAACCGCAACAAAGCATAAAATACTGCAGTTCAAATCAGCCCTAGATATAGTCGGGAAGAAATTGCACTGGATTGTGTGACCTTTGAGACGACTACCTGAATGAATACCAGTTCAGTGAAGCACAGAAAGTCAACAGCTTCCACTTTCTCATAAATGCCGCTCAACGTGAAGATTACAAAAACTTATTTCTGTGGCTGATAGGAAAATACAGAGTTGGTCATCTGTTCATCATGAAATTAGATTTTGCCATCTCTACCCCTTCTCTATGTAAATATATTGTTTCCTAGTCGATTTTTTCTGCCGTGACAATTTAACGACCGGACGTAACACGGATTCTGTCATGCGCTGAGTTTCATTACAGTCACGTATCCAGTGAGGTCCCAAAGTGCAAACGTTTTTGGATAATTGAAAGGAAACAGTGGTGTTATTTTCTTTTTCTCCATACTCTGTATTCATTTGCTGCAGCATCAAAGGAGCGCTTGTGAAATGAGAATTGGCAGTGTGTGTGTGTGTGTGTGTGTGTGTGTGTGTGTGTGTGTGTGTGTGTGTGTGTGTGTGTGTGTAAAATACAGTGTCTGATGGTGATCTAAATCAGGAAGAGAAGCCAGAGAGTCACTGAGCAGCCTATCCGCTCCTCCCTTCTGTTATCTTTCTGTTTTTTGTTTCTCTTTTCTCTCACAACCAATCAGAGCAGCTCTGTTCTCACGACGCCTGTGAGGTACAGGCAGAGGTCAAGGGTTTTCCACCGTACACTGCACCTCCTTGGCTTGAATCTGACACATGCATGCAAAGAGCAACAGAGACTGAAGTGGCGTTCTTCATATATTAAACAATCAACGTTCAAAACTCATATTTTTCTTGTCTAATCCACAACATATACACTGATTTCTGTTGAGCTCGACACTGTATATCTCTCCCTTGTTAGTATTCTCCCTTTTTCTCTCTGTTACTTGATGAAATTAAACTCTGATCAGATCTGATCAAAGTTATCTCTGTACCTAAAATATGTCTCTGTTCTGAGCTTAATTTCTTTAAAAGGTTTCTGTTGTTTAATTAGCATTTTAAAGATTTTATACAGTTTCATGTTGTTATTAATGCGTGACGTAAAACACGCCCTCATTGTGTGAAATGTGCAGTGCTTTGCCTCTGTATATATATTTTTTTCTAATAACTGAGAAAAAATAAAGATGGCATTTTAGATTGTTGAGTCTTTGGGAAGCAAACATTGTTTACTTACAGCTTATTTACATTGAGCCTCCATGTAACTGTAGGATTAAAAATTATTTTAGGGGAGGATCAGGGCTGAATCATCCTCAACTGACAAAGGAATACCTTCCCTGAGGAAGTAAATCCAAAAAATAAACTTTTAATTATGTTTATTCTTTAGTGGCAGGATTATTAAGTCATTTGTAATCATCTTGTGACCCCTTAATTCATCTCAAGACCCCTTGAGGGGGTCCACTAGCCTGAGGTTTCAGGCACTTTGTCATTTGTTCAGTGGCTAAAGCTGACCTTACTTCACATTCTCCCCCATTCATGTGCTTAATTGCACGTTGTTTCTGAGGTCATGCACGGGCAGCTTTCATGATATGCAGGAATGCAGGATGTGCAGGTTAGCCATTGTTAATGGGCAGTAAAAACAGATATATCACTCCTGTATTATATTCTCATGTTTAAGATAATAACATGCACTGATAAAGCAGCTCTGCAGCAGGAGATGTTCACTGGCCAAACAAACATTTCAAATTGATTTCCATGTGTTTATTTAATGCTGCTTAATGGGAGCATTCTCACACTCCAGTTCATGCCATGTCCACCTATTGTCTCGTTGCCATGGCTGCAGCACACCGGCTACAGTACAATGTCTGTCCCTCTGGCATGTTATTGTGTAGTTGTAATTCTGACTGATTCACATTCAGAGGGATGTTCTTGGCTTGATTCAGGGATTCAGCAGAGGTACTGGAGACCTCCTTGAAGGAGAGGAGCAAAGGATGGCTGAGATACCACGCCCCCAGACAGCAGCAGTAGCCAACCTGCTGTTGTCCCACTGTTTCCATGGTAATGGCGGCGAGATGCCGCTGAGCTGCAAAGTGGAGTGGTGATATAGAAGATGGGGGGAAGGGTTAGGAAGGAGAGGCAGGTGGTGGGTGGAGAGAAGAGGGACTGCTAGGGAAGAGAGAGGGAATCTGGAGGAGGACTGCTGCTGTTGTTGGAACAGCGGGAACACAAGGAGGCCAGACGTACGCATCTGTTGGCTTTGTCAGCATGAGCTCCAGTTAGACAGTCTGCAGAGCAGAGACTCAGCGGAGCTACTCATCAAATGCCTCATGAGCACTCCACAGTGCATCAGAGGCTGCGTGTCACAGGTTGCATGTGTTCTCTCACATACAAATATACATACAGTGGCAAGAAAAAGTTTTCTGCATTCATTGGTCATAAAACATGATCTGAGCTTCAAGTCCACAAGATGATGTTTTATGATTAATTAATGCAGAAATCCCAACATTTTAAAAGGTTCACATACATTTTCTTGGCTCTAAACATACACGGGCTATAGATACCCTTACACACACATCTTGTGTTACTCATTCATGGTCCGCAAAGGTTACATCAAGGTTGCAGCCAAAATTGTCACACAAGCATTAGGAGTTCAGTTCCCCTGATGCTGCTAGTCACTTTCACGTGCCTTTCTATTGGGGATGTGTACATCCACACAGACACATAGAAAGAATAGTGTTCAAGGTGAAACACAAGGTGATATTTTTTCCCTACATTTGGAGTTTATTCCCCTTTGTGTGAAAGTGTTTGTGGCATTATGGTTGGATTAGCTAAAGCTGGAATAGTTACTTCATTAAAACAATGCAGGAATCAAACAACTGCAGCTAAATAATATTATTTTCTGTGAGTATAACGAGGACAGGTTGTTAATGTGTATATTTGTCAAGTTGCAAATTGTATGCTGATTTGAAATGATCAACATCTGACAGTCTTACAGTACATTATCGAGTAGTGGCTACAGCTTATTATATGTTTTCTGGTCATGTTCGCATTCATAGTACTTGGTTAAGGTTAGGGAAAGATTGTGGACTGGGTTAATATTGAAAAAGTTAAGTGAATTGAAGACTGTTCACTGTATTAGTTGAGAGAGTTTGCATGCTAACATGTTAATTAACACTAAAACAAGCTGTAGGTAAGGCCGGAGGAGGTTTCATTCAGTATTTGGTCGTGAGGATAAAGTGATCACCAGTGATGATACATTTCCTCCACACAGCTGTTTTGGTGGACCAGCACACTCACTTACAATCGTCAGACGGACACAGTGTCCAACAAACACAAACGTGATGTTTCATTTTTGGAGAGAGATTTGAAGAATAAAACTAAGCTGATTAAACAGTGAGAAACATGAGAGGTGGATACTGTGCACTCACATGGAGCGAACCCTAAAAATAAAAGGGCTCCCTAAAGACGCCAATTTAATAAACCACGCTTCATTTTATTAAAACGGTGCGATACATCTTTTCAGTCTTATTCCGGAGATTTACACATGACTGCACATACAAGCAGAATCACACACTTCCCCACATGTGTGCCCTGTGTTCGATTACTCCGGGTCTAAAGGCTGCAGAGCAGAAAGAGCTCTATAGGAAGAGTTTCTACTCTTGACCAACATAAAGCAAAGGGAAATAAAAGGAAAAGGAAACAGCAGGAGACGGACCGACTCAGAGGGATTCAGACAGTGTGTGCTCTGTGTGCGTCTATTCTCACTCTAGTGTTCAGTTTTACCAAGCTACACAGTGTGGGGCTAACATTTCCTGTCCGTGTGTGTTTATGCTGTGTGATGAGGTTATGGGTCATTCTTGTGCATTTTCTTGTACATGAGCCCGTCTGAATCAGTGAGGGTCCCTGCTCCTCTCAGCTGATGGCAAATCATTATGGATCCTGGCAAATGCCCAGTTCGCGGTTACCACGGCAACCACACAGGCTCCATCCATCTTGGCTGGGATGTTTGAGAAGCGGGCCTGCTTTCTAAGCCCTCACTCTCCCTAATGGCTTCTTTGATTGGCGCCATGCATAAATGAATAAGAATAGGTCAAAACTGTGATTTAGGTGGAATCCATAGCAGTTTCAGGATTCATATACTATATCGTTTTTTTTCTTCCTTATCAGTACTGAGTCATAAAAACGTCCACCACTGCCTGCTTATTACAGGAAGTCTTTAAGGAGAGAAATTAGGATAACGAGGCAGAACATAAAAGACAATACAATGTTTAGAAAATGATTCCATGTTACATGAGAAGAAAAAAAACAGCTACATACAATTTAATGTAAATGTGTTTTGTATTTTGTAAATAGCAGAAATAAAAATCCCAAACTAATCCATTTTTTCCTGGTCTATGACTTCGTGTTCTACCAAAGTAATTGGTGGAAAAATGATAATGTGTGTAAATGCGACTTCTTTCTAACAAATCCAAAAAAAGGTTGGTAATTCTCTAGTCTCCTACTTCTGTCATCTTTTGTCTAATCAGTATAAAGGTTAGGTTACTAACAGTGTGGAGATTAGAGCGGCCCAGGTGATCTCGTTCCTCAGAAGCACATTCTGGCTCTTCTCTAAGAGCTCTGAGCTTGTCTTGAAGCTCTTAGGAAACCCTAATCTGTGTCCTGAATCTGCCTTGGATCGTCTCCCGAGTGAGTACTGAGCAGAATATATTCAAGGTCGGGTGAAGCAGCCTTAGTGAGTGTCTCAGCCATCTTACCTGTCTCCTCTCAAAGTGAAGCAGTTTGATACCAAAGTCGCCACTCTAGTACAGACCAGACATAGACTTTAAGTGGGACACCGGGACATTTTCTGCAAATGTGAAAAAATCTGACAAGTCAACAAAGTCTCTCGACCCACAAAGTTTAGGATAAGACACAATAAGACACAATAAGACATGCTCCTATAGTCCTATTTTAAAATATTAGCAATACACCTAAAACTAATCATTGACACAAATTAAGTGTAATTTCTAAACATAATAATAAGAATAAGAATAACACAGTAACAAAAAGATGGTTAAACGTTGTTTTCCATTATAAAATATAGGTTTTGTTGTTTTGAACTTGGGAACTTGGTGGTGAATGTGCGTTCTGTGGTTTGTGGATGGCTGGAATTTGCTGCAGCAGCTCCACAGACTTATCGCTTGCTGGGCTTCTCGCACCCGGGGATCCGGCGGGGCTCATGTGCCTTTTGTCTGTCATAAAGCAGTTTCAGTTCAACCTTTTCACACGGAGTTTGCCATAAGTCAGTGGGCTGTAAAGAGTGAATTTGAGGTTGTTTTGTTTTGTGGGGGATCTCAAATGCCTTGTCACCTCTGAAAACTTAAACACTGTACAGAGAGTTGTGTGTGTGTTGGAGGGGGGGTGAGTTGTTAGTTGTCTCTGTCACTGTGTTGCGTTCTTTCATGGATGCGACTCGAGCCCCTCTGTGAAAATCCGAAGCCTCGTCCTTTATCTTCCTGTTCCATTTACACTCATCTATATTCTATGTGTGTGTCCTTGCAAATCTAAATGTGACAAAGTGTATTTTGTGTTAGAGAGGCTGAGAAAACCCCCTTCAGTTTTTTTATTTGTCATAAAGAGCTGCGGTCTTAAAAATTAATTAAGTTTTTATGCTCACTTTATCACATCATCTGTCACTTTGAAGTTGTTTTCCACCAGCTGGATGACACTTAGGCTGATATGGTTAATGATCTGAACATCCAGCTTCGCTAACTATCTGCCATCAAATATTAGATATCTTTAAATGTTATCCAGCTCTAAAATTAAGACTCCGGTTGTTATTCCTCAACATTTTTATTCAAGTTTTTTTCAGACTGTAAATTCTCATTCAGGAATTTTGTGGAATCTGCAAGTATTTTTCAATTAGATCAGCCTAAATATAAATATTTAATATAAACACGTTAGCATGTTAGTAGACTTCCCAGCATGCATTTGTTGAGTTAATGCTCTTAAAATATTGTTCTTTTTAGTTCTTTAAAGAAAATAGACATGCTGGAAATGTGCTGTGTCACTTTAATAAATACATACAGATATATAGATATAGATATATCAGTAAAAACTTTGTGAACCATGATAAAGGTTGGTGTTGAATTCACTCCCTAGTACCTAATATTTTAAAGCAGCCCTTTGACTTGCGTTTTCAAGTTGATTGTTGTTAAATGTACAGTACAGTTATATCTCTTTCATCTTAGTTACTAACATTAATTGGTTTCTAATTAATCTAAGTTTAAAGTTGTCAGTCTTCTCCAATCTCCTTTAGATTTGCTTCTTATTCTATTTTTTCATGCTTCATGACTGGGTAAAAATACTCATACAGCATACAGTACTGTATAGACAGTGTTTCCCCTCCATTCTGGTTTGTTTTCACTGTACACATTTCAGCTTCGAGCATCACTTAACCCCATCTCCTTCACACCACCAGCGACTGTTACAATCTGTTCCAGTCTAAAAGCTGTTCTGTGGTCCAGGCTCACAACAATTTATGGAGGAGCCTATACCTTATTATCAGGGTCGCTGATTCTTAACTGTGAACAGACTTCTAATTACATAATTTGTCACCCTGCTACTCGCGTGTCTGTTTTGTTCTGTTTTTCTTTGTAATTACTGAGCTTTTTAATTGGTCTTTGCTCTTACTGAACAGCGTATATACTGAAAATACTTTTTAAGTTTATTAGTGGGTGTATGCTCCCCAGGTTTTAGTATTTAATGCTGCTAAGTATTACATGTTAATCCTGTTCTGGGAGCAGTCAAGAGGAAAAGCCTCCAGTGACTGACAACCAGCAAAGCTACAGTATCACATGGCTCAGCTCTCACTCATCATTTCACTGCTCAAACCACAGACACACAAAGACACCTACGCCGTAGGCCTTCATACCTGTATACATGGACAGGAAGTGTAGAAAACTAAATTATCCGTCTGTACTTCTAAATTTAGTACTATAAACAAAGTTATAAAATAATCTGTTCCCACCAGTCTTCTCGGTTTTTGCCCTTGCTTGTGTATAACGGGAAACCAGATTGTGAGATTAGAAGAAGATAAGAGAGGTTAAAAGAGCATCAGCAGTCTGGGACGTGTCAGATCCAATGTTGTGCATCACCCCTTTTCAGTCATCTGTACATATCTGATCACAGATCTCCTAGATTTCTGAAAGGATTAATATATGTTAAGCTACTTTAAGTTGCATAATTACTGTATGGAAATCTCCTGTATGTGGCAGAAACAGCTGCATAAGAGGCCAGGAGCTGAATTAGAAAAGGATCTTTGACTCTGCACTGTGTAGTGCATTTGCTCTGTGCTGCCAGGAACAGCATCAAGCACCGAGAGCCTTTGTCGCAGTGTCTGACACGAGTGTGGAGAAGGTGAAGGTTCGCTGCAGTAACACAGCAGTAACACAAGCCTCTGTCTCCTGCTGCCTGAGCAGAGCAGACACAGCACAGACATTATTAGTACAGACTGCACATAGTGACAGTCGGTCGGGTGTCCACACTTTCTCTGTTGTAGTATTGACTGGATAAACTGAGCATTTTCAAGCTATCTGTTCTTGGGCAGCCACGTTTCTATTACTACTATTTAATTAAACACGTTATTTCCTGACTAGTGTATATTTGCATAATTAAAACTGTAGCAGTGACAAATGTATGAGAGGTGCCAAATGCCTCTTTGCCGATGTACTGTACATTCTCAGGTGAATTTCATGCTTGTAACTTGTAATGATAGTGGAATAAGAAATGACAGCAGATATTGGCATATAGGATTGAAAAGGTGCGGATTGTCTGCAGCAGTTGCAACAGAGTTTGAACTTTAAAGTCAAATGAAATGCAAAATGTAAAAAACCCAACAAAGTAGAAATAAAACTGCAGAATTTGGTGAACTTCACAGCAACACTATTGTGGATTTTGCTCATTTGCCAAATTTCTGTAATTAGATGGTATATGTTATGTGTTATAATTAAATTCTGTTAAAAAACAACAGTAACATAGTAAATATGTACAAATTTATACAATTCTACACATAAATCCAATGTTAAGAGTGCTACACACTCTAGTCTCTTATGCAGGTTGAGTATAAAACTCCACTGTCCAAAAATAACATTAAACAGAGTTAATGTAATGCCCTGATATATCACAGTTTCAGAGGAAGAAAACAGTGTACTGAGTGTGTGTGTGTGTGTGTGTGTGTGTGTGTGTGTGTGTGTTTGTGTCTGTGTGTGTTTGTGTGTGTGTATGTTTTCAAATGAAATATTCACATCCCATTCGCCAGGTCCCGTGGGTATCAAGGTGAGGAAGAAGTGGAAGATTGACTACAGAGTGGAACAAGATGAAGAGGGAAATAGAAATGAGAAGTCTGGAAAGAGAGTAGTGAAAGTGAAAGTGTGTAAGTGTAGACATATATTCTGACTGTGTGGGTGCAGAGCAGGAGCAAGACATACAGAGATGGATTGTGATATGGAGGAAGGGGAGAGATGACAAAAAGGAATAGGTGGATCAAGAAAGTCAGTGATGGGAACGGAGGAGGGAAGCAAGACTGGGACGAATGGGGCGAGCATGTTGGTGTTTAATGGAGGGTGAAGAAGGGTGAAAGGCAGAAAGCGACCATGGAGGAATAAAGAGCTGGAGGCTACGAGTGCCCTTTGTTCACACACATTTCGATAATATGGGAATTCACACCTACTGTAGCAGGCACTAAAAAAAAGGCAACCAAAAACCACAATTTAATTAATTCAGATTAATCTTAGAGTAGAATTGCTTGGATTTACACAGATCAATAAATAAATAGTAGAGGAAAAACAACCTGGCTGAATCACTTGAATAGTTTCATTTCAGCCAAAGCATCAAGCGTCAGGGCGGCTAGTTCCATGGTAGGTGGAGCACAAAATCTAAAAGTAAATCAGTGCTAATGGAGAAACCTGGAGCTCCAATAAGTCCTGAGAGGGAGGCAGGTGAAGTCACCCTGGTATTAACAAAAAGACTTAAGTCCTGCCTCCCCAGAATATCACCTGACCTGATGCACCTATGAGGGGTGGAACAGGTCACAATGCACAAAAAAATCATTGTTCACAAATCAATTTTATGACTCTTACCATAAATAAGCTGAACCTCACTGTAATCCTTCACATTGTACATGTTTAGAATATTGACAGACGGGATAATGATAATGAGCGCAAAGCTTAGACATTCACACTCTAAACCATGTTGTCAATAGAAATTGAATCGTACAATTGTCATGTTAGGCAGGAACAGAACTTATTCTGCTTCTATTTAAAAACCCAAACATGTAGATACATTGAATAGTCATGCTGCTGTCTTTAGCCCATGAGGCGTCATTCAGGTTACTTCACACAGCAATCGTGCACAGTGCTGTGAACTGTGTTTTCATTTACATTTCTTTTTTCTAAAATAAGCTGCAAAAGTTGAGGTTTGAGCTTTCTGAGGGTCTTAATAACATACGTGACTGTTTTAATCACTGTGTACATGTGAAGGCTTGAATGCCATCCTATAATTAACTAATCATTACGGATGTGGTGATTTGGGCTAAAATGTGGCTCCAGTAGTAACCTGTGATGTAACTCACATCCTGTGATAACGTATGAAGTAAATAAACAAGCAAAACCAAAAAGTCAGAACTGAAATCACGCAGCAGATAAATTAAATCAGCTGTACGGTGCAAAATTACCTGTTTTGGGGGATCAGGTTGCAGAAGGAATAAGTCACACTTAAAAGAAGTTGGGAACACATTAGTATGGTTATAAAAGTCCTAACCACCTGTGGAAAAAAGTGGCGTTGCACTTGATGCACATTAAAGTCCTAGAAAAGCTTAATGTGTTCATTAATCACCTTAAAAATACAGAATCACAGTGTCATGACATTTAGAAGAAGTGAAAAGAACGTGTGGAAAAATCAGTCTGTGAAGACATAATGTGCAGTTGACAAAGATATCCACATCCACACTGAAAAACAGGTGATAAATCTTGTGGCAGATGGTCACGAATTTGCAAAACAAGAGCGACAACTCCCACCTGTTCTGTGTATTGCTCAACTCATCTTTTCAATCAGATTTACCAGAGAAAGAAAACAAGCAATTCCCATATTGAAAGTCTTGTTTTATGCATCAAAATGAAATAAATGCATGGATTTTGCAGACATTATTGTGTATTTTGTGTTTCACCATTAGATATTAAAGGATGTTGTGGTTTAGAACAACTATTAACAGTTTTGGTATTTATAACCTTACAATAACTAAAACAGCTGCTGTGAGGAGTGAAATGAAACGAGTGTAAATTGCTGCAACAAAGCAGAAAAAAGCAACAAACAAAACAAAACAAAAAACATGAGCAGTCAGCAAACTGACAGGGTTTTAAGAAACCAGCAGTTTAGCCACATTACAGTAAGTTACCGTGTCAGTTCTAATCCCTGATGATGTGGTTGGTCAAAGTTGCACCAGATGGTGAAATGTGATAGATATTTACAGATTTTTATGACCATGGTTTACATTCACCTTTGTTTCCTTCTCCATAGCCTGGTATGTCAAACCGGGGGAATATCTGCAATTTAAAGGTTTTATCATCATCATTGTTGCATCTATTTTTCTACAATGCAATACAAAGTTTGATGTGCATGTGTCTGTGCGTTCCCAAATGTCAACAAATACTTACTTATAACTAAAAACTAAACTGGCCAAACTATAGGAATGATCAGGGACGTGATGCTCTGTATGTGAATGTATAATAATCTATGTGTTTCATACACTTGTCGGGATCATTCACCACTTAAAGCCTCTGTTTTGGGTTTTCTCTGCCAGGTGCTGCTCTCTGGACTGATCGGAGTGGTGTCATGGAAGAGGCCGCTTTCTCTTGTGGTGAGTGTCCTCTTAACGCCCACGATCAGACGCTGATCTGACCACCCTGAACACAACTGTAATACCCAAGAGGGTCGCTTTTATTGTGATGGTGGCATTGATAGAGATGGATCACCACATGTACATTAGTAGACATAACAATTCAAGTATAGGCCTGACCTGAGCTACTGAAGAAAAGCATCAAACCTGCATATCATTACTTACTTACAGTGCCAGTACAAATCTGTCATTGATTTTCAGGATCTGTGGGATCTGTAAACCTACAAACAGGCCTCAAGCTGTCACCTCGACATGTTAACACAATGTGACAGAGTGCTGAAAAATCTAAACCTTGTTGTTGATCACACTTGTGGTTTAGCAGCCGTAGAAACTGTAACTGCTTGTGGACACAGTTTCACCTTTGGGGCTTGTTCAGGTTCTGTTAATATTCCTGGGTTACAGCTCCAGGGTTGTGTGTGTGTGTGTGTGTGTTTTTATATAACCAGTGATCTGGAAACTACAGGACCAAAGTCAGTTAGAAGTCTTTGCAGTTATCACTTTTCTTGTCTCTACCTGCACAGATGATAAAGTGTTCCACTGTTTTACTGTGGAACATACACAGCGTTTCTGATTTCTGATGTCATCAAATTGCAGGATGTTGGACCTACAGTCCTCTCTGAAAGTATTAGATTGGCATGGCTGCCTCATTTGTTTTTGCTTTAATGCGCCTTAATACATTACTGTATACAACAGAGTACACAGGACCTTGTGTATCTGTTCACCCACATTTTAGGAAGATTATTAGTTAATTTTAAAAGTCCTGGAACATGTGATGGACAGTATGTTTCTTTTGGCTCAGATACTGACTCCTCTTGGTTTTAGCCTTGGATTTTACTACTGAAATAATAAAAACGATTTAAACACCCCCAAAACTAACAACAGCTAAAGGAGACTGCAGTAAAAACCAGGAAGAGCATAAGAAAAGAAGAAACCAACAATTTGCCAATGTCAGTGAGTCATAGATGTGATGTAGTTATTCAAAAAAAGGAATTTGCACAATTATTCCAACAACTATCTGTTCTTGTACTTTTTCTCACCTCTGAATTTTTGAATGTGTGAATATTAGAACTAGTAGAACTGATGTATGCTGATGCTATTCATTTTATTTGTGTAAACTCTGTGTGCCAACACACCGAGAATGCAATGAAAATGTTATTATTCTGACTATTATCATATCAACTTCAGGCATAAATATCTAGGTGTTACAGATGTACGTCATGAACGGTTGTCTTTTTAGTTCAGTAGTCTGATCTACACCATGGAAGTGATGGAGGACTGTTTTACAGCAGTACATTAGGATTTAGTACCAAATATATGCTGTGAAGCTGAGTGACTGCAAATAAAAACAGTGTAAATAGAAGCGTGATTAACAGCTTTTATTCTTATATTTGCGTGTAGGAGTAAAAGTAAAAGGTTTTACTGTGATGCCGTCTGTGTTGCAGCCAACAGTCTCCTTACCTGCATGTGTGATACACTGCAGAACATAAATTACACTTTTCCCTCCTTTGTACTTCAGAAAGACTTTCTGGTTTACTTGCTACTCAAAATCATCCCTCTCAAGCTAAAAGCAGAGATCAAGACTGAGGGTACAGCTCAAACTACAAGCCCCTAACCCTGACATACATATGATCGCATCTCATTCCTGCAGCTTTACCGCACCATGTGTAGCCCTCCCCGCTCACTGCGTATCACTTGCCTCAGTGCCTTTAGTTTTATCACCTTGCTTCCCTGCCACACATCAGTATCAGCACCCTCTCCCTCCACATTAATCTCACCTTCCTCTCTTTGCCTTTGTGCAACACTAGACTAAAGAAAGAGATGTGAATCATTTTGGCTCTGAGGGATCAAAGGAAATATCCCATCACTGAGGTGTGAGTAGAAATTGGTCACACGTTGTGCACTGTAAAAGAGTTAAATCCTCTTATCCTCTGTCCTTAAAAAGCATTACTAATTTACTGGAATAGTCTGTGCCTGGTTGAATATAGAGTCATTTCATAGCTGCTGCTTTCTGGCTTTAAACGGGTCTAAAAGGTAAAATCTGGTGCGGTTTTGTGACTGTTACTGTAGCATCTAATGTTCAGTCCTGACGAGTGGTCTTTTTCATTTCTGGCCGCGACCCAGCGCTGACTGGCAGGTGACTAATATACCGGCTGGACGCTTTGAGGCCTGGCAATGCTGCACCAATCCATCTGCCAACAGTGGGTGGCCATGCTCTGAATCGTGATTCGTTATAACTGGAGTTTCTCCAAACGTTTTAAAAAAGACTTGTTTGAGTTTGGTTTTTAATGATAACACAAGGACCGGAGGCTAATCTTATAATCTGGGCAGGCTGGGATTTTACCCAGGGAACCATTTTAGAACCAAAGGGATTAGTCAACAAAAGTTTAACCTGCAACAATTTAATAAGTTGTTATTTGAGTTATGAGTAATGAGTAAATCATTTATTACGCAAAATGACCAAAACGTTGAAGCTTCCGGTTTAAGTGTTCAGAATGTGCTGTTTTTATAAAACATATATTTCAGATTAATATACCTTTATTTGCTTTTCTGATGAGAGTTAAATGAATAATTAGAAAGCTGTCTGTTTCTGATGAACATCAGCAGCTGATTAGCTTAGCACAAAGAAATAGGGGTAAACATCTGGCCTCGGTTTGTTGAAAGGTAACAAGTCAGCTCATAGATCTGTTTAATCCACGCAAACCCTTCAAAAAAAATAAACACAAGTTGTTCTACTGCATACTGCAAGCTGTATCGCTCCAGTGGATTATGCACAGGACTGTTTCTTGGCTGGATTTAAGACTGCCGTGTTTATGCTAAGCTATGCAAACATGCTACAGATATTCATACTGAAACTACAGGTTTAAGAGCACCTCTAATCTAACAAGACCACATTGTAAAACAAGTGGGCACAAGACAGGCTATGCATATTTCTTATCATTCACTGAAATAACCGTTGATGAAGTTTAATTACAGATTGATCTTAAAAAACAGAAGTGGCACACAAACAAGGATACTGGAAAAAAAAAACATTAATTGCGACCCCTGAACAGTCAGTAGAAGTCGGACCCTTTTATTTACAATTACCTTTCAATATTTTGGATTTGGTTAAAACATTGTTTAACTTGTGCCAAGTTTTAAATTTATACTGTACGGTAGAGGAGAGAAAAGGATCCTGTTATAAATAGAAAAAGGCGAGACAGGGTATAGAGAAGGATGCTTGCAACATCTTTGACACATTCACCGCAGTCAAGTCGGCGTATGACGCCGCATGGTTGGAGACGGGGTGTGTGCATGTCGGAGTGATAAACAGGTGCACTACTGTGGGAAGAGGGAAGACTTAAAATTCTGTCTAGTGCAAATGTTTTCTTGTTAATTCGACATCATAGATTTATTGATATATTGTGCTCAGTGAAGTGGAAAAATAAAAATAAAAAAACACACCGTGCCCACGTTAGAAGGAATTCACCTTATCTGAAACACTGTTGTTTTATTTCCAGTCAAGTCGTTAGGTCTGCTGCAGTAATGCTGGGAGCTGAGAGGAGAGCAGCAGAAAGACAAGACTACCTGCAGTCTTCTGCTGTTTGTGACTGTGATGGATTATGTCTTTGGTGAGAAGAAAGATAGACAGCGTCGGAGATAGAGGGCAGTAAGTTCTTGTTTGCTCTGTAGGAAAACAACAGCGGGATAGTCTGCAGTACACGTCTGCAGAAGGGAAACATTAAGTCTGGTTCTAGCTGCAGTTTCAAAAACACATATAGGCATTAGACGCCACGTTTAAAGACATTTACAGAGTTCAGACCTCGTTTTTAGTTTAGCCTCTATTGTCAGTTTGGCTGTTTCATTCATAAAAACAGAGCTTAATTCACACTGTACTGACCTGAGAGTAGTGTAGAGAGATTTAAATAATGGAGAGGCACAGCAGTCTTGAGGTGAAATGGTCACTGCACTTGTGATGTGTCAGGGAGTAAGGGAGTCTAACATGAGCAGATACTTTACATTGTTGTTTCCACAGGGAGAAGGTGCCGGTTCTGAGTGTGAGAGCACAAGGTCGGAGCAGGGCTGTGTAGCTGAAACTTTGTCTGATCGACACACAGTGCTTCCCTGTAACACTGACTGTGTGCCTGAGTAGGACAGTGTCCTGATAAAGATATTCCAAAACAATAGGACTATTTGTCTATGAAACATATAGTAATACATGATTCAAATTGTTGTTATTCATGTTTCCCCTATTTCTGCTGCAGTTTTTTTGTCATCATACAAAGTTTTGGTGGAAACAGGAAATCATTTCTTTACTATACTCTCTATAACCTAATTTATGTTTCATTTTGTATTGAATTACTGTCAGAAAATGAATTCAAGTTCACGGCTGCTCTTGCCTTCCACTCTAATGCACTATAATGCACTAATCAGCAGAGCAACAGAGGTTCATCTCAGTGCCGGCAAGTGCTCGACCTGCACTGAATGCCCCAAGAATATGAAAGCTGCATCTCTGCTCGGGTTATTTTCCAGACATGGCCTCTGCTCCTCTTTGTTTACAGTGGACATTAGATTCTGTCTTATATTCCCAAGAGCGCTTTAACCTAGGCTTGTTTTCAGCTCTCACAAGACAGTGGACTTCCAGTATTTACTGCAAACAACAGCAAATGACCAGTATTCCTTCAATTGAGATCGGCTATTGTGGCAGCCGTACAGGTGTACACCTCAGTGGTGGTGTGGTGTGACTTACCAGTACAAGCAATAACCTTTACAGTGACACGTTGAACCCAGAGCATGTCTCCGGTCTGATGCAAAGGATAAGCGTATCCCTCTGATGGGAATATCAATAATTCAGATTTGATTCATGTGAATTAGACTACTTTTTGGCAAATAAATGAGCGAACAAATTATTCAGGATAAAGTACTTTTAGCAATGTTGTGAGATAACATTCACAGATAATATAATTGAACAGATAATTACTTGTTTACTGTCTGCTCAGACTTCAAGGGTTCTGGGAGTCATGACCTCAGTGTTTGTGAAACCCTTTCCACATCCCCGTGTACATTTACAGTCTTCGGAGCATGTCTGAAGAGTTTCAGACACATTTTTCAGTTGTCTGACTCGCACACGTTATGATGGAACAAATTAACTCTGTTAATTAGCGCAGCTCTCTATACAGGCTGTATAACAGCTAAGTGGCAATGCATAACCTCATTTTCTGTTTTACGTGTGCAGCTCCATTGTTTTGTGAGGGGGCTTTGACAGCTGCCAAATTCAGGTGAGCCACGCTTAATAACGTGCCTGAATGCATCCCGTGTCGATGCAGTCATGTCCATTTCATTACAAAACAAATATAAAAGAGCTCGTGGAACGTCTTGATGAAGAAAGTCACTCTGTTTCCTGCAAATCTAACACAAATTGAGTTGGTCAGATTGTTTGTTCAAATTAATTTAAAAATGAATTTCAATCATGAGGTTATATTGCAGAAAGGAAGTTTGTCACCACCCTGATGTAGCTGCAGCGATTGTCAGGTAACAGCTCGTAGTCACCAAGGCAACCCTGAGGCAAAGTGTTACAGAACAGTTTAGATTGATGCGTGAGCCAAAATGGTGCCTGAATGTTTCACTGGAGCTCTCATCATGTTGGGCAGATACAGCAGAGGAGAGTGTGCAAAACGTTTTTTTAAAATCAAGCAAAAACTTGTGTCAATAACCAGCGTTGTGATCAAACACTGTACTAAAATATAAATATAAGACAATTGTGAGACACTTCAGGGGGAGATATTACTGTTTACAATGGCAGGAGCCTCAGCTGGCTGATGTGTCAATAAGAACAGTGACTTAAGTGACATCTGTGTTTAAATCTATGGGAAAAACATCAGTCAGTCAGTGCGTTTTCCTCACGAGTGAGAATGTGCAAGATGTGATCAGATTGTGTCAGCAGCAACAGAGAGGGATGTTATAGTTGGGTTGCAGTGCATAAGCCTTTCATTACAGAAACTGATGCACATTTGAGAGTTCAGTGGAGCAAAAACCATAGGCAGTGGTCTAAAGAGAAGTGGAAAACAGTGAGATGAGTCACCCTTCACTATGGTCTCGACAAATGTGTGAACGCATGTGTGTACACACAGAAAACAATACAGCTTGACCCCTGTAGTGAGGGGTGGTGCATGTGTTAAACTGTGGAGGGGTGTTTTGTTATCATGTATTGAATCCACTTCACATGATGGGTCACTGTAAAGTCCGTACAAAGTCAGTATGAGTAGTCACCTTTATCCTGTGAAGACACCATGAAAAGGTTGTGAATCGTATTCCTATGGTCTTCACATGACACTAAATCAGATCAGGACAAAGGCTCAGTCCATCAAAACACAAAAAACCAGAAAACTGTTTTTCAGGAATGGTGTTTCATCTTTCCAGTATGAATCAGGGATGGTAAATAAATCAATGCCAATCAATTCCTTTGAATTGATTGGCATCCGTTGTCCTGGCCATATGTGTGTACCAGCTCCTTCTAAGATGCTTTATGATTTCCCTCTTATTTGTCACCTCTCTTCAGATCTAATGGTGAGCACAAAAAGCAATGGAGAAGTATTAGGAATGAGTGAATGCCAGGCCCAGGGTGTGTTTTCCGTGATGATTGAACTTCCAGTACAGCTTAATTTGCCAAATGTGTGTGTGTGTCTGTTTATCTCAGATCAACTACAGGAAATGTAGGAGTGTGTGTGATTTGCTGCACAGTCATTGCTTGTCACTGATGGCTGAAGACTTCCTGGGGATAAATCAGAGTCCAGCACCCCACACCACTGTCTGTTCATGCTGTACATCCTTTTTTTTTTAAATGATAAGACACATAAAAACACACACCCATCCTTTCCTAATGATTCGCACAAATCACTAACAGCACATGCACAACAGTAGAATTTCCATTATGATCACATAACTACAGTAGGGCCAGCAGGACACCAGTGAAAGGCTTTATGAGGTGCTCTCTGTGGCAGCCTGTGACCCTGACACGCCATAAATATTATTGTAGCACATGAAAGAGAGAGAGAGAGAGGGAATGAACACAGACAGAAATAGACGTCTCTGTGCTAGTGGAAAAATGGTTTATAACCAAACACCACAACAAAACTAAGCAGTTTCTGTGCAACATTTGTTAGTGTCCAATTAATAGCATGATTAAAAGGCTGCGGTTTCAGATCAGTCTAGGCGGAGACAGAGGGTCTGTCCAGCCCCGTTTTGCCCTTCCAATATTTCAGCGTTTTTCATACAGACCTAAATGGACAAATTAATCCTCTAATTAGGAGTGAAATTAGCCCATTAGCAGCCTCTGTACCCGGCTCTGTGGCAAGCAGAGATTGGTTTGTGTCTATGTTAGTGGGTGTTTTCTGAGTCTGTGTCAGCTGAAAGTGGACTAACTTATTGCTTTGGGCTCCTGGTTTATGGACCCAAACAGACAAAGTCAGATTCCTCCTTAATCCTGAATAATTTTCATGTTCTTCCCCCTTTTATCTTGGTTATTACAGTGAAAGCGTCTTGTAGAAATGTCATTGATAGAACATAACAATTGTGTAACACAATGTTTGGTAAAAAGAGATTAGAAACAAGGTATATGATGTCAGGGAGAATTTATTTAACAGCTTCACAGTTGGATGTTTAAGAACATGAACAAGGAACGCTCTCTGGTTTATACACCCACCACTGTCATGCCCTCTGATAATAAATATTTAAGGATTTAACAAAAGGAGCAGCTTTTTGTTTTCAGAAGTTGTTGTCTCTGATCATATTTATCCCACAGAAGATAATCTACAGTGGTTTTCTTTATAATATGCTATAAATGTAAATGCAAAGATGGATAGGGACATGATTGTACAGCTGTGTATGTGTGATCAGTTTGAGGCTTTGAGGTATTTCTATTTTCTGCACATTTAGAGGTGTGAATGTAATATGAGTATGAAAGCTGATCACTATTGTGGCTCTGCTACTATACTTAATATTTTTTTGATATGTAAAACAAATTGAAGCACCGAAAGGTTCCATTTTCGAACACGAGGACATATAAGCTTGCCAAATATGGTAAGCCTCATGTCCACACAGTGAACTACAGAAACCAGCACCATCTGGTCTGGCTAACCATCCCTACACACTCGCACACGTGCAAATGGAATAGTTATCAACAGCTTTCTGCAATGCCCATAAAAACAGACAAACAAACAAGCTATTGTTTTCATACAAAGCTGATAATCCTGAATTTATTAATGTCATTATGTGTTTACCCATCATCTGCACACAAGTTTAAGATGTCAGCCTGATGAGCTGAGTTTTTCAGAGCTTCAACACAGAGCAGGATAATTACCAGACACGGAGTGTTTGTTTCCTGAAGAACAGAAGTGATAAAGTCCACAAATCTGTCTCCACAGTCTCTGCATTTACAGGAACTGAACTGTAGACCTTATTTGTCTATATAAATGTGAAGCACTGAGGCTTTAATGCTTTTCTGAATTTAATAAAGAACAAAAGTTACTTAAAATCAAATTTGATGTACTCTTTTAAAAATATAAAATAAACAATTGTGATCATTGTTTCAAAATTACATCAATTTGGAGATGTGCTGCTATTATGATTGTAAACAGTTTTTAGCAAAAACTATTACTACAGATATCACTTACTGTGTTTGTATGAAAATACTTCCACTTGCTGATTGAGTTACAGTTTCTACACATAGAAATATTTCTATGCACTTATAGTATTTGATAAAAAGAGAAACAAAGAAGAAAGTTGTTTTTCTATATATTTTTTTATCCTATTTAGTCCCAAACTTTAAGACTTAAGATTTTTCAAATGCCACTTTGACAGCACACAATGGTATTCAAATTAAAGCTGATGAGAAATTCACTACAGTCATTCAAACCACACACACACACACACACATCACAGTGTTTGCGTTCTTCTTTCACCTATTGTTAAGCAGCACAAATAGGCTCCTCTCTCCTCTTCATCCTGTCACACTGCTGCCAATCTCTTTCTATAGCAAACCACTAGAACTATGTGTGACATTGCAGTGATTGTGTTTTTCTGCAAACAGAGGCATCAGACGTAGGGTCCACCAGCATATTCCACAGTTGACTGAGCAACTAGTGCTCTGTGGTCACTTGTCAGGGACTTGAGACATAATTGTGGTTTGCACACAATCATGTCTGCTATATTTCACAGCTGAGTGAGTTAATACTGCAGCATGACTACAGCCACTACTTCACAGCGCTGGCAGGTCTGGCTTATGCTGTAGCTGCTAAAGATTCACTGAATACTTGGCTGCTGGGTGTTGGAAACAAGCTTTTGATCTCTGATGTTTGCAGGAGGCACATGAAAAAGTGAGGGCTGGGACATTATATTTTTCTGCTCTGTAAAAATATATGGTTGCCTTGCTGTGAGTGTGTGCACTGTAATGATCTGCAGTGGTCACAAGCCTGTTTCTGTGCTATTAGTACTGACATCAGACCTGACGTTAACACCGCAGATACACCGCAACGCTGTCAGTCGGTCATCAGTCAACATGGACAGTGAATCTTGTCCCCCTAAAAGTGCATTAACAGTTTATATTTTAGAGGTCAATATAACAACAAAAGAATCTTTGATTTACATCACCTAAACAGTTTTAACCACTGGTTCATTCATCACCTATTAACCTAAAAATGTGTATGGCGTGCCAATGTACACTGATGCTATATTACTCTGCTGATACTTTTACATCAACACTGTTTGATGCTACAGAACCTCATTTCTATTCATGTACGTTTTAACATTATTTATTTTTAACTAAGATTTCAGGTTCTTCTCTGTGTGTTTTGGAGCATTTATCTTTACTGCTGCTTATTTTTGAGATCTCTATGAAAGCTGTCAAATTTTTGTTTGTGCAAATGCTATGAAATAGAGTTTCTCTGACTAAACAATGCAACAGCATTATGATGTTTATGATGTACACTAAATACAGTTTGGTATACACCATAAACAGTTAGAGATAAACACATAAGCTGTCTATCTCCTAATTCCATTTTACTGTAGAGATCATTGTGTATGTTAGGGTTTAATTCTGGCAGAGCTAACTATACCATAAGTGTTTATGCTGGCACATTGCAATATAACCCAGTTGCAAGGGATTCTGACGTCCTCTCATCTAAGTTGAGAATGTAAAGTAGGGAGGTAAAGTATCAGTGTTGGCTGCTTGTCTGTGCCCATAAATGTGTGCATGCACAATTCATCCCTGCATTTCTGCATGACTTGTTGCAAATGTATGGATGGCTGAGTCAGTCTATGAGAGCTACATTATAATGCGCTACATGCAGGCCAGACTGGAGGATTGGATATCTCTTAGGTAGACATATAAATAAACACGCCACACTAACCACTGCTACTGCTAGTCTCAAGTGTGAATTAATATTAGAACTGAAGGTTGTTTTCTGTTTGCCATTCTGTCTTGAATTGATTGTTCATGATGAATAAAGAAAAGCTCCCGTGGGTAAAGTCGTGCAGCAAACCTCCAAACAATTCCTATCCTTCTGACAAGTCATACATTGATATTAGAGCATCTCATGAACGTCTCCAGAAAAAACAAATGCTGTGGATGTTATAGGTTTTTCATTAAAGGCCCATTAGGACAGATACTGTATTATACACTGCTTTCAGAGTTCTTCATATATTTATGTTTTCTGTGCATGTAAGTGATGGAACTTCAAATACAACTTGACTGTCAGGAAACATGAGCTACAGCAATTGATTTGTTGTTTTTTTTTCCTTGGTCATGACACTTTATTGCTTTTTAACAAACGTTGTACGTTCAGTTGCTGCTGAATAATAAAAACCAGTGCTACACTGAATTCAGGCAAAAGCATATTTCAGCTTTGTTACATTGAATATTATTCAGTGGTTTTACTGTAGTGCACCAGTAAAGCTCTTTTACTGTTATTTAAACTGGCTGTAAACTGTACCAAAGGACGGAAGGAAAGACTGTGTGCAACAGAAAACGCATTTGGTGTATAAAAATGGCCTAAATGCCTCCCCTGCTGCCTGGCACCCCGTGCAATTAGGAAGCTGTGAAGAGACTTTGTTGTTTGTTCTTTGGGCTCAGGGATTTATAGTAGAACTGTGTGTTCACATGCAGACACCCAAATACACAACACAAGAAGCACAACACTTACAGACACATGCCATGATGCATTCATATACACAGACACATGAAGAAATATTTGAATATTAATGTCAGATCAACCTTCCTTTGTATGTGTATGTGCCCATCTTCTGTCCCGCACTCTCCTTTAGAGACCTGTTATTCTCTGGCTTGACCCAGATGGAAAGGCTTTAATGTGAGATGTAGCCTGCTGCCAACTGAGATGGCCCCTGCAGGACCACCTGTCAGGAGCTGCTAAAGGAAAGCAGAGAGACAGCAATGGGGGTGTGTGTGTGTGTGTGTGTGTGTGTGTGTGTGTGTGTTTAAGGTAGACAGAGAAAATGGAAAACATAATTACATACATGTGCAAACGTATGTACAGCAGAGTGCAGAAAACAAATCTGCAGGAAGTGTTGCACTGCTTCAAACAGAGGGAAAGCATTTAAACACAGCTTTGGGATGGGATTACTCCCATTCACATGTTCTCTGTAGGATTTCATGATTTTATGGTTTTTCTGGTCAGGTTATATTTCCAGTGTTAGCAGGTGACAAGAAAGAGGAGAAGCTCCTGAAATGAGAGCTAGCCTGGTGTGATTTATTATGAAATGTTATCTTTGGTGCTCAAAGGGATCTGCACATTTACAAGGAAAAGCTCAACCACTGAAAGCTTTATTAACCTTTCATTGGCTTTCCAAGATATTTGTACATATGAGCATGCTTCTTTTATTTAAGGTGCACTGGTTGAAATGATTTTGAAAAAGCAAAGTGAGAGAGAAATCTGTAATGTTTAACTTTGCCTCAATTTAGAAAAATATTGGTTTTATATCATTTATTTTTCGTAGCTCTCTTTTGGGATAAACAATATTTTATATCACAACATATTTGCTATAAACATGTAATGTAGTATTGCATATTTTGAAGAACTTTAGAGCAGATTAAACAAATGGATAAAAAACAAGTTGCCAGTTGTTATCCATCTCACTTATTTCTTTCTTCTTGGCACGCGGACAAAGGAGGTCTATTGTAGCACAACAATCAGACTTATTAAACATACTGAACAAAACATATAATCTGTTTTAATCTCATTCATTAATGTGATTGTCAAATACTTTAATTGGTTTAACCAGCGAGTTCCTGTAGATTTCACACTCACCTCCCTTCACATAAATCTCCTATTTCACTGATGTTTCTCCAGTAAGATCAAGCAGAACTGTGTGATTGGTGTTTTTCTGTGATTTCACTTATCCCTGCTCCTGTCACATTTGAGATGGTTTGGGAAACAGAAGCAGTAACATGTAAGAAGAAGATTTATACCCAGAGATTGCAGCACTGCTGTGTTGTGGCTGTAAGCACAAGGATAAAGGCAGAGACAGAAGCTTTGGGTTCATTTTGATAAATTTTCTCTGGTCCTCAGCCAAGGAAAAAATATTGTACCGTTGCTAGGCAACATGCTTTTGCATCCTTCCAGCATCCTTTGTTAAATCTTAAAGTTAATTTTGGCTCAATGTGGATGTTGATCTAAATGTGAGTTTATCTAACTCTTGCTTTGACTTCTCTGTGTTTCTAGTAACAGAAATGTTGGATAATACACATTTCTTTTTCTCTTTGTTGCACTGAAAGCTGTTCAGGAAATTCTAGTGCTATGAATTTAGTTAATTAAATGTAACAAAAGCAAAAAGACCAAGCTCAAGTAGACAGGTATAAGTGCTACTCTGTCATTGTAAGCCTTTATAAAGTGTCTTCCATCCAGCCACAACGAACCATCATCAGCAGTAAATGTTGTACAGTTAACTAGAAATGGCAGCTGTTCACGTGAGCTCAGTAAACTTGCTGCACAGAACTGAAGTCTCTTGCTCAGAGACACTTAAGCAGGGGGGATGTCTGCCAACGTAGAGGCTTCACCCCGAGTCCTCCTGCTGAAGAGTGGCCTCTCTAAAGCCACCGCACTGCCAGTCTGAATAAAGAGTGTGTGTTGTTTCTTTATACAGCAGGCAAACTGAACAAGGAGAGTGAAAAGAAGAGTGTGTACGTGCTTCAGGAGTGTTTTCCCTCTGGTCACAGTTTGCCTGTCACCTCTGGTCAGTTTGCATTAGCAATACCACTCTCCATCTCTCTCTGATCCTCAGATCACCTCCTCTCTTCTTGCATACAGTGTGTCTACCAAGAACGCATTTAAATTAGAATAAGAGTTAAAGCAATTTTACTATAGAGACCAGCTTCTCTCTTAACAGCTCAAACACAGAAGAAGGGAGTGATTAAAAAGCTTCTTTGCAGCAGTCATTCGCTCTCCCATGGGAGCATATCCCCCCCTCGGCACTAAACCTTACATATACTGAGCGCTACATTCATGCTGGATTGCTGTTCAACTCAGTTTACCATTGCATTGTTCCACCTCATTGTGTATGTGCATATATACTGCAGGAGTTCCACTTAATGTCTAATGCATTTGCAATTCAAATATAACTTCATTAAAATAATCGCATGACAGGCATCATATACAGCAGTGACATACTGAGTGGTTCATACAAAGATGATGTCAAATCAGTGGCAGAAGATAAACATGTACACTAAACCAAACATCTACTGGTTTTTCATTTGCTTACACTCACTATACTCTCTTACATTTACCTGACAGATGTAGTCGCATGTTATTTTTCATTTTCAGATTTTAAAAACCTATAATGAGCAAACAATTTACAATGTTACTAAATATGTAAATGCATTAATAATAAATAATCCATAAATATTAAATATTAGGAAAAGTCTTTTCCTTCCATGACTAGAAAAATTATCTAATTTTGGCAGTGCTTACAACTTTGTTTCATAAACCATATAATACAGTGGCAAGAAAAAGTATGTGAACCTTTTGGAATTTCCCGTCACCCAGCTTCTTCAGAGTTTCAGCTGACGTACAGACAGTCTCACAATATCCTGAAGAATTTTTTGATACACTTCTATTTATCTTCCCCCCAGTCACCGCAAGCTGGCCAGGGCCGGATGCAGCAAAGCAGGCCCAAATCATGATGTTACCACCATACTTTATGATTGGGATGATGTTTTCATGATGATATGCAGAGACATTTTTACTGTACGTCAAGTGTAGTGCTGTTTTTTTCCAAATAGTTCACTATAGTTTCGTCAGTCCACAGAACATTTTACCAATACTGCTGTGGAGTGTCAGTGTGCAATGCTCTTTTTAGTAAGCAGCGGTTTCCTTTCATGGTGGACACCCTGCTTGTTCAATGTTTTACTTGCTGGAGACTAATGAACATGGATGATAAGCCAGTTCCAATGATGCCTTCAAGTCTTTGGCTGTCTCTCGAGGTTGCTTCTTTACCTCATTAATGAGTGTTTGTTGTGCTCTTGGGGTCAGTTTGAATGGCCGCCCACTTCTTGGTAGTAGATTTGTTGATTGTTTAACTTTAGACTGGTGAGTTTCTAAAGTCTTTGACATCACTTTGTAACCCTTTCCAACTTGATGTTAATCAACAATTCTTGATCCTCTGAAAGCTCCTTTTGGGAAGGCATGGCTCACATAAGTGTATTCTTTATGTGCGGAGCAAACTAAAAAAGTTGGTTCAAAATCATTTTCTTCCAGGTATGCTAATGCCTGACTCCAATTAGCTTTTTCTTTTGTCATTATTTCAAGGGTTCACATACTCTTTCCACTAGCACTATGAGGTTTTTATTGTAGTTCGTAATAAAGACATAAAAGATCAGATTTTTTTTTTTTTGTCATTATTTTAGGTGCATTATTTTTATTAATACTAGATGACGATCACATTTTTTGACAAATTAATGCAGAAAACCATGAAATTCTAAAAGGTTCACATACTTTTTCTTGCCACTGCAAATAATTCCATATCCATTGTAAACAGGACATGGGTTCAGATTTAACCTACCAGTATTGTGCTCTACATTAAACTCTATTCTAGTTATACAAAACTGTACATTGGCATTAAAGGAAAAAATCAATATCAATGAAAGCAAACATACAAGATGTGGTTTGGTCGACACTGTGAGAAAACAGATGATCCACTCTGCTGTTTCCCACATGAAATATGTCTCCCTTGAGGCAATTTGGGAAGCTTTTTGTATCCTGCTGTCTCCTTTTTTCCTCTTGATTCCTCTCCCTTTCATTTTCATCACATTGTTTCTCTCTGTATAAAAGCACACACACACATACTGTACAGAGACACACACACACACACACACACAATAACCATCTTTGGTCCTTTCATTTCCATCTTCCACATGCTCTTATTATGTGTAAAATGACAGGAAGTGACGGGGAGACACAAAGGGATGAGGCGAATGTGAGAGAAAGCCGAGGCAGAGGGTGAAAGAACATGGTTGGCTCAGTGAACAGGAACCTTTTGGCTGAAGATAATGCCTGATGAATGATGTCCTCCCCTAAGGCCTTGGGAAGCAGGAAGAGTGGCTCCATATTAATTAGAATATGAATTAGATAAATCCTTTATCTGATGGCTCATATGAGTGAGAGCAGCATGATCCAGTCGGCAGCAGAAACAGCAGCAGCAGCAGCAGCACAGGTGTTTGAGCAAATAGTTACAGCTAAGGTCACGTTGACTCGCTTCGGTCTTTATAACCAAATTATTTAGTCATTACAGTCACTTTTAGCCTAAAATAAAAATAGTTATTTTATAATGGTTAATAGCTCAAAGTATTACATGAAATACAGCAGAAAACCCACTGTCTTCAGTATGAGTACTGCTATCTTAGTATGGTACAGTACTGTATATTCACAAATGGAAAAAATAATAATATGGGACAGTTTAACATGTTGAAAGGTGAAGAACAGCTTTAAAACACTGTCACTGTTTTATGAAGCTGCACTTGGGCAAAGAGCTACTTTACACAACACGTATATGTTGAGCAGGTTTCACGTTTACCGTGTTCAGCTGCTTAGTTTGATTTAGAGTGTGACAATACAAACACGCGTCTAAAGTTTAAATATCAGTTTTCATATTATATTTCACTCCGGGGGTCATGTGAATGTCTGTAACAGATGTTATGGCAATTTATTCAACAGTTATGAAGACGTATCACTCAAAACTGCAAATGTCAGACTGGAGATAATTTAAAGAAACAAATGCCCATTTTTAAATTTAATGTTTCTTTATAGTGTAGGATGTTTAAATGCGGTTTCTGTGTGTGCATGGGCCTATGCTCTTTTGGAAATTATAAAAACATAGTAGAACATTTAGGTTTTATTATTATTGTTATCATAGCCTGTTCTGGCTTGTGTGTTTGATGGTGCCGTAAATCATATTATTTCCTAGCCACTACGATGAGGCACCATCCGACGTAAAGTTTCCTCTGAACTTCTGTGTGGTGTGAGAGTCTGCTGGGACCAAGTTCATTAAAGGCCTGTCTCATTACAGCAGCCCTCCCGCAAAGAGCCGAGAGGGGAGCAAAGAAGGCAAAAGCTCCTTGTTTTAGCTCTTTAGAGGTCAGCGGTTGATTATAATGTTGAGAAGTAGAGGTTAATCAGCTACTGACCCTCAGGGTGACACTGTCTTTCATGGTCTGTTTTAATCAATACGTGTGAGCACTGGCACAGAAATGAACTTCTCTACCTCCTTACACAGAGCAGCGTTACTTCCCTTACACACCCAGACACTGTCTGTGTGATTACCTATAATCTACCTAGTCCTTTTTTCTGGATGTTGGGAGGTGGTGTGACTATAAATCATAAAAGATTCAGAAGATTGAACTTGAAAAGCAGTCCAACATTTAAAATGAAGCATGTCCATGTGTTATCTGCCAATAAAAGGTGTTTGACTGCAACTTTCAGATGATGTCTCTAACCACAGGAACTCATCCATCAGATCCTGTGGAGATGCAGTCTGACATGCTGTCAACATGACTATCCATCAAAGCTCACAATAGGCGCTGTGTATTTTTTAATTCTTATGCTTAGCAACTAAAAAAACAAGAGAAAGAAACAAAAACATGTCTGGCGTTCTGATCTGACAAGCTAGAGGAACAATTATTAGCCAGCAGAAAGAAAAACAAAAAAACAACTGTGTGTTGAGTAGTAATGCTGCGATCTCTATGATAACATGTCGTGTGTTAGATTGGATCTCTGACTGACATTGCTTCTTAGAGCTGAAGGTGTGCAGGAATCCACTATTCACTATCACTGGCATTATCTTATTGTGAAAATCTGGTGTAATGTCCTTAAAATGCCTTTTTTTAAATGTAATCTTTTTATAATAACACCTTACTATTCTGAATATGAACCTTTGTGCTGATTATATTTTTCACTGATAAAACTTTCTCGTCACTATTTTTGTCAGCTTAGAGTTGTGGTTTCTGCAAATATGTCCTGGTATTTCTTAACAAAGGTTTAAAGTGATGTGTGCTCCTGTGCTGAAGGTATTCCCCAGGCAGATTAGGGGTCTGTGGAAGTCGTTACGTCTGGTTTTGTGTGATGTCCCCTGGGCTCTGCAGCTGAGAGTTAGTATCAACACCTCCACTGTTTATTTGGACCAGTGCTGAACTCGGGGTCAGTCCAGTCCTATCACAGCTAATCCTGGTGATGAGGATCTGAACACACACACACACACACACACACACACACACACACACACACACACACACACACACACACACACACACACACGTCTATATAAATACACACCACTGGCCTTAGTTGGAGGGGAAATACGGGTATAGTACCTCATCTGGCAGGGGGAACCAGTGAGAACCAGCTGTTGCAGCCCTGGGTTTTCTTTTTCATGTGTGTTTATATTGTCAAGAGGAGGGATACAGAGAGAGAAACATGATGTTTTCCTAACTGAAATAGTGTTATCCCCAGGTTATCATATTTATACTTTAATTAGCAGAACGATTTACTAGATGTAGCAGCGTCTAATGGCGGTGTATCATATTGCCTCAGTAATAATCTCTTACTGTTCTTAAAGTGTCTTTTGTTTGCAGATTTTTCTGAGCTCTGCAGAGGCTTGAGGATTGATATACAGTGTCAGAGGGGACCTGAATCAGAGGATGTGTGATCTGCTGAGCAGGAGCAAAAACAAAACAACATTGCTTCCATCTCTTGTGGCTCAGGGATAATTGAAAACAAACAGTGTTGTGTCGCAGTGCTGCTGCAGACAAAATTCTAATTTGTGCTGCAGTCAAAGGATGTTAACAGGGGTTCATATTCTTCTTTTATACAACTTCCAACAGATTAAAACTGCCCAACAGTTACTTTGCCATGAGGCACTACTAAAGGGTTAAACCACAGCTATAGGTTGGGATATCTTTATATGGATTCTTACTGAAATATTGTCACCTTGTAATGTGCTCATTGCTCACCACTTGGGAACTTTAGAGAATGAGCCCATTTCTCATTGTCACACCACATTAGCATTATCCACTGCTGTGGCACTTTGGTCCTAAAGGGCCAATGTTGAGCTGATTTCCTTCCTGCATGGGAGTTGTTCACCAACACCGTCATGGTGCCACGTTTGATAAAGAAGGAACAAGAAACCTGATGAAACTTTAAAGAGTGAAGTGGAGTAGATCTGCAACTAACAATAATTTCATCAATGATCTAACTTGGGTAAGAGTTAGGGTTAGGCCACTCCAAAAGGCGGATTTTGTTAGTTTCTGTCTGCTTGTTCAATGTTTTACCTACTGCAGACTCATCAACACAGATATTAACCACTTCAAATGATGCCTTTAAATCTTTAACTGTCTCTTGAGGTTGTTTCTTTACCTCATTAATGAATGTTTGTTGTACTCTTGGGGTCTTTGACATCACTTTGTAAACCTTTCCAGCTTTATATAAATCAACTATTCTTGATTGGAGATCTTCTGAAAGCTTCTTCTGGCGAGGTGGCTCACATAAGGGTATTCTTCTTGTGAGAAGCAAACTCAAAAAGTTTGAGTGGTTTGTGTCAGTCGAAGTAGTTCTAGTCCACACCTCCAAACTAAGTGTCTCAAAAAGTCTAAAGGTATGCTAACACATGACTCCAATTGAATTTTTTGAGGTAATTATTCCAAGATTTACATACTTTTTTATGGCTGTTCTCAACAAAGACATGAAAGATCAGAATTCTTTTTGTGTTATTTTAGTCACATTATATTTGTTGATACTCTTGACTTAGGTGAAGATCAGATCACATTTTATGACAAATTAATGCAGAGAACCATGATTCCAAGGGGTTCACAGACTTGTTCTTCGCCACTATACAATCCCCAGTTTTCTCAGCTTTAATTTCAATTGTTTATTTTTTGGATTTGGCTCATTCTGAAACAATGAAAACCTCCTGTTTGCTGCTGCAGACTGGAGTCCAGTTTCCCACAGAGATTCTTATCTTATCTTTGACTTGTGCTTCTTCAAATAAACAAAGGTGATGAATGAGCTCATTTTAGCTTTTTCTTTTATTTCACCAACAGATGGGGAGTGCTGTAGAATACAAATATTAGAAGAGTTTCAAATACCTTGAGCTATCGCTTGTCCTTGTTGTGTTTTCATTTTTACAGATTTCTATTGAAACTCACTTCGCTCAAAGGAAAGGTTTGTCATTTTGGACATTTCTGAAAGACGGTCATATGAGAAGATTGACACCACTCCCATGTCTGCCAGCTAAATTTACGTGCTTATTTAGCTGGTTAATTTATGTTGTAATGCTACAATGGATCTATCCACCACTTAAGTTCACGACTTTATATCTTATAAGTTTAATCTGAAGAATCTGCACGCTGACTGCACACATCAGTCACAGTTTATTTAAATACATATATGATCCATCCTTTTCTCTGCAGCTGGATGAAGGACGAAGATAAAAGGAGAATTTCACAGATAAAACTGAACCCTGGAGTCGAATTATAATCTATGAGTGTATGTCAAGGTGATGAATGATGATTATATTGTGTTCTATTGTCTTCTGCACTGAGTGCTAAATGATGTGATGATGACATTCAGTGTAAACCTGTCTCAGCTGCTACAATTAAATGACGTGTGTGTGTTTGTCACTTTTGCATGCAGAGGGCAGCGCAGCAGTAATTAATGACTGGCTGCTAAATGGTGCTATGTGATCCTCGATGGTAATGAGAAGGTCTTACTGGCCCCGGCGTGACAATCAGCTCAGCAGAGAAAGCTTTGCGGAGACACAGGTGACACCTGGGTCACACTGGCCTGGAGAGGGCAAACGAAAAGGATTCATAATGCGACTCCTTTTTACCGTATTGGTTTCAAAAACTCTGCTTGATGAATGTGATTCTAAACCAATAAGGTCGTCTGCAGCTGCTTTGCTGTTTCATGGTTGCTGGCTTTTTCATTGATTTGATTAGACATAGATTGACAATAAAGCGTAATTGTAAAATCTGATGCACTTTCAAAAGACTGTTATGCAAATGCACACAACAAAAAAATAAAACATCCTTTTAAAATGCATGATATTATGGCAGCACAGCCAGCACAGCAACGCTGGTGCTTCGATAAAGAGAGATTGTTTTCTGCCCAGTTGGAAATGCAGCTGGTTATTGTTCGAGACACAGCTTTGTATCCGACTGGCTCAGCTGGCAACAAGGCAAACCCAGAGAGATTTCATTAAAACACAACAAATGGTCTGAGTGTCAGGAAAGGAGCTTTTACGGTCACTAGTGTGTGCATTAAAATGCCCTTGCCGTGATAGTTATTGTCATGGTATCATTCAATTTAAGCACTCCTGCATCCCCAAGTGATCTAATGAAGATGCTTCAGGCTTCTTCATTCTGCAGAATAGCATAGTTAGTAACTGTTAACTATAACTGTCATACTGTGTAATCAATACTATATACACCAGTGTGAACGTTACGACAAAACGTCCCTCTCTGCAGGTTATAAAACCTGTAGTTACAGCAAACTAACTTTCAAACTGAATGTACTGGCTGCTATATACTGCATTTGTGGTGCATGCTGCCTTTCATTTGTCCTGCTTTTCAAAAATCTCAAGTAATGTAGGGGCAGCAGTGGCACATTTAGTTGTGGTCGCCCAACAACCCAGTTCACGACCCGACTCCTTCTGGACGTATTGTCCAAGTAAACACTTGCACTCAGAGACATTTCATTATTGCTGGCACTGTAGCTGTACTGTTAGAGGTGAACTGAGGAGGTGGGGGTGCTAGGCCCTACAGTGGGTGGAGGCAGCTGCCTTTTTTTCCTGCCTCAGTAGATCCATTGTGTTTAAAGAGAAATAAAGAGGTAATTAAAAATACAGTATTAACATTAACAACTTTAATCCCTCTGAGCTAATTACATATCTTAAGCTCAACTGAAGTATGTGATCTGTTTTCCTATTGTCTGACAGCATCATACATAAGTGTTAATTTTGGAAAATATGTGTTCTTCTATAATCAGAGTTGGGCAAATGTAACACAGATGAGTCCAGTTACATAGTGTTGTATTAGCTGTATCACTGTGTCAGACTCTACAGTCTTACTTTGTCATTCAGGTTGACAAAACAGGTGAATTCTTTTTGTAAAGTCTTGCCAGATGAGCCAATGGAAAGATTTATGTGTTTCTAGGTGTCATCTATCATCACGCGCTGGGTGCATTCACCAGCAAAAAAAAAGAAAAATCCTCAGGCCTCGTCAAACAGTACATTAGTGTTAGCTGACCTGGCCGACAGTCCGAGACTCTGATGGCGCAGAATGACTGCACTGCTAGAAAATCTTGGTCACTTATGAATATATTTATAATCCTGAGTACATTTCTTCATTTTAGAGCTATTAATTAAGTCTGTCAGGGCTTACCAGTTGCATCACATGACCTATGAAACCTGAGCCGTGTTTTGACCTTCCCAAATCATTGCTAAGCTCAGTGCTGTTCCTGGAGGACTGATTTAAATCGAATACAGCACCAGACAACTTATATTACATTCGAATGAAATATTAATTAATCAAATCTCCACATCATCACCTTTTTCCTGTCTGTCTCCACTGCTGCATGTCTCTGTAACTGTCTATTACTGGTCTCATTTCTTTGTTTGCTTATTTTTCCCTATTGTCCACCCCTCCTTCTCACCTCCTGTGATTTTCCTCTTTGCCACCCAAACAGGTGCCCCTCAAGCTCACCCATCAGCCTCTCAATCTTTCAATTTTCTGCGATGGTGAAAACCACTTACACTTATCGCTCCATCTGTTTATTACATGCCATGAACAGTTCCTTCCCTACTCCGCCCCCTTTGCCCGCTCCCCTCCTCTCCATCTGTGTGTGTTCATAACAACCTTTATATACATCAAACTCCTCCTGCTAGTGACCTTTATGTCCTCCATCAGCATTGTTCCAACATTTTTTCCTAGCACAAACTTTGAAAGAAGGCTATTACTTACTTTTAATTAAATCACTAAATTACGAGCATTGTGAAACTCTGCGACTTGTCTCATGAGTCCACAAAACCAAGATCTGTGGAGTCCACTCTGAAAAACTCTGGTTTGCAATTTCCCCGACAGATAGAGCTGGTTGTCGGTTGTCAGTTTTGAAATTCTTCCTGCTACACTTGACCTGTAATTTGAAGTAACAGAAATGGTAGCTATATATCTGCTAATGGGATTGATATCCATGGGGCTCGTAGCTTGGAAATAAAAAAGAAGCCTTTACCCAGAGGAAAGGGGGCCCAAGGGGATGTTCGGTGTGAAAGTACATTAGACCTGAACTGCCAGCTCTATCAGCTTGGAGCTTAAAGAAAATGACTCTTTTGAGATGGGTGTTAGTGTGTTTATGTGTGTTTGTGTTTTATACTCAATGGAAGATGTTAACCGCTACTGTTCAGATGTCAAGGAAAAGAATTTGCTTGGTTGAAAATGTCCATCTGCCAGTAAGTTGTTTCTTGTGTCACTGGTTGAAAAGCTTCTCTGTAACCATCATTTTCTGAGGAAAATCAGGTTATTAAGTGTTGAATCAGTGTTAGAAAGCAGCAGCATCTTGACATTATGTCTCTTTCTCTTCTGTCTCCGTCGCAGATTACGTTCTTCATGCTGCTATCTGCAGTGTGTGTGATGCTCAACCTGGCGGGCTCCATCCTCTCATGCCAGAATGCTCAGCTGGTCAACTCTCTGGAAGACTGTCAGCTGGTGAGGCCAACTGGACCTTAACCTAACTTATTATTATTATATTAATTTGGTGTCATTTCATAATGGCACACAGGTATCATCAAGTTTAAAAAAGAAGAACCACACCTGACACACATCAACAACAGACCAACTGATGTTTTGTTTTAGCTTGCTCATAGCTCACTAACAGATTTAGTGACAATGCCATAAGCCTGTAAATAATTTGAAAACAGTCTAGTAGTTAAAGTCCTCATTGTTCTAATACTGTAGTTGCATCACTTCAGGAGCTGTAAGCAGTAACTTGGTACTGTGAGATTTGTGTTGAATTTTGAACTGTGAATCTATGAAGGCAGTGGGTAACAGCCATGTGCTCATTGTTGTTTGCATGGGAGTATACATTTAGATGATTGTCAGCACATGGCAGACTGACAGGCAGCACTTCTGTTCTGAACAGGCTGCACAACTGAGTCAGAGCCACTCGAAGAGAACTGAACTATTTAGTCACTAATGATTTGTGATGATCACTCCCATATTTGCCAGAATTACAGATTCCAAAGAACTTGAAAAGCAACTTTGATGGAGCTGAGGAGAAAAAAAGATAATTTATGATTGTGGCCACAATCAAAGCAACACAGAGCAATATATCCTAATACTATAGAAACAATAAATGAGCCATTGCATGTCCACTACATCAGAAATGTTTGATGGACAAGCAACTCCATGATCCCTATTTCCTCACCTTTCCAGTGCTGTGTAACTTTCCAAAACAGATACTCTGATATACACACCCTCATCATGCAGCAATTGGCCAAATAAGCTGCTGTTAGAAAGTTGGCAGGGTTTGAACATCTCTCAAGTTCTCTTTTTTCATTTGTTACACTAATTCCATCACTTTTCATTTGCACAGCGCCACACTATAAATGTCTCTGAGGAAATACGAGAAACAATATTTTATCTCCCCCTCGTAAACTGAGATTGCAAAATCAGTGGAAAATAAATATTGCTCACATTGTTCTCCACCAGATGTTCTACATCCTGATGTTTTTTCAACTTCTGTGTTAATACCAAGGGAAACAAGAGATTCCAGTTCAATTTTCTCCTTCCAGCTTTTGATCAGACGTAGCTGTGCACAGAACACTCAGTCTTCACATTTTCATAATGACATGCAAAGCTGATTTTTAAGCTGAATTTACAGTGCCTTGGGTTCCTATCTTTTTCATGACACGAAGAAGCAGAAAAACGCCCCTTGTGATTCATCCAGCACACACCCCCCTAACTCAATCACTTCCACATTAGAAGCAACTGTTCTTCTTAAGCAAGTGGGACCTACTGAGTAGACCAACTTCACTGCTTTATGCGGCTCCCCGGAGATCCTCCCCCAGTCGTGACTGAAATATTAACGTTCCTCATCTCCTCTCCCAATGTAATTAACCCATACTTGTTGGGTTCATGTCCTGCTTTCACTCAATCTGGGACACATAGCAGAGGTATGCTCTACCTCGATCCCTGGCTTCTCATATCTCACAGTCTTTGTCTTTGCCTTTCCCAGCCACAATATTATTCTGTAGCTCATGTGCCCTGTCTATCTTTTGAACTGCATAATAACATTGAAAGTGTAGTTTATGTCATGAGTGTCTATATCCTTCACAGGGTCAAAGTTCAGAGTTCAGGTCTGATCCGTGTGTGTGTCTCTGTGTGTGTTTGTGCGTCTGCATGCGTGTGTGTGTGTGTGTGTGTGTGTTTCTGTGTATGTGGCGTGCATGCATGAGTGCGGATGTGTCTTCCCCCCTCCTACCCCCCAGCTCAAGTTTGACAGCGATGGAGTGTGTGTCTGCTGCGAGCTACAACAGCAGAGTTCGAGCTGCAACAACCTGGGAGAAACGCTGAAACTGAATCCACTGAGGGACTGCAACACCATACGCCTACGTCTCAAGGTGGGTGGAAGCCAGCGTGTGTTTCTATAGTGCTGAATGTGCAAGCTTTGGTATTTGGACATATACAGAATACTGCATTAAGTCTGACTTCATTTAAACTGCAGCATCAGGCACTTAGTGAGTGACTGCTTGTGTGTCGAGGGATCTGATCTGCCCACACTGGTGGCTATGGTGACAAGAAATGTAAATATTGAGCTACCAGTTTAAAGTTCCAGTATAAATCTGACTTGTAAAAATTGGATGTCAGGTCCTTGTTGATATATTAGGCTGCTTTCGCGGTGGTGAAATCTGGACACAAGTGGTTTGACATACACTTTGGAGTATTTAATGTATTTAAAGATGTAAACTGTGATGTGTCTTGACTGTCCACTTGTGATCTTAATATGCATCTTAATACCAAGCGTAAAGAACTGTCATTAACATGTTAGCAAGCTGACATTAGTATTTAGCACTGATTTGTTTAAAAGCAGCTCTGCAGAGCCACTAGCATGACTAGATGATCGTTTTTAAATTGCTAAAATCACCCATTCTGAAAGGAGATGTCTCCAGATTTCCTTTCCCCCTGTGTGAGAAGTCAAATTGCATAAAATACTGTACAAGACAATACAAAATAGTATGAGTGTTCAGTCTTAGATTAATTGGGCAGAGGTGCAGAGTGGCAAAAGCATTTGTCTTTCCCCAGGAGGAAGACCTCTTAGTATGCAGAATGGATCTAGCCTGGGCTGGCTGTTAAGAGTCCATGATCTCTGTAGATTATCTTGACTCTGGGTGTCTGCAGAAATGATATACAGTATGTGTTACTGTGCCTTTATTGGATAACTACAATCATATCCATTTATTTTATGACCTTGATTGATTATAAAACATTGATAACCAAATAAAAGATGTCTCAGGATGAAGCATGCTTATGAAAAGATGAAAGATCAAGCACATTTGTCACTGTGATCACAGCCCATTAAAAGAAATATGGGTACTGATGATAAAAACCTTTACTTAGTGCCAAAGTAGTCAGATGTGTTGAGTTATATCTAAGAATAAGCTGTCATCCCCAAGTCCCCAGCGATCTCAGGCTTTTTTGGAAGGCTGTTACAGTAGGTTGCCGCTGGTTCTAATGAACCCATGATGCTTCTTGATCACGACAATGCATCCTTTTCTGCTGCTAAGTGTCATTCATCTTTTGCCAGCAGTTCCTATTTCACTATTCTTGCTCTTTTTGTTATGCTGCCTGGGGCTGTAAATCATCAGTGGGAGGGAGCAAAGAGATAATTTGTGATTTCCTGTAAGGGGGCGGATGTGTAACCTTGCTCTGAAACTCACTAACCTGATTGGCTTATGGCAAGGTGTCTTCTAAAGGTTAAATATTTGGTGAGAAGGCATGTGAAACAATTTGTGTAGAGGTGTTATTGCATTTCTTTGCCTGGCAGGATTTATTATATCATGATGTACATTGCAGTCACGAGGGAAATCACAGAAAGGCACCACCTCACATCTGCATGGCAGATGTATTACCATATAAAAATGAGCTCAGATGAAGCCATCATAAATATTTCATGTTTTATTAGATGCTGTCTGGCATTGTGATCAACAACTTTGCTGTTAAAGAATTGTTTGTAAAACAACATTTACTGTAATAATCCACAAGGAGACAGTTGCACACAGGTTGGATAATGCTGTAAACAGTCATCTCAATTTAGAGTGAGATACTTCACATCAAAGCTGCACGGCAAATAAATAAATATCTGGCATTGGACACATTCGAGTCAGTCAACTGACATGCAATGTACTTAATATGTAAATAAAGTGAATTTGCAGATTTCTTGTTTTGGATTTTATCACACATATGTCTTAGCTATTAGTTATCACAATGTCACAAGAGATGCTGCTGTCAATTACTACTACTATAATGTTTATTGACAGTATGCACCTTCTGGCCTATTTGTAGGTGCAGCTTGCCCCTAATGAAACATAATTATGGGTGTGATAACAGCTGATAACAGCCTTTTAATGGCGCGATAACATTTGGCTCAATTTGTATTCTGAACAAATTATAAAATGTCGTGATGAGTGAAAAGCATGAAAATGTCTCACTGGTAACTCTTGATGGTGTCGGCACAAACACTGTTTATGGCGATAATTGACTTTTTTTGCTTTAGTAAGCTGTAAATTGTTTGGAAAGTGTTGGTCACAACTTTTGATTTGATGGAGTATTAGCCTTCTATGATAAGACATCAATGAATAAGCTGTTAATATCTACAGCAGGGCCATGATCCACCTGTACCCCTGAGCATGGGGAAAGAAGAAGGAATATTTGTACCACAGAATCACAAGAACATCTGCAAATCAGATTAACTGTGGAGCGTCAAGATTTTAGATATGAGGAAGCTTTCCCTTTAACATGTAGTCTGTACATTTAGTAAGTGGCTTCACTTACTGTAGCTACAACATCAGCAGCTTCCTATCACTGGAGCTTTTACCAACAGACTTGACTCCTCGAAACTGCTGTAGGGCTTCCTGAGGGAAGTCCTGTGTTTTCTGTCACAAGCCACAAAGAGCAGGCTGAGGAGGCCAAGGATAGCTTAAAGGCCAAAGGAAGCTAGTGGAGGGATGTGTGCAGTTTTTTTCAACATCATGGTTTGAAGTACTAATGGTGTGAAAAGTCTTTTGAGTCTGCAATACAAACTATAATAAAGCTGGGGTTAGACTAGGCAGCAGGTGCCACTCTTTTGTAAAGTTAACAGTTTGTGTAGATGTCTTAAATATAAAACAAAAGCAGTTTTTCATATTTTAGCTACTACAAATATAATATTGTAGGCTGCAGTTATAATACAGTTGTAGGTGCTGACTTGGAGAAACGTAATGTTTCACAGTTCATTTAAGTTAAAGGAGAAACTTTATTACTCCAAATGTTTCAAATATCTGGACTGTTCTGTGGTACAAGACAGTGCAATGCAATATTTAATGCAATATTTCTTTACTGTTAAGAACATACAGTGATTCTAGCTAAGCTAAAGGTAATAACATCCCATCTTAAATGACTGGATTTGATGTTTTATAATGTTTAATGTTTAAAATGTCAGACAGATTTTCTACTTTGTCCACAAGTCCTCCAGACTTTCCTCCAACACGAAACATGCTCCAAATTTGTAAGCTTCCAAGACAAACATGAATTACTTGTATTTTATAGTTGGCACCGCACAACTTAAGCCTCACTGGTTCCAACTGGCATCATATGTGCTTTAAATTCCAGCTCACACAGGCTTGATCTTTGGCAGCTAGTTACTGGATATCAAACATGTTTGAAAAACAGTTGCAGGGCTGGCAAATCTGAATACCTCATTTGCCAACTCTGTGTATTTCACATCAAAATACTTTAAAGGGGAGGGAAGTGAATCATGGAATCTGGTTGGAATGTCCATTAAAAAGTCACGGTACCTGCACCTTGAAAACAAACCACTACTTCCGTGGTCTCAGCAGGAGGAGGCGGCTGTCCTCTCTTCAGATTATCAGTCTATACAAGTGAGTTTTTAAAGTCACTGGTAATTATGTGCCCCCTGAATCGGGTGAATAATTTGTGCAACAGGCTGGAAAACATTTTGTGTGGTAATCAGGGAGCTTCATTCATGAGCTGTGGCCCATAAAAGAAAACTTCCTGAAAATCCCTCTTGTTCTTGTCCTGTGTTAAATATTGACACTTGTTATTTCCCATGTTGAATGTATATGTTAGGTGCAGAGGCTTTGTGTCCTCACTCATCCCCCAATTCAGTTTTGATTCATAAAGTCTATTTCATTTATTCTTTTTATTCATCATTAACAGCTAATGATGCAAGCCGATTCGGCTAGATAGCGCAGAGGTAACATCGCCATCTAGGAGACCGAGGTTCAAGTCCCGGCTGTGGTCCTTAGGCAGGACCTCCTTATGCTTAACCTGCTTTTGCCTTGTACCTCATAAAAAGCATCTGCCAAATGGGTAAATGTAAATGTGTCACATTTAGTCAAAGGGCTCGAAACAATAGATCAGCTAATCATTAAGATGCATGTGAGATGGTATCGAAAAAGTAAATGAAGTTGAGAAACAATTAGTTTCAAATAAATTTACTGTGTGTTCGAGCAGCTTTGTAAGTGCACTGTGAGTATGAGCGTTTGGATGTATGAGCAGGGCACTTTATACTGTGATTCATTTTCTCTTCTTTTACTGTAAAATATTCAATTTAAAAAGCCAAAGCCCCTGTCACACATTTAACCTTGTTTCTGCTTGTGAGGTTTCTTTTAAAAAGAACTGCATACATTTAACTGTATTTAAACATCTAAGGGAACTGCAGATCACATAGACCTATTTTGTACCTATATATACATATATAAATAATGTTTCATCGTCCTCTCTCCTCCAGTTCTGTGTGCCAGACAGTTTCTATTCCCAGAGCCAATTTCTAGGCAGCTGGTATTACTGTGCTCTTCTCCCCTTTACAGGAAATTAATTCCTGTAATAAAGTTATTAAAGGTTCATTTGTTAAGACAAACAAAAGTTGAAATGGTTAAAAAAAAATGTGCCATTTAAAGATAATTATGTTCTACCTTTTAGACAAATAGCTCAAACAGCAGCATAATGGGACTGCAGTCCTGAGTCTTTTCTCTGGTTCAGGGTGCTAGGCTAGTATTTCAGCAGCGTGCACATTTATTTTTGCTGACAGATTCAGTACTGGTTTGTCCCCGTGCTGTTCACTGCACCATCAAGAGTGTGAATGTGTATGTGCTCACTCTTAACCTTGGTTGTTTAAGTTTTTATTTCTCTCTGCTATTAAACATATTTTGTTGGCTCACATGCAAACGGACATTGCACATTTGTTTAAGACATGTTAAGAGTGTAGATTAAAATATGGTTTGCCATGTGTTTTTTTATTAAACCAGATATCTACAGACGTGTATGTTGCAGTGCCACCCTGCTGTGCTTTACTGAATTTGGTTACCTTACTGATTATCTCAATACTGTTGTGTCACCTTCAGTTCCTACTGTGTTTTTTCCTTAAATTGATAATGTAAGTCAAGTCGTCCTCTGTCCTTTATCCACCTTAAACCTTTTTTTTTGCCTTGCTTTGCACACTTGTCTTGTTTCTTTAGGAGCTGCTGTTCAGCGTATGTGCCCTTAACGTCATCTCCACCATTGTGTGTGCTCTAGCCACTGCCATGTGCTGTATGCAGATGGTCTCAACTGATGTGCTGCAGATGGTGAGTGTGGTGGAACAATAGCTGACTTTATTTTCTTTTCAGTGACCACCCTGAAGTCTGAAGATCGCTATCATCAGGTTATATAAACACATGCAGGTCAGCAATTATATGCCACCCTCTATCTGTTGTACTGTTTGACTCTTTGGGTAAATCAGGCTGCTTGGTAAATACAATTTAGTTTAAACACACACAGCGAAGGACTGTTGCCACTGGACCTCTCTCGGCGTCCTTCTAAATCTCAAAAATATCTTGGATTTGGAAACAACAGCTTGACATCTCACTGGATTTTTTTCCTCAAAGGTTTGCCATCCACATAAAATGACCTTGCATTGTCAATTTATGTGGAACAATTACACTGTTACCAAGAGCTAAATGCTTCGGTCATGAGGGAAATTAGCACGGCCAAGCTCCATTTGTGTTTCAACAATAGTTCATTTCATGCCGCTAAACACATCAACAACTGGAAAGGTAGAGCAATGCTGCCAATGTGATACCAAATATGAAATAGCTTTCACTAATACCTGATGCACGAGCCTTATACACACTTCATGAACTATGTTTTAAATTGTATGCATGCTGAAATGGGTCTGGTTATTAAAACATGTGCTGGATGTGTAAAAACAAAACTAAGTGATGGAGAAACGTCTGTCACAAGAATAAAAACATACAGTTGATTATACATCAGTTAAAAATGTAAATGATGTCATCACAATCAAAATCATTATCATCCTGACTTAAGACTTTAATTTGCAGCAGTTTCCACTTCAGTGCCTAGCATAGTTTATCTAAGATACAGACAGATCATCCTCAGAGCATCCTTTCTGTATTAGTCAATATAATCTTTGTTGATTCTTTATAATGACCAGTGTTTAAGAAAAGTGAGCACCAAAGCGGACATGCATACCAGCAGAAAAACCTCTATAATGGAGAGCTGAACATGGTGGCATCCAACTATTGATTCACATAGCGGTAAAGGACAAAAGCACTGTGTCTTATCTCCTGTGGAGTTTCCACGAGTGACCTCATTTCCCATTTACCACAAGAGGTGTTCACCTTTTTATTTAGCTCAGTAAATTTAGCCAAGTCAGTGGCAGCAGTGGCAATTTGTCCCACTTAGGAAAGTCTGAGTGAGGAGAGTGAACGCGGAGTACTTTAAAAACTATATTTTGTCCCTCTTGAGTGGCAAACAGCGAATACATACAACATAGCACAAGTGCTTGAAATAACAGTGGGGAGGAGCTGAAAACAGTTAGCTTAGTCATTCGCCCTGGGACAAATTGGGGTTTAAAGTAATGAATTAACAACTAGGAACTCAATAGTATATGTACTAAAGATGTGATAATGTTTCTTTTTATGCTGTTTCAGTTTATGCCCCACAGAGCGCGAGCCCTTAATGCTGATTGTATGACCCCCCACGGAACCATCCTCCACCAAACGCTGGACTTCGATGAGTTTATTCCTCCCATTCCTCCTCCACCTTACTACCCTCCAGAGTACACTTGCACCCCCTCAATGGACGGACAAAGGTGAGAGACAAGACGAATCAGACAATAGACATCTATATATGATATAAACATGGTCACAATTTAAAGAAGGAGCAGGAATGAGTCAAAGTTACTGGAAAAAATGGATCATGCGGCTGATCAGTCGGGCACTGGAGGGAAAATATCCCACAAATCCCCTAAGAGAACATACAAAGACAGGAAACACAATTTGATTGTTTGGGTGGTGCTGAAAGGACAATTTGTATAACATCTTTGCTTTGGTGTAGTCTCTGTAAGTTGAGGGATTTTGTCAGATTTTAACGCTGCTTTAACAATTTTATTCAACGTAGATTTCCATAAACCTTCGAGGAGGTGATTACACACCCTATATTGCATCTGAATTCAAATTCATCACATGAATCAGTGCGACATATGTCTGTTTCCTATCTCACGGTGACCATCACATGTGACATTAACATCCACGACCACTCGGAGCATTTTCCTCCATTAAACAGCTGTGACACCCGTGATTCTCAGCAAGATTGGTTGACCCCTCCCTTATCACGCTCTCCATATTCTCAGTCTTGCCAGAGAGAGTGCTACTGATGTAGCCATTTGGCAGGAAGCCACATCTGTTTGTCAATTATGCCATAAATATAAACAAGGCGGAGGAAGCATTTATAGTGTGTCCCTGCCCAGGGCCAGGGATGTGTCATGACATCATCATACCACGGATGATTGGTGGAAACTCTCAGGTTGTATTTCATGATCTGCCATTTTAGAGGAGGTTAGGGTTGTAATTAAAAGATATGACTGCACGCATGGCTGCTTATTCTTAATTGGTACCATATGAAACAGTGGTGGTGCACATAGAATAATATAGCACTCGACTGTGGCAGAGAAGTGGATTTTTTTTTTTTTTTTTTACATCTTTTCTATTTTATTGTTTTATATTGTCAATATACAGTATTTTGGAGTCAGATATGTGTTATATTCAGTACCTCAAATAATGTGCACCACATAGTGGCATTATGCCCCCTCTCCCCTTTATATCCTAGGTTTTCAAGGTATTATTTAAATCTTTAGCATTTTTTTCTTCTTTGTTTTGCTAAATCTTTGCTTCTATGTCCCTGGCAGAGGCCTGCACTTGGACTTTCCCCATTCTCCTTTCAGTGCCATTTATGGGGTGCCCATCAACAGCCCAGGGACGCTGTACCCAACTGACCTGCCCCCTCCATACGAGTCTGTAGTGGGGCAGACACCTGCTAGCCAGGTGAGTGATAACAGCCAATTCTGTCTTTACAGTTTTTACAGACTCATTTGGAGCGTCTATAATGCTGCTTGTAACTCAGCATCAAAGTAACTTCTTTGTTTTTAGAGGGGAATGTGGTGATTTAGTTAGGAATTAGGAATCCTAAGAGCATCTGCTGGAAAACATGTTTTCTTAATACTGAATATTAATTAATTCTTAATAAAATATTCTTTAAATCATGTAAATCTTTAAAAATGTAGTCATTTGGTTAAAATATTAATGTAAATTTTAATAGGAAAAACTTCAAAGACGAGTAGATTTCAAGGTTAAGCAGTAGATAATTGAAAGTGAATAATATTGTATCATAGACTCCAGGTGTTAGTATGAAGTGAATTTACCAAATAGCGTGATTTGTCAGATGTTCTTTTCTAAAGGGAAGGTCTCTTTGTTTTAACCTGTGTTGGATACTACATATTTGTAGAACAAAATGTCATCTAGGCCCTGCATTTTGTTGATGTTGCCAGTCAAGTCTGTAAGTCAAACACCTGAGAAATATTTGTCTAAGTCGTGGCTGCTCTGTCAGACTTGCTGAGGAAGTCTCCCTTGACTGTCATGTTGAACTGATGAGGGTTTTTTTTTCTTTTCAGGCTGAGTCTACAGTCTCATTGTTAAAACTAAAAATAACTGTCTGACCTACAAGCAAATCCGTTTATATTCTATTATATTATCACCATCATTTAACTCCTCTGACTTTTAATCCCTCATTTCCATTGTACATATTAAATCCATAGTTCTCTTCACATCTAATGTGAAATATGTCCTTCAAAAAGGAATCAACAGATACCTCCTCCGTTTCTGCAAAAACTATGGAAGCAGGCAGTGATCAAGTGGTTGTGTGAGAGAACGGCAAAAAGAAACTCTGCTGATTATTTTAGCAGTCATATAAATGCAAATTTGTTACATATCGCACGTTGAAAAGCACATTAGCAAATCTTCTTAAAACTTTATCACTACATAAAGCATTAGTTCTTTCTACTGGTACACCTGCCCTTTAAACTGAGAAGTATTATGATACTATATTGTGGTCTTACAGAGCCCTCTGCAGCCTGTCATTGGTACTGAAAGTTCTATACAGTTGTTATTATGCAATACGTTCACTGTATACCAAATATCCAATATGAACTGAAATTCTCCATTTTATTATTTGCTCAGGATTTTATTAAAGCAGTGTTGTTCTACATCTTCACTAATAATCTCTTCTTTACAGGTCACCACCAGCATAGAGCAACAGGCCACTGAGTCCAGTCTGTGTGAGAGAAACACGACTGCAGGAATCAGCACCCAGGGTAAAAACTGCTGGAAAACAGAGGACGCTCAAATGTCTTGTTACTAGTTTTCATGCTGATGGTCCTATCTTCCTTATTTCAGCCTCGGTGGACAGCGCATCACTGATGGTGTCAGAAGTGGTTGATCAGGACCAGACTTGCTCCTCGGAGGACTTGTGCTCCCTGGAGGTGCAGGGCTCTGACTCCTCTCCCTATGGCACGCTCCACACTGCCCCCACAGATGGAAGCTGCACCAGCCTGGAACTTTGTACACGTGACTCCTCACGTGGCCATCGCGGCCTGTCTAATGCTGATGCACGACCTAGTGATACTGGATATAGTGAGTCTTCACACACCCAGGAGTCTCTGGAACGCTCTCCAGACTGGTCCTCAGAAAACTTTAGCAATCTGGACCAGGAGGACTCCGCAGAAAACACACATACATGTGAAGAACTCAGGGCTGCAATGCACATATGCGACGAACTCGCATCAGCTAAACATTTACCGGAGGAGCCACCTAAAGCACTAACACATTCTCTCATTAAAGCCCGAATGATGAGCCGGAAGCTCACACTCCCTGTCAGTATTCCCCCACCGCCTCAGCCTTGTTCCCCCACCTCTGTGGCCTCCTCTGGTGGAACTTCAGCCATCAGCCCTATGGCTCCTTCTCCTTCCCCTTCCCCTCCTAGCAGGCCACGTGGCCCCAGGCTGTGTTTCAGTGTTTGGTCCCCCTCCTCCACATCACAACCCCCTTCTACCTCAGCTCAAAGTGGCTCTTCACCTTCAGAGAGGCCCCGGGTGCTTCGAGCAGCCAGAAGATACCGCAAGCTGGCACGCATTGTCCGCTCCACCAGTGACCCTATCTCCTGCTCCTCTACAGGTGGAAGTAAGTTCTATACTACAGCACAAATACCCGACCTAAATTATACTATCAACGTTTTAGAACTTAATCAAGCAAAATACTCAAAACACTAGTAGATCTCTCTTTCTGTCGCTGGGGTTTTGATTGCTTTCAAAAACTATTTTTTTTATTTCATGGACTAAACATAAATAAGCAATGGTGCATCGCCATTAAAAACGTACACCTGCTTTGGTCGTCACACATGTTTTTGCCTCCCTCTGCAGGAGAAAATGGTGGCTGTTCCTCTGTAAATAATCCTGCTCCTCCTGGCAGCTCTGCTTATACATCACCAGAGCAAGGTATGGACAACACATATTATGAAATCATGTCATTGTGCAAAGTCCCACCCTCCTGAACAAAGTTCATCCTGTTTTCAGACCTGAACAACAAACCATTCAAATTATAATATAACGTGTTTGTGTAACAAGCTTTACTGAACCAAATGCTTTTTGTCCAGTGAAAACCATGACTTGTCGGCAAAAGGGTGATTTTTAAATTTTTACAACATAGATAAAGGATTAAAGAGCAGACTGGTATTTCAAAAGCTAAGTGAACATTTAAAAACCCATAGGACCAGCTGGATTATCTTAAAAAGCTTAGCTTATGAAAAGTTGACATTTTAGAGATGGACATGGTTTTCACAGGACAGCAACACCATGTTATCTGATATTCATGCATTCATAAGGGGAAAGATTAGAGCTAAACTGCGACACTGAGCTGATAATGAAAATGTGTTACATCTGTGTCACAGTGAATGGGAAATCATTAAATCCACTGACATTAGCCTTGATTTTATGAAAATTGGATGTAATTGTTCAAACGAAATTTCCTCCGTTTAATCTTCAGAGTTTAGAGAAATTTCAACAGAGGCAGCTGGAGCTAAAGCCAGTCACAGATGTGTTAGGAAGCAGCAGAGAGAGGACAAGAAGGTTGACATCCACGTTAAACCCCGAGCCCTCCTTACACACTCCTCCCACGAACGCCCGCACTCTCTGGCTGACCTTAAGATGTACAAAGACACCAAAGTATTGGTGGCGAAGTTCCTGGAGCATTCGAGCTGCAGTCTACCTCCTGACGTCCAGCAGGTTGTCAACAACATCAAATGTGTCATCAAGTTGGATGAGAAACACATGGAGGAGGCCATCTTTAGTGCCAATGTCATAGATCAGGTAATTAGATTAGACAGTGGGAAATATGCATAATGAGCCCCAAATATCTGTTAGTATGATTATTAGTGGGAAAAGATCAGTGTACAAAATTAAATATTCATATTATCATATTATTCATAGGCTCTGTCAGGAGTTCTCAATCCTGATCCTTGAACCTGCTTGTTTTTTTTTTCAGCTATCCCTGCCCTTCCCACTGCTGACTACCGGATGTGGTGTGTTTAGTGAATCAGCTGATTCACTAAACACACCTGATCCAGGTAATTAGCAGTAGGTAGGACAGTGACAATTGGAAATCAAGCAAGATTACGTGAGACTGGAGCACACCAGAAAACAAATAAATATTATTACAATGTAAAGTTGGTGGCACCAAAGGCACCACCATTAAAACGGTTTAACCTCTACAGTACGTTAGGACATCTGACTCACAGTCAAGGTCACACCTATTTTGTCAGACTTGACAGAGATTTCAGATCTAAACATATCATGCTGCTGAGCTAACTGCATGTTAACATACGTGTTACAAAATTATTGCATAACAAAGCTGTTTTTGCAACTGTAACAAAAGTAGCTTCAACCTTAGCAGTGTAAAGCATATTAGCTGCAGTTATTTTTTTGCATTGTTAATTGATTGTGATATGAAGATCTGTAGAGTGACATCATCCTTGTGTGACAATAATGTAACAGTGCTGTTGATACTTGTGAGGCATTGCATTGATTTAGATGTACAAAACTCACAATAGGTGTCCATCTCTTTGATTCTTGTCAATTATGTGTCTGCCAGGTGATGACCCAGCATATCATAGGCAGTCCCAGGAAGCGTGTTCAGGAGGATCTTCACCTCCAGAGCTGTGGTGCTTTGAGTTCATCTCCGTCCCCTTCTATGCATCGTCCCAAACATCTCCCACAAACAACCGGCGCCTCCACTAACCCACTGGACTCCCCTTCCTCTGAACAAAGCCTTGAGTACAGAGAAACTATTCTCTGACCACTCTCCTAACAAGGACTCTGGTCAAAACTCTGAGGGCATTACAGATCCACTGTGTAGCAGACACACTGTGCAGTGCAGCCTATATATGTAGAGTAATTAATAACTCTTGAGACAGTGTAAGAGCATTTATTTGCACAGTGTGTCTGCAGTGCAGGCAAACTGAAATGCTCTCATATTCTATCTTCTAGTGCCCTGTGAGACCGTGCCAAGTCATCAGCAGAAATGGTAGCAAACTCAGACTGAGCCTGCCATTGTCTGTAGTGGCTTCTTTCTCATCAGAAGAACAAAGAATGTTTCTCCCTCAGGGGATCTTTTCTACAGAGTTTCATCTCTTCAAAAAGAAAGAAATACACAACTGGTATATTTGGGTCTGTGACTGAAAGACAAAGGAGATTGTGTTTTCAGTATCCCTCTTGTGCTAATAAGAAACAGAGAAATATGTTTGTGTTAAACTGTGAACTGAACTGACTGGGCATTTTTGCTAGCCATTGTTTGCAGTTGTGGAACTGTTACTGACAGGGTGGTGAATATTTTGTGGTGCAGCTGGTTTAAGAACGTTACAGATGTGGATTATTTAACTTACCTCATTGTGTTACAGTTCTTTTCAGTGTTAAATAAAATACAGGTTTGTAAGTCTGGGTTTGTGTTCTTTTTTTAGCGAATGTTTTGGGATCATATACAGTCAGGTCCATAAATCATTAAATCATTATACCATGATTTATGGACCTAACCATATATCAGCATACAGGTATTTTAAACATCTGGTCACCTCAACTAGTGCTGGTCAAAAACACTCAACAATGCGGCCTTGTCATAAATACAATTTTGGTGAATACAGTAATTGTTTTCTTCTGTTGTTGTTTTGAAAATATCAAATACACCAAAACAAATAGGAGACACAGGAGTTGTTCATTAGAGATAAACGGAGATACGAGGAGGATGGTAAGTTCCAAGGTCACTGAAGTGCAATACATCCAGAAAGTTCTTGTTGTTGTGCATGTTAATTTACTCTGCAGAACCAGTTAGTCAATAATCAGTTAGTCAATATGTCAGTAACTAGACTACTCCTCAGTACTCAGATATTGAAAAGAAAACCTGAATCCAGACAGCTAGTAGGCTAATCTTAAAATAAGTTGCATAAAATTGAACTACGGTACATTAAACCCCATAACACAAACAGAAAACACATAAAATCTTCACTCATTGCATAACGACAGAGAAGTGTTTGAGTTTACACAGTGCTTTTCTGATTTTAATTACTTTTTATTTCAATGGAAAACTGTTGTACGTATGAATTTGTAGGTTTTTGTTTTCAAGACAGGCAACAATTAACGATTCAAACTGGACCCTTATTGCATTGTAGCTGTAAAGTTCACTGTCAGTCAGCCATGTGCTTCCGGTCTTTGTCCAGTACTCACAATATTGAAATAGTACAGTTTCCATACATTTCTTACGTAAATGTACTTGAATTACATTTTTGATCATGTACTTAGTACTTTAACTTAAGCAAAAACTCGACTTGCTGTGAAGTACTGTATTGAATGTGAACAAACAAACCGGTTGATTTGTGTGGCTAAAGTCGTGCTTTTATTTTGAAAGTCGTTTTGTAGCGGAAATGATAGAGAGCCGCTTGTAGCTAGCTTGTCGCAGAAATCATGTTGGGCAACGAATCGTGGACAGTGTGATAAAAAGCCTGTCTCGTTCGGGTTTGCTTGGATGTGGTTCGTTAAATTGCAGGTTTACAGACGCCCTGTGCAAGAAGAGGTGCTACTTTTATTGTGTGCCAGTGTCCAGACGTGCTCTGAAATCTAGGGTCGCTAGCTGCTGTGAGGAGGTTAGCTGGACAGAGGTAACGGTTGTAGCAGCTAACGTCAACGTCAGCTCGGAATCGAAAATCATCTTGTTGTAAAGTCTGAGATTAGAGCAGCTCAGAGGCTCAGCATACTGCGCCCTATTGGACTTGGCAAACTAGCAGCTCCAGGCCGATAGCACGGAGCTAGCTAACGTGTGGTTTGTTTGCTCGCAGCCCTCGGTGCCACGGTGCATGTAACGTTAGCTGTCCACGTCTCGTCTCGTCGGCTGTGTTTAACGTTGCCAGCTGAGCTAGGCCACGTCCCTGCGGGCGTATTTCAGCTACTGACATTGGACGAATTGCAGAGAAGATGCCTGGTGTGCGGAAGGAGAGTACAGACCAGTAGAAATGTGAAAAGCATTGAACATTCATGACCGTGCGTCGGGATAGTGTTTGTATTTACGAACGGTTGCCGCATATAAACGGCATGTCACGTAGACGGATGCGTTTCACACCGGGAGAATACCCTCTTTGAGCTCCGTATGTTGCTGTAACGACCTGAAGTAACGTTATATTGTGTTTTGAAAATGGTTGGGTTTGGTGCAAACCGACGCGGAGGCCGCCTCCCGTCCTTCATCCTTATCTTCTTGATGGTGATCATCGCCGTACTGTCTTTTAACTACTGGACGGTGTCTAACAAGCACGGCCGCTTGCTGGATGAGCTGGCGGAGGTGCAGACGCAGGTGAAGCGCACGGAGGCGGCGCGGAGCCGGTTGGAGAAGCGGAACTCGGAGCTGATGGTGCAGGTGGACACGCACAAGAAACAGATCGACCAGAAGGATGGAGACTACAGCGTCCTGGAGGGCAAGCTGCAGGCTCGAGAGTCTCTCATTAAAAAGTGCACAGATGACAAGGTACAGTAACAAAGTCAGATCCCAGCCTGAATCTGGTGTGTGTCTCCATTACATTACAAGAGGAAACATGTAACCATAGACCACAGATTTCACAAACTGGGACAAACCCCTCTAACAAAACCATTCTCTGGTAAAGCTAGTTAACCACAACCAAGTCAAGTATTGAATTTGGCTCAACGCGGATTTCAGATTTCCAAGTCATAAAGGGGTTTGGTGACCTGCCATTGCCTGTAACTTTACTTATCAAATGTTTTATGTTTAATATAAGAACAAAAACTGGGTGGAGGTCCCTGGTGTGTTTCCATTATTGTCTCTTTTATCCACAACGTTTCATTCAGCTCAACCACTTTCACCTTCTCCACAAACAGTTTTTTCTTTTTCCAAAAAATCACAGCTAGTTTGTTTTATTATGCCTTCAGGGTTTTGGAGAAAACAGCGTTCACTAAGCCTTTGCCTCTAAGGCACTTACAGGATGACACTATGATTTAAGTAATGGGTTTGGGGTTTTGCAAAGAAGCTCAAGTTAACCTAACTTTCTTATGCTCTGTTGACAGTTGATTAATTTCATCTGCACATTTTAACACAGTTGTGGGGCTTTATGGATTCAGCCCAAAGTTATGCCCACTTCCTTTACTGCACCATGGCCCAGGCAGCCCTGTCTATAGTTGGGCAGAGATTTAGACAACACAGGAGGGGTAAACCTGTAATTTGCATCAGTCTGCCGTACTTGTTTGTGATGGACATGAGTACATTTGTTTAATCTGTGTGGATGTTTATTCTGCAATATATGTGCTGCTGGTTTGTGGTGTCCAGCCAGTATTTTCCAGTTATGTAGGACATTACTGCTTGTAATTGATCATGCCAGACAATACATGGGTATACATGCTTACAATTAGAAATTGGAACCATCCAGTACTTGAACATTCGCTAAAAAAGTCCTTTGATGAATAAATCAACAAGATTAACCTATCAAATAAATGGAAACATTTTTACAATTGTTTCCCAGTTTCCAGTTTCTCCTGCTAACCTTACACATTGTTTGTGAGCCAAACCCCATATGCTGTGGCTAAAACAAATCATAGTGAAACAATCACCCTGTAACAATGTGCCTTCTGTTTAGCTGACTGCTATGCTGGCATAGTCTGATCTTTTACAAACTGATATATTTTACTGACCAGTTTTGTTTTATTCCAAATGTGTTTTCATTAATTTTGACACTAAAATTCCTCTTGGCAGCTAAATTGTTTGCCTTTGTGTTAGAGATAAAATGTATTAATATGGCCAGAGCTTGGATATTTTCCTTGTTGTTATAAATCGTGAATTGTGGAATAAAGAGGACTCTATGCTTCCTTGTTTCCTGGTGGTAACTTCAGTATCCGGCTTTGTATTTCTGTAGGTGTTGGATAGCAGTTGCTCCGCTCCTTTCTTTGTCAACAACCCAGCCCTATATCAACAGATATGCACTTGAGATACAGCGAGGGTTCTGCAATGCAGACAAAATAGTGACAGAATCATAAATGACTTCCACCTACTAGTATTGTACCAATTGGACAAAGAATGAACTATGCAGGGTTATAGTTCTTTATACAGAGTGTGAACAGTCTGGCCATGTTTTTGCCTATACAGCTGATTTCAGCAGGCTCTAGGCAGAAGCCGGTAACAAGGGTGTGACAGGATAAAACTTTACTCACGTGAGCAGCTGTCCTGTGTACTCTGTCTGCTCACTGCCTTCTGCCCTTTAAAGTCCAAATTTCTCTTTTCTCTTTTACTTTTCTCCTGTTGAGGGTTTATGCAGCCAACAGTTTCAGATAATAATATCACAGTGACTATTAGTGTGGGATGCACGTTTTACATCGTAACAGTTAATGAGTTGCGTTGTAATGCAGTACATTAGGGTTTCTTTTTTCCCAGTGACTGTGTGAAAAAAACAACCCAGAAAAACCTGCTTTCAAAAGCAGATTATTTATATTTTAGTCACCTGCATGACCTAATGCACCACACTGGTTTCAATAGGCAGGAACTTATTGCATGGGAGCAGTAGCTTAAGAAACTCCAACTACTGTAGGCACCATGTAATTATGCTGTGAAGCTCAAAGACAAACCTGTTCCCCTTGGTTTTCCTGTTTTCAATGTCGTCTTGTCAGCTAAATAGATGACGTGTTGATCAGTTTAGTCAACTATGGCTTAGTATTGCACCTTTTTAAAAATTATTTTAGGTGTAGATGAATCAGACATGTGTGCTGCTTCTTCTGTAGCTGCTAAGGTTCCTGAACCTGTTTTTTTTTTTTCTTCTGAACAGGTGAAGCTGCAAAGTGATGTCACAGCACAGATGACAGAAATCCAGAGGCTGAAAGGTAGAACTTGAACCATGTCTGGCCAACTTTCTGTAAACAGCCAATCTTTAAAATTGAATTTGAAATGTTGGTTAACAGCAGACTAGTTTGTTTAGCAGTCAAGAACTAAAGCTCTCAAAAATATTTTGTGTTTGTATGTGTGGGTGCACGTTTGTGTTGTCGTAAACAGAGCAACTAAAAGACCTGAAACAAGAATTCATGAAGCAGGAAGAGCAGCTAAGGGAAGTGAAGAAAAACAGCACCACATTGGAAAGAAAACTGGAGTATGAAAGGTATATTGTTTGCACTTTCCATTAGTTTTAATGACTGCCATTTGCCCCTCCCTTTCCCCCCAAACCACCACACACACACACACACACACTTTGTGATGTGTTCAATCAATATGTAAATGTTTGCATCTTGGATTATGTATTATTATGATAGTAAATATATTTATGTCTTATTAGATAAGACAAAGATGTAAAACTTTAATAGATAATGTATATTATAAAAAAAATTAAAACAATACCTGTTTACAAAAATCACTTTTATAGTATGATTATTTTTAAAAAGGAAGAAATCACACACACTGTGAGCGTGAGAACTTTAACGAGTAATGTTTGTCAACTAGTTTACAGTGCGGACGTCAGATTGCACAACTGAAAGACGAATATGAAGAATCAAAAAAGACTCTGGTGGAAGAAGCATCAAAACTAAGACAGGTTAGTATTCATTCATTACATACACATAAACACAAATGTACTTATAGTAATAGCTAAACTATAATAAGGTATTCTGTAATTATTTCTGTTGAAGCTTCCCTGTTTAGTAAACAGACATTCTCCTATCCATTTTCAGAGTGTAATGGATGGCCAAAAGGGTGCACTAGTAGGTAGACATGCAGACAGAGCACCTGGTGTGGATATTGTTGGAGAGCGCCACACAGTGGCCACTCACCGACATGACAGTCCAGATTTAAAAGGTAAAGTGATGGTGTCTGAGTTTTTATTTCAATAATATCATAACAAATGTAGATATAAATCTTGCATATTCATATAGGGTAACTATACTTTGTTTTGAGAGTGCACTATTCTAGTTACTCCTGTTTACAGAATGGTTTAATTATTTACAAATCATTGAAAATAGTACAGGTAGCATATAAAATGTTGAGACCTAGCATATAATATCATCAAAAGATTTATCGACTCACAGTTCAAAAGCCAGCATAGGTGATAGTATGGGGGTGCATTAGTGCACAGAGCATGCGTATCTTGTACAACTTTGTAGGCATCGTCAGAGCAACATGCTGCCATCCAGACAGCATCTTTTTCAGGAAAGTTCTGGCTTATTACAGGAAGACAGTCCCAACCTTTCTAGGCAGTGTTGATGGCATCATCGCTAAAATAAACAGATAATAAAAACATTTTAAAAAAGAATTCTGTCTTAACATTTTATGTATTGTCTTTGTACTATTTTCAGTCACGTGGGTTTTAAATGATTTTCACATTAGGAATTTTTTGACTATTTCAATGTCAACCTGTACTACATAAATAACTTTTCTTCTGTATTGTTACAGATGACATGGGTAAGCCTGGTAGTGATGCTGGCATGCCTGGTATAGAAGATAGTGAGGTGGGAAAAATTGATGATGTCCAATTTGGTAAGTCTGGTAGATGTAAACTGAACCTGTGAAAACAAAAAAACAGTGGAAAGCCATAACTGTGGATAACTGCCCAACAGAGAACAGATATTATTTACAATCAGTTACTACAGAGTATAGTGATAGGGATAGGATGAGGAAACATAAATCCTTACTATTTATCCATCTCTGTTGGTTTGTTGGTGTGATGCTGATTATTAGGCTTTCTCGAGTTTGCAAACAAGAGTAAAATTACCTAAAGTTATAATCTGTACTGTTTTCTTCAAATCATGATCACAATATAAGATTGTCAGATTGACCACATCAGTTTCCATCACTTTCTCACTTCGCCACTCTAATTATTTACAGCCTTGAAGAAACCAGCCATCACTCTGAAGCATGATGAGGCCCCTGATGTGGCTTTGGGAGCTGGTGCTGGACCTGGAGTTGGGGCAGGTGATGGCCCTGGGGGCCGGGGCCTGTCCCTTGACCAGCCTAAGCTGCAGCAGGACAGGGTTGAGGGTCGAGTAGCTGTGGTCGCACCTCCAGGTGCCATCAAACAGGCAGACAAACCGATAGTGTTTGAAGAAGACAATAAGGCAGGTATCAAGGCAGACGAGCTGGGAGAACAGCAGAAACAACTTCGAGGTACAGTATGCACCACATTCAGTTGCTGTTAATTATAAGTCTTTTTTATTTTATTTTATTTTATTTTATTATGCAAATTACTAAATCTTTAGTTAAAGGAAAGCCGTTAAACAGTCTTAAAAGTTGAGTTTTGAGCTGTCCCAGTCTTGTGTAAAATGTTTCAAAACTTCAGGTGCTGCATTAAAGAACATTAACAGTTTTATCACACTATACTTTATGAACAAGAGGTCATAATTAGAAATATTTTAAAGGCATTCATTAACCTGCTTTTGAAGTGCTTATGTTGCAGTTAAGGTTATTTAGTTGTAGCTGAAGAGGTAATTTTAATATTTTGCTAATTGATTTGATACATCATGCATCAGTACTTACGTCTCTCTTTCTTTCAGCTCCTGATAATGTGAAGGGTGACAATGAACACTTGAAGGAGATTCCTCTGCCACCAAACCCTGCCCAGGTGCCGAACCCCATCCAACCTCACCACGGCAAAGACCAAGTTCCAGTAGATCCAGTACGCCACCGCCAAAGTGAGTTCCTCCACAGCACTGGAATACTGTGACTGACAAACGAAGTAGTGGTCAGGGGGTTTATTTTCTGACTAATTTGTTTGGTGATTGATCATTAAGGGAGGGAGAAATATCATGCACTTCATGGAGTACAATCACAGCTATTTATGTTAGTTTTGCCTCTATGCTCAGCTACAGCCTCTCAGCTTAGTGATGTGTGTGCAGAGTAAAAAATTCAGTGTCACTGGTGCTCACTGCTAACAGGTTACACCCCTAGTTCAACATAACAGAGTAGAGAGAGGACTGAGATGCAGAGGAGAGGAGACAAATAACACACACGTGGCTCCCAGATGATCCTTTCCTGCTCCCTGGCTTCTGCTCTGCTGCTCTGTTTTCAGATTCTGTTCTTTCGTCTTCCTTAAACATCTATCTAGCCCTCTGCAGCCCCGCGACTTAAAAAAAAAGCTCAATGTATTCAACTGCCTCAGATGTTTTTATACTCTCATCTTATTAAGGAAAATTAACACCTGACACCCACTTGATGTCTCTGTTTTAGCAGCAGTGCTTATTAGACATGAGCAATCTGAAGATGCTGCTTAACTTGGTGCATCTCAAGTCCCACTCCTCTTGTGGTCAACATTATCAGGTTAAATCTGTATTGAGCTAGACTAAAGCATAAAATGTCTCAGATGTTTGTTTGAAAGAGGCCAAACAATCATTATACATCAGGGAGTAAAACTCTTTGACCAAGTAATTTTGAATGGTCCTGTAGTTGACCTGTTCTTTTAATGACAAAGCTCCCCACTTTGTCATTATTAAAGCAGGTAAAATATTGAAAAGTATGGTTTTCAAAAGACAATCTTGAGGTGTATGTGGCCATAGTCAACACTCCCATTCTTAGAAGAACTGCACACTGACAAAAAAAAGAGGCAGATTCAAAAAGAGTAGTCTATTTTATAACATTATTAAAATTGAACAGGCCTCTGTAACCTAAAACAGTGCTCAGAACTTTTACCGTCGCTCATTACAAGGCAACCCCATTTAATTCTATTTGGCTCTCTGCTTTCTATTGATATCTTTTCTCATCCTCTTCATGCGATCACTTATTCCTTGAAGCATTCAGTACACAGTATTTCAACCATTCCTCCCTGTCTTCCTACAACTTCCTCCGCTTCCCTCCCTTCCTGATGGGGCCCTTCTCTGCCTCCTGCAGGCCGGTTCTTTGATGAGAACGAGTCCCCAGTAGATCCGCAACATGGCTCTAAGTTAGCGGACTACAATGGGGATGATGGAAACGTGGGTGAGTATGAGGCCGACAAGCAGGCCGAGCTGGCCTACAATGAGGAAGAGGATGGTGATGGTGGGGAGGAAGACGTTCAAGGTGAGCCAGGCCGGGGGACTGGACTACCTGTCCAGATGTGTATCCACCATTCCTCCCTTGCTCCTTCCCTCCACCCCTGTCCTTCTGCCATCCCCTGCATTTGTCCCACTAGTTAGAGTAGCTCACAGTACCCTGAGTTTGGTCCTTGAATTCAATGTAAGCTTCAGAATTATAACAAACACCTTCAGTCAAAGCAGGGCTGCTTATTTGCAGTTCAGGGTGAGTAGCAGAAACGTCAAGGCATATTTATTGCATAGGTTCAACCTTACAACCTTACAACAACCTTAACACGTTACTCTCTCGTGTGTAGGGAAAACTCGAACCAGGAACTTACGGTTCTGTGAGAATAATTCTGTTGCCATTCAGTACTTTATTTCCTGCTTGTGCTTCTTTTTAGCTATACCACCTGTCTGTGCCCACCAAACATCTGACCCACATCTAGACCAGTATATAAATATAGCTCACTATGTTTGTGAATGTGTCTGTGTTCCTCTTAAAATATTGAAACGCATGCCCATGTTTTTCTTTGTTGTGATTGTCTCTGAATTTCCGACTGCCTGTTAGTTTAGAATTTGAATATTTAACTGGACTGTGACAGTACTGCATTTACAGGAAACAGTTTTTGGTTTTATCTTTGTAAAAGCAATTCCAGTTATGTTTCCCCAATGATTAAAGTAGGCTGTGATTTTTTCATGTATATGTAAACTGTAGCACGCTCTTGTATTATAATGATCAATAAGGAAGCTAACAATATGCTAGATGCAGGAAAAGTTTTCTCCTGATAATATATACTATTCTCTACATCCATTTCTTCCAGATTACTACATTGTTTGCACAAGATAAATTTAAACACCCTAAAAAAACCTTTGGTTTGAAACTCCAAATTCAAACAGCTTTATTGGCACCACCATACTGAATTACAGTGTTGCCAATAAGAAACATTAATACCCATTCTTTTTGCTTGCACTCTACGTGACCTTTTGTTTTAGGTATTTTTCTGACCGGTCAGATGGCAGGGACAGTTAAGATATTTCACTTAATAATGGAAAATGGTTACAGCCCTTCATTAGGCTTATCATCTATTATGAAATGGCTAATATTTGTGCCGCTGTCTATTTTCCAGATGATGACGATCGAGACATGCAGGGAGAACGGGCTGTGGATTATGGGAAAAGACATCAAGCCATTGACATCCTTTGAATGGGAACTCATGCGACAGTAATTCATTAAAAAATATACAGACCTTCCTCTGCGACCAAGGTCCCTTTTGACAAAATAGTTTGAGCATCAGTATGTTTAAGAAATTATAGGGTGCATCTTTTATGTCATGGACTATTTTGAAAAAGAGACATTTCAACTAATAGGTTAACTCTGATCAGCGTTAACATAATACCAAGAAACAAATAATGGCATTGTCCTGAGCTGCTGTTGATTTGCTAATGTTTCTAAGTTATGACAGTAGAGATGATATCCTGTATTCTGACTGTTGAGTTTTGTTGTTTGATAACTGTCTCAGTTGATGTAAAGGAGCCCTGTTGACTCACATCTGACGTCCAGGGACAAACTGTGTTTTGATTTTGCCACTTTTTTTCAGGTTTCTGTTGCTTGATACAAACGGACTCTTCACCTGAGATGTTTATCAAAGAGACCAATTCAACATTCTGCCTTTCTAACATAATTTTGGGACTCTTATGTGGATGAACTTTTTTTGTTTTGTTTACAGGAGTGGGAAAACATTACAAATGCCAAGGACTCTTCTTATGGCCTATTAAATCAGTTTCTTTTCTTTGTGACAGACACTCAAAACTGCTCTTCATTCAGTTTTTAATGATGCCATTGCATGCATTTGAAACTTTTTATTAATATCCAAACTGAGCAAAATAATGATGCTTAAGCAATACTTAGAGCGATGTTAGTATCCTTTGCGGTGTGCAAAGATTAATCTAGCACATATGGAACTGACATACTGTACACATGCTTCCATGAATGAGGTCTCTTGTACATAATGTAGTTGAACCGTTACCATTTGTACTGAGGAAACCAAATTCCTCATCTTTAGGGAAATAAGTAAACGCTACAACAGTTGTTTGTGCAGCCAGGAAAATTGGTTTCTCATGGAAAGGCACATTGAATGTAATTTAATTTTATTAAAGGTGATGCTTCATGTCATTTGTCAGTTGTGACAGTGCTTTATAGTCCATGTAGATGTGGAAACGTCGTTTTGTTGTCCGTAGTGAGTGGATTACATTGATACAGCATTTTAAGAGTCTTAATAATAAATCCATTGTTGATCTTTGGGATATTCAGTCATACACTTGTCAAAGAGGAAACACAGAGACCAGCGGTCGTCTCCGCCGCAGACTGGTGTTTCTGAGAGGTAAGGGGGTGTGTCTGTCCCATACGGGTATCTGCCTTACAGAGACTGAGCAGAGGCGGGAAATGGCGCCTGGTAACACAACCGTGTGTCATTTCGGAGGAGACGGCCCTTAAGTAGTTAGATTTAGAGGGAAAAGTCCGGGTCAGGATCAGATCGCGAAAACAACCACTGCCTCTATTGTGATGGTCAGTGGGTTTTGAGTCGTTATCCCCAGATACTGCGGATCACTGTAAAGTAAGTCGTTAACCAACCCTATTCATGCATTTGTCTTTGGTCTTTAGTTTATGTAGATAACTCTGATGGTGGCAAATGGCTGGCTAAATATTTCCCGTCCTTGCTTGTACACATCTGTTCGCCTGAAGCATTTTTTTCTAAGGTAGCTAGGCAGAGGTAACGCTACGCTTGCTATGCTAAGTGAAATATTTAGCTAGCGGTGGCTAATGTGAAGGGCAGCTAAAACACGGCCTTCCGTGGACCTGGCTAATTCCTGGTCAACTTGACATCTTAGCTAATATTAGCTTTGCTGTGGTTTTTGTAACGAGGTAATTTCACAAATGCCTACTAAAATATTATCATACAAATAACACGCTTACATATCATTAAGATAATGTACAGTTACTGCAAACCGATGTAAATCAGTGTCAAGCAGATCCACGGATTGACGCTAATGTCGCACTGGCATTCCAACAACTGAACTTAGCAAGGTTTATATTAGCCAGCTAACGTCGTCTTTTTTTTTTAGTTAATACCTTTCAATTAGCTACCACTGTTCGCACTACGTTTCCTAAACCGATGAATGAAATCCCATGTAGCGTATTGACGGCTAAAGAAAATTGACTGAATTTGGAGATCGTTACTTAGCTGCTATGTTCACGTTAGCTAGCTTTAACGTTAGCTGTTTTGATTGACTACGTCTGACGCGTTCCACTGTCAGATACCGTTAGCGTAAGCATTCACGTTAGCATTGTAAACAGAAAATTCGAGGAGACAGTCGAGTGAAGCTGTAAAGCAAACTTAACATCATTTAGGAAATTATGTTCTTTATGTTAGTTAACCATTATAACGTTATTTGTCCACCTTACAATGCCGCACTGGTTTGCTGACGGTAAGTTAGCCTGTTTCGACGTTTTTGAAATGCCGACATTACTGTTGGCAGCATCTTAGCTGTGGTGCCGGTGTCGTAACGTTAACTTATCCATACCAGTTTTTTACAATCCAACATAGTTAGAAGAAACGGTGCTTGTATAAAGGTATGTAGAACAACTTTAAAGCCCATGACCAATACAGCCATCTTCCCGACCTGTAACGTTAATACTCGGCGTTAGCTTAACGTTAGTTAGGCTAGTTCGATTAGCTGTAAAGCTTGTTAACGTAAACTGATGGTGTTTACTAAACCTTTTTATAAACGTTGTTTTCGGTGTGAGCGAGGCACTTGTATCCTGCCTATATGTAGTTAATTTTTACATTGTGAAAAATGCTTTTGCCACTTGTTAAGCCAGCTAGCTAACCTTAGCCTCGGAGTATCCTTCGCAGGGTTAACCGGCTGTCGCAGGGGCCTCGCTTGTTTCTCCGCCGTTTCCACGGCTAACGTTAGCTAGCTCGCTCATACGGTCTCGGTGGTTTGCATGTTCTTATTTCCCGCTCACTCGCTCGTACTTAGCTATGTGCACGATCCTTGGTTAGTGGCTGATTGCTTATTTAGCTGGGGGTTTAGCAGCGATCGTGTCTTCTTTACCAAGCTTTGATCAGAGAAGGATTTTGACGATATATCTTATGTGTTTAATCACGCACTTAGTTTCATGTTTGTTTGTTTTTTATATTGCAGCAACAGGAAATCCAGATGTGTTGTACATACATACTTACATGTACAGCCCATACAAAGTAAGAGAGGAGGATAGAAATATGAGATGAATAAAGTGCACATAGACATAATATCACCTTTTAAAATAAGGTCTTAAATCAGCCACATTTGAGAGTAATGCACTTGAGACTTAGCAGGACAATAGACAGTAGAGTTCTGGATTATGATCCAAGGTTAAGGGTGATTCAACCGTCTAACCCTCCATAAGTATTGTGTGCAGTGAACTTAAACAATTACTACAGACATAATTAGCCAATGTATTACAGTGATACCATTTTAACTTATTTTGTTTGTGTGTTAAATGATCAATACATTTAAATAGAATAGACATCTTTAAGACAACTTGTAAAACACAATTTTCTGGTAAACATTTATTTTCCACATAGATCAAATGACTATAAACAATTGTGAAAAATCCTAAGATAAACTGCATTATAACTTTCTGCAATGGGAAGCTACTGTGGTTAAGAACAGGGAAATAATTTTCTTTTCCTCATTCATTCAATTATTATTCAAAGTCATATTCCAGAGTAGTGCGTGATATCAGCTTATTATAAGCAGTTTTTATTACTTGCATTTTGTAAACACGTTTTACATGTGGTTAGTTTCCATAGTCATTGTTCATCTCTTTGTAAAACTAACATCGTCAAAGCTCAGTGAGGCACTCTGGTTCATTCAGTTTAACTTTCAATGGTACACATGCACCATTTGTAACTTTGCATTTCTAAACGATGAATGAGAAGTCCTAAATATGAAATCCCGAGACATTGTATTAATATTGGAAGTGCTGTATTGTCAAAACTCCGCTGTAGCTGTTATTTTTCATTAGCACCACCAAATAGACATACACATACACATACAATACAATACACATTGGAACTGTGACCTCACATATTTACATTCATGTAAATACACTCTCTTGATCTGTTGATATGCTGGTCAGCCACAACTTTGAGGCACTTTTCCTGCCTTCACGTTACTTTAATATTACTTTCTCATCCGATGCCGTTGGTATTGGAGTGACAATGTATATATCTCTGGTATGTTCGTGGATACACTGCTGTGTAAATGTAAAGCGGATGTAGTGAAGGACAGTTGCAGTATGTAACCTGGACAGTATGTGTTGAGAAGATGCTATGTGTGTTCAGGGTTTCTGACAGGTTGTGGAGATGTCCAGACACATTTTTAGCCAGATATTGTTACGTAAGCTTAAGAGGTTGGCATGCCTGGCTGACAATTTGTGTTCACTGTGAATCATTTGTTTTCTCTATGCATATTTAAGGATAAAACTGGCCAATTAAATTCAAATCTCAAATAGAGAGTGTATTTACTAAGTTGCTTTGGATAAAAGCATTTGCAAAATAACTTATTGCACATATATGTAGTGGTTGACAGCTGCATGTAGAAACTTTGTCAATGCATATAATAAATTCACTTTCTGTATTTTCTTGTCTTGACTTAAACATCGGTCCTGCATGAATGTGTGTTTGTACAGTACAATGTGTATATATAAGATCTTGGGTAATGTTTTTTCAACTGTTCGAATGAAAGTAAAGCCAGCTGTGGCTGCTGTGATCCACTGTGATGTAAGTGAAATGGGATCTTGAATGCAACCAGATGTTGGCAGAAAAGAGGTTTATCCATTTGAAAGTTTAAATAGTTGAGACTGTTAGAAAAACCTGTTTGTCCACCTTAACAATAAAGCATTTGCTTGAATTTGTTTTCTTGACTGTGCATAGTTGTATTGATTTCTTCTTCCTCTCCTTGTGTTTGCCATCTCTCCGCATGTCTGATTTTTCTTAAACAGCCTTACATGTGACTGCTAAAACAATGAGGCTGAGAATGCGCAAGGCGTCTCAGCAACCAAACCCCAGTCTGGCCAGCCGCCCATCGCGGACCAAGCGAAGGCATTCAGAAGTAGAAGAGGACACTCCCACTAGTGGAGGGAGAGGCTTGTTCTCGACCATCAAGAAGTTCATCAGAGGAAATGCAGTTAAGGTAACTACCCCTGTGATCACATCAAATTGCCCTGCTTTTTAAGTTGAGTTCAGTGTGGAGTTGTGATGCTCCTTCTGTGTACTGAACCATTGTAGCTGAAGACAAAGTTGTTCGTCTCACGTTTATGTGGTTGTCTTAAAAGTGTTGCTTATGCTTTTAGCACTTCTGTTTTAAAATCATATTTTAAAGCACTGTGCTTTTTAGGTCTCTGTGTTAACACAGTGTTTCTTGGTGCAGAGTGTCATATTTCCAAAGAAATGTCTAGTGGAATGCAGCAGCTTGTCTGAGAACTCAGAATCAGGTCTAATTTTAGCTTCTGGCTCACAGAGTTGGTGTGCAGGGACAGGAGGTAGTAACAAGTGGAAAAGTCAACTCCCTCAAAGGAGCTCTTCCCCTGGAAGTAGATGGGGACTTTTTGATGCATTTACATAATGTTGCCATTTAATGGTTTTCTCTACAGTACATCTTGGAAGTCCTCATTCAAGTAGCATACTTTTACCCCCTGCCCAAAGCCTTTTTGACCATTGTTATCTTAAGGCCTTTAAAGACCGTCCCTTTTCAGTGGTCTTACACATTCATTGCATGTAACACTATTCAAGATAGGCGTTTTAGTATTAATTTTGTTCTAAGTCAGATTGTTTAAGGTGCACTTTGTCATTCACCATGTTAAACATAAAGAAAGAAAATTGTTACCCAGGTCCAGCATAAGAAATAGATCTTAATAATAAAAAGCCTAAATGCCTACAAGCCAATAATAACCTAAAGAGCATATAGGATAAATAAATAAAAATATAAACAATTCTCAAATCCTTGTCCTCAGTTGGTAAAGATAGTTTTTGCCAAAATCTAAGAAGCTATTATGTTTCATGTTTTACTATTGTGCACTACTGCTATTCTGCAATTAATGTGTGGTGAATTGTAGCGTTATAATGTAAACAGGAAAAAAGTCATGGAAACTCAGGAAAACCCGCTCTTGTGAAACACAAAAACAAGCTCTGACCATGTTTAAAGATGCACTGACACCACTTTTTTTCCTGTACTTGTGTCTAAGTATTTACTGATAAGTAGTAGGGATGGCCATTCCAGACTAAATTGCAATTCGATATTTGTGCGGAACAATTCTCAAATCCTCAAATACACACCAAGCCCGGCAAACACAAAAAAAGGCATTGCTAAGAGTCACAGTCCAATGTTGAGTGTTCTGCGGTGGTGGACAACACATTCACCAGGTTTCAGCAGTGTGCTGCTCTGGCATTGCGTTAGCCTGAAGAGCAGCAATCTCTACTTCCCAGTTGCGCTGTCCATGTCCATAATTGTCAAATGACTGCTCAGTTCACATGCATTATCATCATACAGTTTCTCCAGTCTTGCTGTGACTGTTTTGTATTTAGATGTTGTATACTGGCCTCATTATCACATTATTTCCCGTCGCCAGTAAAAGCAAGGGGAGAAACAGTTGCTCTTTGTTTTTTAAGGTTAAAGCCATAGTCACCTATACAAGTACTTCATAATAAAAAGATAAAGAAGATAATCTGTTAATTCTTTAAACAAATACTGCACTGCCACCATATCAGTTAAATGTAACCAAATTTTAGTAATACAGTACTAACATGTATACTGTACCTATTTAGGGCTGTCAATAAATATTCTAAATGTGGTCCTATAATCGAACAGTTAAAAATAACAGACATCTGAGTGTGAAAAGAGTGTGTGAGATTTGCACTCTGAGCAGTCTAAAAACCCTGTATTAGAATTGCTTTAGGTTAACAATGTACAAGCTAAATTTATCCTACCATCCCAACATTAACAGTCTGAGGGCACATGCTGAAAATATGAAAGGATTTGATGATTATTACCAGTTTTATGTTGATTTGTACTAGCATATAATCTCATCTTGAATGGGTTTGCCCTTTAATGGACATAATGTGAAGATTACATTAAAGCGAACTATTTAAATAGCATAGGTTTTTCTTTTGTTGTTGTTTTTAAAGAACAAATTATCCAGTATAATTTTTGGCCAACTGTGGCAGCTCTATACCTAGGTCAGTCTCATCTCACAATCTACAAGAATTTAACAGATTTTCATATACATAGCTCAATAGTACTCAAACGTTTGTGTGCTGTGTTTTACAATTGGTCAGAATTTAATAATTCTGACCAATTTATTATTTTATTAATAAAATAATAAAATGCTGTGCAATGTCTTTTCTCCATTAGGTGCAGGAGGAAAGTCCAGCCAAGAAGACACGCCTCCACTGTGACGTAGACAACAACCTGATCACCTCTACGACCCCAAACACCAACACCCCCCGCAGGACTATCAGTAGGGTAAACAGGAGAGGCTCCATCAATGGCCGTGAGTGACTCTCAAAGAAAAGAAGAATTGCTAGTCTCTTCTGCTTGTCTGTCTAATGTCTGGTTAACCTGTTTCTCTCCAATGCAGAGGCAACCAATCATGACAGAAATAAGGAGAAGCCCAATGGCAGTTTGGAGGAGACGATGTCTGTTGAGGTGACCACCAGCCCTCCCAGAACCACCCTTCTTGGGACCATCTTCTCCCCTGTTTTCAACTTCTTCTCACCAGCTAAAAATGGTAAAAACATCCAGATGCAGCGTTTTTGGGTTTACATTTTTTTATTTGATTATTTCTTTTATTTTAAACACTGTTGTAACTACAGTGGTTTCCCTTCTTACAGCTTAATTACAGTTTTACTAATGCTCATGTTTTACCCCTCTACTACTCACTTACATACATTTTCTGTATGTCTTTAAGTCATGATAGAATGGAGCTGAAATATCTTTTCTTTTTATTTGTTTTTCAGCCCCTTCTGGCTCCGACTCTCCAGACCAGGCATTGGAGGCTGAGGAAATAGTCAAGCAGCTGGACATGGAGCAAACTGTTGAGATGCCCACCAGCACAGCCACATCTGCACAAGAACTGTGTGCCACCACTAACTTCTACTCTAGTATATCACATCTACCACCTCTGCGACCTCCGCACATGCCTGAGGTATCTCCCACATTACAGGGAGACCTTGATGCTGATTCTGACCTTCCACCCCTCACAGGTAGATCTAAAGCTAAGAAAGCATTAAGAGTTTAACTTCATCCTGAAGTAATAATAAAGTGAATCTCTATGTTGTGTTCCTGTTTTTTGTTTTTTTGTTTTTTGTTTTTTGTTTTTTTTTTTGGTTAGTTTTTTGTTGTTTTTTGTAACATTTCGTTCTGGTTCAAGCTCCAGGCTCCAGTCCAGATCTGGCATATGTTGACTCTCCTCCCACCGCTGTACCACCAGAGGCATCTTATGAGGAAGACTGGGAAGTCTTTGACCCGTAAGTAAAATACTGCATTGTCAATGTCATAAATTCCTCAGTGCTACAGCCGCAATTTAACAGAATTTTCCACAAAGTTAGAATGCAGATATTTGGAAAATTAGTTGTTTAGGAAAGTATTTATTAAATAAAGAATTGAATTTGGACACAATTTCTTCTAGTTTTCATAAATGGTAATGTGGTAAAGTGAACACAATGTGATCCATACGTGACACTTTAGCGTGCTCTACTACTTAGAATACTATGGTTTAAATGGCTGTTTTAATTAACTCTAAATATGTAATGATTTGTAGGTATTTCTTCATCAAGCACGTCCCTCCACTGACCGAAGAGCAGCTAACCCGTAAGCCAGCCTTGCCACTGAAGACACGCAGTACTCCTGAGTTCTCTCTTGTCCTAGATTTGGTCAGTTATAGTACACAACATGATCTGATGTTTGTTTGTTTTGTTTTTTTAAATATTGAAACTTGTTGTTGTTGACTGTTGACATTTTCAAAGACTTTTCTTGTGTTCTCTTTGTTCTTTAGGATGAAACATTGGTTCACTGCAGTTTAAATGAGCTGGAGGATGCAGCACTTACCTTCCCTGTTCTCTTTCAGGATGTCATTTACCAGGTAACTGCAGAATTTTGTCTTTATTTCATTTTTTTCCATGAGGCCACTGGGGGGAGCTATGTCATATTTGTAAAAAGCCTTTCTTCACTTGAAGAAAGTGAATTTGTCAAACTAGACATAGACATATACAGTGGGAGAGCTGTCGACATATTGGATAAAACACATACTTTTTAGTGTTTATGTTGCAGCACTTGATTTGTAGTTTGTCACTGTTATGATCTGCAATTAACACTGTCATACTGTTTGTTGATCATAAAAGCTTAACAGTGATCTTTGTCCTGTTCAGGTATATGTGCGCTTGAGGCCATTCTTTAGAGAGTTTCTGGAACGCATGTCTCAAATCTATGAGGTGAATATAACCTAGCTAGTCCTGTTAATTAACTTGCACAGATTTGTCAGATTTGAAATGTTTGACCTTTATTTTCTCTCTTTCCTAGATCATACTTTTTACTGCCTCTAAAAAGGTGTATGCAGACAAACTGCTCAACATCTTGGATCCTAAAAAGCAGCTAGTGAGGTACAGTGTGATAGTCTGAAACAAGCTAGTGCTCAGAACGTACCATGTAAAGTGCTGCCATGCGCTTCTTTTGAGATGTCAGTGATGTGGATATTCTGAGTCATTGATAGTTCTGACCTTGTCCCTGATTAATTTTTTTTGCCCCATCTTTCCTTCCAATACCTAATGAAACTGTAGACACAGGTTGTTTCGGGAGCATTGTGTCTGTGTCCAGGGAAACTACATCAAGGACCTCAACATCTTAGGCAGAGATCTGTCAAAGACGATCATCATCGACAATTCACCACAAGCCTTTGCATATCAGGTGAATACCTAAAGAAATATTACACAGGACATTTTATTTTGTCTAGTTAATAAGCATAATTTAAAAAAACGGAGCAAAATTCCACATTTCATGTCTGTATTGAAGGTTTTGCTCTGGAAAGGGTTTTTGGCCACAGGGTGAGGCAGATTTTTAATGAAGAAGTCTTGTTTGATCAGTCATTGATTTAAACAATATGGAGCCTCTATCCAAGTACAGCTGATTATAACAAACCTTAAACTGACTTTTAATCAGTGCAGGTGGTTCTGGGTAAAATATAGGTTCATCTGCTGATTGTCAAACTAACGTCAGCATGGTGGCCGATCAGTGTCAACATCCCTATCTGACTGTGTCTGAATGAAGCTTCCACATAAAAATCGCCAAATTGTTTCTTTTTTCCACACACATCCATGTGATGCTCAGATTAAATGATTGTAACCTACTGAGCTGAAATTAGGCAGTTACTGGCACATCTCATCTTCTGATCAATTTACTTTCCTGCTTATTATTTTAAACAATCACTGCTCTCATTATATGTTTGGTTTCTCTTATTTCAGAAAGGTGTAATCATGATTGTACAATCAGACACTGTGGTATTTGTTTTGTAATTAGGGAGAGATATATCTTGTTAAATTTAGACATATAGGTTGGGAATAAATGCAAATTAGACACTCGTGATAATTTTACGTATGTTCTTTGTTTTTGTCCTGACAGTTGTCCAATGGGATTCCTATAGAGAGCTGGTTCATGGACAAGAATGACAATGAGTTGCTGAAACTGGTGCCCTTCCTGGAGAAGTTGGTAGAGATGGTAAGATGTCCTTCAGTATTTATTATAAACGTTAATAACAGCTACATTAATAATAATATTACACCATTTCGGTAAAAAGATTATAATTTGTTTTGTATTCTCCTCTTCTCCTGATTCTCTTGCCTACTGAACTTGTCAGAATGAAGATGTGAGGCCACACGTTAGAGAGCGGTTCCGGCTTCATGACCTGTTACCCCCTGATTGAACTCGAGCACGGTGTCTCAGAATGGAAGAACATGAAAAGACTGAGAACAACATGTGTGTAAAAAGGCCCTGTTGGGATCACAAACTACAACATTGCCATTACTGTTAAAATTTTAGCCTTTTTTCTTATTTTTCCTTTATGTTTATGGTTTTAAATCCACCATTGCTTTTAAAAAAAAAAAACTTTAAAAGAGAATCATTTTTAAAGATCTGGGTGACATTTTCTAAATATATAAATGAAATTACGCACTATGAACACGCCCAGATAGACTCCTCTTTTTGACTGACTCTCCAGCTGTGGAGCTTGATGTCGTCTCCACATTAAATTCTGACGTCTTGGTGCTGGCTTAGTGGATATGAAAATGCCACCTGGTAAAGAGGAACTCCACCCTGACTGAGTCCTGGAAACCCACACCATCGCTGGTGCTCTTGCTGTTGAACGTGACGAATAACACTCTATGGCTACAGACCATCAGCAGGAATGACTGGCCTGTAAATCAATCTGTGCATGTGTGTATGTTTACTCCTAGCCACACACACACTCACTGATTTGGTGTTTGGCAAACCTACAATCTGTAGCCTTTAAAACCATATGCATTCCTCCGTAGCCGAGTCAAGTTTCTATTGTTGGTTGCAGTTTTTTTTTTTCTGGTAAAACTGGTGTTTTGTTGTTTTTTAAAAATGGTTAAAAATGTTTTACTTCTGTTTGTAAGATATGATATTTTAAAAGGGGTCATGTATGTTTTATTGTACACGTTTCCTATTAGGAGAACATGGGTGCATATTAACGAGTCCATTGCATAGTCAAACGAAATGCAATTAATCCAGGACTTTAAGCATAGGTCTTCTAACGATTAGAGGTTTAAATCAGTGCGTTGGCCTCACTGTGCATCTCAACTTGGCTCCCTAATTAAATGTTAGGATTAAGAATCTTCTTACCTGTAATTCTGACATATTGTAAAGGTTTGAGGGCATTCATTTTCAAAGTGTCAACTTAACCTTTCTTTAATAGTATTTGATTTGTCATTTGTCTATAATCAGTATTGTCTTTTATTCCTAATCAAGTATTCTGGCTAAATTGCAGCTTTTTTTTTATTTTTAAGTTGTAATGGGTTATTTGGTGGCTAATATCAGTAGCATTATGACTAATGTAGCACATCTCTGCCTGTGTGTCATAAAGTCTACCTGTGGTAGAAGTCTATGGCCAGACCCTGTACCAGCCATATCTGGCACCAGCAACATACTGTTGTAATGGTCAGCTTCACTGACTGCCCCTCTACCTGTCTGTTTCATACTTTTTTTACTTTGTACATTTAAGCTTTGTTTTTTTTTGTTTTTTTTTTACGTTTAAAGCATTGTGTTTAAGAATTGTAACTATATGAATGTGCTTCTGCCCAACTTCAGCCTGGACACTCAAAACCAAACTGACATTTTACTCAGTCGTTTCAGCCTAATTTATAACGAGACAAACGGCCAGAAACATAGACGTGTTTGGCATCCTTACAAGCCTGAACCTGTCAGTTAAAGGCCGAAAGATCAAAATCCTGACATTCGTACAAGGCTGTCTTCTGCGAAACCTTCAATTTGACATACATTGTTAAACATTTTTAGAGTTCTTGTTCGTTTTATCTCAAAGTGCATTTTATGTTGAAGCTAATGTGAGTGGATTTGTTTGGGTTGCTTGTACAGTGCCACATGATTCCTCTCCTTACAAGTTTCCCCCTACACCCCTCCAATTCCCGTGTGCTCACTCCCCAAAATGCTTGGATAGAAAGAGACAATCAGACCTCAGAGCTCTGCAGATACTGAATTCTGGAGATACCCACACTTTCCCTGTTTTGTTTCTTTTCCTTCAGTGTGCAGTATATGTTGTGTACTATGATTCCCTTGAGTTGTAAACCTCCTAAGTGAATCCTGCTGTGCCCTGCTGCTCATTAAACACAGGTTATGTTCAGAGATGGTTTCCGTCTGCTCAGAGCCCACCTGCCTTCGCCTTTTCTCATTGTAAATTCGTACCTCTCCAGAAAGTAGAATTAGTTCATATTCAAGTAAAACGGGGCACAATGGTATTTCTACATGTAATGTTATGAGTACACATGGCCAGACTATGAATGTAAATTGTACATGAGGTTAAGTGTCTTTAAATTCCTTGTTACGTTCTTTCCTCATCAACTGTAACAGACAGACGAACAGGAATTGCACCTCACTCCTGCCATTCAGAGAGGAGGAGGGAGAACAATGTGCATGGAAGAGGAACTGTTTCCTGGTCTCTCCATGGTAGCCCCCTGCGTTTCCCCATGACCTCTCACCATCCTGACTGCCATCTTTTTAGTATGCAAGCCTCACCTGGAGCATGTGGTGTAGCCCAGGCGTGTTGGTCTCCTTGTTGGGCTGTGTGATGTTCATGGCTTGTTACTGAGGGATACGTGGGAGGCGTTTCATACTTTTCATCGCGCTCATTTTTATGTGCATTACCAGTTTATTGTACACTAAGTGTTGTACAATACATGCAGCTTCATGTTTAAAAAAATCCTTAAAATAAGGAAAATCTTTTGTATTTTTGATTTCAAAAGGCATGTCATATCTACTTTTTAAATGTATCAATGAAGATTTAACTTTACATCAGATGGAGTGTTTTTTCTTTGTTTTTTGTTTTTTTTCTTATACAAATATCTGTATGTTTAGTTTAGCGCAATGTCACTGAACTGTTAAACTTAGCATGTAGAGAATACAGCTTGCTTTGTGGGAAAGTCCTGAATTAAATTTTAATCATGGCACTTTTTCTGCAGAAAAGACCAGTTGTGTTAATGATTTTCTTTTTCAGCATCCGTTAAGCCCATTTTACTTGCAAGAACTGCTATTTGTGCTAAAGATGTATTTAAAATGTTTTAAGACATCTTTGTTATATAGTGATATACTATTGTAAAGTGTATATACAGTTACACTGACTTTCTAAAAAAAAGTTTTAAAGTTAAAAACCTCTTGCATGCCCTTTGTTTTTATTTCTCATCACAGTCTGAGTTTATGCTGAAAAGCAGTGACAATTTACAGAAGAAAAGAGGTTTAGTGTGACTAACAGTTACTCAAGTAGATACTTTTGTGTAAAGAGGTTAATTACAGTAATAAGGCCAGACAGTATCGACTGGCCCAGTTTTATTTAGATTTAACAGCTATTTAATTTTCCATCCTACAGATGCTATAAAATGCTAAAAAAGTAGCCTGTTATCCTGACTCCTATACTCTAACATTTTAAAAATGCCTTTCTGTGATTTAAAGTGTTTCAAATTGGTTATTTTCATAGTAACGTCAGGTTGTGTGGGAGTTATGAGTTGTCTACCAGAGTCTCTTTCAGCAGTTGTGATGTGAATCCTCCAGGAGTCAGTCTGGTGTCTTCTGACTCCTCTGGCAGGACTCCGGTTTCACATTGAGGAACACACGTGGTTAATAATTGAACACCTGCGGCCGAGCTTGTTGCCTTAACCCCTTCTGGGTTTCACAGCCCTCATTTCGCACCTACTTTTTCCCCTTTACCGGTGTCTTTCATTACGCTGCTTCCAGACCAGGTGTAGAGTTGCAAGTAAACACAGAGGTGAGGTGCCTGCAGCCTCTGGGAGCACAGTGGTACGGAAGAGGGATCATCACCTCGGCCTGATGGGCAGAGATGAAGTTTGGACGATGAGCAACAGCCTGTTGAAGACTTACTCTGTACAGTTGAACAGTATGAAGTCTTTTCTCAATCCGCCTCTTCTGCCTAAACCAAATATCTCTGCTGCATCAACAGGATAAAATAAAAAGGGAATATTTCCACTGTTCTCCGGAGTAGGCGCCTGCTTGCATTGAATTGTGGAGACACAATGTGGGCAACATCAGCTGCTTGCATGATGTGCATCCTATTTGGTGAGTACAAAACAGCCTAGACTAGCCTTAACTAAAACTTAAAACCCACCAGGCATTGTCAGATTACCAAAAAAATGTAGTGGTGTAGAACATTTATTTTGAGGTGGCAGTGTCATGTGGTCTGTATCTAACTGTACAAAGTGAATGAAGCTTGATTGATTTATAGGATTTACTCAATAACCCATAGAATAAACGTAATATTGTCGAGTTATATTGGTTAATTTATAAAATATGAATAAAAATAGTTTTGTTTTAATTAGATTTTATTGATACTGCTACTTTCTCCTGATTAAATCTGCAAACCTCAATGAGAATGAAGATTAAATAAAGTTTGGAAACAAAAATCCCACAAACGCACTTTATTCCATCTTTACAAAAGCCAAGTTGAGAGGTTTTCACAGTTGTCACCATGGACATAAACAGTAAGAAATAGATTTTATGTTTTGTTTTTTTATTTTTAGGCATCATGTGTGATGTCAAGCCAGCATCTTCGCAGCCTGAATCAATACAAAGAAATGCTGACCAGACGTCTGACCAGGCCACAGCATTGGAGGAAGATATCCAGAAAGTTATCGATCAGATCCACTCGTTGTCCAGTCAGAATGAAAACACTCGCAGCTTTACTAACGGTTTCTACATAGATGGATATTTTGGTGTGTTGAATAACTTGTATACTCTCTTCCAACCACTGCTGAGAGAGAGGTTCATAGATGACCTCCCCAAAACTTTAGTGTGTCTTTTGTCTGGGAGACCGGGCTGTGGACTGGAGGCAGAACTGACAAAGACTGTGTCTCTGGAGTTAGGAAAGCCTCTGCTGTCGTTTGTGTCCTCTCTGAGATCCCAGACGTGCTCTTCTCCGAACGGTGACACACAGACAAACAGCTTCTTCGGTTCCTACCTCAGGATGGGGGAATCCACAGCAACGGCATCGGATGGCTTTCTGGACACACTGATAAATATTCTGTCAAGCATTCCTCTTTCTGGGAATCTGATAAATGCTGTGAGGAACCTTATGGATTCAACTGTGGTTTATGCCTCACAGTTCATGGCAACGTTACTCCAAGTACCAGTGGATTACATCCAAATAGCTTTACAGTTTGGAATAAGGTTGCCATCTTTAGAAGGAACAGAGACCTGTGAGGAAGGTAAAGTATTATTGTTTTTATTGGTGTGAACATTTGAATAGTGACATAATGTTTTTTGTGTAGACACAGGTGTGTTATGTCAAATTTATTTTATTACAGATTCTTTATTTTGATTAGATTGTTTCCCACTTGTTTTGCAGGAGATCTCACGCAGCTCATTATGTGGTAAGTCAGTAAATACATACATACATTAGCACCACTGAAACAGGTTGTTCGTGCTTTATCAGTTCCTCCTAAGAAATCAACCCCAAAAGATGCTTCCTGTATAAATGATTGGGAAGAAAATGGAAAGTCATTCCTCTGTGAGAAACCTTTATCTGGACAATATATAGGACTTCAACCTTCTGAATTAGTCACATTAGGTGGATACGTTCCAAAGCTGCAGCATTTTAAGTAAAAAAAAAAAAATCTTTTAGTTACTATACTTTGACTGAATCACACCAGGGGAACATGGTCAGGGACAAACAAGGACTTTGATATTGGAAGGGATTTACCTCGATCTGATTGTGTCACACTAAATGCTTTTTCTGTGTAGGGGAATTAACAACAATGTGAGCTGGTCGTTCACTAACTCCTTCATTGACATCCTCCTGGACATCTTCCTGGCTTCAGATCAGTCTGTGTGCACATATCCAGGCCCAGAGTGCCAGAATCCTTCCAGCATCCCGTTCCAACGCAGCCCCTCCCAGGCGAAAAATTACACTAATGACAACCAGGACGTTGTTCTAAGTTGTGACCGCCACAATCTGGCCAGGTTCAATGACACCCTGTGTGCCGACATCCTCACAGGTTCAAAAGTGGGATCTACATCTGTGGTCACCTTCTGCCAGGCCCTAAGCTCCCTGAGCCCCACCCAGATAGAGCAGGTGTGGAGCAACATGTGTTATGTTATCCAAGCACTGATATCTCCGCTCCTCAGCAGGTCATCTGACTGCAGTGCTGGGGACATACCACCCAGCCCTGCCTCTAAGACTCTTTCTGCACCTGGTCGAGTAGCCAGAGCAGCTCCCAACCTCAAACAGCTCGCCTGTAGCTACAGCAGCTGGTTGGACAACACCGTGGTGGACCCGGTGCTTGTGACTGTGTGCAGCGACAACGAACGTGAGGAGTTCGTGAAGCATGTGTGTAACAATGCTTCGTTGATGAGGAAGCTTGTCTCAGACCAGACCAACAGCTGGCTGTATACATACTGTGCTAACTCCTCTGCAGATCTTGGGTACATGGTGAAGGAAATCTGTGCCTATGAGCAGTGGATTAGCCAGCCCATGATCGTGGTGGGCCCCTCGTTAATGGAGTTCTGCATGACCCTGGACAGTTCTAGACTGGTCGACCTCATCTGTCATCACACTGGATTCTTCATGCTTCTGTTCTCCAACCCCAACAACATCCAGTTTTTGCCTAACTGCACAATCGCGCCCTTTCTACCACCGCTCACTGACGAGAATTCATTCATGTTGGATTCGTGCAGTTACTCGGACTGGCATGTGGCACAAATTACCACTGATGTTTTGTTAGAATGCATCCGCCTCGATCAGAGTGGCTTTACTCTGGGAGTGTGCTCCAATAAGACGTTTCTAAACAGCCTTCTGCAAAAAAAGGAAAATTACTGGCTTGAAGGTCACTGCAACACTTCCCTTGCCTCGTTCACCCCTGAGCCCAGCCCGGCCTTGAGCATCTCAGACTGGTGTGACTACTACACTTGGGGAAACCGGCAGGTGGACGTTTCAGTGGTCGGCCTCTGCTGGGAGTACGATCAGCCTGCCTTCGAGAAGAATGTCTGCTGCCAGGGGTCCATTTATGACAAGCTTTTAGAAAACCCCATGAACACGTGGTTATCGTCAGTGTGCACAGGCCTATTGGATAAAGAGGTGCTACCACAGGTGAGTGTTGTACCTGCATAAGAGATGGCAATGACAGAAAGTAAAGAGTTTTTAAAGTGCAAAAAATAAAGGAAAATGTGGAAATAAATGAAAGTTTGATTCATAACCAACTTTAGTTCAACTGTTTAATTCTGGAGATGTAAAAAGCCACAAGGTAAAATACACATACAAATCTCTAGGTAGGTAATGAGTACTGGGCTTTAGTAGGTCATTTGTCATCATCATCTAAAAATCGACTTTGTTCAATGGATTGATGCCCTACAAATAGTTGAGTAACTGTCTGATTATTTCACATTTGAATATATTATGTGAACATTTAATATGAATATAATATATAGATTTGTAATGTGAAATCAGACTTCGGATCCCATTGAACAAACATGACAGCAGTAATAATCCCTACATGGAAAAACAGTAAAGTTAAAATGTTACAACTCAACTTTGCAGGATTTGTATTTGATTTTTTTCTTATATTATCTGTACTTTAGGTGTGCAGATACTTGGACTGGACCAATCCCATCATCGTAGACATGACCGAGCTAGCCCTGTGCGCTGAGATTGACCCACTTAACTTCACCTCCAAAGTCTGCAAAAACGACACAGTTCTTCAGAATCTGTTGGCCAATCAGGACAACACCTGGTTGATACAGTACTGTGCCAACCACTCATCTCCAACGACGTCTCCTGGTGGTGGCACTGAGGGACAGGGTGGCGGCCTGACTGGTTTCAAGGCCTCTGAGCAGTGCCAGTACCCCAGCTGGAGTACATCTCTTCCAGATGTAGCACTTCTGGCTCTGTGCTGGGAACATGACCAGGTCAATTTTGTGTCCTCTGTCTGCCCTGACTCGGGTCTCCTCGTTTTGCTGTCCCAAGAGCCGTCTAGTAAGTGGGTGAGCCGCATGTGTAGCACATACACCAACTACACTACCACCAACAATAACAGCACCACCACCACCACAGTTGATCCCAACTTCTGTCTGGCAAGAAACCTAGTAAAACAATTCAACTGGAGCTGCTCAGCTGATTTCAACACAGCCTGTCAGCCGGGGGCCAGCCAGAATATGGCCCTGCAGATGATGGTGCGCTGCTGGGCAGACAGTCTGAAGTCCAGGGTGGAGAGTCAATTGACTCCACCTGTGGCTACTCTGTGGGACCAGGCAGTCAGCACTACCGTGGTGATCCTGTTGGCCCTCGAGGAGGTCCAGAACACCTCGCTACATGTCACAGAGAACATAAGATTCAGTGTGTTGGGGTCTGTAGTTCGCTATCTTGAGAGCGAGAACAACTTCGACAAAAAGAGGGTGGTGCTGCAGTGCTTTGGGGTAGGTAGTTTGATTGTGGAGATCTTGTTGTCGTTGGATAAAGCAGATGTTTTTTACTACTGCAACATAAACATACTAGAGTTTAATGTCTCACAGTATAAGTATATCTGATATATATATATATATATATAATGAGAACTAACTAAGGTAAAAGTACCAGTACAGTGTAGAAATACTAACTACTGACTTAGTCAGTACTATATACTGTATTGACTATTTGCTATATTTTTTATTAGCATCCTTATATTATATTATATTATATTATATTATATTATATTATATTATATTATATTATATTATATTATATTATATTATATTATATTATTCAAATGAACATGAGTCTGTTGGTTAACAACAACTGTATCACAAGTTCTAAAGTGTGACTAAGCATCAAGTATCAAGCACTTTTCTTGGAAAGTTCCTCTGGTAATCAGAGTGTAATGTGAATACATTTTCTCCATCATCATTTATTCACAAAGGTTCAAATCAGTTTCTGTGTTGAACATTTAATTGACTTCGTAGTTAATATAATTATTAATCTGTACCAGTTGGCATTAGTGACCGTGCACCAGCAGTGTACAGCTGGTGCACGGTTACACTCCTATCATCAACACGATTAATCTCTTCCTCTTGGTGTAATCTCTACTGCCTCAAGCTTGACAATTACAAGAAAAATGTTCAAACAGGCTCCTAGATTACATGTTTCCATTAGTCCCTCTATAAATAGTGTAACTGAGTTGTACATGTTTTCCTCCTGTAGAGAGTACTAACCAGTTTGATGCAGACATCAAGAGATGTGACCACTGGTGAATTCTTTGTCATTAAGGTAACGTGTGTCACCCCCTAAATGTGGACTGAAAATATTTACATGTCTTGTTTTTCATGTTTGTTTTTGCCTAATTCTCTAATGTGCTCGTCCTTCTTAGGAGTACTTCAACATACCGCTGAGCAGCCTGAGGTCAGTGCTCAGTGCAACTCACATCACCACCATCAGACTGATCCTTCAGTACTACACCATCAACAAGGACACACTGCAGGTGAATAATCATCTCAAACCTATTCACTAACCATGTTTTTATTCCTAGGTGGAATCTTAGTCCTCTGTTTCATGATCACAGTTAACAGTAGGTCACAGTTAACTGTTTCTTCTCTTCTGTTTTCCAGTTGCCTGATAAGTACCTGTCTACTATGATATCAGTGCTGTTCCAGACCCACCTGGTTAAGGATGGTAGTCTGTTTCCTGACCTGGCTCCTCTGTTGACCTCAGCCACCACATCTGACATCCTAGCTTTGCCCTTATTGCAGAACAACATCAATGTGTAAGTGACGATGGCAAGCAGGTCGGGAGGACCAAATACACAGTAATGAGCTCCATAATATTATTATAATATCTGTTGTTACACATGATCATGAGACTTCACTGAACGCATCACTGGCATGAGTCAAACTAGATGGTTACAGCATATTTTCTCTGTGTTACATGTGTAAAGATTATGTAGTGAATGTCAACACAATCATGTAATCTCACTTGCCTGCATTAAGCTTCCATCTGATCACATCCCTGGTGTCAGACTTGTGTTAGAAGCGATGTATCATTGCACCCCGAGATGCCAGGAGTATGCATTATACATAGCAAGTGACGGAAAAAGAGTTCACAGACTAGATTTCAATCCAGACGGAGCTTATAATGTATGTGTAAGTATTTTCTATTGGGTTAACAAGACTGAGTTAAACAGACAGAATGACAAGATAGCTGTGTTGAACCTTCAGTCACAAACGTACGTAACTACAGATGTGCATAAAGCGGTGCTGATACACTGCTTTGGTCTTTACCATCTGAATCAATCGTAGTTAATATTCCCTGAGGGAGGTTTTTGTCAGCACAGTGCACATAGAACAACTAGAAGACAGGAGAAGCAAATCTACATGGTGGAAAGTGGAGGCAGCTGCCAGCTGTAATCTGCAAACATCCCGATACCACACCACCCTGTCAAAACCTGTTGCCAGCCCGTGTTCTTCAAAATACAGCGTTTGCCCAATGTCACATAAAACTGTTACAAAGCAGCAGGTCCAGCACATCACATCACATTAAAGGGCACTTCTTGTTTTTTTTTAGGAGGGAGACTATTAACAGAAACTTGGGGCGTTTGACTATGGACCAGCGCGATGCATTTGGCCTGTGGTACAGCAAAGTTATGTCCTTATCTAACATCACCACAGGTGATCAGTCCTTCATCAGGGACACTGGAAACCTGATCGCCTACTTGCCCTTCTACAACTTCCAACACCTCACATCTGCTCAGGTAACAGTCCTCTGAGCTCTGACACCTGGTGGGGAAACCCGAGCAGCCACGACTCTTTGAGTTCGATTAGCCCCGGGGCACGGCGGAGTCACTTCACATACTGGTCTGAAGGAAGCGCAGACAGGCTCTTCAGTCTTTGTGACCACCGTTGTGTGTCTTAGGTGTTGTTGGCTGATGTTCAATAAGTAAAGATAGGAACACTTGAATTGACAATGAGCAGAAGATACAGTATATTGTTACCGAGCTTTCAGCACTCAAACATTAATATGATAATATTTTAGGTTAATAGTTTAATGTTTTGTGTTTATTTTCTGTCTTACTTAGTGTTAAAAAGACTTTTGCCACTTCTTTTGATCTCCTAAATATAAAGCTTGTTGCAAAAAACACAAATTGCTGTTTTCCTACTAAATGTTTCTCTCAAAATATTTTTGTAATGTCCACAGCTGTTGGACGGGTTGGATGTGTTGAAGAGAAACACCCTTACTCCTCTAAAACAGGAATTCATAGCTCAGAGCGTCATTGGCACCTACAAAAACCTGACAGCCACGGATTTTATCAGGTAGGAACAATTGAATCATATCTATCTGTATCAGTAATTACAATAATTATATTTAGTCATATAAATATAGCTATTGAAAAAACATAACATGTTACGAGTTTTATGTACTAATACTTTACTTTTTGGCTTTTGTGAACCTAATGATCTGTACAATAATTGTAATATTATGTATATTATGATCTACTTACTATGCTAATATGTGCACACATCATTTTAATAAAATGTAAATTTAACCATAATGTCTTATATAAATCTCTCATCTGTTTCCAGGTGTGTGTGTTGTTAAACAGTGTTTGTGATTTCAGGCTGGGTAATCTCGCGTGCCTGGCAGACCCAAAGGACCTGCTCGTATACAAAGGAACCGAGACCTTCAGTGTCATCCAGAACATCGTTATGAACTGCTCTCGTGACGGACTCAGTCTGCCCAGCTATCTGGTGAGATAGATTCAAATAGTTTATCCACATTTGTGCTTTTGTTTAAGGTTTTAAAATGTGTTTATTATGTATGTGCTGTCTCTGTGCTTGCCCAGATTTCCAATGTGTTACTGAACAGCACAGAGTTAAAGGTCCCCTCCTCTATCAGTCCTGGGCGACTGGCGGAGCTCGCCCACCTCCTGCCCTTGCTGGGTGTCACTTTCCTGCAGGCTCTCACACCGTCACAGCTGCTCGAAGCCCTCCCTGCCCTCAACTCTGTTTCATTCAGCCCTGCACAGGTAGAGGAGCATAAATGATCTGCAATGCAAGACATAAGCATCATCTGCAACTTAATTTCTATTGCCACTCAACATCTACAGTGTGTTTTTAACTAGTGAACTGATCCTTTTGTAAGATAAACGTCAGGTGCCAGTGAGTGGGGGTTTACTTTCACTGCACTGGCCCATATTTGTTGTGCATGGTTGAGTTTCCTGGCAGCTTGTTGGGCTTGTGGCTCCAGAGGAACAGCTGGCAGGCAGTCGGTCTTCAGCACTCTGACCCCTGAAGTGAGATGGCTCAGGAGCAAAGATCTGAGCTTTACTTCACCATCAGCTGTCATTTGACCTGGAGCCTTTTACTTTCACCTCAGCCTCACAGCTGTTAAGTTTATATGCCATAAGACGTTTTGAGAGTTTACAAGCAGGTTGATCACGCCAACAAAACTTTATTTTATATTCCAGGAAATGGTGAAGTAATGGCAAAGGGAGGATGTAGGATTTTAATGTTTCACCTGTTGCAAACATACTACAAAGATGGAGCAACAGATACACTATTATGAAATGTATTTTATTAATTTGTGTACTCATTTTCCAGGCTTCTGTAATTATAAACAAGATTTCTTCAGTCACCACAGTGAGTTATCATTTAAAAATATTAAAATGTAAAGTTACTATGGGGTTTAGCATTCTTTCATGCTGACACTTTCACTTTCTTCCCCTGTTCACAGCTGACGGCTCCAGATCAGCTGAAGGAGCTCGGGACCCTTATCATAGGAGTGAGGACGGAGACGTTGTTGACCCTCACCTCAGACAAGTTGCTGTCATTGCTGCCTGACATGGCTCAAAGCACACTGGGCCTCAGCCCGCCACAGACCAATGCGATTGCTACCAAACTATGGGTACAAATAAGAATGAGGCAGCATACATATTGACTTGTGTGGAAATATTTTTAATTCTAAATATGTATATGTAAGAATTCAATAGGAACAGTGAGAACAATAAATAATGTATAAATAATATAATATATATAAAGAGACATTGTAATAGTATTAAGACCTCAGTATCTTCTCACTGCTACACTGCTGGCTGTGTTATCTTACCTCTGCTCTGACACAGGGCTTCCCAGAAGTCGTTGGTTGGTTGGATGATGCGGATCCTTTGCTCTATTGCACGCCTTTGCTCAGTGTCCTGCCCAGGATTCGCTTCCTTGTGAACAACATCACCACAACATCCACAAAACACTGGAACACACAGCAGGTATCACACAGCCCTTCTTACATCAGCACGATTTGCTGGATACCTCCTAAAAACGTTTTTCCAGCTAATCACAGGGTGGGAAATAGTTAAGTTCAAGGCTTATTTTCAAGTTCACAAGGAAGATAATAATCACAAAAAGCTAATGTAGAAATAGAATTTACACCATCATATATATAAACCTTCTTACCTTGACCTTATGACTTTTACTTTGTGTTATGATCCCTTTGTGCTTCCTCTAATTAAAAATGCTTCCTCTGTTTGTCCTGAGAAGGTGTGTATGAGAGTATCATGATTAGCTGCTAAATTATTTAGCGGAGAAGCAAAAGCAAAGACGTCATCATCAGTGACACTGTGAAAGGACTTTCTCATGAATACAAACAACACAAACTATGCTCATATCAAATTACCCCTCCCTATTTTTTTTTTCTTTGTCCATGTTCTTCTACAGTCTAAAGCCATTTTCAGAGAAGTGCTGAATACTAAACCAAACCTGGTCAAACAAAATCTTCTGTAAGTAAAAATATATTCTGTGATAGGTGTGTATACACTCACATGTTATTCTATACTACATAGTATAAAACAGTTACTGTAAATGCATCTACTGACACTCAATCTCTGTTTCTAACCAGGAGTCTGGGAACATTAGGACAAGGTGTGAGCTGCACGGTCCTACAGCAACATATACGGGCCGATTCCTCACCTTCTGCAGTGAGAAGCATCCTGACTTTCCTCAGGCAGCAGCCTGCTCTTCTTCACACCTCACTGGTAAACACACTTGCTTGATTGATGCTATTTTACTGTTTCTAAAATATCTGTCTTGAGCTTATATATATATATTTTCTTTTTGGTATAATGCATGTGTTCCTTATCTTTATTTTCTTTTGTCATGTGTCTTTCTGGACAGAAAAAGTGTGTGATCGAGGAGCTGCATCAGTTTGATTTCCTTGCCGAACTGCTTAAAGATCTCGGAGCTGAGATTGCCCTGTCCATGCCGTAAGTCAGATGTTGGCATTAGGGTTCGTGATTACTGTGTTAACATAAGTTTCAGATATTTCTAAATGATTGTAGGGAAATGGTCATCTATTTATGAAAAGGTGACAGGTGGTTTGATGTTTCTATTGACAAAGAAATTGTAGCAGACGCTGTTTAAAACATTTGTTTCTCCTCCTTGTTTGCTTAGAAATATTGACTAAGAATAAATATTGTTTAGCATGTCGTTCCTCTGTGTTTGTGTGGTTGCTTGCAGGGTGAGCACCATTAAGAAGTTTACCAGAGATATGATGGACACCCTGAGGAATTTGATTATTCAGGATCCTCATCATTTTCTCCTGCTGCCCAGAACAAAACAGGAGCTGCTGGTGGACAAAATAGTGCAGAGGCTGGTCAGTAGAGCGACACTGATTCACTTCCCATTTTAAAAAGTAGAAAGATAAAGAAACAAGAAGAAAATTAAAGATTAAAGATTTGAAGTTTGAAAGCGAGGTGATGCTTAAGTGTGCAGCAGTGCAGCCTCTTAGTTGTTTTTGTGGATTCTTTCTCTGCAGGGCATGTACACAGGGGTGTTCACTGGGGAGGAGTTTCATTCACTGGGCGTTATGGCAACGTTTGTCGTAGACGAGATTTTCAACCAGCTGGACCGCAACTTCTTCATTAACAATCTGGATTTCCTCAGGGGATTCTGCTATAGCAGCAGCAAGATGGACATTGTGGCTCGTATCTTGCAGGAACCTGCCACCTTCGGGTAACGCTGTCTCAGATTGTATTGCCTGGGGCATGAAAATCACATTTTGTACACATGAAATTGAACAAAGACTTGACAAACATCAACCATGTCATTATATAAAGTGGGTGATTTTAGCTTTATGTATATAATCTATTGCCATTTTGAAAAGTAAATGAATCAGCAAATGTTCCTGTTTCTATTGGGAGAAATTTAAATTAAACAAAAGAAATGGAATCAGCCCTGTTTTGTGTACATTTTAAAGTATCTCTAACATGGTGTTTTATGTTTTCAGGTTTTGTCCTTTTCAGACATTGGGAAATGGTAGAAACATAGAAACATAGTGATTTGTTCTTATGTTGCCTCACAGGCCAGTCAAGAACTGGAATCAGACAACACTCAGTCAGGTGGACTGGTTTCTCTTCTTCCTGCCTACTGACAAAGTGTGGGATATTTCCATGGTTAGTCATTTTTATTGCATTTTTATTCATTCGGTTATTATTCCATCGTAAATGGCTCGGAGATTGGACAGTTTGCACCTCACGCTGAGAAGAATTTGAAACTCACTGCTGTAGATTTATTTGATCTCCAGAAATCCAAAGAGAGGTGTTGGGATTGTTACTTGATCTCATGGCATGTGAGGCCAGAGTAACCTGTAAATAAATCCATCAGGTGTCGCATCTCCAGTAGGTTTCAGGATCAGATGGTGAAGTTCCTGTTTTCCCATAAACCAGCATTGTGTGTTTTAGTGTGTGTCTCTACGAGTGTGTTGTCTGTGTTTCCACAGGCGTTGATGACTGTGGGCCGTATTGAGAGGCTGTTCATGAGCCACCATCGTTGGGAACGTGGGGATGTGGGGAGCCACTGTTGGCAAAAGACGGAGAGGACGAAATTCTTTGAAAAACAGCAGTTAGTTCTTCAGTTTTACCTGGGATTTCTCAAAATAAGCCCTCAGTCACGTGAGCATCACTTTCATTCCTAAAATCTCAAAAATAACAGCACTCTCTAAAGGAATAGATGCACATCTGAGGAAATGAGTAAGGGGTAAAGGAAAGGCTTTGACTAAACAACTAAATTAAAGACATAGTCCTACATCTTGGTCCAAATGTTTAGTGAGAGAATTTTAATATAACAAGAAAAGATGGGAAACATATTCACAGTCTATGGTCTGTGTATATATTTATTTACATGAAGTATAAGAAATTAACACATAAACAATGTTTATACTTAGAAGAGAAGTTGCTGATGTTACATGGTTTGTATACAGTCATATGCTGTATGTCAGCAGCATCTCCTCATCAGGTCCTTATGTCTCCTTTTCCAGCAATTCCAATAGTTCCTACTTGTGAGATTTTGCAGACAACAGCTCCTTCGGTCTGGACCTCCACCAGTCTAACAAGCATGTCTTCATCAGCCTTTGCCAACTGTCTGGAGCTGATGGGTCAAGACCCATTCCTCTCATCCTACCAACGTATCCCAGTGTTCCAGAAAGTCAAACAGGTGGGTTTGTTCTAGGTTTAGTCCATTCACAGGCTCTTAGATGTTAGTTGTTTCTCCTCTGTCCAGGTTTTGATATAGTGTGTCTGCTTTGTCCGTACTGGATTCCTCTGGAATGATGTGTGAAGATGTATGGCCCCGTGTCCACGTTCTCCCAGTATGTCGTCTCTCAGCTGGGCCGACTGGCATTAGAACTGTCTGTAGATGAGCTGAGCAGCCTCCGACTGACTGAGCAGAGGAGCATCGCTGCTCTGGGCACCGTCAGTACCTGGAACAACAAACAGGTAGCTGCTTTACAAACAAATTAACATATTGCCTGTGCTAAAGCACAGAAATACATACAGTTAGGTCCATTTATATCTGGAAAATGGGACAATTTCTATCACTTTGGCTCGAAGCCTAACAGTCAAGATGTTCTTAAAACAGACTGACAGCTTTCATTTTAGGGCTAAGTTAAAAATATGGTTTGAACTGTCTGATACTGACTTCTGTGTGAGTATCAGACTGCATTAGTTTCAGCTAAGTGTGCCTAATAAACTGGCACTTAAGTGTACATTAAAAAAGCTTTGTCATAACTGTTGTTTTCATCCTAGCTGGCTGTACTGTTTGCTGCAGTACTGAACTCCACCAAGCAGAGTCCGAGCCAGCTTGACTCTAGCACTCTTGTGGCAATGGGATACATTGTGTGTGGAGCTAAAGCCACAGAGATGAGCTTTTTCAATGCAGTGGAGTTCAGGTGAGCAAAAAAAGTTTTGACACCTTAAAAGCTTAAAAAAAAAAAAAGTTTTTTGAGATCTGATGGTTGGCACTTGGGTTGACTCCCTATCGTGCTACTTCTCCCTCTGGTGGCTGCAGTAAGGCGGTGCTCTGGCTGGGTCAGCTGACACTCTCCTGTTCAGAGGAGCAACTGGGTGCTCTAGTCGGGCTGCTAACACACAGCCTTGCATTTGGACCCATAAGTTCATGGGGAACCGAGGTCTTCATCGAGATTGGAGTTTTGGCAGGTATCATTCAATCATTCAGTCACTATCTTCCTTGGGCTGATTAGTTTTCTTGCCTCCAGTAGAGTGTGTCTCTGTCTTATGGCTTGAGTTCAGTATTTATGAGTATTTCACCTTCCTTAAAGATTTTTGCACTTTTTACAGCTGGACTTCCAGACATGGCCATGTCTGCTCTGGTGAAAGATCAAATAGAAGGGATGACAGCTGCAGCTATCTCAATGATACCACCAAATAAATTTAGTGTAAGTCGACATTAAATCAAACAACAGAATAATATTCACAGCATATACTCTTTATTAGGATTTTTACAGAGTTGTGTTAAGTTCTTCCTTTATATGACAAAATGTAATACATTTTCAGACCTTTTAAAAACCACATAGAGTTAATCTTACTACTTGTTTCATGGTCAAACTAGCCAGTTGATAAAGGGTCATAAAGAATATTAGGGATCATATGGCCTAGAGTTATTTAATGCTATATATGTTGTTGTATAAGGTAATGTTATTCCCAGAAGTACATTTTACATTTTGTCAAGTTTCAAATGATCTCCTCTTACTCTATGTTTTGTCATTTCCTTAAGGTGGTGTTTAACCAGAGACAGATCAGCATGTTCTCCTATGAGCAGGCAGCTGCAGTAACTCAGGAGCAGATCGCTGTTCTGTCAAATGTTCAGAAGACAGCTCTAGCTATGGTGCTGACACCGTGGGAGGACAAGCCTGTAGACTTCAGAGGTAAACCACCAAAATCTTTGCAATTCTGTTGTTTACTGATAACTTAAAAAAAAGTTTTCATTCAGTTAAACACTGATTGGCCACAACATTAACAATATCATGACTAGCAATATATTTTTTGCTATGCATAATTGCCACTATATGTGCTCTGACAGCATTTACTGTTAACTGAACAACTTAGTTCAATTAAATTTAATCAAATGTCAGAAAATCATTTCAACCAGTTTTTTCAGATGATTCACAAACACAGATAATCCACATGAATTATATTTTTCATGGCTTTACATTTGTACTGGTTTCCAGTAGGGAGATCACTGGGGCTGGCACTGAGCCACAGTCCTGTGTGTCTCATACTGGGACTGCTGATGCTGCTGATCATTCTGTCATGCCCTGACCCGATCTACCCTGGGACATGACCCCACTCACCCCTGCTGGATCAGGAGACACCTCCTCACCCATGTAACCAAGATGATCTCATTTATCTGTGCAATACGTTGTGTCTGTGAAATAAGCATCATGTCAGGATTTCTACATACTATATTTCATATAAATATATATAATATAAAGAGATTGTTTGTTCACCCATCACTCTGATATATCAACACTCATCACAGAAATGCAAATGAACTGTTTAATTTAAAAACAATACTTTACAGAATTACCAGTATATGCTGCAAGACTGACCACAATCAAATCATTATTTTTATTGCACTTTTATTTATGTATTTAATTTTTGATAAAACTATAAATCTCTTCTGTCCCAATGTATTTTTCTCAAGGATGAGGCCATACACAGAACAGCAACTTAAAACACAGCCTTTAAATAAACAGAGGTGTTATACAGTTATTAGGAGCAAAACTAAGTTGTATTTCAAATCTACAAAGATATATATTTTTGTGAGATGGTATATTTTTGTCAGAGTAAAGTATATTTGCTAAACTTATATATCTGTCATGAGTTATCTTGATTGGATAACTGGTACCTGGTTGTGCTGTATTAGTATTGGTGAGCTTCAGTCTATTATTGCTGTGAGTTTTATATTGTTGTGTCAGTTTATGTTGTGATTAATGTAGAGCTAATGTATTAAAGTGAACCATTCTGCCTCTGCACGGCTGCTCTGTTTGTTTGTTTGTAGCAAATATATATATATAGCATAGAAAAAACCATAACAGCATAATTCAAATACAGCTTTGCAGATGAGGCTGTATATGTACACAGTATATAATAGTATTAGAATTAATAATAATTCAGAATAAGTAGTTATGAAGTAGTTAAATATAATTGTTACATTGTCCTATTAATATTAAATACTGGTTTATAGATCCCTAATAGAAAAGTATAATGGACTGCTTTAGTAGCAAACTATTGTACACAGTGTATAAGTGTACAACTGGGGGATAAGATGCCCCCAGGTGCCACAATACCTTCTGATACAATCTGATATTTTTATTTTAATGTGTTTCAACAAATGTGACACAAATAACATGACCTTTGAAAAGTAATTTAAGAGACTGCACATTTCACTGCTATTCAATAAAGGGCAATGGTGGGAATGTGAACAATGTGCTGTGGTGTAGTCAATCTGTTAAGTATTAAATATTGTGTGTACAGTGGAAATGAGTTTGGCACTGAATGAAGTCCCTCAATCTGTGTGCTGTGCAGAGGTGACATAAGTACACAAACTTAATACTCAAGTAAACACTACTGAACTTGATGTATTGTACGGTCTAATCCCGATTTATTCAGCTTGCGTCATAAATAATGTTTCTGTAAAAATGTAAAATGTTCATGCTTTGTTTAGTTTGTACTGTTTAAAAAAAATCAACACGTCTAATTTATTATTTAAAAAGTTACTCTTTAGATAACAGTAATGAAAAAAAACAAATGTTTGGGTAAAACTTTGTACTGTAAACTACAAACAAACTTTCAGGCGTTAAAATAAAAATGTGTAATTAAAACAAATAATAATAATAATAATAAGGGCCAAAGATCTGTTATTTGGGGAATTTGGATGTGAAATAAAAACAGCACAGAAAAAGTGAAGTATTAGTACTGGAGTAAAAACGTTACAATTGTACTGCAGTACAGTAATTGAGTACTTAGTTCCTTTACCTGTAGGTCCTGTTACACAAACCACACAATCATCCTGATGTCAACAGAGATGAATAAAGCCCCCGGGTGCAGAGTCAGTGTCGTGTTGCCGGAGGAGTGACGTCCAGAGGGAGGGAGCTGTTTCCTAACGTGGCCAACGAGCTGCTGCACCGTCTTCACTGCGAGCCTGTCAAACAGCACCAACACAGCCAACATGGCGGACTGGGGTAAGAAACTAAGTTGGGAAGGAGAGCTCCCTGCCCCCTCATCTGCTCGTCCCAGTGTTTGTTTCAGTCGCCTCGCACTCGGCTATTGTCCCCCTCGCTCTTTAGATGTGGATCGGACTAACGCATTTCATGTTGTCGTTTTTACAGACGCTGACAACTTCGAGCCGGAGGAGCCGATTAAAAAGGCGGCAGCGCTGGACAAATGGGAAGGCGAGGACGAAGAGGAAGATGTTAAGGTAGACGAGCGTGACAAACACTGTCACAGTCCGACATGACATTAAAGTCTATTCTGATAGCGGCTAGCTGATTAAAGCGGGGTTGAATGAATCGTCGCCATGCTTCACCGCGGGTTCTGCTTGTCTGACAGTCTCGCTGGAGCCTGTTAGCATCATGCTAGCTGGCGGCTAACTCATGTGGCTCCATCAGGCAGCCGTGGTGAAACTTGTTAGCCAGCGATGTGTCACTACTTTGGTCATAACCAACCGCTATCCAGTTACACGCTGGCGTCCCAGTTGGCAGCTGTGGACTAAACTTGATTTCTGGGTGCTGATATTTTATTTTTACATGAAAACAGATGGTTAACGATGTTGTGAATCCCTGGATAACCGAGCTAAATTTGGATCAAGTAGCTTAAAGCTAACCTCTTACCGGCCCACTTAGCTAGCTAGCAAACTCGCTAGCTCCCATGTCAGTCTGCCTCTATGACGAGCGTTACCGTTAGGTAGCTAGCTAACCTCGACGACAGAGAGGTTATCGTGTGGTTTAAAGTGCTTCAACAACGTAGACTGCTGTCATATATTTGTCCAGAGTTGGTTACGTTAAGAGATTAAAGCGAGATTAGCGTTTGTATCCTGTCCTGAATTCCCACATCTTGAGTTGCGGTGGCGCTAGCCTTTGCTAACCAACTTTAGCCACAATCATGTGAAATCATCTGGGTTGATGACTCAACTCGTCCAAGAACCAGGCCTAGAACCGTCCGACTTGACAACAGGCGTGTGGTGGGAGCTGGGGCTCGGTGTCTGCTGCAGAACAGGTGGTCATCACCTGAATGTTGACACCAGAAAGCCAGGGAAAGTGCTGGTAGAGGCCTCTTCAATGGTTCACTTTTCTGTCATAAATGGAAACTGATGATTTCATGCTCTTTGTGGTACAAACTGTTCTCTTATTTAGCAGGTGGTGAGAGCGTTTGTGATCAATTTAAGTTTTTGTGCACGTTTCTAATATGTTATTTTGTGATGTGGTGTGAATTGTGTTTTTGTATTTGTTTATTTAGGGTGAATTGAGTAATTTGTTTATCTATTATTTACTGCTGAGTTAGTTATTATGTTTACAGTTGGTGAAATATTCTGTTTTTCAGATAAATGAGTGTGAGAAACACCATTTATATTGTTTTGTTGAATTGAATTCACAGACATTGTAATTGTCAATCACTGAATTGTTATAGTGTTGTACACCTACACTTTGATTTTATGCCTCAGTTAGTGTTGTTACAGTTTGTCAATTTAGCCTGCATAATTAAAAAAAAAGCCTCTCTTGCATTTTTTCTATTTCAAAGGACAACTGGGATGATGATGACGAAGATGAGGAGAAAAAAGCAGAGGTGAAAAAAACAGGTAATTGCCACCTGTTTCTCAAGAGCATAATTCACATTGTACCATGTTAATCATTGGCTGAGTTGCCCCTTTTTTTCTGCAAATTCATGTTTTCTTTTTCCAATTTTTTCATTTTTAGAGACAAAAGTTTCTGAAAAGAAAAAGTTGAGTGAGAAGATCAAAGAGAAGGAAAACCGGTTAAAGAAAAAACAACAGGAGCTGAAGGAGAAAGAGTTGGACAGTAAAGTGAGTGTTTGTGATTTACCCCTTAAGGGTTTAAGGATTTTCTATATAATATGAAAAACGGTTGTTCTTTCTGTCATGTTTAATGCTTTAATTCATATTTTTGTGGCATCTGTTATTGTAGCAAGAAGAGCTCACTACTGAAGAACAACTCGCAGAGAAATTAAGAGTGAAGAAATTACAGGAAGATGCGGACTTGGAGCTAGCGAAAGATGCTTTTGGTAGGAGTCTTCCACAGTACTTTTGTATACATGAAACTGTCCAACTAATACATACGGAGGGCGTATAGAATTCTTATGTATATTTAATGTCTAATTTATGCATGGATTTAGTCTTTGTTTTACAAAGTCTTTGCCTTTTCCCCTCGTTTCTTCTATTTTTCTGCAGATGCAAAACAATGTAATCAAATTTTATTTCAACTTGCCTATTTACTAATGTTTAGCTGTGTCACATGTAGATGCAGGACCTACAAAGTCTTTCGGAGATATAGAGGTCTTTTTTAACTCACCAACAAAACTGTTAGATTAATATATAAACAATAAGATGTGTTGTTTTACCTTTCAACAGCCTTTAATAAGTGACCTTTATTGTAACAATTCACAAATTATCTTGGTATTTTAATGTCATTTATATATAGATATAAGATTTTTATTCTTTCAGTAAATGTGACCATTTGTGGACATTTTACAATTGAAAAGTCAACTTTACAGTGCTCTCTGGTGGACAAACTACATGATGGTGACACAGTTTCTAAATGACCACAAACCTAGTTTTACATTTATTTACTGTAATTTCCCTTTACTGCTGCCAATATTCAGATTTACATCTCTGAGCTGGATTCCTGTAGGAAACACCTAAGGTCCAGTATAAAAGTAGGGTTTTACTTTGACTCTTGTCCCTTTGTGTATTTTCAGGTGTTAGCAGCACTTCAAACAGTGTCACTGGGATTGATGCCATGTGTCCATCTTCCAAAGAAGACTTCACAGAGTTTGAAAAATTGCTGAAAGAAAAGATATCCCAGTTTGAAAAATCTGTGCATTATTCAAGTTTCTTGGATTCATTGTTTCGGGAACTCTGTATTTCATGTAAGCCCACATTTATAAAAAATAATTTTTAGTAAAGAAACCTGATAATTGCATATTCACGATATTTAGAATACATTTGACCAATAACATTTTTCTTCCTTCTTCTTACAGTGGAAGTAGACGACTTGAAGAAAATCAGTAATTCTCTGTCAGTCCTACTAAGTGAAAAGCAGAAACAGGAGAAAGTGAGTGACTTAATTCTTACGTGTGTAGTTTATATTCACCAGGGGGTGCTGTTCACCTCGCCTATTCACTTTGTTACCCCAGTTGATTTTTAAACCAACAGTCATTAATTTGTGGTATAGCTGATATGCAATATGTTAGTAGTTCAACTAAAGAATTCTAAGCTGAAATTTGGAAAAACAAATCTAAATTTGTGCTCATATGTATACCATTGCATACTGTTTAATAGTGACATTTACTTGTTTTTACAGCAAAACAAAGGAAAGAAAAAGAAGAAAGGGGTCGTAGCTGGAGGAGGTTTGAAAGCACAGCTAAAGGATGACCTTGACTATGCACAGTTTGATGGTGGCTACGCCCAAGACTATGAGGACTTCATGTGACACTGGCTCCATCACTACTGCCCCTTCTCCCTCCCAGCCCTCAGAAATGCAGCTGTACCTTCTCATGCTGTCCAGTGCCATCCTGGAAAATCTGAACTATGTGTTGCCCCCTTCTTATTGCTTCAATGACCAGATGGACTATACCAGGAAGCATCCAGTCTCAACCAACTGTTTATGTTCAGACATATGGAATTGCCTTTTCTGTTTCATTCAGCCTCAACTCACACAAATAATCATGTAATATCTGTTGGGTCACCCAGCTTCAATGGAGAATACATTGTAACTGCTGTTGTCAGTTTTGCAGGGCTCATTTTTAATTAATTGTTGCGCCTGTCAAAATGGCAGATACAGTATTGCAGTTATAAGTGTAGTGACATAGAAACACAAGGTTCTATGCAAAATCTTTAACAAGAATGTCATGTATATATTATAGGTCTCACTTACCTGTGGATGGTTCACTTACAGGAAAGTATATAGTATCTATAACGTTGGTTGCCAAATGCAGAACAATTATTCAAGACATTATTCATCTTTATCTCTGGAAAGATTGCATTGTGGGTGATTTGAGACTGACATAACTTGTAAGTAGTAGTTATAATTTTACAGAGAGCACATGACATTCACTGTAAGATAAAAGGGATAGACAAGTATATTAAATGTGACTTTAAAACCTCAGCCATTTTCTCGATACATCTCTGGAATATTCTTGAAAATTTGGAGCAAAGAGTGCTTATAGGTATTTTTTGTGCATGACAAATGTAATTTACTAATTTGATTTCTACTAATGCATACGTGTGGATCAGGCAGGTGGAATAACTTGCTACAACTGGTCTCCTAGTCATTGCTTCTGCAGGCTTGTATCAAGTATGATGAGGAGGCTTCACCCCACCATGTCTTCATATGGGCTACAGTTAGTTGGAAGTGGTATATTTCTCCTTTTCTTTTCTAGCAATTGACCAGTTTCAATGTTACATGGACAATTGGATACATTACAATGTGGAAGATATGGCATCTGCGTTTTATAAGCATCTAATTTAATAAATCACTGGTCAAAAGTATATGTTGTCCTTAAGTTTCTTTCAATGATGTAATCACAGCAGCAAGCTCAGATTTTAGGGCATGTGCAATAAATACTCTATGTACAAATTCAAGTAAATATTTACCACAGTACAATTATGTAAGATGAGACAAAAACAATGCAAAAATTCATTCGTAAAGCTGAATAAACTAGGTCTAGCTTTGTTTGGTTACATATCAACTTAGTTTGAGAATAAAGCCAATATTAAATGTATCAAAACAAGGTTAACACTGCTCACTCATTCATTTGGTTTCCATTTAGTCTGCTGACGTTCACTGTTTAACTGCTGGATGTTGCACGTTTTCCTGTAGGATTTCTGGTGCTACGTCTCTGACTGCTTCGAAGTCCATTGCCCCTCCGGCCGCGTCCGTTCCTCTTGCCTTCACCTCTCACCACACTCATTGTTTGACCTAGAGAACTCTGGATGGCCTGGAAGACACTCTGGCGAGTTGCCTCACGAGCTCCACAGGTGAATGTCAGTGCTACACCTTCGTTGCTCTTCATTACACGAGATGTACCATCAGAAGAACCATCGAAGCAGCGTCCAAGTGCAATCTCTTTGGCTGTGCGAGGATCCTGGTCTGTCACTGTGTAAATTCCATAATTATGGCCCAGGGGGTCAAGAGGTGCTAGCATGGTAAACTCATTGGTGTCATTATTGACGGCCAGGGGCAAATGGTTGACTAGGTACTCCTGAAGCTTGGCATTGACATGATCTCTCTTACAGCTTCCTTGTGGAATCACCTTCACCAGGGTACGATCAACACGGTCCTGATCATACAGCATCCCACTGCACTTAAACTCAAGGCATACAGCTGATACATTTGTCTGGTCCATGTCTCGGATGCTGCGGGTGTCTCGGAGGCCATACAACTGGCCCACCGTCTTGGGATGGGTGCCGCCCATGTTGCGAGACCGGACATTGATTTCATGTGGGCTGTTGAGTTTGACTTTAATGTAGCAGGCCCGGTATTCCATGGGCTTTGGCCACCAGTTCAAGTAGTCCTCAGTCCAGCTCATCGGGTCATCTTCATTGAATGGCACTGTGTTGTAATCATATCGGTCTCCTTCCACTCTTGAGAAGCGAAAATGTCCTGCACTGAATGGCGCCTCCTCACATTCTCTCAAGTTCTCAAATGCATACACTGGTCCGTTGCCTTCCTCAGCTGTATTGGAACTTGGTTTAGCTACATTAATACTGAACGCCGTCTTCTTCAGCCTGGTGTCTTCATGGTCTGACCGCCTGTAGTTAAGTTTGCCTAGGTAAGGCTGGGGCACTCCAATGAGGCTCGGGTTGAGTTTAGGAGCAGATGGGACAGCCTCCAGTTCCTCCCCTCCAAGGTTGGCCATGACATAGGCAGAGTAGGCATCAGCCTTTTGCTCATCACAGAAGGCAGGAAGACAGGCACCATTGGAGCCAGTGATGGCACTATCAAATCGTCCCCAGGCACGTGGATTAGTGGAGTAGCCAGCCATGGGCTCCATGTTTATGAGACTCACCACAACTCCCTCCACCTGCTCACTGGGCATGTACCGTTCACTGCGGAAGGCCCTAACTTTCACATAACATCGCCGGTTCTCTGGGACGTCCAGGTTAAACAGGCGCCTCTCTCTGATCTCCATGTTTCCAATGAGAAATGTTCTCTCCTCTCTTTTGCCTCTTCTATTTCTCTTCATCTGCAGGCTTCCCTCCTCTTCCCAAAGACCAGTATCGGGGTTCAGTGACCACAGCTTCATGGTGTTGAGGTGTTCGGGCATCTTTACCTGAGCAGAATCCAGAAACACCTTCACTTCACCGGCATTCAGGGGCTCATTGTTTTCCTCACCTCTGAAGTCAACTGAGAACATGCCATAGGTTCTCAGTGGGAGTGTATCTCCTTCATCTCCTACAAAATTGAGGTCACTTTGAGCAGCAGCAGCTGTGGAAACATCTCTTGGGTCAAGAAATGTTACACTAGCATTGACATTGCCTGTGAAGACTTCCCCATTCTCCTTATAAAAAGAATGAGGAGGTATCTGGATTTGAACCATTGCCTCCTGACCCTCTACTTCTCCAAGTTCCAGCAAATTGGTTTCTGTGGAGCTGATGGTCACAGGAGCTTTCTTTCTTAGAAGTTTGATCTCGTGATAAACAGCTCCTCCTTTGGTATTAAATGGAAGTACCTTTGTGGTGTTCACAAATTTCTGCATGTTGTCCACAAACGTCAACACTAGCCTCTCTGTATCTGGAGGGACCTGGATGGAGAACGTACCTTTGTAACCTGTGCGGCTGATTCTGACTCCATTCATAAAGATATGGCCAAACCTCATTGGCTCACCATTGTCTGCAGCAATGGCTCTACCATGCACAGTAGCCTTTGTGTCCACACATTTCTGGCAGCCACACTGAGTCACCACCATAGTGGGTAGTTCGTAGCCCTGGCATGTTATCTGCCGCTCCTCCATCTTTTCCACACCACAGCAGTATGTCACTTTGTCATTGCACCTGATGCCATTGTCCAGCTGCCCAGCACATTTACTTGAGGGGCACTTTCCCACATCGTAGTAGAACGAGTCTGTGCTGTTTTGGTAGCAGTCATGAGGAAGACGAATCACGTGGGATTCAGGTTTTGGGTTACATGAATACTCGTCTTTACCTGTGTTTGAGTGTTAAAAATCAAAATGGTGATTTAGTTTAATCACACAGATCAAAGCAAAATACTGTATGTATGCACAGTATGTATACTACTGCTAAATTCTGAGTAAATTTCATATCATGTGTTGATCATTAAGGACATACCCAAAACTTTCAGCGTAGCTGGTTTGGACTTGATACTGCCAGAGAGGCCACTTGCTCTACAGTAGTATTCCCCAGCCTGCTCAGGACGCAGATCTCTTAGCACCAAAGTACTCTCAGCGTGTTTCTCCAGGAGGATGTTGTTATGAAACCTGTTGGTTCACACAGAAGAAAATAATATTTTATGTATTTTCAGCGGAAGAAAACGCACGGTAGATATATTTTCAAAGTAAAACATGGGAAATACTACAATAATTTGGGAATATACAGTTCTATAATCTGTTAACTATGATATCAGTAACAAGTCCTACCATTGATACTTGTCTGGCGGTGGAGTTCCTGCGACTTTGCAGCAGAAAGCTGCAGTTTGTCCCTCCCTCCTGACCTTACTTTCAGGGTTGCTCAACACATAAAGCTTCTCTGATAGATGTCAGTGGGAAATAAAATAACACATCACTTACACAATTAACTAACTCCTTTTCAGAAATATACAGCTCTTAATTATTTTTCATATCTTAATCTGATTCAATTACAAAGGGTACTGTACTGTAAGTCCACAGGTTTCTACTGTACCTATTCTTTTCAACTGGACGCTGAGGACTGAGGTGCGTTCATCACTGCTGGGCACAACAACGTTTACAGTGGCATGACCCTGCAGGCTGACTGTCAGGGTGGTGTTACCATCAGGGCAGATACCAGGGACACGGAAATGTCCATTATGGTCGGTAAGGGTGAGGAGTTTGCCATTGTGAAGAATGGTAGCCCCTCCAGCAATCAGACCACCAGCTCCACGGACAGAACCTAACAGGATGTGCTCTTCACACATGCACGTGTCACACTCAGCGTTCACCTTCCCCATCACACATTGCAGGTAACACTCTAAAAAATAGTAAGTAGATAAAGTAAAAGGTTTAATGGTGTACGAGTTAACTCTTCCATAACTATTGTTATGTTAATTCGGGGCCAGGCTAATACAAATTATGTATTTTGTCCAACTAAACTAGGTCACCTGTCTTTGGGCAGTCAGGTCCACTGCATGATATGCCTTCTACCCTGGGCCCAGGGCATGGCGCAGAAGGAGGCTGGCAGGTTCTAGAGCGAATCTGGACCCCAACTTGACCACACAGGGCGGGACATGGGCTCCACTGTGTCCATGGGCCCCAGATACCCTGAATGTTCACACTGTTATCTATTTCAACATAGAGCAAAGTTATATTCAAATCATTACCCTGAAGAAATGCACTATTATTTGTACTTACCAGAAAATGTGGAATGTACAGGACTTGAGTTTAGGGTCTTGCTTTTAATTTTAATTTGTCAAAGAATATTACTATGCAAAGTACAAACCTTTGGGACAGAGGAAGCGAACTGCGTAGTTGGAGCAGTTGCGGTCAGGTCCTTGCTCCTCATTGAGGCACCAGAAACCCACAGTGGGGTCTGCATGGACCTTCTCCCCAGTTTCACGGGCTGGGACCCAGTCAGTGGTTCTGGCTTCAATTGCACGTGGAGTCTGACACACCCGTGCACGGTAATAGAAGCGAATGGCGTCTAGCTGCTCATAGTCTCCAGGACCTCCGGGGTGATCAACATTGAACCATGTGGTCCACTCGTAGTTATCTAGACAGAGTTTAGAGATAAACAGGGTCTGGATACAGTAGCAGCTTCTACTTCACACTCACCAGTGGGGAATAGACCAACAAAACTACACTGAACCTCTGAATATATATTTGATTTCAAATTTCAGAATAAAAGTTACCATCAGAGTGTAAGGCAGCAGGACTGGGCTCTTTGTTGTCCCTTCTCCATGATTCTGCAACAGACAATAATTTGTGTGATCTCCTAAATACATCTCACGTTTTGTGTACCATCCATTCACATAGTTACTTCGGAAAGTATCCAAACCCCTTCACCTACACTGTCATTTGATGCGGATCTATTTTCAAGTGCTGCCCTATGGTTAGGTGAAATGTGTGTATTTGTACGTTGTGGTGTTTTTCAATATACATGTGCTGTAAGCAGCAAGAATTTCTGTTATCTTTGTGACAGACCCACCTCGAGCGCCGACCACAGTGGCTGCACTGATTCCCAGGATGAGGAGCAGAGACCTCAGTGACATTCTCACACTCCGCTGCAACATGTGACCCGTAAACATTCACGTCTGCTAATTCACACCAGGAGCTCCGAAGAAGAAATTCCTGGCGGGAAGACGATAATAAAACACAGGGAAGAAACGTAACGGGAGCCAAAGCTCCAAATTAATAAACCACATGGTGAACTTACTTTAACTGTAGATGAGTTAATTAGAAAGTTACATGTTCTGAAAACTCCACACTGAGATACAGTATTAAACCTTTAATAAAGTGAACGCAGCACTTTCGACCAAAAACAAACCAAAATGCAAATTAAATGATATGTGAAAAAACATAGCTGGACAGAGCCCCCCACTCAGATTACACATCTGTGTTAGCCATCACCATTTGTCAGGGGAACACTCAAACATATCTGCATTCACTGATGAAACAGTGAACTCACCCACGCACACAATCTTTGCATTTGTTCCCTCAAAGTTGAAAAAGTCAAATTGAAAATTGAAAATTAAAGAACAGGAATGATAAAATAATTACTGTGTTATTTACGTTTGGCGTGTAAGAGTTACAGGTAATATATTAGAGTGCAGTGATTAGTAAAAAAAAAAAGTTATAAACAGTGATCTGAAATCAAGATTAATTTGATGATTAATATTACGGCACTGAAATTAAAATTAATTGTCCACTCTCTGCAACATAGTTTAAACCTAAACCACTAAATCATTTGACTAAGGTACTGGCATTGCCTTTTAAAATCCAGCTGCAGATAAATTGTAATGCTCCAACCTTTAACTGTGTAAAATAACACGATTAGAAGATGGATGAAATCTGTTTTTCCTACCTTCTCCACTATTCTGCGTTTCCTTTTACACTGCTTCTGTTCTTCACTCTGCTTCAACACATTCCTTCCCTGTCTCTTTTATACCTCTCTGCCTCCTGCTCCCCTCCCTCCTCTCTCAGCAGTGGGCCACAGTGTCTTTTGATTAGACTATTATCCTCATAATTTATCACCCTCATTATAACCGTGACACTCACAGTGGGTTTTAGATGTTAGTGTTAGTGTTTCAAGATCGGGGCCGACTAAGTCACACTGAGACACATTTGTCCTCTCGGCTTTCAGCCTGTGCACCTCTGGTTCCGACTCTGTGTTTGAACATGCTGACAACACAAAGAGGTCCATATGATCCTGCACACTGATTTTCTAATGCGTGCTTGTTTTCTAACAGCAACAGAGTTGAAAAAGGTTGTCAGTGCACATTTAATGTGTGAGAAAACCAAAGTATGTGGTTTAAGCCATGTGTAGAAACACTACTAAAAGTGAGTATTTATAGATTTAGATTTATTATTTTTATTTGGTTTTATTAATTTATAGACATGCATCTACTGTACGTTTTGTTATGTAATGCTAAGGAGTCTTTATTTTATGTAATACTAAAAGAGTCTTTTTATTTACTTTTATTTTCTTTCTTTGTTAATGTGACAGATTACTGAGGGAAAATCATGATGGTATATATAAATTACAAAAATTACAGATTTAATTAAAAAAAAATAAGCAAAAGCTTGTGGAGCCTTGGGAACAAATTGTAAAAATATGTTTGTGTCAGTCATGTCTGACGGAGATCCTGTACAGCCGTCACTATGTGTTGTTTTTCCACACAACATTCATTAGATGACTAATGATGAGATGAATGGAATAAAAAAAAAATCACAGAGCCTTCATAACCTTAGACTTTCCAGAGCAGGTGAAGGGACAAATGATGTCAGCTGCAAAGGTAGTTTTGAATTAGATCCATAACGTACATAATGTGCAGATGAAGAGGAACCAGTATGAATGAAACTGAAGAAACCCAAAACAAACAGCACAACCTTCCTTCACGATTACCTTCTACGTGTCTCATCAGCAGAGGTGGTTTGATTTGCTGGTTAGTTTGGTGAAACGAGGAGGCAGTGACCCAAACACCAAACCAGCGCTGATGAGACCACACACCTCCTCATTTCATAATTCATTTCATTATTGTAGCCCAGTAGAATTAGTGGGAAATACACCAACACATATTCAACATTTCCCAAATGTTTTCATTTATATGGTTAATTAAGTTTAGAATTTAGAGCCGACATCTCATTCAAACAAAAACCAGCTGCAAAGAACCTTTTACAGTCCTGCTCAGACTTCTATTTTGCTATAGCTAATATTTATATATCTTATATTTTTCAGCTACCTCAAAACATTTATTTACCATCCTACACTCCAGATGTCATGTTTTTTCATGACGGACAGTAGCTCAGATGTTTGAGGATCACAGGATGTTGCATGTTGTAATTTATTGGTCTATATAAATTTAATTTGTCTTTTTACAACGTGTATTTTTCTAACATTTACAAGCAGTTCAATGAGGATAACTTTATGTCATTATTAGATCTTCTAAGGACTTTTTGTCTTCATGCGAGGACAGAGGTGGTGGTGGAGATGTGGTGACAGGAAAAGTGTAAACATGGACACAAACAGTTTGGTCTCTGGGCAACAGCAGAAGACACTTGTACTTTCTGCCAAACAGGAATATATTACTTAATCATGCAGCCAAAGTTACACTGAATAAATCCATTTTATTAGGGAAGTGATGTTGATTTTTTTTGGTGTACTTTAAATGAGCTGCAGAAAGTGAAATCATGCAGAAATTGAACATCAGTGAACCTCACTGAACATTTGTTTAATTTCAGTCCTTTATCAGAAATTCGTTCATCATATGTTCAGTTATTTTGTACCCAACTCACAAGGAAATTTTATACCACTGCACTTATCGGGCATCTTCTGTTAAAATGTACTTTTCAGATTTAGACAGGACATAAAAATATGGTCACATAAGTGCACTGTAATATTCACAATACACACAGTGATCACTGCATGATTACTTTTGATACTTTAACTATTTCTGCCAAGGTAACATTTTAAAGACTTTGCTTGTAAGGGAGTATATTTATACACTCACTGGCCATTTTATTAGTTACACCTGTACAATCTATTGCAATCCAGTACAATCATGAATCCTACTTTTAGTCGTACAGGAGTGCACTTATCAAAACATTATGACCTCCATGTTTATATACAGTAAATACATTTTAACGCATCTTAACCTCATTTCAGTTGAATAATTGTTTATTAGGCAACGTTTTTAAAACATTCAAATTTTTTTGTGATTGAATTTACTCAAAAACTGTAATTTCAAGATACTTCATTAAATATGATTATAATTTTCTTCCACTACAGTTTCTTTGACAGGTTTAGCTACCAATTACTTTGCAGGTTCAGAGTAAAATATAATCAATACATAATGATGTAGAATTAAAGGTTTAAATCAAATTTTACTGAAATGTCTGTGAAAGTCACAAACTACTCAGTGGTATATAAAGTAGCCTAATTACAATTAACCTCATATTTATCAGCTGTAACTTTACAGTGATGTACACATGAATATGTTACCTGTACAATTTAAATTCAATTACAAAATTCCAATGCATTAAACCTCCCCTGCATAACAAGTATTTTTGGGTCAACTACTTTATATTCTGATGCCAGTAATTCAGTGTATTTACTTTTAGACAAAAACTGAATGCACAACCTTTACTTTTAAGACCATTTTTACACTACTGCTACTTTTGGTTCAGCAACACTTAGAGTACCACCAAAAATTAACATTCAACCTGGTTGTTTCTAAGATGTACGAAGCTCTCTTAGTTGACAGACTAATCTCAGCAGGAATGTGCCAGCAGTGTGAGTCATCTCTAGAAGGTTTTTCTCATGGGGCTGTCTGCAGTCCAAACCAATTTCATCCTCAATGAGAAAAACCTTGTGGTAATAGAAGTTGTCTATTTTATCAAAGATATAATCCTTGTACAATGGGAGATGACGTCCTGCCCCCAAAGTTAAATGTGTTAATGTTTAAATCTCTTTAAATAAATATCCTTTAAATATATATCCCTTTTTTTTTCTGAACAGACTGAAGGAAGTAAAGTGGGCTCTCTTCCTCTGTGTGACGCCGGGCCCCATAATGACAGTAGCAGAAGTTCCCCTGCATACTTAGACTGGTAGAGTCATTAAAGGGACCAACAGCAGCCCCCTAAGCCCACCCTCTGTCTAACCCCTGTCTCCTCCTTGTTCTGTCTTTTCTGTTTCTTCAGCAGTCCCCACTACACTAAAATACTGCCCTGCATGTCCCACAGCTATTCAGGCTGAGGACATGTCCACATTCTTTCCAGTCTGTCCTAAAACACTACTCCCACGCCTGTTTGTACTTCAAAAACAGAGGTTGTTGTGCAAAACCAACATATTCTTGCGTAAAAATGCATCATGAATTTCATGTGAGTCTACTATCAATTTGATTAACTTTCACTTGAATTACTAATTAACCAACTAATTATTTAAGTACTAACCTATCCTTTAACGTAGCATCACCTGTCTGTTATCATTACAGCAAACGAGAAAATCATTTTCACAACATTACAGATACTATACATTAACCTGGGCACAAGCAGAGGGAGAGGACGTGGTTTTCTGCTGACACATTATGGAGCACATGTAAAGGTTATGTCACCACCTGCATGTTTTTTGGTCGGCTCCGGCTCAGTTAAGCATGAACACATGCAGAATAAAGGGTTAGATTAGAAACATGTGGGGCTGACCTGGAAGACGGATGATAGGTGCTCAACGAGGTCATCCATTTTCCTTCTGGACCGTGGTTTGGAGAACCACAACTAAAGACCTGGAGGAGGAGGAAGAGATCGGATTTAGAAAAGAAAAAAATAACAAAACAAAACTGGAAATTTTACAAAAACATGTTTTATTCTCTTTGCATTTTAATGTTTCTGATTAGGTGCCATTTAAACTCAAAAGCAAGACTCAACAACAGAGCAGGAAGAAGTGAAACCAGGTTTACTTGATTTAATACAGAGCTCAGCTTTATAAACACTCAGCAGAGGCAAACAAATCCAAAAGGTGAGCAGGGAGGTGGGGACAGAAAGACTGCAATACTACAATCACACAACTGGCAGAGGACAAGAGTCAGAGGCAGCTAAAGGCTGATTATCTGGAACGAGGTGCAGGTGTACTGGCAGATGCTCAGGTGACTGAGGACGACTACTGGACAGGCAGGGAATGACAGGGTCTAATGTGATCAGAGGACTCACTCAGAGGCAGGAAGTTACTTTTAGATGCAGCCATGAAAAATGGGATAATGCTCCCTGTAGAGAAAAAAATGGAAAACTGAGCCACAAAGTCCATAATAACGAAACAGTAAAATAAAAAATCCATACCCTGCAAAAAGCAGAGACACTGCGAAGTTAGTGTGACTTTTATGACGTTTCCCCCAAAACAAATAAAAACCTGTTTCATGTATATCAGCTATGGGATTTATGTAACATAGGTAGGAAAACAGAGGAAAAACTGGTTGTTCATGATCCGGTCTAGAACAACAGAGGAAAGAGCCGGTCAGAGCCAGAGCTGTGGTGAAGCCGCAGAACGATCCCATCATGCTTTACTGAAGTTACTGTAAATGTTGCTTTCCCAATGTGTACTTTGAGAAATTACACCAATCACACACATCCATGAACACCATGTCTTAGAAATGGAAACGGGAAAGAGGTGAGTGAAAGTTTTCAGCAACAGATCAGTAAAAATGCTGTAATGTTTCACATGTGTTGCCTCAATCAGATAATAAATAATAATTTACTCCGCTGTGGGCACAGATATTGAAAAGGCCCAAAATTTGAGGTGGTTCTGTATTGTTCTGTCTCTTCCTGCTCGTTGCATTTGTTTGTTTTTGTTGTTTTTTTATTTTACAGGTGAAGACCAGGTCCCCCCTACATATTTGGGTCCAGTGACTGGTTGGTTCAGCAATCCTAAAATCTGCTAGAGTGAAGGCTGCGCAGGCTGTGATTCACAGCTGCAAAAGTAGATGTTGAAGTTACCTAACTTCAGGACGTTCGCACATTCGGTGTAAGGATACGTTATTCTGCATCACAGGAACTAATTATTCATCACTATAACTATAGCTTTGTCAGTAAAATACAGAAAGAAGTTGCAAGTTCTATACAAACAAACAAACAAACAAACAAACCTGGAGCACCTGTGGGAAAAAGTTGTTGCAATCACTTTATTTATTTATCTGAAAACGTATGAACTCATTGTCTCAGTATCAAACTCATTACTTATCAAGCCAGTCACAGTGGAAAACTGATATTCACACATGTGCAGTGCTCATTATTCACTCTCGCGCCACAAACAAGAACTCAGACTTCAGTGCTTCAGCTTCCCAAACAGAGATTGAGACGTTTTAGACCTGGGAATGTTTACATGTGGTGCTCTGATTTCATCTGTGAAAGTCAGGGCACATTTACTTCATTTAATTGTTGCCTCACTCAATTTTCTGTTTGTAATTACTGCTTTGGATTAGAGTCTTTTGGAAAATCGCACACTATGAAATTGGCATGCTGATCTAAGTATTACATATTGTAACAAATCACAGCCGTGAAACATCAGACTGTAGTGATAGAGTGTACTGTTGTGTCCTTTGTGGATCAACATCTGTTTGAAATCACAGCAACATTTTGGCTACTGGATAAAGACAGAAAAAGGTTCTGGCTGTGGTTTAGGAACTATACAAGATAGTGTCAAAGTTCACTTTCATTTGCCAATGTTTGACAAATGTTTCTGAAACATACTCAGATATACAAAACTCAGACCAGGGCGTGGTCTCTTCAACGCTCTACTTCTAGTAATTATTTCATCATATAAACAATGAAAACTGTGTTTAATTCTTAAAAAACGTTAAAACAGCATCACCAAAGTTCCCAAAGTTCATATAAAGGTCAGCGTAGAATGAGGATTGAGCTGTTTCCAGTGTGAACGAACAGTAAAGTGTCGACGAATTCATCCATGTCTCTGATTGTCAGGAACATTTGAGACCTTTCACACGACATAGCAGCTATTTACAGTATCACTGGCTGCTGCAGCCTTTTATACTCAGCAGACAGGAAACCTTAAAGCCGGGAAAGCCATCAGCAAACAAATACACACACACACACACACACACACACACACACACACACACACACACACACACAGCCCCAGAAAGACTTATTATTAGAATTATTTTTATTAATCTCTTTTTTTTTCTTCTTCATTGTAATACACAACAACTATAACATCTTTTTTTATCAGTGTGTAGCTGATGCTTTTGGTTTTTCTTTTTTGATGTCAGAAGATACTGTGCTGCTCTCTAGTGGTGGCCTGTTTCTGATGCCAAAGCACCAAAACAAACCTCAAAATGGATCAGGAATTAGTTTGGAAATGTGTATAACATGTTCAAAGCTGTTTCTACCCTCTTGGTTTTAACTGTTCATTTTACCTTTTAAGTTTTTTTTTTTTTCAGTAAAATGATTAAAAACCAATTTTACACATTTTTACACCATTTCATTTCACCTGTAGATGTCCCTGTTTGGCAGTGGATCTCCGGCAGCACCGCTCTCACCATCACACCTACTGTGACTTCATAAGAGATCCATCACTCAAGTAAAAAAATCATTTCACTCCCAGCCGAGCTCGGATACGGAGCTGTGGCGAAAACAAAAGGTTTCGCTGAGTGAATGTGCTCGGTCAGCCAGCTGTTCTGTGAGAGACCACTTTCACATTAAACCACGATGGCTTCTAAAGGTTAGCATGGACGACTTTAAAGGTCAAAACTGGCAAAAACCTGCGAGTGGAAATATTTTCAGAGGTGGAAATCTCTTCGTTCCAATAAGCATTCAACAATATGTTTTCACAATCGTGTTGACTGTTTACCCCTGTGTGTTTACACCCGTGTGAGAGTTTTTGTGTGTTTCTCCTCGTATGAACTTGTCACCTAGTTCTAAGTAATGAATGTTATTAACTGGTCACCGTAGCATACAGCCTTTACATGCCATAAATAAAAGACATCTTGAGAAAATCACCAGCTAATGGGCAATTCTCCCCCCAGCAGGGACACTAAATGTCTCATCTCACTTTTACTAATTACCCAATTAGAGCTTATGTGGCAGATTTGTTTTTCCTTACTGACTCTTCTGCTTCCACTTGATTGTCCTTTTCCCAATTACATCCTGAAATGTTTATGGCACAGTGAGAAGAAATGGGAGAATGAAGAGCACAATGTGCAAACCACACTGGTTTGTGGAGGGTTTCCTACAGTGGTGGTGCCAAGAACTGAATCTGCTTCATATTAAATAAATACGTGATGTGCAGCCTTTCCTAAGTGAACATGGAACTGTTTACATGTAATATAGGGGACAACGCAGTTTTCACTTTGAATTGAAGCTGTCCTGGCGACCATCTTCTTCCTATTTCCTATTGTTGCTTGGTGTTTTGATGATGGAGAGTGCTGTCTAACAGCAGCCCCAGATCTCATCACTATCGGGGTCAAACATGCTGCATTTTCCTCTACTCTGTCACCTGTCTATAGGTTGTATTGGGTCAGTTAATGAAACCCCTGATGCTGTTGTTCTACTTTAAGAGAAGGGACTTCTTCTCTCAGCTGAAACAACTGAACAGTGAGTAAACAATGAAGCATGGCCCGAAAAATATAAGGTATATCTGTAGCAGGGCGCAGCTGGCAAAGGTGATGACAGAGTACAGAGGAGGCTGAGGGACATATGAGGATATCCCATATGTTGTCAGGAGCTTGTTACCAGCTGCGTAGTGAAGTGTGGTGCTTGTCTGCCGGTGATAATAGATGAGCAGGGACTGGCAGGGCAGGGGGCTGATCTGCAGGCGAGGCGAGGTGTTCAGGGGTTAGATAGACTGGACAGGTGCACCCGATGGAGTGCGAGGAGTGAGAAGAGAGGAGCAGCTGGCAGACAGCGGTTCAGAGGCCGTAACAATCTTTCTGTGATCATTTCAGGCCACACAAGGTCTGTGTGGCAGCAGTGGAGAGAGCTGTAGAGTAAATGACAGCGATGTTGATTTGTGCAGAAAGATGAAATTACTAGAGTAGGGAAGAACTGCTTAAATGCAAAATTCATTGAAGATAGTGATTCATCAAACTATTGTGTTCTGTAACAGAGCATCTATATTCTTCACTTGTCATCTATATACAGTGGCAAGAAAAGGTGATTGAACTATTTTCAATTTCCTGATTTTCTGCTTGAATCGGTCATGAAACGTAATCTGATCTTCACCAAAGATACAAATATAAACGCACACAGCATTTCTAAGCTGATAAAACACAAACAGTCAAAATCTTCTGTGTCTTTAATAAACACATCCATTAAACAAACAAAGTGATGGAGTAAAACGCAACCGCAACGCTTAGCTTGGACAAGAATGGAGGTGCGGTTTGGAACTATCTTCACGTTTTCCTCACACTTTATATGTACAATTAGTGTTTTTGATTATTTTTCATCATTTAATTTAGTTTGGATTATGTTCAACACATCCTGTCTTCAGAAATGAGTTCAGTCCTGTTACACAGCATCACATCTACCGTCAAGCATGGAGGTGGCAGGGTAATGTTGTGGGGATGTTTTGCTTCTTTACAGTAAAAATTAAAGAATCTCAAAGGAGAACATCGGGTCATCAGTCTGTGAGAAGGAGCTCCAGTACTTTGATCCCAAGCGTGAGAGTAACTTGACCTGTGAATGGTTAAAAAACAACATGATTAAAGTTTTTAATTGACGTAGTTGAAGTCTGACTTTTTCCTCATGAAGTCTCAACAGGTGTTAATCTGATGTCTGTTAATGTGGCCTAGTGTTTTTAAAGGCCAAAGCACATGATTCATGTATTTTTTCATGTCACATACTTCACATCAGAATCCATTTTCTCATTTATTCATTTTTTTTTCCTTTGCTTTGTCTCTCGTCTGTAAATGTGGATGTTTCTACTTACTGGTTTGAAGCGCCCCTTGTCTGCTCCTCTGTCTGTCTTTCTATCCTCCCCGTGGGTTGTTAGCCGTGCTGCACGTCTGTCACGGTCCCAGCAGTGTGTTGCAGACACTGAGGAGAAAGAGAAGAGGCCATCTGGACTGGGTCACACTGTAGCAGCGACCACACGGGATGCAGCCAGAACTCCTCTCCAAACCATAATAACCGCCCGGGTGGGAAGAAATAATGACAGCGGCTATGGGAAAGTTTCCCCTCTCTACTTACAGGGGTGCTCTTTCTTTCTGTACGACCCCCCTTTCTGGATCTCACTCTTTCTTCACACCTCTTGAGATAGTTCTGCTAACATGAGTTGATAATTCCTTTTTTGTGTTCCCTCGTTTGTTCACACTTTGTCTTTGCACTACTGGCTTGGCGTCATTCAAGAGGAAAGCAGTGTATCTGCGCAGAGTGAACATTTGGGAAAGAGCCTTTTGTTGCCTCTTTGAAAGAGCAGCTTCCAACCTGACAATTGGCAGCATACCGATAGGGACAAACAGCGGTCTGTGCACATTCACCGACAGTATTTCCGAGCAGATAGGCATGCTGCAGCACTCATCGCATACAAACACATGCGGGGAGAGATCAACTTTGCTCCTGCTTTGTTTAAGTGTGTGCCAGTGTGGACAACAAAGCTCCACCAGTGGCGACAGAAATCCTACAATTCACCTTTTTTAAACATGCATTTCCATAACACTGGAACAGTTGCTAGTACAATGAAGTACACTTCTCTTTCCTCTCTGGCATTGTGGGCAGTGTCTGCCTGCTGTGAATGCTGTGTTGTGTTTTGTGTCTAACACTCTTGACCTGCAATTTTTTGGACCAGCATTCCTCCTGCCCCTCTTTAGAGCTCAGAGAAAGTCCCCACTGTGGATGGGATCCCCGGTGAACACCTCTCTGTGTTTCTTTCTCGCGCTGTGTGTAAGATAATGAACTCTTATAAGTGAGTGGGTCGCCCTCTTTTATACTCTTTCCATCTATCTTGGCTGTTTGACAGAGACAGTGCAGAGAGGAGAAAGGATGAAGCACAGACGGACAGTAATATCATAGAAATGGAAGCCCTTGGACTGCACTGCGACGTGTTGGTCTTGATAATAGACAAGGTTAAAACGCAAGGCGCCTCATTTCTGGCAGAAGAAGAAGGAAAATGTGTCTTTTCTGGCCGAGCTGATGCAGCCCGGCATTATTTCCCCGTCTGAATAGAGACGGAGTCTGTTATCTTGGAAATTACTTTCAAAGCTTTTCATTTTGTTCTCATAGTGCCTGTGTATCACCCAGGACTGATTGAGTGCCCTGCAGCGCTGCAGCCACAAGTCCGACCTGAATGCAGAGCGGACACTGGAGTCCACAGAGCACAGCCTCTGATTCTCACTTATTCTCACCCCTCTGATCTCCGCCGTCTCCTCTTTTTGTCTCCTGCACAGATGCTCCTTCCTCTTTACGTTCATGTTCTCACACTCTGCTCTTTGGTCTTGTTTTCTCAGAGATCCTAGTTCAACACATAAGTTTGTCTTTTTGATTATTTTGTGTCCACAACAATTCAAAAGCTCTCACATCACTTCTTAACAATGAGGAAGCTGTCTTTATAATAATAAGCTGTCTATATAATAATTTAAAGCTACATTAATGTTTCAATATGCATATTATATTATACTATGATGCTCTTTTTTTTATAAATTACACAAGCAATAATATTAAAATAACTTTGTTAGCTCACAGCACAGAATCATTTTCCATAATATAGAAGGTTTTGTTCCCATTCAAGCTTCTATCATTCAGCATTTTAATATCATTACTTGACACCAGTCAAGTATTGTGTTCACACGCATCAAAATCTAATTCTCATATGCAGGTTCATACAAAGCACAAGTTTTAACACAGTCAATTCATTGAATTAGTGACATGAGGTAACTATGTACTTGCATAGATTGGACTTCCATTGAATTTTCTACAGACCTATAGACCCATGAAATCATTTATAAATCATCCTCCAAAATTCCTTTCCAATTTCCAATGACATTTGCCACCAATGGTAAACCACTACACCACGTACAGTAGATACGGGTATAGTTGAAAGGAACAAGATGTGAAGTTATAGAGAATAAATCAGCACGTACTGTTACTGTAGATGCTACATCAGTGTTCGCTGGTGACGTGGGCGGCAGCTGTGACTTCCTTCTGTTCTTACTGGAGCTATAGAGATTGTTTTATGTAATGTAGCTATTTCCAGTAGATTCAGCATCAGTTTCTGTTCATAAAGTACAAAAAGAACTAGAAGAATGTAGCAAACGTCCAAAAAAAGTACAGATTAAAAAAAATATCTTTAGTATAAATTAGTTTGACCTCTTAACTCATTGTTACTTATTGTTTTATACTGTGAATAGAGCCCACAACTCTGTACTGTGTACTGTTACCTGCAGTCTTTTACTTTATTAGAGGAAGTACAGCACTGTGTATCGCAGCTGAGCTGACAACGATGCTGTCACTCATCAGTGAGTACCTCTATGCTAAATATGAAAACTTTAAAGATACCTATTTTTACTCATGCTGAACATTTCACACACCGGCAGCAGAGAAACAACAACTTGGTGCAGTGAGAGGAGTGTTCATGTGACAACATGATGCATCGCACAAGATCTGTAGTGAGTGATTCGAGTTATTTGCAGCACTTTCCTATTTTCCTCTGCTCATGATTAATGACTCTCCAGCTGACTCCACGCGTGTTGCAGGGCATATTTGTACGTTACGGTATGAATTTTAATGTAAGGCGCATTAAATTACCAATAAAGAAATGCACTATCTTACATATTGAAGATAAGATTACCCTGCATAGATTAACTGTTCACAGTTATTATTTCCAACCTCGTCTTCACCTTGTTTTAACCAACGTCTTTCGACTTTCAGCCATTTGAGGCAACAGAAACAATCTTTCTACATTAAATTACTCGAGGATTAGATAGATATAATCTTTTGACTTTTAATTTCATGTAACTAAGCACACAATAGACAAACTCTATAACTAAAGGACAAGTGACATCATTATAAGAACATTTCTCTTTTCTTTTTAATATTTTGCTTCTTTCTTTGTGCTTCTCTCGTTTCCATTTATCAGCTTTCTTTTTTCCTTCTTTGCTTCTTTTACGCCTTTATTTAACTGTCTTGTTATTATTCTGTTTAAATTGTTCCCATATTGTCTCTCCTCTGTCACTTTGCCCCAGTTTTTCAGGCCATTCATCCATCCATCAACAGGACACCTCAGAAAAAAGAAAGGGAACTCCTCTCAGCTGTGTGGACAGATAAATCATTCCTTCATTGTCAGAGCATGTGTCAGGCAGTCAAGTATCTATGATTACTTAAATAGGAACATAATTAATGTGTGTTGCTCCTTCGTCTTTGTTCTGTTGCCTTTTAATTTTTCCAATTGATTTAAAGTGGGTTTGCAAGTCAGCAGTCATAGCGACAAAATCAGTTTGCTTAATTACTTTCTCTGTCTTTTTCTGGTCTGAGACAATTGATTTTACAACACGGTTTTATTCCTGGACTGTACTGATCAATTAATCATGATGGATTTCCAATTGTCAAAGGCTGCAGATTGTAAGATCCTCCTTTATTACCTTAGAGACTGATAAACTGACCTAAGGCTGTGGAGAAACCATCAGGAATAAACATTTTACTGTATACACACACAGCAAGAGCTGGTTAATATGACAGAAAATTTTTTTTATCCGTTTTATAGCTGTGAAGATCTTGTTTTAAAAAGAATGAGACTATAAATTGGCACTTATAGCAGTTTTATTGAGATTCTCTGTAACTGAAATGTGATGAGTGAATGATGGGCTGTGACAGCGCCGGAGTAATTGGTCCCAGGCGCACAATTAATGCAGCATATTGAACTCCTTATTAAAAGAGCAATATTTGTGCTTCATTCTCTGAAAAGTTAAATTTAATTTTCCAATTCTTTTATTTGATTAAATGGCACCCGGGGGCTGAAGAGCCCCATGAAATGACGTGATTCTTTACATGATTTGATGCTGAGGTTCCTCCTCTTCTTTCATTACAGCGCGAGTGGTTCAGACGAGGTGTAGAAGTTAAATTGATCCAAGTTGTGTCTTGTTTATGGACATAGCTTTGATGAGTTGAGGGGGAGGCAGTTAAAAGGGACACTGAAAGACGTTATTCTGAGATGGGGGAGGGGAGAGATGGTGGGAAGGAGGGAGAACAGATCGGTTGCTCCATCATGCGTTGACCTTCAGTAGACCTTCGACAGTAATAACGGCCACACTGCCCTCTGCTCCTTCAACGGCGCCTACTTTCCTCACATCTTTGTGTTTTTCAGTCACCATGTGACCGCTCGAGAGCAAAGTTAATACTTTCATTAGCCACAGTATCCTTATTTTATCCTTGAGGGTTTCAGGGGGCTGGAGCCAATCCCATCTGACATTGGGCACGAGGCGTGGTACACGCTGAACGGGTCGGTTGTCTATCATAAAGAAAAACAACCTACAGACAAAGAAACCTACAGAAAGACAACCATTCACACCCACAGTCACACGTAAAAGGAACTGAGAGTCACCAATTAACCTGGACTGTATGTCTTTGAACTGTGGGAGGAAACTAGAGTAATGTAAAAATTTAATGACTTCAATCCAGTTTGTGGCACAGTGTGACTAGTGCCATTTTTTAAGCTGGTACCATGATGCAATTCACAAATCTGTAGCTTACATCACGAAACCTGGGAAGGAGGTGTCATTCCACCAGTATGAGCAACAATACAGTTGTGATAGTGGTGATGTGTGTGAATAACAGACGTACAGCCTGTTCTCATTTAAAATGATGATGAAAAGGTTGATGGATGAGATCAGGCAGTTGTCTCCTTAGACTGTGATGTTTGCAGAAGGTTTTTTGATCTGTAGTGAAAGTAGGAAGCAGGCTGAAATGAGCCTGGAGAGAGGGAGGTATGGACAGGAGGGGAGTGAAAGTCAATAACGGCAAGACGGAGCAGATGTGAGACATGAGATGGTGGAATGGTGCAGTCGCTAGGAGTTGAGGTGGTGATGGTGGATGAGTTTAAATACTTAGGGTCAAGTGATCAAAGTGATGGGGAGTGTGGTGGAGAGAAGTGAAGAGGAGAGAAGAGGCAGGGCGGAGTGGCTGGAGAAGATTATCAGGAGAGATGTGTGATAGAAGTGTGTCTGCAAGAGTGAAAGGTGGTGAGAGCAGCTATGTTGTGTTTAAAGGAGACAGCAGCACTGACAAAAAGACAAGATGTTTCCATCTGTGTGTTTTCAAATGTGCCGCTTCTGACCCTACACCAACCTGCCCACTGATTTTCTTGTTGGTCTTCTTCTGTTAAAGACAGTTTGTCCTCTACACAGTCGCCGCATTCTTGCTCAAAGGTGTTCTTTCGATTCAGAACCTGCATGAAACAAACAGAAGACGGAGAAACTGACAGTGCCATGTGTTCGAGTGGCATTATTTCTCCTGAAACAACATGTGGCAGCACAGCTGTTGAGATGCAAATTTGACATACACTACAGGTGTGGCAAACATCAGCATATTCGTCACGTTAAAGCCGGGAGGCAGGAGGACTGTATGATGTCGTAACTGTGCTCAACTCAAACCCACACCTCCTACATGCAACTGCAGGCAGCAATCTGTGTTGTTGACAAGGAGAGAGAGAGAGTTGGAGAAAAAAGGAGCAGCAGTAGAATAAACAGTGAGATGATCAGGTCAAAGGAAATATGAGGGAGCAGACACACAGTCCTCCAGAGATTCATTAATCTTTCCAAAAACACACTTATTATGCTACATGAAAAACAATAAAGTTATGACACCTTAATCATTCTACACTGTTTGTCAAATATTGTTTAGTTTGTTTTGGGGATTTGAAAGTGGACGCAGAACCGTCTGTGCTTTGTTCTTTTTTTTTTTTTTGCAGGAGCATTTGGAGACATGTGCACTGAGAATTATCAAGTAGAATAAACCAAGGAAGCTTTGAGTTCCTGCCTTTCCATTTCCATATGAACAGTGCCCGTGTTACGCATAATGAATTATTCAACAACGTGTGTATGTAAATTATAGGATATAGCAATGATAAGTGAATAAAGGCACAACAGATTCATATGCCTGCACTACTGAAATCTCCTCAGCTTTTTTAAATGCACATACCCTGAAACACAGACACATACTTTACTGTACTACATGCCTGAGTGCATTTGTGCAAAAAATAGTATATGACATCATTTAATTAGTCCCAGCAGGTGACTGTTTCAGTGCAACAAAGGAAGTGAGAAGCTATCTTCTGTTTCTCTGTAGCCAAAAGGATGTGTATGACTGAGAGGAGAAGGGAGGAGATGCATATGGAAGAAGGTTTCTTGTTACTGTGATGCTCATATTGAACTTAACATTCAAGAGATACAAGGTTTGCATGAAGGAACTTTTCTTCCAGGGATACACTCAAATCATCCAGAATGGAGATTAAATGACTTTAATTTTAAATTCTAGGTCAGTTTGGATGACTTCAACCAAACAGCACTCCACTGCACACAATTTGCTATCGCTCTGATTGCCGTCTTTGACTGGCTTCTTCTCCATAGCAACGATGGATGAGGCTCATGGACATTGTAGTATGGTGAACCATCTGCCACTCCAAAATGTATGTAAAATAGTGCTCGATTTGAAGCGCACTGGTAGCTTACAGACTACAGCACATACCACGAGATGTATCCATGTTGACCTCTTCACTATCAGGCTATGTAATAAAAGTTAAATATCAAAAAATCTTTAAAAATGGTGCTCGTCCTGTGCAGTAATCAAACCTGTGGTTACCCCTGGGTATATTTTAAAATGTGCTGATTTTTGTGGAAAAGTCATCAGAAAGAAACATGACAAGCATCATAAAAGACAGCATCTGATGTATGTAAAAGAAATAATAACATGGTAAATGTCTAATGTCTAATAACAGTTCAAGACATTTAACAAGATAGTTACAGTGTGAGGAACATGATCAATTCTGAGACAGGTCTGCATGTATGTGACGTAGGATTTAAATCTTATAGCTACCAGCTGTTGAATTCACATGAAATGTAATTAACACGTCCTGTTACATGCAAAATGTAAACATCTTCATGATGGTCACTCCACCTTTAGAAAGTCCCCGCTGCTGAAACCAACGTGCTGTTCCCAACCACATCAACAGAAGATTGACAGCAACACGGGGTGTTAGCTGTGAGTGCACATCTACAAGTTACAGGTAAAGAGGTTATGTCAGCTTGTGCACACAGAAGGTGGGGGGGACATCAAGTAGCTTCTCAGGGGAGGGTGGACAAATCCCCAGATATTGATTGGATGCAGGAGCTTCTGGACACATACGTCCGATCTCATCGCCTCAAACCCCGGTGAGGTGTTGCAAATGAGGAGGCAGGAGGGGAAGCTGGAGGGGTATTAAATGTTGTGACAAAGACAAATGTACTATGAAGAGAAAGTGTGTGTCTCTCTGACAGCCTTATTGCTACTTGGCTTACTGTACACAGCAATATGCAGCGTAGGGTGACTGCACTGCGAGGCTTTATGGTTTTTGCAATTGGACCCTGTGTGTGTGTGTGTGTGTGTGTGTGTGTGTGTGTGTGTGCTGTTCACCTAGTCAGTGAAATACAGGTCTGCTCGTATTGATGTAGTAAAGAAAGCGCACCCTCGTCAGCAATACTCAGCAAGACAGTCAATCACTGCCCCGACGACCTGGATGCTCTTTTTCCTTTGGGATTTAATGCACATTCACTCGTACACAAACACACATACAACTCACCTGAAGGATCACATGTCTAGACTGCAGAGAGCGATGACCCCATTTCATGCAAACGTGCCAAACCACCGAATGAAAACTGAATAAATCAAAACGTTTTTAAAGACTTGTAGCTCATATGGCCTGAAATAAAGACTAATGTAGCTCCGTGAGAGCGGTTTTCAGTGGAATAGCTTTAGGAATCTACTGAACATGCTTAGCAGCCGACAGCAGATGACCTGATGAACACAGAGGAGCATCTAGCAGTGAATGAGCAGATATTTCCCTCAGGAGTTGGTGCACAGTAAATGCTGGACTCATGGAAACCTGACTCTGAATGCATGTCTGTGTAGTATAATAGTTTATGTTGTGTACATATACTCACTCAAAGGATTTTATACCTGTACAACTGAGTCATAACCTGAAGCTTATAATGTTTTTGTATTTTGCTAAATTGTTGGAATTAATACCCAATAATACGCTTGCCGTATGCACATGCTCTAAAAGTAAATAAATACTGAAATGAACTTGGAGTTGTTTTGAATTGAACTAGTGCTGCAGTGACTGCATCCAACCAACAGGTGGCAGTGCTTTTCTTTCCTGTGCACTGAGGTGTTTTGGTGGTTCCACATTTTGTATGTGTGCATGAGTGTTTCGTCATCCATACATTACTGAGCATTCACACCAATATAGGCTGAGACAACAAAGGAAAGGCCACGGTAAAGAATGTGTAATGGCTGCAAGGATGGGACCATGGCCAGTCGGGTGCAATGATTAAAAATAGGATAGAGATGAAAAAATATATATGATTTCACACAAAAAGTGTCATTTGGTTACATATGCAATATATAACGCAGTAATATTATGTTACTCTTGTACTCGCTGCCCTCTCAGTATCATTACGCTCCACGATTCAGTTAGGGTTAAACTAATAGATCCCTCTGGTGAGCTCACTGGTATTTTATGGTCACCTATCGATCGTGTGATTAGCAGCACAGCAGGGTCCACCCCCTTCATGTCCAGTTGAGAGTAATGGTTATTGAGTGAGCTGTCAATGGTAAAGGACGTTGACCAGAGGAACATGGTGGTGTTGGTGGTGTGGGTGGTTAAGCAGTTGGAGAAGCAGCATCAGCGAAGCTGACCTTCACCTTTCCATACAGGTCCACCGGTGACCTCCACCTGTGACCACCCATTCACCCATCTCTCCACCTTAGCCTGACGATCTATCAAGTGAAGCTCGGATAAGACGCTCTGTGTTTCCGGGAAGATGTAGGTTCATCCATTAGGCCGACTATCCTTCATCCTGAGGGTGATGATGCAATTTGAGAGCAATGCAATTATTTCACATGATCCAATCTGGCAGCAACCTCAGGATTAAAGTGAACCCTCAGGCCAGTCCTCATTTTATATGTTCCTATTGTCTATTAAACAAGCTCGGTATTAATACTGGTGTGTTTTTGGTCCTAAAGCTCCAATCAAAGACTTGTGTATGTACACATGAATAATTCTTATAGCAGATAGTTATAGATGTTTTTAGCTGTTTACAAAAGCAGATACACAATTATGTCAAACATCTGAATTTAAAATTACTACTTATTACAGAGTACTGTTTGTCTTGTTGTCTACAATTTAGGGACACAATTACATTTTGGTAAAATAAAAACAGATCTGGTATGGTCTGTATGGTGCATGGTTGTTGCACAGGATTTTATAAAGCAGATGAAACAGTGAAAACAAAGTCTCCTGGGACTCCTTAGAGGTAAGGAAGGAAGGAGCATGTAGGAGTTTTAGGTTTGACAGGATTAAAGTGACCACATGCGTTTAGTAGAACAATCCTCCACTTCTGCGTTAAATGTGTATTTAGACAATAAAACATTATTTAACATCAACACATTTACTCTTACAACAGCGTGTGAACTGCAGCTTCAAGGTGAAACAACCGAATTCAGAATTTAAAAATATTGATTGAAGCAGCTTTGATCTATCCAACCTGCTGCATATTTTCACCAGAACGATGGTTTAAATAACAACGTGTAATGTGAAAAGTGATGAACTCACAGCACAACCTGCTCTGCACTTAACTGCCCAGCTCCTCGTCAGGTTTTTATCACATCTTTCAGGTCATTATTTTGCTTTTCTCCCTTGAAACTTTATCTCAGGTGATCAGAAACATGAACCTGAATAAAGGATGCTGCTCTCTAACCTCATCATATCTGTGGTAACAAGTTTGCCAGTGAAATCCACTTATAGGGTGAGAATATGTTAATGTTGTGTTTACAACTTGTTGCTGTCCCCAAATGATCCAGAAAGCAGCTCTAAGCACCACAAGCCACAATAAAAACATGATTTCTGGATAACACATGACGCCATTCTCCACAGACAACCATCTCTAGCCACTAGCTTCCTTTTCAGCTGCACAGGGGAGAGCCGGGCAAACACTGATCCCTATCTGCCCCATTCCCTACAACCCCTCAAGCCAAGTTCACCCGCACCAGCTCCACATTTAGGCCCCCTTTGCTCCTTCAGTTGTCCCCTTAGTTCAAGCAGCCTACGTCCACGAGCCAAGCAACTGGACCTGATGCCCACCCAGGCCCCCCACAGGGAACGACGTGTGAGATTCAGAAATTCAAAACACTTAAGAGCTCGGGCAAATACAGAAGGACACTCCACACAAAGAGCAAGGTCAGCTTGTTCAGACAGAACCAGCTTTCTTCCCTTCCTCTGTCTTTCTCTCTCAACTACATCCATTACACCCAGGTGGGTAGATAATCTTTTATTCCTTTGGTGAGGTATGGATGCTTGACTCACTCCACTCTCTTTCTTCCTGTTCCTTCTGTTTTCTCTTCTTCCATTTTCTCCTCTCCTTCTTGGTTTCACACACTAAACACTAACAACAACCCACGCCTGCTTTATTCTCCAGTGAGTGGACTTCTTAACCCTTCCAAGGCTCCGGCAGCCAAGCTGATATAATCTGCCAAGTGCAACGTTATGAGCATAGTAAATTAAACACTGATCCCCACAGAAAAGTCTCGACACTTCTGGAGTTTGACATGTTGTTCTTATGTATTTAAGTTGTTCCAGCAAAGGTAATAAGACTTAAAACACCTGTCAGATGGATGTGTTGATGGATAATAAATGACTTAGGGGTTAGGTTTAGGGCTAAAGTGAAAGTATGCATAGTGCATGGACACACACCTCGTGAAATGTCATTAGAAAATACTTTAAGATCCTCCGATCAGTAGTTTTCAATCCAAATCGTCAAAACAAAATCAGAATTAAAGCATTTCTTCATTAAATAAATTGCAAACAGTAGTGCTAATTAAAAATGGACACCTACCCTGTGTAATTTGGTACTCGTTAGTACTCAGTGAGACAGTACACCTAGAAGTACCCTCTCAGTTGATAGCTGTATGCATGGCTGAATGATGTGTGTGGGCTTAATGGTTCCAGGTCGAGGGTCCTAGAGCTCCTGTATGAAGTGATCGTTAATATTCTCTTTATCTGTTTGAAAGTCACTGAAAGAAAGAAAAAGTAGAACTAGACACAGCAGCAATAAAGAGTTTTCTTCATATCTGTGGGTCTTACATTCATGTAAGAGGAGTGGGATGTGCGGAGTGGCTTTTTCATGTCTGTGCCCCGGAGCCATTGTCTCATAATCCATATATAACTGTACACGGTTAGTAGATCGCGAAATCACTGAGAATCTGTTCAAACCAGAAACTTTCACAGTGAACAGTCAAATCAAGTTAGAGTGTGTATAGAAAGAAAAAAGTCAGCACAGAAACAGCAAAGGGCACCCGGGGTCCTCAGAGTTGACTTTTCCCTGTTTAGTTTCTGTATCTGTGTTCTCACACTCACTAAAATTATCCAGTGTAATAACCAGGGGAACGATGCCGACATGAAAAAGAATAAGACGTAACAATAGTAGAAATTATTGTAATGAGATTCATTTAATATAAATTATATAAATGAAAAATATACAAATAAATACAAATTGATGTAGATTCAATTAGATTAACTTTGGCTTATTGATCAACTTGTATAATTAATTTTCAGCTTGATTTAATTAAATCTGTTGATATTCACCAAGAATCTGTTCAGCAGTAGTTTTCTCCTCCCGTGTGAAACTCTGGACTCTCGGCTCTGATGCTGGTCCAGCGTCAGATCTAGAATCAACCTTATAGCGGTCATAGTTATAGAAACATATTTTTGCTGCATAAGACCCATCTGGAGCTCACCTACTGTACCTCCATGCTCCTGGTCTATGCTGGGAGATAGATTTCTGCTCCCAGCATAGAAGCTGCTAGAGCCACTCCAGTCCCCAGTGTGTCGCCATGCCCTGGGGCCTAATTAATACAACACATTGTGCATCCATATGGCTTTGTGTGATTAAACAGATAGAGAAAGGAGGGGAGAGGAAGGGAGAGAAAGACGGGATAGGATGGGGTGGGGGTCCCCACTTCCATGTTTCCTTCATACTGCTGCCGTAGCTGCTTCCATCTGCATGCGGCAACTGTACTGTTCAGGGCAATGAAACAGGAAGTCAACCTTGGCACAAAGCAGCGTTGTTACATCCCGAGAAACCAACACATAAAATGTTTGAGGCAATCACCGAGACGATGAATGCTGTGTTTTTTTTTTTCATGTTATTTGCTGTGAAACAAGTCTTTCTCAAGGCCAGATGTAAAGCTTGGAGCAGAGTCCTGTTTGGAGACCACAATCCCTGAGCGGGTTTCTCCTTGAGTATGGATTAGAGATAGGTGACGGCTAGGCGTGATGGAAAGGGACAGGCCTGGGGCAACAGGCAGCAAAACTAATTGTGGACCAGATCAAGAAGAAGAAACGTGTGAATACTGACATGATGTGACTGAGAAGTATTTTTCTTCTGCCTTAATATGAGTTTATAGTCATGCCAGCATATTTTGTGACCTGATGGGGTGTTGAAGAAAAACTAGCACGGCTAAATAAATCTCCAGTTACAATGTTTGTTGCAGAAACATTAAACCTCAGCATGAACAGTTTGTTTATCTTTTCAGAAACTGTTGACAGGACAGTGAAATCAGCATCTTGTGGCTCTTTTCAGGCTGTTTTTTACACTTCTCCTCAGTCTGCAGACTTTTCTTGAGAGAATATCACAACACTGACTGTGTTCAAACATTCAAAACGACCAAACCACATCACGCATTCGGTCTAACATTCTGTTCATCTCTGATAAATATATCCAAACCATGCATGTTGCTGCGTCGCTTGATGCAACTACAGGTGAGGTTCAACTTGAACTTCAAAGCAGCATGCACGTCTTTTCCTCCCTGCTGCCATTCCTCGCTGCCTCCGGCATCTTTTGATTTTTCTCTCCTTTGTCAGAGCCACATACTCCACATCTCCTTTCCGCCTTTGTCCCAGCCTCCCTCCTTCCTTTGTCCTGCTCCACACATCATTGCTGTCGTGTGCACAGGGATGTGATATCGCTGCCACTCCCCCTCCCCCATGCCGTTTCCTCCTCCTCCTCTTCTTTCTTGAGGGCACTTGGGTGTGTTGTATGTGTTAACTGGTGAGTAGTCGCTCAAACGCTGAGTGTGTGCACGCTCATGTGTTTGATAAATGAGGAGAAACTTGAGGGATGCGAATGGCTGTGTCATAGATGATGACTTTATGTGCCCTACACTCACTGCCAATGAAAGGGCCACCCAATTTATCTCTCATATACATATAAATGTGTTAAAGAAGGGCGGTGATACAACCCGCGTGGTCGGCTCCTGCAGAATGATTCCCCTGGCACACATTGCAATCACATCAGTCCTCTTTTTCTTAGAAACAGTCACTCCATTAATGCTTTCAGTGCCATGTCTCCTGTGGCCTCAGCATGTTAATGCCCACATTCTCCATCAGTCACCCTCCACCACCTGACACTCCATCTTAAACTGGAGCCACAGGGAACAGCACAGGGATGAGCAAAGCCGCAGAAATATATATATATATATATATATATCGTCCTTTTCAACTGCACAGGCTTTCGCTCGAGAACACAGTCACAGAATGTGCATATTATACAAAAAGGCAAAAGTTCAGCTCAGCTGTTTGCAGAATTTACATACAAAACATCGTATGAAATATGGACGGTGTAGTTGTAGCGCTTTCAACAACTTGCTTTTCATTTATTCACATGGTGGGGTGCTGCCATGGAAGGTATAAGTCTAAAAATGAGGAGCAACTGTGATTGAGTTTTTTGCTCAAGGGACACACAAGGAACTAACCACCAAACATGTGATTAGAGGATGGTGTAGCGTTAAAGATTCAACTATTCAACAGAACATAAAGTACTGTAGCTAAACTTTGCCACAGCTTGATCAGGAACTACATTAAAATGTTAAATTAGACCAAATACATATTTTAAAGTTAAAATACAATACATTTATGTAAACAATGGTTAAATTGACTGTGTAATGTGAGATGTGCCAGTTGAAGCAACAAACTTTTGAGGAGCGTTTCGGTGTCTCTGTGCTCATCGTTCGGGTTTTATTACTTCCGTTTATTCTTCACCCTCAGAGCTAAACAGCTGGAAACCAAAGCAAAGCTTAAAGGAGAGTGAACATTATCCATATATTCACCACAAACATGAACTGAACGAATGTGTTGCTCAGTATCTGGTAGATGTGTGAATATGTGCTCGCTCGTTCTCAGCTCGTTTCTTCTGCCCTAGAGTGGCCAGAAATTAGTGAGCAGGGTTTCAGACCTGATTAATTTGGTAACATCTGTGGTTAGTAATAGCATTTAGTGCGTTTTAATTAATAAGAAGATCAAGCATTTGAAATTACACCGGTGGCGGCAGAAATCCCATGTAGAGGAACTCATGATACACACATGCACTGAGTCGTGTGTAGGTACACAACTGAATCCTATAAATTATATATACAATTAAAAATGGAGGTGATACAATAATTCTAATAATAATTTCCTACTTGAATATAAATTAATGTGTCAAATATTCGCTTGTGAGTAAGTAGAGTCACTTAAATCTACCCTGACACTAACACACACTTACGGCAGCATTTAAAAACAGGAGCTGACAAGACAGTTGTGATTATTTGTGATGTCACCTGGGAGGTGTGTTATGGCTGGGAAATCTGGAAACAGTAAAAAAAGGAGGAAAGAAAAAAAAAAACAGGGAACATCAGAGGTCGGCGGGTATGAAAGGCGGCTGCTGTGACCACTGGCCTCCCTCTCGTTTGGCTGCTCCCTTTGAGCCACTAAAAGGCGTGTGGTGTGAGAAGCCAGAAGACAGCTGCACCCCCTCCTTCTCCTCCTCTGGACCCTCTCTGGGAAAGTGAGGTCCCCTTTCTCAGCTCGCTTTAAATGCTGTGAGGTCAGGAGGAGCCGGGGCCCAGTTGAGGTGGTCCAGACAGGGGTAGAGTTTCACTGCTTTACATGGCCAGTCTGGACTCTGTGTGTGTGTGTGTAGGTGGGAGCTGCTTGTGGAAAACTCCAGTGCTGTTGTTTCCCTATTAAAACTAGGAGTAGAAGAAATGTGCTGTAGTGGAAACAAACATGCTCCTTCAGATATTTTACTTTTCCACACAACAAAATGAAAAAAATACATATTCAGAAAGTTCGTAAACTCACAGTCAGGTGACGAAAGGACAGGGAAGTTTAACAGGCAGTAAATCCCAGTAGCACCATAGTACCTCAACACAACATTTTGCTCTCAGAGTGCACGTCTACTTTGTTGGGTTTTAATTCTATGAGATCTTTACTATGTAAGATAACTTTGTTGTGCTGGTGGTGCTATATAAATAAACCTGAATTGAACCTGAATTAAACTGAGTGACATGTTACAAAAGTCTCAAAGTTACAAAGTTCATTGGATGTTTATATGGATAAATACCTAAAATAACAAACTGCCTGAGGACGAGGCTTCAGTCTTCACATATGAACAGAAACAGTCATGAACACATACTGTACTAACAGAGATTAGTTTTGCTGCCCAACCACCTGAAAAGATCCATTTTAGCAACGAGCCAGGTTATTAAAGCTTTAAATATTAATAAAGTCCTACACACATACTGGGGGAGGTCAGCGTTTGAGCTGTGGATGTCTTCAGAGTTGCAATGATGCTAAATAATAGTGAAAACTCATTTAACATTTAGTGAGCGTATGTTATGTCAGTTCTTTGGAATAAGACAAAGTTGCACTTGGCAAGTTAATTAGTGAGATTTGATATGTGGCTTAGCTGAAATGGTTGATGGATGTTCATAAAGACTGTTTAAACTAGTGTTTCGTGTGAGACTAGTGTTTCTTGCTCTATTGGACTTTTATATCGTGACATTGCTGAATATTTACCAAGAAGATAAAAGAGGGAACGAGTAAATGTTATCTTAAAATTCCATCATGCATTGGGTTTCACCTGTGATTAAAGGTTCTTCATCCACCTTCATCGACCAGGAGCTCTGGGCCTCGTGCTCAATACTCTTTGTGTGACCAGGAGTTAATGCGCAGAACGGTAAAACAGGACAGAAAGGTGGGGAGAGAGAAGAGAAGCCTGCGCCCGATTGATCTGCAGCATCTCAGTGGACTGCAGGAAGCAAACGAGTAAACACACGTGTGCTGTAAATTCTGCTTCTTTATCCCCCAAGCTCAGCTTCCCAAGCCCACACACACACACACACACACTCACACAATAAAGAGGTTCTGAACGTACAAATAATTACTAGTTCTAGTTTATTATCACTGTTATTGTTTTTTCTTCAATCAGTGTTGCACAACGAACCCTAAAACAATACAAACCACTAAAAATGGTCTATTTCGCCTTTTTACACTTGTGCATACATACATACATACAGTACATACAGTATATGTGGATATGTATACAGATTTGCAATTGCGACACCTTGAGAGAGAATTGTACCTTGCGCATACAGAGTAGTGATCCCTGACAACACTGAGAAAGCTTTTTAAATCATCTCAGATCGACCTGAATAGAACAGTAGAAGAAGACAAAAGCAGTGACACAGGACAAGACAAACAGATGTGTGATCTTGGGTTGACTTTATATGTTTGTGCTCCCTTACTTCCCTTCAGATGACATGTTAATGAATCAAAGATATAACAGGTATTGAGGCTTGGTTTACACACCTGGCAATGCACGTGCTTTTTGGTTTCAGGTTGACACAGCATTAAAACCCTGCAGAAAATGTAGGAGTAATAGTTGAAGCAATTTCAATGACTTGAATTTCAAAGCTTTTCCCTTCTCTTGCCCTTTGTTGTGGTCACATATTCTACTTTAAACCATAAACAGGAAGATGAGACAGCAATCATTTCAGAATAAAAGAAAGCAAATATTTGTCTGGAAAACTAGGCAAATGGAAAAATCATTTATCTGTTTGATAGTGAATTTTCAATTTTAAAAACACACCAGGACTGCTGTGCTTAAGGTTATGCATGTGTGCATCGGGATTACAGTCCCACTTCCACAGGACTAACAGCTAAAAGTGATGTTTTTATGTTATTAATAATGACTAATTTTAGAGGAAGGGTAAAAAACAGCCTTGTAAACAGTAAAGTCTCTTTAAATCAGAACCAGCCGTTGTCTACAAGGAACAATTGACTTTAAACGCCCTGAAGACAAACTTTAACCTTAAATCAGCTTCTTAAAAGGAGCAACAGAGGTCATTAGTTTGCATAAGGTGTGGGTCAATTAGAAAAAGGCAATCTGTGTACCAAGTGGTGCATCCAAATGTGATAGCTGTGGGGTTACTTGGTTATTTCGCCTCACAACTGTTAATCAAACCTGTGCTGAAGAAGCCGATGATTCATTTTTCTGAACTTTACACTCATCAACTTCACAAACTACAGTGCAGATTAAAAATATACGGGCCTCAGCACAACTTTGTCCAACATTTCACCTGTTTCAACTGGAGATTAGGGACACGGTGTGGAGAGTTCAAATCCTTGGCTAACAAAACAAAACATCAGTTTTTGTACAATTCTTGGCACAAACCAGCAACGCTGGGCAAGAGCAGGTCAAATGTTCTTACGCCTACGTGATTTCATAAGGCAACAATAAAATTTATTGGCAAAATCTTCTTTTTCCTGCAGCGCTGCAGGACTGAAGAACATGATGTTCATGACAAACATGAATGCAAATCTGCGATGTGGTGCTCGGTCCATTTGCATGCATCTCTCATAAAGAATAATATTTTCATTCAGAAGTTGTTGTTGGATTTTTTTCTGCTCACTTCACAGGAGTGGGGGTCGATCATACCTGCAGGAGCTCTTTTTGTATTCAGTGGTCAAATAAAAGATGCCTGAACTGCTTTAGATGATGCTGACGACATCAACAAAGAACAAAGATGGTTTGCGAGCAAAGGTGAAGACGACAGGACCTCATTCTGAGTCGCTGATGTGACCATGTTTGGTGGGAACAGGATGAGGTGACGGTCAGACATATTTGGAGCCGTTAACAGAAAAATGTCACTCAGCCTATTTTCATCAATACACACCATCAAAAACAGACTGAACGAGTGAGACGGGACCATCAATAGCACCATATTGAGACCACAACATTATTTCGCCATTATTTGGCTAAAAATCACAGTGTTACCATCACAAGTCCAATAAGGATAAACTAACACTTGTCAATTCAGCTAAATTACATGTTAGCTCTTTGCTTCTCATGCAGATCTACTGTACGTTTTTATTAACCCTTAAAAACATTGGATTCAATCTGCATTCTTGACAGAGGTATACAAAATAGAATACTGATCTTAAACATTAAAATACAATTACATTAAATCACAATTTGACAAGAGTATAAATTACTTGGAAAAATCTTTACACTCAGCGTTATTTGACATGTACAGTCATAAGGGTCTCGGAGCAGAACACCACGGAGATAAATGCATTGGAAATGTAATCAATTCACAATCATATCAGTTGGTCATTTGGAGCCACAACGATCAATACCACACAATGTAAAGGACATTTGAAGAAGAGGCTAGTTGCATCATGCTTAGGTACTTTTACAGAACCGCATATTTCCTCGCCCTCAAGTTCAACCGTTGAGTTACGCATTGTCCTCTTCTTAAAATCCACAACAGACATGTTAAATCCTTCTGATTTGATCTGGTTACCTGTGTTCAGTTTATGCATAATAAGAGAGAGAATGTCACAAACAGTAATGTAGTCTTAACTACGTAATACCATATACGATCACAGTAATCAAAGTAAAACAAATCCTGCACATGCCCAGTCCGGGATTAAATGAACCGCCACTAATGATTATTTTTATTTTAGATTAATTAGCAAATTTCTTGGTGAATCGAGTAATGGTTTGGTCTCTGAAATGTCAGATAATAGTGAAAGATCAGTTTCTTAAAGTCCAAACTGACTTGTTTTGTCCAAACTCAAAAATCAAGACAAATGTGAAAACAGCAAAGTCTCACGATGTCGACGCTTAAGCTGGTTCAATTTTGGCATTTTTGCTTAATAGTTTCGGTTTATTTCCAGTTGAATTAATCGATGCATTGTTTCAGCTCTAGGAGAAATAAATCACACTTTAAACATACAGTAAGACGGTAAGATTTACAGGTTGAAACAGCAACTCTTTCAGTCCAACCCTCCTTGTGATTTCCCTGAGGTTAGTAGTTTTACTAATGTTAATGTGTAATCCCCACATCCTTGTTTTAACCATCCTTAGGGTCACAAAGGAGGTAGGTGAACAGTTTTTTTCTGAGAATTTTTCCCTTTGTGTTTCTAGCGGAGTGACCAAATTGGACAAATGACACCATTAACCAATGACACAATTTCCTGCCGACACTTTCTCTGTTTTACGTCTAATTATTAACACAGATGGCATCCCTTAAAGGAGAATTTAAAGAGGAAAGTCCAGAGGGCCAACAGTCGGCTGTTCATATAACATGAGGATCAGAGGGTCCCTGAGCACACTCTCCCTTTCCAAAGGTCAGGATACACGGATGAGGGAAAAATGAGGCAGGCCAATTGATAGCATTCAGTGAGGCTGCAAGATCTATTGGACAAAGGCCCCTTTTTTTTCCCGCTAACCATGTCAGCGTCAGGTATCTTGTGCTCCCTCCTGCTGATAGAGCACCATCAGTCAGTGAGAACAGCTTTGAGGCCTCTATTAAATCACACAAGCTCTAATATTATATAGCAACACGACAACCTGACCTATCAACGTCTAATCACGTAAACATGATCGTCACTGCACCACACTCCCAGTGAATTGGGTTAAACAGTATGGCACTAAAACCCGTCACATCCACAGGTGAGGTGTGGGCAATTTCCTGCATGAGGAGATTAACCCTAAATTACACCGAAGGGCAGAGGAAGGAAGGAGGTAAGGAAAAAAAAGCACACCACTTATTTCCCCGGTGAAATTACTCTTAACTGAAGTAAAAACACTGATTAAGGCTGCTGCAGCCGGAGAGAGAGAGGACATCACACTGGTAGTTAATGAATAAACCAGCAGAAAACATTTACTGGAGGTTTAGCTTTTGATCTGCTATTGTGACAAGCACCGTTATTGTTTCTCCCAACACTTGTAACATGATATTAACACCAGAGTGTACAATTAATTACAAGAAATGGACGCAAGGAGCAAATCTGCAGACAAATAAACACATAAAAATAAATTTAAAACGCATAAAATTACAGTACCTAAGATTGCTAAAATGGAAACTATCATTCTGGTTTGCATAACCCATTAGACCCGTTATCCAAGAGGCTAGCCCCACTGCTAGCGTTGTGTCCCACTATTTAAATAGCATCAATTGTTAGTGTTGTGTGAAGCCAGATACACACAACAGTGTGGCACGCTTCTAAAATGAACTGAATCAATGTCTGAGCTGCTGTATGTCCTGTTGCCTGTCAGTAAACTAGACAATTGTTTTATTCACTAACACAAAATGGAGAAAACTTGTCTGTGTAATTACATCAGAACTCTCTGGTAGTGGTGATGTGAGGAAGCATTGTGAAGTAAACACCAAATGAAGAAAAGGAAAAACAATAAAAACAAAAAACAAAAAAACAAAACAAAAAACAATAACTAAAAACAGCAGTGGAGAAATAAATGAATGAAACAACAAATTATGTACATAGTTTGTTGGTATGTCTGTACTGAACGATGACATACTGTAGAAATTCACAATTTGCTATTTGGAATTCAAGCTAGGAGGTTGAAATCAGAGTTTATCCCACTTTTAGTTTACAGTAATATCTCAAATATTGTAGTTTACACTATGTAAGGTAATGAGTTAAGGAGGCCAATCGATATACAAATAATCTATGCAGAATTACTGTATGCTTGAGTTGGAATTGTAGATGTTTTCCCACTTTATTTTTCTTATTTTACTATACACATAATATTCACTTTCCACAGAGGAAAGATATTAAATTTAACAGCAATGAGAAAAAAACACCCTGATAAAAAAACAATATAAAATTATGATGATAATGAAAAACATTAACAACCACTAGAAACTCAGCATGAAGGTGAACTGTAGTTGGTGAGTGTGATAAAGTTTTCTCTCCATTTGTATAATTTCCAGCTATTCTGTTCATTAACATATATGTGTGTGTATTCATCTACTCCATTGTTTGTACTCTGCATGTTTCCGTCATGAAGACCTGAGATAAAGGCCAAAAACAGGGTTGAGGTAGGTAACCATAATGCATCAGAGTAAGTCCCAACAGTACGAGCCTGAGCAGAGAGCTGGGATCGTTTAGCCACTAAACGGTCATCTGTCTCCCTCAGCTCTCTGTCTGTGGACATTTGTCATCCAGCGGTATTATAACCATGCTGTTCCTGAAGCACTTCAACTAGTCACTATTGACAGGAGGGAGAAGGCCGAGCAGCAAGTGTGGTTTTGGGGAGAGAGAGTAGACGACAGACAAGCATGATCAGCAACTGTCACGTCTCCTGGGCACCAGCAGTGTAAAAGGCTACTGCTTTGTTATTAAAAAAAAAAAAAAAGGAAGAAGACAGATACTGTGACAAGTTAAACAATCAAACAAACCAAAACCGAGCACTGCAGCAACAAACAGTCTGAAATCATTTAGAGATACACTGCTGTCGTTTAAATCAGAGGAATGGTTCAATGTTTTGGGAAATGATTCGCTTTCTTTCATAAGGTTACACAGGTGACTGATAAGCTCTCATGTCTGTTAAATCTCTGAGTAATTTCCAGGCAAAACGGCAGAGAAGTCAAGAAACAGCTAATGTACACACAACCCTTGTAAAACAACAACTGTCTTTTACCCTCCGGCTGCTGTAAGAATTAAACAAACAAGATATAATGTGTTAATTAGTGACCTTTAGAGGTGCTCACAGGTGGATTTTGTTACTCTTTATGCTAACATTGTTGTCTGCTACTGTAGATCACACTTTATATTTATTGTACAAACAGGAGAGAAGAGAAATGGCTAATGTTCAAAAACCCACCTACCAGTAGTTGTAAATGGCACAACTTATCTGTTGGAACATACATGCTACGTTAAACTGTCACAGACCAGCTTGAGCTTCACAGCAAAGACACATGAGAGTCATATCACCTTTCTGCCAGAGAGAAAGCCAATAATATAATAATAGCATTGATTATAAATATTTCCCACAACCTCAAACTATTCCTTTAAGTCATTAAACCAACCATAGTGGAATGTTTTGGGACATTTTGATAAAGTTTGTGCTTTTTTTTCACATTCATTCAATGAATAAAACCAATGCATAAAACACAAAACTACACACACATACAGGAGTCAATCCTAGCACTAAATTTAAATTTATGTTTGTATATTTTCTATAATTTTGTCCAATTCAACATTGTATGTCACGGCTCATTCAGCAGTAAATAGCGTTGAAAATACCATTAGCATTGCAGTGTATCTCTAATGGTCCTTTCATTAAAAAAAAAAGTTGAAAAAATAAGTATTACAATCTCTTAAATGAAATAAAATCTAAAAAATAAGTTTACAGTGGAACAGTGTAATTCATACATACTGTAATTCATATAACAGTGTTATCAGTCTTTCAACTTGCATGAGGTACCGACATTGTATCTACAAATAGTATTGTCAACAGAGGCAATCCAGAATTTCACAGAGGGAGAAATAAGGGTTTTCATTATGCAGTAAACAGACAAACAACAACAACAGCGACAACATTAACATTGTTATCTTGAGGTAGAACATTAACTTCAGCATTTGGAAGTGCTTTATGTTGGATACTCGTTTTTTTTTTTTTTCTTTTCTTTTTTCTTTTTGCTTTAACAAGCAGGAGAAGAGAGACGATTCTTGACATCTGAGGTAGTGCGGCACCTGATCTTGTAATTTCCAAACCAATCAGTTACCCCGCGTGTAAAGTAATTGTGAGCACAGGGGAAGGTAAAGTCCCTAAAAGCTTCCCGCAACACATTCATTCCGGCTGAGGTAGGTTTTTGTTCAATTGTAAGGTTCACACAGCCAAGTCTAGTGCCTGTATGAAGGCCGAGAACTCATAAAAATGTTACTATCACTGAAACAAAGTCCTGAGACAGAATATATTGAATCCCTGGAAGAAGGCTGAGGTCTTCTGTGAGCATGAAGGTGGAATGATTGGTAGGTGAGAGCAGGCAGCAGGAGTCTTTGACATCCACAGAAAAATTGGAGATAAGACTAATAACTTATAACCACTTTGACATATAGATGATAAAGATATATGTATATATTTATATATTTCTATAAACTTAAAAATAAAATCATTATTGTACAGCAAGGACATTCTGGGGCCTCTATTCCATGTGCTGCCCAACACCAGAAAATAAACAAAAGACCAAACTGTGAAAAAAAAGACATTTAACTGGCCTGCGTAGCTAGAAACAGCTTCACATCAGAAGAGAGCTCTCCAAACCCAGGCCAAAAACTTTAAAGTCCTAGCTCCTCTAGAACGTCTTAACTTAGCAATAAAAAATCTTTGCACAAAAGGACAAACTACTTTGAAAGGAAACACTTGCAAACCTGAGTGACAGAAGAGTCTAAGTGGACACTGTGGACAGTGTCGTGTGAATTGGCCTTCATACAAGATCAGCCTTGGTCATGCCGACCCGCTTCTGCTGCAGGAGGCTCGTGGAACTGCGTCTCTGTTTCCCACTCCATCGCAAACTCATCCAGTGGTATTGTAGACAGTTGGGTGTTGTTCAGCGTGTAGGAGTCAGACTGCAAACACATGCAAACAATAGCAGAGTTACAGGACACATGGGATGAGAAGGAATAAATCTGCTGCTATACATCAGGTTTCCAAACACCTGGCTACCAGGACACATTTTTCATTAACCCTTTCCACCTCAGTGTCTGGGTACTAGGATCAACAGCCTCTGTTATGATTGTGGAAGTTGCAGGCATCATTTGGAAAAGTTTGGACAACATGTTCCACCCTTTTGGAAAGAATTATTGCTATTGTAAGAGCTACTACTGATTAAAATTAGTAGCTCTTCTCTAGCTCTTCTTTGCAATTAAAGTTGATTAAAGAACAAACACACTAAGGCAGAAATTGTTTAGAAAATTATTTTCCTAAAATAACTTCAATATTTGAATCTGTCTTTTGGAGGTGAGTGCAAGAAGCTGCCGTTATCCTTAACCAATTTAATCTCATCCTTTTTAATCTAATGTGTTTTTGCTAAATAAATTACCTTTTAAATGTAAAACATTTTTACTTTTTGCAGCTTCAGGCATTGATTCTAGCAGTTATGATAACTATGCATGCAACATCTGAATTAGCACAAACAAGAAAAGAAAGACGTGATGAGCCAATCGTACGTTTTTTACGAGGTAAACCCGATTAGCTGCTACACTGTTTGGAGGTAAAGCTAAAAATGAGCACATCTTTGATGTTTCTGATAATTTCTCAGGAGAATCTTGTGAAAATCACAAACACAACAGGTCAAACCTAAACCAGGAAATTGGGCTGTAAGCTCTGGTGGATGTTTTCAACTGGAATTTTGTGTTACATATCTGTCTCTCCACCTACAGAACTGATGGCTGCAGCTTTAAAGATCACATTTATAAACTCAATCAATTCCTTTCGAACCAGTATTCTCATTATCAGGACTCACTATGCATGTGTCTTGTGTGTTGGGTTGAGTGAAAAGTCTCTCAAGCTCATTGCTGTCGACCATTTTCTTTCCCGCTGTGCTGCCATTGACCTCCATCTCCCTGCTGGCAGACCCGTTCAGCCCAGAGGCTCCTTGGGAGGAGGAAGAGGATTCTAGCACCACGCTGTGCCCTGCCTGAGGGGTGGGCTGTATGGTCTTACACATCATCAACCTGGGGATTGAGCAACACACACATTAAAAGAAAAAACCTTAGTCAGATACATAGACATGGCTGACCAGCATTAACCCTCGACAACACACATTTGTTGTAGCTATATAAAAATCTGTGCTGACCTGCCGCGGTAGCTGAAGATGAGGAAGAGCACACAGAAGATGATGCAGGTGACTCCAATGTGAATGCCGATAATGATACCAGTAGTGGATGTTTTGCTCTGTTGATCTTTCTCACAGTCACACGGAGAGTCCAAAACTGAGGAGATACAGCACATTTCACAATCAGAACCAAAGTCCGTATAAACCAGGGTTTATCAGGAAGATGTGTGGCAACTTTATATGTCATGTCTCAGCCATAAACAGTCTGTTTGACTTTTCTAAGCTAAAGATGATGCTTGTGGCTCAAAGAGATCAATTAAACATTGATGTGCTAAGGTGACGTGGGACTGTAGAGCTGTTAATGGCTGTGTCGAACACTCACCAGATTTCTCCAGTGCTTCTCGAAGTGAAACAAATCGCATGGTGGCATTACCATCTCCGTGTTGGTTGTATGCAAGAAGCTTTATTTCATAGACGAGTGCAGGATCTGGAAAATAAAACAAAAGACAGAAAGAGATTCAGATAATACATGAGGCTCAAAACACCTTTTTGTAAATGAAAGTTATCAGATCGGGATATCAAATTTCTCAGAGTGACAAGCTAGGAATAAACTCCTATATCTGCCAATATTACTGTAGGAGAAACGGTTTCCTCACTGAAATTAAGTGTAAGAAGCGGCATAACAGCAGTCCTCTTCTCTAAATGAGGAGCAGTCTTAATCCTAGATTAATTTTCATTCATTCATTTCATTCATTTTGTTTCAGAGACGCTTATGCACAGATCATAGTATCAAATACGGTTTCTGTAATTAATGTTAAAATGACGATTAAGATTATAGAAACACAACAGTCCGTTAAAAAAGAATACAATCAATCGTCCCACCCAGCTGAGTAATGTTGTACTGGCTGATGTTTCGAGGGAGGGTGATGGGACCAGTGAACAGCGGTGTGTGGGCTCTTCTGTAATACAGTCGGAAGCCTAGATGTTGGCCCATCTTGAATGAAGGCTCCCATGTTGCTTGCACAACGCTGCTGTTCACCACCTTGGTGTAGAGGGAAGGAGGCCCAGGTACTGAAACACAGTATAGACCGTTAACTAAAGTGGTATAGCAATATGATCATAGCAGCACCCAAGGTCAGACAGAATTACTTGGTATCTGTGGAGTGTAGATTTATGATAAATGGATAATTTTACACAATTTAAAAAAATAATTCTTCTCTACTCCAACTGAAAATACATGACTTAACAGATATGTCAGTGATAAAAAGTGACCATCTGCTCATGTCAAAATCTCTGTATACATCTCTGAATGAATCTTAAAGCTAACCTGAACTGCAGTAAACAAGACAGAGGCCTCAAATTAACACTTTTTATGGATGTTCTGAAACAAATAAGTTTAAAATATTTAATTTTTACACTCGACAGATCCATAGCAAATCTCCAAGCACATGTTGTTACTGCAATATAATGTATGTCTAATACCTATGTTATATATGAGATCTGTTTTATGGTTTCGCGTGTGTTCAGTGTGCAACTCTCACCCTCCCCGTGAGTGCTCTCAGTGATGGTGTCTGATGGTTTGCTGGCCCCGTGGGATGTGTAGGCCTTGATGTAGAAGGTGTAACTGGTGGAGGGCTCCAGGTCCCTAATGATCTGCTGCAGCGTCACTTTACTGACAGCCTCCTCATATTCCATGTCCACTGGGTCTGAAGGAGGAATAATGGAGAAGGAGGGGGAGATGGAGTAACAGATGCAGAGGTGAGGGTAGAGGAAAGACAAACGACAAAAGAAAACAGGGGTGTTAAAAGGAGAAGGCATTAAAATGATGGAAAATAAGATCTGAGAGGAAACAATAAATACAATCTGTTTCTGTCATCATTTTATGGTTATTGCCCATTTCACTAGTAATAGCTAATCTAGTTTGGCCCTGCGAGTCTGAATGATGATGGGTGGGTGAATTGCAGGGGTGGAGTGAGGAAATGGAGGGGGTAAAAGTGGGAGTTACAGAGCATGTGTTAAAGCATTTTATTGCTCTTAATCCAGAGCCATCCAACCATAACCACTATCTACCTCCAGCCCTCAACCAATTGTGCCAGGCCATCTTGGAAAGGTAATTACAGCAAATCCTATTGGTTGGCCCCCAGGGCCCTTAATTATCCTTCTCAAAGAGCTACTGAGGAGAACAGCAGCTGGCGCTACAAGCCTCTCACCACACACTAAAACACGTACAAACACAGTGGCCCAAAGCCACAAACACAATCAATGGACATAAACAAGCATGCACACGTTCATGTACGAGGACACACAGGGAGCATCACACATAAGGATGCTAGAGGGGAAAAAAGTTATTTTTCCTTTTTCATAGTCATAGTATAAAGTCCATCTGTACAGTGGGATGTGTGGACATGCACAGTATCACTAAATAGACTTAAAGTTGTTTGTTGGGATGCATGCATTTCCAACTTTTTGCTTACTGTAAGTAACTTTGAACAAAAGCTTCGGCCAAATGAATGCAGTGGAAATCTCATGGGAGACGCTAGAGACGTGTATTTACATGTATAACTGCATCAGGCAATTTCCTAACACATTAGTTTGAACACATTTAATAAAAAAAAAAAACACTGTACGAAGCGTGTGAGAGGTCCGGGGCACATTTATCTGTCATTTACATGTGATGCGTGTACATATATCATTTTTGTGGAACTGCCTTTCATCTTCATCACTTAAGTGTAACAGGTCAAATATGCAAATGCTAATTTATAGTTATTTGAATGAATTTACACATTTCAGATTCAACACCTGCCGCACACACTTTGTTTTGTATATTTAACTGCAGTCAGAAGCATTTTTAAAGCTTCTCTTCTTTTGGCTTCTCATTAACGCATACACAGATTATACATTCATGTGCCTGCAACTCTTCAATGCAGCCTGACCTGAGGTTCTGCGGATGTGGACCACATAACCAATGATGTCTTCAGTGTTCTGCTCGGGCTCCATCCAGGACACCTGAATGGTGGTGGGTGAGAGGGCTTCGGCCTGCACGTGGGTGGGCACACCAGGCAGTCCATTAGTCCAGAGCACTGTGAGGCGGGCACTGGCCTGTGTGGAGCCGGCGCTGTTCTCAGCGATGCACTGGTAAATAGCTTCATCATCTTGGCTGATGGGATATATTGTCAGTGTGCTGTGACAGCAGAGAGACAGAAGGAAATAAGACAAAAAAATTGGGAAGTTAGTTTTTTTTTCACACTGACATGAAACATATAGATGAGAAATATTAAGTCTAAATCCAAAAGGTACATTCTGCTGGTAAAAGTTGTTAATTTAAACCAAATGTCACTAAACTGTTAAGTACTTTTAGTTAGAAATAGTAAAAGTACTAATTGTGCCAGTGTTATCATTTTAAAATTTATATTAGTTTACACTTTTTTTGTGTTACTAGTAACACCACACGTGCACCTTACATTTGAACAGTTGAAGTTCATATCCTTTGTAAGCGTTTTTCTGTGTAGATATAAAGCACTTGGACAGTCTGTACCAGCACCAAGACTGCATTCAATCACTGGACATTTTATAGAACAGCACAAGTGTTTCATCTGCATCTGGATCTATATCTGCCCCAAAATATCCACAACAGACAACCATGCTGGTTGGTTCATAGTGGTCACGATTAAAACATTCTCACGACCACTCTACATTTATCATGTTACTGGGATGCCACCACTCGTAGAAATCTCATCTAACCTTGTAGAATCACTTACAGACATATTCTGGACAGAGACGTGAAAACAGCTGAAAAATTTTCCGTCTTAATATTAGGGTAAAAAACACCTCTATATCTAATGTTGTGGTAGTTATGAACCTTTATATACTTATACATACTTACAAAAATACAAAAACATTTCAAATCTGTGGATTCTAGCACATTTCTTTGCAAATTGTGTAGAATTGCTGTTTGCAAAGTAAGTCATATCATATGTAAGAAGAACCATTTCTAATAAAAGTATTACATCTCCTAGAAATGAAGGTACGTGTACTTGAATAAATGCACTTACATTATTGAACACTTCACCTCAGATAAGGACTGCAAAAAGCAATGAAGATGAATGTGACAGTATGTCAAGAGCACAAGGAATGGCGCTACAGCTGTGTGTGTGTGTGTGTGTGTTTAAATCGATAATAGAAACATCACATATGACTGACAGGAGCAGCAGGAGCAGCAGGAGCAGCAGCAGCAGTATGTACAGAAGATCTTCTCTCATGCAAAGCCCATACTTTCAACTAATTCGTCCATCTTCAACTGGAACTCCCATTGGAGTAGATAAATCTATTTCAGTGTTTCAAAAAATGCAATTTGCCTACATCAGTAAAACCTTTCATTTGTCCATACACACATAATGTATGTACTCACTTACCTTTTCTCACACACACACAACCTCCCACACAAAGTAAATCATTTTTCGCAGTACTTTCGCTCCATAGCATACATTCACCACTGTGCTCTTTGTCCCCACCTTTCTTTCTCTGCTTCTTCCTCTTTCCTCCTACCTGACTGGCTGTGTGTTATAGAAGAAATATAAAAAGGAGATAGTGTGTGTTGCTCTGTATGCCTGATGTGTAGGTGTTTTTAGACAAGAATACATAATCCTCTCCTGTAACTGGATTTGTCCTATAGCAAAAAGAAATGACAGGTTGCAGATGAAAAGATAGAAAAGAAGTCCCTCTTCATAACCTTTTTCAGGCCATTTCTGCACTGTACTGTATGTATCAGAGAATATATAATGAATACCAATGGGAATGAATGCAGTATGAAAGGGCTTGGCTTATGGCTTTGCTCATTTTCTCTACATCAAGCTGGTGTAGCTCTTCTTTCAGAACGGTGTCCTGGCCATGGCATTCGAAGAGATGAGAAGAATTTTTTTTTTAAATCTGAGGAAGAAAAGCTTCTGGTTTCCGTGCTGAAACTGAATTAAAATGGCAGAATTCAAGGCCACAGGTACTTAACATATTATATTCTGTAGCATCCTGTTAATTTCTCACTTGCTGTTTGTAAAAACCTACAGAGCAGATTGCCATCTACCTTTGACAGACAGGTTGGAATCTCAGTGTACTGAATCCAAATGTATCAAGAAATGTCAGAGTGGTCCCATGGGGAAAAGCGTGCAGTTTATTGAAAGCGCAACATAGCAGCCTTGTGCAGTGTACAAGGTCTTGTCACTGGACAACACCTGGATCTGTGAAACTGGGACATGAAATTGGGACAGTGATGACCTCATCCCAGCCTCAGAATTGTTTGGAGGGATGGATTTATAAGGACAGGCCAGTACTCCTCTGGGTCAGTGTACAGGATGGAGGAGTGAATCATTCAATTTCCTTTTCAAAATGTATGTGCTAGGATACAACTACTGTGCACCTCTAAAGCTGTGAGGTGGAAGAGTCATTATTCTCTGCAGTCTGCCAGGTGGATTCAATCTGGATAATTATGAGGTCAAAGAGGCCCTCTGTATTTCACCCTCTCTGAGCCAATCTCACCTCTGACCCCTGAGGTGGCAGCAGTCGCCAGCCCGCAGCTCGTTACTCAACCATCACATTTCTGACAGCCTTTCATATCAGCAATAGATGGGGTGTTTGCAGACAGGCAGCCTGACCAGATGCCACAAACGCAGCAAAGAGGCCCCTTGGGACGCACTACCTGATGCCACTGGACATGGATGGGCCCCCTCTGTGCATTTAAGGAAAGCAGGCACATTTCACAAGATGCTGCTTGTTCCAGAGGGCACGGCAGCATCCGACATATACACACAAATGAACACACATATACCTGCCCAGTCTTATTCACACAGACCGATTCTGCTGACATGCTGCTTCAGAAATTCCACACCTGCTGTCAAAACCTCCCATTCCAACTTGCAGGATGAAAGCTTTAGGGATTAACATCTGTTAGAAGTAGCAGAATATATGAAAGTAAAGAGAAAGAAAAAGATGTAACTCTTCTAAATTAGCTTGTATACATATTTATGCATTTTAGTCTTTTAATAAATGATCACAGCACATTTACAAGTGCAGAACTTTAAGTATCTTTGCCTATACTTACTTAATTAACTGTTTAAGTCTTTTGTTCATGTGTTTTATTTAACTTTAGAATCATTTTGAGCAGATGTAGAGTAAGTCTATGTTTGAAGTAGATGTTACTCTTTGTTTCTGCATTTGATCCCGTATCATGGATATTTCTCTAGAGAGACCATGCTGGATGTTTAGAACTGGACATACAGGACCAAAACATACATTTATTTTAGACTATTTGTTGGACTCTCAAGTAATTAAAGTAAAGTAAAATTCTGCAAAGACAAATTCTGTATTTATAAAGTTCTTTATCTAAATGTGCCAAAGTCTCAGTAAAGAAATATTTTTCTATTAGACGGTTCGGTCTCCAGTTTGAGAACGGCTCGATCTACATTAATATGCAACAGCAGAGCAGGGCCACCAAAGATCCATACAATGCAGGATGGAAAAAACAGAAGCAAAGAAAGTCTGTGTGAGACAGAGGAGGATATTTGGACTGTCTGCATGTCTTACATGAGCTCCAAAGCCAAGCTGTCTTGTCTTGACAGGTTGACACCATCATTTACTCATCAGTTCAAGGTCATTTCACAGATTGATGGATAAGGCCATGGGCCAGTGGAGTGGCTGACAGTGGGGCCTGGAGTCTGTTGTTCAGCTGCTGTGGCTGTGTTTACTCTCTGTTGTCTCTGAGCAGCACCCCATCAAAAGCCAGTGTAGCCATTCTGGATCCAGCAAGAGGGAAAGGAGAAAAAAATATGGAGACAAAGAGAAACGAGAGGGGGGGCAGGAGGGGAGGAGCGATGAGCTGTCTGTGGCCTGAGAGGAGGGAAGGGCCCAGGGATATGACTGATTACAGGCAGGGTCAGAGTTCAAGGCCAATGCCCAGGCCCCAGCTTTCTGTAATGGGGGCAGGAAGGGGGATGTGGGGCACAGAGAGGGGCCGCAAACAAGAAAAGCAGGTCTTGGTGGAAAAAAACGTAGAAAAAAAGGAAAGGAAAGAGGAAAAAAGGACCCCTTTGAAAGGAGTCTGCAACAGAATGTCCAGGTTTGTGTGTTAGCCTGTTACTTCAGATATTAAAACACACCATGCTGCTCATATCCACTTCAAACATGCTCCTTCTACAAACAAATGTAAAGAGATCCTAAGCTTTCTAAATGATTTAAAGCACAGCAGTAAATTAAAAACATTGCCTCATCTTTCATTTCTGTCTCTATGTGCCACAAGGGAGAATTATTTTTGTCATCAGCTACAGTATCAATTGTAAACCAACACAGGCTGGCTTTCAACCTTGTGGTTATTACTTCGTCTGATGTGAGATCACAGGGTGTATGTGTTGGATGATTACACATGCCAGCTTTAGAGACTTTAGGCGAGTTCTTACGCATACCGTAATTAGCAACAGCTCTCACAGAGGCTTCAAATAGCCACGATAGCATGTTTTACAGCAGCCTGGTCAGCAAAGCCTGATAATGAATGGGGTAACAATAATGCTCGCAGTGTGTGTGCGTCTGTGTGTGTATTTGTGTGTTTGTATGTGGGCATGTGTGCGCGTGTGAAATGTGACAGAGCACAAACACACAGCTTCGCCTTTAGCAGCAGATCAGGTCTTCTCAAACATCACTCCGTCTTATGCGTCGTTTCGTTTCGATTTGTTTTCTCTGTATTTCTTTTGTATGCAAACATTGTATCTCAATGAGGAGATTTTGAATTTTCACATTTGATAATGGGCGTGCATAAAATGAAAGGTGGCATGCACTGTTTGTGCACACACATGCGCTCACTTGCTTTTTGATTAATGCGTGTGCATGTGTGAATGAAATATAAAATTGATCCTCTTTCCCTGCCTTGTCTGATTTGCTCTTGAAGGTCAGCGGCATGAGAGATGGGTGAGGGGTGAAAATCTCTGCGTGTGTGTATACAAAACACAAACACACACATTAATTAAAATGTCTCTGCTGGGTTTGTTGCACTGAGTATGTATATACTATATATAAGAACAGAATAATTGTGCGACCTAAAGCAGTTGAATATCATTTGCATATCATTAGTTTTTGTTATGGCTGAGTGCAGGAGCTACAGTAAATTGCGTTCATGTCATATAATTTCGTTGACTATTAGAAAATCACACCACACCAAAAAACTCACAAGTCTATGGATTTTTCTATGTTATATAAATAAATATATCCAATATTATACATTGGATGAAAGTGTCAGCTGTGAAATATGCATTTTGGAGAAAAGTATCCCGTGCTTCAAGATGACATTTACTTCTCAATATTCCAAACAAGGATTACTTTAATTGCATTTTAATCAATCAATCAATACAGAGGATTTTGCCATTTTAAGCAAAAGATTCAAAATGATTGACACTAATACTGACAAACAAAATATACGTTTTGTTTTGGTTAAACATATTAACTTAGGTTTCTTCCTTTACAGGAAGAATGCAGCGACTGCATTTCTTTCTGAATGTATTGAAAAATCAATACAATTTTAAAGTATCAAAACATATTTTGTTGAAGGCGTGAATATGGATTTTCACATTCAGTAATCTGTAATACACTGCCTGGCCAAAAAAGAAATCACCACGTGGATTTCACTAAGCAAATAGGTGAGTCATTATGCAGGTTGTTCCATCAACAGATCAATAATTATTCCAAGATGACAATTCCAGGATTCATCAGGCTCAAATTGTGAAAAAGCAGGAGAGATCATTTTCACCGAGGTCTGATCCCATCATCAATACAAGATCTTAGCGAGAAATTAATGCAATTGTGGATGGAAATTAATGTGGTGACATTGCATAAGCAGATCGAAACAATGCCGCGGTGAATGCGTGCTGCAAAGCTAAAGGCGGTCCAAGAAATATTAGACTGTGTGACTTTTTTTTCGTCCCGGCAGTGTATTATACTGAAGTCTGCAATAATGAATCACATTGTAATGTCTCACTGCACAGTTCAGCTACACCGAGCCAATTCTTCAGATGCACATGAAGCTACTTTGTTTTCTAAATGGCTGACTGCATTTCCTGCTCAACTAGCTGACTTTATGAGCTAATTAGCTAATGGTAGATGTCAAGCTTAACCAATTACAGAGTGGGGTTTGTGATGCATGAGATCTATATTATAGCAGTTCATGCGCTAAAGGTGGCAAATAGAAACACACTGATGCTTCCTACCCACTCTATCTTTCTTTCTCTCCTCATTTGTTCTTCCTGCAGACTCATCATTTCTCTTTTGACCACTCGTTCATTTTTCTCTGTTTTTTCTATATCTAAGTCTCTTCTCTCATTTGTTTCCTCCCTCTCTTCTTTCCTCCTATGTTAGCCCCTCAATTCATCTCTGTGACTAATACAGTCTGGTGCAGGCCAGGAGGAGTGAAGCAGTGAATGTGAGCGATGGAGGTGTCTGCTCCTTTAACTCACTGCAACAGAGTGCAAGTATTGATTTTTCTGCTGCATATTTAATGAATTCACTACATATATCCTCTTTCGTTTATGAATAATAAAACATACATGGGTGGTCGACTGGAAGGGTCAAATGGAGAAATTTAACTTTCTGTGAGCAGTAATGTATAAGAGAATTTACTCAAAAGAACATTTGCCTGATAGACAAGTATAACAATCATTCACCCAACAGTACTGGCAACAAGCTGTGTACTTTTTTAAGTAATGCCTTGGATCCATGTGTACAAAAACAGCAGAACATAAGCAGCTTGGCCCTGAAGTGGAATCCATTAGCCATTAGTCTGCATAAACATTACATACATAAATATGCTAAAAGCACAAGAAAAAAAGTCTGTTTCTAAATGCCAATAAAGCCAGAACAGGAGATAAGATGCAGATACAGTAATGAAACACAATAAATAGTCGGTGTAGCATAAGACCTTTACAGTCTGACATGCTGAGAATGGGAACTAACTAAGCTGGTTGCTCAGCTCTCCTCATCATGACATTCCTGGGGACTGCCATGGGAGAGCATCCAACATCCAGCCAATACACTGTTCCCACACAAAGGCACAAATAAATTGAGGCTCATGTCTTGGCAAGCATGAATTCCAGCAGCTGCAGTGTTAGAGGCAAGAGAAACACAGAGAAATTGAACATGTCGCCGGTCATCACATCGAGGCAGCAGTGATTAATACTGACATTCATATTCATATCAACTTTGTGCGTGATGGTCAGGAAAGAAAACCAGGCTGCATCGATGACGGTTTGGTCAGATTCAAATTAAATGTTAAAATCACTGTTTCACTTTCTAACTAGTCAGCATTTAAAAAGGTTTTATCAGTTGTAAGTTTCATTAATAAATTTGTGTAGGATTTAAACTTTCTTTGTGCTATAAGAGGTGGCAATGTGGTATAGTGGCTAGTGCTCTCATAAATTAGGTATACAATTATATAACATTTGTTATTAACCATCATTTAAGACCTCCAAATGATTTATTAATGCCGACTTATTAGCAAATAGCACAAAAATTGCCATCCTGTTGCATGTCTAATGTTCATGCAAACAGTGGACACAAGCAGGTTTCTTCAAGTGACTAATTTATATTTACTGCAGGGTTATTGTTTTGCTTTGTTGTCATTTTTTAACTGTATATTTGAGTACATTTACATTTACCTGTTGTTGTTCCTGAGCTTGACATGACCCCCGGGCTCCAGAATCTGCCCGTTCTTCAGCCAGGTGAGCTGGGGCTCAGGCTCACCCTGTGCTTGGCAGGTGAAGATGGCGGTGGTGCCGACAGGTCGAGTGATGGATTGAGGAGGCTGCACAAACTTTGCAGGAGCTGAAGGAGGAGGGAAACAGAAAGTCAGATTGGTTGGCTTTGTTTCCATTTTGTTCTTTCATTTATGTTATAAATAAAAGATGTATGTATGTATAAAATTACAGATATATGACAAAAACTGGTGCTATAATTATACTATATTATGAACTATGAACTATAATTCAGGGTATTTTTGCAGAATTATAGGAGGCACTAGATCAATGCAAATTCTAGGAAATACAACTGAGACAGGACAGAAGAAAAGTGGAAGCAAGATGATGCAAGTATTTCTCTATAACAGCACCACTTGAGATTAAAACAAACAGCTCATTAATTCTCCAGAATAGAGAAACCTGAATCAGTGTGGTGATTCATTCTTAGTCTCTTGTTCATTAAGACATTAAAACAATGCTTCGGGCGCTTCTTTTTTTAGCATCTCTCTTTTTGTAAGTATTTCTTATTGTCATTGAATTCTATGTAAAAAACAACAGAACCCACAGTGTATGTAGGTGGGTGTCTAGACTGCTGGATGTGTCTAAGAAAGCTTTGGTAGTAATCTATGTCAGACTGTATGAAATAGATTTTGAGGCTTGTCAGATTATATGGTGCTAAAACAAAATCAATTTGATGATCAGTGTTTCTGATTGATGACCAAATATTTTTCAGCATTTCACAGGTTTTAGTTTGTGTTTCAATACTTTCTCACATCTTGACCCAGTAGGCAAGTTGAAACCCACAATTAATCCCAAATAAATAAAAAATAAATCACAAATCTAAAGTTTATTTCTTTGACACAGGTGGACACTGTAGTAATTAGCAAATGTTAGGTTAGCAAATCATACTAAAGACTAATAATAATCGAGCTGTGGATTATTACACATTTAGTGCACCGGTGAGGATTTACAGCTGCAGTGTCCATGTCCATTTAAATATGAAAACACAGCAGTAACAGTAGTTTTGGATAAAGTTGTATCAGCATTTTGCTGCATACACATCATAATATATTGCTATATATTTTTCCTGTTCCAGTTAGTTTTCCTTTTCTGTCCTCCCTCTTGTTCAGAGTCTAGACAAAATGTTGTCTGACATTTCTTCGATGTAAGCATTTCCATTCTCCCATTGGAAAAGCTATGGGGCCCTTCAGCACTTGAATGGAAGCTGTTGGAGGCTGTTGACAGCTTGTGATGATCCTTTCATTTATCTCTCTCACTTTCTCAGCTTCACTCTTTCTTTCTCTTTGAAGGCTGTCTAAAAGGTGAACATCAGAAGAGCTCCAGAACATATTGATTTGCACCTGTAAGGGTGCGTGTTAGATCATCAGCACCATCCATCTATCTTGCTCTCTTTTTCCCTTTTGGGCTCTCACACTTGGACTTTGGTATTTGTTTTTCTCGTCTCTCTTTTTGTAACCCAAACAAACCTAAATGAACCTCATTGATTTTCAGTGTGGGTTTATGATAAGTAAATGTTCAAATTCTTTAAGGACATGCTGTAAAATCTTCTTCTTCTTATAAGAAAGTAGGCCTACCCTACATTTCTTTTGAGAGACCACTACACCTTTGTTTCCACAAATCGATAACAAAAACCAAAGTCATTGACATGTAATTACCATCTCTGGCTTGTCTTCTTTGTTCGTGCTAGGCTAGGGGCTTGTCTCAGACATGACATGTAGATTATATGAAATATTGATCAAGATCAATACAGCTACAGCCTGAACCAAAGTCAGGTCCATCTGATCAATATTTGAGTGTGGCTGATGCTGGATGTTCTTTGCTTGGTGGCAATTCATACACAGAGACACCCACTCCTGGTCTCATCCTACAAATCCATCAAACACTTTCACAGTACTGCTTACAAAATTCATATGACAATCAACGGCCAAAGAGAACCCAACAAACGAGTTGAAACATACAGAATAAGAACTCTCAAATATAAAATACTCAACTTTCTCTCATAAAAGGTTCTTTATTAAAGCCATATAGTGTATAGATGAGTTGTTCTCAGATGCTGTTTTGACATTGAATTTGACATACCTCACAAAACTGGCCTTGTTTCAGGGTTACAACCAGAGAGTAACTGGCTGAAGATATTTCCTCTCTGATCGTAACCTGGTCACAAAGCCATCAACATTTTATACAATTTGTCAGGTTTGTTCTCAAGAGTTACTTGGCTTCAAATAAATCTGTCTGCCTGTTACATTATAGTGATGATGGTTAGATGGATGGGTGGTGTATATTCTTTGCCTGTGAGACTGAACTGAAATGTGTTGTAAAAATCTAACGCTGCAGATTAATGTGGGCCACAGTTTTGCAAAACATCATTCTATCCTCTAATTCATTGCTGAAGAATACATTTATACAAAAGCTAGAGTTGAATTTCAAGAAGGAGGGAATATCCATGATTATGTAGTTGATGCCAACTTGGCCTATGATCATGGCCTAAGGTTGAAAGCTCAACTATAAGAAGCGTATTACAAGAGAGGTGCCGAGATATTTTTGTAGTGTTGGTGGCGGAATAAAGAAGGGCTTACTAGTATCGCTCTGGCACACCTGACACACTGCAGCAGCAAACACTTTAACTCTTGGCTTGTCCCTTGCAGGTGGAAAATCAATCTGAATAGGTGTGGTATGCTTTGGTTGACATTTAGGGTTAAATTATGCAAACCCTATAAATCTGACAGATTTGCACCACCCACTGGTTCAGATTTAGGGATTTAAATAAGTCCACCCACATGAAACCCATGATTGCTGCACATTTAGAAATGTCTCATGGAAAAGATACCAGATCAACTACAGGCATAGGTGCCTCAAGCTGTGCTGCATTCCAATGAACACAGCTGAAAATGTTGGCTGTTGGGAGGTCGGTACAGTTATCATGTGGTAGTCAGGGTGCCTGCAAAGAATTCACCAGCTTTACCTTATCACCTAACCACAGCTGTATTCATGTGCTATGAGTTTCCCTCTATAACTTCTACCTCTTCTCTGAAAAATGGCACATTCTTTTTTTTCTAGAACTCACCTTGGACCACCAGCCGCCCCTGAGCAGTCCTGCGAACACGGGTCCCTGGTTTGTTAGCAGCACACACATAGACCCCTGAGTGCTGCACACCGACATCAGAGATCATCAGGTTGCCTGTGCCGAGTACCTGAATTCCCTCCACACCAATGGGACGGCCATCTACACCGGTAAATAAGAGATAGAAAGCCAGTGAGATAAAAACAGGACCAGGTATGCTCATGTGGACTATATGTGTTCACATTAGGTCGGGGTGAACAGTACTGCAGTGTGTAACTGTGTAACTGTTAAAAAACAAAAACACAAAAAGTTCACCCCAAGCAATAGCAAAACAAAACAAAAACCCTATTTAAACCTTTTGCATGCTTATAGCCACAAGTGGACAGTCTGTTGAATCATGTGAATGATGCAGCTTTCACAGTGAAGTGTGTATTTCTCAGAACTGTAATCTCTTGTGACAATGGCAACAGACACAAGGGTATGAAAAAGATGAAGGTCACTGAGTTGAATGTTTGCTGTGTGAAAGGCGTACATGCTGTAATTAGTTGTTTTCATCATCGGGCGCCTGTGGTGCTTATGACATTCTACAGAGTATTGTACATGTTAAAAAAAGAATCGAGTTTTCTCAGTGAATTTTTCATTGTCTATGTAGCTCCTTGAGCAGGAGCGTTTTCTTAATGGTGTTTTCTGACAAAGCCTTGGAGTACCATGCATCTTAAAGTTACATAGGAGATATAGCAGTGGTCACCAGTGTACCACAAACTCTTAACTGCAACTTCTAATCTCCTATCTCCTTACAAAATTCATAGCTGCCTCCTTTCTGCTCTTCCTGTAATTACATGATAAGCTCACACTTTCCTGTGCTCCTTATCTGTGGTCTCAACTCCAACAATGATTTCAGTCTGCCTCTGATATTAGCTAGGGGGCCAAGGGGGTATTTTAATCCCATCTATAACTATCTGCAGCCTTTATGCCTTTACAGTGCAGATTTGATGTATTAAAAGGCCAGGCAGGGAGCCAAGTAGATGGGCACCATGCTGAACGCATGCAGAGGCAGGAGCTCTGGCTAGAGACAGAAACCATATGGTCACTACTCAGTAGTTGGTTTTTAGATGTATTTTCAGATTTTTATGCAAATATATTAGGTCAAAGGAAGTTAAAGTTTGCACTGAAAATGTACTCAAAAATAATACAAGATGCAACAACATGAAACAAAAAAACGAATATATTAAAATAATATCAAGTGAACAGAAAATGAAATAAATAACAATAGACACAAACATGACTAGAATCATGCAATTAGGAATAAACATTAAGGGTAAAATGATGAGTTCTGAGCTGCCTGTTCTGTGCTCCTCTACTCAAAAAGCCAACAGACCTGTAAATACATTTTAGACCTTTTTAGCCAGATGGGTAAAAAGGCCAATATATGAAGATCTAAACTCTCGCAGCTTTCTGAGGGAAGTAAACAATTCACAAACCAGTCATGAAATCTATTTTCAATGAATCAGTTTAAATTTTACCTAATAGCCAATGTACTGAAGCCTCTTAAACTGTGACGAGAGCTTTACAGTCTTCAGCTGTTTTCACATATGAACTCTGGACAATGTTCTGGGAATCCAATCCGGACATTGTCTTGAGTTACTCTTTCACATGTATGCCGCACACAACAGGAGATTGTCTGTCTCAGACACAATCTCACTTGTGGTAATTGTTTAGTTCGGGCACGGGATAGTCTCTGGGTAGAGTGTGCAAGAAGCACAATTTGACACAAAAACTACACCATAGAAATCATAGTATTTGCTTGCACATCTAAGCAGCGCCAGTTGCATGATTAGAAACCATGTCATATAAATATGGGAAGGAAAGTAGCTTGATACAACACCAGGAATATTTACAGTTTTCCATACTTTCTGGTGGTATCCTGAGCAGATCAGCTGAAAAGGAACAACCACTCACTTGCTGTGAATTCTCCAGACAAATATCTGCAGTATTCAAACATGAGATCAATGGACATTAGACAGACTTTCTATTAGAGAGCTGGAAGGGTAATACCCATTTAACATCTGTTCCAATTGACTCAGACATTTGGGTTCTCACATATGGCTCGCCTGGGTGATGGCAATAGACAAGTTCAGGGTTTCAGTGCATGTCTGAAAATGGACTTTGCAAGTTGGAAGTTATGTCTAATGAGTTATGATGAATTGACATGAAATAAATCACTCCAACTGGATTACTAAGTGTTTTTGCTCTTCATCTGCCAATATGATGTGTTTCAGTGCTATTACAGCACATTTTTCTATTATCACCAACACATAGTTTAACACAAACACAGAGAAGCGATAGTACTGAGTTTTTGTTCTTCTCTAGCTGTTTCCCACTACATTTCTGTCTCTGCAATTCCCTCACCATCAGTTTCTTCCTGTCAGGCATTAATTAACTTAGTGTCAGAAAAAAAAGAGCACACGCTAGCAAGCTGTGACGCTGTTCAATGAATAGCAGCAAACAAACTCTGGCATTAAGAAGTGACTGATGTGAAACTATCAGATTCATTATGCAGTTTATACCAGCCTCCTTGCTGTAATCTAATACTTACAAATCCCATCGTGTTAGCATTTCATTCTAGCAATGTTGTGTAAGGCAATACTCTCGATCTGATTATGCCCCAACTGCCTGGGATGGGCTCCAATTTAGATTTGCCAATCTGATTGGATAATAGGCCAAGAAAACAGATACCAGAGTGAAAAATTGGTCACGACAGAATTTGAGTGATAGTCAAGAAAAAATGCACATGAGGGGAGGAGGAAACTAATTGTATCTGTCTCACACCTCGTAGCAATTACTCAGAGGCTCTTCGGAGCTTCATAGCAGGTTCAACTTCATGAAGAGATGAGGCATGTATTTATCAACAGAGTCAAATAAAATGTTTTGCCCTAAGGCCCAGTGTTTAATCCCACTGTGTCATATAGACACAATGCATGCTCTACTATATAAAATATATTCTTTGCACACATGTATTATCACTCAATTCAGGACAAACACAAGTCACAAGCGAACCACACAGAAATGCTAATTTCACATGCACAAATGCACACAGAGGCACAAGAGAAATTGAAACTATCTACAGTTTATACACCTTTTGGGACATTTGCTTTGATAAAATCAAGGGATTTTTCTCACCTAATCTGCTCCAAGACACAATGGGCCGAGGGTATCCAGTGGCAACACACTCCAAGATGGCGGTTTGATGAACAGTAAGGGTGAGGTTTTCTGGACCTACCAGGATCATAGGCTCTTTGTAAACAGAAGACTGGGAGCCTGTGAGGAAAAAAGACAGGGAAGTGTAAGATGGGAAGATGATGGATGGCATCCTTTAATTGGATTCCTCAGGAGTGCATTAGCTCGATATGCTGTATCTCCAAGATGCTGCATATCTAAAAGATATGCTGTATCTAAGATATGCCATTGTTCCTCTGCAATTGATTTTCCAAACCAATTGCAGAGAAACAATAGGTTTGAAAATGCTAGAAATATGCTGGGAAGATAATCAGAGGAGAATGCAGCATTTGTATTCCAGCAGCAGGGAAAAAATAAAAGACAAGCACACCTAGATTAAAAGCTAAGGTGAACTACAGTGAGGTTCTTTCCACGTGAGAAAAAAGAAAACGTAAAGTCTCCTTATGGATATACCAACCTGAAACAGTGAGGAGAGCTTCAGCACTGTATTTCACTCCTGCACTGTTATGAGCCACACAGCAAAACTTTCCACTGTCCTCCTCACGTACTCCTGTAATCTGCAGAACACCTGTGGGCAGAAGAGTGTACCTACGAGAGACACAAAAAAGGCGTAAGAAAGAAGGAAACAAATAGAAAGAGACCTGCTAAATGATCTATAAAGTTCTGCCTCTAATTAGCGTCAGGTTTTGTGGTTTGGTCCAACCTCTTATCCTTGGTGTCCACTGGATGGCTGTCTTTTTCCCAGCTAATAACAGGCTCTGGCAGACCATGAATCTGACACTGAAATCTGGCCACACCGGACTCCTCAGCATGCACGGACTCTGGTTGGACATGGAAGTCTGCCATGGCTGTAGAAGAAGAGGAGGACATCAGATGACAACATCTCAGCACAGGAACAAGTTGGACATCTTATAAGAAATGACTGTTCGATTTCATAAAAATAAGCATTTGATTTAATCAGCAACATAAAGACATATTCTCCTGACACATTTATGTAAGGCTAAGGTAAAAAGGTAGCAGATAGTGTATAGATGTAGGTAAAATAGGAGTTTCGAGATGTTCCACGTCCCACAACAGACCCTGTAGACTCCACACTCCCAAAGCCCAGCCACTCAGAGCCATTGAGACATTGTTTTTAAATTTCTTGTCGAGTTGTTAAAGACAGGACTACTATGTATTTTATTGTAATCTATATGAAATGAGGATTTATTAGATTAGATTAGTTCATCATCATGTGTGTAACTTACAACTGAGAGTATTTACAAATACAGCAAAGTACATTTTACTGTATTTGTATTTTTCATTCTTCTTGCTGCTCTACAAATAATTTTGTCTAAGAAATGATTTCTTATCACTAGTTGTAGTGTTACGTTTGTTATTTCACTCATCAGTTCCAGAAGGTGATCTCCATACATATGTAAAATACACAGCCAGTATATGGATTTCCTGCCATATGTTATCATTTAACATGTAGGTCAGGCACGTTTTTTAAGAAATCATTCTAAAACCGATAAAGACAACACAGACACATACACACACATCTATAGCAAAACCAGTATCAATATCCCCACAGAGAGCCTCATTCAGCTGCTCTTCACATATCTACTCTGTGCAGAACAAAGGCAGCATCGAAGGCGGAGCCAGTGACAAACTCAATTAGAAAGAGGCCCTCTTCTTCCACAGTTCTCCCATCTTCTTTAACACAAGTGTACTCATTTAAATGTCCATCATAATTAACTTGGATGAAGGAGGACTTATCTGAACACTGTTAGCATAACAAGAGGGACTGATCCCTTATTACTTCATAACCTCCTGGTCCTCCCAACCTGTAGTCTGCATTTATTCATTACCTACATGACGAGCAAACAGTAAGCAGCACTACCCGGAAAGCGCATTTATGCTTTATTATATATATAATTTATGCCTACAACATGCCTGGCTGTTGTCTGTTTGTCCTTTCACTAATGAATTTTGTTCCCCCTGAGTCTAAAATTCAGTTTGTGTGTATTACTGCTCCCATGTTACACTGTTTATGTTTTGCATTTGTTTACTGACTTATCTACTGTTTTTGCTTTGAGGGTCATACAAGCTTTATACAGAGACGCTGTATAATTTAAATGTCTATATTCGATTTGAACTTAACCACATGCATTTTATTGTTTGAATGCACAAGGGACTGAGGAAGAGATACAAAGAGCAAGAGAGATATATTCTCATATAGAGTCATACTTTATGCTGCAATTATTCCATTTCAGAGCTTAATGAGAAGTGTGGTATTCTCCAACACGAGTTGACCTTATGAATGGATGTATGGAGCTCTGATGAAAATTTAAATATGCTAATTTAGTATTCTTCCAGTGGTGATGGACAGTTCACTCCTCCCAAGCATTGAGTATTCTGTCAGAAGAGATGGCACATCTATGGTTTCCATTGTTTTGTATCAAGAAAAAAAGCCAAACTAACAAACAAAAACACACACACACACACACACACACACACACACACACACACACACACACACGTACCCGCACAACTAGAAGAAAAAAAAAAGCCAGCCTGCTGACAGATTCCTCAAGCTCGTATTTTTTGGTGTCTCTATAATACAAGGCCACACTTAAACAGCTGCACATTTCACTTGGGTAATTCAGGCTGAGTGCCTATCTCAAGGGCCCTACTGCAATTTTTCCTTCTAGCCATAAAATGTTTAAGGCAGCTTCACTATAGCGTAAATATAGTGTATAGTGAGAACGGCTTTCAAGTCACACAGAAGATCGGTAATATTTTATTATCAAACCACTTTTACTGGAGATATGTATACAGCTCAAGCTCTAGAGAATTCATTTTAATTTACAAAACGTATAAAGCACTGAAAACCATATATCATATGTTTGTTGTCATTCCACTGACTATCATCATTGACTTATTTTCATCCGTCTTTAGTGTGAATCTTTTCTGGTTCCTTTTCTTTCTGTCTGAATTGAGAGAAACTGTAACAAGGCAAAACAATTTCCCTCTGGGATTAATAAGGTTTTTTTCAATTTTTAATCTAAAAAAATGTCAGAAGTATCAAATTATTGTCTTTTTAAAATGAAAGAACACTGACCCATATGAACACCTTTATGGGTTCCTCACTTATTTTCTAGACAGAGTCTTGACAAAAGCAATCAGCAATACTTTCTGTCTTGGCCTGCGGTAACACACAGCTCAGGGCAGACACAAGCCAAGTGTAGCATTGAATTAAAGCCCTGAAGCCTCTGTCACTGCCGATGCAGAAAGGCTAGGTGAAGTGACACAGCCAGGAATCCTTCAGAGCACAATGCAAATCCAACAAGAAGCTTAGAGTGACTAATGTGATCAAAGAAACTGGCTGTCTTGGAATACAGTCCCAAATTAAGATACATGCATGCATAGACACCACTGTCTGCATTGTCCATGCTTAGTGGGAGCACTGGGGACACTGGGGAGAAAAAACAAAACTGCACTTGAATGATGAAGAACAAAGGAGGAACAGTGCTTATAAGAGCTTTCTTGTGCATCTCTGCCAAGTAGCCATGGTGTCCGCTGCTGATCTGGCTGTTGTGTGTGTCCACCTACACAATCCCCCTAACGGGCCCCACCCTTGGCCATCATGCATAAAACATGAATTCTCTAAGAGGCCCACACCCCTGTGACTATGGACACATTTGTAGAATCAGATACAAGTCGAAAAAAATCACACTAACATGCACAGAACCACACATACTGAAGCAGACAAACTTGAAAACTGTAATTTGTCATGTGCATTGCACATATACTTATTGTTAGAGAGATTGCAGAGTCAAACTTGAGTCACACAGCAGAGCTGAAACAAATGCATATAAATAAATGCAATAGGCTGCTTCAACAGAAACACATAACTATATCAATCCCCTTCAATGATGTAGGAAAAGACAGAGCCTGAGGCAACGGGGTGCCCTCACTCATCCCAACACTCCCCCAACAGACCTGTTCTTCTTTTGTTTTTCACTCTTTCTTTGCTAAGCGTTGACAGACACTCACACATTATTAAAGACTGTCCACTACCAGCATGACGCTGCTGCTTAAATGGAGCAGGTCTAATTACTGCAACAAGGGAGAGAATGGCCGGGATGCATACTAAAAAGAAATCCATACACAACTGCACAGGGAGGAGAGTGCTCCTTGAACATATGTTGACGGTTCCTTGGTGACAACCACAAAAGAAAAATGAGTGAGGGAGTAATACGAGGGAAGGTCACAGACAGGAAATGTGAAGCGTGGTGATTTAGACGTGTAGCTAAGCTGTAAATCAGGTCTTGTCAAAACTCTGGTCACCTAATAATAGCCAACAAGTGAGTGGCACTGCCCTGCTGTTTCACAATTTACAGTCAAATAGATCCAAAGGAGTCAGAACCTGGAAGAAACTGACATCAAAGTCAGACTGAAAGGTTCAAATTTCATGCACATATCCTGGAATCTAACAGGACTCACAAAGGATGAAATACTGTATGAACGTTGGTGCTGATATACTATTACTGATTATTGGCTTTGAGGGACAGTGACAAGCTAAAAAGGCCAGTCGATACCGATGTATTTGCCCATCCTTCAGTTCCACACTACTGGTTATGTAGACGTGAAATTGAATCTAGTGGATTTTTTTCATGCGAGCAACTAAGATTTACCTAATGATATAATGAAGAAACGTTGATCATTTGAATGACCCCTTGCTGAAATATTGTTTGCCTAATGGCCCCAAAGCAATGATCCGCTTCCTTACTGCTTCTTTACTGCTGTTAAACATACACACACATAAATACAGAGAAAAGAGAATTAAAACAGGCGATTAAAAGCCCAAACCGTGCTGTTTTCAGTAACAACTCCTGCTGCATAGATCAAATCAGTCAATGCGAGTCATGTTCACATTTTTTATTGACCTGGGTTCGCTGTTTTTTTTTCCTGTGCTGGGGGTGACTCATCGACAGAGGTAATGATGCCAGCAGAGGGAGCGAAATCCTACAGCACCATTTAAACCTGCAGCTATGGTGTGAAGCTTTACTGAACATCCATGTTATAATGTCATTGCCCTAGCCTCCAGCCCCATGAGTCCTCAAGCCTGTGACATCATTAAGCACATGTTGTTCAAGCAGTGTACCTACCCCCACCCCCACATCGATAAACCAGTAAAAAAAAGATGAGCCCCATAAATAATGGAAATGGTGCCCAGTGCTTTTCCAGTGTGGAGAAGCCGCACTTCAACAGCCTTTAAATTGGCATCGCTGAAATGGCAGGCCCTGTGTGGGGACTCTAGAGATGTCATTTTAATGCAGATGTGATGCTTTATTGGCTCCCTGCTTCACAAGGATCCCCTCCTCCACTACCATACATCCATCCTTTAACACACCTGTGACCAATCTGCTAGTTCATGGTGCCTGATGCTTATCACATATGAAAGGAAGGGTTGAGTGTGTGTGCTATACTCTGTGTTGCCATATGCGACACTCTGTTGTCTGACACATACTTGAGCTCCTTACTTAATGCTTTAGCACATCAACACCTTCCTGCGTCACTACATGCACAAGCATAAACTTTAGTTGAGCAGCACAAATGCAACTCGGGCTCAAATGACAGATGTACAGTACATACAGAGAGTAGGCCTCAAGAACTGGGCCTGTTGATCAGTAATATTAAAAGTGCTGCTGCAAGTAGGTGAAATATGATTTAGTATGTAGGATGACTGCATTTCATTTTATCATATCTAATACATGTATTTTTGTTTCATCTGGCATATAATGACTTTTGTTTCTTCACCAACAGACACTTGAATGGACCTTGAATGTTTGGAGAAAATTATAATTCATTCAATAGCGGTTGACATATTTTGGTCTTGGCACCAGTAGCAGACCAACATTTCCATCTCTAGTGTGTCACTAGTAGTCCGAAAACCTGCCTGCACGATATACTACACAGTTTGAAAAATATCAATATTGTGTAGTGTGACTTGGTTCTAATGAAGAGAAGAGTACGACAGCCCAGCATAAGTCACAGTCATGTATTGCAGTTTAGACAAAGCTAACTAAGTACCTTGGTATTTTAACAACAAAATCCTCTATTTGATTCCTAACACTCACAGCTGAACGCGACAAAATGTCTTGTCTGATTGAATTTCCCCCTCAGATTACAAAACTGTTTTTACTGTAATTTAATCGCCTTTTCTGCTTGTGCTACAAGCGTATTTGCATTGGGCTTTCCAGTGGTGTAATTGTTCTTAGTCAGCTGTGTTGATCAATACTGTGGAGCTTGTGTACACTAAGTTAAACATAGTAAGATTGATGGTTGTTATTAAGTGGCCCTGTAGGAGGTGATGGGAGCAACAATGCTACAGTAGTTATCTCTCACAAAAACATTTATCCTTTGTTTAACCAAAGAAATCAAAGACATGCTGTGTGACCAGAACATGACAAGAAAAACATAACTGATGTATACTGTAATGAAACCCATCAAAACAGTTCTGTATCAAGCACTGTACTGCAATCAGCAGAGACAAAAAATCTAAGTGTTTTTAACTGTTATGATTGTTTCTTATGCAATTTTCTTTTTACTGGACCCAAGGAAGAATAGCTTATTTAGGTGGAAGCTAGTGTGGTACCCAATGAAACCAATAAACCAAACAAAGCAATAGAGTGCCTTTTTAAGGAAGGTAAAGAGGGGCGGTGATGATGATAACAATATGGTCAAACATTCCAGAGCAAGTGAGTACTGAGTTAATAAAACATATAAGTTGTTGACATTCTGTTATTAATCATGTAATCATAATCAATTAATCACCGTTACAATCAGTCTTACTAAAAAGAGATAAAAAAAAGCACTGGTTCTAGATCCAAATATCTGATTTTCTTAGTTCTTTGAAATAGTCAATGCAGGCTGACAACAAAACCTCTGTGGGATTTTTAACTCTGACAAAACAAACAATCTGATTATGTCAACTTGGCCTTTGGGAAATTGTGAAGGGCATTTTGCCACTGTTTTCTGAAAGAAACAATTAATGTACAGATTAATTGACAGTGACAGTAGAAGTCCTATAAGGGAAGGACATTATAGGTTAGAGCTTTGTCCGTATGCAGTCATAGCAAACATTATACTCCCTGACTTATTTTCAATAAGACCAGTGCAAATGCAAAGGTTTTTATCATTTGCTCTGCATCAGCTCTTAGCAGCAAAGTAATTAAGGTAAGAAGATAAAAGCTTTTTGTTGCACAGTGTGACGGGAAAGATGTCGCTCACTGTCTTGTTGTCTATTCCCCGCTGCTCCCTACCTCTCCACCCCAGAGACAAAACCTGAATCTCTGCTTTTGCCCTGTGCTCTGCATTTGCCACATCCCCTTCGCCACTTCGAGCCCCCTCCACCAATCACCACACCCCATCATTCCTCTGGCCACTACTCCTCCCTCTCCGGCACCCCCTGCTCTGCCCCAGTAGCCCCAAATCTCTGCTCTAAGCCTCCTACACTCCAGCATGCAGGTCCTAATTAAAGAGAGGCCGATTAAAGCACAACAGATGCTGAAAATTAAGGGATTATTTAAATGATTCCCAGGCATGGCTTGGGAAGATTAGAGAAAAGTGAAAAAGAAAAGAGAGAGTGATAAAGCTGGAGGAGGACAACAGAGACAGGAGCATAAAAATAAGACAAACCAGTGCCACAGAAAGAGGCATCTAACTACCAGTGTTTCTCCTTTTTGGTTTAAACTGGTTGCTTTCATTTTTTCATAAAGGAAACTTGTTTAATACCCGTTGTTATTGTGGATGCATGAAAAAGTATCATAGAAGGGATTTGATGTGTGGGAACATAAACAGGTAATTTAAATATTTGAATGTAAAACTATAAGCTTCAAACATTCTCTCGTGATACTTAAAAAGGTGGTTCAAATAGATTTACTCTTTTGGTTTTCCACACTGTCCATAACATATTCCAGTTTGCACTATAAAAACAGATGTCTAGGCTACATGCTTTTTTTAGGCTCACTCCAGTCTTGCCACCATCTTGCATCTCAAGGGGTTCATCCTGTACATACTGTGCATCCTCTAACACCCACAGGAACCTCTATACTGATAAAAACACAGTGCTTAGGTCTAAATGAGGTTTTTCCATCCTGACCACCTACAAGGTTGACACAAAGGAGAGACCTAACTGGTGAAAGACAATAAAGGTGTGAGCCATTTTGAGAGTCTGTATTTTTTATATTCATATGTTGACTAACTATAACCAACGTGTAATGTATTACACATACAGACAAAAATACTGCTGAGAAATCCATATACAGCCTATAGGTTTATATTTCTGTTTCCTGGTTGCACACTGGGGAAACGATTCTGCTTCTGCTACGATAAAAAAAAGAAAAACAGAGAGATAAATTAAGATTTAAGGATTTAAACTTGAGTACAGACGTTCTCCCTTTACTGGATCTTGGATTCCGCTACTCAAAAAGAATCTGATCTCCTCTTAACTTGCCCCCCTTCCTTTGTTTGTAACTCTGCCAAATTGTCACCTTATTAGGAAAACTGCAAGTGGGATAGCCCCTATCCACTTGTCATTCTAACCACTTTCGCGTCAGTCACACAGTTTCTTTGCATAGAATTTCTTTCTACAGTAAAAGAATCAATAATTATAGGGGACTCCTGTTAATATTCTAAGCTTCTAAACCTCTGTATTCTGTATTGACATATTCAAATTTTCAAAATAAAGTCATGAAATGGTATGCTAAAATACACCCAGAGAGTAGAACAGATGCTAACCTTCAGTAAGTCAGGATTTAGCTTCATTCTTTAACTTGTGAGGTAGTTGAGAGTAAATCTTTGAAGTCAATGACTTTCTTTTTTTTTCAGTATTTTAGAGAGAAATTATCTTTCCTTAATGGTTTCTGCAGAAATTCATGTGCTCTTTCGACATTGAGTCTGTACAATGGTTAGGACAAGCAGCATCACCATGACAAGTAAAGGGAAAGAGAAGTAATTTACAGCTCCTCTTTGTGAAATTTTTCATCATTATGTTTTTTTTCTAAACCCTCATCTCATCATTTCCAACAATTGACTGCACTGAGGAAAAAAGATATTGACACACTACTTTCCCAGAGGCCACATATCTAATTAATACTGCCAATACCTCAGCAAGCAACTGCCTGCTTTAGAATTCAAATGAGATGCTTCTCCCATCATCCTAAAAGTAAGAGCTCAAAACTACTGTGGATGAATTATGTGCCGTCTTTTATTCAGCTCTTTTACTGTACACAACTGTCTTCAGCTGCTTTATAGTTGTCCTGTCTTATCATTTCTTGGTGTTGGGTTTGAAATATTTTAAAACGCTTTGAGACATCTGGGCTAAAATAACATTTATATTCAAATGGAAATGCCATTAAATTCGTCTTTGGCTTGTCTCCGCCTCTTGTTTTGTGATGTCAGAAATAAGTGAGGCTTGCAGACAGCAGCAGTGCTGAATAACAACCTGGACAGACATTTGGCATCACAATTCTCCTCAGTCAAACACTCATTACTTCCCCCTCATTAGATGACAACTGTTGGGTTGGGGGGCCACTTTGAGGAGGCCACAGTGAAATTCCCCTGAAAAGTCTTTTCATTACCCCTTACTTTCTTGATCATACACTACTGGTGGAAAGAAGCTGAGTCCACAGAAATTTCTAAGATTAATATACCTCAATGTGCATTCTTTACTGAGAGAGTAGCATGCCGTGTTAACGATGCATCTGACAGTGACTTTAAGGGGGGGTTTGTGTGAACCATGGGTAGATGGATGACCCCACATCTGGCACTCCCACGGGACATCTGAAAGATGCAGGGCGGGACTGGTCCATGCGCTCCACTGCGTCTCACAGTGCCCTGTACACTGGGCTCTGCAAATGGCCAAAACGGCTGTGTAAATCTCACGCTTTCACCACTCCATCACATACACAAGAGAAGCCCCTGGTGGTTGTGAGAGGGAGGTCCACTATGCCTCAGCTGCGTGGTTCCCATTGGACATTTATCTGTGTCTCAGCTCAGTATCCCTGCTGATTTCCACATCCTCTGCCTCCAAAAATGCAATCCCGTTAAAAATTCACTTAAACAAATCCATCGACAGAGGGACAGCTGCGGGTCTGAAATTTCAAGATGTCAATTTAATGCAAATCTGCAATCCAGGCCTGGCCAATATGGTCCAATTTATTTTCCTAATAATCGACAGTATACATCAAATTCTCTCAGTTTTCAGTAAGAATTGTGCCAGCTTCAGACAACGCTAGTGATCACAACCCTCACCCATAAATATTCTGTGTTTTTGCATATTCCGTGATGAGATTTGACCCACGAATGTCTCCTTACCCATAATAAAGCTGAAACTGTATGTGTAACACCTCAGGCATAACATAAATATATTTACTGTAACTACTCAAGCTTACAAGGACACAAAACTTGAAAACTATGCAGATATAGCAGTGGCGTGCAAGAAGAAGAGCCTGAAATTGGCACATTCAACATTTTATCAGTTTATTGAATTCCTGTTTAAAGTGACAAATAATGAAAAAAGACCAACGCTAATGAATAAAATGTTATGAGATAACATTTTCTGTATTGTATCAGTGCTGACTATTATCTAGCTAACTCATGATTGCACAAAACCTGAATTAACCATAGTAATTAGATTTTCCTTCCAGCCTTGGTCAAGCCTTTTCAAACTAAGCTGCAAAGCAAAAGCCTGAGCTACATATGGAGCTAATGTCCATATGCGCAGTATACACATGTATGTCCTCAAATCTTTGTGTTTGCTGCATATGTAGTGTCAGTGGATGTAGATGACAATCTCTCAATAAATGGCACACTTGTCTGCTTATCCATATTATGCAGGCCTACCTTCATTTTATATTGTTGCCTTTTCTCTTTACTTTCTTACTCACATAATCTTTACTGACAACAACGAGGTAATAATTGTGTATAAAATGAAAACCATTCTATTAATTTTACTAAGAACTGCCTTTAACAAAGGACTAATAAGCAGAGGTAATGTTCCCACCACCTGGCACATTTACCACACCAAAGATAAGAGTTCATCTGTAAATGGAAGATGGGAATGTGTGGTAATAGACTTAAAAGAATCCACATGTTCCAAACATATGCAACATACTGTAGAGGAGAAAGACTGTGGTCATAAAGCAGCATGGTGCACTCAGGTTATCCATTAAAACCTCTAAGTTGGAGTGTTTGTGTGAGCAGGGTGCTGATGGAGTCAGGGTCATTCATTTCTGAGAAATTATCCATGTTACTTGGATACAAGCCCTGGGACATGCTGTCACTTTTATACCCAGCTCTGAACACGAGGACAAGCTTATTTACGCATGATGGCTTATATACGGCAAAAGGTGAACAGACATGCATGCACTTACTGACATGCACAAAAATTTGTTTCTCTCTTACTCACGCCTGTGCGCACAGAAACAGACACATGTACAATCACTCATTCCCCTCCCTGCTCTGTCAGCTCAACTGACAGCAGTAATGAGTTTCCTCTCTGCGTAAGGCAACTAGCACCCACTCAAGGGGATTTTTCAGGCTGAATTGTGGTCATTAATCACAATCCTGGGCAACACAGTGCCATCACATGTGGCAAACAAAGGTGCATTCGTGAGGGCAACGGGTCTACAATACAGCGAAGAAAGAGCTAGTGATTATGAAAAAAGACAGACAGAGTGGATTAATGAGACCATAGAAGACCGTAAAATTAAAAACAGTGCTTCATAATCAAAATGTTTGATTAGGTGAATCATCCCCATCTAAATGATGGCACGTCTGTGACAAATGGAGGGTATAGACAGGGAGTAGCAAAAGCATAGATGCTCTATTCTGTAAATAAGTGGTCAATTACCAGGTGGAGAGATGTAGTAACATCAATCACAACCAGTAAGATAGGTTGGAGATACAGTGGCAAGAAAAAGTATGTGAAATTTTTGGAATTTAATGGTTTTATGGTTGTTCTCAATAAAGACATGAAAAGATCAAAATTGTTTTGTGTTATTATTTTAGGCACATTCTATTTGTTAATACTCTTGACTTAGATGAAGATCAGATCATGTTTTATTACAAATTAATGCAGAAAACCATGAAATTCCAAAAGGCTCATAGACTTTTTTGTGCCACTGTACAGTATTTCTGCCATCCATTGCACATTTTTAGCAGCAACACAGAAACACATGCATACATACACAGAGAAAAACATGTTCTATGTAATGAAGACTTAATGGTTACATATGGAGAAAAGCGAGAGACGAATAAATACAGAATAATTCTAGATGCACAACAGTAACAGCAGCCTTTTACGAACGTGGAGGATACAAATAAGCATAACTGACATTGCTTCCTTTTGTGATTAGCGATTGGTTCTGGTAGCGGGTTTAGTTTCCTCTCCTTATGCACAGGCATCAACAAAGGAAAACAGAGATGATGTCTACAAATTCATGAGCACTCAGCAATAATGTTGTGAACAACCATAGCCGACCAACTTAAGTGTTCTGAAGTCCACACCTGCGAAACTGAATATTTGCTTGAGGCAGCCAAGATGTTAAAGTAAAAAAGTAAGTAAGGATGAGTGCTCAGCCTCAGTCAACTGCAATGACCCATCAGATTCTGTGACCTGTACTAGTGCAGTGATGTGTTTACCTTCAGGTAACAACTAGAACACTGCACAGTAAAAGATCAACCATTTATTTTATGGATATTCATGGAATTATAATGCACCATGTGTTGAATATTATTTCCCTTGTTGCTTTTACTTGTGCAGCTGCAACACAATCCAACAGTGAGGGGCAAAATGAGTGAAGACTCAGAGTAGTGATAAAATATGTGGTGGAAGCTCCACAACTCTTAACACAGCAGAATGTCCATGTTATAGAATGGATAAGCAACTACTCTGATTTCTATCATTGTTGGCGTCAGGCATATGTGATAATTGGTCCCTTAATTACAATTACAAATTGTTTAGTGTAAAATTGTTTTAGTGAGTAAACATAAACAAATTAAGAATATTCAACAAGAGATTTTCATGGATTTGAATTTATTGAGCAGACTGAAAACTGGATTTGGATTTGATAAAATGCAATCAACCCCCTTCCCAATCTGTGAAACAACACTTATTGAGACAGCTGGAAGCTCAAAGTCTGCCTCCTTTTCTTTTCACTCCATTCAGGCTGCCAGCTGACTGTGGTCACCCACCAGGGACATTACTGCCCCTTGCTGATCTGTGGAACCCTGCCCACCCCCCATCTCCAAACTGGCTAATCTAGATGAACGCATGCTAATATGCAGCCACTAAACCCCAGCTCCTTTTGTCTGCACGTGTGACTGCTCCAAATACAGGCCCTGTCATAACCACTTCATAACCACTTAGTGTTACAAGACAGTGGGTGAGAATTGCAAGCCCTTTGTCTCTGTCTCGACTTACAGTGTGTGTGCAAACAAAGACTATGCAGATACTTTGTTATTATGGCATGTCTGTTCTATCAGATAATGAAATGCCAGCATTTAAGTAAACAAAGAGCAGCTCTGGATTCACGTCCACAGAGAGATGGAATAAAAATTCTCACTATCAAGGCTTGTAAACAATGGAATAAAATATAAGCATAGTTTTTTATAGCAACCCTTTAGTATAAATCAGTATAAAACTCCTGTCAATTAACTGGCTAATTGTTGTTTCAATTAGCTCAAAAATCTACTTTTCTATTTGGTGATGGTTTACAAAGCCGCCACTAATTTCTTGCAATTATCGTTTAGAAAATGTCAGAAAGTCACATATTCAAATTGCTTTATTTAATTTGCATTCAGTCCAAAACACAAAGAAGACTTTCACTGTAAGTGTAAGTCAAAGAGGAGCAGCCATTCTTCATATTGGAGCCAGGAAATGTTTGACATTGTTGCTTGAAAAATGGCTCAAACAAATAAATTGATTATCAAACCAAAATCCCTCTCTTTAACTATCAATTTCCAATAAATGTTCTCTAACACAAGACTAACACAAGGGAATTCTGACTGTCACACTTTCATCTTGTCTATTCCCTGCAGTAGATGGGAGGCACACCACTATAAGCTGTCAGACATAAACACATATCACTTGCTCTTCCAACCTGCCACCAGCCAGCTAAACCTCTAAAAATAACTCACATATAATGCCTATGCTGGCAAATGGAGAGGGTTATTACACTGCTGGCTTATGACATAAAACCACTTCTATAAAGACAAAAGAGCTGAGATACATTCATAAATATGATTAAAGACTGCAGTTGGATGGTGAGAGTCTTTCTATTATGACATAATAGAACATCTCAAGCCTGAGCAGAAGCTGAAAATCTCTTATGATGGGTCTTAAAATTGCAACTTGACGTGGGAAGGAAATTAAATGTGTAAATAAGAAGGCTTCAGTAACATGTCTGTGTGTTGAGGGAATGCATTCTGCACATTAGATGCTGTTTTTTTAACAAGCACTCGGTCCAGGTGTATGTACACTCACTGACCATGAGACTGTGCCTGACTGTGCACGTTCCTGTCAATACATTTATTCGATGTTAAGAGTAGGTAATGTTCACCTTACAATGATGAATTATGAGCAAGGGGTCAGGGGAGCAGTTTTCTGGCATGTTCTAATGGCAGAGGCGTGCTTCTTCAAGCCAAGTGAGCCCACCGCTGTTACTTTGCATCCTGCTGTCTGTCGAAGGCTGCCCTTGAAACAAAGCTGAAACAAAGCTGGTGGGGTCAGGAAGTCACGGCACAGCAGAGGAATGGAATGTTCCTTCCTGGCTCAAGGTCCAGTCTCCAGAGCCAGAGGGGCCCAGAGATCATTTGAGACCACTGACACATGCTACAACTACGTATTGTGCTGCGTACCTCTCTCCACTTTCATCCAGCCCTGCCTCCTTTACTGATTAAACCTGGTTTTGCTGCTTGCTCTGCCACCTAATTGCATAAATTTATACTTTCAAATCACCTACTCCTACACGTCTACAACTAAGGATTTTGTTCCAGATCAAATTGTTATGTTATTTTACATATTGTTACATATTACATTATTCTAGACATATTGTTTTCAGTCTACAACATTTTCGAAAACTGTAAAACAGACGAAGGCGACATCATAATATGTTTAGTTTTGTCTGACCAAAACATTCACTGTCATTGTGACAAAGAAAAGCACCAAACACCAAAATACTGACTTTAAATAAAAAAAAAACTAAAACACTTATAATAGCAGATTCAGCTTCTGGTAATCTACTAATTATGTCAGCTCTATTATAAATATTGCTGAAGATTTTATCCTCAGTTAATTGGTCGTCCATTAATCCTGAGTTCACAGACAATTTGGTTTAAGGTTTTCTTGATAATATGTGGCTGTTGAACAATCGCTATTTTTTTTTAAATTGTGGAGCACAGATTTTTGTCATATAAGCATAATAATAAATAGTAAATTCAGCATATATTTTGCACATCAGTAAATTCACATTGTGTTTACAACAGTAGAGACAATTCGAACAGGTTGTCAGGAAGATATTGGCCATCCCAGAAATCTTTCATCTTATGCCAGCAGCAACCTCTTTTAATTGGTTCCCTTGGAATTCATTTTATCACCGGTGACTGACTCCACACACACTGGAGCCTGACGGGCTTTTAACCCTAAACACTCCAAGTGCTCATTTCCTATTACAACACACACAGACACACACACACACACAAAGCTAAACCCACTGAATCATTTCCTTCCACACTCTCACAGTTTCATTATCCCCTGTAAACAAATACCAATTACATTCCATCAAAAAATAATTGAATTGTATTGTGTTATACTGACAGGTGTTTCTATTTGTCCATTCTACTTACATCAAAGGCCAAGCCAAACAACAAAAATACCTTTCTTTATATCGCACTACACTTCACCAGCAGCACAAAGTACAGCCTTCATGACGTACATATACACTGTCCATCAATACCTGTCTAAACAAAACCTGAACATTATCATAGCCGTGCACAGAGGATTAATTGCAAATCTGCTATATTTGACTGCATTACAGCTTTTTAGAACTGACTTATATCCACACCTATGAATTGTTAAGCCTTACTGAAATAACAGAAGAGCTATGACAGAGAGTGGAGGCTGCTTTTGTTCTTCCAGGCTGCTTGTTTTCAGAGGGCAGTGTTAGAGCTCTAATGCTGTGGCAAGTTTGGGCCACCTTAATTCAGTGCCAAAGCCAAGGTCACTGCCATTGCCCGCAGGCCATCAGACAGGGGGATGGGTCGCCACTAGGGAATGAGCAGGAGGCTGTGCGTTGTAGGAGGGGATACATAATGGGAGGAGGATAAAAAAGCAGGGGAGGGGTATTCTGCCCTAGTGCACACAAAAAGGTCACCATTTCCCAGATAAACCCCCCCCTCTTCGTCGTCCAGCCCCTCATGACCTCTGACCCCTCTATTTCTGAGTCAATACTGAAACAGAGAGAGAAGAAGCGGTAGGGAGGGTGGTAGGGGAAACACCCACCCAGAGTCAGTGGTGACAAAAGGGGGCCTCAGCCACAGCTAGCTGAGTTGGTCAGGAGAACAAACAGATCCACCAGAGGCTGCACATCTCCACAGCCTTTGCCTGTTCCCAGCCACTCCACTGCCCTGCGGTTCACAACTAACAATAGGTGCACCTTCGCTTCAAGAGGTACCCCAATACACACAACAAACACACAAGCCAGAGAGAGGAGAGATGGCTGAGGCCCAAAAGGAAAGCTGCTGCCTGCCCATCACAGACTGGCCTTTGTCTCCAACTCTTCTGCTTATTGGCCACCACAGAAAGATTCCTGATCCCTGTTTAAACAAAATGGAAAACTGGACTGAGGGGCCCCGTGTGTGTGAATCTGTCAACAACCTATGATGGCATGACAATGTTACAACACTATTATGTTTACTATGCTCTCCTGTCTGTTTAGTCTTTATTGCACATTTTCTCACATGAAAATCAAAATGTCTGCCAAAGGAGAACACAGGAAGAGGGAGTTTTGGTGTTTTTATTGGAGGATGGTGCAGACCCTGTAAAGACTTTTAACTGCGCAATCTGGCCATAAAGGCTCTGTTAAGTGTAGTGAAGCGCGGTGACGGGGCAGTAGTGAGAGCTAGCCAAGCCCTTAGTGAAGCCTTGAATCATAGGAACACCAACATACACCCTCAATTCAAACCCACATATTGCTCTGTTACCATCTTTAGGTGGACCATCAATGGACAAAACGACCACAATTCAAGCACACCCTTACAAGGGACCAGGTCTTAAGATGAAAAGAAGACACGTGCTGGCATTAAAACTCAGGATTGATTTCTAAAACATGCCTGGTAGAGACAAAACCCCTGGAAAGGAGATAATACTGGATTTGTCTAAATCAAAACAGGTCAAGGCAAGATTGCTGTGTATAGATTATAAAACCAGACTCCAGCATTTAAGACTGGTCCGCTGGGTCACACCTTTGCTCCAACCTCTGCTCGCTTTCCTTTCACCTTTCACCTCTATTACTGAGGAATTCCTCTTGTGAGCCTTACAAGCCGGCAGAAGGAATTTTAGGCCCCCTTTTTATTTGTTTGTTTGAGAATAGATAGGGTGGTCCAGAGATATTCAGAGACCAACACAAACTTAATGAACAGAGTACCAGGTTGCTAAACACAGAGGCACAGATGCAGTCAGATGTAAATGCATCTGATCACATAACCAAATATATAACCAAATACAAACATACTACACTGACTTCAAAAAAGAGTGCAATCAATCAGTCAACACTGAACTTGAATTTGAACTGTGATGCTTACATAGAGAAGAGTGAAAGGGAAAAATATAATATGAATTCCTATCCACCTAATGTTTACCAGCTCCAGATGGATAAGATATTGTTTGACAGTCCATAACTCGTTTTTGTAAACAAAGCTTTGTGTGTCCATTAAACAAAAGCATTGCTGTTTCTGATTTTAATAAATTAGTTAGACAACTATTGTGTTTTTCAAACTTGTGCGTCACATATGATCACAACAATGTCAGCTGACGGCATGTTACTTTGGGCAGTAGACTTTTAGCGTAGGTTCCATGCAGACTGGGCATCTTCTCTCTTTTACTGTTTAATGAGACAGTGGTGCTAACAAACACAGTTTTGGTCAACTTACACGACCTGTTTTACCAAGTTCTAACATTACACACACAAAAGAAAGAAACAATAAGACACAGCCCTGTTTCACCACCCTACAGTGTCCATTCCCCTGTTTAGTGGCTTTATTTGCTGAGTGATGTTGTTCACACAGGCAGATATTTTAGAGCATAAGGGAGCCTTTTCTGCTCCATACAACATCCCTAATGCCTCATATTAGGAAACAGCTTTCTTCTAGCAGAAGATTGTTACAGTTCTCCATGCATGTCGCTTCTCTGTACATGCCCCAACTCCTGTCAACGTGGCTCAAGATCCAAGCACAACAACGAGCACAGTGCCCTTGAGATTGTTGTATTAGCTGTTCATTCTTGGCATATACCAGCAGAGGGATTGCAATGCCTATTTTGTTGCCAACCATGCAGCTTTATCAATACTACAGCAAATATTGCATATAATAGTAATTTTTACATCTATTAAATAATGTATTAGCTATTAATTAACAAATGCCTTAAAATGTCTTAGTTGGAAATCCAGTTTTACCCTCAGTATCCTCCCACTATAACTTACCACAATATACAGAGATACAATAAACAAGACAATAAGACTATGGCAGCGTGCAACCCCTCTGTGATTTTCCACTGCCTCAAGGTCAATGATGTGTCATCTTCAGAAATAATAGAGACTCACTCTGCCCCTTCCCCACAGGAGAGTTGGACAAGCTCAAGCATTTGTCAATGCAAATAGGCAGAGATGTCATTAGGGGCATTCAGTATTGCTGTTTATTCAGCTTCCTGACAAAAAAACAACCCACAGAGGACAAACCACATCTTTATAGATATGGGAAGAAGACAGTTTTTTAACCTTATACCTAGAAAATATGGAAAATGACCCACTTTGAACCAATTCTGAAAAGCAAAGCTACACATTTAGTGTGCAGGTGTACACTATTAAACCGGGTTTAAGTGTAATTACACAGCAGTATAAGGCAAAAAAGAAAAAAAGGCTCTTTCTTCCTAAATATCTCGGATGACACACTGGCAGACAGATGGAGGGGCGTTGATCACACAGCAGGGGGGCACTCTCTGACTTAACATCAGCCCAAATACCTGCCCAAAGGAAGGACAGGGCAGTCGTAGGCCATGCCCATATGCACCACTACTCTGTGATGTTTGCAAGATAATAAGAATGAGAAGAATGATATCCTGAAGGGGAATACAGTGATAGTTATTATAAATTTTCTCTGTGGTAAAAATAGCAATAGAATATGACTTTTCCTTAAAAAGTGTGAAAAATTTAATTAGTAATGCTCCATTGTCAAACATACAGTGTTTTTATTTTGTGAACTAATTTTGATTTTGCAAGGATTTAAAAAAAAAAAACACTAAGATGGTTTGAGTTTAAATGTCAAAACATTTTTGTATAGCATTTAGTTGGCTAATTTACAAGACAGAGATGACTTGCTTCGTGACAAGCGAGGAGAGAAAAGCATGGGTAGGAGGAGGTTGAATCGAGGGCGGGGTTTGGCTGGAAGACAAAGGGAGCTAGGACGAGATGTCAGGATGGAGCTTCAGCATTCACCCCAGAAGAAGGCTTTAACAAGGGTGGGGACAAGAAGGTTGGAGGGTGATGGAGAGCCTCCAAACACACGTGCGTGCACACATACAAACACTCTCACATAAACTAACATGAGCTTCCCATAAATCACTCTCACTAACTGCTGTCTGAATCTGAGCAGCTGCTAGTGACAAGTCATCCACTCAGCTTTTTAAAGTAGCTTCTCTGCAACATTTGACTCTGACTGGTCGACATCACACTTTTTTTTACACCCAAGAGAGCAGTTAAACTCACACAAATGAGAGGCATGGGTATAAACTCACACATTTACAGGAATCCCCTGTCTTCTCATATTTCATCCTTTACAACCCCCTGGGTTCATCTTTTTCAAGTATCATTCATAGGCCTACCATTATATCGGTAATTCACCATGACAATTTCAGAATTAAACAAGATGGGAACTATTATCCAGTAGTCAAGGGCTCTTTATTAATACTGAAGCAGTCACACATATGTGTAGCACATATGATGCTCATCTATTAAATATTTCTTTTAATTTTTTGTACGTGTTTGCGCCAACTTTGCCTGTACACTGCACACATCATATCGAGTTGCATAATCGTTTTTAATGGTCTCTGAGGTCAATTGCAGTCTCCACATATGAATTAGGCTGTGAAAAAAGAATATTTCCTATCAAAGCCTCAGCTCTTTCCAATTAATGCCAGACAAACAGACAAAAGAAAGTCATTTCAATTGATCCTAAAAGCTATTTTGTAACGGGGGCTTTTGTGGTATGTTGCCTGGTGACGCGGGTGTGCTGTGGAAGGAGGAGGGAGGAGCCCGGGCTGGGACCACTGTACCAAGCTTGTCATTCATCCAAATGATGAAAAGCTTCCTGAACCTAAGCTAATGAGGAGGTCCTAGAGAAACTGAGGAAAGTATGGGGGAAAGCGAGTGAGAAACAAACCATCAAAGAGATAACATTTAAGAGGAAAAAGGGGTTTCCTGGACTGACTGCTGATTTAGAGGGGTAATGGGGAGTCCATCCTACACCAGCCCCCAACAGTGAGCTCACACAAATGGTTTTCAAGCAAATAAAAAGTGAAATTTATGGAAGGAGGTAATGTGGAGGGTAACATGGACATTTTATCCATTGGGAGGGCTATAAAGAGACTTCAGTAATCACACCACCCATTGCATCACAGTGGTACAAGTCAGAGATCTGTTGTAAGAGGCACTATAACACAGCAAATTACCCCAAAAACACAAAGAAAACATCAACATTAACAAACACTTGGAACAGAAGAAACAAAGACAAGTCTGTGACTTTTGTATGTAGGGCATTTACTTTTTTTGGTCTTTTCTCTTCCTAAACTGAAAACACTTTATCCTAAATAATTTATGCTCAGTGCAGAATAGGTGGGTCAGAGGAGGGTGAAATGGACCAGTGATTGTTCGACTCCAAGTGGAATACCACACTACTATAAGACTTCTTATGAAATACTTAAAACAAAACAGGTTAAGGTTTGATTAAGGGGAACCTGGAAGTTGAAGAGTCCAGGAAGCTTGGTACAGAAGCAGTGATCGGAGTGAAGTGATAAAGATTTCTGTTCCATGATCACTGAGGTTTTTTGTCTGCTCTGTTTTAAGTTTAAATCATAGCCTTATATCCCAAATAACCAAAGCGCAGTAATGGACAATTTTTTCACTAAAAGGTGAATTCTGCTTCATGCTCATGGTGTGAGAGGTACTATAGTTTAAAGAAGCAGCTCTGTGCTCTGTCCAAAATCTGCCCATTCATGCTCTCCACTCGCTCAGGCTCCATTCTGCTCTGCGCTAAAGAATGATTATGATTTTTCTGAATGCACTGAATGAAATATCTATAAAGTCTAATAGAGAGGAAAATTGTTATGTCTGCTTGTGAACAGCATAAATATGCGATTTTGCAAGATCGTTGAGAGAGACAGGAGGTTAACAACTAATGGTGCAATGACAGCTCTATTATTTTATTTTACACTACAGTCAGTGGTGAAATACCAATATTGTTTTTTATGGCAAATCTTCCGATATACATAATGTCTTATTGGGTACTGATAAGTAATATTTATGTATACTTTTAGGCAAAAAAGCTGGAAAAGATTTGTAGGAAAGCAAAACGCAGAATGACGACACCAGGTCCAAAGGGGGCACCAGGTCGGGTTAATTCACAAAGATTATATCTGTATTCACATCACATTGAATGTTAAATTAACGAATGAGTGATGGAGGATTGCATAATTCATACTTCACTTAAGTAATTCTGTATTTTTCATGCTCATACAGTATTAAACCATTGAAATGAAAAAGATGAATTTGTTGAATCTTACATTCAAATATTAATTAGTGGGGCACAGTTTGACCTTGTATTGTAACACCTTAAAATTATATAAGTAATTACTGTATAATTAGCAACCATAAGAGCAAATGAGAATTATCGGCAGAAGAGATGAATGACAGTCACACAACCAACCACACACATATAGTTGTAGCGGTTGGTTGACTAAAGACAAGCACAGATCTAACGACTGTACAGTCCATTTTTATTGTGGTCGTGACAACTGGTTGGATCTAGATGTTTCTTCCAGGCTGTTAAGACTGGAAATCTGTGATCTGTGGTGGAAACGGTCCAGTGTTTGGAGCTCTCAGCTAGTCTTTAGGTGTGTCTAGGCCTTAAGTAAAAGGGACGACTGTATCGCTGCATGACTCCAATGCTTCACACACTGCAAAACACGAGTTTCCACTTTTATCAATATACCAAACAATTTAATTTTCAACATTTAGAACATAAGATAGTCATGCTAAAATTTAAGCTACAATCTAAACTTTGAAAACAGACCCTTTGATGAGACCTTCGAAGCTTGTGTTTGACAGCGCCAGCCACTGCGATGAAATGACTTTTCCCTCCAGCCACTGAGGCATCCGTGCTAGCCTCCCTATCCCACTGAGTGGAAAAGTTGTATTGGCTACAACAGCACAGCAGTATGCTGTCTACACACAGCCTGTGAATCAACAGGCTTCTGCGAGCTTTTGTATATCTTGGTGTTACAGAATATATATAACAGAGCCTTCCAAATAGTCTTAACTTAGCACAGTATGGAACGGTACAGTATCACTAAAGCTGCTGCTACAACATCTCAGCGTGTCCACAAAGGAATGTGCACATTCTCGATGCCTTTGATTTAAAGTAAGTTGAGACCGACACTGCAGGAGGACAAGGACAGAGAGTTACAGTCTGCCTGTGATATGATAAAAATGTTGTAACTGAACCGTGGCAACAATGCTGGGAACTGAATTAGAATTACTTCAAATACGGGATTTGGTGGTCAAGGTGGACATAATTTATCCTGACGCCTCAACCTGGGAGTGGGCAGCTGGGTATTTTCAGGCTTATTGCACTTTCACAAAGCAGCTTGGAGACTCTCAGCATGAGTGCTTGTTAATGCTAAACTCAAAGGCCTCAATTTCTAAGAAGCACTGTAGATGAGCATCAAAAAGTTCTTTATACTCGAAGAATGATATTAAAATATTTAAATGATTGAACAGACAGGGCTATTAAGTGTATTCACACTCACAGCTACTACAGATAACTGGGACTGGATTGAAATATGATAACTTAAGTCCCTGTGGTTGTTTCAGTTTGCGTTATAAATACACTGTTTAACCATCATTTCTTTACATACTAACAACACAACACAATTGGGCCGAAATATATTAATACGCTGCTGTCTCAAGATACAATCATTTTGTTTGATAAAGTGAGAATCTAATAACAAAATACTGATCATAACCAAGGCAACCCTGTTTCTTAGAAATTATGTTCAAATATTTTCTAGTTGTGCTGTTGTGGCTAGGGAATTGCTGTACATCATGTTCTGGGACTAAGATGAAAATGCATAAGACAAAGATCAGAAAATAGACTTACTGGCTGCCTGAATGCGTGCCTTGCGGCTCACCACCAGCCCAAAAGAATTTTGGGCCATACACTCGTAATCACCCTCATCAGATGAGCCATCAGATTTGGTCTTCTGGAAGTGACTGATCAATAGTGAGCCATTGATGAAGGTGGTGTGTTGCCGGTCCTGAGTTAAAAGTATGCCGTTGCGCCTCCACTGTGTCGTAATTGGAGGGATGCCGTCCACCTGGCAGTGGAGCATGAGAGGCTGCTCCTGTACAGCAATGATATCACTGGGCTCCAGGGTGAAGGAGAGCTCCGCTTCACACATCACACCTGAAGAGACACACAAATATACACATAAACAGTAACTATATAGCTGAACATGAATGTTGAATTTTTACGTTTTGCAGTAACATAGTTTAATCCCCTGAAAATACAAGGTTGTTAGAATTCCTGCCCCAAGGATAAGTTTATGACTCTTGAATCTGTAACTGTGTGAGATTATGAAATATTTAAACTGTGCTAACTGATTTTGTTAAGTATATCAAACTGATTTTTCTTCATCCAAGCTGCCTAATGCACGAGGAATTAGTGCTATAAATATCTAATGAATGTTTTTTTGCATTATTTCACCAGCAGCTGAGATAGTATCCAACTTTTCCCCACACATGCCCTGCATGTAGATCCACTTATCTTAAGTTAGAACCTTAGCACTCATCTGTATTTAATTAATAACAAAATCTGTAGGACTGCTTTTATAGTTCTGATTTTAGGTTAGTGCAGTTTCTATCAGATCTTCCTTATTGATCTATCATCAACAAAACTTCAGAGTAAAATCCCAAAATCAATTCTGAAACCAGCTGGAGGCTAAAACACAGACTATCTAATCTCTCCTATATAAAAACGTTGTTTATATTGTTTTTTGGTCTGCTGTATTCCATTTGACACCAACATATTACTATCGAGGCTCATAAGGGATGGTAACATGTGTGTCCTTAATAATAATTTTCATTTCAAGCTTTACAGGTAAACAAACAGGAAGAATGCTGCTTATGTCATATTGCTGATACTATAGCAGTTCACCAGGTTGTACAGGTCATGAATAAAACCTCTCAACTGAGCTACCTCTAGGCTACAGTCACAAGGGAACTCATGGGCTATCGATTGAACACGCAAAAGCATGTGTACTCTCAAATTATAAATGCACACATGTATGGTTTTTTGTACTCACTTTTTGTTCCACACGTCAAAGATAAATAAATAAATTAAAAAAGTGACTTAGTTAAATTTGTTTGTAGTGATTTGTTCTACATTATTATGAGGAAATCTGTTTTTTTCTTTTTTTTTGTAGTATCTGAGAGTAAAGAGCGGGGACTCGGACGACAATAAATAAAGGATGTACAAAGTCTGACCTGAGACTATAAAAGAGGAGCTTAGCTCTCTTGGTATCATGTTTCGACTGCTGATGGACTAAGCACTACCAGTCACTGCCCCAGGCCTTAGAATCTGGTGGGAGGGGGCTAGAAGAGGGCAAAACACAGGGGTCAAAACACAGAACCTCCGGCTTTATCCCTCAAATTCCAGCCGAGAAAAGCTTCCCCTTAGGTGCAGACAAGGAATTCATTGACACACTCCTTCATGAAGATCACATATGCAGTATAATGCGAAGAAACATTTCGTCCTTCTCTCTTCTTGCTTTGTATCTTTTCTTTATTTGCCCTCCACCTCCCTTTTCTTTCACTCACCAAGCACAGTAAGTAAAATGGCCATGAACAGAGAGAGAGACATCAATGCTACCACTTGTGAAAAACAAGGGGGTGGTGGAGAAATATTTAACCCTTTGATGGAAGGCAGTGATCCCACTGCCTGGACTGCTGCTCTCCACCATGATGCTGGCAAGACAGCTCCATGTCTTTTGGTCCAACAGCACAGCAGCACGTTTTCACACAGGAAGCAGTGAGCAGAGAGAAAATAGCAAACGTGGAGCCTGCAGCCAGACATCCAGTCAGACACACTTCATGTTTTGATCCAGGTATGCATCATTCACAAAGAGAAGCAAGTGTTAGACTGATCGAAATATGAGGATCTCTGACACAAACATGAGATTTAAAAAGTAAAAAAGTGTTTGTCATTTAACCTTACTTTAGTTAGATTACAATAGTGTTTAATGTTGCAATGTCATTGATTTGGAGTTGGAGATGGAGCAGCTCTGCTGCTATATATGTTATATATATACTTCTTCACAACCACAATTAATCACTTTGTTCCAATGGAGCCAACAACAATACTTTTCCCTTTGCTTTCCAATTGAATAAATACATCCTGGAAAACTGGCGGGCAAATACAATTTTGACTTCTGGGTAGGTAGAAGGTTACAAATAACAGTGTGTGAGGAAGGTCATCACTCAGTCATAACATACTGTCTGTCCAGGAAAACAAAGAAGACAGGAGGAAAAACTAAATGGGGCAGCTGGATTTTGCACTTTGTGTGGTTTAGGTTAAGGTTATTAGTGAATGCTGAGCAACCAGACAACGAGCAAGGGAGGGGGGGGTGACACAGCTGCAGAAGCTGGTGACAAGAACATACCTATCTACAAAAACACATTTTCACAGACGTGATATTACACAGATGTGGATTTTCATGGTTAGATATGGAGACTGACAGACAGACACACACACACACACACACATCAATCTCTCAATGCATGGAAAACAGACACTAGCATGTAGGATTACTAAGAGAGACCAGACACGACAGTTGGCTAAGTGTGGCTCATGCTCTGGCTTACCACTGACAGATAAGTGTGGCTGGCTGGCTGGCACAAAGGTTTACTGCTGCAACAGTAAAGACAGGATCACATACACCAGCTACTGATACATGCAGTTGGCAGACACAAGCAGAACAGACAGAGCTAACTGACCTCAAGATACACCACAGGCTTATTATAGGCAACATTTACATTTACATTTAGTCATTTGGCAGACTTACAAGTGAGGTACATGGCAAGCAAAATATCTACGCCAAGGAGAAAAACGTGCTATAAGTGCTATAAGTGCTATAGAGAGAACTGTCTCTGTTTCATGAGGTAGCAGGGTGAGAACATTATGGGTCACTGACACGACTAGGCATCAGATCATGACAGTCCTATAAAATACAGTTTTTTTTATTGTTCACATTTACCATTTTATTATCATTTCCCATTTATTTTTATTAACAAATTATTTTCTTTCTCTACTTGCTCTCTTACTATCCATCTATTGCAACTCTTTGGCCTTACACATACTGGGAAGGAAAAGTTTGGAAACACCTACACACTTATGTACTTTATTACATTTTATTGGTTTTATTAGATCAAATAGTTTAGAACAATTTTTTTGTTTGTTTGTCTGTTTTTTGCTTAGGGGTCATTGTGTTACTAGAAAAGGAAAGTTTTCCACAGTCAGTCATTGCCTGGAAGGAATGAGATGCCTCTTCAGTATGGAGTGGTATCCATACTGACTAAAGACGCCTTGCATGCGATTCAGATCACCTACTCTCCCACTGCCAAAGCATCCCCAGATCATCCTGTCTGGCAGGCATCTATTATCTTTATTAGGGCTTTGCATCTGAGCTTTGTTTTGTGTTGTCTTAGCTTAGATCCAAACTTCTCAAACTAGGACTCCAGTCCAGTCATCTGAAGTCCACTGCAATATTTTCTTCCTTTCTGCAAACCTTAGTAGTGGTTTTTCTTGGCTGCCCAAGAGGCCAGCTGGCCTGAGTCTCCTATACACGGTGTTGTCAATGATGCAGCCAATTTAGGGGCAGTGAGGCATCTGTTTCTCAAGGAGGAAACTCATAAGTACTCGTCTTCTTGGAAAGATGTGCACTTGGCTTGGCCATGACCGGTGACTGTGTGATCAGTCTGAGATATCTGATTATGGGCTGTCACATTCACAAGCATGATGCACACCAGAGCGTGGTAGAGCTGTTTGCCCACTTCCACTCCCCTGCCCCAAGCCATCATTCTGACTGGATGCTTAGCGATGCTTCAGGCTTGTGGCGTGAGTGGCACCAGACTACAGTATAGAGCTTTTAAAGAAAGCTTTATTTCTTGGCTGTATCTTATAGAGAACAACCTTCCTTTCTCATGACCTTAATTTCTCAAGTTAAGACTCACAAGTGTAAAAGGAACTTTGAATTTGAATTTGTTTGGCCATTTGTAGCTTTATACTGAAAATGACAGGTCACTTATGGAAGGCTTGTCACCTATGGAAGACAAGCCAAATATAAACTCAAATTATTGTTTGCACATAGACTTATTTTAAATTGTTGTAACACCTGGGAGGGCATGCATGATGCATTTAAGACCATGCATACTTGAATTTCTGGAAAAAAAAAGATTGCAAATCCTTAAAGTTTAACAGTAACTGAGCAGACAATGCTAGTTGTTCTGTAAAGGTTCATCTTTAGTTAGTTTTAGATGATTAAATTGTTCCAAATAAACAAGGAATATGTTTTCTGTGCTTCTTTTACTTTCTTTACAATTAAGTGTAAAAATCATGGCTTGGTGGTACCAAATGTTTTTCTACCAGTGCATCTTACATGATATTAATAAACACACTATATCATCTTATTATAATTCAATTTGTTATACTGGAGCTAAGTTTGAAGTATATAATAATGTTCTCTACAGTGGACAATGAAAGCAGATTTATCTTCTGATAATTGCATTGAACAGTAGACGGAAAGTTAAAGCAGTTTCCACTCTTAAAAAATGCATCTATGAGTGGTATTAAATAGAAATACACTTTAAAACAGACTGTGTATGCGTAAGGATAAAACACTAGGGAGTCCAAAGTATAAATGAGCTATTAAAATGAGCATCCATAGAACAACTCAATTTCATTTTCTAAACCCTATAAAGTCTGACTAAATAGCAATATTTATTCTTTTTCCAGGGGGAAGATGTATGCACAACTGATACTTATATTTCCCCCTATAGGCTTGTGTTTGATAAATTATTAATCAATACACTTCTTCTCTGGCTACTTTAATACTCATGATGAGCATGTAGGTTCATGTATTCTGCTATTCCCCTGTTATATTAACAGTGCTGACTACAGGGAAATAACGCTAATACAATGTGCTCTCATGATAGAAAATGCAGGGCAGCTGTTGCACAATTCACCTCCATCATTTTCTCCAGTGTCAATGTACTTCACCTATGGTATCTGTCTATAACAGTCCAAATGATAATTAAGCAAATACATTCTGGGAGCATTGGAAAGCTTCTGTTTGTTTTGAAGGAAACAATCTTTTGAAGAACAAAAACATTTATTATCATATAATCTTTTGAATTATTCATTGTGCTTTGCCTTGTAGTTTGACGACTCTTTAAGACATCCAGCTAATGTGAAAATTTCTCTTAATGCTTCTGTCACTTCTATTAACTCTGCTTAAAATGTCATAAAAAACGCTTTTATCTTGTCTGAATCTCATCTCTGATGCAGCTGAGCACTTGATACAGCTTAAATTCTTTAATGTAATGGGTAGATTGGAATTACATCCATCCCTGTTTTGGAGGTTTTTGTTCCCAGTGCACTGATTGAACATGAATCACAGAGTCTTTATGATTCCAGTGGAGGATTTTGAGAGCCCCTGTGTGATATGCTTTGCGAAAACATATTACTACATCCTGCTTATGAATTGAACTGTCTCAGAAAGAGAGAGAAAGTGTCCATCATAGTAAATAGATAGTGAAAGAAGACATTTTGAAAGTGAGTGAAAGAGAGAGTCTTGACATTTCATATGTGGAAATATTCTCCCAAAGGGTAATAACCACAGACTTTATTTATCCCCAGACCTATAACAGCTGTCATTCTCCAAGTCACAGGGTAGTACTGTGAGGACTGATGAGCCAAAGAGTCCTCTGACTTGTAAAAATGTCTACTTAAAATACCATATTATTTTTGAAAGTTAGGTTGAAGTAAATTTCAATTACAACAACTCTCCAAAAGTAAATTTCCATTCAACAGCCTTCTAAAACCACCTCATCACATTATATTTACCTGAGTGTTGCGGTGTTTGGTTATATTTCTCTTTTTAGTGCAGCATCTGTTATATTGAGATCACGTTGTTAACAATAACACTGTGGAAGCTGCTGTAATTCTGCAGTAAAGGTAAGTAAACCAGATCAAAAGGCAGCCAGGAGGACAATTAGAAAAACATTTCTGATGAACTGACTGTGCACCAGCTGGACACATGTAAAATCTTCTTTAAATTCTTCTAATGATGTCCTGTCAAATACACAACAAGCCTAAAACTCCTCTGACTCCATCGCACGTGGCTACAGTGGATTATTACGTGCTGCGTGGAAGAGTCTGAATTTACTAAAGTACTGTGCATGAAGTGTTGGTCAAACAACCCCAGATTTCAAATCGTCCACAACCCGCAAAACATAACTTGAAACACACTAATATGATAGATAGATGTCCCTATGATGTGTAACCTGCAGGTACACATTCCACAGTGCACACGGCTCCAGCACTGCTCTTCATGCTGGCATTTACTGCCCAAATGCTAACGGACCCCGGAGCGGGGCCAAGTTCAGGGTTACCGGTCAGCAGCGCTGCTTGCAGCATGCACCGTGCACCGTGCACCGGGCTCCGAGAGCTGCACCGCCACAAAGCTATTACACCGTGCAGCACCGGGGCCTCCTCTCCTCTCCTCTCCTCTCCGGTAATGAGATAATGGTACTTACCGATTAAAGCATTTAGGAGTATTCCCCAAAAGCACAAAACAAGGCGGCGGCGTCTTGTGGATGCCATTTAAACTTCCAAATATGCACCAAAATATCGCAGCACTTGCAGCAAATAACGCGATAATGAATGAAACAGTCGAGGGTGTAAAAGAAAAACACACAGATAGACTATCCAGCTTCAGCTCCTACATGATCCGACCTACAGGGCTACACTTCGGTGGCTCGCTGGGGTCGAACAAGCTTTCGCCATTTTAGCCATGGATCAGGAATCTGTCAGCATCCCTCTCTCGCTTTCTCCCTCTCTCTCCTCCTCACTTTGCTGTATCCCTATACGACAGCACCCTCTCTCTCTCTCTCTCTCTCTCTCTCTCTCGTTAATCTTTCCACAGTGCATTCATTCTAGTCATTATCCTTCTAGCCATTATTAAACCATCACAATATGCCCAGACCTGAACGGGAATCTAAACCTGAATAGAGCTAGAAACCGATTCGTCTAAAACAGCACACCGAAGTTGTGAGGTCCGGGTAAAACGTCCTCTCGGTGATGATACTGAGCTAAAATAGGTCCACACAGCCATGAGATGACAGAAACACACACACACACACACACACACACACACACACACACACACACACACACACACACACACACACACACACACACACACTGGCTGAATCTGCTGTCGAAACAAAAGAGTCGACTGCTGACTGTTTTGCACCCAAGGCATGAAAGCTGCACAAACTGCAAGATCTGTGCATGACAATAAATAACCTACTACTTTTGCAGACATGGGCCAGAAAGTACAATAAGCTACTACTAACGATAGTAAAAATCTTTCTCATAATAACACGTCTTCAATCAATAAATAACAGACACTGGATTCAACAATAGACTTCTGTTTATGTGTTGAATGACAATCTATGACAACAACGTAGTGGTTTCTAAATGATCAGTAAGGATTTCCACTGTTATATGTGGCACATATATAACAAATGGCGAAAAAATAGCATCCATAAACCCTTTTGCCCAAACACATTACATTACACGGCAGTGTCATTTTTGAAAACAGCCTCAATATCACAAGGACAATAAAAACATCAGTATGAAATTCAGTGCGTATGATTTAAAGCAGGTGGTTCAGCACAAGTGAACCTGATGTGATAAATAAACAATGAGGACCTCTGAACACTTAATTACAACAAAGCTGCGCTGGTTCAGCTGTACTCGAGCTCCCCCTAGAGGAGCAAATATCACCTTAGGCAATTAAAGTGGACACTGTAAAAAAAACTCAAATTAACAATCATTTGGTCAGTGAGTCATCATCTAATCTCTAAAGTAGCTAAATATACCCAAATAAATACTCATCCCAAAGTGATGCCTGTGTTTGTTTTTCCCCCCATTTATTGATCCAGAACCCATTCTGTTGTTAAAACCAGAGAAAAGCAATAAATCCTCACATTTAAGAAGCTGGACCCAAAGAAACACAAGTAGTTTTCTCTATGGTGTTTGAAAAACAGCTGCAACAACTGAGCTGAAGCCACACAGTTTGCAAAGCAACAACACAGATTAGCTATACTCCAGCCCCTCGTAGTGGGCAACACGTGTACTTCAAGTCTCCTATTTTATTTCATAGTATCCACAAGAAAAGCTGTGCAGAGACCTACTGGAGACCACTGCACCCTTAGCACCAAATCATAATACACTCATGTCAGAACACAGCATTATACACGCCGTTTTAAATTCTATGTCTACTACACAGTAAATAGATTAGAAATAATAGAAAATATGTTCTTTATAATTGCAAATCTGGTTTTAGAATGATGCCTGTCACGATATTTTAAAACTGACTGGTAGTGTAATGCTAAAAATAAACTCACATAAAAATCGTATCTACATGAAGAACACTAATCTGCTTATTAATCTTGATACAAACGTTATTTGCTACTATTTAAAACTAAATTAAACTACATACAAGTCAGCTAGCTAGCCTTAGCTAGCGGTTAGCACGAACGCCATGTAGCTAGCAGACTATTTTAGTTAGTATATGTTATGAAGGGAAATAGGTTTTGGCAACATTGGCTAATTACAAGTTTAGGTTTGTTTGTATATTATAGGGTTATTTTCATATAGTCTACGCAAATACCTGTATGACATTTAACTCGCACAAGTGTACATTCACAGAACAGCTAATGCTAGCTCGTTTTACATCTGCCACAAACTGTTAACCTACTAGCATGCTAACGCTAGTACAACTAACAGATTACATTTGGGACAAACTGACATGATGCAGCTAGCTAAGTGGACCAAAGTGGAGTTTTTGACCTGGTTACTTGGTGGAAAGTCGAGTGGTCCTCATAATTATTCATCCTCTGAGGACCATGCATGTGTATGGATCAAAGTGTTAACCCCGAGTGACGGCTGATGCTAAAGGGCAAAGTTCACGTATGATCAGCTAATTGGGTTTATTCACCATCTCTCTCTGTCGCTCTCAGACACACGTAGACATTTGCCGACTAAAAAAAAGAAACGTGCCACTCCCCTTTATGTGCTTGATCTGCCCTCGTAGCACCAGGGAGCTCTGGGGAGCACAGCTCCTGTACAGTGGTTAGCCTTTAATATTATGATCTAATCGTCCTTGGCTCTTTGATTTCAGTGTGAGATATTCTGCTGTGTGCATGGTGGAGTCTTCATCGACCCGACTGGACCACAACAGCCTCCCCGCTGCCTTCCCCACTTTCCCGAGAAGGTGAAGCCTTTACAGTCAGAGACCGCTATGAGACGGATAACAGGAAAGGCGAAGGATGAAACTTTGATCGAGCTGCAGAGCACGACGGATTCACAGATCGGAGGTAATTAAATACAGATGAACCCGTTAACCTTTACAGAACCTGGGGGGTCATGAGGAGGTTTCTATCCTGTAAAATCTTGAGACAATGGCTGGTAAACTGCGAGTAGTAACGTATACTCTAACAGAGTACACGATTATAGTAGTAATCCGACTGTATTGATATTGCAATACAAATGCAATTTTAAATAAATGTCTCCACTTGTACAATACAAGATCCCACACGATTAAATACACATATGATTAATGAGCCCCCCAATCCAGCAAAGTACAAATTATTTTCTATTTGTTGACATGTTGCTTGGCTTGTGTAGGTTTTTCAATAACCTAATTAATAAATAGTATAAGGTGTGATGTTTACTTTATTTCAGTGTGTCAGCTTAATAAACGCGCTGTTAAAAATGACTTTTCTGCACTGAAGAGTTGATTCCAGCTGATGTTGGCGTGTGATTTTACAGCAAGTTGCCAGTGACCAGGAGGCAAACAGAAGAGATCAAAGATCGAAACAGTCATGCTGTGTGTTTGTGTGAATAATGTGGGTAGTTTTAAGGAACAGAGAAGCTCCCTAAAACTTGTGACTGTGATGTCAAACCCAAGGCAGCGCTGTTGTTGTTTATTTAAAGTCATAACTATCCTGTCAGACATAGTAACTGTAAACTGTCAGTACACAGTGTAGCCAAGGATCAAAAGGACAAAGACTGTAAGTGTAGCACGTGAGTAAACAAATCCATCTGCCATCTGTTGACATTGGTATGTGTGTGTTTTTTCTAATAAGATCTCTTCATCTGAGACACACAGACTTTACTAACATTTCACAGAGTCACTAGATAAACTAGGTTTAGGTACAGTCTACATAGTTTTCCCATTCATTGACTGGGAAAACTACAATAAGAACATTGGAAATGAGTTCAAACAAATAGCTTTCACTCCCGTGGATCTCCAGATGTCATTTAAACAAAGGACTGTGGTCTTTTATGTTACACATTTTGTCACCCATAGCTCCCATGACCAACGTTACAGTTGGGAAGAAGATTGTTATCGTTATTAAGAGTAAATTAATGTTTCTATAAAGTGCCCAACTTTGAGACAATGTTCTAATTAGTGTTGAAACCACACAAAATTAATAATTTCATGGCGATCCCAAGGTCTGTAATTACTGGAGGTGGCAGGGATCATTGTCTGTGGGGTGTAATGATCAGGAGTAGAGGTTTGCTTAGAGCTAAAATATGTGTATCTAAAGTAAGCTGCTGATAGTTTGTGGATGTACAGGCAGAGGATAGAACCGTTTAATGTATATACTACTATTATTATTTCTAATGTGCCTGAATCTGTGCTGTTTGTTGTTTGGTTGCTCTATTCCTGTTTATCTTCTGCAGATTATAGCATCACTGTTTACAGACTCCTTCATATTTACACAACAACTGTTGCTGATGACTAGCGAATTAATTATTCATATTTTGAAAGAAGCACGCTGCAATAAAAACACAACATCCCAACCATCAATACCTGCTGCTTCCCTGCGGCTTTGCAACAAAATAACACATTTTCCACATTACATTTCCAGGAATGTACAGTTGTGTCAGAACAGGCCTGACAGTAAAACCACGTTAACTTATGAGGAAACCACTAAACAACATGCGCCACTGATCCTGCTGCTGATGTACCATGTGTCACACTTAAATATGATTGACAGCTACCAGGAGCCACACTGAGCTCAACATAACATTAGAAAGGACCTGACATTTATTATGGAAATACTGATTGTATAGCCTGTTAACAAAGACAAATGATTACACTCAGGCTATAGCCATAAACAGGAACACACAGTTCCCTTCTTCGGTGCTAAAACATCTCGGTTATAATATCTAATTTATTAATTCCAATTACAAAATCACAAATTTAGTAAGAACTTTTCACATCCTAACTTGAAAACTACATGAACTAAGTAACCTGTTTACTGTAGACCCTCGTAAACATGCAGAAGAGCAGTAATCAGATTTGTCCTCTACCCCAGAATTATTTTGAATGCATGGGTCAAAGACTTTAATTTTATAGTTGTAGCAGGATATGAAGAAAGCTAGAAGAATAAACAAAGGGAGGCTGTTTTGTTGTCTAATGGAAAATTAATTGCTGTGTGAACAGCAGGACCTGGTTGGCAAAGGTCCAGAAAAGACCAGAAAAGATAAAAACTATTTTATGTCTTTCATGCCTAAATTGATCCTTTACTAAAAAAACATAAATTAAATAGTGGAGGAGGGGCAGTTCAGTTGTTGTGCTTCAAATTGTCTCAAGAGGAGCTACGGCAGTCGGGAAATGCTTTTACACAATAACAAATTAGCAAACTGAATGGTGCTGTGTGGGGTGGTGAGACATTCGTCAGCGGTGTCACAACCAACCTCCGGCTCAGCAGCTGAAGCACAGATTACTATAGAAGTCCAGGGTTGTTCCAAATAGGTCAGAAAACATAATGGACCCTGACAGGGATCGATAGATCCCTAATATGAAAACCGAAGTACACAGAAAATACTCTTAAGTTGCAGTAAGTGCACACCGGTATTGGCTGAACATCTTTTGACCCCTGTTTGTCAGAACACAGCTGACCTAAACGTATTGGAAAAGTCTGATGCTCCTTTGGTAAGAGCAGGACAGACCAGATAATGAGAGACTAAAGTCTGTACTTTGTCTTAAAATGAACCTGCTCTTAATCAAAACAAATTGAATGAATACTCAAACATAAGATAATGACAACCTCATTTAGTGTTTTCATTTACAGCATTGATTAGTCTTGATTACTGCATGAAAACTAAAAGTGTTCATCATTTTCTATACTGCTCTCTTGATGACTTAAATTTGAATGCAATGCCAAACGTCTTTGAAAGGAGCTGGTGTTTTAGTTTTTTTCTTTATCTTTCTGTCAATGCAGTGGAGTATATAAAGTACAGTTTGTTTTACATTTTACCGACTTTGATTGTTACTCAAATCTGTAGCTAAGTGTGTTATAATAGCAAACGACCTCTGGCTCACTTAAATCACTAATAATGCTGCATTAGTAAAAGATCATCAAAGAAATTGAAAAATTAGCATAATTAATCAAAGCATGTTGAGTAAGCATAAACATAAAATCCCACTTAGACCTTCTCTGTTTGTAATTTCCCACTCTTTACTGTGTCAGTGAGTGAGTTTTTAATGAAGGCACATACCCTATTAACTGAGCGTGAGCTGTACATGTTAATACACTGTGGTCATTCTGCAGAGGCTTTGTATGGGCTCTTATCAGGACAGCCACACATGAAAGAGGAAAACAAAAAGAGAGCAGGAAGACAAACATTGACTCAAGTCTGACGATGTGTCGCTGAATGAACACCATGACCTCCATTTTAAGTGCTAAATCTACATATTTTTAGGGGCTTTACTTCCATTTAAGGTGATCTCACTCTGGTATCTGCAGCCGATGAAGTCATCTTCCAGTCAGAGGTGAAACAGGGCTGAAGAGTTGCTACGGAAACAGGCCTCGTAATTGTATTACTCCATTCGATGGAGGCAGGATAGAAAGACAGAGAAAGCAACCAAGACATACCCCCAGCCAACTAGAGGAAAACTACAGTAGAAACATTTGGGATCAAGTTTTGTGTTTGTGCTACAAGAAGTTTCAGATTTCATTTTGAAAATAAATGCTTGATCTTTGTTTAGAAGATGACTTCCAAGTTACTAAGTTTTGCTTTGGCCTATTTTCCTGCCCTTAGGCTACTACTACTACTACTATGTGTATATTAAACACTTGGGCATGAAACACTTAGATGAGGGAAAAGGCTGGCAGGTCATTAAATTAAGTTTTATGTATAATTTATGTACGTTGTCAGGCTGTAGGAACCGTTTTTCTTGTTAGACAAACAGTATGTCTTGGTAAATGCTGATTCATTATTTATTTTTATTGAATCTGATTACAGAGACACAGAAACAAGCTTAATTTGACCCTCTTGCCATATTGCTTGAGCCATATCGGAACCAGACAACCGGGCTAATCACCTGGCATGTCATGTAGCAAGAAAGATGCTTTCCTGTGCCTTAATCTGTGATGGCCAGTATTTAGTTTTTACATGCATCCCTTACATGCCATTTTTTCACTGTGTTATGGTGTGTCTATTATCTAAAGATAATACATTATCTCTGCCCTGCACATGGCTTCTTGTATAACTGTCTGTGGTATTTTTGCACTATAGGAATGTTCAAGACATCTCCCCTTCAGGACTACAATAAGCTCATGATAACCAAGTAAATTTCTTGTGACAGACATTAAACCCCAACAAAAACACTAATAACTAAAAGTAAATGGGATGCTGTTAGACTTTATTATTATTTATGTTTTATAGGGTTTTGTTTTGTCCCATTAGTTTATGTTGAGTTTAGTACTAATTCATCTCACCTCAAGATCCATTCAATAGCTGTTCTGGAGCTTTTAATCATATCACATGGTCCTCATTAGTAGATGACTTTTTCGGCTGAAAGTCAAATCAAGTTTATTTCAAGTCGACAAACAATATGTCCTCATAATTAGTCCTCAGTTCTCAGAAATGTCTTTTCTTTTTCATAGAAGAAAAAGGAAATTTAAAGGTCTACAACTCCATGACACCTAGGCAAACACTGTATGAACTTTAAGATGAAATTGCTGTTACTAAAATAAGACTGATCTTTGAAACTACAATTTTGGTTTTTAACCCTGTAGCAAACACACCTTCACAATTTAAATGGCTATTTTTTTTGCCTTGTTTTTTCCCATAATTAATATGTGACTGGAGGAGTATATATATTTTTGTTCTTTTGTGCTTTGTTAGCTGACTCAACAGTAAATATGCTGAGAGAGATAAAGAGGATGTCTTGTCATGGAAGACTTTGGCCCAGTTAGATGTGGTTTCAACCACATCTGCTAGGCACTCAGAACTTCACTCATACTTTGTGGATTTCAGTCTATTACTTTATCATTTCATACATGTATTTAATATGAGTGCCTAATGCAGCCTGATAAACAAGACTCAGTAGTGTGTAGTGGATGTTGTTCAGTGTGACCTGTTTTATTTGTACCAGACAACTAAGATTTATAACATGTATATTTAATATACTTCGATGCGCAGGCCTTTTGTTTCTTGCCATCTGTCATTCATTGCCTAGAGGGAAGTTGTAGGGCAATTTGTGCCGTGTTTGTATCACTTCTCTTCAGAAACAGAAGATAGAAGTACCGGTATGTGTAATCCAAAGCTTAATTATTCTGTTCGTTGAAGTGTGTGTGTTTTTAATCAAGTAATAAATAGGTGTATCTGCATGAGAAAAGTGAGTAGGGTGGTTTAACTGAGTACCAGCATGTAGTGGAAGAGCTAATTGGTACTTTTTTCCAAATCGTACATAACCACACAGAATCATAGGCAAAAAACTTTTTGGTTTGTTACTGAATCAAATGTACATCAAGCAGCACACCATCAGCACTTTGCTACAGATGGAAGCTCTGCTGAGCTTTTAGGTTGTTTATTTGCTCTGCATCAGAAAGTCTAAATGGACCCAGAGCGCTGCTTTACAAATGAGGCTCTGTGATAGCGTCTTAGCACCAACAATGCATGTTTATGTGCATGTAAACCTGACTTATAGGTTCATACTAATTCCTAACCTGTGTCTGTCTGTTCTTTAAAGATGGTCCTGCAGTGTTGACCGCATTCAGGACAAACCTGCAATCAGGTATGGGCAGATCAGAGGCTGTTTGTGATGCCTGTCTGTCCATTATCTCATCATCATGCTCTGCTCATCAGGCCCTAGTCTCCCCAGTACTATAACAACTTATCTGTTCCAAATGCAGTCTGTCTGTCTGCTCTTTCAGCATTCATCTGAACTTCTGGCTGTATCTGTAGAGCCTGGTACATGGAAATTAATTGTGTCAATGTTAAATCACCACTGATGCATGAATATACAATACATATACTGTAGTGAGGCATGTGTGCATGATAATGTAGTAAATCAGTGAGCATGGCTGCGTCAGTCAGTGTGGTGATGATGTACCTTGTTCTATCATGTACTTTTCTGTCTAATATTGTCTACTTTGTTCGTGAATTAATTTCTATATGACAATACATGTCAGTATCATATAACATGCTGTTTCAAGCTTCATAAATACATAGTAAGTTTATGATCGCTTACCGATTTTGGGAAAAAAAGACAAATACTAGGCACTGCTTGTATTTTCAGACTCAGGAATGCAGGATCCCTTTCATAACATTTGTTTTGACTCATGACTCACTTTGAGCTACACTAAAAAGGCCCCCTCACCTGACAGTTATGTGTGCTGTCATGAAAAAATGAAACTGCTAAGCACAAATTCATGTTTCTCATCTGAGGGCTGAGAGGGCTGCATCTAAAAGCTGATAATGTAGGCGCAAGTGCTCTATTCTTCTGATATACTGTATACTGTAGGTATGCACTTCAGATTTTATCCACTGATATCTTTTGGTATTCATAGCAAGGGAGAATTGTCTGAGCCTCACTGCTCACTGGCCTTCAATGCTCTGGCTATTTGAAGTCAAGCAGTGATTGTGGACTCATCTGCGTTTATCAAATGTGATAAAGGTTCTAGTGGAGTTGAGAAACAAACATGTTGCATTATGGGAAGTGTAAGATCCAGCATTTTTGAAACTAGACGAATGAACAGTTGCTAAATAAATGTTCCTATCCCAACATGAGATAGGACAAGACAAGTGTATTACGCAAGCTTTCTAACTTTTAAACAACTCTCCTAACTAAGATAACAATTAACCAGTCCTAACTTTCACTTTTCCACCACATGATGTTAACTTGTTTAATCTGTAGCCTATGGTTGGTCTTTACCGTTTTTGTTTCATTTTGTATGTTTTCTCATTGTATCTAATAGAGAATGAGACAATGAGAAAAGTGGCATCTGTCGCTAGGTAACAGAAATAAAAGTAGAAGACAGATGTTGGATTGAGTAGTTATGATTTCTTATTCACTACTCATCTTATCTCAATTCAAGACTTAAACACTATTGTAATATGGCCTCAGGGACATAAACATTAACATATTTTTGCTTCCACTTCAAATTGGTTCTGCTCTTTTTAAAATATGTCTTTTATTGCTTTAAATATAGCAACTTTACAAACCACAAACCACAAACCAGACCTGATGAGAAGTGTCATTCATGACATTTATGCAAGTATGTTTTAACATTCAACAAGATTTTATGAGTTGCGGTTTCTATAAAAATATGTAAAAGATGTCAGTATCCTCGGGTAAAACATTAGATCATATGCAAAGAGTTACTGATACTGGGGCATTGATGTTCGTCTATGGATTTCTGTCATTGCCATATCAAGGGCCACTTCTCAGCAGCAGCTGTCCATCTGGGACACTATTTACCAATTTCATGGTGGTTAAAAGTGTCACTTTGATTTAGAGCCCACTAGACTGACATAGATTTTTTGTAAGTTGGCATTCTGGTGGAGGGTATGTTCACAGGAGAATATCCCAGCTCCTGTAAATAGGCTGCTGATGAAGTGTAATTAGGTCGCTTGGGTGGAAAGTTGTTAAACAACAGTGCATGAACTTTACTTTCAGATGATGAAATTCAGTTCATTTGCTCACCCACCGCTGCCCAGAGACATTTGCACAAATGAGTAAACCGAAAGAAAATCAGTTATTTTAAGTGAATGAGCATTGATGCTCATTTGTGCCAGACTGTCGTTAACCCTTGCTGCAGTGAAAGTAGACATACCACACCACTAGCCTGCCTTTGCTTCTGTTTGCTCCAGCTAGGATCTGATAAACTGCTGTACACAGTTGGAGTAAGACCAAAAAAGTGAGACGAAAAAGGAAAGAGGAAAAACCCTGTGCAATACAGTTGCACGGTCAGGGATTCTTCCCACGGGCAGAATATAAAAAAAAACACACTATCATTAGCCCTTTATATGCCCCAGGCCTTGCTGTGGTCTGAGTGATATGGCATATTTTCATTCCTTTCTAGTGAGTATTCAGCCTCCATACGGAAACACCACAGTCTAACTCTCATTTGCTCACTCTGATGTCCGTCAGATGCTTGTGTCTAACCAGACGTGGCTGTGTGGCTGGTCTGAAGCTAAAAGAGGCTGGAGATCTTTGTGTCCTTTATGTGCTGATTGTGTTTCAACTAGGGTGAGTTGGATGTCTGGTACAGCAGTGCCTCCATCCCCAGCCCCTCCCCAAGTCTGTTCCACCACCACCACCCCACCCACACAGGAAGTGCAGCCTTTCCACCATTCAGGAATTCAAGCAAAGAAAGCGGGCGAAGAGCCAAACAATTCAACATGAGCACATTCCCTCTGCTAAAGTTTGCCGTGCGGGGAGAGAGAGGCACTGCAGGAATGTTGTGTGTGCCACAAGTCTGCATTTGTTTGTGTGACTAATTCTGAGTTCAGTGCTGTGATGCATCTGTGTAGTGCTGCTTTTGTGTTTCATCTCTGTCTCTCAGCTCCTATAAAGGCTTTTTTAAGAGTCTGTATCTGCTGATGTTGCCAAGATACTTTTTATTGAACCCTCGTTGACCTAAGTTTGTCTGAACTGAACTCATGTTGCTATAACAATTATTAGCTGGCTAATTATTCTTAAGGGTATAATTTGGTCTTTACTGAACCTTATTATTATTATTATTATCCTTCATATCATATACAATATCCTACATGGATATAAACAGATCAAAACATAGCTTGGGTAAATTACTGGATGCTGTTTGAAGAGAAGAACACTCACTCTATTGTACCATAATATTGTTTATTATGGATGTTTAAAAAATTAAAACAAATTAAAGTTTCTTGCATTGATTAGCACATTTGCAAATGCATACATTCCTACATGGAGTCCAGCTTGACTGTGTTTTGATAATCTAACATGAACCAACACAACTTATTGTAGGAAAACAAATACCAACATAAGGTAACTATTAGTTGATATCATTCAAATGTAAAATTACTGAAAAACACAGTACAGGGACTTACTATTACATACTAAAGAAGGTGTAGCCAAAACTTTATCTGCCTTGTTTGCACTTGGCTTTGAAATAAAGACAAAAAAACTTAGTTCAAAATCACTAAATTATGAAACTGAATAAAACTTTACGCCTCTACATAGATTTCAACTTTGAATACAAACATCACCTTTGTCTTTGTGTGTGATTGTTGCATTTCTTTTGCAGATGAAAACAGTGGAAATGGTGTCAATTCACAATCTGAAAGAGAGAAGCTGCCTGGACATACAGAGGTAAGTTACGATTTGTTTGTGGGTGTTGTGGAAAACACTTATTTGCATTTTGTCCAGAGTTAAATAAGAAGATTCACGTGTCTGCACAGTAACCTACATATAAAGCTACAGCAGCAGCTCAGCTTAGCATAAAGACTGGAAAACAGGGAATAACGTGTTAAACAGGTTTTAACTACCGGTACTTTCCTGTCAACAACACTGACGATGTTTGGTTAATGCTTCATATTTAATTTACTAAGAGTAAAGTCAAGTTAAGTCAAACTGTGCGAAGGAGACTGAGTAATATCATATATGATCATTAAGAAATGTTTTTATTTGATTGGTATAATCCACAGTCAAGATTTTTTTACTTTATTTTACTCTTGTTTAATGTGTGTGTGTGTGTGTGTGTGTGTGTGTGTGTGTGTGTGTGTGTGTGTGTGTGTGTGTGTGTGTGTGTGTGTGTGTGTGTGAGATTTTGTAGGCTGTGCTTTTGTTGACTCACTTCTCACATCGCTGAGTCACAAGTCAAAGAGCTTGTTTCATTTCTCTCTGAGTCTGGTTCTCAGTGATATACTGAGACTAACCAGCAGATGTTTTATCCCTCTTACTTCCTAACACTTCTGTTTCTGTGAAACAGGTTTCAGTGTGTGAATCGAACAGTTTCCTGTCAGTGGAAATCTATCAAACGCATCTATTGTAATGTTCTCATTAAGTCAGAACATGATTGGATAACGCTGTGATGAATGTTCGCACCTCAGTTACGCGAAGCCTGCTAGAGGATGTGAGGGTCTGATAAACAAGCTGGGTGGAGTTCAGTAAACTACAGAACATAATGGGTACTCCATGCTATTGTTAACTCCATGTATTATGTGCACTTTGCACTTTGCATTTTGTTCTCTGCTCTGTGATGTGTGTTTTAAATTCTGGAAAAGGAATTTATTTTTTGTTCTGTCAGTATCTGTAGTAAGAGACAAATATTATTTGTGTGTATGTTGCTTTTTCTCCCCACTCTGAAAAAGCTAAAAGTGTTATTTTGTGCCTGTTGTTTCTCCTTCAGACAGACAAGTTGCAACCAAACAAAGACACCGTGTTCTTCAGGGATGGAGTGCGAAGAATAGACTTTGTGTTGTCTTATGTAGACGAAAAAGATGGAGAAAAGAAACAGGTATGTGTAACAGAAATGTAGCAGTCAGTTGACTCATCAGTTCACTATGTGTCCAGTGACTCAGTGATGTGATGCTCACATTATTACACAATTTGTAAAAAAAAACAGGAATACGTCGTAATACAAAGAAGAACTGAGAGTCAAATATATTTGACATGACATTTTTGACTGGAAAATTCTTATTGAAATAAACTGAGGCTAAATGATTTTATTGTATGAAGCAGAGTAATAAAAAGAGAAGTGTGTTATGTGTTTATTTGCAAAAGCTACACACTGACTTATAGTGGGAGATCCCTGTCAGAAATTCTCCATACTGTGCAGATGTTGTCTTCCAAACTGTGTTTCCTTCCTGTTAGAAAAGTGTCTCAGTTTGTGCCTTCACAGGCCTACAGGTAGACGACATTTAGCAGGTTATAGCTACATTGACATAAACAGGATTCTGAAAACATCATAGCACAGGGACCTCGTTATTAAAAGTCTTGACTGGCTGTGGCAGGTTTCTGTCGTGGTCGTCATTATGTTGTACCCTCCTCCTTTTTCCTCTCGCTCTCACACAGTTGAATACATTCACACCTGGAAGTTGCACAGTAATAGCTACAAAACCAAAAATAACTCTGTGCTCAGAGGTCGAAACATTTAACTGGTGTTTTTGGAAAAGCGGTTCTTTGTTTCCGAGATCACACAACCAGAGTCAATTTCACAATACATTAAATTGTTAAGAAGGAGAAAAAATGATATGATCATGGTATATCATTGATGATACAATATGAGAATTTAAACTCACTACCAGACGCTGTCCGTCTCCATCACAGTTCTTACAGCTCGACAAACACACACCTGTGCTTTGTTAATTTTTTCTAATTTACATGAGTAAAGGAGAAAATGTGGATCCGGCTCTCATGTTTGTGGTTTGTGTGTTTGTCCACAGGAAAGGAGGAGGGAGTTTGAAGCTAATCTTGAGAAAGCAGGACTGGAGCTGGAGACAGAGGACAAAACAGTAAGAAATTCATACACGGAGTACTTGCGCCATCTAGTGGATTTTGACTGAGGCATATCACATTCTGCAGAAAAAAAGTCTTAAAGGGATGGCTCACTTTTCTACTCATTATGCTGCCATGCTCCTCTACTCTTCACAAATATCTACAGTTTAGCTTCCTCTTCTATTTTTGCTTCTATCAGGACTCCAAAGACCAAAAGTCATATTTCTTGAAGATCCATGCTCCATGGGATGTGCTGGCCACCTATGCTGATGTCTTAAAGATCAAGGTTCCTTTCAAGGTTAGCGATATCCCCCACGGTCGGGACATCCCATGGGAGTGGCTCTCGCATCCTTTCCGCCTTCCGGAGCATGTAATGCACCCACAATCTGACTATTTCACCTACCACTTTGACAAGACCAAAACGGACTTTTACCTTATCAATGACAAGGAGACATTCTTCCCACCATCCACCAGAAACAGGATCGTGAGTATTCATCTGGTCAAATCAAAATTTGTAATTTTCATAATTTGTAAGGTTGTCAACATATATTGGGTCTGAGATTCTAATTCAGTTTAATTTCATTCTTGAATCTTAAATTCTTTCCTTGTTGTTAGGTTTTCTATATCCTGGCTCGTTGTCCGTACTACAAAGAGGGTCGGAAAGAAAAAGACAAGACTGGAATCAAGCGTCTACTTAGCAATGGGACCTACACAGCGGCCTTTCCACTCCATGATGTAAGAACATACATATGAATTTGTTGTTTCAAAGTACATTTACTCAAGTTACCAACTTTCAGATGCTGTACTTTAACGTCACGATACTTTTTACTTCTACTTAACAACAGAAATGACTATGTACAACTATTACTCTTATCTGTCCTCCTTTCCAGATTAAGATTAACAAAACCTTAATCCTCATGATATAAACAATTTCTTAACTGCTTACTAAACAACACGTTCATACTGCACTGTTTTCATTTCAGTGTCGATACTGGAAAAGGGCGAGAAATGCCGAATGTGAGAGTGAGCGCTACAACTTGTACAAGCACTGGGCCAGATTTCTCTGTTTTTACAAAGAGCAGCCTTTGAACCTCATCAGGTGATAAAGCAACCCCTTAAAGACGTCTTGTGTTGTTGTCAGACAGGATTTCACAGTTATTGCTGATTCTGATGCAGTAATATGAAATGTCAAGTGTTTCAGGTTTTGATTCTTTGGTTGCAGGAAGTACTATGGGGAAAAGATTGGGATCTACTTTGCTTGGCTGGGCTTCTACACAGAGATGCTGTTCTTTGCAGCCGTGATGGGCCTTATATGTTTCGTCTATGGAGTTCTCAGTTATGATGACAACATATCAAGGTTTGTACCACCAGAGGGCATAAGTGAGCAGGCAACCATGTGGGGAAAATTATGTGGAGTCTACACAACATATGGTCGTTAACAATTATAACCTAAACAATGGGCGTTCATATGGCATTATAGTAGCCTCCACCCCTTTACAAAAGCAAGATGGATGATTATGGATCCTGACAGCAGATATTCAGTCAGATAGCCTGTTCAGAACTGGATTCTGAACAGGATGCATGGAAGAGGAGAGGGTGGGTGTGACATGCAGCAAAGGTGCCCAGCCATACTCAAACTGGGGATGCTGTGGATATGTGGCACATCCAGCTACAGAGGTGCTCCAGAAATGCTGTTAACACTGATTTTATTCTCCTTTTTTTAAGCAAAGAAATATGTGACGCTGAGATCGGAGGCAGTATTCTGATGTGTCCACTATGTGATAAAAAATGCACTTTCTGGACGCTCAACTCTACTTGTCTCTCATCCTGGGTAAAATATTTTCACTTGATGTGTTCATTTAAAGCTAAATTTACCAGTTAAGCTTATGCTAGATACATGAAATGTGTAGATATTGTATGTGAGAAAATGTGAGTCAGTCGAATGTAAGAAAGAGAAACTGTTCATCTGATGATGCTGATTTAATCATAGCAGATACATACAGTAAATGAATTGTGGCCTACTGAGCAAGCAGTATGTCACCCTGTTTATGCTCAGCCTGTCGCTTCCTCTGCTTCTCTAAAGAACTATATCTTTTCTATGTTGTCTCTTCCAGCAATCCCATCTGTTTGACAATGAGGGAACAGTATTCTTTGCCATATTTATGGGGATTTGGGGTAAGTATCATTCACTATTGTGTTTAACCTGTGTGGAAGAGCCAGCACAGCTCCCCTCCTGTACGACAGATTTTCACAGTTAAAGCCTTTCACACTAAAGCACTGACCTTTACTCATACCGCTTCAGCGCAGAACAACGTGCCAGCACAATTATGTTGCAGTTGGACAGCTTGCCCAGCACAGTGTAGACCAAGCGTGCCTTAAAACTGGTGTCATGCACTGTGTTTTGCCAAGAAGTGAGCACAGCTGAACATGTTACACTTCCAAAACTCAACAAAAGGACTTATCTTATAAACTCTGAACAAAAGCTATAAAATGAAAATGGTCATTAAAGAGCATTGGACCGCAAACACAGTGACACAATGAGAGAACCAGCATATGTTCTCACTATAGAACAAACTTGATGCACCACAAGTAACTCTCATAATAAGATAAACAACTGTTTATGCCTTCTCTCTGACATCTTTTGACAGTAACTCTGTTTTTGGAGCTCTGGAAGCGACGGCAGGCGCGGCTGGAGTACGAGTGGGACTTGGTGGACTTCGAAGAGGAGCAGCAACAGCTTCAAATCCGGCCAGAGTTTGAGATCAAATGCACTAACAGGAGATTAAACAAAATTACTCAGGTACTTTGTCGTGTACTTTCAAACACAACATTTAACATGCCAAAAAAAGATGTGGCTTTAAGATTCGTTTTAAAACAATAAAATAATAATGCTTCTTTCAGGAAATGGAGCCTTATCTACCCATCACCACCAAGTGTGCTCGCTACTGCCTCTCTGCAGCCACTGTGATTTTTTGGGTAACTGAATATTCACCTCCATTGTGTGAGTACTACATATAATGTCAAACACTGCCAGCAGCTTTATATTGTGTGTTTGTTGTCCACAGATATCTCTGATTATAGCCTGTATCATCGGGGTCATAGCGTACAGACTGGCCGTGTATGCTTCTTTTGCAAGTGTCATTAAAGACCCTGTGAGGAAGATCCAGTTGGTGGGAAGATTCATCACTCCACAGCTAGCGACTTCAGTCACTGCTTCCTGCATCAACTTTGTCACCATCATGGTCCTCAATTTCTTCTATGAAAGGGTTGCCATTTGGATCACTGATATGGGTGAGGAGGTGTCTGACGTTTTAGAAACAAACCATATCAATCTGAGTTTCCTCTGTGACACTTTACAGTGCTCACCCGAGTAATGTCCAGAGAAGTTCAGTGTTCTTAGAATGAATCCACAGCTAATAAACAAGGAAAGCTTCTGGAAAATATGGGACTAAAACATTAAACTGTTACCAACAATAACAAATGACAGGAGTTTATAGAGTCTGTCTGTTATTTTATCCAAATCTACAGAAATCCCCAAAACCCACCTGGAGTATGAGAACAGGTTGACCACGAAGATGTTCATGTTCCAGTTCGTCAACTACTATTCCTCATGTTTCTACGTAGCCTTCTTTAAAGGCAAATTTGTGAATTATCCTGGTGACTATTCCTACATGTTTGGCAAATGGACCAATCTGAGGAATGAAGAGGTGAGGTTTTTTTTGATTCACTTGTTTTAATCCAACATCAAAGTGCACTGGACAGAGATCTTCTTTACATCAACACATGATGGCAGCTTCATAAATCGACTGATTTCAACAGGAAATCCATCAAACAAAGGTGTGTGATATAAAAGCAAAAACCTCTTGCTGTCCTAGTGTGACCCCGGAGGCTGTCTGATTGAGCTGAGCACACAGCTGGTGATCATCATGGCTGGAAAACAGTTGTGGGGGAACATTCAAGAAGCACTGCTGCCGTGAGTCCTCCACCCCAATCTGTGTCCTCTTCATTTTTCACTTCATTCATTTACTCACTGCAAAATAAAGAAAAAAAGTTTTACTGGTAAACACAGGCATGTTAGGAACATTTATTTCCGCTCCAAAATGTGAGACATTGTGTGCAGAACTTACCAGAATACAAATTTATTTTTATTTTGAATGTTCAGATTCAGCCCGTCACAGCAGGGAACTGTGTGCTTTGTCGTATCTTATCGTATGGCTCTCCCCAACATCTACACAGGTTGATGCGTAACTGGTGGAGTAGCAGGAGGGGGCGGCACCACCCTGAGAACCACTACAGCCGCTGGGAGCAGGACCACGTTTTGCAGAACTTCAGTCAGCTGGGATTGTTCTACGAGTACCTGGAGATGGGTGAGTCGCAGACAAAGAGAGACAAAGTGCCATTCTTGCAGGCCGATTATTGAATGTTCCACTTTTTCTCACTCACTCTCTCTGGCCGCTCTCCCCGTCTGTCATTTCAGTGATCCAGTTTGGCTTCATTACTCTGTTTGTGGCCTCTTTTCCTTTGGCCCCCCTTCTGGCTCTGTTCAACAACATCCTGGAGATCAGGGTGGACGCCTGGAAGTTCACCACCCAGTTCAGACGACCAGTGGCAGCCAAGGCTCGAAGCATCGGGGCATGGCAGGAGATCCTCAACGCTGTGGCCATTTTGTCTGTTGTTACTAACGTGAGTTTTGTTTCTCAGAAGTGTAAAATAATGTAGGCACATTAGGGGGGTTTATATCAAATTCATCTTCTTTTTTCTTTTGCTCCTACAGGCTTTCATCATGGCGTTCACCTCAGACATGATCCCCCGTATGGTCTACCTGTATGCCTACAGTAAAGAAGGCAGCATGAAGGGCTATGTCAACAACAGCCTATCTGTATTCCACATCTCACAGATAGATAAGCCCAACTTGCCAGACGACGACGACTCGTTTGATAACTCAACCACCTGCAGGTACATACATGTGGAGCTGTAGCTAATTTTCATACTTTGAGGAGCTTTAAAGCTGCACTATTCACATTTTAATAAACAAGCAGTATGATACTATGTTTAATGTGACCAGAGTTGCACCTAGTGACCAACTCTATATTTTCTAAACCATATTTTCTATGGGTTTTGCTAAACGTATAAACAGGCACACACTTTTTAGGAGGCAATATGTTGTCATTGGTGGCTAGAAAGTTGGAATTTTAATACATTTTGATTTAAGATTTTAAATTATAGATATCTGTATCTGCAATTAGCTGTTAAGCTGAAATTGTATAGTATTTCTGATGTTTACTAGTATTACTGCATTCACAAACATTACTCACTGCTTCTTTTGTACAGATATCGAGACTATCGTTACCCTCCAGGCCACGACAAAGAGTACACTCACACAATGCAGTTCTGGCACATCCTGGCAGCCAAAATGGCCTTCATTATTATCATGGAAGTAAGACAATGCATATTTTTCCCTGTTTTAATGCTCAAAAGGTAAATACTAATGTATTGATGTCAGGAGTTGATTAAATCTTTACCATGTCATATTTGTCTCTTGCAGCACGTTGTCTTTGTGGTGAAGTTCTTCGTTGCATGGATGATTCCAGACATCCCGTCAGATGTGAAGGCACGGGTTAAACGAGAGCGTTATCTGATTCAAGAGTACCTGCACAACTATGAGGTGGAGAGGCTCAAACTCCAGCTGAGTGCCAGTTTCATTACAGAGCCGGTGTCAGAAATATCCTCTATGACAGACAAGCATGAGGTGTTGTCTGAGTGCCTGTAGCCTCTGCTGCACACCTCTAGTGAAACAAGACAAGAATGGACACGTCTGGGAGTTTTCTCCATATATGCACGGGTTTCTGACTGTGGACTAGAAACACGTTGATCTTTCCTTTTTGAATGGACATTATGTGTCAAGATGGAATTTTACATACATACAGTATATTAAAACTTGTATAAGGGCATCAGAAAAAAATCCAATGCAACATTCTCAGTTGAAACAAGTGTGCCATAAATGTGTGGATGCAAAGAGCAAAAGACTGTAACTGCGGTTTGTCCAGTTGCTGATGTGATGTCTTCAGACTCCCTTTGACAAAAACAGTGTTTATGTGCTGTTGTTTGCAGGGTTTAATACATCGTTAGGTGGAATTGGCCTTTACAAAGTCGGTAGAAGGATGGTAATTGTGGTTTGAAAATCATATTTAACTATGAATGTAGAAAATACTATTTAAAAAAAAATACATGAGAGATGAATCCTGATTTAAAAAGATAAATGTCTGGTGCTCACTGCTCAGACAGTTTCACTAACTTTCCTAATCGTCTAAAAAGTTATTTGCCTATTGTTTGGTTACACTGACCTATAGCTGGGCTATAAGATTCTCATGTGATTGTACTCTATTTAGGCAAACTGTGCATTTGAAAACCAAGTACCTCCACCACACTGCAGTGATGCTGTAACAATCAGAAATGCGATGTCACTCCATCCATCCCGCCCTGAGTTATGGACTGCAGCAGTAATATGGTGAGACGGAAGCTGCAGACTCGCCACGTTTCATCCTTCAAATCTATTTCTAACTTGCTTTGGGACCAACTACATAAGATTTCTACCACAAGAAGAAAATGTTTATATCTTGACAGAGTTTGTGTTTTATTAGGTCGTGTGGCTGGCCCATATTTCTGTGTTTTTATTTCCATGTGGCAGCACTACACGTCATTACAGTCCGAAACTATTGTAACCTTCATTTCGTACATATGCAGAAAGGATAGGAGCCTCTTGTACCCTGGTTGGGAAATGTGAGAGAGGATTTCAATGACTTAACTAAACAACTTTTAGTACTTGGTCATACTTCCTACCTGGATTCTGTAGATATGTTGCTGTAGATATAAAGAATGTCATATCTATCTATTTAAAGGAATTATGGTGCAGTTAATTTATTGATTTGTTTCTGATCTGTTTGTGTTTAGAGTTACATCATAATCTTGTTTATTCGCAGTACATGATTTCTTATTTTGTGCTATTCATTACCACAAGCAGTGTCAATTCAAACAGCTCTTCATCCTATATTTTAATACTTCTTCAAGGGACCAGACAAGTAAAAACTAACTCTCTAACTCTACTAACAAGTAAAAGAAACTCATACAAAAGTCTGGTTATATGTATTTACCAGACACAGTAAAACTTTTATTAACCTACAACAATAACATATATTTACATTTATCTGTGTTTGTGTCTTTGTGATTTATTTGTTAATGATGCTCTTGCTAATCCCAGCTATAGAAAAATTATATTTGAGAGTCAAAAAATTAAGGCTGACTTCTTCAGATCTCAGGATTAAAACCTTTTTATGTTTGTTGAGCATGATTTGTTGATAACAGTATGCAGATATCAGATGTGTGCCAAGACTTTGTTGCATGACGTATTTCTCAACAAACGCCTTAAACGTCTTTGTTTACTTGTTTTTCTATGGTTTTGTAATGACAAACTTTCCTATCTGAATTCAAAACCTGTTTCATATCATACGTTTCTGCTGCTAGTTAATGCAAAGCAGTTGTTTTGTCTGACTTCTTGTGCATGAATGGCTCTTTATAAATATTTTGTCTGTTACATTTTTTGTTCACTGCAGCCTATTGTAAAGCTGTTAAGATTCACAATAAATGATGTAATACCTAGTCGTAATATGCGAGTCATTTGTACATAATAACATAAAACCAGATAACAACCCATTCAAATAAATGGATATTTGTAATATTTACCCTTAAGATTACATTTTATCTTATTACACTCCCCACTGAAGTATGTATAACTTATATGTCAGCTCTGTATTATTATTGTGGCTAATATTTAATAATTTTTTTTACTTTAATGTTCAGGTAGAAAGTTTGTTCTTTAGACTTTAGTGTCGCTGTAACAGGTGAATTTAGAGATCACACAGTTATAGTTAGTACACAGTTGAAAACCCTTCTGTAAGTGCTGAACTTAAATCAATAACAAATAACTACACTAATAAATTATTTAGGAACATTGATAAAAACACAAAAACTAAATAACCATAAGTATTTAGCATCAATTGTGTCACAATAATATTAAAAAAGTGTGTTCCCTGCTTGTTCATCTCACCACCAGGTGGCGCACAATGACCACAAATAAAAACTGCGGCCGCTCTACTGCTAAAACTGCTTTTCCCTCTTTTGTCATTTAATCCCACAACATTACGATCTAGAGCTTCTCTTTAATATTTTCTTATTCCTGTTATTATCATTATTATTAATATATTTATTAATGAATTAGTGGATGTGGTCCTTTGTTTATTTATTTGATTTCAAAGGACAGTAACCTGATGATCTAATATTAAAATAGGCCTCAATTAAACATGCTTCCTTCATGATGGTTCATATTTCTGTGGGAAGATGCGGTTTAAATTATTGATGGTTCCTACGCTGGGAAGAGAAGCCTGCGGGTGGAGTGAGGTGGGGTGGGGGGGGGGGGGGGGATCCGCTCCTGCTCATTTGGTTTCCATAGCACCGCCCTCAGAGAGCTGCAGCTTTCATATATGGAGTTACTGTACCTTATTTTGTTTACATCTTTTTTTGTTTTATAAAAACACATAATAAAACATAAAAGCGAATTATTGTGTAGCGGCTTCTGATTTAACTGGGAAATAAAAGGAGGTGCTGGGACTGAATGAAACGTCCCCTCCTCTTGACCTCAGTGTGTTATAAACTAATGACTAATAAGAGAAATATAGATTCGTGCAACATGCATCGACGCTGCGTTCAGACTCTGGCCCACACCCGAGCGCAGCAGCTGGCCAGATGTTGGACGCGGAGTTCCTGTCGCTGACCTCGGTGCTGAACACGACGTCAGATGAACCTGCGCTCACCACAGGAGACACGATCCAGCCTCACTCCCTCTTTGATTTATCGAAGCTCCTCCAAACACCCACCGCTGCTTTCTAAACTTTGCGCTTTTTTTGTTTTGTTTTTTTTAAACGGGTCATTCTCTCTACCCCCTTTTTTGTTGCGGACACTGATCCGTATCGCTCGAAGACGCCGGCGATTCACTTCACTCCCCCTTTTTTCTTTTTTGGTTTTCGTCGTGATGGCACCTCGCGCGGCTACTGTGCGCCAGGCGGGAGACGAGTTGGTGGTGGATGAAGGCGCGTAGCTCGTTTGATTCCCCTTCTTTACGCGAAGGTGTTTCTCGCTTTAGCACTTTTATTGTGAAAGGTGCACTCGTCTTGTTGGATCGTCGCCTCCTTCGGCTCAGATTTATCATAACTTGGTTTGTTGCTTTCCCTGTAGCCGCTGCAGTCGGCCATCCTGCGCCGTAACATGACGATTAAGCAGTAAATGTAATATTGAGAAAACAGGGCTGCACACACAAACTGGATATGGAGTCAGTGAAGATGAGAGCCACGGCGGGGGTGAAGGAATTTGCGGGGAAGACCCTGGGTCAAGTGCACAGGTACATGCAAATGTTTTATCTGATCTTAAGATGTGCTGATTTTTTTATTTTTTATTTTTTTAATTTTCTAAACGCTGGATTTAAACCAGACACGAGCCAAGGTGATGTGTGGGTTTGCGGGCCACCTAAACAGTTTGACAACTTAGTGGGATCTCTAGTCACGCCTCTAGAAGTGAGAAGAAAATTATGCAATCAAATACGCGTGTGTGTGTGTGTGTGTGTGTGTGAGCCAGGATGCCACTGGATGAAAACGTGCGCACAGACAGACAGAGCCTCCTGATGCAGGCCCTCAGCGTGAATCTCATTAGCAGACAGGTTATTCAGGCCACGCGTGGTCATTTTTGGGGCTTTACTAATATTTAAAGTCACATTTCAACTCATCCCGACGACGCACGTCTGACCTTAAAGCTGCAGCGTGTGTGTGTCCCGTTTATAACACTGCTCCTTTCAACCTAAATACACATTTAGGCTTCCAGCTATATTTAGATATTCTAAATATAAATATTAAAGACATATTCTCCTTCCATGTCCTTGACACAGTTTGGGGGATTTCTCTAATTCAGCTGGAGAAAATTCAGTGAAGCTGTTTTCTGAGGCGCATCCTTTAAAAGAATCAGGCCTTAGCTCGTCCCTGCGCATTTGATTCGATTCATTTCTGTCCCCTTTCATTAGCTTTGACGTTTTACATTCGTTTGATTTTAATGTTTGATCATTTTTTAAGTCGAATTTGACTAAACGCGTGGTCAATAGATGTGACTGTCCTGGATTAAAGAAGGGGATATTGAGGGATGCCCACAGACAGTGCGTGTGTCTGGAAGCGGGAGCTGCTGAATGTTAATTAGTGGGAAAGTGTGAAGCTGCTGCTGCAATGCGGTACAGTGAGGGACACATCCAGGAGCTGTGTGTGTGTGTGTGTTTTTATAGACTTATCATAATGTTTCCTTCAGAGCACAGATGTATAATTTTGGTTTTGATTGGTTGTCCGTCTTTTTATTTTGAGTCATCTGTCCTAATGTGACAGATGAAAAACCTTCAGTAAAAAAATCCAACAGAGGCCTCAGCACCCGCACAGCTGGTTGTTACAGTCCTAACTGCTTCCTACACGTTCCTGACTGAAAAGACAAATAAACCATCCGAGCTCACAGTAAAACACACATGGCCTCACACATGCACATAAAAAAAAAAGGCTGTAAAGAATTCATTATTTTCCATCACTGAAGGTTTATTTGTACTGTGATACCCATTACTGTGCTGGGACACTCCGTGGACTGTGTTGTCCTCACCTGGCTGTTGCAGGGTGATGGAGAGGAAACAGAAAACTGGGGACGTGATCGAGCTGACGGAGGACGGGCGGCCCCGGGAGGCCGCGGAGAAGAAACCACCGCTGTGCGACTGCAGCTGCTTCGGTCTGCCTCGCCGCTACATCATCGCCATCATGAGCGGACTGGGTTTCTGCATCTCCTTCGGCATCCGGTGTAACCTGGGCGTGGCCATAGTGGGCATGGTTAACAACAGCACCATCCACCAGAACGGCAAGATCATCATCAAAGAGGTGTGGCACCGAGCGCCGAGCGCAGAGCGCACTGCACGCAGCAGACACCAGTCATCATTCCTATATTTGTATTTATTATAAGAGCAAGAAGACAAAAAAGAAAGAATAACATGCATTTCTACCACGTCAGATTCCTGCTGTATGAAGGCCTGCTGCCACACTGGGCCGTAAAATCCTTTTCCAAATCACAGAAACCCTCCCCACTCATCTCTCCCCACTTTAGATGGATATTAAAGATGTGCTCTAAATTAGTTTTGGTTTAAAACACTAAAATAGTCAATTTCTTTTATAAATAATCTTTTATCACGCTATTATTAAAAAGCTTTAAAGTCAAATCACGTCTGTGAAACGTGTAAAGAAATGTGACAGAGGGTAAAAGGTGAATCTGCAGAAACCTAAAAGGCTTTTACATAAAGAATGTGAAAGCACGATAACACACGTAGCTTCTAGTTAAAATTAATACATGTGTTGTTTATGTTTTGTTTGTTTGTTTGTTTTGCGTTTATGCCAAATAGGTTATTATGAAAGAATCCTCTACACCAGCGTTTACTTTTCACACAGGAGTTTTGTCTTTGACAGTACAGAGCAGATGAATGAATTTGGTGCCATCCCTTAGAAATAAACCTGCCGCAGGCCTTGAAAAATCAGGCCCATAGATGAATCCCTGCTTTTTCGTTTATTTCACGAATGTAATAAGATAATATAACCTCCAACAGATGGAATTTATCCTGTGCCACTGGTTGGTTTTTCTGTATTTTCCATCAGAAAGCTAAGTTCAACTGGGATCCAGAGACTGTGGGGATGATTCACGGATCTTTTTTCTGGGGCTACATCGTGACACAAATCCCGGGAGGATACATCTCCTCCAGGCTGGCGGCAAACAGGTAGGCGGCCCTGCCCATGAATTATCATAAATAGCTGCAGCTACATCCATTTAGCACATGAAGCTATTGTATTTCTTTTATTTTGAATCATTTTTAACCTTTTTCGAACCATTCGGCCTGAATCTTTTCATTCCCACTGTATTTTCTTACTTTCTCGTTTTTTTTAATAGAAAGAAAACGAAAACATTTGGTTTTGAAATATATTCAGACAATAAAACATTAAATCAATCGAGGCAGGACATTTAAAAAAAAAAAAAAAAAAAAAAGACGACGTCATTCTTGCCTGAATTATGAATTAAACTCTCCCAGCTCCAGGCCGAGCGGCACCACACACGCGTAGCAGACAGTCCGCAGCTCTGGAGGGCTGCGCCGGGCTGGCAGGCGCGCAGCCCCCGGTGTCAGGGCTCTCTGCCACCTGTTAATGAGCTCCCTGGGGGAAGTGGGTCTAATCCGTGGCTCCCTCAGGGCGCAGACACCAGACCCTGTCTTGTCGCCAGAGGCTTTTATTCACATGAGCACTGCCAGCGGATCAGCCGGTGTTATGACGTTATGATGCAGACTGGAAACGTACCGTAGTTAGAAAATGCTCATTTGATCCTTAACCTGCTGGAAACATCCCACATGCTCTGCCGAGGCCTAAACGTGGACACCATGATAATAATTTAGATGTCCAAACGAAAAACCACAGCTCGGCACAAGATGACAGCTCCTCAGTCGGTGGCTCTAGATTTATTTATTTTAACAAGTGTTTGTTTTCTGCCGGCTGCTCGCGCTCCTGTTGATTGACACGAGGATGTAATCAGAGGGTTTTGGTCTCGTGCCCAACCGGATTAGGGTTTGCCCCCCCCCCCCCCCCCACGTGCACAGCAGAGAGGCGGAAGAGGCGTGTGCGCGGCCTGGTGCACCCTGCGCCCGGTGCACTGGCTCAGCTGCTGCATCACTGCTTGGAGAAAATAAACCCAGCTCGTTATCTTCGTTTGTCTTTTTTTAATGAAGCCAAATCAAAGAAGACGTCTCACCTGAGTTACCTGAGTTACTCTGACAGTCAGACTCTGTAATAAAAATAAGCACAATAATAAGGAAATGTTACTAACAGTGTTCAATAAATCTTCTACTCGGCACTAATTCAATGTCAAATTAAAATTAAACGTCATTATTAATGAAAAACATTTTTTCTTCCACATCATCAACGTGAAACGCGTTGCTAAGCGACTCGTTCGTATCTACGTCACCGTCGACGGGGCGTTGCTGCCTAAAATATTTATCTCTATGACATCAGAAGGGCGCATGTGGCGCAGAGCCAATCAGAACCGAGGACACATCTGCGTCAATACGTGCTCTTCTCGGGTGCCGTGATGATTGTTCACTCCAGGGTTTTTATTTTTTATTTTTTCATGTGATTTATTTCACTTCCAAAAGGACATGAAGACAAAGACTCTAGGCACATCCTTAATGTAAAAATATAAATCCATCAGTCTGTTCACGTTTGGAAAAAGTAAAATGACAGTGAAATGCTCTGCTACAATTAAAAACCATTTGAATTCAAATTATTAAAAGTGTATACATGTTCCCGTTTTATCTAAAGGACACAAAGGCCTGTTTCAGAGTAATGCAGGCCTTAATATATTATTTTATTGTGGTTGTTATCACCTTTTTATTTTTTCTATGTATTGTATTTATTTATTTTTCTTGTTGCTGCAACATATATGTATATAATCATTGGTATGTTCATTCTATTCCAATAGCTAATATGCAAAATAACCTACAACATACACTCACTACAGTTGAAATAACTGTAAGAGAGGCTGCTACATATACAACGATGTTGTTGTTTAAAATGCATCTTGTCGTTTTCAGGGTGTTTGGTGCAGCCATTGTCCTAACCTCCACACTCAACATGTTCATTCCCTCGGCTGCCAGAGTCCATTATGGGTGTGTCATTTTTGTCAGGATATTACAAGGACTGGTGGAGGTGAGAGCACGTTAACATCCAGAGGTGATGTTTTCATCTTCGTGATGTGTGATGAATATAATGTGTTAATGCATAAAATCAAGATGATGTTGTCGTCATTAGCGCCTCATAAAGCCACCGCTAACTGATGCATTTCTTTTGTTATGGCTATAAATAGCTGGAGATTTGCAATAACACATCATAAGAGGGGTTTCCTGCAGATTTTACAGAGAAAGCAAAGTGGATACTGTAACATGCAGAGGATATTTAGCCAGAGGAAATGTGAGATGGGGCCGTATTGATCCAGTCCACTACAGCTGAGTGTGTGAGAGATGTTTTCTGTTTCACTGTCACGCTTTGTATCCTGGATACACAACAGCACAATGCTTGTATACACTGTCTACTGTATGCCCACTGTAGATGAAAAAGAAAACACAGACATATACACAGCTGATCCTGATGTGTTGATGTTCTAGTGAAAAATACAGAGAACGGATACTCGAATATAAGAAATAATCAAAGTTGAAGATAAATGCATCATTTGATTTGAAGACAAGATGATATTGACTGAGAGGCTTCCAAGTAATGTTTTATAGAAATGTTTTGTCCAATGTACCAAATAACTCTTCCATTAGCAGCAGCCTAGCATCGAATAACACATTTTCATTGAAAGATAAATAATCTTCTTGTGCAAATGCAATCTAAAATTCTAATCTAATGTCCCCTTGAAGATACTGCTCTCCTACATCTCTGCAGATTGTCATTTACATCAGTGCAGTTTGTTCAAATTAGTGGCTGATGAACATTTAATGGCTGCCGGGCAGCTTTGCTCCACGAACAGCTCACGAGGTCTTCTTTTTATCATGGCAATTTGTTCACGTTAATTACAAGGGTGAAAATGTTAATATTTGTCAGTTATTTCATCAGATGTCTGTGAGGAACACAGACAGACTGTCAAATAATCCAGAAATGCATCTTGAGTTAAAGCATTTGTAAAATGTTCAATTGGATTGGGTTTTGTTTCTATTCGTGCATCAATTTTAAGACCATTGTTTACTGGAACTTAACGGTCTCAACAAGTTTCTTCATTGTGAATTAATGCAGATTGTTGCTGTGTGATGTGTTTAGGGAGTGACCTACCCGGCCTGTCACGGCATCTGGAGTAAGTGGGCTCCTCCACTGGAAAGAAGTCGTCTGGCCACCATCTCGTTCTGTGGTAAATATTTGCTTCTCGCTTTCTCCTAAATTGGATTCAGACTCGGTTTGCTGCATGATACTCTAATCGTTAACTAATGTCAGCCTCCAAGTTTTAACTGCTCTCTCTCGCTGTCAGGTTCTTATGCTGGTGCTGTGATAGCGATGCCTCTGGCTGGGATCCTCGTTCAGTACAGTGGCTGGTCCTCAGTCTTCTACGTCTATGGTGAGACGAAGTGTTGGGAGGTTGTGTGTGATACATGCTGTGTGTGTGTTGTTGCACAAGAGGATGGAAGATAAACTATAGTTCTATGGTGACATGATTTAAAGTTTGGTTGAAACCTTAAGAGTTTGGCAGAAAGAGAATCCAGTGAAAGTCAAATGGATTTATCCAGGCAGACTGTGTATTGATTTCCTGCCCCCTGATGTTTTGGTGTGTTAATAAATAACCCCAAATCTTTCACTCTGGACTAAAGGCAGTTGGCTTTCTGTCTGGGTTTTATTCTCTCAGGCATTTTGGAAAGACCAGGCTGCCAAACAATCACTGCTGAGGTCCAAATTATTATTATTTATCTGTAATTATCCAAATTTCTGATATATGATCTGTCCTTAATGTGCAGGATGCTGCGGCATCTTCTGGTATATGTTCTGGATCTTGGTGTCTTACGAGAGCCCTGCTGACCATCCGACCATCACTGATGAGGAACGCTGTTATATTGAAGAGAGCATTGGAGAGAGTGCCAAGCTGATGGGTCCTTCTGAGGTGAGGAGATATCAATTAGAATGACATCATTCATTTATTCTTATTTATATTATAATTTAAATAACTTTTTTTATGTCAGGCACATTATCAAACATGTAAAATTGTTTTATGCAGAAATTCAAGACCCCGTGGAAGAAATTCTTCACGTCCATGCCAGTCTATGCAATCATCGTGGCCAACTTCTGCAGAAGCTGGACGTTTTACCTGCTGCTGATCAGTCAGCCTGCGTACTTTGAGGAGGTGTTTGGCTTCGAGATAAGCAAGGTGAGTTTACATACTTATAGCCATGAGAGGACACAATGGAAAAACAGTACACCAGTGTTTTAGAGGCGCGCTTGTTGAAGCTGGGTGTGCGACACTTGGAAGGACTGATTATTAAAATCGATATCATTTCAACTGGAGGCCGCGGTTCTTCATGAGCTGATATGTTACATAACAAAGTAAAATATGATCACAAAGCTTATGAAAGAATATTTATTTGCAGCAAACTGGCCTGTCTCGCCTGTAACAGTGCAGAAAAATTAGCAATGACAGAACAAATGAATAATAGGGTGTAAAATCACATCATGGCTGTATTTCTGTTTGTGCTTCTAGGTCGGCGTGCTGTCTGCCCTCCCCCATTTGGTGATGACGATCATTGTGCCCATTGGTGGCCAGCTGGCCGACTACCTGCGCAGCAGGAACATCCTGTCCACCACCACTGTCAGGAAAATCATGAACTGTGGAGGTGAGAAGTCAGAACTGAGGATGACATTTCCACACCTCGCTCTCTGTGCACAGCTACTGGGTGTTATTTTCACAGTGTTAGATCCATACTCGGTTGCTCTTCGCTGTCAGATGGGTTTCAGAGATAGTTGTGTTTGTATTTCTGTAAAAAATCTATCTGTTCAATACTAGTACACAAGCTGACTCGCTGGTTGTGACTGTGCATTGATTTCATATCTGTCACTTACATAATTGAGTGCAGACCATGTATCATGCTTAATTCAATTGGCACAGCGTACAGCCCGTGGGCTTTGTGTGCATGTGTGACCCGCTGTCTCTCTCTGTTAGGATTTGGCATGGAGGCCACATTGCTGCTGGTGGTGGGATATTCCCACAGCAAAGGGGTGGCCATCTCCTTCCTGGTGCTGGCAGTGGGCTTCAGTGGATTTGCCATATCAGGTTGGTAGAAAAAGACACACACTTTGAGCTCATTAGGATCACGATTGAAGTAAAGTTTAGTTTATAATATGCTGATCAGTCTTTGGGAGACATTTTACTGGGCTGTGACACTTTATGATTTGCCTGCGGAGCTAAGCAGTCTAAGAGGGTAGTTAACTAAAGGAGGATGAAAATGTGCCTGTGCAGAATAAATAAATGTTGCTGTTGCTGTATGTTTGGCACAGCTTGAAAAGACACCCATCCTCATGTATGAAGATCTGATCTGTGGTGAATGAGTTGTTTGATGTTTTTGAGAAAATACACGAATTGATTTTTTGGGTTTTTGGCTGAGAGCAGCAGCTTCCACGATGACCTCTGGACATGAGGTCATCTCACAAAATGGCAAACTAGTGCTTATTTTGTGGTTGATAGCAGCCTGCAAACCTGCAGTACATTTGCACTTTATATAAATTTAATGAAATGAAGATTTTTTCCCTTATATTAATGATATTTTAAATCAACTTTTCTGCATCCACCTGTTGCAGTGAATTATTGTGATTTTGAGCTACTGTATAGCTGTAGTGTGGAGATTATAAAATACTGCAAGAAGTATTGTTGAAATGTATTTGAATCTTTGTTAATATTTATAGTAGCTAAAAGCGTCTTAAACAGACAACATTTTAGACACTATGTTTTTTTACTAAATAATGATTCACAATAAAGCATTGAGCTTTCCTCGATGGTTCATTCAACTGTTTTTTTTTTTTTTTGTCATGTTTACGCTGAGAATGCAGAGGTCTGTGACTGAGTGCAAAATCTGTTTCTTGCCTGTTGTTCTTGAGCTTTCTCCTGGAGTGTTTAATAATTCAGTGCTAGCTGTCCTGGGGGATTTGCCAGGCAGCGTGCAGCAGCTCTCGTGGACACTTACTCATTCAGCCAGTCAGGGTGGGGGAGGTGGAGGATGTGCAGTGAGGTGTAGTCTATTTCTGCAACAAGAGGGTCGCCATTTGTGCTAGTTTTAGTGTCCTGAATGTGTTGATTTGATTTCTTGATACATATCGTGACAGTGCTGTCCTCCACTGCCATTTACATCATGGCAGCAAAGCAATTTCAAAATGTGTCCAAAGTTTCTTTATTTATTGCTTTTTTTTTTGCTCCATCAGGCTTTAACGTCAATCACCTGGATATTGCTCCACGTTATGCCAGTATCCTAATGGGCATCTCTAATGGTGTGGGCACACTGTCTGGCATGGTGTGCCCACTGATTGTTGGTGCCATGACAAAAAACAAGGTGAGTGAAGGTGCTACAGGCAGGAATAAAGATCTGTCATTTCTCATTTCAAATGTGTGCAATGAGTTTACAAGAAGACCAAATTGAATCAGCAACATCTTACTGTTTGCATTTGTATGTAGTGTATGTATTAACATTTTAAATAATGATTTACAGTATAACAGAAAATAAAGTTGCTACAGACAAACCTCAGTATTCATTAATTAACAGCTAACTCCTCTTGTGAAGTCTGATGAGTACAGCAGGATAAACACACAATGAATTATAGTAAAACACAGTTATAATAATGATAAAAACAGAATTTTCATAGAATAGATCATAATTGCTGACATATACTCCACATTGGAAAAGTTACTAAGCTTGGCTCCATTACACAGTGATGCATTTTATGCAGGGAATTAGCATTTGATGCACTAGTGAGTATTTCCAGCAGCAGGTTGTTTGTTGGTAGTGATTAAAAATGGAGGGGGCTCATCCACGTGCTTTTAAGCATCGAAAACAACAAACAGTTTGTCTTCTTTTCTTTTTCAGACTCGAGAGGAGTGGCAGTATGTGTTCCTGATTGCCTCCATGGTGCATTATGGAGGTGTGGTCTTCTATGGGATCTTTGCGTCGGGAGAAAAACAGCCATGGGCTGATCCAGAACTGACCAGCGAAGAGAAGTGTGGCTTCATTGATGAGGACGAGCTGGCAGAAGAAACAGGTGACATTACACAGAGCTACGGTGCATTTGGAGGTCCGGCCAAGACATACGGTGCAACCACGCAGGTGAATGGAGGCTGGGCGACCGGCTGGGAGAAGACGGAGGAGTATGTCCAAGAAGAGGCACAGGGAGGAGGCTATGGCTATAGGCAGGATGAGGGATATTCCTAGACCAAAAACATACTCACTGACACATGAGTAGACTTATTTTCCTGAGTGTGCATATGTTTAGTCATTAAAAAAAAAAAAACAAGAAACAAGAAAAATACAATCTATTGTTGTATTGTTTGCACAAATTCCAAAAAATTTAAAAAATAATCAACTTAATGTAAAAATGACTAAAATATTTAGAAAATTTAACAGTATCTGATCAATAGAGGTGTTACACATATCAAATTGGCAGTCTGTAAATGTATTATTATACATATTGATAATAGATATATTTATTTGGAGTGCAATTGTGTGTAAATGTGAACATTTTCGTCCCTTCAGCTGAGGCTTTCTGACACTGAAGCCTGTAGGGTTACATAGAAGCTACCCACCAGAACTGACTCCCTGTGTGACAATAAGATTGTTACAGTACAACGTCCTACAAGCCAGCCATTACAGTGTATAAATATGTCACTGCACAGCATAAACAGAAAGTAGACACTCTGTTGATATAGCTTGTACTGTATCTCTCCTGAATGCACTAAACGTAGTGTGTCCTCTTACTGCACAATGTGACTTTTGTTTTTTTTTTATCATCAGCTTCTGTGTGTGTGTGTCCTTAACATGACGTAAGTGACCTGGTGCAGAGATTTAACGAGTGGCATAAAAGGTGAAAAATGTCTTTCGATTGCTAAGATCCATTTTGTAACTTGTTACCTCTGCAGTTGAGATTTTGAGTTTAGCATTTGTAGCCCATCAAATCTCAGCAGTGTAGTGCAGGAGTAAAGCCATTCTCATTGCTTTATATTCAACATCACTAAAAGACTAGTTGTACCAATGCATTATTGAAAGATTTGTCTTAAAACATGTGTGATTGATGGAACTGTGACAGATGATGATGCACAGAGTAAAGATATATAAGAGTTTATGGATCCACTAAAAAACCTTATGAAGGGTTTGTGCAATGTTAAAACTTCAGAAAAGTACAGACCAACCGAAATCAGTATGAGACTCTTACTACATGATAACACCAACATAATAATCGTTAATATATACGTTGAAATAGATGAAAACAAAGTATTTCTCTATAACAAAATCTTTAGAATTGTAAAAGCAACATCTAAAATCTCTCTGTTTAAGCTTCTTCATATTATGTTATGCCATAAAACTGTAACTTTGGCAGTAACTTTTTAAAACTAAAACAGATGAGTTCAAATATGAAATGTGAAGTCCACATCAATCAAGTATTTGAATCTTAACATTCAGACAAAATGCCATTTGTCCATTTTCATTTCAGAATGGATGTGAGATGATTTAAATTAATAGATACTGTATTGAAGTCTGGTTATGAACAGTGTCTCTTCAATAGAAAGAACAAGCAAACACACCATGCCTCCAGAGTCTGTTTCATCCTTGTTCTGCACTTACACTGACAAGGTCTGAAGGGACCAATTTTGTTTAATTTGTCACTTGTCTGTGGAGACCTTAAGTCAGCACTTCACCATATAGATGTGTGTGGTTCTGTATTTATGCATGGAACAAAGTGAAATTTGTAGGATGTCCTTTAATTTTCAGTTCAAGCTTATTTGTCTTTGTCTCAGAAACTGTTACTGATGCTTCAATTTCTTTGCACAATTAACCAAAGGTGAAGAGCAGATCTGGGTTTTAAGCAGGGCGTCAAATGTTTTTAAGGGAGCAGAAACCATCAGTAGCGAGGTTCAAGCATGTGGACCCTCAGTGTGCAGGTGGCACCAAACATTACTCAGTGTACAAAGCAATAAATCCATAGTAACAGTTCTGGTCAAACATCATGAACAGTCATTATGTAACAGTTTTTTATGCATTGTTTCAAACGTGTGTTTTTTGTGATAACAAATGTAGAAAATAAATACTTGTAAAGAAAAAAAAAACATAGAAATATATGTATGAAAATATAGTAATAGAGTCCGAACACAAACGTCTTTGACAACAAAAAAGTGCAAGGAGTTTGTAACAGGGCTGCTCACCAGATGAGAATGATAAACAGAGCACCGTCTAAAAGACAGACGCTCTTCTTAATGTTTCTGTTTTTCTATGGTCCGCATAGAGTTTGTGCTGTTGTTTCCTCTCCTTCTCTTCTTCCTCCCTCTGTCATTCCTCAGGTTTTAGTTTGAATGATGGTCTTCATCACGTGGCCTCACCCTGTCGACCCTACATTTACCTTCCTGTTACCGTCCTGATTTCACTGTCATAATATTCACTGACATTAAGGATGAAAGCTAAACAGGCAATTCTACATTTTCAAAAATGACAAATGTGCAACCTGATGTAGTTAAAAAAAATCCTGTTTCTGTGCCTCTGAAGTTACAATGTGATTCTATGGCTTCTGTTGCTGTGTAAATTGAGAGGTTTGTTGATGTCAACATGGAATACTACTCTATATCCTTTTTTGATATAAAAACAAAACAAAACTGTGTGTCCTGAGTATTTGTACTAGGAAACAAGTGCTGGAAAAACAACACAACACTTTTAACTTGAAATAGTGAACTAGTACCAGCACTTACTCAGCAACATTTTCACCACTATCAATACAGAAAAAAAAAACATTCTCTCCAATTTAGTAAAAACTGAAAAATCTCACAGCACCTGGCTTTGAATGTATTTTCCCTCACGTAACTTTTTTTGCTTGCTTTGTCCCTCATTTGGATAACAGAAAATGGCTCAATGTAAATGTAAGTTTCTAATGTTTCTAGTCTAATATCTATACTCTTTTAGCTCTGTGTTTGGTCTCTACCAACCCCTAAAATATCTTATTCTCCAGCTGCTAAATAATATGGTGCATAGTATTATTATTAAGAGAACTAAAACAATGTTATTATTAGAATATGGCATAATAATTACTGATAATAGTATAACATAAACCTGTAAAACAAAGATCGGCTCACAGTGCTCAAAAAGTATTTTCTTATCAGCTCAGTTTCTGTACTGATTTACATAGAAGAAGGAGGTTCAGTGTCACTTTGAAGGATGACTCAACAACTACAGATGACAACTTAGTGAACTTCAAGATTTCATCTGGAGTTTAACCTTGAAAATTCTGACTCACTGAAGAAACACTTCACAGTTCTGCTGCCTTCTCCTTAAACACACATCACTTTATAGTGGAGAACATTTGTGAACGTGGGGATTATTGGTCAGGTCGCCAGTCTATCACAGGGCTGATATACAGAGACAAACATTTTAAATTCACATGTGCACCTATAGATAATTGAAAGTCACCAGATAAATTACCAGCCTCATGGTGATGTGGTAGCCATCGAAGCACTGTCATTATTATGTTGTGTAAATTCACAATAAAGCTGTTACCAGTTTATTTTAGTGAACAGAAACATGGGGTCAGTGTGTGATGCTGCATCATTACAGTAAGATTTTCAGCAGATTGAGTTTCAGCTGTGCCACCAAGGCCACAGGAAGTGCACTGTTAATGGCCGCCCTCCTTCCCTCTCAGCGAAATCAATGGGGTCAGTCCCCAGTGTTCGGCTGGACCTATTGACTATTCTAACTGCTTAATGGAGATGAGAGGGAGGAGGAGCACTTATTGAGCTATTTGGAGGTGTTATTTCGACCTAGGAGTCGGCCCCAACCTCCACCAACCAAACTTGAACACACAGTCCTCACAGATGATCATAAGAGGAGAAAACAAAACAGCACACCTGAACCTGCTTAGAATAAAAAGTGTCCGTTTTTTTCAGGCACAGGAAAAATGCAGCAGTCTTAATAAAATCTTTTTTTAAATTTACTGCAAATGATGACAATGTACAGTCAGCATCATAAAACAACAACCAACATGTTTTCTCACCATCGGTTTGAATTGGAATGTCCAGTATACTTCAAATATATTTATATCAAATGTGTGTTTAAACCTTGATTTCTGTCTTTAAAGTCATTTTCTATCAAAGCCTGCACTGTGCAAAGCTGTATTAGTGAAGTAAAATTCAGAACACATTCTCTCTCCTAACATCACTGACGTCAAACTCTGCAGGAGCTCTGTAAAGCCCAAGGTGACACAGAGATTAGCGTTTGATTGATGCACAACTTCTGGATCAGGTGATATTAAAAATTCCCCCCCTTTGCCCTCTGTCGGTGTGTCTCTGCGTGTGTTATTGTGACTCTTGTCCCGGTACAGCTCATTGACTTTGTTAACTTGACAGGCTCAATAAACGTGTCACCAGCCACTCCTAAATGGGATTTTCTTACAGTCAACCAGCCAGAACCGTCATCCTGTGGTGGTGCAAGTGAGGGAGGTGACCCACAACCCTTACAGACCATCAATCTACCAATTACACACGACTTGCTACAGCTTCTCTCTACTGAAAAAATAAAAATGGCAGCTAACGTCATAATGGGATGCAAGTCTTGCAAAAAGACGTCATTCAGCAGCTCTTTAAATGTTTTTTTTTGTGTGTTTTCATTTACACCGTACATTAATACAGCACGTGGGCGTGTGGGTCTGACGCCGTTGAGTGGTGAGTGATGCGTGTGCATATGTTCAGCATATTAAATGTCTGCTCAAATGCGGGTGGGGGACAGGTGCTGCCACGGCCACAAGGGAGCTGTGGGGTGGGCGGGTGAGGGGAGTGGAAGTGGATGCCAAAATCACTCTTTAATGGCTCAGGGGCTGTGCTCATGTTGTGCTAGGGCCCCTGAGATCGTATGTGGCTCATAAATAAGTTCCTGATTTGCACAGTCTGCCTCCAGCACCTCTGAGCAGGTCACAGGATGATGGGAAGCTAAGTCTTTAGATAAGATATTGATTTAAGACCAAGATGGATTTCGAGTGCTCAGCTTAGGTATAAATTAATAAATCATAGTAACTGTGGTCTGCAATGATAAAAAAATATATAATATAATAAAAGATTAACTTGTATTTCTTAGTTATTTTTAGACATAACTTAATAAAATGTAACTACAAGCAGAGATGCGTCTTTATTTTGGGGTAAAAAGCTACTTAACCTCCTGTTTTCTGTAGTCACACTCGTCTACATGTGAGCTGTCCATGGTGCTCAGTGACGGAGCACCGTGGGTGTGTTCACTGAGCTGAAGGTAGACATGGAGGAAGTAGCTACAACTCAGCACGGCATTGTGGCAGAATCTTGAATGATTATGTTCTATATGTCGCATTTCTACGTGAACCCCCCCATAACACACACACACTCTAAACAACAGAGTCCGGATCAGTGTTGATTGGCTCGGAAAACAGCAGCAGGATCCTCCTCCTGCTCCTGCACGAGTCAGGAAGCATGATCGGTTGCACATGCTAGCCTTCAGCACTATCCCCACATCTGGTTTTATATTTAGCTTACCCCCCCCCACACACACAACCTCCTTCATCCCCTTCTCATACGCAGCCTAATACTACCTTCACAGGAAGTGCGTCATAGGCGTGTCATAGGGGAGCCTCTGGGACGAGGCACTCTAATATTAGGAAGTCAGAAAGAGTCTTCTTCACCAGTCCTCCTTTAAGATCACACACACACACACGGACACACACACACACACACACACACATGAAGACGCATAAAACATGACAGTAAGATGCATGATTATGTGCAAAGAGGAGGCTGTAGGTGCAGGTGTGTACAGTATAGATATACATAATGTCCTTTGTTCTTTACTCAGTGCTGGGTCAGTTTAAAAATAATGACACACACACACACACACACACACACACACACACACAAAAAATGCTCTCACGAGGAAGCCTCATAAGTACACAACCATGGTGGGATGCAGAGAAGAAACCTGCTGATAACCTGCAGTAAAGTGCATGTAAGGATTTGAATTTGAAGTTTAAAATGACAATTTTGTTTTATTTAGCAGCTTTTCATTTTATTTTTTCTAATGATTAATTTTTTCTACAAGCAACAATTATGTTTTGTTTTGTTTTATTTATTGTCCTGCTACAGGACTGGTTTGCAATAGAGGACAGAAGAGAAGAACATGGACAGACATTTTTTCTCAATTAATGCAGCTTAGGCACCTGAATAGAAGTGTGTGTGTGTGTGTGTGTGTGTGTGTGTGTGTGTGTGTGTGTGTGTGTGTGTGTGTGTGCATGGACATGCATGTGTGCCAATAGTTCCATATTCAGGCTTGCCTCTTAATGTCCTATCACCAGATGGGCGTTAGCAGTAAGTCTGTGTGTGTGTGTATGAGTGTGCACGTGTCTGTTTGGGAAGAGGGTGGCTGGGGGTTGTTGGGGGGGGGGGGGTATTTCCCAAAAGCCAAGCATCAGGCCTCCTTTTGTCCTCCTGCCTGTCACCGATGGCTTCACAGTGGGGTGACACACACACTCCAAATCTCATTAAAAAGTGAGACATGGTGGTGGGTGGTGCGGGGGCTCGTGTTTAATGGAGGTGGAGGAAAAATATAATAGCAGGTCCAACTTGGTGCAAGCAGTGAAAATACAGCACATGAATGATTTTAAATATAGTTTGATCAATAACGTTGTTACCGTCACACTACTAATATATATAATGGTCCATGTACCAAACTACATTAACATTATACTGTATTTACTAACCAACACTCTGCCTTCATTGATTTCATGTTGCCGCAGACACTTGTCCATCTGATTTGATCAGCTGCAGTGATGTGACCCATCAGATAGAGACGTCTCAAAGAGGAGTGGCAACACGAGGACGACACTATCGCCGTCTGCTCTTTTGTTCTGTGTGCACAGCGATCACTTGGTACACACCTCTGAATCAATTTTCCACATAAAAACATGCCTTTTATTTTCTCGTGTTAAACCATTTGCTGTAATTGCTGGTGTGACTGACGCGACACCGAGCCCCTTTTTACATCCTGCAATTTATCTATTAGAGTCAGAAATTGCTTTTCAATTGCAGGCTATTTATTCCCCACAGCACACACCAGCCACACACTTGCTCCTCAATTTGACTAAAAAATAAGAAAGCTGAACCCAAATAGTCATTCCACCGTTCGTTATTGACTTCCTGCAGCTGTTTTTAATGAGAACTTAACAGCACACATTTGCATCTATCTAATAGATTTAGTTTTGTGTCATTGTGGTGATTAAATATTGATGCACAGCTCCTTTAAGAGCGGAGGGTGTGAGGGCAGACAGTGTGGCACAAATGTGTGGGAGAGAATGGACAGACAATAAACAAATGGTTAAAACACACAGGGGACCCTGTCTCTGACATTTGCTTTGAGAAAATGTGCAGCTTTATAGTTCACATGAAAACACAGACATTTATTCCATAAGACTGATTCAATTTTCTGAATTACATTTTTATGCTGTTTTAGTTTTTTATTTCTCGTCACCATTAGAAATATTTTCCTACCTCTGTAAATGCTAAATGCCACCTTTCAGTACACGCTATTATTGACCATTGAAGAAATGCACAATATTACTGAGCCACATGTGTAAAATTTCAAAACATTCCCGAACACTGACACAACATCAATTGTACGACTAGATAATGCCTCCGACAGACTAAGTGAAAGCTGCAGAAAGGAGTCAGATGAAAAGGATAAGATAATGTCATGATGTTCCTTTCATGATATCCGCCTCCTTTGTCATGTGCTCTCTTCCTTTTGCCCTCCCTCCCTCCTTTGTGCTCTTCCTCACTCTGTCACTGCTGCATGGTGACTCAGACACTGCAGAGAAGCTACATCTGAGTGATAGATCGGATGAGTCACCCTCAGATCGGACACTGTCCATCTCTGAAAAGTTTCTCCTACACGTACGTAAAAGCGCACAAACTCTGCACAAACGCACATCGGCGCCTCTGAAAGACTGGACGTAATTACATCCACTCAAACTTTGACTGTGATTTGACTTTGGCTCTGTGCAAACAGTGAGCTGCAGCTGCAGTGATCCACATATCAAACACTTACTTGGAGGCTCCTGACTAAACAAGCACACTGATTTTAATGGTGTTCCCTTCACACTGCTCTGACCGCTGCTGCATAAGAAACACGTCCACACACAGTGAATCTGTCAATCCACTGCTCCACAGAGGGGCCAGATTAGCGCTCATTCCCTCGCTCTCTCAGACCATCTGTCAGTCTCTCTCCCTTCTGCTCGAACAGAGAGTCAGCTCTTTGACTTGGCGCTGCTGAAGGTTTTAAACAACTTAAACACCCTTCTCTCTGTCCTAACACGTGCATGCAAACAGAAACGCTTCCAAAAGTCATTCAATCACAAGAACTGACTTTTACAGGGAGTGGTGGAAAGTAACTACATACAAATGCAGTGTTTGTGTATGTAAGTAGTCTGTTGACTGTAGAGCACTGTGGGTAATGTAGGCAACAAGTTTTGGCAAATGTGCAGAATAAAAAACGTCTAATAAGAGATCTAATTCAAACACAGAACAGTCAATACAGTAAAGATGAACAGTGACAGCAAAAATAAATTTAATTATTTGAGAAAGTCGATGTGAAACATCTTGTGTGAAACTATAGAAATGAGCAGAAAAAGATGTTAAACAGGAGACACGACACAGCAGCTTTGTTAGAGAAGTGTTTCTGCTAATGCACATCTGTGTGCATGAGATGCTGTGTGTGTGTATTAATATCAATTAATATCTGTCTACTTGTGGTATTTGTGTACGTCCTTGCCTACTTCTCATCTTCTCTTCTGCATCTTTTGTGCATTTTTCTAAAACTGAGATGAGTTACCATGGAGACTGGGACACTTGTGTAAAAAGGAAGTGACAAAGGAGAGAGATGTGGTTGAGACACTCTAGGACCATGAGGTTGAGACTGAAAGAGTGCGCCTGCAGAGTGCGTGCACATATCTGTCTGTCTGTGGACTCAAGGTTCACATTTTTTTCTTCTTCATTTTAAATTCATCTACAATGATAAAAAACAACGACGACTGGTGAACATCCATTCATGTTATTTGTTGGTGCATATTATTATGTCAAATAAAAACTAATAATTGATAATAATGCTCATAAATGTTGATAAATCCCCCGTTCATTATCACACACGTAGTGCCAATGTGAGCTTTCACATGTTGACAGGAGTTAAGCGAGTGGCCAGTGATAATACAGCCATTTCAGGCACTCCATCACTTGATAATTACATTACACTGATACTCCATTGCTTCCACTCACTCCTGGTAATCTTGTTAAAATCCCAGTGATTGGAATCACAGTGACAGGGAGACGAATGACAGCGGCCTCACTGCCATTCATCCACCCGTGGAGCCGAGTCCTCTCCACATCTGACTAAAGGTTTTGAAGTGCATTAAGCTTTTGTCTGGTAACCATGGCACTGCATAGGCATACAGGTACCGAAATGCCCTTTAAACACAGGCATTTCCTTGAGGTTCAATTGAGGATGTATATATTTGATGTTTGCAGTTTTAGGATGAAGTAAGGGAGCTGCATGTCGGGTTGGTTTCTTGGTTTAGTTCTTTCAGTTAAAAGCAGCATAAAAGCATTACACACAAAGGCTGCACCCATCCATTCAAAGTAAACATGGCTCCCTTTTTTCTTTTTAGTCTAGCATCAAATGCTTGTGGCTAAGTAGCTATGCTGCCCTCTGCTGGCCAACTGCTACCACTCCACTGTTAGACACAAGCTGAATCAGAGTAAAGCATGTTGGTTTGTTTTGCACAAAGAAAAGTGCAGAAAATTACACCTTAAAAATGACAGTTTCTAGTTTTCTACACGTGCAAAAGCTCTGCTGCCTCAAAGGTGAAGCACAGTAATTACCAGCTCCACATTTAGACTCTCAGCCTGGCAGGTAGTTTAATTAAAGTAAAGGTCTGCCCCGCAGCTACTGACCCCCTCCCCGTCTTGGCTTTCCAGCCTAATCATTCATTTGTCATGTGCAGGATTGGCTGACATGTTATTTATTAGTGTTTTATATGAATGCCACACAGCCACCGACAGTCTGTGACAGTGAGACAGGTTTAATACTTTGTGAGAATAATCAGAGGTAATTAAGACAGTGTGATGACATGAAGTAAATCTCTGGAGCATCCTGAGAGATGATGAAAAGGGAGAGTGGAGTATTTCCTCTGTTGGATAGACTTTCGATGCCTTAAATCATATTTTATATAAGACAGAAAGCGACTTTGGAACCAACAATTCAAATGTATGAATTTTACATTCAATAAATATACTTATTTATGTCCCATCAGGTGAAAACATAATAAACCAACTTTACACTAAAATATTCCTGTCTGAACTGCAGTAACCTGAACTTAAAGTCAGCATAAACAAATATTTAGAGACTGTGTGAAAATCATGGTTTTCACAAGTGATATTTATTATTTATTTTTATTATGAGGCAAAACATTCAGACCCTGAGCAGAAAGTGAGTGCATGCACACATCGGCCATTAGCAGATCAACACAGAAATACTGAATTACATGAATGCAGCTCATTCCATCTTAAAACGATATCTGCTTTAATCTGACAGAATGATAAAACACTTGTGAGTCTCTAATAACTGTGTCCCCATCTGATGGGCCTCAGGTCCTCTTGACCCAGGGGACCAATTTGAGTGGTACACAGCACATGGTGCCCCGTGCTGAATTATCAACCCCCACCACCGCTGTTGCGGTAGGGATTAGGGTTCAGTTGTCTTGGCAACCCAAGATGCCATCTGTCATGTGTGTGCTGATCCACATCGTGTAGCTGAGACATTGTTTTAATTCAATCACTTTCTCAGTGATGACAGAACTCCACATCACGTCAGGGTGTATTTAACTACTGTGGCTTCAAATAGTGTGTTTATAAAGTTTAATCAACAATTATTAAGAATAATAATAGTTAAAAATTACATTTCACAGTTTTAAAAGATGAGACTGGTGATGTTCTCTTCTTAAAGGATGCATCATTTCCTAAGCATGTGGCAAAAGAAACATTTGTTGGGTTTTTAGCTGCACATTTGGACCAATAATATGATAAATATAATAATGTCTGTATTTCTAATTTATGTAGGACTGACTGAGAAAACAGCACAGTGAACATGAGAAACTATTAGAGTTTTATTTGCTTATTTGCTTTGAAAACAATGAAGGTCTATACCACAGGAGGATAAACTGTATTTGTTATGAATTCATCCTCAGTTTTGGCCTTTTCATGAGTTTTGTTGACAGTAAAAAAGACGTTAAACACCACCAGCTGTACCCTTTAACTTCCGCCGTGTTTTAAAAAAAGGAAATAAATGTTCCAGTGTATCTGACCATGTTTCCTTTTACAACCCGGGCCGCGTTCCAGACACTGAGGGACTATTTATTCACTCAGTGGGTGCTTCTGAGTCATTGTTAAACTCGTTTAACAGGTCTTTAAAACATCATCAGCATGTCTGCTATACCATACCTGCTCAAAGGCACATTCAGCCTCTGTAACGGACACAGGATGTGATTCACACTGAGTTTAGGTTCTGTTTAGTGCTCGGTGCTTCAGAAATTGCTCTGTCCAGGGCATTTCAAGGTGAAATAAAAAATGTTTTAATAATATTAAACGCATATTCAAGTGAGACTAAGTCACCACCCTCAATATTCACAATAGAATAGGCCAGATGAATGCTAACCAGTGCAAATGAGTTATAGGGCAGTAGGGAGTGTCTGATAGATGTAGTGACATGGGGACTTGTCCCCTGGGAGGGTGCTGCAAATGACCCAGCAGCCACACCTGGGACTATAACCCCACACCCCCGACCGAATAAGACCCTAAAGTTGATTTCTGCAGCTGTCGAAAAAGTCGTGTAGTATTATCTGCTCTGTAAAGACATCCACCTCTGCACTAGTGCTACACAGAATAAGGCTACTACTAAGACGCTTGTAGCAGATTACAGTATCAGTATGTAATTCAACTGGGTATTTGGAAAGTTAGCTAAGTATAGATTGCTACGTTAAAGTCACTATGTGGAGGATGGGTAAATTACCATCTAAGAGCATTTAAGAGCAGCTCCCACTGTGACACCCTCCTACTCATCAGAATAATTTCAAACACATAACATTTCTGTTTATAATGAATTTATGGAGCATATGCTACGTGGGTCGACCTCGCCTCTGTTGTTGGACTGCTCAGCCTCCATTCTTGCTTTTCTGTAAGGAGCTGCACATCCTCTAGGGGGCAGACGTTAGTATCTTGTCGACACTGGCTGCAGCAGGTGAGAGGAGTGTTTGACATTTTGAAAAGACAAACTTTCACTAAGGCATAAATCCAGTACATAATAATTAGAAAAGACGTCTGGATTTATCCATTGCATGAATCTGACTAGTTCTTCACCATCATGAAATCTGAAGAAGGACAAATAAACTGGGATGTTTATGTATTTTAACTTTTCTATAAATTCAGGGTAAGTTGTTACTTTACAAACATGTAGTGGATGAACACTTTCACAAAATGTACAGCTATGCTACAAAAAAAAAAATGAATAAGGGCTCCAGTGCAGAACCACAAGAAGACATTTGCATTGAATTAAAATGGGGAGATGATGAATGTTGAGCAGGCACAACTCCCTGGTGCACTCTTGCTTGTTTGCACTGGAAAAACAGGAGCATGGACAGAGATTCATCCCATGACACACACAGAAACAGATGGATCAAACATCACAAATCTTTCATGTTTAATAACAAATTTAGTAATTATATTATATTATATACATCACTACTGTTTCCTGTGTACATGTTATTTGCACAATATCTACCTTTATGCACAAGTACATAACTAATCAATATATTTTGCTTTTCACTAGTATTTCATAAATGGAAGGCTCTGTGCAACTGCACAGGGTTTTTTTTGTGGTGCCAAATTGTGTATTAATAACTACAATGTGGAGTGAGTCGTCCCTGCCAGCAGGCAAAACAAAATGAAAGTACGAATGATGGAGATGTCAATCAAGCACTAACTAATGAATAAGGCGAAAGCACGTGTGTGTGTGTGGAGAGTTGTAACACCACTCTTTGATCATTTCAGTGTTAACCCACTTCCTCTCAGATCCCACATTGTACCTGTCAAGGCTGGAAACAGAGGCATGTAGATTTTAATAGATTTTTCAGATAACAAAGTCAAATTTGAGACCTACTTTATTATTATTATTAGATGAAATTGTTGTTTCTCGGGTAAAATCTGATGCTTTCTTCATTCTGCAGCTAATTTCATACCACTGTGCATTCGTGTTGAACCATCCGTGGCCACAGTGGAGGTACAGACACAAGCTGGACTGGCATCATCATTGCTACTCATCTGTTTGCTTTAGAAAAATCAGATATAGATTTCTGAAACTGTTTCTTTTCACACTGAGTAATCTTACATGCTTGCTGTTCACTCGTGACGCACGCACCTGACGTCACTGATAAACAATGGATGTTGAATGTCAAACGCCTCTGCAGACAGCAGTCAGTGGGAGTGTGTGGCAGTAATCAATATGGTTGTGGCTTATTTAAAGTACAAGTAAGTTAGGCTCTTATTCATAAGAAAATATTATGTGAGGCATAATGGTGGTTAATAGTTTTACAGAATGTCAAGGCAGTGGTCAACAAAGTCTGAAGAAAATGTGCCTGCCAATATTTAAGAAGACCAAGTCAGTCAGATCAGTTATGAAGGCAAAACAAAAACAGATACGACATCTTCTGTGAGATGCAGAGAGAAGTGTCCGCTCAGTATTTGACTCGTACTATGAACAAACCTCACATGCTACAAGCAAAAACAGATTAGCTACTGGAGACCAGGGCACATCTGAATACTAGTGTAGGTGCCAGATTAAAGCCTGTCTGTCTGTAGGTTTTCTCCTCAACTTTCTTTTTAAGGTTAATAATGCGGCAGGACCTCTGTTTTTAAGTGTTTCAGCTTATAACAGCCCAGCTTGGGGACGGGTGGTTTGTTGCACTCAGAGGTTTGAATTGGTGCCGTCTGTAGTAAATAAATGTTGGTGTTTTGTATAAAAGTTTGAGACCTCTGGCTCGAAAAGTAAAATAAGTGACAGGTGCTAAAGCAAAAAGTGTCAGGACAGGAATATAATAATCTTTCTGCATAAGGATATAATTAATTAGGATATTTTTTTCTGTTGTTGACCTACATATAGGCCACAGACAGTGTAGTTTAAATAGTTTTATCAAAGTTAATCATACAACCACTTGAACCACTATAGAATAAAGTTTATAATTCACTGTCTTACTCGTTTTCTTCTGGGTTGACTGTAAACCTGGTGTCATTTACCATCTTAACGTGCTGCAGACGTTAATAGTTTTATAATGAACTTGTTGGATACACGTTTTCTATCAACCCTGTACTGTAGTGTTGTAGTTTTTGTCTAACATACCTTCAGTAGCTGTAAGCTGACACCTCTCACTTGCAGGCGTACACTGTTTTCAAAGTGTCGGCCCCTGTTGGAGAGCTGTGAACCTGAGACCTGAGGGCGACGAACATCTGGCTCCGAGTGATGACTGGACGTCTTACAGGAGTAAACAGAGTGTGAAGAAGCTTTTCGGAGACAGGATCCTGCTGCTGCTGTGAGTACACTTTGTACCTGTGTAGCTTCACTTTGAAAGAAGTCGGATTGATCTACTAGAATTACGCATGTGGACAAACTAATTATTAAACTAGTTCTTACTCAGCAGCGGTGAAAGAAGGACATGAGATGATCTTTAACTTATGTCAAATGTCAAAGGGTAAAATCCAGACATTCAAAATCTTACTTAAGTTAAAACACATCTGAATTAGCAGCACTTCAACTTTCTATTCTGCTGCTTAATATTAATCGTGTAGACTAAAATCAGCGTTATATAAAAAAACAAGAAGCTAAGAAGTAGTAAAGTAGAAGAAGTTTATTCCTCTTCTGAAGTCTGAAGTCTGTATCACACTGATCATGTTTTATTCATTTTACCGTAACGTTTTGCGCAAATAACTTCAAAACAAACTGAGAAACGCTGATGTGTATTATTTTCAATGATTTACTGACTTCTATTAAACAAACAAACAACTAGTTTGTAAAGCTGCATTTGTGCAAAACCGTGCTTTAAACACACACACACACACACACACGTATATATATATATATATATATGTATATATATATATATATATATATATATATATATATATATATATATATATATATATATATATATATATATATATATGTATATATATTTGTATATATATATATATATATATATATATATATATATATATATATATATATATATATATATATATATATATATATATTTACAATCTTCATGCCAAAAATGTTTTTTCTGTGATTTACTGCTGCAGTGCACTAGGTCTGCACTGTTCAGGTGTGTAAACAGCTGCAGGTGATAGACCTTTCCATCCTGTGTTGATATGAGGTTTATTTAGTCTAGAGGCAGCTGAAGGAAAGCAACCGGGTGAGAGCACGACTATAGTAGATCCTTATACCTGTGGAGTCATATCAACTAAACACTTGGTATTTGACCACTAGTTTCACATTGATCAATGTCCGACAGCTGTCGCCCACGACTGCACCTCAGTTATTTAAAGATCAGTTCTGCTGCCTGCAGAACTGTTGCACAGGTCACAGTAACAAACTGTGACACACATTTCTGAACGAGGAGATCCTTCTTTCACGGACAGAGTTGCTACTTCAACATTTTTCCCTAAAGTAAACACGAGAGCTGTGTCAGTCATGTAGGGAAACAGAATTTTGTTAACTAGTTGTGAATTTAGCTGTTTACCAGACATAGGCTTTGGTTTCGTTCTCTGCAGACATTAGATTTAGAGCCTTTGCTGAAGGCCACATGCAATCAAATCATCAATCACTCATGTAAGATACAGTACAGTGCACTTCCAGATTATATTCAAGCTAATGCTCTAGATCCCATTGTGCACGCATTCTTTAGGTAAGTTGCTGCCTAATTCAGCCTCACCCTAATTCCAAGAGACAGTTGCACTGTGAAGATGTTTGTTTTTATTGTGAAAACACAATGAAATCCTGAATCACCACTGACGCAAATCTTACTTAGGAAAGCTTTGAGGTTGTGCAAAGTAAATGAGGTAGAATAGAAATATGGATACACGCATGGGCCTGTGTGTGTGTGTGTGTGTGTGTGTCAGTGTGTGACCTTCAGCGCTGCACGAATATAAAGACCTCAAGTGTCTGAGACTGAGACCAGTGGGTGACCTTTGCCTTTTCTTCCCGGCCAAACCGTCCTGGAGCAGAGGTGTGAATATTGCACCTCAATGTTTTGTGAGAGCTCACATGCTTTGCTGGTCAACTTGTAAACCTGCCTCAAACTTGGCAGGCAGCCCCGACCACATACAGCATACCTTGTCTCTGTCCCATGTCTGCTGATGTGTTTACAAAAGAGTCTTTTCACTACATCCAGCCGGGACCACATGTCTTCCTTACATTTAGCTCACAGTCCACTGAGCTGCTGCACATCTACTGGATCATGGTGCAAGAGCTTTGTGATCAGTTTTTAGCTAACGTAAGACGACTTTACCACAACGAACTGCTGAATTTGTATGATATTTTTTTATGCCAAATGCTTGTACCTTCTGTTATTAAGATTAACATGGTAAATGATATACATGTTAAGCATCATCCAGCAAGGAAGGGTTCATGCACTGGTGCTACATCAGATATGGTACAAGGAGACATGTGTTCCTGGTGGACTACTTTGTAATATGAACTTGATGGCATGCATTGAATGTTGCTCCTGTTTAACCTTGTGTCTGTTGCAAGGACAGATAAAGCAGTTCCACATCTGTAAAACTCAGCTTCATCCCATTATAAAACTCGGTGCATGCAGGAAGCTTGAATATTCATGATCTGCTACTCAATCTTGTTGCCAGATTATTAATGAATAACAGACTATTTCTCATCAACGGTGCCTTTAACAACACTGCACCTGCATGCCCACCTGGTCTTATTACGTTTAATGAAATGTGGATGTTGGTCAACTGGCACAAACCAAGCTCTGCCTACACTGTATATTGCTCAGCAAACCCAGTGACCCACTGAATGTGTTGTTGTGTTAATTCCAGCTGATTAGCAGGGAGAGCATGTCTCTGCATGGGGCTGAGCTTTATGATGGAGGCTGCCCTGGGAACAGGACAAATGAGCCATGCAGCAGCATCAGGAGGCTGGCTTAGAGTTGGAGCTATACATATTATTAGACCTGCAGTCAGGCAGTTTAATCCCTTTGATTAATGACTGTGTGTGTTGTTTGGATGCGAGCATTAGGTCCATGGATGGAAGCCAACATATAGAATATGTTTCAACGTCTATTGTTGTTTTTGTTCATGTGCAGGAAAGCTCTACGCTTTCACTCCAAATAAACAGACCTATTACCATGAAAAAATATTATGTCTTAATTATTTATTGCCTTCAACTGATGATTTGTAGCAGAATTTTAAACCAAATCCTTCTAATTGTACAGAAAACATCTGTAAAGAGAACTGTAAGTTAAACTAGTACAAATATATTTACTGCTGTATATGGTGACAACATGTAGATGAGATGTACAGTTGTCTGTGATCTCCAGGGTTCTTGGTTTGACTCCTGGTTCCTTCTGGCTACATGTCAAGGTGTCCTGGGACAAGATGCAAAAATCCCATAGCAGCACCATCATCTACTGCAGCTGTCCAACAACAATTTCCCCAGGGAACAAGAAATTATGTCATTATTACTGTGATCATTATAGAGAAATAGCAATAATGCAAAACATTAACATAAATAAATGCCATATCTGCTATTACCAAACCTCTCACAGTCAGACTGGAGCTGAAACATGGACAGTGAAGTGGGACCAGTGAACACCAGCCTCGACAATCCTCTGAGCCCAAAGCATCTCACTGGGTTGGGAATGAATTATTCTTTTGGGCAAAAGTACCGACCGAGCCCTGCCAGTCCTCAAGAGTACAACCAGTGGCTGCCCTACCGCCATGATGCCAGCCTCCTTCCAATGAAAGAAGACCTGGCTCTCTGGCTCAACAGTATGACAGGTGAGATAAATTTCCTGCAGCTCAAACTGATCTACTACTGAGGGTCAACCATATTTCTGCTGTGGAGTATGCTATACAGCGTGCAGGTGTGTGTCCTCCTCAGGTGTGGACCTCACAGCAGACAGTCTGATGGAGAGGTTGGATAACGGTGTGCTCCTCTGTCAGCTCGCGCAGCTGCTCCAGGAAAAGATGATCCATGCCAACAATGGCAAGGTGAGAGAATAGAGAGCAAATGAATTCAGACTAATCCCACCAACTCAAACTAAGAATTACAAAACACTTGATTAATCCATTTAGTAAAGCATTTTACTCTGCAGGATGTTTCCACTGTGCACTCATTACCTCTGTGTATTCAAAACTATGGCAGCCCTTTATAAGAAGAGTGATCCACTGGCGAGCTGATGCAACTTCGGGATCTTTTTTCGCCCGAGACAACACAGCAAACTTCCTCTACTGGTGTCGAAAGATCGGGGTTGATGAAGCTTATCTTTTTGAGTCAGAGGATTTGGGTAAGTGAAGACAAACACTATGAAGCTCCTGAACTTCTTTTTTCTATTTCCACCAAAGTGCTCAAGTCGATTGTGTAACGCAGTTGAACCTGCAGCAAGTAATTAAACTAAAATCTTTAGGCTTAATCTTACTGAAGGAGAAACAATATACACCCTCCCTCAATCTACTCTCATGAACATTTCTCGTTGCACTTCTTACTTGGGCATGTCTATACAGGGCACCGGACGCGTGAGAATGACAATGAGTAGGTTAATCCCCCTCCCCTCACCCCTCAAGCAGCCTTATCTTCTTCAATCAGCTAATTGAATGATGGGAGAGTAAACTTACTGCACTTTGACTGGCTTATCTGCCTCCGTGACATCAGTTTATATTCATAAGAACTTACTGTAGTAACACTAACAGCTGTGTTGCTCCTGACCGGTGGAGAAAAAAAGGGCCACTGAGATTTTATGCTGCAATACCACAAGTGGCCGCAGGGAAACACTGGCAGCAAATCTTCTCATCTAACTATAACACACATTACTCACTGGAGCTTCTGGTAGTAGCTTTCCATGACTGAGAAGTAATTATGGGTAGAATAACAAATAAAAAACAGTAGTAGCATTAAAATTGATGTTTTTTAAATAAATTAACTTATTAGGGCATTTTCTGATGCTATCTGATTGGATAGAGCTTCCTTTTTAATGTACAGACAGCTAAGATTGACTTGTTGGTGAGGTTTTCACGCCCTCATGCCCTCAGCTGCACATCCAGAGCCCTGCTCAGCTTCAAAGACAGAGATACACAATAGAGACAGAGTACCTCCTGAAATGTGCCCTCTCAGTTCAGACTATAGTTCCTGTTTTTCTTTTGACACACACAAAGGTTTATCTCTGGAAACATATTTCCTTTCAGATGAATGAGTATTTTTTTATATATTTATCTCTGCCCCCCCCACCCTCTTTGTGTGTTTCTTATGTGTGTGAAGTCTTGCACAAGCAGCCTCGGGAGGTTTGCCTGTGCCTGATGGAGCTGGGACGGATTGCAGCCAGGTAACTATAAAATAAAGGAAAGTAAGAAAGAAACATAATGTCACTCCTGAAAAATAAATCAAAATGGAATCACACTCGGTGGAAACTCCTGAGCTATTGTGAGTAAAAATGATCACCATTATCGCAGTCATGACACATTAAATCCTTAAACATTTGCTTTAACATTTTAATTAGTACAGAAAAGCAGTTTTAACAACAATGATTCCCAACATTTCTCAGCATATGCGCTTTTCTTTCATTTTAAAAATAAACCATTTATCAACTTATCCAATGTGATCATCTGTATTTCACTTTTTAAGTCAGTGTGGTTTGTCCTACTACAAGTTAATAGTAACATGTAATAAATAAAAACTTATCCTTTCCACATAACCTCTGGATTAAGTATCTCCACCGTATAATTCAGTGTTGATTTACCGTTACGTTTGATGACAAATGTTTGTTAAACTCTCTCTCAGGTGTGGAGTGGAGCCTCCAGGGCTGGTGAAGTTGGAGAGAGAGATAGAGAGGGAGGAGGCTGAGTGCTTATCGCCATCATCCCCTCTGCCCTTCTCCTTTTTTCCCCCTGCATCATTGTATTCACCATCAAAATCATCCCTGCTTCTGGTCCCCTCTCCACCTCCTCCACCCGCTCTCCTCACTCCAAGCCCCAAACCCCGTCCGTCTGAAGCTGCCTCCCTCTCTTCTGATCTTCAATCAACCACAACAAACCTAGTACCTGCATGTTTATCCCCTCCTCAGTCCTCTCTCTCGGCCTCTAACCCTTGTACAACCACAGCCTCAACACAAACACCTTTGTTCTCTTCATCCTCCATCACTAACACATCTGCTTCAACTCCACCGTCACCACAAAGAAACCTGGTGTCCACTGCCAAAGTCTCCTGCACCCCAAAAAGCAACCAAACACCTAGAACTACACCTGCAGCTCTCACTCCTCGCGCCTGTAAATCCACAAGCCGCCGGAGCACAGGCACCATTTTGGATGAGATTGTGCGTATTTTACTTTACCACAGTAATGGATCTTATTTCAGGCTACAGTTGCTGAAGGTGTATACTGTGCTTGATTTGCCTTCTTGGTGTCTAATCTGTTCCAGGTGAGAAACATTATTGAAAATCCCCCCTGCAGTTGTTCATCCAGCTTCCTCGTTGAGAAGCAACCTAAAGGCTGCTACCGCGTTGGGGAGAAAGTTCTGTATATACGAGTGAGTACAGTGTGTCCCCACTAACTTACTCAAATATGAGAGTTTATTTGGTTAAATATTGAGCAAGAGACAGAAATGTTTAACTTTAGAAACATTTACTCCTTTGATTTCCTAACCTTAAAAAAACTTCTTTCCGTTTCATAAATCAAATTAATGTGAAATCAGATGTGTGGGATCACAATTTGACACTTTAACAGCAGGACCAGAAATTTTTAATCAAATACTGCATTAAGGCTCACACAATGAAGATGTGTCTTTGAGGCTAAAACACATAATAAGATGTGAGGTGCAAATGTCCTTGGGTTATTAATCAACAGCTGAGTCAGCAACACGAGCTGTGTGTCAGCGCCATTCATTTGGAATCATTCGGGATGGAGATGTCGGTGCCTTTCAGCCTCCCTGAGTCGTGCTCCACCCATATGTGGCGGTACAAAGGCTCGAGGAATGGCCTTCTGGGAGGCGGAGTTGCTTGGCAACCAGTGGTCAGGATAAGACTGGGCTGACAATGATTTTATTCAGTACATAGACCTTCAGCGAAGAGTTCAGACCTGACGGAAAAAGAAACACGTCTCTCTCAGGATCATTTTGCAGAAGATATGACAACAGTGTGTGGTTCAAATGGCAGCTCACTTGGGGCAGGGGTGTTTTTTCATATAAAAAGGTTTTATTACACTATCTGTCCATCTGAATAAAGAGAAAATATATCAGCTTCAGTGTAGACTATATACAGTATATTGTTTAACATGACACTATGATACACTTAAATCCATAAAACATTATTAACACCATATCATTGGGATCCCATAATGATTAGGTTAAAATGTTCTCTGTGAAATACAACAGATTAACAAGATATGACCTCGCAGTGCACATGTTTTACATCAAATAGAGTGCACAACTGCTTCGGTGGCTAATTGCTGACTAGTTGAAACCCATTGAATGTTTGTTAATTGTATTGAAAACCCCATTGACGCAACGCTCTCTAAACAGGCAATCAATGCTGTCAACATCAGTTTGCTTCCAGAAGAGTTACAGCTACATTTCGACCGGCTGACAGACAACATATTCTTTACTGCCCATTTAGAAAATAATGTTCCCCTTCAGGTCACAGAACATCTGTTTCTTTACACCAGACCTGTCGATAACACCGGAGCACGTGTTCACCACATCTAAAGAGACTGAGGCAACAGAGAGGTGATAACCATAGCATGTTCGTTTAGGCCCTAAACTAACAGAAAGCATTTAAATTAAGAAATTTTAATATAAAGAAAAGGGATGTTTCTATTTCTCCACTGTCTCAGCTGTTGACCTTTTGTTCTCAGCTTCTTGCAGATACAGCGTTTCACCATAGCTCAGTGTCCGTCTGTCATGTTTCAGGTACATTACTTGCACTGCTCCCTTTCCTTTTCTCCTTGCTGCTGACAAGCAAACAGCACCTTGGCTGTGTGAATAGAGCGCTGCAGCCCATCGACCCTGACGCCATCCATTACCTTGAAGCTTGCAGCTGCCTGCATCATGTGTGCAGAGAAACACACCATAAACCTCAATTACCATATACCATGATAACCTCTGTGCTGCTCCTGGGGGAGCCTGCCTCCAATGTGTACAGACCTTTTTAAAGAGCAGATACTATTGATTACTGAGACAAAGTCATTAGCGAGGGGTTTAATCAGACAGCTTGTTAATGAGCGACTGAGCATGACCGCCCCTCCTCACATGTAAACTTTCTACCCCAGCCCACCCCCCACTCTATTCCCTATGGAGACTATTCAATCATGCTGGCTTTAGAGTGCTCTGCCATTCTTTGGTGTTAAAAAAGAGGAAGGTTTTTCTTTCTTCCCTGCACCCAATTAGGCTCTCCTTTAGCTTTGTAGCAGGCGCACTGCCGGACTGTGTCAATGGGAGAGAAACACATTCAAACACATCACAATATCATGCCACATCATTTCTGTATTTACTGTGCTGCCCATATTGAAGACAAACCTAAAAATGATGAATAAAAACATCATGTTTTGAAGACTGCTGAGCAAAATCACCAAAATGAGTATAATGAAGTTGGTTTTATTGAGACTAGCATTAAGGCAGAAAACAACTTCATTATCCTCATTAATCAAGTGCCCTTAAGCCATTGACACCACAGAAACTCCATTGTCTTTACTCTGAATACTGTAGGTGACACTGACCTTTGACCTTAGTGTAGAAGAGGAATCATCAGGATTAAACCTCAGTGTGATAGTCATACAAATAAATACAAGTACGAGGCAACATGGAGGTGTCTTTGTACTTGGATGCAGCCGAACTATGAGCACATGTTAAGATGGTCGCAGTGACAATGATAACATGATGTTCAGCTGTACAATGCTAATATTTGCTAATTGTTGTGCACTAGCACATTATATAAAACTTCCACTTTAGATAAGTCAGGACCATGAATGGATTTCTGAATGGGCCTAAAAGGTCACGGGGCTCCTGGTGCAGATGATGTTTTTTGTTGTAGAAAGTGCCAAATGACCACAAAGAGACACAAAATGACTGAAGCACTTTTAATACCCTCTAATTCTCCTCAGTTTGTCTTTTTTGACTGTACTCAAAAACAGCCTCAAAACCAGCAGATGTGGCTAAAGCCTGCCTCCTACTGGCTCGTACGTAAATGACCCTTCTTAGGACACTCGATCTTTCAACCAGAAAGGAGGGAGGGAATCAAAGGAGCTGCCGGGGAGGACACAGGGGAATCCAGCTGTAGTTTATGGGCTGTAGACGTAGCACACTACATGGAGACCTGAAGGGGATAGGTGGTGGTTGTAGAGACGGAAATAAAGGAGTCTGCCCCACAAACAGAGCTTGCATTAATTATTACATGGCAGAAACATTTTAACTTCATTCTGCCTTCAGTTTGGTATAAAGATTTAAAATGTTCTGATTTGTAACGAACCGTAACATTCTGCTATAAACATATTAAGGAAAATGAATTTTTCTTTTACTGGATGATGACTGATTAATTTTTCAGAATGAAGATCAGTCAGAATGATAATCCCCTCCCCGTCTGACAGGAAAGTGGTTTATTCAGGATGTCAGACTTGACCCCTGTCAACCTCAACATTTTAATCTGCAGGATAACAGCTGAGATGGGCCACGTCTGGAGATTTTTCCTGGATAGCTGCCCACGCCGCCTGCATGTGTCTGAGCTTGTAGCATTGATTTTTCACCCTATACACGGGGCACACACACGTCCCCGCATGAGAAGTGCAGATCTGCTTGTATTATCACATTCTTAATGGCAAGATAATGAAGGGTTTATTGGTGATAAGGCAAAAGGAGGATGTGCTAGTACTGACGGGACGACGGATGGCTTTGAAAGGCCTCCAGGGAATGGGAATGTCTCCTGGGACTTGAGGGTCTGCGCTGAACTCATCTAAATTTTTTCCCCTCCTATTTTTTTTTCCAGGCTTTATATTGTGGCAGTAGTTGCCATGGCAGCAGTTGGTTTTCATCTGTAAGGATGGCTGTCTGTAAAGGACGTGTTGATTCAGATACAGCTGACCTCCCTGCAGCTACTGTTAAAAACATAAACTGGCTATATAGTCATTTTATTGAACATAGTGCTTATTAGGGGGCGACTTTCATTGCAGGTCTGTGTGGGTGTGCCTTTGTGTGTCACTGCATGTGTGTGTATGCATTTTTATATGTGGATTAGTCGTGTGTGTGTGTGTGTGCTCAGCTGGTGCCACGAGGTGTTGTTTCATTTGGTTTAATGAGATTTGGAGAGATCATTTGCCTTTCATATCCAGAGCTGCTCATACACATGAATTGTGTGTATATGTGTAGAGGGAGGGTAGGGGGCTGTCATCAGCAAATGTTTTCATATGATTGAAATTTCATAAACATCTTGTCAACAACATGACCAGTACGTACACTCTATTTCTCTTCTTGACTGTTTCCTGTCATCTATGCAGATGCTGAATGAGCGTCACGTGATGGTGCGCGTAGGTGGAGGCTGGGAGACTTTCATAAGTTACCTGCAGAAACACGACCCCTGCAGAGGAGGAGGACTGGTCGGCAGAGCTGAGGTCAGGGTCTGTAAGGACAAAGTGAAGTCACCCACTTTGAACATCTCGCCTGACAGCTACATGGTGGTCGGCGCCCATTACCGTGGTAAAAAATAAACTCTGGACCTGCTCGGTTTTGTTATCGGCTCCAGGCAGCAGGTGAACATTCACTTAATCAGACCAAAGAGTACAAGGTCAGTGACTTAACCTAGAGGTCAGATCTGTTTTATGTCAAATTTAAAAGGAAATCCAACTTTTTCGGTGTAAAACTTGTAGCTATGGTTTGTTGTCTGTATGAACTGTCCGACCTACATGACTGTGCGTACATAACAATTAGCTAAAATGAACTGATAATCAACGATATCATGAGCTTCCAGCTTCTTCAGTGTGAATATTTGTTGTTTTTTTTTGTCATATATGATTGTGAAGGGAATATCTTTGGGTTTGGGACTATTAGTTGAAAACAACTACAACAAGTGATCAAAATACATCACCTTGAACCATCAGTAATTATAACAGACATGTGTCACTATTCCCTTCTGCAGTGGACTTGAATTATACATTTTACTGTCATTTGTAGTGTTTCTGTGTAGGTACTAAACATATATCTTGTATGTGTTTATGTATCATGGTCCTGTTTTCTTTCTATCTTTTTGTTTCTTTTCTAATTTTCTATGTTTTGGATAAAACCTGTTTTGGTTTCTGTTTAAAATAAGAATAAATAGAAATTACATTATTAAATTACAACTTATATTATTTTTGTTTTAATAACATTTATCATAATATCATAAAATCAAATCATGAAAAAATTGTATTTCTCAGTTGCTTGTACATCTTAGGTCTGTTGCAGTAAAATCACCTCAGCCTTAAAAAGTCAAAGGCACAAAACATCATGTCCTGCCTCTAGATGGCACCATGTCCTAAGTGACAAAAGGCCGGGCCTACACCTCCCTGCTCCTTTGGAGGAAGTTCTGTTAACGCTGCTGTTTATGATCTTGTCTCGTACCTCTCAAGGACATTCTAGTGCTTTTTCAGTTTTACTTCATAAACTACTCTCATCCCGACTGATTCAACTGTGCAAAAACACACTGCTGCAGATGAAGATGGTCAAACACTGAAAAGTGCTTTGAAAAAGGAGCAGTAGTTGGTTCACAGACAACTTTGGAGAAACAAATACAAACATGGAAAGCAACAGCACATTAGTAATTACATTTTATTTCAGTAAATAAATTAATTAAAAATGGACACCAGTTTTTAATATATTGAAAGAAACTAACTGTAATGAGATCATGCAAGACTGTAATGTCTTTTTAGTCCCCACATAACATCTGCAGTGGATTGAACCGGTATAAATGACTTGTAGAAAATAAGAGCTGTGCTACTGAAACAAGTGCCACTTTAAATGGCGGCATTTTCACAGGGCATCTCTCATTGCACAGAGTACATTTCTAAGTTCCTGCCTCGTTATCATTTGTTCTCTAAAGTACATTATTTTCACTGTTCTGTAATTCTTGCTACTATGTGCTGCTGTTCTTCTGTATTGAATCCTCATCTAATCAATGCCAAACATCTTAGCGTTTGTGTACTTGGAATGTATGTTTTCACACATGGGGCTGTAAATGTGTGCTTCAAAACTGTTGCTTGTAATACTTTTTTCACAAAGTCCTCCACATTTTCGTGCGGTGGCACATCAGTACTGAAAAAATCTGATTTTACCACCTATAATACACAAAAAACTTGTAAGAGTCTGCAATTGTGCTTCAGTCCTAACAACACATTACACTTGCACCATGTACTTATACATTACAGTTTACTGCTTACAGTAATACTTACACTTACTGGCCACATTATTAGGTACACCTGTAAAATGCAATCTAATACAGCAGCTCGGCCATGAATGAAAGTTAAAATCTTTAAACTTGAAAGTGTCAGAAAGGTGATTATTCTGCCATGTGTGGGCAGTGGAGTCGTACTGGATTGTATTATATTGAGAGGTGTTTCTAGTTTCTCATTTATGCAAATAGGGTGGACAGAAAGTAGTATTCATGGCAGAGCTGCTGGTGTACAGGTGTACCTAATAAAGTGGCCAGTGGGCGTATATTACTCTTATCAGTTTGGGTGTGAAATTAAAACTTTATAAAACCAAAACACCAAACAGCATTGCATTCTGTGAGTTGTAGGACATCAGAAAATACACTGACTCGACTGTCAGTGTAATGACCATAGATATAATCTTTGTCTTTATATTTATGGTATGTCCTTGTTTCTGGCATAAATATTTTCACAATAAGAGCCTTGACCGACTGACCCAAAACACACAACATGGTATAAACCCAAACTCTTTGCCAAAGACACAACTGGGTGCTGATAACATGCTTTTGATCATCTTTTGCTCCCATATGTGGCCTTGCAAACGTATAATGTATAACTCCAACGTGTCAGACCTCAGGTTCACAGACCCAGAAAAGTGCAAAGATTCAACAACACACTGAAGATACAGTTTTCAGTCATGCCTCAGTTAATGTCTGAAATGTGGGAGCCTCATGACGAGGTCGATGGTGATGGTGAAAGGACTGAACATCACACACGGTGTTGTCAACACACATTATAACACAGCTTTTTTTTTTTTTTTCTAAGAAAGTTAATTGACATAGCTGACAGAATATCTCCAGCAATCAACATTTATGAAAACATGGCTATAATATTCTTGTTTCATGAAATTGTAGTGAGCTTTAAAATATTAAATTAAATAAAATAAGGAAACAAATGAGGAAAATAAAAAAACTGGCTGCTGTGAGTTATCATCCAAAAGTGTCACCAGGAGAATTGTTTCTATTTTAACTAAGGTCTTACCATCTCCATTACATTTTCAAAACCTTCTATGAGGCCACTTCGCATACTCCAGACAATGAAACTGACTATTTTTAAGTTAGTACAGAATGTGGTGTATTTATCTTATTTATTCTAATAATACAAAATTCAAGTTGGGAACAATACAGTTATTGCATGTACTATTTTAATTAAATTCATCCATTATCTAGCTGGAGCCTATCCCAGCTGTCACTCAGCGATAGGCGGGGTGCACCCTGGACATACAGAGACAGACAGCCATTCACACCTAGGGGCCTTTAGGCAATTTAGAGTCATCAATTAGCCCTAACACATGCATGTCTTTGAAGGTGGGAGAAAGCTGGAGAAGAGAACCAGAGAGAACCCAGGCAGACACCGGGAGGGCGTGCAAACTCTATGCAGAAAGGCACCCAGCCGACCTGTGGATTCGAATCCGGGTCCTTCTTGCTGCAACTTTTAGAAATGTTGGACAATAATATCTATTAATTGAACACTTTTAAATGTATGTATACTTAGTTCTGGTAGTTTTTTTTAAATGTGAACATGTCACAATTAAAACACAAAATCAGTAGAAAAAAATGTATCTTAAATAGATCTGTTGTTGGTAAAATGCTCTTTTGAAATGATTATTTGTGCTTTTTTCAACATCTGATTTTGAGGTATTTTAAATTCATCTATTCAAACTAATTATTCCTATGTTCTTATCACATACCACATCATATACAGTTTACTGTTTTGTATATTAGTACACAATACATTTGTTTTTTATTCATCAAGAGCTAATACAAGTAAATTTATAATTTTATTTTGACCTTGTATTGTGAAATTTCTGTGTGTAGTGAACTGCTAATCCATTTTTCATCTGCGATATTGATTTCCAATTATTTACAGTTATTTGTGCTTTTCTGACACAGGATTTGGAGGCATGATGTGTAAACATGATGAAACATGCATTTACTGCCTTTACAGAAGGTAAAGTTTCTAATCCCTCATACAAAAGATAAAACAACAGTTATTACATTAATTATTTTGACTGGTTGTTTCAGTCATAACTAAGGCAGATTTTAGTCAGGACATGATTAAACTTTTGGATCTCTACCAACGTGTACCGTTACTACTGTATGCTACTGTATCGAGTATAGATGAGGACTGGGAGTGCAGCTTGTGCTTTAGTTTTCATGGGTATCACTGGGTTTATTAGGAGTAAACAATGCAGTAATCAAATACTTCCCCCACGGTTTGGGTCAGGTTATGATTCAGCTGTCAGCAAACAACTGGGCCTGTCAGAGCTGTAACAGCACAGCAGCACTAAGTCACAGCTCAGCAGTTACTGTGTTTTAATGCCTTCTTTTATATCACACTTGTTTTCATATGAGACCATAAAATACTTTTCATGTGGCTGAATCCATAATGGATTTCTGCTCCTTGTGCCATCCTGTGCCTCTATCCTCTCCATACTGTCAGCCATCATTACCTCTAAACGAACAGAAAACAAACATTCTTATTCAAAATCTACTATACACAAACAATGACCTGGATCTACATATAGATGCATTTGTACATACAGAATCTTCAAATAAGCATCAAACAATTAGCTTTTCAATGCGAATTTATGTCTGTGCATGTTTTTTTTTTTTCTTTTTTTTGTACTGACCACGCAGTTAGATCCACTTGTGTTCTGCAGAAACTGCAGACGTCTGCAGGGGCTCTTGTTTGATTTCAGTAAGTGTGCTACACTAAAGATAAGCAATGGGCAGTCAATGCCAGAATTTATTTTTTTCTTCATTATGAACAATAACACAGCACACATCACTCGACTGAAAGAGGAATGGTAACAGGATGCCTGATGTTTGTGTGGTTGTTCCTTTTGGAGGATTTTTTTCATGATTCGTCCAGAGTAACCGAACATGTGTGGAAAAGCTAGTATGTGTGCATGTGTACTGTGAGGGAGTGTGTGCGGCTTTATGTATTTAAGAGAGCACCATTTTAAGACAAATTCTTTTTAGAGAACAGTCACCTTAAGATCACCATAGAGTCAGCAAGACAAAAATCGGAACCAAAAAGTAATAAAAGTCTTATTTGTGCTATGAGAGCCATGCCTCAGTCATACGTTACTGTAGGTGTCACTCTTGGTGTTCCTGGAGACCTCTCTTGGATTTTCATCATTAGGTGTGTGAAGTTTGTCGTTGCTTTGTTCCTTCTGCCACAATTCAGGCACACTGAACACTGATGGGAATGGCGATGTCGAGGGTGGTGTGAGATGGTGATCAGACAAAACTGTTTCAGAGTTAAACATCAAGGTTGGAAGGGTGTAGTTTGTGCGTTCGGTGGGTCAGTTGCTTTACGACGCCCAATGGTCCTGTCACACGGTTCCATTCTCCTGCCTTGGCTTGTGGGTTGTTGTGCGAGCGGGTGTGCTCAGCGAGGGGGCCAAGGTGCAGAGGAAACCAGCTAGCAATGTGAGACCAAGACCCCCCCAGGCACAAAACATAGACCAGCCATAGCCATGGCTAATGTCCTCAGGGAGGCCATACATGTAGCGGGGGTAGCGGGATAACTCAAAGTTGATTCCTGCCACACATGTGCACAAGGAGATGATGCAGCATGTTCCTATGTGAGCAGAAGAGACAAGCAGCGATTTAAAATGGTTCCACTTCAATTACTGAATCAATTATTCAATTCCTACACACACTGTGTATCTTAGTGCACGACAGGAATCACGTTACTGCAGAACATTGATCATCTATCTCATGTTAACCCGTAGATGCTCTCAGCTGACATCAAATAAATACAGAAATAAAACAAAATTTGATTTGGTCTGCATGCATGTGTGTGGATGTGGGCATATGTGCTCTCACAGTACCTCCCATGAGAAAGAGTAGCCCAGCTACATATTGCATGAGGTCATGCTGCTGGCAGCATCCCAGCACTCCAATGATCCAGCCAAAAAGGATGATGGACACAGCCATTCCCACAAAGCCAGCCGTCATTCTTCTTAGATCTGCAAGCAAGGGACAAAAAAAAACACAGCCTGAATTGAAATCTACAAGTAGAGTTAAAGATAAAGCTGAAGATTTTTGCTTAACCTGGTGATTACTCTGAATAGGTGAATGGAAGAAACTGATCGAAAAATTTTAATACAGACTTCACCTTACTTGTCAGTGAATATAGGAACTAATTATGCAGTGTGAGAAAGTTAGAACTGCCTCAAACAGCGTTTACAGGGGGAGAAAACACAAACGTATAGTAAAAAAACTGAAAACAGAAGCACTAATGTGTTATGCTTCTTCCAATTTGCAATACTAAACGTAGGCTTATATCACAGAATTAAAAGCCAGTGTGAAGAACACTTATTTTTATGTGTCTGTTGCTGTCACCGAGCAAGCGTATATAATTATTTAATTTAATATTATTTATTGCAAAAATGGGAATGTTTTTTACAAAGAAGCTCTAATTGAACAGAAATGAATATCAATGTAAGAGTAACCTAACCTTCTTATGAATGTTGTTAAATTATGGAACTGTAATCAGTCTTTACAACCAATAAGGTGCAATAAAGGTTTACATTGTAATAATATCTATAAGAATCTAGACCATATGCAGAAATGCTACTAAAATAGGGCATTTCCTAGCACACTGAATGTAAAAGGCAAATCTGTACTGAATATAAAGCAACACACCTAGAAGCAATAAGATAAAGCTACCCCGTACATCAAACTAAAAATCTCTACTGATGCAATCCAAGGTCAAAAAAACTCTCTCTTGTACTCTTCGATCTCTTTGAGCAACAATATCAAATAAGAAATACAAGCCGGTCTATCCAAATGTTTAAAGGAGAGATTTAAAACAAGACACTTATCTGTCTGACCTATCGTCCTCAGATAAGCCCATGGCCCCCTACTAGTGATGACCTGATAACCTCTGGTCATGAGATTACACGTGGGAGACAGGGGATTATAAGGTCAGTGATATATTCAACTAGTTGTCTCTGGAGTTTTAATCATTCAACCTATTATGAAATTCCCAGGAAACCATTATAAAGAGACAATCTTCTTCAAATAACAATTTGGCTGCTGTGGATGTAGATGAAGAACCCTCATTTACGGAGGTTTGAAGGGAATGGCATCTCGGAGAGTGGTACATGTGAAATTAATTAACACATTTCAGTCCCAAAGTCTTTTACATGGACAAATTAAGAAAAAAATGTTTGATTTCTTCCTTAAAGTTACCAAAAGATCTGGGGGTGAGCTATGTTTGCTAATAATGTAGCCTGGAAACAGTGACAACAAAACAGGACCCAAATTCGTGCCTTGAGTAACACAGTAACAGTTTGTATCTCACTTTAAAGTCGCTTTGAATGAAAGCGTCTGGCAAGTGACTAAATGTAAATGTAACATCTAAAGTTCACATACTCGGAAAAACTGCACCAACTAATCTCCTAAATGTGAACGTTTGCCAGAGGACACTTTCTAATTGTCATGGATTTTCACTAACTTTTCTGTTTTCAGTCTATTATGTTAATACAATGGCAGCAGAAAGCAACTGAATAAATGTAATTATTGCAAATAAAACACTAAAGACTGAATCATCAAGGTCATCCAATTCCACCTTAAAAAAAATACTCTTTAAGACTTACGGAGTGCATGCCACTCATCCTGTCGAATGGTCTTTGTGATGTTGACTGGTAAATTTCGTGGTAGAATGGACGAAGAGTAGTGATACTTGACTGGGGTACATCTTTGAATTATTCCTGAGGAAAAAAAGGAGAGAGTCATAACTGGAGCATAGATATCCCTAATATCCCTAATATCCCTATATATCCCTATCTATCTATCTATCTATCTATCTATCTATATATCTATCTATCTATCTATCTATGTTAATACTCTTGACTTAGATGAAGATCAGATCACATTTTATAATAAATCAATGCAGAAAACATGAATTTCCAAAAGGTTCACATACTTTTTCTTGCCACTGTAAGTAACCATAAACTAGTGTACTTCATATGTCACTATAGCAATGTCAAATTATTATAAAATTCTGATCCTTTCTGTGTCAAAGCCTCAACCTATGAGCGGTTTTGGGAATTTTAATCCTCTTTTGTTGATGTACAGTATGTGATCTTCTATGCTTTAAGCTGAATGTTCTTTGTTAATGACATGCAAGGTTACTACCGAAAAGACTTTTTTAGTCCAAATATTTCATGTTTTCCAAATGGATTATAATGACTTTGAAAAGCCCACCGAGTGACACTAAACCACAGCTAGCTACCTAGGTTAGGCATTTGAGGCACCCTGTGGTGCATCTAAATCTTTCATCACGCTTTGAAGTGAATTTTGACACGAAGTCTTTAACATCATCTATGATTATTATTATTATTATGCAAACCAACTTTACATACAGTTTTAACCTCAAAACTTCCATTAAGGAAAATTCAACTCACTGATATTGAAGGCTACCAGTCAAAATTTAAAACACTCCGCACACCTGGCAGGTCGTGGCAGATCAACATGGGTGATTTTAATTATTTTGTCCTGATTAAACCTCCTCTCAGAACTGCGTCCCTCCTGTCTGACTCCATTGTTAGCACTACACCTATATAATTACTGTTGATACAATGGGTTTAGTGATATCATGTGACTCCCAGCACTGCTATCAGTTGAAATAAGTGGAAACATTAGTGTGGGTGTTAGATTATGTTCTACATATGGACAACTGCTCCAAAACAGCAATGAATGAACACAAATCAACACTTAGTGCCACTCAAAGATCAACACCCAGTCACACTGTGAAAACGTGTAGATTTGAAGCATGTGTTCAAAATTCTCTCTCAGTGCTATGTTAACACTACATCTGCAAACATCAGCAGAATTTGTCTGATGCAGTTATTTTCCCCGACACCACCACAGTCACACATCAACATCTGACACCTTTCTACCCAAACAACATCAAGGTTCACAATGTGCAGCAGACAGAGGTTAAGCAGAGGTAAACACTGTGCAGCTTTTTTACTTTCATTCTGCAAAGAATACTGAAAAGAAAAACTGAGTGTTGATATCTGATCTTATGTGCTTTAGCCTGGTGACAACATGGTCAATATAGTCACTTCCAGGTTCATTATGATGTTCACATTGGGGTATTTGTGAAATTTTAATGTAATGTTACTTGTGCAAATACATCTTCAGTGCAAAACAATGTCAATGGCAGGATAAAGCTGGTAAATTATAGAAATCTATTAAGCTTTTTTCAGTTGTTTGACACTCTTAGTGCTTTGTAATTAACACAACAAAGTATGTTCTGACAACCTAGTGTCCATTATTAGCAGTCTGTCAACACAGTACTCATATATCACATTATATAGTTCTGATATCAATACCAGTATCAGCGTTGAGTGAAACTATCCAAACGATATAAATAGAAAATAAACAGAATCTTAAAAATCAGGTGAGAGTAAGTAAATAAAGCAATAAAACTGTATTTAGTGTTGGGGCTACCACAACTAATTGTAAATGGATTTCATTATATTTGCAACTGCTTCAAATTCTAATCTGCACCTGCCTTCTGGCTGCTGGGAGTTAAGTATTTTTAATACCCAAGAGCAGGAGCTTTAGTAGCAGCAAGTACTGAATAGAAGTTAAATACATCAGGTGGCCGCAATCACTCTTTAGCAGCACAATGAGTGAACACAATGTCTCATGAACAGGCACAGTTCATGAGACGAATGAGACAGTGTGAAAACGATTAATGAAGATGGGAAGTGTTGCAGAGGCATTGCACTGGACTTATGTGTCCGTCTTATAGCATCTATTCTTGTAGGACAGAGAAGAACAGTCAGTTAGACAAGAAGTTGTTGTCAGTGTGGATACAAATAGATATTTAACACATTAGAAGTTTCCACTGTTTCCACTATGATAATGAAAAGCAGCTTTTCATTGTTTGTTAATATTAAAATTATATTTTCAGAAGTTGTAGAAATTAATAATTAAACTCAAATTAAAAATGGGCTTTTCATTATTATTATCTATGTGCAGTGAAAGAGTTGTGGGCTCTGACATAGACGGACACTGAAACAACATGGTGTGGGTAAATATTTTCAATTTGGGAGAGAAACTGTTAATAAATGTGCCATTTTGGCTGTTTTTCTACTGAAATCTCTAATCACAACAAAAAGCTGTGACATTCACGTTTTCTACAGCGTGAGATCTGCCTCTTTGTGTCTCTGCTCAGCTTTAGGACCTCGGTCTGGTTCAGGTATATATGACTGAGTGAGGCCTGAAACATGGCTGCTCATTATATGTGGTTTCCTCTGCTGTGGAAACCAACATTGACGCCGAAGACAGTTCAGCTCTTAAAAGCCATCGTGTGAAATTCTCCTGTACAAGATGTTGTTGAGTCTCCTGAAACTAAACGGGTTCAGAGAATGAGAGACCAGCCATTATCTCAGAGAGGAGGCGCACTCAGCACCATGGACAGCGAAATTCATACATGATGGAGGAAAAAGAGGAAAGCGCGCATGTAAACGCATCCTTGTCTGGTTTTATACCGTTAGAGCCTAAAATGCAGACATATGTTAATGTGAGAGGAGAGAGAGAGAGAGAGAGAGAGGGGGCCTCTGGTGATCCTGTTCGAGTCAGGCTAGGTGTGAGCTCATCGCTCAGCATCACGGCCTGGCGCACAGAGACGCCAGGCTCCCGTCTGCTCCTGTTTACCTTTGTAAATAAGGTCCTCGGTCTCCAGGTCGAATCCTTCCCGGTGACACTTTCTCCAAAGCCCGGAGATGGTGGAGTTAAACTGCCGACTGCAGTGAGACTCCATGGCCGACGCAGCGGCCAGAAAGTGCCGCTTCGCCCTGATGAGAGCACCAGCATCTGGGCCGTTACCTTTCCTCACCAGGCTCTTTGGAGGCATCTGGAGGGGGAGGTTGTGGTTCGAAATGTAGATGTAACCCGGGTCGTTTCGCTTGTTGGCATAGTTTTTACACCTCTCTCGGTGCCTCCGAGCGTCGGTCTCGTACCAATAATCGGTGCAGATCGCCATGGCGAGCAGCCCCAGCGCGCAGAACGCCAAGAAGAGCCCTGTGCTGGTTAATATTTTCATAGCGGCCATCTTCCCCACTCGATGGAGAGCCCAAATAGTCGCAAGAAGGTTCCTCCGTGGCCGTGGTGGTGGTACCGCGTGAAATAAATCACGACGGCACTCACAGCCTCACGCAGTCCTGCACTAGGAGCATGATGCGAGGCCAGTGCTGTCTGGACTGGATGCTGCGGTCTATTGTTGTGGTACCCGGTGGATGCAATGTTGTTCCCACCATCTGTTATGGTACAGGAGGAGAGGGGATGGATGGCGACCAACGCTGTGAGGAGGAGGCAGGGGCTGGGATGTAGTTGCGCTCTCTCTCCTCCAGGTTGTTGCGGGATGGCGAGCAGACAGGAATGTGCTCTGTGTACGGGGGAGTGGTCATTTGTAATGCTTGAATGGTCATCTTTGGGATGTAAACATGCAAAACACAGTCAGGTGCGACAGAGGGGGGGTTTAAATAGACGCAATAAGCGTTTGTATCAATAACAGCTTGTTATCCTACCAGGAAATATGAGGAAGTGGTCACCATTAAATCTGGGATTAAACATTAGTTGTCTTTTTATTTTTAGTATTTAATATTCATCATGTGTTGTAACATTACATTTAATTTTATGGATTGTGAAATGACTCCTGTCTTTTCAACATTTCCTAGTTAAAAGTTCTCTTATAAACTTTTATCATCATCTTAACCTGTATAATATAATGATTCATTTGGTCCACTGTCCACTGACAGTGCCTGTAAAAGGTTGAGCTTATTTTTAAATTTGATCCAAAGACAAGATCTTGGTAGCGAGGTTGAGGGTTTTTAAAATAAATTAAGAAATAGCACTGTGTGACTAAACTGTAACTCATACTTTTATTTAAAAAGTAGAAATGCTTAGTGTTCCTCTCAGATCAGCATTATTTTATATAGTATTTAATGTTGCAACCATATTTCACCTCTGTTTCCTTATCTCTAATGGTTCCACACTTAAAAGATGACCCTGAAATGATAAACCATCTGTTACAAAGCACCCTGAAACAGATTTCTGACTGGATGGGACAATTTTGTGGTGTATGACTTATAAATATGACTGCTACTGTAAGACAGTAAAAGTCAACTGTTTCTTCTCATTGCTTATTACTTTGAAGTAGATCAGAACTGAGGTGACATTTTCATCTTCACCTCTAATGTTTGTCCCCAGCGTCACACATTTTAATCCAGACTCTATGAATAAAACATTTGGACTAAACAAACATTACCATAACTCAGCTGAGTATCAATGAAAGATTTGTCACTTGCGTGTTTGCACCGTTTCCTTTTGCATTAGCTTCCAGTGCACATAGTGCTTGTTTGTTGTCCTTCTGTGCTGTGACTGAGGAAGGCTCCCACAGACAATAGGCTGCTTGCAGGCTGATGACTAAGGAAGGCATCCTGCAGCGGAGTCGTTATGGCAACAGTAGCTTGCCAAACAGACTGTGTTGAAAATGGACAAGTACAAACACACAATCAATGCCCACCATCCCTTCACCCCCATATGACACTTTATGCGTATGATATTTGCTGTTGTTTAATGTTTGAAATGTATAGTTTATTTGTTCAGGGGAGGAAAAACTTTGAGATCTGAGTCAATAACAACCACATCATTTGAATAAACCTGTATGATTCACTTTCTAAGTGAGTCGTTCCCTAATTGTTGCCAACAAGTGTAAGTGAAACAAAATATTAACAAACAGTACAACACAGTTCTCCACTTAATTTAAGTTTTACCACAATTATATATTCAAGCAGAGCTTTGTGTTAGCACCAACTTGAGCTCAACGGTTGCAGACTGTGAAATACAAATAGCAGGAGTGTGCTTTGGTGTAGAGCTGATGCGAGTTTAACGCACCATCGTGATTTCTTGCTGCTTAGTTTCTAGTGACACAAAATGGTGGAGTGGTGGGGGTGCACCTCTAATATAACTGTGTTGCACCTTTTTTTAAATAAATATGAAGCAGCTACAACAGAAAAAAGAAGATGCAGAACAGTAACAATACATAGAATGTTTAGAGTTCAATACATGTTAAAGAAGGAGGCCCTTGTAGAGCTCCAATATACCTGTACTTGTGCAAATACATCAGATGTACCTGTCTAAATGCACTGTACGTGCAAAACAAGATTGTCTGGCCCACAATATAATAGACAATTTGGTGAGAGATATCCATACAAACCATCTTAATTCCCTTGATATTTAAGTATGGCACATTTTTAAGTGTCCAAACTATTGTCCTGTTGGCAGATCAAGAACAGTCATCCATCTATAAAGTGCCTTTCTCTTGTCAGATATTTGTTTTGGTGTAACATAATGCTGATGATATGAATGAGGTGTAATAAATGCTTCCAGGAATGAGAGGTCACAGCATATCCAGTGCTGAGTTATAGTGTCTGGTAAGGCGAGAAGGGGTTTTTCTCCCTTTTTTCAGTCTACGATGGCAGAGAGCAGAACCATGACAGCCACACCACAGAAAATGAGCAGGATCTGCAGAAGGGAGTGCCTGAGAAAAGAGTTACAGATTCAGACTGATTTAAGAACATAAAGTGCCAATTTACACTCAATATGCATTTTCCATGCTCTACAGTAACTTGTAACTAGTAACTAATGCTGCCTTGGTGTGTCTCTGTCATAAGAGGAAGAGAGCTAGCTAGTCAACATGATGCAAACAATTTAATTTAATGAGAACATTTTAAAAAGAAGCAAATGCCACCAACATGTTAAATCTCAGGGCAGCGAGAGGAGCATGAGTTTTCAAGCATCTAACCTACCTTAAACTGGACTCCTCGAGCAGGTCAGGAACCACGTTCACCAAGGCTATGTAGAGGAAGCCTCCAGACGTGAATGGTAATATCCAGGTAGTGGCATTTTCTAAAAACAGCAAAAAAAACACTTTTGACTGTTCTGACAATTGTAAAATGGTCTCCAGCTAATACTGAGTCTGACTGTATGTTTGTGTATCCGTACTATTTTACCTGCTCCTTTTGGTGACTGCGTGCACATTGCGAAGGAAGCTCCCAGGACCCCGAACAACGCTGTCAACAGCTGCATGCGAGCGGCATTCCATCGGTCAAAGCCGGCCCTCAGCAGAATGGCAAAGTCTCCCACCTGCAGATGATGACATTTTTTCACAACAAAGGAACTACTAAATATTCAGCACATTTGAAGGCACTGTTGCAATATAAACGTTCCCATGTACTTTCAGCTATTTACTTTCAGCTCATTTAGAAATGACACTGTACAATTTAACCAAGACTTGTGTAATTTCACCTCATGGGGGATCTCATGAAGCAGAATGGCAAAGGTGGTGAGGAATCCAACCTGGAACAGAAAAAAAACAAAACTAAACTAAACTAAAAAAAGTCTTATTAGCAACAATTTTTCTTACTCATAAGAAAAAGAAGAAATGTGCCTGTAGTATCAAAAGGAAAACGTCTGAAAACTTCATTGTTACTGTAAAGATGATGATGATGTGTATCGGCATGTTTTCAGAGTAATGTTAAGATAATTTTAAAGATGAGGGAATGTCCAAATATAAGTAACTACTCAAACCATCTAGTTTAAGGTTATTATTAAAAACTAATATGAATCAGAGCTATAGAGTACATACAGTAGTGGGTACATGTATTTAAAAACAATGTAAACCTATGAAATAATTATCAAAACCATTTGTAAAGAAACAGGGAAATGTAAAAAAGAAAAATCATTAAGTTAAAAATAACCCCTCTACAAAATGTTATGTAACTGAATGAAACAATGTAGTTAATGCCAAATAAAGCTTCTTTTTAAGAAGAGACGTTAATCATTGAAGGAATATTTACTAATTTTCATTACTTTAGTTACCATTTACTAATAAATTTGAAGTACGTTAAATCAACCATTTAATATTAGGTACTGCTAATCCCAATTTATTCTTGTTTACTCAACACAGCAGATAATTTTCATTAACTAGTGTGAATAAAAAATAAATCACATAAATATGTGTGAGTGTAAACACAAAACACTGCTGCGATGTCATGTATGTGTATGTTTAGGCATCTAGTTAACTTCCTTTCTGGCACACCAGTATATAGTTCATGCTGCTAGCCTTATGTCTCTCCAGCTGGACTCTCCTTCCCACAGCTACAAATATAACGTAACCTACTGAAGTGATCCACTTCACTGCAGTTTAAAGAGCACCTTTTAAAACAAGTCAAACACAATACAACTAAAAGGTTTCAAACTGAAAAGCTTTGTCGTATCCTGTGATGAATGCTCAGTGAGTTGTCCTCTTTTAAGATAGTAGGAATGCTTTTACAACAGGTCTACTGCTCTGCCAACGAGCCTGTATACGCTGCCAAACACGTACTCACAAGCGAGGTGTTATATGTCCAGTTTCCCCTGATATATTTTTGTCCTTTGCTTTCATCAAGTCTTACTGTGCTCCTTGTTGGCCATTGTGCAGCTCTCCTTATGCACTAATATCTGACCTTTTAAAGTGCCAGTCACATTTGTATCCACACACGTTCATACACAATGGATATTTTGTTTTTAAGCATCATGATATTGTCTTCTTGTTAGTCTTTTTCTTTGGGGCAGAAACCGAGGTTCCCCTTCTCAACCGCCTATATTGTGTATGCGTGCATGTGCATGTAAACTACATCTGAATGAGAAAGAAACATTCCACGGATTTTTTTATATCTGTAGCTTTGCATTTATAGATTATCACAGCTTCTTACCTTTTTGCTAACAAGAAAACTTCCTGCTACTGCCAGCCCATGAGTGAAGTTGTCGATGCAGTTGGCCAGTAGGTTAAGGTATCCACTTGTCTGCGACACATGAAACATAAATGAAACACTGTCACTGACATTATGTTTAGTCTTAGTTAGTCAGACCTAAGAAAACTATGCATTTATTTATAATTTGCGCAACCTTGGTTAAATTTACTGAATTCTAGTTCAACATCCAGAAAGCAAGCTTGCACTGACTGTAACTACTGAGTAGGTCTTATGATGTTAGCTAAAGTTACTTTCAGCTTTGTTGTCTGACCCCAATAAAATTAGGCTGTAAACGATCCATTCCTCTGAGGAGCCCTGGAATCTCAGAAACCCAGAAAAAGAGGTTACTGGAGATGTACTATGAATGTACCTATACCAGGACATTTTATATAGTTATATTTTTAAATCAGATTGCATGTCTTTGTTGTGTTTCTATTTGCCAAATGCTTTCATTATCTTATTTAAATGTTAATAATTTTTCTTTTATTTTTAATTTTTCTTTAATGTGGAGACACTGATATGCAGAAAGAGGCATACACACACACACACACACACACACACACACACACACACACACACACACACACACACACACACACACACACACACACACACACACACACACACACACACACACACACACACACACACACACAGACACAGTCCAATGTCCAATCTGTGTTGTTCCAAACCGCACACCAATATTTCTGATGGCAGCTTTTGTATTTCTTCCTTTGCATTCACATTTACAGTTTTGGAGCCTGGTGCTAAATTTAAACATAGAAACTTATCTCTTTGCTTTCACATAGTCAGCTAGGTTGCTGTTCATGACAAACATGACTTGCTTGGAGGATGAAGAAGCAAAAACTTAATCTCTTACATAAGCATGCCTTATCAAGAATTTACCCCCAGTGGTTTTTTCCCCCCCAAAAAATCTGTCTTCTTTGTTAACAGGAAAATGTTTGGGCTGTCAGCATTACCTTGATTTTCTCTGATCTTTCTTGCAGACTCTGTTGCTTGGATGATTTCCATGACTCAGCATGGTGCCCATTTTTGAGTGGTAGTCCTGCCTTTCCACTGAAAACTGAATTAGAGTGTGTCTGCAGAGAAAAGGGGAAGGGGAGGGGGAGATCAGGAAAAAAAAAATCATGTTTTCCCACACAAGCCTCCCGTTTATGTTTATTAAATAAATAATCTTCATACTCCTATTGGTCATTGGTATCTACCATCAACAATATGCCTTAAACTGGTGAGACTGGTCTCCTCTGAGGAAACATTTTTCCCACCCTGCTTATTAAAACCAGTTTTACTCAAGTCGGTAAGTAAATGGCAGTCTTATATCTGCAGTGCATTTTAACTCCCTACCTATCCAGTAATAACCATTCATTTGTAGTTTGGTTTATTTATAAGACATAATGGATGACTTAAAAATTCCAGCTCTGTTCAATGTGTTTAAGTTTTTGAATACAAAAGAAGGGACAGATTCATCTCAGGCTGTGACTTCCGTTTTCCGAGAACAGCCAACTTCCCTGTTCCCTCATTCAGAAACCACATACGTTGCAATTTAAGCCGGTCAGTCAAATTAAGTGTGGGGGAAATCGCCTACTGTCTACCGTTTTCAGAATAGAAATGCTGGTCCCTTTTCCATGTCTGAAACAAGGAAGTAATGTGTGGGCAGTGATTTCAGTGCTATCAACTTTCGCCTCAGATAAAACAGATTGGAGCTAAATTGTCATTTCAGAACACATTCAGAATTTTGCTTAATGAGGAATTTAAAATGTAAACGAACTAAAGTACTACATGTGTTACATTAAACATACATATGAAGCACCCATCAAAACCACTGACAAAAATATATAAAGTTTAGTTTGTTATAGTCTGTGCTTATTCATGTGCTCTTAACCTAAATACAGTATTTTAAGAGAAAATACTTCCCTCATTGCCTCTCACACAATCTATCACACTGTCTCTGTCTATTGTTGCCTCTGTCTATAAGCTGAGTGTTCTCCTGTGGACACTAAAATGGCTAAAGCAGCTGCTTCATGTCCGCACTATAAATAGACACTAGTGGAGGAGCTCAGCCGTGGATTCCAATCTTCTTCCTCACTGGCATTACAAAGACAGGAGGGAGGACGAGACCATCTTTACAAACATACTGCAACCAGACAGTCACTGTCTACAAAGAAAGCAGTAAGTAAAATGTTTTGCTTCTCATGTTACACTCTTTTTGATATTATTTCTTAATCAAAAACATTTCCAACAACCATCTTGTTTTAATACTAATTAATGGACAAATTAAAGAATAAATACAATTAGCTTTATTTTTTAGGAAATTAATCTTAAAGGAATAGTTTAACATTTGGAAAAATATGCTTGAGAGTCTGTTGATGCATATCTTAGGTCTGTATTGTAAATATTTAGAGAGCCAGCAGCTGCTAATCTTAGAGACAAGAAATAGTGTCTCTTCGACACTAACAAATTCCTAATCAATTATCTGCATCTTGTTCGTTTATCCTTGCAATCACAATGATTCCCTGCTTAATCAACATTAATAATATAATTGTTTATATTTTTTTGATTCTCCAGTAATGCAGGAGATGAGGACAATGTGGTGTCACTGAAATCTGACTGTACTGGACTAGGTGCATCTTAAAAGTTTAGGCAGATGGAATTGCACGTGCTTGCTGACCTCCCGTAATGGCTGTACAGAGCATAAAGCAAAGGCACCCTTTTGCATCAAAGGATGAAATAAGTGACAATGTGGCTTTCTCTGCTCACTGCAGCATTGGTGTTGATGAACACTGCAGCATAAAGTTGTCTGGCAGCTGTCCAGTTGAACCAGTCATTCCTTCAACAGAAGCAGCTGCTTGGTTTATGCAAGCTGGGAATGAGCATCAGACAGCAGACAGCCACAACACTACAATTTGGGACTTGCAGTGCTCTAAACATACAAACATCAACACAAATTGTATTGAATTAGTTTTAGTGACACACCTTGCCCTGAGTGATGCACTTTACCAGTGAAAAGTCACGAAACATGGACAGAAATATTGTATGCAGACCATTTATGAAAGATCTCTAACAACCATAGCAATGAAAACCAAAGCACATGAAGGCTTGTTTAGACATGTCTTTGTGCAGCAATATTCTTATGGACAGCAGAAAGCACATTCTTCTAAAACTTACCATAAAAGGAAAATCTAGAAATATAGTATTTAAGATAAAAAAACTTACTGCAGAGTTCAAATTCAGCAGTGATTTGGAAGTGGGATCTGCATGGCTGTCTTGGTCTGGAAACATCTTCTCCAGGAGAAGGAAAGCCACAAGACCAGCAATCACCCACAAGCCCTGGGTCATGTAGTGCTTTTGTTTACCTGCTTGGGATAAGCAGAGACTGATTAAGCCAATTGAGTAAGTGACAACAGAGCTTTAATATTATACATACACTAAGAGAGTGTTTGAGGGAAAAAAAGAAGCCATGTTTCATTTTGACCTTTTTTACATTATGTAAACTGACATAACTTAGGTCTGTGTTGACTATGAGAAAGAAACAGTTGGGAAGGATAAGAAAATATATTAAATATTGCAAGAGCTGCCCTATTGAGAAGAAATTAAAATGGTAAAAAAACAAGGTTATGGCATTGGTGCACACCTGAAGAGACAGAAAGCGCCCACGCCTCAGGAAGGAGGTGAAGGAAGACATCACCAAGGAGACCACCAATAGCAAAACTCAAGAGCTGCTTCAGCTTCTGGCATCCAGCTAAGAAAACACAAAAAGTCGAGAAGCAAGGTAGCAATTACTTTATTTAGTCATTAATAAAGAACTGGAAATTATTCTGTGTAATATTTTATTCTGGCTTTGATATCACATCCACAAATAAGAACTAAACGAATTGCTCAACAGTTTGTTCCTCCTTTTCAAAATGGAACTTTTTATTCTGATTAATATCTCATTTAACAAAGAGGAATAATGCACACTGACGCACAAATGTGTCTCTGCCTCAGGCTACTAACACAGAGTAGACTGTGATTACTCATGTCCTCCCCAGAACGGTTTTATTCGGGAGGACTTCTCTTGGTAATGACTAACCTCTGCTCAGGACTACATGTGAAAACCGAAGGCCTTAAATATATGTGGAATGCAATGTTCCTGTGGGTGAGGCCCTTTGAGAGGACACAAGACTCAGGTTTACCTACAGTAATTTAAAGGTTTCTACACACACAAAGAGTTCTACAGTGTGGTGAAGGAACAAAGAGCCAACAACTCAAATTGCAAATAAATAAACTGGTTATAATACTGGGTATAATATGTAAGCATTACTGTATGCTACAACATCATGCTAAGGTAGCAGAGCGGCTCCAAGGATAGTGTAGTAACACTGCACTGGGGAGACCAGGATTTAAATCCCGGCTGTGGCCTAACTCCAATAGAGGTCTTGAGACAACACCCTTAATTTAGCATATTTTATATCTTATATAAATGTCTTGCAAAATTCTGCATGTTACACTTAAGCGGTCTATGTTGCACTATGTTGCATTTTCATTCATAACATGGGGGTGCCATAATATTGCTGGTTACCAAATAATTCTCAGGCATATTTAGGCTTCATATTGCCATCTCTCACCTTCTGTTTTGAGGGCTGCTCCAGCTTCAATGGGAATGACAAGCAGGGGGAAAATACCACTGAGACCTACAGCTACTGAGCCCACCAGTGACAGGAGCCAAACATGAACATGCTCGCTGGCTAAGAAGTCTGCTACTGCCTGGAGGCCTGGGAGGTCATCTGTCAGGCTGGGGCCTGGTCCGGCAGCTGTTGCTGTTGCATGAGCCATAACTGTTTGTGTCATCTTCTGGCTACTTGATGCCCCTCTGGAGGTCAGCATCAGCAGGGCAACTGGGATAAACAGAGCAGCTAAAGCCCAGCTGGGCTTAGTACAGCTTCCACCTTTCATCCGTCCCACGGTCCAAAAAGCACTTCCGACCAGTAATGCTGTAAGAGGAGTACAATTTCAAACAAACAGGCCTCTACTGCACATTTCAACAATGTATGAAAATTTAAATATGCATTAAATTAGGACTACAAATAATGATTATTTTTGAATTATTAACCAGGTCCATTATTTGTGCCCTGCAGTGGTGGAAGACGTATTTAGCTCACCTGGCCTTTACCTAAATCTAAATCTAAGTAAAAGTAATTAACAAAACATTAATATAAAGTAAAACTACGTGCTAACAAATGCCCATCTTTGGAAATATTATATAAATACCAGTGCACCAACGTGTAAGCAGCATTTTACAGTTGTAGCTCCTCTAAGGTTGTTTCAACTGGTTTACATAAAGTCACTTAGTTCAGCCCAGTGGTTCCCAATATAGGGGTCAAGCCCCTCCAAGGGGTCACATGACACAATATATAAGAGGTCAAGAGTTCATTCATGGAGGAAAAACAAAACACTTTTTTACAACTGAAAGTTAAATAAATGAAACTGTGTTTGGAGGAAAAATGATAAATCAATAATTACTCAGACATCTGAAATGTGACAAGCGTCCTAACTAGTTTCTGCTTATTTGTGAACCTTGAGAGACAGGGATTGGTTTAAGTTGTGAAGTTGAAACTGGCATGAAACGAAAAATGGGAAACATAATGTTAAAATACCCCAAAGTTGTATTTAAGTAAGTAATGAGTGAATGAAAGTGTTCTTTTATTTTTCCAGCAGCAGATTGAAGTGAAGGAGAGAAAACTCTAGAAAACCAAACTCCATCCAGAGTTTGCTTCATTTTGGCAGCAGCTTTGGGACATTTGATCATGTCAAGTGTAAAAGTAAGTGTTAAGCTCAGTGCACTGATTAATAAACCCAAAGTTTTGCCGACACATACTGTAACAAACTCAACGCATTAGTGCTGGAAAGCTTTTAAACATGCTGCTTCTTATTTCCCTGTGTGTAAGTTAGCAGGACAGAGTCAGCTAGCTATCGGTAACTTTAGCTTAAGTTACGTTACAATAGTCGCGTTATAAACTATAACAAAACGCCTCGGTACTAATCAGATAAACACTACAGCAAACTAACACTGCAGGCAAACGATGCTTTCTACAACGACATACTGAAATAACTACCGCTAGCTTACTCTTCTGTCTGTGAAGAAAAGTTAGCAGGCTAGCTAGCGTTAGCCGAGCAAACGTTCAGAGCCATGGAAAGTCGCAGCTAATCGGATTAACGTTAGTTAGCTCCCTGAGATAACGGTTTCAGCTAAACTAGCATCAGTCTGACTAAGTTAGTGTTGGAAAAACCTCGGCGAAGCGTCAAATCACAGCACGGATATGACATTAAGTGTTTAAATACCTTGTGGCTTCTGCAGTCTTTGCACCAGTGTGTCCCTGCCATCCAGGCCGGTTTGATGAATGCAGGCGTGCGCTGCAGAGTTTCTCCAGACTCCCAGCAGCCGAGGGGCAGGAGGCGGCTTGCTTTCCCAAACAGCCACGTATCACAATCCTGGAGGAAAAAAAAATATAAACAGGAGAGGAAAGTCAGGACGTGGATCCCGCCCCGAAGATTTCAGGAAGTAACTTTATTTTTTCCCCCCCTGAGGACTCGGAAACTCTTTGCAGGTCTGGAGGCAAACGCCAGTGGACAAATACGTGTCATCTGCAGCAGATAGTGTTATAGTTAAAAGTGGAGATTAACCCATCTGTGAACAAAACAACCATCATTTGCTACAACACTACATCAAGTTGCTTTATCTAAAAAACAGGGATTCAAACACCTTTCAGTGTTTTCCAATCAGGCCTGTCTCCACAAACACAATCACAGCATCAGACTCAGGCAACACCTGGATTTCATTTATCTGGATTTTTGAGTTCCTAAATAATTATACTGTATTGTTTTTTTTTTTATTTGCATCTATGGATTTGGTTTATAAACATGAAAATATCCTAAAAATGTAAATGCATGCATTAATAGAGTTTTTGTGCATTTCATCTGTAATATGCCAACATCCTATGTTTCTGAATTTATTTCATATGTGTATTTCACATGTTGTGAAATTAATTTATAACATAGAATGAGCTATAGTTGAAATGGCTAGTCAATCAATAAATCAATAAACAGACAACAACTCTGATATTCAATATTTTGTCTAGCAAAGATTCACTTTCTCAAAGGGGAAAATCTGCTGCTTGTCTTAAATGAAAGTGAACTGAATAGTTGCTTCATAGTAAACTTTTCATAAGTTACTCTGGTGTTGTAAAAAGTGCGACTGCAGTTCATGAGAAGAGGGTGACTAAAGATTCAGGTGCACACATTGGAAATGTTCAGGTTGAGGGAGAGAAAAGATGCTGAAACACTACTGCTGTTAAACCAGGCCGGGTTAGGATACAATGGTTAATTCATAACAAACATTAGTAAGTTTAGGCATGTAGACAGGTGGCAGTAATGTTCCAAGAAACACACTAATCTACAACAAAGGAAACGAAGAAGAGGGCAAGCTTGTATTTTACGAGGATGGAAATACATTCAACGTGTTTGTTTAGCTCTACGTATACACAGTTTGTGTTTTGATGAGTAATATCACATGTAAACAGAAATCTTGTTGGTTTTAGAGAAGATTCCAGAGTGCACCTTTTAAATTGAGAATTTGTTGGGCTGATGAACTTCATTACTGCATTACAGTTTTGAAATAAACAAATTCATATATGGTATTGAAATATATAATGTCACATACAATATGCAATATAATCTGCCCAGCAACACTGTCCTGCAGCTGTTTCCTCTCTTGTGTGCTCTGTAGATCAGTATAGATGGACAAAATTAAACATAAACCCAGGTCCACAAACCACAGGAGGTATTTTTAGTAGATAGAAGTAATTACAGAGCCTGTAACAAGAGGTGACAGCACAGGCCCTCTCTGGTAACTAGCCTTCTCTCTCGACTCATTCACAACCGTCACACTTCTCCACAAGTCAGGATTTCTGAGATGTTATCAGTGGAGTAAGGGAACTGAGTACTTTCACTCAAGTGCAAGTACAATTCTGAGGTACATGTAAAGGTATGCATACTTGAACACATCCTCTCTTAAATATCTCTGTTGAGATCTGTTGACATTTTAGCACTCGCTATGTAAGGACTGCTTCTATGTTTGAGTGCCTACGTAGTCAGCACCCCTATCCTGACCTCACCTCCAGCAGAGCACCCAAGGTCCAATTGTACAAGTTCTCTTAATAAACTGCCCGACCACCAGGTGGTGCATGTGACAGTGGTTTACTGCACAAATGATAGCATGAAATTTGCCCTGACAACATCCAAGAGTACAAGAGTAAAAAAAATCATTATCATTATAATCACCGTCTTTTGCCTCTGCTTTATAGTTTAAACACATATTACACTAAGTTGAGCAACAAAAATTCAGCAGTCATTCTTGAAGTAGGCCTAGTAGTCCACCTGTATTTTGCCCATCCTCATTTTTGAGCAACTGTGGAAAATGTCATTTGGAGATGTTTAAAGGGAGTTTGAAGGAGTTGAAGGATAAATCCTATTTGTCTACATTTTCAACCACATTTACCACTGTAATGATGAATAAAATAAGATGTACGATCATACAATGTTTAGTTAGTTTAGTTTTACCTCTTGTCAGCAACATATTGTCAGAGTTTAAATAATCACATATTCTTTTGGATATTTTTTTGAACATTTAAGAAGTATATACAATTTTTAAGTTCTCGGATTTTTAAAAATAGACTGGCTAACTCTAACAGGCGGACTTAGCAGAGTGAGATGTGAAGATAACAAAAAAACATGATTAATATCCGCACTGAGTCATCCTCGTCTGACTTGAGCAATGCAATAAGAAAGAGGAACTTAGTTGTTTGGTGGGGTAGGGGCCTAAAGCCTTATATGGGTGTATATGGGTTAATGTGCGTGTTTGTGCGCAGGTTACCAATGAAAAGTATTTAAGTAAGTTAAACACAAGTGTTATTAGACAGATTAAGGCCACAGATTAGGCCTAATGTTGCACAAAGTTGCCGTTACTATAATGTTTTGTGAAAAAAACAAACACCAAAAACCTTTCCACTGTGAATCATTGTGTGTGTGTGTGTGTGTGTGCATGCGCGCGCATGTGTGTGTGTGTGTGCCTTGTGATTCACCCTTGTCTAATAATACCCACAGCCCAGTCTGATAGTCGTTTCTTGTGGAGTCCAGAGAAAATGAGGAATCGGGAATAAGAAGTGAGAGGGCTGGATGTCCCCTTGCATGCATGTTGAGCGACCGTTCCATGTCATTGTGAAACACATGATGGCCACTGAAACCTCTGGTGACTATCAGCCAGGAAACAAAGGCCTCCTATGTGGACTGTCCACCCACAGAACTGAAATATTCTATAGTAATCTTTTATTTATTTTTTTTAATTCACATGTGAAAAAAACAGATGCAAAAACACTCTATCGCACATACTGGTAGGGTTGTTTACTTGCAGATACTTGTGAAGGCTCAGATTAGACAGGATTGGATTAAATGAATGTCAAAGTGACAGTTTCTTCAACCTGCAGAGAATTTGCAGCTCACACACCCCACATGGGTGTCAAATATACAATAAATCATCTGTATATCTGTGATTATTTTTTTAAAATTAAATTAAATTGTAAACACATTTTCATCGCAGGAATTCTCTGTTTTCATTTACTGGTCGAGGTGCATATACAGCAGACTTTATAACAAGGGTTGGGAAACCTTGGTCCTTGAGTGCTGCTGAGAAGTAGCTGGATACCATCTGAGATGAAGGTGAAGTTAGGGACAATAATCAGCAGTGGCACACAGGGGTGTTATAAATAAGGTCATGTTTTCCAAGCTCACTACATTTTCATTTTATATTTTGACTTTTGACTAATTTAATGTAACCTTTGATCACTTTAACATGTAAAAACATCATGCAGCACACATTCACTTGATGCAAAAAGTTTGTCTATGATACAATATCTTTATTATGAGTGAAGAGACATTTCTGTATCTTCTATATTGCATGTTGTAACTAACATTTTCTTACCTTTATTGAAACTAAAAGAATTGCACAGTCTTTTGTGGTGGCTAGTAGCTTCTCTCCTTTTTAAAAGACCTACTTGCCTTCATTCAGTGAGTAAAAACTGTTCAGCAAAGTCATGCTGAAATATGATTTTGTATTCTAACAGTACTTTTGGAACTTAATTGTAACGCTTTCTACTGATATGAGGAGGAAGCATCTCTTTTTTAGTTGACACAGATAAACAAGTTAATGTTTGCAATGAATAAAATGTGTCAAAAACAACATCTGCTAGAATCTCTGATATGTTAAGATGCAAACTGTACGACTTTGACAGTAGTTTAAGCACTTGGCATTGATGGAAACATGCGGTGTTGCCACAGAGCAGTCACTTTCACTGTGTCATTATGTGCCATTGATTATTCACAGTACAAAAAAATTAAAAAATACAGCAATTAAGTAAAATGGAGGGCTTATTCTTTAGACTTGTTAAGATGTAGTCGAATAAAGATAATTCACTGGCATCGGGAGTTTACACTGGATCCACAGCCTGTTCCCAGCCCTTTAAATCTGTTTTTGTAGTAAGAGTTTGTCACCTTCTTGTTTTAATAAGGAAGAAGAAGAAGAAGAAGAAGAAGAAGAAGCCTTATGGTACCAATCTAACTTGGTAGAATTAAGGAAGTTTTTAGTTCCCCTGTTAATTCAGAGATATATAGAAAGCCTGTATTTTTCAACCACCTTTGGCAATTTGCTTCCAGCAGTTCAACAACTCCCGTGTGGACACCTTTACAGCTGATCCCTGCCTGCGATACAGAGGGCGACGGTAAGACAGATTTGTTCAGTGAGACTGTGGGCGTTTCCTGACTTTCCTCATACTGTATGTACGAGCATGCCAATGTGTGAAAGAGTTTTAGCGTAACTTTTTGTTTTGTAGTTATACGGTGTTGATAAATCTGTTAGGAAACAGGATGTTTGATACTGTATTTACTTATGTTGTATTACTTCCAGAACTGTTCTTTTCATTTGTTCCCTTGCTTGTGTTTTGTTGACGACTTATATTAGTTTCATTTTTAACCAGCAGACAGCTGCTTTGCTCATGTTTTGAATTTATACCATACATTGATATATATGTATAGATAGATATATATGAGAGATAGATAGATGCCAATTAATGTACTATACATTCATCTGCTGAAATATCTTTTATTTACTTAAAATGCACAAATGCTTGTTTTTCACTGTGTTTTAGTTATTGCTGTTTCAGTTACATGTTATTATACAGTAATTCATATATATAAAAGCATTTTAAATCTAATGTTTATGCTGTCTTGTTACACAGTCTAAAGCATAGTGAAGTCTGCCGTTGTTTTTTTTTTTTTTTTTTTGGCCCAAACCTTTTTTTTTCAGCTGAATTACTCAACTATCTTAGAAGAAATGTTGAGCGATGATGATTACAAAATTTGAATACTGCCACAGGAGTTACAGAGTGTGGACATCAACCTGCAGTCATTCTGGTCAAACTGATGTTCTGCAGTGGAGGAGTGCAACTTCCTGTTGCGACGTACCCTGTATCCTGTTTTCCACAGTCAGTGGTCATGCGTGTCATTCCCCTCTGCAAGGCTGTGTGGGCACAACCTTGTGACCGTGTGCTGTGACTCTTCTGAGACTGAATCGAAGAAGACTCAACATGTCTGACAAAAACTTGTCAGTTATGTTTAACGACACAATAAATGTATCACGTTGTGTTGAGAACTGGCTTTGACTAGTCTTCTTTGCCAAACGGCAGCAGGGCAGGCTACAGTAAGTAGCACATGTATTTCCGTGTGTCTCAATTCCCTGTTATTAAGTGTTACTAGTGTCAGTAATGGTACCATTTTATAGCTAGTAAACTGTGCTTCTATCAGAATATTAGTGACCACTTAAAATATGTACACATGCAAAGATAGTGATGAGAACATTAACACCTCCACACAGCAGGCCCAAAGAACCGAGGGGCCAAACTATGTGAACGTGAATTAAGAGGTGCAATTGTAACGCTTGTGTGGGCTCAAACCATCAGAGATATGTATCTCGTGACTGAATTCAGACGCTGTATTCAAAACTGTGAAGTGTTCAGTTACACCCTGTGGGGGGACCTAACCAGAATGCAGTATGTAACTTCACAGTGTGTCACTTGCACTTGAAAACAAATATATCACTGTTGGCAACTTTATTTCGTATGGTATATCTCGCTGGGCATGTTTTTCACAACTCAGAAGTTCACACAACAACTTAGACACCTGTTCAGTATAAGTGAGGCCACGGTTTGTGTTTCTGTGTTGGCCTGCATCCAGTGATGGAAAAAGTATTTTGATCCTATAGTCTGACGATTGGGAAATATGCGCTTGCGCTGTTGCCTCACAGCAACATGTTCTCCTCCTGCTTGTGCCGGTTTCCTCTCGGGTGCAGGTCAGGTTAACTGGTGACACTGAATAGCCTGTAGAGAGCATAAATGTTTTTTTGTTTGTGTATGTCAGCCTTGTGATAGACATGCAACCTGTCTCACCCATTCAGCTCCAGTGTCCCTGCAACACCCAGTGACACATAAGTTTGCTTTAGGAAACCAAAAAACAAAAACTTGAACCTTAGTACTGTACTTGAGTAAACAAAGTATAAAAATCATATGTATACTATACTTCAGGGCCTTTCTGTTGTTTTGTCAGCTGTGTGGGAGTATAAAATAATAAAATCTGATCTCTAAAACAGACTTAACTAAAACTGGACATTTTGAGTCTCACATGTTTTGCTTTTCAGTGTTGGATTTTATGATATTTCACAAGTGTTCATGTCATTGTGTCCACTACTGTAATATAAATGTACATGAATAACATAGCCGAACCCCTGGTTTACATATGTCGGCAACTTTGAATGCTAACATTTTCATGCAATCAAAAAGATGCAGCTCAAATTATTTTTTACGTATCTTTTGGAGCAGCCAATGATAATGGGTGTATCGGATTGAATTATAAATAATAAACATTAGAAGCAGTTCTCAAAATAAAGATATTCAGTTCAATAAAAATCACAACTGCAGTAGTAAATATATAGTTAATTAACTCTGTACCTCCCCAACCATGTCAATCCAAATTCAAGTTATCTTTTAATGGACTTTTGTAGTCCTAATGGTATTGGTCGTGAAATATGATCTACACACACAACACAATATTTCTGTCTTTATTGAACACACCCATTAAACATACAGAGTAATGGTGGAAAAAGTAATGGCAACAATGTTTTAATAATTAATTGAACCACCGTTGACAGCAATGACCTCAAGTAAGTGCTTCCTGTTGCTGTGGATGTGACCTACACAATCACATCACCCATTATCTACTGAGCTTCAGCTTGCAGACAGCCACCCTGGCATTATCCTGTAGGATAGATTGATAAACTAAATTCATTTTCCTCTCCGTGATGGCAAGCAGTCCAGGTCCAGAGGCAGCAAAGTAGGAACCAATAATGATGCTCCTTCTGCTGTTTCATGTTGGTATGTGGTTTTCTTTGCACATCATATGTGGTGTTGTGTGTTTATCTGGTTTGACCTTCGTGTGTCCACAAGGTATTTTCCCAGTAGTCCTGGAGTGTCAGGGTGGCAAACTTCAGGCATGCTGCAGCATTTTGTTTGGACATCAATGGCCTCCTCCATGGTGGCCTGTTCAATGTTTTGCATATAACTGACTCTGAACAGAGAAGTTACTCAGCTCCAGTGAAGTCGTCTCTGGTTGTTACTCTAGGTTTCTTTTCGACGTTATTCAGCATTCTGTGTGATTTTGGCTTCTATGGAGAGTAGCACATCAACAACTCTTGACTCTTGACATCTTCTGAGATCTCTTTTTTAGGAACTGCCTCTGAATAGCACACTGAAACTGTCTTAATGTTTGCTATAAGTCAAGGTAGTACGAAACTGCTCTACCATTCTCTTTATTTAATTGGACTCAGAGTTTGCTAACATCTGACTGCAGTTGTTGTTTAGTGACATTAGAAGCCATTACTTTTTACACTGTATGTTTAATGGCACAAAAGAACATGACTATTGGTATTTTATCAGCTTAGAAATGTTGATATCTGTGACTTTGGGGAAGATCAGGATCATATATTTAGAAAACCAGCAAACTGCAAACACTTTTTCTTGTGACTGTGTTTTGACAATGCTAGTCAGAGTCATAGAGAGCAAAACAGTAACATGCATATGCACATGACAGTTGGAAACATTTTGGAAAAACATTTCACGCAGTACATGTGATCTATCAATGTTATGATGTTTTCGCCTTGATGACGATGTTGCAATCTGCTGGGACACTGTGAAAAGTAGAGTGAAGAGCTTAACTAAACACAATCAATCAGTTAAATTGAAATATAGAAATCAAAGGTTCTGTAGAAATGATTTTGGTGAAATAAAATCTGAATTGTTATCTGCTTCCATTCGTTTTGTGTTTCTTCACACAACTAATGACACAGTTTCAACTACAGTGCAGTACCTGGAGTTTGTATGGATTCAGTGTTTTATCAGGAGACACTTTAGCAGGCCAAACTTACATACTGTAGCTCAGACAGTTGCAAAAAGGCTCAGCAGGTGGATTAAATCAGTAGGCCACCATATAAAAAAAAACAACAAAACGTTAAAAAAATACACCAACAAAGGCTTATCAAAGCCTGGATCATCCTGACCATATAATACGTAAGTGGATTAATTTAAATCCAACCTTCAAGGAACTGAATCTGAAACACAAGTTCCCAGTTCCTCATTTAATAATATGTCACTGTTTGTGTAATGTACTGCATCTCTCAGGCGACACGGAAGACAAACAGACTTTCACAGTTTTATGTCTTCTGTATTAATACAGACTTCACCACGTCTGAAAAGTCCTCAAATCTGTAAAATAGTCTAAAATAAAGACATACAGTTGATTAGAAGATACAGTTGATAGAAAATAACATTCTACCGAACTGAACACAGCATGAATTAAATGCAGTTGTCAGTAACATATCAGCATTGTCAATCCAAGACGTCAGTTAATGCCTCTACTGACGCTCACTGGGTAAAGTTGATGCCTGTTCTTGTCGGAAGCCTTCTTTTAAGCTGATCTATTCAGCTCTGTTGTCGTCAAATTAGCTCAACAAAACTTTATTGTTAACAGCTGCAACATTAAACGTTTGTACATGTTAATGCATTGAAATTATAAACTGTTTCATTCTGAAATAGGTTCTGCATTATGACATCTATTACTTTCTGTCGTATACGTAAATACCTCTGAAATGATAGATTTCTCAAGTTTTATTAATAGGCGATGATTAGTTAGTAAATGGATGTTAGCATGCATTTGTTGATACTTGTGAAACACAAACTTTGTTATTAAAATATAACATTTTACTTTATATTACACTGTAAGTTGAGTTTCCGTGACTTTGTTGCTCAACGTGAACGAAAAAAATTTCCAGATAGAAAAAAAAAGTCTTTTGGCTTCACTGAAAATAGTTTGCGTCTGAAAATAGTGCCTATTTTGCTGCAGCTAACTCTGTGTATTAATACCCCTGGAAAATGCTGTATATGTCATCATTTTTGCTCAAGCAGCTGTGATTAACACTGAGGCCATTACAGGGTTGGCCACAGTCTGTGTGGTTTTAACAGCTCCGACTCCGACGATGCAGGAAAACAGGGTAACATATTGTTCAGAGGCTTCTGACAAAGTAGCAGACATAAGAATATTATTATCTAAAATACATATTTTACAGTTTAGTTCTAATGTGCATAAGAAGATCAACAGTATCTTCCAGCTACTATACTCTGCACCATCATCACAAGTCCTCCTGTACCTGACTCTGTTGCAGCAATTATAAATGCACTCAGAGAATTTGACTATGTTTCTACAGTTTAGCTAAGGTCTCATAGGAATAAAGGCACAGAGTACAGTTAGGAGATATTCATAACCTCAAAATTTTGATCTTGCAGAAAGTAAGTATTTTCAGCTCATTGCCTTATCACAGAGCTGCAGTCTTCCTCTTAAACAGGCAGTGCTAACAATATACACTCAGATTTGCGCTACACTATTATTGTACTATTTAACAGTTATCTCAGCATCTTGGAAATATGCTATAGTTTCTGTTGTTATATGCTCCTAAAGTGGTAACCAGCATATTTTAATTTTACATAGGCCCTGATGTGATGCGTTATAAACCAAAAGAAAATGAAATAGCATGGCAGATTGCATAACTGAACCCAAAAAACAGACCCTTTGCAGTTTCCTGGGCATTTAGCCCCCGACAGGAATCGTTTAGTATCAGTACAGTATCTCGTTCTTTGTGATAGTCATAATCTCCCTTCACTTCAGCGTGGTTACAACACACATACTGTACCTCTATCTTATCTCTTCCAGTTGTGTGTACATGCATTTGTGAGGGGGGTGGGCATGGGTACAGGCATGTTTGTTTGTATGCTCCCAATAAACTTCTGTTTACATCACTAAACAACACGTTTTAGTCATTTTGCAACAGTGCCTGCTTTCAGACCGTCAGTTTCATGTCTGTAGTCAGGACCCGGATGCATGGTTGTTTACAGTATTTGCAGTTTGACACTTCACACACAGTGACAACTAAAAATACAATCTATTGTCACGGTACACATTGTCTTTGTTATGCATGTGAATTTTATATTCACTTCATTAGCACATACTAAATGTCAAAGACATACGTTTTATATATAGTTTTCTAGAAGCATCTGAAAAATCTTATGAAAATTTACATTTTGGCTAAATCAGGCACATGATTCTGTCCTAATTAATATGTGCTATCCCTGACAAATTAATTCTGTAAAGTAGAGTCAAATGAAGAAGACTTAGATCTGTTTAATAGTTGTGAAGTACAGTATACACTATATATTATACATGAAGTGAACATGGTCAGTTAATAATATGGCTGCATTGTGTAACACTTTCTCGAAAGCAGCTAATTCAACATTAAAAACCAATTAATAACTTGTTTCTAGTGTTCTGCAATGTAGAAGGGAACTGATATAAGCACATTTCCAAATGTTTGTTATCAACTACAACTTAGGCCGTGGAGCCAGATTTTATATTATTACAACTGTGAATATTGTTCTTTATTATATACATCCTGTTAGTACACCAGCATGTGCAAAATATGTTAAAAAATCTTTAAAAATTTCTTATGATAATGTATAATGAACCATTTATTAAATGTTTACATACTAGAAATAAATGCTAAAATATATTGTACCTCTCTATGGTGCCCATTATTCATTTTATAACCACATTTTCACAGATACTTCTTCTGCTGTTTAGACCAGAGGATGTCAAAGTTGAAATGAAAATGGACAGGAAACAGATACAATCAGCAACACTTACAACACAAATTGAACTGTTAATTGCAGCCTGGGTTTATCACCTGTTTTTGGACTGGGGGAAAATGACAGTGAGGAAAACCCTTCATGGTGATTGGCTGCTGAGGGAGGGGACAATATAGAGCCTGGTATAAGTTTCATGGTCTCCCCTGACAAATCATCAATGGCCAGGGACCTTTAGCAGACACACTCTATTGCTCCCACCCACATAAATTTACTGAAGTCAAAGGTTCCTTTTTCATTTCACAGTCAAACAGCGGGCCTTGTTTATTTCATTTTATTTCACACAGCTGAAGGCCTTCAAGAGTAGTTAAGGTCATTAAGTCTATGGTGTACAATAAGAGAGAGAGAGAGATTTTTTGGTTTTCGTTGAGTGAGAGGAAATTTTGAAACATTGTGCAATGGTGCCACAAATGTTTTGAAAGGTTGTGAGAGCATTTTGCCAGCAAAGTGTCTGAGACTCGGTCTGTTGGAGAAGAGGTCTCCATGTTGCATCCATACAGAATGGAGAGCTACCTCATCCCGCCTGTAAGTATGATTTATTTTATTATTACTGAAACCCTCGGCAGACTGAAGACTGAGACTGAAAAGAGTTCACCACGTAGATTATTTTTACTGTAGCATAAAAAATAAACACATTAAAGAACCAGAAGAACAGACATTATATATTATTTCAAAATATGTGACTTATGGTGAGTCTAGTTCAATTTGAATACAGGATACAAAAGTGTAAGAGTCTTTTATACTATGGGCAACATGAAAATGAAACTCAGTTTCAGGACAGTGGTGGCAAGAAAAAAAATGTCCTTTTAACACAAGTATTGCTAACGCCGGATCTAATTCACAAATGTAGACATATTTAGGAACAATGTCAACACAGAAAAAAACAGATGGTAAGTATTAATAGTTCCTTTGAAGTTTTACAAGTATTAATATGATGTACGGTATGTTCTCTGCACCATTGACATGTAAACGATTTTACTTTGACATACTCTGTGGCTAAAAAAATCTTTTCATTTGTTCTTGCAGCACTCAGAAGAAATGTACGATTCAGAGATCTACAGGCATCAAATTGCAGAATATTATAATCCTTATGTCCTAGACACAGATATCCAGGCAGGTGAGTCTTACTTGAACATCGACTTTGTCTCCTGTGAACAGTGTTTGAATTTCAGCCGCTCCCTGTCCTATTCAACTCTATTCAGTCCCAGTAATTAAAGAATTTTATTAAAAATTACAAAATACAAAATGGAAACAAATGTTAATGGCACAAATGAAATCCGCTAAAAAGAAACTTTCTTTTTTAACATAGTTCACAGTTTTTTTTGTTTAAAAGAAACTACTCTGTTTAGTCTACCACATTTTTATTCTTCAAATTAACCACCATGGCCTGATGTGGTGACACTGACTTTTCTGTTGTATTGAACATAAAAAGCCTGCAGTGTGTGCAGCTGGAGCACACCGCATTAGGGTGTATGGAACACAGGAAACAGATGCCATTTCTTTCGGCTGCTACAACTACAGACATAGAACAACTTTCGCCCCATGGGGTTATATTTGATACAAGAGAGGTGCTTTACTTTCTCTGGTGATCAACTGTTTTGAATATTGCACCAAAACAATCTAAATAGAGGGAAAACATTTTCTCGACCTTTTGCAAAAGTCGCTTGAACCGGGAAAACTAAAAAAAAAATCTCACGTCTCAACTGTAAATAGGTCACATGTGTATATAATATTCTTTACAAATTTGAATTTAAATCCTCATACTTAAAGTAATAAAGCAAAAATATAGATTTTACAATGTTACAGAATCTGTGACATATTTTTATTATCTCATTTGATTTACTGCTTTTAGTGTATGCTGTATTTTGCAATTGTTCACGTCTACTCTACTTCGTTTTTCCTCTTTTTCCATGGTTACACTTGAAATGCGTTGAACATTTAAATCTGGCTTGTTTGGTTTCTTATTTAATTCCTAACTGCATTCTGAAAAAAAAAAAGAGAGAGAGTCAGTGAAAAAGAAGTGCAAATTCAAAATCAACGGCTGTGTCAACACTGCTGGTGGTGAAAGAAACAGGAAAGAGCTTCATGCTGAATCCATTATTCTCCTCATTTCGGTTTGTGCTAACTTAAGCACTATGAGTAAGCAGTTTGTTGTAAAGTCTAGTTATATTTGACTTTGTACTTTTTGACATCACATGGCAATGAATTGTCTTTTTCCATTAATCAGCTCTAATTATTTAAACACATATTTGTGCTTCTCTTTTTGTGCTATCCTTGTATCTCAGTGGTTCAGTTTTGTCTGTCTGGGCTTCATATTTGTTTTAGTTGCTAAAGTTGAGACAGAAAACCAGTGATCACAAGCTGTGGCCATTATGTTATTTCTCACCCTCTCTCTTTAGACCACTGGGACTACCACCCGCACCCTCACGTACATCCTCCAGAGTTTGAAAACCTCCAAGAAACCAACTTTACAGAGCTGCAGAGTGTACAGGCTCTCCACCCACCCGGCCTCATACGACACGATCCCATACGATACGATGCAGAAAACCTACTCGATCCAAATCTTGGGGCACATGCACATGTGTTACAACAACCAGTAAGTGCCTCTGTCACCTGATATTACACTCAGAAATATAAACCATGTGTTGAAATAGTGCATTAACACAAACATGGATGCATGTCCCTGCACACAACCAAATCCATTTAAAGATATGTTTAAATGTAATATGTGGAAAGCTAAAAATACTATTATGAAGCCATGTGTTACTGTTGAGTTTTCTACTGCTTTGCTGGTCAGGAGTTAAATTACTCATTGTTGAAGTGATGACAGTGTTGATTACTGTAAGACTTTTCTAAACAGTCATAGTACCACTAATTCAAGTACTAATTAGACACAAGGCTCTCAGTAGTTTTTGTGATAGGGTAGTAAAAATACTACAAGAAACATACAACAGCTGGTTGATGGATGCCACACTCACATGTTTATGACATAAGTTTGTGTTATTTTGTTTTAGTGACTATTTTCCACATCTTCAAACACAATATTTAGAGAGTTGGGGTTTTTTTTAGGGTCCTGCTACAAAAATCAGGAAGTGAATCTCTTTGTTATAAGAAAAACTTTAATTTTAGATGTTTTTAATTTTTCACATACTTGAAAAGAAGTCCATGTCACAACTGCGTGCTACACCCTTCCAGTTGTGACCCAATGAACTAGAACAGAAATCTTTCGTTTTATGCAAGTGCAGTATGCCCAGCCATGAGATACATTTATTTTCATAATCAAAGCATATTTATTTACACGTACCGAGTGTTGTGCCATGTTTTAAAGTATAAAAAAATTTATTACATGCTTATTTTGGATTTGATCCAAGATTCCTGGCTGAACACACCTATACTTTCTCTATTTGAGGAAATGGTGTAGCCAAAGATGTTATGGATGTCAATATTTCCCCCAGTGTTTGTGTGATTTAACAACAGTAAAGTGCTGAAAAGTACAATTCACATAGAAAAACAAACTTTATAAATATATTTAAAACCTCTGTGTTCATATCTACTTTTATTTCCATTTAATAAGTGATTGTTTTGAATAATATTTAATTTTATTTATGCTCATGTTATTGTTTTATGTGCATCTAGATCTAAGTTTGGCTGTTTTTACAATTACTTTTGCAGTTTTTAAGGTGCAATGGATAGGGATAGTTATAGTTTTTGCCAGTTTTAGTCATTCTTACTTCAAGGATGGCACACAAATAAAAACATAATCTAGAGATACACTTACCCACTAAAACCCAGGATGTGTTTCATTTTAGCCCCACAGTCTTGTGTTTTTGCTGTTTGTATCCCTTACAAAGAAGCCACAAAGCATGTGCACTTTTAGGTCAAATGATGGTTTTCACTTGAGAGCAAGTAAAATTTCCCTTTTGAAAAAAAGGGCCTGCCACTTTTACAATGGGAGGAAAGTGTGTTTGCGTGTGGAAAAAAAAAATGTGTTAATGCATCAATAACTGCTATTCACACATGGAATTCACATACAGGTTTTCACCACTTGTTATTAAGCATGTTATGAATACACTGAAGTGTTGCCCACCAAGACACAGCAATGGCACGGTCCACACATTGCAACTCTTGCAGAGATAAAGGCTGCTAAAAATGTAATTACACCAAGAAACTGTTATTGTACACACAACTTTTAGACAATTCAAACATAGGTGCACAAAAATATTTGTTGAGAGTGGTTGAGAATGAGAAGGAGGCTAGAGAAAGTAGCTGAAGCAGATTTACTATTCCACACCAATGAAATAGGAAGATAAGTTATCAATATTCCAGACAAATGGAAAACAGGTATTACTAATGGAATGGAGTTTTAAAAAGTACTCGTAATGCACAACGGTGCATGTAGTGGACAGTTTATGTATCATGTTTTACAAACGTAACTGGTTTATATGTAAAATAATAGTCTGAAAAAACTACTGCAATGAGATAAAAGTATACAGAGTATAAAGTGGATTATAAAGTATAAAGCAGCTTAACAGTACATTAAGTAAGTGCAGTGGAGTCAATTCACTGCCTCTGAAGCTCAAATCATGTTTGGAAATTTGGTGTTTACTGTCTGGATTTAAGGATTCCAACATTTCCAAACATGATGTGCTGTATTGTATGAAATGATGCAATATATTTTTATTTAGCTGTAATTGCACAACTCTGAAAAATAACATATTGGCTTGACATTCAAATGCAGCATAATTGGTCCACTGTCTGCAACAACTGTGTTTTTTGTTTAATTTTGATCTTGGAGCAACACAAAGGGTCATTTAATATGATGAGAAAGCTCCAAGTGAAACAGCTTGAAATGTTTTGATTGGAACATAACTAACTTTGACTTGTGTGCAGGTAGCATTCTTCCCTCGGACTGTGTATACACCACATGTGTCCCAGCGAAGTTCTGATGATGAAGACCACGGAGGACGAAGTCCCCCGCTGGAGGTGTCTGATGAAGAGTGTCTGAGAGATCGTGTACCTTATATCCCACCAGGAGAACTTGGTAAGGAGCCAGATTTACTTACTTACCACATTTAAATATCATATTCTATGTACCTTATATTAGCGGAACAGTTCTCTACTGAGCGGTTAACACAGACACTTCAAGACACAAGTGTCCTTCTCACGCGAAGATTCTCAGTCATTCAGGTCATGTTATATGTACAAGTGCTAAGTCACTGAACTTGCTTTTGATGCTTAAGATTCAGGCATCTAAAGCAAGTCCAGTGACTTAGCACTTCTACACACGCTGGCCATTGCAATATGTGGTTATGCTATATGGCAACACTGCATGTGTGGTCTCACTGATTACTTGATTCTCTCCAGCAAGAAGGGGATGTGTGCAGTTGCTTTTCTATTTAATTATCTGACAAGTGCTAAAATGTGTGAGTTGGCATTAATGGTTTAGATCTTTCAACCGTGTAAGAAGAACTTTCTGGATTTCAGCTCAGTGTCGTTTTACAGACAAAGAAGAGTGGATGTTTGGCATTAAGTCATGTCAACTCTGTGTTTTGCCCACAACTTAAATGCACTTTTAGTATGAGCTACCTGTTGCACAACTGCTTTTACACTTATAGTCATGCATCTTCAACAGAAGATTTTTACAGCTGTTTCATAGAAAGTATTGACCTTGGTCTCCATGCATGGGTTTTTCTTAGTAATAATCCAACTTGCGCACTACTAAGAGACTTAAAGTCATAAGTGAATCAGAGCTCTGGGGAATGATACTTTATGTTATTTAACCAAGTGCCACAGCATAAGTATGGCAGGTAGCACCTTGTTTGTGAGCAGATGTTGTGTAAAGTACAACGTTCTGAACCAGACTGGCAAGACGTCCAAATCAGTGGACCTTAGTAATGGATCACGTCTTTGCTGTAGTTAACCGTAGTTGCTCGCTTACCAAATGGCCTTTCCACTTCCTCTTTTGGCCATTAAACGATCCGACAAAACCAGCTGAGTCTGAGTAGTGTCTGTTACGCAGACTCTGCAGTGCCTGTAGTCAAGTGGACTGAGAGCAAAATACCTTTGTAATGAACTAAATGAAGCTATTTTCTATTTAAGCACCCAGGTGAGCACTTTGATAGCAGCGACTGTATCTTATCTACTTCACCATGACCACATTATTGTCGTATTTTTTATGCAATGCCAAACAGCATGGCCTTACAGAGTCCCTTAGCAATTGGAATATGAAGGTGCAGAGGTTAATAAAGAACAGTTAGATAAAGTTACCACAGTTCTCCACAAACATGAACATATGAAGTATGAAGTTCAAGTAACTCATCATGGCTTTTTATTACTTAACCAATGTTGGGACATTGGGGAAAATATTCTTTCCCTGGTGTACAATTAAATTAGTATTTATGGCTTCTTATGATGTATGTGGGAACTTTTAAGAACAAAAACTTGACATTTGGACATGATTCTTACTTCTGTATATAAAGTGATGTAAAGAGCAATCGCTCTGTTTATTGTGTAGCACAATGACAATGTAGAAAACAAATTAAAATGATGAATCATGAATGGTTACATTTACCAGTAGTTCTTTGAGTGTTAAGGACTTTTATATATTCACCCTCTGCTCTCCAACAAATACATTATTATTTTTAATAATTTGCCTTATGTTTGAATACTTCAATATCAGTTTTAATAATTTTTAACAACTGCTAAACGCACCTTCCAACAAGTAACTTAAAAAAAAAATTCAGAATTTCTATTCATATAAATGAATATTACAGAGTTAGCAACAACATGCTTTTAATAATAGATCCAACTTTGTGATGTTTCCAGGTAATAAAAAGAAGATCCGTTTGTACCAGTTCTTGTTGGACCTTTTAAGGAACGGGGATATGAAGGACAGTATCTGGTGGGTGGACAGAGAAAGAGGAACATTCCAGTTTTCTTCCAAACACAAGGAGGCACTCGCACACCGCTGGGGAATCCAGAAGGGCAACCGCAAAAAAATGACCTATCAGAAGATGGCTCGTGCTTTGCGCAACTATGGCAAAACTGGAGAGGTGAAGAAGATCAAGAAGAAGCTGACGTACCAGTTTAGTGACGAGGTGCTGGGGAAGACTCATCTGGAGAGAAAATCATACATGTAAACAGGCATGATACTGAAATCTCAGGACTGAATCATTGGTTGTAGTTTCTGGTAGATGCTTATCAGTGTTACTCATCTGGTCTGAGCTAATCCAGCATAAAAGTGTGGACCAAGAGACAAAATACTTTGTGTGTAGACTTTCTGTATAATAGGTCGTTTGGTGACCACTTTTGTCATGCAAAGTAGAGAAGAAATACCATAGAAAGCTCAGGTTTGTCGGGTCTGTCTGAACGTAGCAGTATGGAAATAAAGTCAGGACCAAAGATGAAAATGTGTAACCTATCATTTACAAATGTGCACAGGGATTTAGAAATAGGTACTTAGATTTAGGAAAAAAACATTGTAAATATCTACTGTTTGTGAATTCAGTTTCTTATGCCACCCTCAGACTTACTATGGCATGTGCACAACATGCACTCTGAACTGTTCCAGTGCAGTGGTCAAAGTTGGAACTGCAGGTCATGTGATGCAAGCCACTCTTTAGATGCCACACGTTGGTTCAAATACACTTACACTCACTCACTAATTTATAAAGTGCATCTAGTTAGACAAAATAGACTCTGAAACATTTAGTGGAACTTATTTTAAGATAATCTAGCTAAAAAACAAAAAATCATCTCTGTATGAAAAACTGCAGCCTTTAACATGATGCCGTTTAAACAACAACTAGTATGAGTATGCAAGACAAAGACACACATGCATGAGTATCATACATGTAGGCTTGCAAACAGGAAATATAAGAACCTTCCTTTGCAGCCAGTATGTACTAGGGTAGGTCATTTTAATTGAAATAACCGGGCCATCAGTTTTGGCATCTAGTGCTTAATATATCCAAGGTGCTAAATGCTGCATGCAGCTTTAAAGCAGTCAAACCACTACTAGTCAACATGAACATCTACGATTATAGCACATCAGTACATTCACAGTACTAAAATCACAGATATTGAGCTGTGGCACTGGCTTTCAAATCTGAATATACATTTACAAATCTCTGCTGATATGTCCAAATGAGGATGCAAATGAGGATGCATAAAGGATTTTCTTTTATTTTCTTTGTTCCTTTTTTTAATTCTCTTTTTTGAGGTTATCTTTGGAGAAGTATACTTGTTGACTTTAGGAAGATGAGGAGATTGATGCTGTTTATGCGGATGTCTGTACAAAAACCTAAATGTCAGCCAGGGCAATGACCAATCCTATCACATCATCTAACTTTTAGCATTAAAGAGAATGAATATAGGCAAAGGAAGGCAGAGATAAGAGACTCTGAACTTACATTATGCATATGAGACCCCAGGTTACTGTGAAACCTAGTTGAAATGCTTTTCCACAAATGTAAATGCACAGAGTCTATATATGAAAACATATGTTTACACATTAAAGTCATTAAAGTATACGTTTGATGACATGCAACCACTAGTTGTCCTCAGTAGGTCTGCCCTCCACCCCACTGGTTTTGCATCTCTTTGTGTTTGACATGCTTACAGTAAGTTTTCTTTGTATGTAATTCTACTGTACCTGCATATTTAACTTGACAATTAATATTTAAAACTCCAAGGACACGTAAATAAGACATGAGACTAACCTTGAGCAGTAAGTGTGATTAGGGTATATATGTTGGTATGTAGTACATGATATGAAATGTTTTGCACAGATCCGTGAAACTCTGCAACCTATGTTATAAATTGCGTGTAAAAATAAATTGTTCATGTGTGTTTACGACTTGTTACTTTTTTAAAACCCTCAAGAAGTAATAACATCTCACACCAGACGAAAAAGAAGAAGAGGGAAAGGAAGAAGAAGTAATTATTGTATGAAGAAGGTGTCCAGATGAGGTTGCTCACCTTTCATTACAACTGTAAAGATAACTGTTGACCTAAGAGGAACTATGAGGTTTATACAGGGCATGGGGTGAAGTGTCTTGTCACCCACTTCTTAAATATATTGGTCAGTGTATCTTGACACACTGAAGGCCCCAGCCCTCATGCTGAGCTCATGAAATCTAGTGCTAGACTGAGTTTTCATGCCAAAGATGTTTACAGTGTAGTTGTGTATCCACCTTCAAATAATTCAGCTTATCCTGATGAACACATCTCTTTAGATTCATGTATGTCACCGGTGTTTCATTTGTCATATTCCAGAACAAGTTTTCAGAGACATACACAGAGGCTTGTGAAATGCTTAACAACAACTTCACCACCATCACACGTCCCTTTTAACAGAAAAAGAGGAAGTAGCTCAGCCATATTTATTTATGACATATGACTGTAATTCATAAAAACAACAAAAACACAGTAAAACAAAGCAGCGATGACTTTCTAAAATGTAATGTGCAGCGCATAAAAGTAAAAATACTGCAGCACCTGGTGTCCCAAGAGCCGACATCTCCGTGGTCAAGTTGTAATTGATACCCAAAAGTGGAGAGAAGGTGGAAAGAAATGACCTTGATTAAACCAAGACACTAATCATCTTAGACACAATAAAAATATCATAGTATGTGCACAGAGCTCAGGGTATCAGAACAACAAAATAAAGTACAGTGGTGTGTATTTTACAGTGTTGTACATTACAGTGTAGTGTAGTATATTACAGTATAGGATCGTACAATGATGTTTATTGTTTCAGATAATCAAAAAAAAAAACAATCCCACAACATAGAAACATGTTTTTTAGAAGTCCAAAATCCAAATTCCATTTCCTGTCCAAGTAATGATCACATCTTGCATATTGCATAAATGTATTTCGCATATGTGTTGATACTGAACGCTTTATTAAAATATTTCCTAAAAAGTATTGAGGAACAACATCCACTCACAGTAACTATAAGCTATTAACTTTTCTATGCTCATGTTGAGGTACTCACAGCCCAATATGACCTCCAACCTAAACAGCCATATATGTCATTTGTCCTACCCTCCCGGTGCAGGTCGTCTAACTTTAACACATTACTGCCGGCACATTTGAACTCATAATTTTTACAACAGGACGAGACTCTTTCAGTACAGTTGGAGGTTTTAATGAAATGTAAACAAACATGTTGTGCCTTTGCTGTGGACCTCACCGTTATTGAACCAGGTCGTCTTACAATAAACTTCACCAAAGCGCTTTTGTTGTCTACACTTTAGCACAGACAGGAGACGTGGATGCCTCTGCATCACTTCTACCAACAGAGCAACACATGTGTGGATCCCTTTGCTTTTATCCACTCTATCCTTCTTCGCTTCATTACAGGGCGACACAATGCAGCACAGATGTGTGGAGAGCAAACATACAACTTTTTTTCTGCGTTCAAGGATCTAAATTTAAACATACCTTCCCCTCCCTTTCAAGGCCTGTCATTCAGGCGAGGTGTTGGAAGAAAGGATGGTTAAAATATAGTCCGAGGTCAGACATGACTGTGGGTGGGGTGGGGTGATGTGGGGGCAGAGTTGTTGTTAGGATGGGATGAGGGGGGTGGTTGTGACTTTTTGGACATTGTGTTGGGCCTAGAAAAAAAAGAACGGAGAAGTGGGATGGTAGATGAAAGGAGGGGAGGCTATTTTGAAGCAGTGGGACTATTAAAGGCAGAGGACTGAGATAGGCACAGAGCTGTTTAGTAACCGTGAGTCACACCGTGGAGGAGAAGATGCCAGAGCCAGTGAAAAAAGCAGGTAGGTGTACTCATTCAACTACTTTTGAGGAAGAGCACTTCATTACCACATGAAAATGGAACAATGCACAGTATATAGTGTTAAACCCCAAACTTTCAATGTTAACATAAGCCTGTTCTCACACCCCATGTTTGGTTTCTGCAAGTTAATCAGCAAAGTACAGTTCGCGACCTGTTAAAATGATGAACTTTGAGCTTCACACATGATCGTGTTATCAACAGAGTGCAAGTGAGCGTCTTGTCCTGAATGTTACTTTCTTTGTGCAATATTCTCTTTAGACAGAAAAGCATTGCTTAACAAACAATGTAACATTAAAATGTGTGAGAAAATAATAAGATTTGGCCTCACCTTATGCAACTATAAACCCAGGGAGTCCCTTCAGACCTCACCATTATCACATATAAAAATACATCATGTTTATTGTTTATGTTTGTTTAATTGCTAAGCTTGATGTCTTATTTGTGATAATTTGTCACAATAAAAAACTTATTGTTGACAATTACCAGTATATTATACCATTCAACAGTAAGACTGTATTTATATATGTGTATTTATAATATATGTACTACAATGATGTAAAACCAGTATAAGTGAGGATAAAGATGATAAGGAGTGTTGGATTTTATGCAATTGTTCATTTGGAAGTAAAGTAGCTATGCAGAAACTAAGATAAATTTTATATGGTTCATATATGTTCAGTGAATTAATAAAGTAGCACAAGGTTAAGCGATGCTCCATCTCTCATGTATCCAGTAACCAGAATCCGGCAATTATTATTATCCATCCTCACTCCAAAGTCTTCTGACCACTTGAAGGAGTCATTCACACGTCACATGGTCCAAGCAGAAACATGGTGTGATGTGAATTCGACACTGTCACATTTCCCACAGTGCTGCATTCACAAAATGCTCCACTGCTCCAAAAATGCCAGAGCAGATTCCAACTTGATGAATGACTTTCAACAGTTTTTTTTTTTTTACTCCTCTCTTCAGTGGCAGTGGATTGTTGAGAAGTCTGATGTATCGCATGACACATCACACAGTGCAGCCCAAATGGCCAGTGTGAAAACACTTTTAGTGTCAAGGATTTGTTCAGGACAATGAGTGTTGATTGTCCAGAGCCCTTAGCATTATTATCAGTTATTATCAATTATGAAGATGTTTTTTTTTTATCTTTTGCTACAGAAAATAACAAAGGAATAAACAAAAGAAGCTTGGTACAATTCTGTAACAGATGCAGATAACATAAATAAAAGCAACTATTACAATAAGCATAACAGAATAGAAATAAAATCAAACAATAGAAAAAAATGTCAGGAATAAACAGTTATAGACATAAACTAATACATTAGTTGTTAGAACAATAGGGAATATGGGAAGTTATTATTGCCTTGTATTATATTTTCATAAGTAATTTCATAAGTAGAACATCTAAACGTAGGTAGAACATCTATCTACGTTTTATTTCATGAAGGAGCCACAGCCAAATACTGTTATCTGTCATTTAAAATAAATATTAACGCATTAAACTTAATACTGACATTAGCCTTACATTTAATCAACATTAAATGAACCATAATGCGATTAAATTTGAATTTAACCTTAATACACAGCGTCATTAAAAGTATACCAGCAGGTTATTTATTAAGAGTAATCATTGATTGATTAGGTATAATTTAATTAAATGCCTTGTGGATATTTGACTAAAACAGATATAAGATAAGTGTGTGAAAGGTGTAGCAGCAGACCGACTGACCTCATGAAAAGAGCTGGTGTTACAGTAGGGAGCAGCGGCTGCAGACAGACTGAGGTCACAACATTCTTCCTTTGCCTCCAGAGGCACAAAAATAGAGGGAACTTAATCCCTCCACTGTGATACCTGTTGCAGCTGAAGCCTTTATTAGTCCGGTACAAACGGTTTACATCCTACTGTATATACACTCATCAACTACAGCTTTAGTAAAAAACTATAAGTATCCAGGCTTCCACGTCCATGGTGTTTTTGTTAAAGACGTCTACTGTCAGGCCCGTTACTATGTTTAGCTCCATTTTAAAGATGACAAGTGTTTCACAATGACTTTTCTATAGAGCAAATAGATCTCACAAAAACAAAAACACCAACAGCTGGTGTTTTACTGGTACTGTGCTTTCAGAGGTACTTGATTCTGTGCTGCTTTGTACTTTGTTCTGCTGTGATACATTTTTAATTAGAATAATCTTCTTCACAGTACTTTTTACAAATATATTTTACTTAACAAAAGTAAGTTTACATTTACTATTAATATAAAAGCTGTGTAAGACAACAAACACACACACACAGATAGAACCTTTAAAGACAGATGTCTGTGCCATGGAAAACTGCATTTGTCTTTTTTTGTCTTGAATTTGAATCTTGAAATTCACCGGTTTCACTTAGACCCGCCCAGTTTTCCGCAGACTGTACACTGTACTTTTTCAACATGAGAGGTTCTGCTTGTACAATGCACAGTATGTGTTGCTCTTACTTTGAGAATGTGTGACGCATTTGAATGAATGAGACAATCATCAGTTCTTTCTCATTAAGAAGAAATTATATTTCAAAGGGCTTGCTTTATATTGTAAACCCACCCTCCCTTGTCAGTTTCAGCATTTGCCAAGAAGCCAAAGACTCAGGAGGCAGAGGAGGGGTCCTCTGTGGTCTTTGAAGCAGAGACTGAGAAGTCTGATGCTAAAGTAAAATGGCAGTGTAACTCAAAGGACATTGCCAGTGACACCAAATACGTGATCACAGCTGATGGAAACGTGCACTCGCTCACCATAAAAGCTATTACCAAGGAAGATGCCAATTCTTATGCAGTGATTGCTGGCGGGTCAAAGGTCAAGTTTGAGCTGAAGGTCATATCTAAACCAGGTGGGAGACTTTGATCCTGCAGCTGTGTGTCTGAGGTCTCTGTTCGCTCACCTGCTGGCTGTGCATTTACAACAGACAACAAAGTAAACTGGAGCACTCAATGCAGAAAATCACTGAGGCAGTAAATAGTTGAAGCACTGCATGCACTTGATGTTTCTGCACATGGAGTCACGTTCTGAACCCTCTGTCAGCTGCACAACACAAGTCCCTGCAGCAGCTTTGCTTGTTTGGTCTGAGGAATATTTGCACTTAAAGAAAAAGTCTGATATTTTGGGAAATAGGTCTATTTAATATCTTCAGAGTCAAATTAAATAAAAATAAAAGTGGCATAACCGTATTTCCCAGAATATTCAGTAGCAACATGTCCTATCACTGATTGAATCACACCTTTTTGTCCTGCACTTTTTGTCACATCTATTGAGCACTGTGTTGCGACTGCGAGCCATGTGTGCCACGGAGCTACATTTTTGCTATTAGTCTGTGAGCATGACTTGCTGAGGACACTACAATAACAATAACATTTAGTGATTTATCAGACGCTTTTATCCAAAGCGACTTACAAGTGTTTGGAGTTGATAAGGTGAAAACAGATCTCAAAGAAAACGCAGCAGTCTAGTGGGCGCAGTGTGTATTATGAGCGTCCGCCCGCAGCTGTCTGCGGCTCATATCATGGCCGTCCTGACTCTGTCTGCACGGTGACCTTGACCCTCACACCAGCACATTATTTCCTCATGAGTAACCACCACTTGACTGGTGCTCAGGATAGGCTTGAGAGGCAGCTGATAACACGTGGAAAATCAGTCGACCATTCAAAGAAGATAAGACATAAGAAATATTTGGGATGATAAATGTTTGCCAGAGAATATTTTCACTCCTACATAACAGTTTTTAAAACAGCGTTAAATTGATTAAATGGCTCAAACGTCTACATTTTTTAGTCATTGCATGTCTCTGTGCAGAAAGTATTCACGTGTTAAACCCTCCCCTCAAAGCTGCACTTTCTAAAATGTACCACTTTATATTTACCAAACATGTAAAAAAATAGGTGTGGTTTACAACACATTCATTTTTAAAAGAGGTATAATATGAAATATATGTCATCTCATTGTATCTCTCTTTTGTCATCTCTGTGGTGATGGTAACTTAGACGCTCCAGCTGAGGCCCCTGCTAGTGAAGCTGGGACAGTCAATGTAGAACCAGCCCCTGCACCACCTCCAACAGCACCAACAGGAGAGGGACACGATCCACGTCCCGCCGAAGGTGAGTTACTATGTCCATTCAATATCATTTACTCCTCTGTTCAGTACCTTGTAATGTCCAGTCTATTGTCATTTTGTCAAATGTAATATTGTCAAAGACGTCCCGTGGACTAAGCTGACATCAACAGACAAACACACTGTATGTTTTAATTTAAGTTTACACCTCATTTTCTATGCCTCTGACACATATTTTTGACTTTGCAAATGGCTGCAGCCTGTGCAACAGATGCTACTCGAGCTCCTGTTAAAGATTCACACACTCGCACACACACACACACACACACACAAACGAAGTGGACATAATTGTGCAATGTACTGCACTTGCTGCTACACACACACACACACACACAGACTAAACAGACTCAAATTGTGCAATACTCCTGCTGCAATGTTACGCACACACACACACACACACCAAATGTACATAATTGTGCAATAATCCTGCAGCTATATGTGATTTACACTGAAGCTCTTCTTCCTTTCATTTTCACTAATTAAATTCTGTTCAGCACATGTATTGTTTTTGTGGTTTACTGTGCTGTTTTTTGTTTGTTTGTTTATTTGTTTGTTATATAATTTGACTTTGCCTCTGGAGGTAGAAGTGATTGTCATTTCGTTTTGCTGTGCACCATGTCATGTGAGTGGTTTTGAATGGCAATTGCTTCCACAAAGTGGTCACTAGTCTTCCTGGGTTCCACTGTAGCAGAGATTAAACACACAGCGAGTCCAATCACATTGATCAATAAACCAAACAACAATCACAATCAACAAACGCAGAGAACTTTTGAAAAACAAGCTGAAAAACGATAGCATAAGAAAAACTTCTCTCAAAGACTGGATTGATAATCCAACATGATTTGAATTTGACATTTTTTTTAATTATCATTCTTCAGCTCTATGTTGTGGTTGTATTTTTTAGATGGACACTCGCGAGACACCAGACAGGACCTGACTGGACTCTTCACAGAGAAACCCCAGAGCGGAGAAGTTGCTGTGGGTAAGTGGCTTCACAGTGCATCAAATGCATGAACATATTATACATATTTATATAGAAATGTTAAAATATGTAAATGTGCATGTGCAGGACAGATATACAGACATTACATAAAGTTACACTGGATGTCACAGTGTGAAGGAGAATGTGTGAAGCCACATGATAACTTGTCCTCTTGTGCAGGTGGAAACATCACATTTGTGGCTAAAGTGAATGCTGAATCATTGCTGAAGAAACCCTCTATCAAATGGTTCAAAGGGAAGTGGATGGACCTCGCCAGCAAGTCCGGAAAACACCTGCAGCTAAAGGAGTCGTACGACCGCAACACCAAGGTAGAGTAAGGCTGCAGGCACGAAAACAGGAAGATAGACATTAGCAGAATGAATTAGCAGAAAACATTGTTTGTCAAGATTTTGAAGATTGTATTCTTTCTCTGAAGAGAGCACATAAACAACTTGGGCTTTCAACTGAAATATGAACCATTTTACTTTGAAGCAACAAAATGGTTTTGCAAGTCTTGCCTTTCTCACCTTCAGTTTGGCAACGTCTTGCTTCAGTCGCACTTGCTGATAACATGATGAACCACAGACAAACTACCTTAGGTATTTCTTATGGTCAGCATATAACGCCCCTTCACATTCAAGAAATTCACAATTTCATAATAAGATACAGAGACAAAGCATTAAAAAGTAAATTAGGGAGTGAAGCGCACTGACACCCTCCTTAATTATCCCAAATCTAAAACAGACTACCAATGGTATATACATGGAGCTTAAGAGTTTATTCGTTGTTTAACATTAAAAACTCAGTGTCTCACATCTGTCATGCATGTGGCTGCAGGTCTACACGTTTGAGATGCACCTTATTGCTGCCAAGGCAAATTTTGCAGGAGCTTACAGATGTGAGGTTACATCCAAGGACAAGTTTGATAGCTGCAATTTTAACTTGACTGTACATGGTGAGTGTGCTTATTGTTTAAACGTTTATTATTCTTAAGATCTGTTGCTAATATGATCGTTAAGTATGAAGTTAGTATGAGTATGATCCTTATTTGTGTTTCAGAGACTTGTACCAATGAAGGTTTGGACATAAGAGCAGCTTTTAGGCGCACGTAAGTTTCATAAAACTTCATGTCTTTGTAGAAGAGAGAAAAAAATACTTTTGATCACAGTTCACAGTTTAAAACTGAATATGAACACTATACAGTACTAATCTATAAAAATACTATCAGGTAAATAAGATCAAATTTTAATTCTCTCTTGTGCTTGAGCACATACCATCAATTGCAATTTTGTAGGTATCCAAGGTCATTTAAAAGACAAAGAGATTATGAGTTGTTAATTAGTCAAATAAGCCAGCGCAATGAAAATCTGCATTATTTATAAGCAGCACAGCTGGAAACTACCTAAGAGCTGAATTCATCATTATCATCATCAATAATTCTGTGCATATGAATGATAAAGTTTGTCCATGCTGATAGCTAAGGGGAAAAAATGAACTAGAGTTGAACATTACCATGCTATATTTAAGAAGATATAACTGTGGGAATGCTAACCTATCAGGAATGAAGGCGGTAAGAAGAGAAGTGGACCATCAACAAGGTAGTAAAAGGGTTTGTTGCAACAATGACGACTCAAAGTCAAACTCTGATGACTCTGATTGTTAAAGAACAGAGAAAACAGACTCTGGATCAGGGATTCGTTCTCTGTCCCGGAGCCTGTTTCCTCCGTGAATTCTAGTCAAACTGAACCAGTGTTGTTGATGCTGAATTTTGAGAGAATAACCACAGCAGGAAGATCACGAGAGAGCCAAACGCAAAATTCAACATCCCGTCATAGTAGCAGTGATTTTGTTAACCTTTCTCTCAATACGTAGACGTGTGGTTTACTTAACAGTTGTGTACTGCAAAAAGAAGTAGTCACAGCAATCAGCTCTTTCTGATCTCCTGCTGGGTCTCAATCAAAACAGAAGAGCCAGCTGCTCAAACAGCCTCCCTGCACAGTGAGTTTTGACAGTGGTTTAATCATACTGAAAGTTCAGGATGTGCTAAGACACACGGGCTTTTCAGTAGCCGAGCTCTTCCACAGGGTTGCCACATAGAGGAAGTGCAGCCATGGTGTGTTGTAACTTTACCACATAAACCAGACACTCACCTTCTAATCCCCTGTACAGTACCAGAGGCAGGAGAAAAGCCCACTGATGAGAGTCGAGCAGACCCTACATCATGTCCAGTGTTTCCTTTAACCTTGAGTGTTTTGTATTGTTCTGACTTGGATGTTTTTTTTTCTGCTGCTCATGGCTTAAAGCAGTAGTTGGACATTTTGGGAAATAAGCTTTATTCTCTTTCTGAGTTACTGTGGTTGAAAGGACTTGAAGTCAGCCTGTGGTGATAAGTTCACAGTAACAGGGTGGAAGCAGCTAGTCTAGCTCTCAGCATTTCTGGAAGACCAGAGGTTAAGGTTTAAACCAAATACATGCCCATGGTGCTTTTTCCTGGAAAAGGGAAAGGGGCAAAGATTTAGCTAGATTTAGTTCCAGGTCCAGCAAAACAATTGTGGTTTGGCGTAAAGCAACCACAACATGTTATAAAACTTTTATTATTATGGTTAGAATTTAGTTCACTTTGTCGACTGGTTAAACTACACAATGTTTCACTCTTTAAGTGGACGTCATTGTGAAAGTCTGCAGTTTTCTGACTTGAACTTCCATCCTTTTAGGCCAAGTCAAGCTAATCCACGCTCTGCTTTAGCTCCTGGTTGAGACACAAACACCAGAGTAGTACTGTATAAATCAACAAGAGTATCTCCCAAAATGTTGAATGTTCTTTAAACATCAGCAGCGCCTCTTCTTTCTCGTCTTTCCAGCAAAACTACTGCCTGTCCATTCACACCCGTCAGTCTACTTATTTCCTTTCGGTCTTGGAGAATGATTATGATTATTTGAATGTTTGTGTTGCACCATTCAGCATCTTTCTGCACCTGCATATTGGAGCAAGAGTGGACAGGAAATTATTAATATTGTGTAGACCCCTAGAAATATGGATTGTTTTATATGAAACAAATCATGCCTGTGAATTATTAACATTTGTCTTTCCTTTGGAGAAATAAAGCACCCTGCACTGTGGTGTTGATGTTTTGTTGCTGCTGGCTGATGTTTCTACAGTAGTACAGATGGAAATGAAGACTCGGGAGAGCTGGACTTCAGCACCTTATTAAAAAAGAGGTAAACAAGTACAAAATAGTGACAGTAATTGGTGGACTTTAGGGATAAAATAACATGTTTTTCTATCTTTTAAAATTTAATTCTTTCTTATTCTTATTCTTTACGGATCGTGCTACATCTTCAGAGAGTAAGAAACTTTGATAAATGATAGTTTGAATAACACCTAACACGCTAAAAAATCTACTTAACTGCCTGCAAAAAAGTTTGAATATGAACTTACATTTACGCATGATAAGCTGGGGTGACAATTTAACTTAAAAAAACAAAGTTTAGAGATTCTCTGTCAAATTATTTCATTTTCCTTTGATGTGAAAACACATTTTAGTACCATTTTGTAACACAGGCTTCTTAAAATATAGTCACCCTATATTATCTCACTTTTTTTAGAGTTCCGCTGATTATAAACCTACTGATGTTCATTTTTCTGCTGTTACTGTTTTTAACCCCTTCGTGTTATTACTAATTTTTCATGACACTATTGAGATTTACTATTGTCAATTCACCTCATTATCCCTCCTGTCATTTTTCTTCTTCTTGGATACTTTGTGGTGGTCCCCAAAAATCTGTCTATCACGCACCACTGTTAGATACTTAATGCTCCCTGTGCACAAGAAAACTGGACATAGAGTCAAAGTCACCACAGAAAGCATGACATGATTATCACTGATGTTTTTTGGGCATGCTGCTTCCTGTTGCTGCAGGCTTGCGTCAATGCAGTTTTACCAGTATTATAATAATTTGTCTGAAAAACATATTTCTGTTATGCTGGTTGTGTTTTTCTTCTGCTGTGTTTTAACTTCTCTGTTTGTTTTGCCATAATTGCCTCTTGGGTTCAACCTCTGAATGAGCAGCAGTTTCTTAAAATCCTCAAATCGGTAAGAAACTGCTGTGTGCATGTCACAGTGGAGGGTCTGTTATTTTGTAGTTAACAGAACAGTTTAATTGAAAGCACCTTACTCTGGTGAATCAAGCCAATAAGCATCAAATCACAGCAGGCAAGATATGAGCAAGAAATAAGCACCATGACAAGCTAATAAAGAAACACAAAAGGCCTTAACACTGAAAACCACCCAGATTAAATTAGTGAACAGATACTAACAAAAACCTTTGTCCACTTGAAGTGATGGGAGCAAGCTGCAGGCAAAGATCTGCTCACAAGTGCAGCCCAGAGTCAGGCGATTGGCTGAGGTACAAAAGTTGCTGAGGGCACCTAGTGGACAGGTGTGGAAACACACTTGAACTAGAGACGAGGACAGTAAGAAAGAGGAAAGGGATCACAGTAGCTGTGTCCCGGACGTATAAAAGACACTGATTTCAAGCAGGTTTTTAGGTTGTACCTGTCAAACATCTAGACTTATGTAGACTTCAGTAAGTCAGAAATCTAAGATGAGACTACTGCTGTGCAGAAACTGTGAGCATCACAAATAACAAATGTGGAGCTACAAAGAGAAACGAGGCATTTTTGTGTAAAAGTAGTGAATAAGATGTTTAATCAATTGATGTTTTATGTAAGAAACTGTCATTTAGTATGAAAACGTATATAGAGTATAAAACTTATTTCATATACTCAGGCATCATCTTAGTCAGATCATACATATATGTCATGCATAATAAACAGTATATAATGTAAACTAATCATCACTTGCTTATTAAGTATTATTAATTATTAATAGTGAAGAAAATTAGAAACTGTAAACAGTAATCTGATAATGAGGTTACTGTATGCCTGACTCCCTTTAGCCTGTATTCACAATGTAAATTGTAAACTCTCCTTCTGGCTGGTTTGCATGTTTTAGAGCTGTGCACGCGAGCACCGAGCCTGACCTGGACGTGTGGGACATTCTCCGCCATGCTCCGGCTTCAGAATATGAGAAGATTGCTTTTCAGTATGGCATTACCGACTTAAGAGGCATGCTCAAGAGACTGAAGAAGATGAAGAAAGAGGAGAAGAAAAGCGAAGGTTGGTGTGCCGAAATTTTTAACCGGCTGCACTATTATAACCCTAAAGAATTTGATTAAAGGCCTAACAGTGACTGATTTCTCTATTTTATACACTCTGAAACTCAGCTTTCCTCAAAAAGTTGGATCCCGCCTATCAAGTGTCAAAAGGACATAAAATAAAACTGGCGGTTGAGGTGGCAAATCCAGATGTTGAGGTGAAATGGCTGAAGAATGGACAAGAACTTCAACCGACTGGAAGGTTTGAATTCACCTCAACTTCAAAACATATGTTGTACTGTAACTGAAGATATTTAATTTCCCTGTCTCTCTCTCTCTCTCTCTCTCTCTATCTTGCCTTTGCTCTCATCAATATATGATCAAATTCCCTATGATGTTTCATCACTAGCAAGTAAGTGTGGTCTAAGAGCTTATTATAGTTATGTTTCCAAGTTAATTCACCTAAATAAAAAGTGATTCATTTTATTGTTATTCCATTTTATTGTTATTCTTTTAATATACTGTAGATTATTAATTAGATTGTCCTTAAAATTAAAAATAAAAATAAAATAAAATAAAAACAGCACTTTTACTATGTGACACTTTCTGTTCTGTGTCAAGGTACATATTTGAGAGCGTTGGCAACATGCGCTACCTCACCATCAACCACTGCTCCCTGGCTGATGATGCAGCATACTGCTGTGTGGTGGGAGAGGAGAAATGCACCACCGAGCTCTTTGTTAAAGGTATTTAGAGGAAACAAGTCAGAACAGTAATGATTTGTAAGATGAACAGTGACGTGTTCATCTTTTGTTCACGTGTGTTTTCTGCAGAACCTCCTATCCTGATCGTGAAGAATTTGGAGGATCAGATGGTCATGAAGGGCGAGCGGGTGGAGCTAGAGTGTGAAGTCTCAGAGGAAGGAGCCAATGTTAAATGGTAAGATGTTATTCCTTACTTAGGCTCACAAATAATTCAGTTATAGTAGCTGAATTGTCAGTGCTCACAAAAAAGATTCAAACAGAAGCTGTCAACTATCATAAAATCAAATGGATCAGGTTTAAGTTTGTCTCTCTTATAATTCATCTTCAGTCACACTTACATTGCACACTGATCATTGCTCAGATATACAGCAGGTGGCATTTGAGTTTGTCATGTCCACAGACAGATGCCAGACCTCTGAGCACTATGTCAGTGACAGAAGTGTGACCGCAAGCTGTAAATCATCTGCTCAATGAAAAGGTCACATCAGCATTTCTGTATGTCCCATGTGACTTTTATCTGAAGGAGAAATGTGCTGTAAACATGTTCCAGCTTTTATATGAATTCAGTATAATTCTAAATTACGTGTGGGATAAAGAGTTAAATGATTAGTTAAACTGAGGTGAGATCGGTCTTTGCGAATAAATAAATAAATCTAGAAACTGTTCTGCATGCTGTACCAATTGTTTGTCACAAACATAGAGGTCCAGTTCTTAGGTTTTACTGACTTTCACATCTCAATAAAGTAACTTATTCATTTAATTATTATGACAAGACCCGAATTTGAACATTATCGTTGCTCACATGAAAACAAGTGGTCTGAAATAGGATGAACATTACAATGTGAGATGTTGTTGAAAGCTCCAAAAATATCAAGAGGGCCTCGGAGGTTAGTTTCACTTCGAGTTTAAGTTTTACCACGTTATTAAAGAAGTGTTAACCAGCTCTTAAAAATCTGCCAAAATGTTTAAGTAAGATATTGAACTACTGAGTGTACATCCTGTGTCAATTTCTGTGCAGGGAGAAAGACGGTGTTGAGCTGACGAGAGACGAGTCCTTCAAGTATCGCTTCAAGAAGGACGGCTGCAAACATGTCCTGATGATCAATGAGGCCACAAAAGAAGACTGTGGCCACTACAAAGTTAAAACGAATGGTGGCGAGTCCATGGCTGAGGTCATGGTGCAGGGTGAGTGCTGGAAACGGTATGAGCACATTTTCATTGCCTACCAATGGCTGCGTGGCCTCGCCACTCTTGGCATGCTGTCTATCCTTGGGATGTGCATGCAGGGACTCTTTCCACTGCCCGCACCATTCTGGCACAGTTCCTGCAACAATGCAGTCTACATGCCAGCTAAAGTTGGAAGAACCTGAACGGCTGCAGGCCTGACCGCATGTTCAACGGCACGTTTTTGTTTCCATGTGTTGCTTTAATGTTTTTTTTTATTTACACCTTAATAACTGATTTATCATCTTTTTTGTCTGTCTACACTTTTATGGTCTTATTGGTTCCAACATGCAACATTTGATCCTAAACTCCACAGTTTTTATGGGCAAATTTTCCATGAGGGTAAAAATTCAAGTCTGGATGATGACATATCTTGCTCCAGTGCTATTGCAATTAAAAGATTTGTATTTAAATATTCAATCAAATATTTTTTTATTTATATTTAAAACAATGTATGTTTACAGATTTTACTGAGTTTTCAGTAAATCCAAGAACAATGATGGGGATGGGTCAAACTCACCTGGATTTAGGCAGCTAGTCTCACCTGATTTTATATTTTATCACCCAGTAACAATTTCATTTTTCATAACAATAGATCACAGATTAGTCCCATTCAGATTAGATAACTTTAAATCATTACATGACACCCTTCTGTGACAGCCATTCTTAAATACATATTCATGTGTGTAGATTAAAACCCACTCGTTCTTCCTGCATCAGTCCAGTTATCTGGCCTGTTCAACAGCCTGTTAAAGAGCCTGCCAAGTATTACCAGCTGCCATTGTGCAGCACGGCACTACACCTCTCTGGCAGCGAGCTGACGTGAAACCTGTAACCTTTACAAGGAGCGTGGTGTGAGTTATCTCGCCCAGATAACAATTTGCTTGAGATAACTTTAATAACTACAGTAATAGCCCAAAGCTACTGCATCTGTTCCTCATATCCTCCCACTAAATTTTCTAACATAAATCCCATTGACTATTCTCCTCATGTCTGTTGCTAAGATACAACACAGAAAAGCCGCACAAAGATAATGAACACCTCACGCTTGAATATATTATTGCCACATTATCCTGACACATCATCATCTTTTGTGCGTCGTGTTCTGTTTTCTCTCAAAGTAGCACCTCCTCTGAACTCGGAAGTCCTCGGTAGTTTGACTCAGTCTGAGCCTGTGTGTTTCTGACTGTGTAGAGAAAGAACTGGAGATTTACCAGAGCATCGCAGATCTCACAGTGAAGGCAAAGGACCAGGCGGTTTTTAAGTGCGAGGTGTCAGATGAGAACGTGAGAGGAACCTGGTACAAGAATGGTGTTGAAGTCAAACCTGATGCCAGAATAAATACCACACATATTGGCAGGTGAAAATACTTTTACATGTGTGTTTCAATATGTTGCGTGTATCCCATAATACCGTGATGTAACCTGTTAATTTTACTCTTTTAGGATCCACAAACTGACCATTGATGATGTCAAACCAGAGGATGAGGGGGACTACACTTTTGTGCCCGATGGCTACGCTTTCAACCTTTCTGCTAAACTTAATTTTCTGGGTAATATTTATCACTCAATCAAGATAATTCCCAGACTCAAAAGCTAAATTTCACCTAAACAAATTCTCACTCTTTTTTTCTTGTGTTCCTAGAGGTGAAGATTGATTACGTGCCACGTCAAGGTACCACATATTCACTCTCTAGTAGGGAGCATTTACAACCATTTGAAATGCAACGCTCTGTTCATTTTCACCTTTCCTCACTGTGTCCTAAGATCCTCCAAAGATCCACCTGGACTGTATGGGGCGCACTTCCGAGTCAACCATCGTGGTGGTGGCTGGCAACAAACTGCGTTTGGACGTCCCAATCACTGGAGACCCTGCTCCCACAGTCATCTGGACCAAAGGAGAGAAGGTAAACAGACACCAGGCTTGTGTTGTTAATCAGCCGCATACCCACGGTGGGACATTTGCCGTCTGTCCTGAGCGCAGTAGGTAAGGCCTGAAAACTGAAGCTTCAGTAGAAAGCAACACCTCAAAGCATTACTAATGCTGCCATATTTAATCACTATGTAGTACAGATCCATGATGATACGCACTGAGTTGATTATAGTTTCAATCATCAAATAATTATTTTGATTAACCTTTCTAAAAGGTTAATCAAAATAATTATTTGATGAACTTGTACCACTTAAAGTTTAAGTGGCACAGGTTAACTCTGTGGACACACTAATGTCATGATAGCTAATGCATTGCTCCCTGCTAATACGTGATCTAGATTAGTAATAGTAATTACAGTGCAACTAACAGCTTAATGTGATGCCGCCTGCAAGCGTTGGGGAAGAAGAGAGGCGACATGCCCCTTGTGTGCTCTTTGGCTTTTACTGCTTTGTTCTGCTCAAATGTAGGTTAGCTCTGTAAATCCTGATGAAGAAGAGAAAAGAAGGCCGACCACCAGCTGGACCATAAAGGCTGGGGACGTAAGTATGCATGACCTGTATTAACATAATCCGGTTTGTGGTGATTAAGAAGACAGCATTGTCTTCATCCTCTGTGCCAGAATGTACAAATGTAGGGGAAGAAGCAGATTCAGACAAAGTTTCTCCAGCTGCTGTACTGTACTGTCCACGCACCCACTTCACGCAGCACTCAGAGCAAGGTCACAATTCAATGTCTGTCCATGTCGATCAGGTAAGAGCATGCTCTGAACCTTCCTTCAGACGCACACAGGTCAGAGGAAACTGGGCAGTAAGTACATTTTTTGCTTGAAAGTTTTATACAGTAAAATAATCTTTGGATTGTATCAAATTACATAGCATGAGACATACATTACATTAAGGCTTGTGCAGAGCTGTAGCATGCCTACAGACAGCATCTCTTACATCAAGAAAACAGGGCGTCTGTTTTCTACAATGTAAATAACATTCACAATTTCTCACTTTCAGATTCAACAGGAAATCGGAGAAGCCAGTTTTTAAAACAGCACTAATTCTCTTCAGTGCACAATTTTCGAGGCTGCTCTAAGTTTAGAGTGAAAGGAGACGTACCGATGGATACTACTCAGGAGTGATCAGTAACTGTAGACTGGTTCTTACTGTTTAGGTCATCACAGAGGGAGATGATAGGGTCCATGTTGAAACCACCAAGGGCCACTGTGTCTTCACCATTGAGGGGGCTGAGAAGCAGGACGAGGGAGTCTACTCTGTTGTGGTTCGAAACCCTGCTGGGGAGGACACAGCAGACATCAATGTGAAAGTTGTCGGTAAGACGGGGATTTCACGTTAATGACAGCAGTAATCAGATTAGTGGAAATACTTCAGTCATGAAGCCACAAATATTTTATGTCAAAGGGATTTATATGAAGTAAACACTGTCTGGTCATTCAGTGTAAACGTGCTTTTTATTTCTAAGTAGATAGAGTAATGTTTCCCTCCCAGATGTTCCAGACCCTCCCCAGATTCCCAGAATCCTCAGCGTGGGAGAGGACTCCTGTGTGGTCGAGTGGGATCCCCCTCTGTTTGACGGTGGACAGCCAATTATTGGTGAGAGAATATACTGTATGTTTAAGTTCTGAGGTCGATTTTTAGGGGTCCTCCTGTTTTGTTCTGACAAACCTGGTTTATAACGACGTTATTTGCATTTGTTTTAATTCCCAGGATACGTGCTGGAGAGAAAGAAGAAGAAGAGCTACAGGTGGATGAGACTGAACTTTGACCCTTACCCTGAAACGACGTATGAAGCAAAGCGCATGATTGAGGGAGTGCCGTATGAAATGCGAGTCTATGCCGTCAACAGTATCGGCATGTCTCGTCACAGTCCCGCCTCACAGCCGTTTGTGCCAGTTGGTGAGTCTTTACCAACAGCTTGTTATTGGCTCTGATCCCACTTTGATTTAACCATCACTTGTTGTGTGGTCCACAGGAGGAGCTGTCTATTGCTAAGAAAAGGTTTTGCACATTATGACAGAATAAAAGAAAACTATTTAAATTATAATTACAAAAATAAAGATGACAGGTCAGATCTTTATATTTAGTTATTTAATTAGTAGTACTCTATTATGCCATTAGCAATCATGGTTAAAGAAGTACTCCATCAATTTCCTGTAGCGCTGTCTTCATACAACACAGTCAGACTCTCTATCCACAGTTAAAATGATCACAATCACATCTGAACCAGAGATATTGTCTTTCGTCTTCTACACATTGTTCTTTGCTGTTTAAATCTAGTGCAATTATCCACAATGCAACTTCTCTACTGACACTTTAGTCACAGATTCCCCACACCAGCTCATATTATATCACTCCACAAAAAGTGAAGTTGAAATAGTTTACATATGCAGTAGAACTCACCAAGACCTGTAAACCGATGTTGATAAAAGCAGATAGAGTTCCCCTATAAGTGTCTTACATAATAGTTGCACAGGGTTTGAGAGCGCATTAGAGAATAATAAGCAATTTAAGAAGCACTATACATAACAACTTCTCTCTGCATTCATGACATTGCACAAACAAATATAACACCAACAAATTTATTTAAGTCTTGTGTTATTTTATTCATAAAAGTTGGGCTTTTGAGTTTAAACTCTTAATTAATATTTCTAAAGCTGCATTGTTGCATAAATATATTGAACATGCAGCTTAAAGTTAATTTCCATGAGGAATTTGCATGTACTTACACCTGTATTGTATTTCTCTGAAGTTAAATTTCTTGTTCATTATGTTACGTTGTAGATTTTCTATGTCCACCTTTACTCTTTATACATTGAGTAAGTTGAGTAGTCTCTAATCCTGTCGCTGATTTGTACCATACCATCACTGTATCCTCTATTGTTGATTTAAGAGGGAACATAATTGTGTCCAGAGGCCAAACTGATTAGAGAACTATCCATGGCCTCCGTCTCTATAAATAATGGCCTGGAAGTACTTGGCTTAGCTGGTACCAGCTGCTAAACACAGAGGGTTTCGTGCTACTGTGGAGGCTGCTGCAGAACAAGCAGTCTTGTTGCTACAGCAAAGAGAACAAGAGGCCGCGTGTGAGAGGGAGGCGTTTGGCAGAAGAGGGAAACACATCTGACCACCAGCCTGGAACAGCAGCAGGGCTGCTTCACAGAGAAAGAATGATAACGCCTGGACTTCCAAAGACAGCTGAGAGGAAACCAGTAGCAGATAAGAAACCTGTGGAACCTCCAGCGGAGACACCGACTGAGGTGGAAACCTGCAAACAAGAGACACCTACACCCCCCTTCCCCTGCAGAGGCATCCCCCAGTGGGGCAGAGCAATCTCCAGCGGAGAATGAGACACCACCAGGGGAGAGTGTCCCCTCAACAGAACGTGGCCCCCCTGCCAAGAAGGAAGCTGCACCTCTTGCAGCAGAGACCCCTGTGGAGCCTGCTCCTGCTGCTGAACCAGAGCCAGAACCACAACCTGTTGGCAGTAGGCATTATTCAGTTTGAGATGTTGGACTATCATGTGGGTTCTGTATAACAGAAAAATTCATTTGAGCAGTCACTAATTAGTTTTAAAGACAAATCTGAATTAGATTCCCACATTGACTTTTTGCTCTCATAACAACCCTTGACCTCTGACCTGTGCTCCTACTATTTGCTTGGACTGGATAAAAATCTGAATAAGAAAAAAATGGTTTTCACATACAAAGAAATTCACCTTGATGAGCTGATGCAAAACTAGTTGAGAAAATTGAGTTGAGATATTCGAATGTGTGGGAAAAGAGTTCAGTACGTGTGCCTCGTTGAAGAGGCAGCAGCAGTTGGGAAGATCATCTCATATCTACACGTGTCACTTCATCACAACACTAGCTACAGTTTTTCTTTAAATCGCTCCACGTGCTTTTTCTCTTGTACGCACAAAACATTTGCACTTTTGTTTTTTAAATCAACAACAAACAAAAATGTATGAATCTACTTGCAGATGAAGGATAATGCTCCAGATGTGCTGGAACTTTTGCCTCGAAATGAAAAATGAATCATCACTAAACCAGCCAAATAAACGTCTACCGAGCTCACAACAGAGACATTTTCAATTTGTTAGGAATGATCCTGTTTGACCACAAACAGGATTATTCCTTATTTTCCTATCAGCAGATCATAAATCATACGTCTTCGCTCCTTGACCCTAACATGCATAAGCCTGTAACGGAAAGTAAAAGTCCTAAATCCCAATGCTAAATGTTGTTATTAAAATTTTGCTTTTTCATTTGCTTTTTTTGCTTGACACCAGACCTTTTTAGTATGGGTTTGCTAAAATTTATTTTGACATTGGTTGCTCGCTTTTGGCATTTGAGTTATAAAAGAAATGTGTGGGAAGTAGCTCATGGCCTAAACTGTTTGATATGAACTTACATCATGTCACTTTATCCCTGAAGGACGTAAAGTACAGCAGGCACTTAGGCAGTCAGACATCTCATGTTTCCCCAGACGAAAAAAGATACCACATGCAGGCTTACAGGCTAATAGAGCGTGTTGACCCTGTTTTAATATTGAAATTAATATTACCCTTGTTGTTATTTGAAGTAAGACTATTGCCAGGATCAAAAAAACAGATTTACACCACTTTTAGTTACTTCGACATGTTGGAAAATTCTACAAGAGACAATATTTTAAAACCCTCTATTGTATTTTCACATTAAACAACTGTAGCTGTAGAAGACTGTAAATGAAGTTACTATATATGAATGAAACTTGCTCAGTAATCCATTCTAAATGTAGTGAAGTAATGCTCTAAGTGACTAACAGAGCTTATCCTACTCACTCTCAGCTCCTACAAGTGAGCCCACCGGACTATGTGTTGACGACATCAGTGACACGTCCATCTCGCTGAAGTGGAGGCCGCCTGAGAGGATCGGCTCAGCTGAACTTGAGGGTTATGGTGTTGAATACTGCAAGGAAGGCAGTAAGTGCTGCAACAAAACCATACATGTTTCTTTAATGTCATTTTATATATTATCATCGTTTATGTTAAAGACGTCAAACAATTAAGGGATTGTTAAATGTCTGACACTGGCAGTTGGATATGTCAACCTCTGTCTTACTTTGCTCTATAATATCCACTTTCCAATAAAGTGTCAATCATTTATTTTCATTTGTTGTGTGTTTTCTGGTCTCAGCTGATGAGTGGATACCAGCCATTCAGGGTCTGACTGAGAGGACGTCAGTGATCATCAGAGACCTCACCACCGGAGACAAGCTGCAGTTCCGCGTGCGGGCCTACAACATGGCGGGACCCAGTCCTCCCGCCACTCTGGCTCAACACATCACCATCAGAGAGATAATGCGTAAGTAGATATGTCCTCATTCCTTTTGATGATTGTCTGCTTCTCCATTTGTACTTTAATCATTACACAACAGTTTTTTTATATAATTGTTGTGTAAAATTTAACTTTTATATCTTCTTCTTTTTTGTTTCACAGAACGCCCAAAAATCTGGCTCCCCAGAAATCTCCGCCAGACTCTCATCAAGAAAGTTGGAGACACTGTCAACATTGTGATTCCATTCCAGGTGTAATATGCGGTAGATGTAGAGGGCCTTTACTATCATGTCAATTATTAATTTGGTTTAATGGTAATACATAAAAAGGTCTGGGTCTTTAACCCTTTGAGTACCATGAATGCGTTCTTCACTCTGAAAACCTGCTGTCGTCTCTTCTGGTGATGCAGGGTAAACCCAGGCCAAAGGTTACGTGGAGCAAAGATGGGGAACCTCTGAACTCAGCATTCGCTAGTGTGAGGAACAGTGAAACAGATTCAATCCTCTTCATCCGCAAAACAGAAAGAAAACACTCGGGGAAGTATGTTCTCCAGGTGCAGATTGAGAACGTGGAAGACACAGCAACTGTCACACTGCAGATTGTTGGTAAGCAGGACGTAACACCACCACTGTCTGTGGCTATAAACACAAACTCTGTAGTGGACCTTAACAACAGAATCCACACCTCCCCTCTATAGACCTTCCAGGGTCTCCTGAGGCTCTGAAGATTGTGGATGTCTGGGGCTTCAATGTGGCACTTGAGTGGAAGCCGCCTAAGGACAACGGTAACTGTGAAATCACAGGTTACACCATTCAGAAAGCCGACAAGAAGACCATGGTGAGTCCAAACCGTGGGCAACAAAGCTCACACCAGCATTTTATATTACATTCAAACCTCCATTTCTATTAACACAAATTATAGTGTGTCTGTGCATGTTGGAAGACTGAATGCTGCATGGTCACAGAGGGATATTTTAACCTCCATGGTGACACTTATACTGTAATCAGCCAATGCTGAGCACACAGTCTCCATTGTGGCCCGTGAGTGATGCATTATGGGCCTGTTGGCACCGGCTCCAGCTGCCACCATCCTCCGCCTCAAGTTGCCAGAAACAGTATCAGCCAGGAATGTCCTAATCTTATCCTCGTAGCCTTGACCTGGTCTGGATTGTCTGAACAGTGACGCAGGACCATTGTTTAGCTGCCCGGCTCAGCTGAAGGCTAGTGTTTCACTGTAGTCATTATTAGGTCAAATTAATCTCTGTATAGTGAGTTTGGGAAACATGCTGCCAACATTCTGTGAATGCACTTTAAATCTACTTATATCCTGTTTCATTTGTGCCAAGAATTAAGAAACTAATGAGCAGGTACACAACTTCTGTAGTGTCAGGTGGATTATGAGGACATTTTGAAATCAATAATTTAGCCATATTTCCTGTGTGAACAAAACATGTTATGACCTCTTTTCTGCCCTTTTATTATTACAGCCTGTTTTATAGTATCACATTCAAAGATACAAAAGACTAATTTGCATTTCTCACTGTTTTGGTCAAAGATTACATTTTTGTATTTTTTTCTTTATTTTTTGCCGATTTTCACAATTTTTAAACTATAGTCACATTATCAGGTGAATGTTTCAGGGACATTATATGTAATCATGCACATACGCATGTGCAATATGACTATATAACAATGTTTAAAACCAGATCAAAGTTCACTTATGTGTTTGAAATGACGGACATATCTCTTCATTCATTATGATTCTCTACTGATAAGCCTAATGAATGCTTCCTGTAGAACATAAACTATATAACGAATTGGAAAAACTAAACCTGAATTTTATTTATTTATTTATTTTTGTGCTTCTTTTGAAGGAGTGGTACACAATCTATGAACAGTACAGACGAACCCACTGTGTCATATCCGATCTCATCATGGGGAATGAGTATGTCTTCCGGGTCTTTGCCATCAACCTGGTGGGCCTCAGCCCAGAGCCCTGCAGCTCAAAAGACAGTGTTTACATCCAGAAAACAGGTGGGCTGTCACTGCACACATAGTACATTATGTTTCTGGTTTTATGTCCTGTAATCATAGGTAATACATTTGAACCATGTGTCTGTGTCTCCTCAGGAATTGTATACAAGCCACCGACCTACAAGGACCCCGACTTCTCAGAGGCTCCTAAGTTTACTCATCCTTTGGTGAATCGCTCTGTTGTCGCGGGGTACAATGCAACCCTCAGCTGCTCGGTCAGAGGTATACCAAAGGTCAGTAGGGTCTTTACACGACAGCAAGTAAAGGATATTTATGATGAGAGAAATCTGATTATTACTAATGAAGCAGCAGTAAATATACCTCACTGACCATACAGTACATGAACTAACAGCAGTAAGACTGTGAAACTTACAACTTGACATACTGTAATACTTTGTTAGCCCAAAGTGACCTGGTATAAAAACAAGATGGACATCTCAAATGAAGCCAAGTACCGGATGCTCAGTCAGCAAGGTGTCCTGACACTGGAGATCCGCAAGCCTTGTCTGTTTGATGGAGGCGTGTACACGTGCAAAGCAGTCAACGACAGCGGAGAAGACAGTGTGGAGTGTAAACTGGAGGTTCGCCGTAAGTATCTGACACATGCAGTGTGTAATGGCTTTCTGCTCATTTATAACACATTTACTTTAGTTTTTTTTTACAGCTGTCTTTCTGATTAAAGTAAAAACAGAAACTGACCTGAAAGAACTGCAAAATGTACAGTAATCCCCAATAAACATGCACAACTCTCATCACACTCATCACAACTTACTTTCAGTTCCATTTCTTGACTTTCCTCATTGGTGGTGACATGTGACCAAATTATTAGAACCTCTTGTGTTTCTAAGGCAAAGAAAATATATTAATAATTAAAAATAAATATTCATTATTTATTGACATATTTATTACACATGCATATATATTTGCATTATTCTTCACATATGTTTATTCTATGTCTTTCCAGTGACAAATGTGTTTCTAATGTTTACCTTACCTGCTGTACTCTTACTTACTACAATTACATTTTGTTTGCTGTTTTTCTGCTGTTATTGCACAGTACCAAACTAAATACTTCTTTATGAGATAACTTCTTGAAGATTATTGGGAAGTTATGACTTTCTTAATTTTAACTCTCAAAGCTTTGCAGGCACCGTTAGCAGCCGTTTACAGAAAAAAAAAAAAAAACCAGAGTACACTTCCTGCTCAGCACCAGTCAGCAAACAAGCAAAGTCAATAGTCTTTGCACCTTGTTTGCACTGCCCTCAAATGGACAAAAAAAGATCTGTTATTGCAGGTTTAACTCATTTAACCTTCATTTAGTTAAGTGTTGATAATATGTAATACTGAGTGTGTTTGTGGTTTTGAACATTGTGCCACCAGTTTGTACTCTGTGCAGTTCAATTATTAACATCTCTGTATCTTGTTCCTGCAGCTCAAATTGCTAAAGAAGAAAAGAAAGATGAAAAGAAGTGAGCGGCTCGAGCTTCTCTGTAGAGATCAGTTTGTCTTCGGTGACTTCTGCATGTTGGCTGCTCTGCGTCATGAAAATCTCTTCATTTATTGCCGTCTGTGTTTAGCCCATATCTGCTGTCTTTTTGCACCACTTCCTTCTTCTGCATCATTACTATCATATGTAACACTGATTGGGACTCATGCATGAGTATCTCTGTATTATTTAACAAGTCATTATTGGTGTATCAGTGTATTTCTCATCAATTTCATGCTCTAGTCTTGTGTGTAGTAAAGCAGCCATATGTAGCCTGTGAATCTAATTTATGATTTATGGTTCTGTTTCTCACTTCTTTTCTCAGTTACAAGAGGGAGAAATTGAATTAGAGTGTTTGGATTGGTTTGTGTGCATAAAAATAGCTTCAAAAACACAAAACATGGAGTGATTTCATTCAGTCATATATGCAGGAGACATGATAAATTGCACAGGTGGACTGGACCTCCTGAAACTGCCATCATGACATCTGTAGCAGCTGTGGTTTACATAAAAAGCAAACGCAAGTCACAGATGCTCAGAAGTCCAGTGGAATGGACAAGACTTGTCAGGGTCTTAGTGTAAATGGAACAAAGCCTCGCTAAATCCACAGGTGTCCGGCATGTACGCGTGCGCTACAGAGGGATGTGTGTGAAGGGCTGGAATAGCTGGGATGTCCTCCTGCCACTGAGGACGTGTGAGTGACGTGAAACACGTGGTGGTACAGTATACATCGAGTGGGGGGTGCTCTAATACTCCGTGTTATTCCTTTGATTGATTCTTTTGAAATCAGGAAAAAAAAAGTACCTCATAATCTATTAACTCCTACCATAATAAATGCTGATGCAGTTATGTTTATCTTATTTACATGGTTTATCTTTACTTTGTGTTAATATTTTAACAGCTAAGCCTGATGGGAATGTAGTTAGTTTTGTAGGCATGTTATTTTATAGATATCATGTATATTATTTATCACATACTTGTTAAGTCCTCTGACAAATCAAATCTAATTCATCACCATAGTAAATTATCTCTATTTTAAGTAAGGTGGCACAAGACAAGTCCAGTTTAGTAAAAACAGAAAATAGGTGATAATTTCCAGGAGATGCAACCTTGCTATGAAACACCAGGAATCCAATCTTCCACAGTACACCAAAGGGGTTACATGATATGTAACAAGTTTTACCAAGATTAAAGTACAATAATAATTAAAAAAAAAGGTTGTCTTGTAAATTTTATTCATTCACTATTTTCCTTTTCTACTTGATCAGAATAAAAACAAATTGGGGAGATCTCACATGGAAAATTATACAAATAAGATTTAATTTCAGTTTAAATTAGGTGAGCTATTTCCATAATCATATTTTTAATCAAAAAAAAAAAAAAAAAAAAAAAAAAAAAATCACAGTATACAGTACATAAATTCCTCCCCCAATCTGCACTTAACTAAAAAGATGACGTAGAACCACAAGTCAACATAAAGCTGAAAACAACTTAAAAAAAAAAAAAGAAGACTATTCTTTGGCTGCTGCTGGTAGCCACTACAGTTGAGGAGGTAGCTTCCTTTGTTAGCATCCCATTCTTGATTACTTGTCTTTTCAAATAATTCACATACAAATACAAAAACCAATAAGACAAACTACCAAACGATTTGTACATGGGACATCAGACATCTTAAACAATCAACTGACATTTTGGTTGGTGCAACAATTCACACACCCAGTCCAGGCTACGCGAAAACAGAAAAGAAATCCAAAACATTACACCTAAATGGCGCATTATAAAAGGACACAAAATGTCTTGGTGGGGGAAGAAAACGTTGCTCTACATTGCCTAAATTCCTGAGCACTCACATGACGTACACTTGTGGATACACGCTCAGAGGGTGTATCCGCCTTAATGTGTAGAGTCATGCTCCAGCACAACAAACATCAGTCAATCCCTCGTCACACAGTCTCACTCAGGCCGAAAAGAAACCTACACATATGTGGTTTACGTTAAAATAATGCTCGATACAATAAAACTTGATAATAGAGACCGAAATGAACACAGCATTGTATTTATCACCAGATTGCCAAGACAACAGAGGCAATTATTCAGTTTAATGGTAATTCCTCCTGATTTCAACATAGGCCTTATTTTCATATGTTTGTGCCAGAAAGCCAAATTATTGTGGTCATAGTTCGCCAGGTACTTTGCTGTAGAGTACAACAGGTACACAAACCACAAACAAGAAAAAATACTTTAAAAACATAAACACATTGTACTGCAGATACTTGTCTTTAAATGCCTTTGGTTGAATAATGATCACCAACATTTTAATTATAATAGTTAGTTTTGTACTTTTTGGCACTGCGTATATGCTTTCTTGTTGACTCAGCTGGCTGCCAGTCTGGTGCTGCATTCACATCAAGCTGGAAGAGGTGGAAGAGTGGGATTACATTCACATGTTTAACTTGGACAGTATTCATGTGTTTAACTTGCAGCAAGCCAAATTATGTTTAATACTCTTTTTTTTAAATCAATCTGGAAAATATGACAGATAACACTCAGCTCGTGGTTCAACTAGTGTGAAGGCAGACTTTCTGATGGAGTACTCCAACTGCTGAATTATTCCTGTGGTTGATATGCACGTTTTTAACAACAACTAGTGTATTAATCAGAGCCACGACTCCATTGTTCTGTCAGACAAAAATAATCTAAAAAGCATGTCTCGTTTGAGTGGTGCCCTTCAGAAAAGGAAATATATGTGTGTGTGTCGGGTCTGTGAAACAAAATGTATAATTCTGCCGTTAAAAAACATTTCATCCAAATCAAAAAGCATGATGGCAAAACTCAGAAAATAAGGCCCAGGCTGTAGTTTTGGTGAATATAGTATATTCATTATTCATAGGCCACCTTTCACACACCTGAAGTCATCTCCACACAGACAATCCTGCTGCTCAAACAATCTTTTAAACCCGCCAGGAATAATTGTTGCTAAAACAGTGACATCTGCTACTTTTATCACATTCTTAGACTTAGTTACTTAAAGCAAACAAGTGTTTATTGAAGATTGGTATTTACCATTCTCACACTGATAGACTATGACAGAGGAAGACAGGGCAGAAAGTATTGCTGATGTTACATTATTCCCCTCTGATGGGTGAAAACCACCTGAAAGTTACATTCACACATAAAAGTCTAGGATTATTACGGCGTTTGCTACATTTATGTAAAAATTAAATCAAAGTATAAAATCAGAAACTTTAAGAATTGACACAATGTATAACAAACATTTGAAAGCTTATAAGTACACGTAAAACACAGACATCACATCTTTAACACATACTTTGCAACATCATGACTTCCACTCAAAAGCAAGAGGCAGGCACTGGTGGTAAGAGTTTTCTTTGAAGGTTCCTTTGTTTGAAAGTTGATGTGCTCCGATCACTCAGCTCAGCTCACTTAGAAATGGTCTCTGAGTTCAAAAAACACCAAGTTCCCTTTAAATGATTGGCTGCATCTCTGTTTATACAGTAATTGCAATTATAAGTGCTTGCTGAATAGTCTTTTTAGCAGGGCAGTTGGCACATTTTGTGGTTTTATATAAAAATGTTTACATATTTTGTGGCATCTAAATTCATGACAGAAAGATCTGTGCACACTGACGTAGTGGAGCTCTGAAGGGTCCTTAGTCTTTGACTCGAGGTATGTTGTATGAGTAGTGTACAAGAGGAAGGCCTCTGCTCTGACAGAAGCAGGCTCTGCCACAGGCCTGAACCTGGTCTGAGCTGTCTGACACAAATGAGTCCCCCTCATCAGCGTATTCAGACTGAGCAGAGGGTGTGCCACTGTCTGCCCAAAACCCCTCTGCACGCTGGCACAGCGCAGCTCCTGCCAGCAGGGTGGGACAGCTATGAGACTTCACCAAGTGTCTGCAGAGTGTGGAGGACGAGGGGGAAGTACATGTCCTGGCATGCAGCACTGCCTCGCACTGTTCACATACAACTGTCTCTCCACAAAGCTGTGAGTACACCCCACAGTCAAAGCCCAGGTGGGTTGAGGAGCTGCCGTCTGAGAGATCCGACCCTCCGCCACCATCATCCCTGTGACTTTCTGCACCAGCCTTTACCTCCCTGGTTAAACCCCTGCGAATTCGTAGTCTGAGCCAGTCCTCTCTGAAGATCGGGCTAAAGAACACATACAGCACTGGGTTCAGACACGCAGGCAGTGGGAAGAAAATGAGGGTGACAGACTTGGCGATCTCTGGGCCACCAGCTGTAGAACCAGTCAAAAGAGGGGCGAAAGAGAAAGCCGCCACAGGGCAGAAGAAGATGCAGTTGGTAAAGATGAGCCAGGCAACGTGTCGCAGGGCACCTGTCTGCTCTGGGTCTGCCAGCTCCACCCTGCCCAGGTGGCAGTACAGCTGGGTGTACACAGCTGCAGTGAACAGGTATGCCAGTGTGTTGAGAAGCACCAGAACCACAGTAATGCTGAGAGCCGGACTCTCCCCATCAGCGAAGGGCAGGCAGAGAGGAGAGGAGGGCTGGTCACTGGAGGTCAGGAGAGGCAGGCAGGCTCCAGCAGCAGCTAGCACCCCCAGTAGTCCTGCAACAAGGCTGTACCGTTTATCTCCTCTCCAGCATCTACGGCGGCTGCCACCATTCCTCCTGGGTGACATCATTACCTTCCCTAGAATTGTCCGCACAGCCATGCTGCGCTCCACGGCTGCCAGGGACAGTAATAAGACTGCCCACTCTGAAGAAAACACAGCGAGGGCTCCTGTGATCTGGCAGCCAGGCCCCATTTCCCACCACACACCGAACTCAGCAAAGGAACCCCAGGTAGCAACATCGAGCACTGTCAGCACACCAACATACAGGCCTGTGAGCAGATTGGCCAGGGCCAGCAACCCCATCAACAGCCTGGCTGGAGAAAGAGACGAAGTCAGAGAGTGGGAGCGCCCTGCAGCTCGGTGATGTGTCGAGGAGAAGGTGACCACCAACACCAGGCTGTTAAAAACCAGCGACACAAGGCAGATGAACCAGACTGTCAGCCGAATCATCCAGTTGCCCAGGAGGTGCTCACAAGGCTTGAAGGCTCCTGAAGACAGAAACAATGTGGTTGTTCAAACTTTTAATTTACTTTCAGATTTTGTGCATATGAACATAGTAAAAGAAGAAAAACATGGTTTGATGCTTACCTGGTGAAGGAGAGCAATGCATAATCATAGAGATTCTTTCCACATCCTCCACACCTAAAATACAAAATGATATAAACAAAACCAAAACTCAAACCTTGCTAAAACAGTAGGCAGACGAATTGCAGCAAGATGACGGATTCTGTTTGACTTTTTGCTAGGAAAATACCAATAATTCATGTGATAGTTAATTTTAATACAATTAATTGTATGTTACTACAGGGTACAGTGGTCCAGAACTTCAGTAGCTTCTGTAACTTCATGTTTTAAAACCATGTTAAATGTTAGTGGATGACATTGTTTTTAGAAAACCAGGAAATGCACTTTTTCCTAAACGTTGGTAGAAATTTCCATCAACTTCACATCATTTTTCAAGCTGTTCTTACTGCAGCATTCTCACCTGTAGATTTCTTGACATCCTTTTCATCAGAAGCACTCATCACTGAGTCACATCCAACAAATGCGCAGCACTGGTAGGCGTAAGGGACAGAGATGGACCTACAAACAAACATTTATTTAGAAAGGCTGTGAACATCCTGCAGAGAGCCAGTGTTGATAATACAGATGGCCTCAAATCTCAGTGCCGTATTGGAAAAAGTATAAATAATGTGCTTGAAAATATTTGGCCATTCAGTCTTTTTTTTTTTCCACAATAATATTTGGATGTTTCCATAGCACGTCTACAATTGTGGAGAAAACAGATTCAGCTGGCTTTCTCATTAAACGTACAAGAAGAGGTGGAGTTTGCTTCTGTTTCTCTGTCAGCCTGTCACATGAATGTAATCACAGCAGAGACAAGAAAAGGAAAAGGGGATATTATTTTCTGATAATTTCTGTTCACTCAAAGACTAGTCCAATTGATTGTATTTATTTGTATTTATGTATCACGGGTCAGGGTTTTCTTATGTTTCCAGTTCAATAACTCAGTTGCTTTGATTGGATTGAGCAGCACAACGAGTTTGCCTTTGTGTTACAACAAGTGTGTTTTTGATATGATAACACTGCCCACAAGTGGTGTGGGTGACATTACTGTATAAGTCACAAGTAAGGCATAAATGTCAACTACCCCTTTTTTGGGCAGGAGATGAAACCACAAAATGGATAAAATGATTAAACAACATTATACAGCAGTAGCAGAGAAGACGTCTTCAGAAACATCACATCAGCCTAAAGCCGTTACAAACAAATAAATAAGGCTTTACTATCTGTTAATGGGCAATGTCATGTTTGTCTGAAATCTAGATCTATGGTTAATAAATACATTTTTATTTCAATATATATGGAAAAGTTGTTAAAGGTTTTCACTCTTTGGATGACAGAACTTAACTGTCGCCTACAGAAGGTGTCTCCCACCTGAGTTTGGGTAGGTTTTCTGCAGGCAGCATATTTTTCATGTGGGGGTTCCCTGAGAGTTTCAGCTGACTGAGGGCGACCAGTCCAGTTGTCGGAATCACAGTCAGTGAGTTCATACTTAGATCTCTACAAAAACAACAGAAAACATAACATTATACAACACAGATAAACAACAATAACATGTATTCATGGAGTTCTCATTATGATGACAGGTGATAAAATAATACTCACAAGTTGGTGAGTGCAGTGAGGGTAAGGAAAGAATCTCTGTGGATAACTCTGATCTCATTTCTACTGAGGTCTCTGTAAAATCATAATCCAGGCCATTTGTTTAAAAATCTACTGTTGATGTATTAAAATATTATAGAGAGGTTAACATACTGAGTATGACAGAAGAGACTTACAGTAGACGGAGAGCTGAGAGACCTTGAAAAGTGTCCCTTCTGATTTGTTGAACATGGTTGTGCTGAAAGCTTCTGTAAAGTGGAAAGAAGAATGTAACATATGTTGTTGGATGATATTATTTTAATCTTTACCATTACTTTCTGAATCTGTGAACTGACTTCTACATGTTCGACACTCACATCTCCTGCAGTCGGACGCAGCCCTGTAGGGATGGTAGGTCGTTGATCTCATTGTAGGACAGGTCTCTGATGGAGGAAGACAAACATTAGGTAACTGGGATTATTTTAAAACAAAGAATGTAGACAGAAGTTTGAAAAGGCATGTTCCAACCTGTAAGGTATAATTGGTCTATGAACAAGTTCCCTGTAAAAACTCATCTTAAATCTTAATTAACGACCAGAGGAAAAAAGAAAAGTTTCTTACAGTGTCCGAAGCAACTTGAGATCCTCACACAACGCAGCAGGGATGGATGATATCTTGGTTCCTGACAGAGTCCTGGAAATTAAAAATTCAATCAGTCACTTGTGAAACACCCAAAAGCACAGGCAGGAACAGATGCTGTGTGCATGTGCACTCACAGACTCTCGAGGTTATTAGTCCATGTGAGGATTGGAAAGTCCTGCATCATACTGGCCCCACGTAACATCCTGAAACACACACGGTGACAGATCAGTACAATCACTGCCATGAGATCAAGGCAAGAGTTTGTGTGCATTTAAAACACACTTTAATATATTTTTAAATGTTTTAGTGTCAACTGACTGAATGACTTACAGGGAGTGCAGGTCTGACAGATTCTGGAAAGCTGAAACTCCCACAAAGGACAGAGGGTTGTCGTAAAGATGTCTGGGAGGGCAACAGCAGCACAAGGGGAGAGTTCAAACCAAAACCATTTACTGTGCATGAATGGCACCATCTTCTGGACATTCATCTGTTGAAGCCTGACACTAATATCCTCATGTCACTCATATTACCCAATACTGCATGTGTACTTTATAGAAGGCTTACTGTACATTGGGCTTTTTTTTTTGTTATCGATGTATTGTGCGTATTTCTTTATAGTGTCAGTGAATGAGAGGAGTTTGATCTTACATGGTTCGCAGCAGAGGGTTGTTATGGAAAGCCCCTTCAGGTATTGAAGTAATATCGTTGCTGTGAAACCCGCTAGAAGAAGAAGGTGAAAGAAACAGTGTAAAGACACTTTGTTTATTATGAAACCCAACATATATGTAAATTAATGTAAGAGAGATACTTTAAAGAAAGTCAGAGGAATTGTCTCAAAAACATCTTTAGGAGGAGGAGGCACAGGTCACAAATATGCTACAGCTAATAAATACCAGTCGTGCTCGGTGATTACTCAGGTCGCTCAAATAGTTCGATGTCATCAAAATGTCTTCACAAATTCAATTTTATTGTCAATGCTCACATCATCATCCAAACGACTTCAGTTCTAAGAAGCCACTTTTTTTAAGGCAGTGTTATAAATTTATAGCTATTTTGTTAGATATTTGTCTTATTTCAATCACATAAAAACAAAACAAAACAAGAAAAAAAAACAAACAAAAAACATTTCGTTCATCCAGAAAAAGCAGGTTATACTCACAGCTCCTTCAGTTTGGGCAGGGCCTCGATTGCTCTGGGAAAAGTCATCAGGTTGTTGAAGTTAAGATCTCTAGAATGAGACAGTGGGAGATACAGGAAGTTAGTGCCGTTTTCTTTCATTTGCACACTAATTAATGGTACATCCGACATGTCTACACACTGATTACTACAAACTAGGTCTACTAGCATTGTTTCAATCAATGACATGACACAATATGACTTTCTAAAAGGGTGAAAGATAAATTCTGCTATAACCTATAAAGACCAGACTAAGATTAATATAAGTCAATTTAAATAGTCCTAATAAATAAAGACGTTATAACCGATCCCCAACACACTAATTTATTGAAGTCAGACCTCACTGTGAAAAACATCCCATTGCAGCTAAAGATGGAGTTATTGACTAACAACTGATGTGTTGATCTTTACTTGGTTTTAATTGATGGTTGCTTTGTACATACAATGTCACAACTAGTAAGGACAATGCTTCACTAACCTATACCAAAAGATAATAAATCTAAACCAATATGAAACAAAGAAGCATTATTTAAATATTTATTTTCTGTCCATCAACTAAACAGTGGCCATGATTTCAGCATAATGTGATGCAAGATGAGCAGATAAACAGCAAACCAGCTTTCCAATTAAACAACACGATGCACTGTCTCTGAAATGCTGTTGTTAATGTAAAAATGCATCTGATCTTAATGTGTTCAACATAGAGCGTCTTCCCATCACAGCAGTTCTAACTACTTACTATACAGGGTGAGTTAATGCTAATGTTTGAGTCTGGGACTTAGGACAACCGTGGTATCAGGACATCTGCAGTCACCTGTAAAGGTATGTATGTTGTACAGTAGCTGTTTGCAATCAGGCAAGTCTGTCACAGAGATTTTTTATGGCTGTGTGACAGGAGGAAGTGTACAGTGGGAGGGCAGATTTGATAAGCATCAGGTACTTTGCTCTATTTATCCTAGAGCAATTAAAGGAGGAAGTGGACACAATGATGTCTGGAGGGCTGGAGCAGAGGTGGGTGGGGGAGCAGTTAGAACACACAAACACGAGCACAGACACATTCAAGCCCATTATACAGTCACAAATGCATCAACTACTGTGGGGCTGTGCACTTACAGGGTCTCCAGGTTCAGGAGTCCAGCAAAACAGTTGTCTCCCATGTGCTTAATTCTGTTGTTATGAAGATGCCTGAAAAAGCAAAAGCAATTTTACATACATCTGTGAGAACAGCTATAAAATAACCTTTGACACTCATCATGGGTTTTAATCCTCGTGATCTGTGAAAACAGGTGTCTGTACTGTATGTGTATATGCAGAAGGCTTTTCTTGTCTAACAGACGCAAGGTCTTTTCTTCCTGTTTATCCTGTCATGTTTATACTAACCCTGCAGCAATACCAGTCAGCCTGTGTTTCTGTGTGTGTGAGTGTTTAAATGTATAAAAGCAGCAGGAAAAAATACAAGTTTGGAACAATCCTTCAGATTCATAATATACCACACACGCTACCTGTGATTTCATCCACCATTTCATTGACTTATTAAGTGTAAGTTGTGGAAGTAAATACAACAGTATGTTTATCTCTCATTTGCAGTCACTCAGATGATACATTCAGAGCTACAGGAAAACACAAAGACATACTCTTTGTGTTGATTTGTGGCAACATACAGTATTAATGTGTAATGGACATAATATGTGTCGAGTAAATAGAAATGATGGCCAATTTAGTTGTACAGAGCCAAGAAAAAGTAAGTGACTTATGAATGTAGATACAATCTATTTTAACCAATAAAACACAAATCACTTAAACACATTGAATATGTCACTCAAACATTTGCAGAATAGGCGAGGAGTAGTATGTCAAACCCAAGGCTAATGACACTAACAGGTGTTAATTGGAGTCAGAAGTTACAAAGGTTGGAGTCCAATCATTGATTGGACATTTGGATCAGAGATACTCTCACTTCCAAATACACCAAACACATTTTGAGTTTGCTATTCACAAAACAACAACAAAAACATCTACTTATGTAAACCATGCAGTATAAAAATGAATTTCAGTCATTGGATTTGCACAGAACTGCAAGGGGTTAAAAAGTAACCTCAAAAAGGTTAGATATTCACCAGTCTACCGAGAGAAAATGTTTATAAGTGGAGACAGAATGCTCAATGCAAGTATAGCTAAAAGCTAAAAGGAATCATTGTAGTTAATATTACTGATTTATCTAGTGGAAGCCAACAATGGTTTGGGAAGAACCATAAGTAGGGGGCATTATTTATAGAGTAAAATAGCACAGTTTACAAACAGGAAAACATCATGACAGTGAAATATCGTGCAGAGAGCATCATAATTTAACGCCACCAGCAAGAGGCTCAGCAACCATACTGAAGTTCAGATCACATTCATTACAAATTAAAGCAGAAAACTAGTTAACTCTAAATATAAACGTAGATTTGCCACTTTTTTTTACTATGCAAAGATAGTTAATAAGAAAAAATATTCCCAAAGTCTTTAACCCCGACTCAGAAAAATGCTCATCAACTCTCTACACGCCATGACTCAGAAACTAAAGAGACATCGAATTATTACTGCCACAGTCACACTGCAGAGAACTGGCATGTGTTGGCTTTCAGCTTGAGAAATATCCTGATCAACAGAACACCGAGTGACTTTCAGTCATTCAGCTACTCCCTCAGGTCATTTTAGTAAACACAAGAATGTTCTCAGTCAGTGTGCCTGGTTAATTAATGTTTAAAAAGCACACAGGCAGGTTGTTCCTGCTCAGTTATTTAGTGTACATATCTACTGCATGCAAAGTTCTCCTGGCTGTCCTGGGGAAGTTCCCTTAACTACTCTGAAATGGTGTATTACTCAAATGCTATAGCAGCTATAGACTGATGAAATGGCATGATAACTAAACAACCTCTAAATCAATCTATGGAGTGAGGGTTTCAAGACATGACTTATCTAGTTGATTCAGGTTTATATTGACAAATTGTCATCAGTATGATATTGCATCCAGCTGAATGCACTGACCAGTTACATTCAGTCATTCGGCAGATACTTTTATCCAAAATGACAAACTGACCAGTTTGGAGCATCTGGTCTTTTTATGAACTGTGCACACTGTGACAAACACCTGACTGGACAGAAATACTGTAAAATAATGTCAAATGTCTAATAAACATTACTGTGAAGAAATGTCCTTTTAATTATTACGTTTATTTGTGTGACTTACAGCACGACTAGACTGGTGAGGTTTGCAAAGGCATTGTCTGGTATGTACAAGATGCGGTTGAGCGCCAATGTCAGAGCCTGAAGGTTCGCTTGGTGTCTCAGAGAACCTATAGGGACCTCCGTCAGGTTGTTATCATCCAACCAGAGGTGGCGCAGCTGCTGGAGGCCTTCAAAACTGTCATCTGGAACTGTGGTAATATGGTTTGCATCCAGGCGACTACAAAACAGAGAAAAAGAAAAAAACTTTCATATGAATCTTAATTGTATTTAATATTTCCCATAATGCTTTTAGAACAATACTAAAAGGAAAAAATATTCATAGGTTTATTAACTACAATGATTTATGTGTAACACAATCTTGTAGGCAAGTTAATGTGCTCTCAACCGATGTGAGATAAAGTTGTTATATTAAATATCTCCAAATAGAACCATCCAACTGGCCCAAGCTCACACCATTTACCTCAGTGCAGCAGGCAGCAGCTCAGCATCAAGATCCTGCTAAACTGTTAATTCCTCAAGACATATTGTTACCAACATCGTGTGACTGTGGGCCAAGAATTAAAAAAAGGCTGACTGTTAGAAATTAAAAGCTTTACTCTGTGGCTACACTCCCCGTTTCTAACCATGACTAGTACATTGTCAGCATTACTGCATTAACTGCAATAGTCCAACTCTCAATTCTCATTTCTGAGAAATACTAAGATAGCTGTAATCCTTCATTCCTGAATCAAATCACACACATCTTAGACCTACTTACCGCTAGGGAGGATGACATTTATGTTAATCTGGCTGCCACGGCAAATGTGACACATCAACTTGACGATATCTTAATGGTTACAGCAAAAAATTTAAATTCTATAATATCTTATTATACAATAATAATAATGCAACACTCAAGTATGATTATTCAAAATTCTAATTAGAAACCAAAGAGTTGCAGTAAAAAAGAGAAATGTTTATTATTCAAGCAGTATTGTGAATGCAGAAGTGTTCTTTTCACTATCACCATGCTGTTTTCTCCTGCTATCCTCTTTTACTGAGTGTCTCGCCCTCCCTCAAAATTCCTCAAGTGTCTGGGCTGGAAGAAAAACAGTCTTGATTGACATTTAGCTCTCTAAGGCTTTATACAAACCAAGTCCTGGCTCTGCCAAACTATATTACTCCAGCTACAGACCTTAAAACTCTCACAGAGAAAAGACATCTGTTAAAAAGAAAGAAGAGAGGCAGAAAAAAGGAAGAGGGGAAGCAAGGGACAAGGGGAGGGATATGGAGGGGTGATAATAGCTGAAAGCTGGATTTTCAGCACATTACTCCAGCTGGAGCCATTTCTCCATTAGTCTCTGACAAATTCAAAGGCAAAGTGGTGGAGGGAGGTGGCAGAAATTAAGCTACGTACATGTTGTGGTGTCAGTGAAACAGACATTCAGTAGAAAAAGAAAAACAACGCCAAGACTGAGAGTGAGTGGAGCAAGAAATTGTGAGAGGGCTGACAGCTTTGAGTAAATACACTGGCTGCTTGAAAAATCCACCAATCAAACAGAAAAAGAAAAAAAGTTAGCTACAGATCTGCTGAATAGTACTGACCTACATTTGCACAGAGCTATTGCTGGGCTTAGTGCACAAAAAATACTGCAGCAGGAGTCAAGTATGTGGTGTACATGAGTGGAGCTACCCTAAAATCAACAACGCCTGAAGTAAATAATGAGATTTTTTAACTGTATTCTCCATGTGGAAGAAGAGTAAAGCTTTTACCTGCAGTTTGATGCTTCTAGTGTGAACTTTGGCTAACACAGCATGTGGCGTAAATGCAAGTTATTTCAATATTATCTTCACATTTTTAAAACCAGAAGGACCAGGAGTCAATAACCATTCAAGCAGCTGTGAGGTTGTACTTGGGCACTGGAACTAAATGCTAAAGCTAACATGGCCCATCACAGATCACCAATTCATCAGTTAACAGTTATCAAGTCATTTGACTCTACTAATGTCAGTGGCTTGGTGTGGCCGTCAACACCAGGAAAGCCATTCAACAGTTCTTTAGTCCAGTGGTCCCCAACCCTAGTCCTCAAAGCCCACTGTCCTGCTTGTCTTCCAACTGCCCCTTTACCACCCACTGATAATTACCTGGATCAGGTGTTTTCAGCCATTTAGAAGCTGACTGGAAACGGCTTCTGTTAGCTTCTGATTGGCTGAAAACCCAGGCGGGCCTTGAGGACCAGGATTGCTGGTTAACAAAAAAAGTGGACCATTTCCATACACACTATCGCATTGTCATCATCATATAGCCATGCATACCTCTAGCTGGAAAAAACCCAAATAACGCATTTATCTCTAGTGCACTTTTGCATAAATTAGTTTTGCATTCCCATCTTTGTATAGATTAGCAGCTTAGATGAGTAATGATTTACCATACTGTTGCCGCTGTTGCTTTATTATTATTATTATGAAATAAAACATTAATTACTGCTTTTGTGCCGCACCTCTACCACCTTCTGATCATTATCAGTGCTTCAGAAAGCGACATAAGCCAAAATAAACTGACTTACAGAGACTGGAGAGAATGCAGGTTCTTCAGGGCTGCACTGGGCACAGACTTCAGTTGATTATTCTGGAGCATCCTGAAGGTAAAAAGAAACAACAAAATGATGATTTCACCATAACTCGCTCCCTCCACTGTGAATCTTAAACAATGTTTATCCACAAATACATTTAATGTTAATTATGTTAGCTTAGGGCTTCCTGCAGGTCTCCACTCCATGCTGCTGTTTATACTGATCCACGTTAGTTACTGTAATTCCCTTGGTAAGGCAGAGGTGTACCAAAATTCAATATTCAAGTAAAAGTGCAAGTACTTTCCCAGTAAATACTTGACTACAAGTACGAGCACCCTTTGATTATTTTATTCAAGTAAAATATTAAAGTATGACCACTAAATTCTGCTCAGAGACAGCAAGTTAATCCATAAAGAAGCATTTTAATAATATCTAATGAATTTTATATAAGAACTTATTCATGCAATATGTAATTAAATTATTAAATGCTAAAGTTAATGTAGCAAAGTAGAAGTACAATATTTTCCTCTGGAAAAATGACATAAAATGGAAATAATCCATTAAAGTACCTCAAAATTGTACTTAAGTACAGTACTTAAGTGTAAGGGATACTGGCCTCAGAGTTTGACAGATTGCTCCATTTTAAGAGTTTAAATATAGAAATGAAGCTTTAGGCCACAAGCCAATGAATACATTTTAAACACTAAGAGTTACAGACCCGTCCCATAATCACTTTATTTAAACTTTTGTCAATGAGTCTTTGGTTTATTAGGAGCCTGTAGAACTGTGCATGCTGCAGCAGTTACAGTATTTGCAAAAAGAGACACAATATCATGTGAATGGTGTTTGTACAAAAATGAACGACATGTACTAAAAATAGTCCAAATTGTTTTCACTTATGTAGTTACAAGCAACAATGGGAATAAATCACTTGGTAAGCATAAAATGTCTCCATTTGTTTATTTGTCTTGTTTCCAAGACTTCACCTGTAGATCAACAGGACTTTGAACTTTTGACTCAGTGCAGATTCAACAGAGCAGAGTGTTGTGCTTTGCTCAGGGTGTCCAAGTCTGGGGTGTGCTGATATAATATAAATTATGCAAACTCATTTTTGCACAGAGCTTGTATGCAACTCTCTGTTGGGAGTTTTTTTTTTTTTTTTTTACAGTCACAGGTCTGTTGGAGTAAAGATGGGAAAATGCATTTACTCTACTCCTCGTGGATGTACATTTTATGAATATGTTTAGGGTGGCAGTAACTGACAGCACCACAGTGTTACCACAAACTGCAATATTTACTCTCTCCCCCAGTGTGTGGAAAACTTCACACCGTCTCAGTCGTAACTGTGCGTGTGTATGTGTACGCGTTGATGCTAGTAGTGGTGGCAGGAAGAGTGTATGCTTACAGGACTTTGAGCTGATGCAGTCCAGACAGGGCTTCAGGGTGGATGAATGACAGGTCATTCCCCGCAAGTCGTCTGGGTGGGAGAAAGAGTGTATTCAGTACATTTCTCAAATGTTTTAACTTAACAGGAAAATGTGTTTTCTGCATTTAGAACGCACTGTAACAAGCACACACCAACTTTTATTTGCGAATAAAGCATTGCATAGTACTGAGAATGTCCAACACCTCAGTAGATCAGGTTCCAGCTCTCAAGCTGAACATGGGGCCTGGGGTGTCAAAGACATGTGTCTGTGCCATGGCCTGTTGTCACTTCGTCTGTCACCCACAAGAGATTAGAACTGTTTCTGGACACCTCCCTCCTTAGTTTCCCTCTTGAGCCTCCCAAACATCACTATTCAGTCTCCATTTAGAGGAAGTGAAATAAAAACTCACCTATCTGAGGCTGTAACCAGCAGTGTAGGAATATAATATTTGTCCTTTTAACAGTTTTGTAACGTTTACCCTCAGGCAACTGCTTCAGTTCTTGCATGAGGCTAAGTGGACACCTCCCTTTCCTGTTGTGAACAGGAAGTGTATAGGAAATAAGGGTGTAAATAAGCATGGGACAGACTGACTGGGACACAGAGTTCAAGTATACTATCTGGCCTGAGAGATTAGCAACAGATTTATCACTCTGCAATGTGAGTCGGGCCAGGCTGAATTCCCTGCAGCAAGAGTTGCTGGGTGAAAGCTTGAAAATCAAGGCTAACTGTTTCAGAGGATCACATACACTAATGAAGACGCAAAACCGGACTTTTGTTTATTTGACATGAATTTCACTGGTTTCACAAGTCTTCATCTGCCTGTTTTTAGGTGCATTTTTAATGTACATTGTGTCATCCTTTTTCTTATTTGGACATTTTTTTCTATTCTTTTTCACAGTTTTAGGTTTGACTGTTGTTATTTTACTTGCATCATCTTTTTGTGTCGTTGTTTTCTTCCGTAAAAGTTTAATGGCACAGCAAGAGGCAGCTTAACCAGCTGCTTATTTCAATAAATCAACTAGTACTATTCACAGAGTAATGGATGTAAACACACATTAATTCCCATTTTCTTTTGCCGATTTTGTACAAATTCAATCCAACATTCTAAAAGAAACCTGTATACAAAGGCAACGAATCACTTATCTGTGCTTCCAATCTAAAAAGTGCTTTACAGGAGAGCATGTGAATAGTGTGAATGCCTCTGAACACACAATAAATGAAACATTTAGTCAATCACAGGCCCCATTTACTGTGTGCTTTGTTGTGGTTGACCATAACTGTCCTATTAGGATGTGAATGCTCATTATGTTCATAAAAAGGATGTACACTTCTCAAGCTGAACCACCACCACCACCAAATCAACCAAAGTTAAACAACGGTGTCTCTACTGAGCCACAACTTATCAAGAGGATTCAGCTTTTTGAAATTTGATTTTAATTCCAAGACTGTAATCTGTAGTTGGAGTCATTGCCACAGTTGTCACACACATCTGGACACCTACAAACTCAAAATGACAAGCATCTGGTCTACAGCTGTTGATTCATTCTTGTAGATTTGGTCAGACAGTGGCCAACATGGATAAATAAACCCAATTTAACTGCATGAGAACTCACACAACCCAGGAACATGCAGTGCATGTCACAAGCCACTAAGCACCGCATGCAAACATGTTTTGAATCATTTTCAAATCATTCAGGTATCCTTCACGTTCTGTTAAAGATCTTCTTGTTTTGCATCTTTTAGCAAGGCTTCAATGACAACAGAACAATCCCTCAAACCTGTACTCCACACCACTAAGCGTATATCTCTATGAAGAGTGAATTCGCAAAGAGCTCAACAGCGCAGCAGTAAACGACTACGAACATGATTGAGGCTTCCAAATATGTAATAGCAATGCAATTTAACTGCCTGTTGGGAAACTACAGTGGTGAAACGGAAATAAGCACCCCTCCCCCACGACATGCACCTACATGTACAATACACACCTTTTTGCACAACTGCTGCAATAGGTAGTTGTGATGATAAGGCTGTGACTTCATTTCCTATGTTGATGTTGGCAGTGACAGTGCTCATTTTATAGTTTTCAATAATCATGGTATAGCATCTATAACTCTCTTATGCTCTGTCACTTCACTTTTTATTTTACTTTTACCTAAAAGATTAAAATGCTGTAAATTCCCTACTGAAAGAGCAAAATGTCTGAAATTTTCCATCACTCTATGGCAGAGCCTTACAGACAGACGAGGTGAGACACTGAGGGGTCAAAAAACGATAGGGAGTTACATAATTAATGTAACCTTAAATGGTTCTAAAAGGGTGATTAAGCAACATAATCCTTGCTATTAACTTGTTATTGTAGGAAACAATGTTGTGTTGAAAACACCCAGTTAAACAGCACCAACACTACTAGTTACCAGTTTTTGGAACCATTTAAAGTCACCATGGTCGCCATTCTTGGAAAACAAAAAAAAAACTGTTCTCATATAGAGTCAATGGAGATTCTTTCTCAGATTTGCTCCTGGGACTTTATTGGTAGCAATATAATATATATCCTCTAATTTCTAGAGGAATACTCACGAAACATCTTGTATTTATTAAAAAATTTTTTTACAAGCTCACTGGTACTAAAAACACAATCAATAATCTATGTGATGATAGGTACAGAACAAAAAATAAAATCACACAGATTAAAGTAGATTAAAAATAGCATGAAAAAAAAAAAGGGGGACATGTTGTGCAAATGAAACAACAAAAAGGAAATGAAAAAACCCTGTTGCAATAACAAAAATTATTTAAAATAATATTATTAAAACTGTATTAAATATGTGACAAATGTTTTCCATGATTCTGTCAACAAAATGCAACATGTCGACAGTAGAAGACTGACTCAGACGCCATTACCTCAATTTACTTTAGATATATAGAGAGTCGGTCACAGTCAGGTTATTTTCAAGAATAACACACTGCAAAACAAACTGCAAAGGAGACAGAATACCTGTCATCACGTCTGCTGAGCTTTGTTGTGCCTTTGGCAAGAAACAAAGAGAGTGGAGGAGATTGCGTGACTATGAAGGAGGGAATATTCTTCCCTTGTCTCAGCTCCTGTCCTGTATGACGATGGCTCGCTCTCTTTCTCTTTTAACTCTCTCCGTCTTTTCCTTCAGGGCCCGTGCTCTGGTTCACTGACACTACTGCAGCCCTAGAGCGAAAAAGTCATCCTCCGAAGCTCAAGGAGACAAGCCAGCAGATTTGTTCCCAGAAAAAGGTTAAATAAACACCAATGTGAACTAAGGTGTTATACTGTCAATCAAAATACCAGTTTATACCTTTATAAACAGACACCCCAACGACAGTTCATCTATTATAATGATCTGAAAAGAAAGAAGACGCAACAAGACTTGGTGGGTTTTCTAGTTGCCACAGAAACCATTGTTTTGTCCCCCTTCCTTCCTGCCTTGCATTCCTCCACATAATGTGATGAAAAGTAAATTGCCTTTTGACAAAGCAGATTGAAGTGGTGTATGGAAAAGTAGAGGGTGAAGACCCGGCCAGCTGAAAGATGCACGAGAGCTGACAAAAAAAAAACGCACAAAAAGGCCAAGTGAAGCTGGAACAGCTGTTTACTCATTGGTCATTTTGCATTCTCAGGGTCGCATGTTACCTGATATCAGGTAGACAGATTTTATCTTTACCTCCCAGCAGCACCGAGCCAGACAGCGGAGTATTTGAAGAGTAAAAAAATAACAAACACCCACTAAGATTAGATGTACGCCACTCAACAAAGCCCCAGAGCATAGATGTGCTGTTGCCACCCTGATAATCCTTTAAAAGCAAAAATCCACACAGGACATCACATGAATGTAGCTTCAATACACATTGTCGCACCTCCTCTTTTTTATTGAGCATTACTGCACCTATTGTAGCTGCTCCTGTTAAATTCGTGAATGGTGAGTGATTCGTAACCTCACGTAATGCTGCACTTATCTTTTTCAACTGCGGAAAAGGGCAAGTTATGTACCGATACTGTGTGTTTTGCAGTACAAATACCCAGGTGCATATCATAAAAAACCCAACCCACATGTCAACATTATACAGAGCAAATACATCATTAACAAGAGAAACAGGAGGCATGTACTTACAATTCTTCCAGATAGGGGAAACTCTTGAATACATATGCTGGAAGCTCGGTGATGTTGTTCATGCTCAGGTCACTATGAAAACAAAACAAAACAAAACAAAAAAATCTTAGGAACAGTGAAATCTCCGAGTTCATCATACCTGTAACAAAGTTTGTTAAACTCAGTTTGGTCACATGCAACTTGTTTCCAACAGACCACTTTTGTACACTTGTTGTGTTGTTATTTAACCATGTTCCCTGTCTATGACTTATATATTGATTTAGAATATATTTGTATTGCTTTGCATTAATAACAAAGTAACTATTTAATCCCTGTATTTTCAAAGACTTGCACTCATTTTATTTACATAAGATTTTCTGACTAATGACTCAATTCTCACAATGAAATACTCAGCAATATATGACGCGATAACATAGCTATAGAAAACATACTAAGGCAATAACATGATTTTGAGAGTAATTGTGGACTATGTGCTTGAACAATTGAGTAGTTGTGTCACCTATTCCTAACAGTGTTGTGTCTTTTGACTGTGCCTGCATGTGTATAACCTCAACAAAAAGCCTTGAAAAGGCACTTCTCTTTAGCCCCAGGGATCTTCATTTTCCAAACCAACTTCAAATAAAGATAGGCATGTAGCAGCATGAAAAATATGCACACAGGACTTCATTTGCTTTTGCTTATGCTTGTGTGTGCATGTGTTTACATCTTAATAATGATAATTAAAAATATACAGTAAACACACTTATGTCTTCAAGCTTACAACTGAACATGTCTGAACTTTACTAAAGCAGTGCAGAACTATACTGCACTATAAAAAAAGGGGCACAATAAGAAGAGGGGACCGAAGACTGACGTAGATCTACTGAAAAGACACTGCGTTTAAATTCAGAGCAAAAATTTAATCTTGATTGAAAATCCACTAACTTGCTGCAAGGAAAAGGTCCATAGACACCACTTATAAAGAGATGGCACATATCAAAACTGAAAAAACATCTGGGGTTCACTAGTGAAGCAACACTAGTACTTCTCCTCTCCCTTCCCTTTCACTCTCCCACTGGTCATTTTGAATTTCACTGCCAGATCTCTGTAAGACCTTGTGTGTGGGCCCCTGAATCCTACAAGGATCATATTGCCCTTCCTCTGCAGTCCCAACTATACACACACACACACACATACACACACACACACTTTAAAGGGACCCTCATAAAACCCTCATCCTCCCTGTTACCAATGTCTAATCTCTGCTTACCTGGTTATCCAATTACCATATGGAAGCAACACTTCCATCAACATCCACCCACTGCTTCTGGGTTTATCCTACCCAGACAAGTTCTGGGTTGTGTTCTACAACCGCTGCTGCAGATCTACTACCACTGGTGGTCAGATGGATACATCCCTAACCACATTTTAAACCGTTCGACTAAATCTTCCGCAGACTGTTGACTGGTCTGAACCACATGCAGAGCTGGGGAGTACAGGGGGCCTGCATGACTCTATTACACTTCCTCCCTCCCTCTGAGTTTGGCTGCTTTACTCATCCAGGTCCTGGCCTGTCCTAGCTAAGACAGATTGAAGGACACCAACATGCAGCTGTGATAAATGGTGACAAGCCTAAATGCTTCTACAAACAAGCATCCGTAAATTTCTATCCCATGTGCCATTTGGCTTCATTTTAGCAGAAAGGAAGCAGAAAATCTCAAAAATAACAAACATAGTTAGCAACTATATTTTTTGTTTCTCAGAGGAGAAGAACGAACATGTTCTAAAAGTCAAAACAACTCAATAAAATACAAGACTTAAAAGGTTTTGTATAGTGCTGAATAACAATGTTGTTTTTAGATGCACATTGAGTAGTAAGTAAAGTAAACTATTATTATAGTTAGTCATTATTATGTCAAAGGAAATGTCAAATTCTTATCAGGTGGAGGAATTATCACAAGATATCATGGACAATTTGGCACAGCTTTATGTCAGAGTGAATAAGAAGCACAGATTATACTATATTAAGGTATCTGTATCTAAAGGTATCTGAAATCTGTTGCTAAGAGCAATTAAATATATTATACTTTTGTTAACATTAACTACTGGGTGTAATTGCAGCACCTTAACCACATGCTAAAACCTAGGTAATGGGAAACTGTTTAAAACTATTTCTAATAAGTTACCGAGAATCAAGACCAAAACAAAACCCAGAAAAGGATTTTTGGATCATAAGCCAAGATACCAAAAACTTCACGAGAAAGGGCAACAATCAGAGCTTCACAGCTTGCACAGCAAGACTGGTAGAGACGCCAAAACAAATGCAGTCCTGAAAAAAGGCACATTTTGAACATGGATCCTGCAGTTTCACAAAAGTCAAATCCAACACTGCAGCAATGTGCAAAGTGTAATGCCCAACCAGACATACCGTTTGTTTTCATCTATCTAACAACATTCCACACAATTTAGAAATCACTGCATCTAAACCCTGAGCAACAATAATTTTTCGTTTCTGTGTTGTATGCCTCTAGACTCTTCTCCACAAAGGAAGGTGAAACATATAGTACATTCTGCCATCAATGTTTCTATTGACTAACCTGTATCACTGTACAGTGTTCAGAAAGGAATAAAACATTCCTGTCATGCTAAACGCCTTTAATTTACATGAATACAGTGGTGTAAAGCTATTATAAAGACACAGCACGTCATTACAGTAACTACACACTTTAAGCCTGTATTCAGTAATAATAATAAACTTGTGTGATCTTGTGTTACAATTACTGAGAATACTGCAAAACAATGTTTATTTTACAATGTAATAAAATCACTTACAAGAAACTTTATTTAAAGTTCTAACTTATAACACATGCAATTACATGTGCATAGTCAGTTATGGCTTGTTTGGTTTCACCAAAGTTAATCTGCTGCTCTGGTTACCTGCAGTTTATTAAACCATGCACACCGATGGTGGTTACAATATTGACCAGCTAGCTGTATGGATAAAAATGCTGTCAACATGTCAAAAAAGTTCATATCTGCCTCATATGTTAGTAATTGATACATTATAAAGACAGCGAGGTCCGTTGCCCACTTGGTAAGTCAGATGAATCCAGTGTTTTCATTTGGTCAGATGTGAGAAGCAGCTCTAAAGTCTGCTCTCAGTGAACTAAAACCTTATTTTCATTCCCCCTCAACTGAGACTTTCATAATGCTATGCCTTTGTGAATTTGGATGTCATGTTTGCTAACAGACCATATTTTTTACTGCTTCTGACGTATTACTTGCATTCAACTCTACATTCAACATGGAGTCGTGACTGTCCAGTCATAGAGGTGGCAGCCAACTGAGTTTATATCAAAAAGGAAAAGTGAGTGAATATTGTGGTTGTCCAGTTACTGTCCACTGCTGGTTGTTCAAAGAGCTTCCCTCAAGCCACTGTACCATAAAAACCTAATTGATGGAGTGCTGGTGCCATGTTCATCGTTCTCTGCAGTTTCTTATGTAAATATCTGACTGATTTTTGGTCTCCTCTCTGACAAAAACAAATTTTCTGAATACTTTTTAGTAAATGTACTTAATTTTTACTGTTCATTTTTGTTATAAATTTAAAATTAAATCCAAAACAAAATGAATTGTGAAAAATCTGTTTGTGAACCCTTTTTTTCCTATTCCAGAGCAAACAACACATTTGAAGTTGCCACTACATTCTAGGAAACTGGAATAGATATGTTTCATTATGTTCTGGTGTTTTAAATATTAAATGATGAGCAAACACAAAGTAGAGTTGAGTCTTTCTACACTCTCAAGAACATCTCCACTTGAGCTATGACTTTGCATTGCTGATCTGACACAAACGGGCACTATTTTAACTAATAGCACCACCGTTTACAGCAGCTTTCTCTACTCTTGCTTCTACTCTCCACACAAGGCAACTACCTCCCAAATAACATATCACTCCCACTAGGCCAACGGTGCAATGCATCATAATTTCCTCAAAACATACAATCAAGGGTGTTCAAGATAATACGTGTAACGTACAATTAAACTAATGCTGAGGCGCAACCCAAGACCATTCAAGGTAACACAAAATAATACAGCAACAATGCAAGCACAACTACACACAATTATATCCATATGCATCCAGCATGGTCAGATACACTCACAGGCCACTTTATTAAAAAACACCTGTAAAAAGAGAATTCATGGCAGCTGGGAGCTTCTGCATTAGATTGAACAGGTGTACCTAATAAAGTGGTCAGTGAGTGTATGTGTGTGTGAGTGAAAGTGATGCAGATAGTTAATATTATGCAAAACAAGTGTTTACATTAGGAGTTTCAGCAGTTATTTTATAGACGACTGGTGAGGAGCAAAGTTAGCAGACCTTTCAAATACCATAGTCCAGGGCTATGATAACTTAGATTTGTCACAGTCCTAGTCCTTTATTGTAGCCATAAATCCCAGATGTGCTCATATGACAATATTTGAGATTTTAATTAATTTCTGAGCATCGTCCTTTGAACGCCTCATAGAAACTATGTGACGGGGGGGGATGGGAATAGGTGTATAAGTGGAGGACAGGGTTGGAGCCTCAGAGAGGGGGAGCATAAATACTCTCCCACCCACAAGTCATCCTGTCTGAGAGCGGGAACCACTGACTTGCTCCTTTCACCTCTGATGACCAAGAACAAAAGTATCATTCAGCTAAAATGGATTGAGGGCACCAATGGTGAAGCAGGCAAGCTTCACCAGCAGAGAGCAAGACCCCTAGCGCCAAGTCTCAACCTTGTTCAAGTTATGAAAGAACCCAACATAAGTAAGATGTAGGATGTAATAACCCCCTGTTGCTCCCTTAAAATGCACAAGTTCATGCAGACTCTGTGCCAAAAATGAAACCTATGCAAAGACTACATACCTTAAGGAGTGTTTGCTTTGTTACTTACTGAGGGGCCTCCACTTTTCTCTCATCTGCTTTTCTGTGACAGGACTGTTTCCATTACAAAAACCAAAACTCAGCTCCCTGTGGCCGTAGGTAAGAGTCCACTCCAACACTGTCATATGATTTATTGTAAAATGTGTGGTCTTCCATTACCTTACTTTCTTTTCGTTCTGTTTCTGCCATTAAAAGTGCATGTGTGTTTGTATCTTTAAATTGTCATTCTTTTGTTTGGCACTGACTAGACTGGATTTTCTACTGGAGTTTCTACACCATCATAATGACTCTAAAAACAGTTTAGCTGCAAATCAATTTATATGTGCTACGTTTAAATATTGCAATTGTAAAACACTCATGAGCTTTTTCCTTTACACATCAGCAGGCCATTGTTAGTGCATTAGCCCTGAGAGGAGTCCTTGCAGCTGCAATATGTCTCACTAATCCATCATGATCCCTAACCCCAGTGCTTCACATACAAAAGACGAAGGGAGAGGGAGAGGACAACTAAAGTTCAAGAGACCAGGAGCACAAATGAGAGTAGGACAGACTGAGACAAAAAAAAAAAAAACCTTTCACATACTTTTCTCATACTTTTTATAGTTTGAAAGATAGCACAATCCTGCAAAACAACATATTGTTTTCCATTTTGGCACAAAGTACGCCAGCAGAGTGGCAGTATGGGGTATGATATCATTTTATGAAAACATTGTTTCATGTTGAGATGTCAGACTTCCCATAATAAATTGAAGTATTTTTTTTTCCCCAGAGGAAAAAGTATGCAGAGTTTCAGCTGTAAGCAGTAGGCCTAGTGTGACATGTCTTGACAGTCTGGTATAGGAATCCACTCCCTCTGTTTATTTTACCTAACACTCTTAACAATGGCGATTTCAAGTGGCACAGTATTGGCTCTAGTGTAGCGAGACTTTCTTAAAAGATGATAAAAACAGCACCCAGGTTTCGGCCACTAACAATTATACAGTAAAATACTGTTTCTGTACCATATAACACGTTCTAAATAATAAAAGTGAGCGTCTGTGTAAAACTCTCAGTCATCATTTCTTCTATTTGTTTTTGAAGGAGCACAGTAATTACAAAAAGCCACAATAAACTGCTGATTTCAGTGTTGTTCCACATGTGGTTGTTGTAGTTTATGATTAACCCAGAGGCAGTGAAGCAAACTGAGAAGTTTCTTCATGGGGCAATCATCAACTGTATCATACACCAGTCCATGAAGCTCTAACCTACCTCTGCCTATCTGCTCTACTTTTTATAAGACACATAGCAGCAGCTACACTCTTAGTCTGACTTTATGGTCAGAATGTAATAATGGCAGAAACTCGACTCCTAATTATAGTATTTTGGACTAAACCTACAGCTCTGGGAATATGGCACTGCTGACTACAGTTCATGCAGCATTACTCGCCCAAATCTAGCCCATTTGTGACCTCAGCACACCCTGCATTACTCCATCATTTGGTCACACAGCATTCTGTCCTCAAACGTCAGGCCAAAATTCACAATATTATGCTTTTAGCTGTTATCCAGCAGCAGGTTGCATCTTCAAAAGGTACTTGTGTGTAACTTAAAACTGTGTCTGCCTGCCTGGAGAAATAAAATGTTTGTCAGGGACCAAACCAATGTTTAAACCCAATATTTCCACAGACTGCAAACCTGACGTAACTCCAGTGAAGAAGGAACACAGAGCACAGAGACTCAAACTGTGCAGATATTGGATATAAACACTGGTTTGGCCACAGACAAACATCTTATCACTCTCAGCACAAAGTAGATATCTTTGAGATCACATAAATATATTTGAAGAAATAACCTGCAGGTAAAAAAAAATAATAATGAAATCATAACAGAAATTCTGATTCATCATAAAATCACGAATCAAGCACAAAGATTTAATGTTCACTGAGTTTTTGTTAGCTCTTTTTCTTTTATACATTTGTAAATTAAATATTATTTAGATTTTGTACTGCTGGTTGAAGAAAACATTACATTTGTACAAAACCTTGCCTCTGGAGTCAAGGTAATAAGCATTTTTGCACTTTTATACAAACTAACTGCAGAAACTATTTATTAATCTGCCGATTATTTTCTCAGTAATAATTCAGTGAGTCTACAAATCAAAAAGTAGTTAACAGTGCCTGAAAAATGACACATTTAAATTGCTTATTTATCAAAGCAGTAAAACTAAAACTCAATATCCAGACAGCATGTTTCTTGAAAACGTACTTCACATTTTTAACAAATTGCCTCATTAATCAATCAATCAATACACGTACATACACACATTTTCTGGTTTTAAAGAGAGAATTGAGTCCTTTTTCACTCATACATGATAATAAACCTCCTTTTGCATCTCGTTTGCATTTTGACCTGTTGGTTGAACAAAACGAGACATCTGATAATGACACCTTCAGCTCTGAGTTATTATAATGGCCGGTCTACATCCTTTTTCTGACAATGTGCAGAAAGCTGAGACTGAATAATGAAAATGATCATTAACTGCAGTCCTGGATCATGATGATGATGATGATGATGATGATGATGATGATGTATGATCACTGGGACACAGGTAGAAGCTGTGAGCTGATGTGTGTTTAGCTGAAGACCCTGAGAGCTGTGACCCATTAAATAAAGTGAACAACAACCACAAGCTTGACTTTTACGAGCGTCTACATCGCAGCTTGTCCTCTGGACGGTCATTAGTGGAAAGTTTGCGGATGTTGACTGTCCATCATTCACTTGCAACAACCCCACATCCCATACAGCCACAGGCCCTCACGGCTAAGTGTGCGTTTACTGCCGAGTTTCTCGGTTGGTGTTGAAGTGTGGATGTTTCTCGGTACTTACAGGTAGTAGGTGAAAGTACTGAGCCCGGCCGGGACGGTGGTCAGCCCTCTCCCGGAGCAGTCTGCACCCCCATCTTCATCGCAGCCGCATGAGGGCGAACAAACGGCCGTCGACTGCCCTTGACCGGCGGCACCAGGACGGAGCAAACACCCCAAACACATCCAAAACAAGTCCACACGCATTTTTATTTTGTGTGTGTCCTCGTCGGTTCAGGTGAAAGCGACAAAGAACAGCAGCAGCAGGAGGTGGAGGAGGAGGTGGGGGGGCTTTGTGTGCGGTTCAGTCTATTCCGGACGTCGACTTCTCATGTGGTCGCGTCGGTCGAAGAGATGAAGCGTTTCAAAACAAAACGTCGCCTCCAAACGCTTCATCCATTCAAAAGCCCGCTAACGTTTAGCTAGCGTCAACAACACCGCGCTATCTTCGAAGGAGAGCGATTTACCTTCGCTGGGAAACATTTCTCAGACCCCCCCCCCCCCTCCCACCGCTGCGTGTCGTATTAGTCCATGAAAATAAAAGTAGCAGCGCTGGCGACGGGAGCGGGAGCCGGAGCCTACCTTGCGTTTTTTCTTTTGCGTGTTCGTTGTCCCATTAAATAACACACGCACAGCGAAGGGTTCGGGTTAACGCGTCGCTACGAGGCTGATCCGCTGGTGCTGGTGGTGGTGGGTGGAGGGGGGGAATGTGCAGCTCGACACGCCGGACGATCATTTGCTGCGTGCCGCTCTGCTTCCTTGCAGAAGATCACCGTCCGTTTGCAGCCATTCCTCACGTTCCCCTCCTCTGCCCCTGACATCAACAGCATGCGTGGAGCTCGGCGGGCACCCTACCGGACGACCTGCAGCACTGAACCCTGCACCGCGGCGTCCGTGTGCCAAACACGCTGCACACTCACAACTAGCAGTTAAAAAAAAAAACAACAAAAACAGGCAGGTAGAGTGTTGTGACGCCTGGTTTTGTGGGTCTCTTTATTTCCAAATCAGGAAAGAGTCCCGAGCTGTAGTTTGCTACTACAGGTAATCATTTATTTCTAAATGCTAAGCTAACACCCTGCAGGTGAGGTGCAGTAGCAGAAGTACGCAAACTCACATTTACTCAAGGAATCGTGCAAGTACATGTCTAAAAGAGTGTCAGAGTTCAAGTACTCGACTGAGAAACTAGTTTCTCTGGGCATCAATTCAGCTGATTTAGTTCTAGTCCAGATTTGTTTCACCAAAAAAAAAAAAAGGTTTCTGCAGCAGTGGAGAGTGTCTGGGCCTTGTTAAGTGGAATTTATATAGTTCAAGGAGAGAATGACTTTAAAGACAGAAAAGAGAAAATATTTATTGGGCTCAACACATTATACTGTAAGCTGCAAATCACTTCATGTCCTAGCAGATGGTTAATCAAAAACAATCAATCATAATTTATGAGTTAATTATATGTTATATTGAGCATCTGCGCCTGAAAAGTAACTAGTAACTGTAAAATGTAGTGGATTAAAAAGTACAATATTGCACTGGTTGAGAGTACTGTGCATTTTGACTTTATTTGAGTACTTCCATTTACTTCTACTTCATACTGACTTGATTACTGTACTTTTCAGAGGCTAATTCTGGACCCAGTTACATTTATTTGATAGTTTCTAGTTACCTTTCAGAATCTGACAAATAGAAATAAAACATATATGGTTGTAAAATAAGCTGACTCTTTTATACCCTGTTTATTCACTGTGTTACTTAGAATATTAGTGCCAATGCAGTTAAATACCAGTAGTTTTCCCACTTTAATCTGAGGCAATCACATTAAGTATTCACAGATAATCCAGGTTCATCATTTTGGGATTTCTCGACAACTCAAATGATACGGTCATTTGAATTGTCGAGAAATCCCAAAATACAACCTAATTAATATACTTAATAGGACATTTTAGAATAGTCTCTAACAACCAGTGCTTAATGCACACATTTAAAAATAAGGTGTATAATTATAATTATAATTACAGTATATATTATAGAAAAGTGTCTTTTTAAACCTCATAATTGTAAAATGTATGCTAATTTACAGTGCAGTGTAAACAGCAATCCTGCATATGGGTGTTTAAAGGGTTATATATTACCCCCTTGTCTGAAGGAGGAATGTCCAAAGAACTGAATTAATTGGCAGCTACCATTAACACCTTTTGAGAAAGAAGACACTAAACTGCAACAGCTTCGGCAGAGCCGTTCGCCCGGCTGTGGGAGGTCTAAGCTCTTCTTACATCTGCTTTGTGTGTCTTATTCAAATAGGGGTCAACTTACCATAAGCTTAACCAGTTTGATTTGACCTTTTAAATGTGGAGAATCAGGTTTTCTGCTGGATCTGCAACAATGTTAGCCAAATGTTTCATGACCATGAATTAATGGATGACTATTGTTAGTATTTTGTGATATATCGTCTTTGTTACATTAAAACTAACAAAACATTTTTATACAGATCAGTGACAATTAACACATCTGCACTTTTCAGCATGTAAAACAACACTGTGGAAAACATGGATTTTAAATTGTGATGATATGACAGAAACCTTAAATGAATGCAAAGGTCTTTTGTTGTTGTTGTTGTTTTTGATGGCTACAGTTCATTTCCTTTTAAATCATCTGTAGATGATTTCAGTGATCCAGTGCATTGTTGGCAGGCCATGAGTTTTGAAATGACACTTTGGTGTCTCGGCTTTGCTATGTGTTATTCAACACTAAAATGATAAATAAAGAACTGCTTTATGTATGTGAGTAGTTTACAATGACAGTTGCAAAAAAAACAAAACTTTTTTTCAACACAATAGTTTTGAATCTGCTATATCGATGTTATTTGTGGTTAAGTATGTTGTAACTTTAGGAAACGTGATGCATATTTGTACATATATTTAAGAATACTGATCATGATTAAATGTTGAATGATACAATGGGATGGAAAACCACAATGCCAAAGAAGGCAAACATTTAAATGTCTGTCCACCACCTAGACCTCTACATTCACCACACCCCATAGATCCTTGCCTCCACATATTTGTTTTCTCAAACATAGTTGCATGGTGAATAAAGTGTCTGTCTTAACATACCATTTATAAATTCGCATTTACAGCATCTGACACTTAGAGCATCTCCACCCTTCACATTATGGGATTATCAGTGGAGCATAGGGGAAAGGGCAGTCAACCAGGCTGGGTACAAGGTGCACGGGGTGTGGTGATAATGTTTGGCATTCATGTGCCCAGAGGCCTACACACCTGCAGCACATATAGAGACTGGGATTGGATTACGAGCAATGCATTATCGGTGGGGTGTTTTACAGCATGGCATCAATCACTACCAGTCAAATCAGCCTGGCTCAGTCACTTTAAAAGCCCCATATGCACTACATGCACTCTCTAATGTGGAAGAAATGCTCAGAGTGGCTGCTCAAAAGAGTGAACAACAAAAAGTGTCCAGAAGTAAAAGTTGGATTCACATATCTAAAAACATGAGTGTTTGGCACATTGCTGTAGACTATATAATTCCTGAAGCTCGTAGTATGTAAAGAGCAATAGGAACGTGTGTCTTAAATGAAGTAAAACAAGGCTGAAGACATGCTGGGCCTCTGCACTGGAGCCATTTAGTTCAAATATCAGTCTTATCACATTTTACTGTGGATAAGATGACAAACAGGAATACTTTCCATAACAGCCTTTAGTAACAAATAATGGATTTTGGTCTTTCTCATTAAATTCATGTTTCTGTTCTTCACTAGAGTCTATCCTTGTTTTGGAAATGACCAAACAATCTGTGTTGCAGCAAAGCATAAAGGAGCCAGCTTTTAACATTTGACATTGATTAATATAAATATACTTTTTCTTAAAATTCAGTATTTAATGAGGAAACATATTAAATCTAGATTCTCTGGTTGGGTGAGGCCTGAGGCGAAATATCAAAGCACAACAAATTATCCAGTAGACCACTGATCCAGGAGTACATTACAGCGCAGTATATAAATTCTAATATTATTATACTATGATTACATCTGTTGACATGGATGAAAAGAAAATGCACCGAGGTGTAATTTTTGTTTAAATCTAACGAGGCGCGGTTGAACATCAAATAAAATAATATGACAGGCTGTATAGTAATTCCTAGTTATTTGAATCTCTTAAATTCCTCCAGCACACACTTGTAGGATTTCACTTAATAAAACTAGCAGTCAGGTGTTTTGACTGAAGAACATTTCAAATTCACAACTTGTCTACACAACTATTACTTTATGTGCACACTGTAGAATAATCTTTCTTTATTTTTTGTATAAGTTGTGGTGTTTCAGAAAAAGCACAGAAATATTACGCCGGAAGACCAAAGAGGAGATTTGTGGACGTAGTGAAAGAGGTTAGCTGGTGTGAGAGAAGAGGATGCAGAGTAAAGGTTTAAATGGAGGCAGATGATTCACTGTGGCGACCCCTGAAAGGGAAGAGTTGAAAAGAAAGGAAGAAGTAAACATGATGTTTTACAATAGTTACTTTCTTAACACAGTTGTGGGTGTAGCCAAACTCTTATGAAGAGAAACACTACCCCACAGTGGTTAGATTTTCTCAGTGCTCCAAACTAGTTTCCTCTCACAATTCAGTGGTCATGATTTTTTTTTCTCCCCAACCCCACCCCCACCTCCTGGAGTATTACGCCGTACTGAAACAGAATCGGTCCATGTGGTGCATTTAAAGGGAAGAAAGCTGTATGAAACTGTATTTCACATGGCAGAAGATTAGTCAAAGTTTGGCACACCTGAGTTTCATGACTGTATGTGCAATATGTAAAAGAAATGTCGCTTCAGACGTCAGAAAATCTTGTGTCTATCTTCATAAACAAGCGAGAGAAAGAAAAACGCAAGGTGGGGATGGCTGATTTATTTGACCAGCACATAGAAAAGAATAATGAAGTAATTACATTAAACAATCCCAGTGGTAGAAAGTAAAGAAGAAAGTACATTTACTACATTTACATTTACTTAAGTACAGTACATGCAATTTTGAGGTGAATAAATTGATTAAATCTGACTTCAGTACAACCCAACCATATTTCAGAGGGAAATGTTATATGTTGATTTTTATAGTAATAATAAGTCAAGTGTCCATGTGTAATGTAAACAGAGTTGCTTACTGTAACAAAATTATTGAAGTTCCTGATTAATTACCAATTTATCACAAACTCTGAAGTTGGCCTCTGCTTCAGAGAGCTTTATAGCTATTTGATTGGTAATAAATGGATGTTAAAGTGTTGCTCTGTTAGTGCTGTTGAGCACTGAGTGTGTAAAGGGGCAAGTGTTTCCTAACATTCGAAACATCAACTTTACAAGGTGACGACATGTCAGTGATGTGTTTACAGCTTGTTGCTGTAAACACATCACAACACATCTGTGACAACATGGCCTTTGCTCTTGCACCACCTTCAGGCCCACTTTACACTTTATACCCCACTAGTGGTAAAATCCGATACTGTGGCAACGTCTCACCACTTCCCACTCATCCAACAATGATGCTATTGGTTACAGTTTTAAACAACTGAAGAAATGTGTAATAGGCACATCTAATTTCCCTGTAATTGCTTCACTATGACTATCACAGATTCAAGTGCCAGATAATATAGTTTCACATAGGCCTATCTTTTTCTGACGCTGGATTGGACCTCTTTGTGCTGTCATGCAAGATACTTAGCTGTGCTGTATACTCTCTGCAAAATGTCATTTATTGTCATATCTTGTCTCTCTGCCAGGCTGCTCCTTTTAACTGTGACGCTCAATGAGACAGGCAAGCCTTAATGGACAATTTGCTGCTACAGCTACTACAGTTATTAGCAACTAAGGGATAGTGTGACCGTAACACCAGATGACGCTATCTGTCCTCAGAGCAGTGTCAGTGGTCACAATGATCACCTTCTTCTAGAACAGCCTTGCATGTCCGATGTTCGTCATTCCCAGACTGCAATAAAGCTTCTTTTGTCTGATCACTATAGCTGACACAAATAAGGAGCATCTCAGGCAAAAGAATCATAGAAACGGAGTGAGCCGTGAAGTGAACTAACCAAAACACAGTCTACATTGGTATTTCAAGGTAATGAAGCACTTGTCATTTTGTTCAGACCGTATTACTATAGATAAATAACCTTGAGACAGTGCTGTGTTTTTGAATCTGTGAAAGGGGGCTTTAAGAACACGTAGCTTTCACCATTCAAGTTTCAGTACTGTGTTGCTTATGAGTTTCATTTACAGCAATAAACCACCCCAAACAAGAGCCACTATATTTACCATAAATTCATGGTCATGGAATTAAACAGAAACTGGATCAGGTTGTACTGACTCAGATAGATGAGGCTTGCGGACGTGGTGACCTAGAAATGTTAACTATTGAAGCCTACAGCTAACATTCTTATATTAAAGGTTACTCATGGATATAATTCTTCAGCAGCAATGGAGGAAAAATTATTCTAAAGAAGCATCTAAGTGTTCAGGCCTAAAGCTACCGCTCTCATTAAAAGTTACTCATGGATATAATGCCTTACCAGCAAATGAGGGCAAATTGTTCCAGGTTTTTAAATCAGAGAATGGTTGTTAGTTATGAGGTAATGAAGACTCTCATTTACTAGTGCATATGTTTCTGTTGTGATTTTTGTTGAAAGAGCTCAAAGTGAAGTGACACAGTGGCGTGAAGTTAAGATGCTCTATTCCTAAATTACCATTTAAATTTTGCAGAATGCATGTCCATTAATTGCATTCTTGCATGATCAGCCTATGTGGTCCTGTCATTCATTCTTTCTGTCTATATCAATGCTCATTGTGACACTGTGCCCTCAAGCTATATTCTAGTATCCGAGCACGCTAGCATCAGTACAGTGCTCACTGTTGTTTCTCACTAGTTGGTGTCATATGTCTGTTAGTGAGTATCCTCTCTGATGAACAAGATGCGCCTTCATCAGACTGACTACTGTCAGAATTGACAGCATAAATCATGATCATGGTTACTGTCTGTATCATGACCTTTTAATGTGTTCAAATTTCCCTAATGTGAGAAGGGTGTAAATTCAATTGAAAAGAAAAGGGGATTCCTTCTTGTTTTATTTACAACATAAATACACACATATTAAGAAATAAACCATGCAATGAAAAGCAATCATTAAATAATATTTAAAAACCTCTTTACTCTGTAGTGACAGTTTACCAATAATAGGGTAACAGATAGCATATTATTTTATTCTCAGTTATGAAGTTAGTTAATTGTTTGCTCAGTAAAACATCAGGAATAAAAAAAATGTCCTGAATAACATCAGGACGTTTTTGGCTTTTTCTTTAAAGAGGTCAATCATCCGATGCATGCATTATCTGTCAATCATCTAAGCAATTAATTGACATATTATATTATATAAGGATGCCTGCACACTAGCTTTCTGTCTTGTCCATTTCAACAAAAGCATTTAAAGAATGTGTTGCCTGGAGCAATGCACCAGTTGTGATTAAATGGTGGTGGCAGCAAAACCTTGACATTAGCTTCTCTGATACTGTCACAATTAGGGTGGAGCACATTTGTGTATATTATATACCAGTAAAATATACAGTACAAAAATTTGTGAGTGTGGAATGAGTGTTATTCAAAACTACGCGTCACCTTGCTTGCTTGTGTTTTTTTATTCCAGAATCTTAAAATAAATCAGCCTTTGCACATTACATGAGGATAAAATAATTCAATAGAAAATATTCTTAGTACTCAACAATAAAACCACCCAGTTGATAATAAATTAAATGAGGACCTTTTTAGCCACAAAGAGCAACCCAGTGTGAAACTCTGCCCATACAGTCTCAAAATATAATAATTAAAAACCGCAGAAGCAAGAGAAACATAGAAACAAATATTAGCCCATGTTCGTCCTGTAGCTCCAGGCTGTCTTTTGAAAGCATGCTGTCAGATTAATTTTCAGCCTCTCAATCTGAAAGTCCTGCTGATGGCGAGGTTTGGCTTATGCTGCCTGTTCATTGTGGAACTACATTTGCAATTGATGGAGCACCAGAAAACCATGCTGCTTTCCTTTTGTATGTCCACAAAGTCTAGTGGGTGTAGACAATGAAAAGAAACAGTGGTGTAATTTGAACAGTGCAGTGTATAGGGAGTGGGTCATGAAAACAAAGGTTGTCAGTTTGTTACATGTTTGGGTTAAAATGACTGAAATGCCATGCTAGTTAGTTATTTACTAATGGTGAATGTCAAGTCAACTGTTGTAGTTTATGAATTTGTGGAGGATTTCCTGATTCTCTAACATTAGGTTTCCTGTGGTCTACATTAAATTGCACATACACTACAAGATTTGTGATGCTAATACTAGTATTTGTTGATTATTTAGTGCTCCTCACTAACTTATAACTCAAAATGTTATTGTCTATATTCACAGTTACTTGTGTACACTTACTTTCTTTACCTTTGTTGATGCTTTTTTATGTTTTTGGATATTTTACTGTCTATCAGAGGAAAAGTGCCAAACCGATAAATAAAACAAATGTAACTAGTCTTGCCACAAAAGTTTCATTCATACAAAAAAAGAACACCTATCTATAAGAATATTGCTCAATAGCACTACTTCTTCTTCTCTTTCGGCTTTTCCCATCAGGGGTCGCCACAGCGAATCATCCTTCTCCACCTAACTCTATCATGGGCATCTTCTACCCTAACACTAGCCAACCTCATGTCCTCTGTTAAGACATCCATATATCTCCTCTTTGGTCTTCCTCTTGCCCTCCTGCCTGGCAGCTCCATCTCCAACATCCTTCTACCAATATACTCACTATCCCTCCTCTGAACATGTCCAAACCATCTCAGTCTGGCCTCTCTGACTTTGTCGCTAAATTGCTCAATAGCACTACTAGTGGATGAAAACTCCATGTGGTACCTTTAAAGTACAACACTGCTTAGTTAATAATATTTTACAATCTTTTAAGCTTGTGGCCTTTTAAATTATTTTTCAAGAAAACGTAAGTATTCTTAATATATTTTGTTGGATTTATTCAATCAGACGGTTTTAAATGATTCACAAAACAGAACAATTAACAATAATTGACTTTGACACATGTTCAAGCACAGAATATAATAGTATATAATAGTTATCCTTGATCAGTTGTTGCCCTGGGAGGGAATGGCATGCCTTTTCAGTATGGAGTGGTGTCCATGCTCACTAAGGACCCCTTGCATATGATCCAGATCATCCACTCACTCATTGCCAAGGCATCCCCAGATCATCAGGTTTCCACCTCTGTGCTTCACTGATGGTGTTAGGCAGGCATGTCTTCATGAGCTCTGCATTTGAGATCTGTACTGTATTATCTTAGCTTGGATCTGAACACCTCCCATCAGTCCACAAGATGTGGTTCCAGAAAAATCCACAGTTTGTGCATCTTGGCTCACTACAACATTTTCTTTCAATCTGCAAATCTTAGAAAATTTTTTTCTTAGAAACTCTGTCCATGAGACCAGCTGACCTGGGTCCTCTACACACATTGTCTCTGCACATTGGTTCCTCTCTTATTTTATTTAGCGATCTAATTAATTCAGGTCCAGTGAGGCATCTGTTTCTAAAGGTGAACATTTGTATGTATTTGTCTTCTTGGACGGATGTGTACTTTGGCCATTCACCATGTCTTCTGTCTTGATTGAGTCCAGTTGCAGCATGTCTTTGGATATTATAAAGTTTTAATTGGTGATTAAAATGTTATACATGAAAGAGGAAAATGTTTTTTGTGTGTTTTAGTAAAAATTTTTTACAGTACATTTCAATGTAAACATACAATATTGTCTTGGTGTCTCACAAAACCTTTTGGTTTTGAGTTGTGAGCACTTGCGCAATTAATTTTTTTTTTTTTTCAGGTTAACTGACTCAACTTGTAGTGAGTAGTGAAAATAACAGCATTTTAACAGCAATAAAGACATTTCCAAAAGGTAAAAAAGTGGATCAGATTTTTTTCTCCTACCCTCGTTATTGACTCGTGGCCTAGATTGGGTCATTGTGTTATGACACACAATAACCCAATCCAGGTCAACGGTGAGCGTCTGTGAGTCACTGTTGGCTTATACAACACAAACCTTCATAGTTCTCTCAGCTCTCCTCTTCTACCCTCTCTCGTTCTGTCACTCCTCTCATTCTCTCTTTCTCTCTCCATTTTCTCCACCATCGTGTAAAGTCTCAAGGGTAGACTGAATGTCCTCTTCCATTTGGCTGCTATTTTGGTCTCCATGTCAACAAGATATGAGTCACCACACCCTCCAAAACCGTGGACGTGATCACTAAAACATGTTACTATTAATATAGCAATCAACCAATTCATTTGCTGCTCACACATTACTGTGCGTCAGTCCTGCTCAATTTGAACAGCTGGCCTAGTGATGTGAAGATTAATAAAAGTACATGAACATTTGAACAAAGCATTGCACTGTAGGCATTTTCTTGTAAAGGAGCCTGTTTAAAGATTCTGACTCCTCTGAGCCTATTTTTAAATGCTGCTGTTAAAGCACTTTCAGCAAACAAAATACAGGATCACAGGCTCTGTGTGTGTGTGTGTGTGTGTGTGTGTGTGTGTGTGTGTGTGTGTGTGTGTGTGTGTGTGTCTGGAAACATGTATCTATCTTTATATCTATCTATACGAGGATTCAGTATATTCTCTCACCTCTGCTTTCTTTCGAAGCTCTGTGAACGTCACCAACGGGCCTTATTTATCCTCTTACTCAGTTCAGCCGGAGCACTAAGAGTCCTGGTGGTTATTGAGACCTCTGTGTACTGATTTTATACTTTTGCTCTGAAACCGAGTTGTGAACACAACACTGACTTACCGTCACCTTTTAAGCTGACAAGGTGAATTTGGTATTGAGAAACTGTTGCTTATTTACACATCCCGCAGTTACAGACTTTACCATTCATCTGGAGTTATGTTTACCATCTTTCAGCTCTGTTTTTAGTCTCTACCATCCCCTCTGGGAATTTTCTGGCACTTCAGCATCTAAATGCCTGACTCTGATTGACAGCTTGTCAGTAACTCTGTTGTTGTCTGTAGTTTTGTGCTGGGCAGGAATGTGCAGTAGATGTAAGACCACCAAAAAATGACGCCTTTAGAGTAGATGTTGGGTGTCGGACAGCTAGGCAATGAACTGAAATCCCCCCTGACCATGAGGAGTTGAAGTGTCGGGTGGTAATTCTCTATAGATTCATCAAGGCAAGAAAATCTTTTTACACAAATTTCACATTATCACACACTACATAGCTTGTATAAAACATATAGATCATAGGTGCTTTAGTATAAAGAATACAATAAAACTTCTACTGGGAAGTGTGAAGCATACTTTTCTTTCAAGATGTTCACTGTGTACCCACATCTCTCTGGTCAGACTAATATTGGACTGATAACATCTGATCCAAGTCTCAATCATACATCCTACAGCTCGTCGTATTGCATTTTGGTAGATGTTTCGGGCCTATTTGCTGAATTTCAAGATGAATCTGCAGATACCAGGGTGAAAAAAGAGAGCAGAGAAGAAACCAGAGACAAGTTTGACAATGTCACCAAAAAGAGAGTGGGAGTGTAAGTTTCTCTTTATATCACAAGATCAAGAAAGTCAGAGAAAGATGTCTGTCTGACACCTACTCACCAAATCTGCCCGAAAGAGCCAAAAGAGTTCTGGACACTGGAGGACTGTTACAAGCGGATGTGCACTTCTGAGCTCTGAAGACATCAACACCAGAGTAGCAGAAAAATAAGAATTAAGCTCCCATTCCCATGAATCACAAACCCCAAATGTGGGTAACCAAGCAAAAGAAATGAAACAGGTTGAATCTTCCACTCCGTCACATTATCGAGATGAAACTTAGCTAAGTTCTGAGAGTTTAGAAAGTTTCGTGCTAATATTAATTTAAAGGGTTAAAGATGCTTTCCATCATGAACTCAACATGAGCCATGTGAGAATCAGATACTGCTCTGATTTATTTGATTGTGGTTAAACTAAAGTATTATTTACTGAACCTTTGCAGTTAATTCATCAGTTCACAAGTTCATATTTAAAATGTATAAAGGGAAGTGCAAGGTGTTGCTGTTACCCGTGGCTATCAATGATCTTTATTGATAATTCACTTTTGCATGTGCATTGTAATTTGCTTAAATCAAAGTTGAATTTCTTTGTCATGTTATTTTACAACATAGAAACTGAGATCTGTTTATTTCTCTCAGTTAGGTATTATTATTATACCTATTTCACCACATAGTCTTCCAGTGGTATACAAATAAATAGCATTACTGTAAGCCATTACAGTAATACAGGGGATAGGAATACTACACACAGTTTAAATATAAAAGCTGTTAACAAGCCTCCTGTCCACTAAGTGAAACCATATAGGAGCCGAACTTTATAGCCCTAAGTATAGCTGATAGTATTTCCAGCCTACCACTCTTGTGCAAAACTAATTAATAATTTCTCAGCCGATGTCCTCCATGAGAGACATCAGAGCGTTGAATCACGTCACTGGATCTCTCTTGCGCAGATACTGTATTTCTGCCAGTACAGTTAAAGAAGGCTTTCCCAGAGACCTCTAGGCGTTTGTGTGTTTCATGAGATGCTGTTAATAAAGGAGTCATGCTGCACAGAAACACAGAGGAACCCGAAAGGGAATAATTGTGCAGGAGCCTTGTAAATTGAGGAGTGACGAGGCAAACAGTTTGTTGTTTTTGCAACACTTTGGCATACGTTCGACATAGTAGCTTAATCAACTGCACATTTACAATTAGAAACAGCTTTACATGCTCCAACCACTCTTATTTCATAAATGCAGTTGTTAACCACAAGAAGGACTGCTCCACGTTTTTTTTCTTTCTCCGCAGGATTGCTGGAAGTTTTCTTTCACAATTGATGTTTTGCGTCATGCAACACATACACCCACAACACACATACTGTGCACAGTGCCTTCCTGCACAAGGCTTTATGAAACTTGTTTTCACCTTTGTTAGTTTTCTGCATCGGTTTTGGGTCATATAATCGCATATTGACAAAATCTGACAAAGGCAATAATAAATACACACATGAAGAAACACACTGTACAATGAAAAAAAAAAAAGGCCATTTAGTTTAAATGAGTTTTGTTTTTAGTTTTGTCTTAAACTGAGTTAATGTGACCTGCTGTAAATTGTAACTCTTGAAACTGCAATAACACAGCCCTACACTAGAAACAAGCCAAGCACATCATTAATAATTCCTTGTTAAGGTGAGCTGGCAAACTCATTAGCAAACATTAGCACTATTATCATTCACTTAATCCTGTTTCTGGTCAATCAGTGAATGAAAGTTTAATGTTCACACGGGCTAGTTAGGTCTCCACTAGATCCTGAAGGAAACAGCTTCCTCTTTAGCTGCTAAATGCTTCACCACCTAATCTGTTTTTCAAGTGGTTTTACTAAACTTTACAGCTTCTAACAACAAGTAAATAGAAGTAAATTATTTTCTATGGGTTTGTCACTAAGTAATCATGTGATTCGATGTTAACATAGAATTATCTTCTCTTTAAATAATTTGACGGCATGTTGCTCTGTGCAATGGTAATTAATCAGACTTCAGAAGAGCTTCTAAGTTATAGTGCATGAGGTCCTTATATTGATGGAAAGAACAAATTGTTGCTGTGAAATAGAAACAGTGAAGCTTACAACAGATGAAAATACAAAAGAATGACCCTCACTTGAGCCGTTGGTGAAGAAATAATAGTGATAATAAGTGCATGTGTGGCAAAACCAATCTAAAGACAAGATGTATGGATTGCTTTTTGTTACAATTTTTTATCAAGTCCAACAATTTGGGTTTTCACAGCTAATTTTTAACACATTATCCAAATTACTGTATAGAATTAAAAACTTAAACTTCCACATGACTGATACTGCAAGAAACAAAAAGTGATGAACGCAAAGCTACAAATCTCAGCACCCAGACAACAGATGTAACAAGTTCCTGTGTCCCTAGAACAGGCATCAATAGGCAGCTGGTGAGCTAGATCTGGCCTGCAAATATTTTTTTCCCTTTCCCAAGCTGACAGGGTTTGTTTAGGTCCTGGTAAAGGGAAAAGTCGCTGAAAACAGAAGCTCCACTAAAATATTTGTGCTCATAAAATTATAAAAGCCAAAGAACCTGGAAGGAAACCGAAAATATATATTGCAAATACCTTAAGTAATGTAACCCACAAATATCTAAATCTCTTAATTTCACTCCATTTATTTATCATCCATATTCTTAAGCATTAACAAAAAACATCACATATATTGTGTAAAAGGAAAAATATGCAGAAAGGCAAGATTAGATATAAATTGCTCTTGGCTATTGGTGTTGGAAAAAGTCCAGTGACAGTGTTATGGATTAACTGGAGCCAAGAGATTTTGGTTGAGCCCTAGATAAAGTGCATTACAAAAGTCCAAACAGACAGGAATACAGGACCAGTTGTGAAGAAACTCCAACTTTGACAAATGTTAGAAATATAAACTGGTCTCTTCAAAAACTGAAGTCGTTCTATTGGAGCCACTTGAGCTTGTTCTGGCATCTGATCAGGAAACCTCCTGGACACCTCCCTGCCTCCAGTTTGGAGTACGTCCTATAGGGATTACATGTCCATCTGGCCTGGGAATGCCTCATGATTCACCACCAAAACCTGGAAAGCATTACTGTGGAGAAGGTGTCTGGTCTACCTACCTTGTTTAATCTGCAGAAAATGAATGGATAAAGGGTCACCAGTGAGAACGTCCTTCATTGTCTCACTGTCTCTCCACAGCAGTTCAACAAGAAAACATCATCAATCTTTTAGTAATAACACAAATTTTGAAATATTGCTTTCAGTTTATTTATATAGCACAATCAAAACAAGTCATCTCAAGGCACTCGAGACCTTACAGAATATAGCAACATATACACACTTCCTACTACTACTGACTACTGATTTAATACTGACAATGTGAGACTGTTGTTTAAACAAATTAAATTAGTAAATGCAAAAAAGGTAACTGTTAGCATTCAATTGCACAAGTGTATAGAAGAATTTACCACTACATATTGTTAGTTTTGACATAGCATATATAAGTTAATTACAGTAGCTATCTTTATATCTTTGAATTCATAATGAAGGAAAAGCTACCCGAACACCTGTTGACCCTCACCTTTGTATCATCTGAAGGACGCGTCTGTTTGAGTTGCTTCCTGCAAAATGTCAAACTTCTGAAAAGTGTGTTAGTACACCGCAGAAAAAAATCATTTTTTAAAAGTCAATTTAAAGGACTTTCTAAAGGTTATTTTTTAACATTAGCAGAAAAAATCTGGTGAGAGAGGTGAGATTGTTTTGTAGAATCAAGGTCTTCTCTGCCCACTCGCTCTTGTTTCAAGGTATTGACACTTTCTGTGTGTTCTGTTACATTCCTAGAACAATGAAACCTGTACTGGGAAACGAGTGTTGGCCACGTGTTAACCTGAATATTTCATTGTTGTTATGAAAGTCATCAAAGAACATATAAAAAACAAGTTACAGAATAATTAACTCTGTTATCACTCCGTCTCCTAATGGTCAGATATTTTCAGGCTCTTTCTGCCACACACTGAAACGTTTCTTTCAGCCTCATTTCTTGGTACTTCTGTCCATCATTTAACACCTAAGCTCATGCGTCATCTTCTTTTTCTTTGAAAGTCAGCTCACAGACAGTCCATGTCACGATGACATTTCATGCCCAGATCTCGAATACATAATTAATTGAAATTCACATATTTTCACACTATTTTCACAACTTTATGTGTCAGTGACATTTTATCAATCAAGAATCTTCCATATGCCCTTAAGCTTTAAGTTTTATTACAGATACCAAGCAGGTTTCATGTGATTCATATCAATTTACAAACATCTGCTAGATATGCAGGTGCCTTTGGACATGGTGCCTACTTCTGAATATACCGTTCTGGCAACTTTAAAATGAGTGAGAGCCACCTTTGAGTTCCTGCTCATAATAAGTGTAAGAAATCAGCCCACCTTAGCATCATGGGGGTGGTGGTAAGGTGGCCACTGAGAAGTAAAAGGAAAAAAACATCCTAGAACATTGTATGAGTTTTTGCGCTGTGATGTGAAGGCTGACTCAGAAACAGGCTTTCACCTCCTCAGCGAACAACAGAACAAGAGAGCTTTTGCCCACATAATCATTATAAACTTGTTTTGACCTATTTCAACTCTTCGTTTTTTTTAGTCAGCAAGACTTGATCAACATAAAAAAGCAGGTCGAAGCAGTGTTGTAATTGAACCTGAAATCAAATGATGACTACGATATTGTTTTTTATTGTAATATTACTGAAAATGGTATCAAAGAAGTATTAGGTCAAAAACTTGATTGAAAAAAGTATGTCCCAGTGTAACATATATGCTCTAACTTTGACCCTGACTTTCCTATACAGAATTAGATGTGTGGATCAATACCATGTCTGCACATTAAACAAGACGCGAATTATGCCACTGATTACCTTAGCATAAAGACACGAAAACTGAGAAAAAGTCCAGTTCGGCTCGCAGTAAAATAACAACTTTTTATTTTTACATTTCATTTTTTGTATAAATTACATAGCTGAGACACAGCTTGAGGTTTAGAGGTGCTGATGGGTAGATTTTATAAACAGTTCAACATGAGATTAGTATCATTTTCTCATAGAACACTTGGCAACAAAGCAAATAAATGACTGAAATAAATGTCCCAAAATGGCACATTTTTCATTTAAACACAAAGCCCTGGGACTCCCTCCACTCTCTAAATGATCAAGACAGAAAACAAGCTGTAAGTTATACAGTAAATTAGGCCTCAAAATTACTTGTAGTCTACAGACAGTGTTTATTGTTGTGGACAAATAGTCTTCAGCAAATATTATGATACTTAATGGATCATTTTCACAATTGACAATTTGTAAGAAAAGCACAGGTGACATTAATTGAGTTGTGATGATGATGATTAAAGTGTCCCAGTAAACAGCAGTGAGGCAGCATGCACAACAGCAGGGCCTTGAAACTAGCTCACCTAAATGGAATGCAGTGATGTGTCATTATATGCTTTTTCCTGCCATAAAGATCCCCTGTGAAAAGGCTCTATTGAAATGAATAATCAGGTCATCAGACAATCATGTGTGATTTGGAACCACAGCATCTGAGCAAGGTTCAGAGTTTGTCCTATAAGAGCAGCATCTGCTAAAACTATTAGACCTGTGTCAAAATATGGTCACACCTTCTCGAACACGCTCAGTGCACCACAACACCACGACCTTCTTCACACCCACGTGTCATATCACCTCGATGTATTTAACACAATTCAATGTTTAATTTTTACTTGTCAAAGTAGCAAAAGAGCAACTGTTGGAGAGCAGCATGAATAAAACCAATTACCTGACATGAAGCCAGCTAAACAGAATTGGCATTCATTTATTTTTATCATTCACGTGTCCATATTTTACTGAGCTCTAATCCATTCAAATGTTTCAATAACACCAGCCCAAAGTTCTCACAAATCTCTCTAGTTATTTTAGGTATCAATTTGTTCCCAGTGAAAACCATAACCTTCTAATAGATTTGGTGTTTTTCATTCAATGACAGGAACAGGAATAGCTTGAGTGTTATGAATGAGAATACCAAACAGTTTAAACAGTGTTGTGTCATACCCAAACAATGTCACTAGAGGCCTCTGCCAGTGAAAATACAGTCAACTGTTAAATGGGTGAATAATTAACAGTTACATTTACTGCGATGTTTGAAAAGGAAGACCTCAGGTCACGGACTAAACACGGGCATGGAAAGCTCTCCTGTCACAATGGTATTTGGTGGGCTATGGAAAGAATGCTAGCGCCTGACCTACAGGTCTGCCTCATCAGATTGATAGGAGGTATATAAATGTGTCTAACTTGGCTGCTGCATTCTGGAGGAAAAAAATGTCATCATTTACATCCATGCTATACTAATCAAGAAGAGCGGCTTTGAAGCATTCAGGGAAGGCCGTCCTTGGGCTGGAATGTATACAGGAACAAATGTAGGGAAAAAATCTGCTCACTGCAAGATTAAGAGTCACTCTTATGTAAAACACTTCAGATAGGACAATTAATGAGGTGCTCCGGGGGGTAACAGCTACTTTGCCATCCAACTATCCTTTACTTGCATCACTACAAGAAAAAATAAAATCCTGTTTCTAAATTCAGTGTTATTCACAATGGTTTCCCTCATTTTCTATCTTCCTTTCTGTTTGTATTTTCTCTGTGTCCCTGCCTTCCTCCTCCCTTCAGTATTATTCTCACCTCCAGCTCCCAAAACTGCAGCCTGGCTGACTCATCACTGGCCTTGCCATTAGGCTCCTGCCAACATTCACTGATTAAATCATAAAGGAAGAGAAAAATGAGGGTTATTGAACATACTGGGCTCCATGTATGTTCCAGTGATTAATAACGAGAATACAGTAAACAGGGTAATAAAGCACATACAGGCAACCGTATACTGTATTTAAAGTACAATTGAAAAGTTATATTCTCTCATGTCTGGCTGAAATAAAAAACAAATAGAACATGTATGCAGAGTGGACAGCAGCCTACAAATTCTGAGAATCAAGATATATGTTTCAGCAGTGTTATTTTAACAGTGACCATGGAGATGACACTTTAATAATCAATTTTTGGTGGAGAAAGAACTGCAGAATAAGCTCATAAAAATCACCTCATAAAGTTGGCGAAAATGTTGCCTAATGAGACAACATCCAATTTTCTAAGTAACAATGTATCAAAGAACAAAGTGTAATAATTGTAGTCTAATATAATTATCACCTCAATGTGCACTTCTCCTCACGTTTATGGAACCTTATGTGGACTTTTAGCTCACTGTTATCTGCAACTTCACTGTTGTGTTTCACTGTCGCAGCTTTAACTGCGTCATTTTCGGCCACAGAACATTAAAAGCACCAAACATTATACCGATTTTGGCAACTAGCTGGTGAACATAGAGGAGAATTCAGTCCTTAACAACCAGATATTTCCCTCAAGAGTTGGTGGAGACCAAAAACAGGGCTAAAAGAGACACTTTGATTCATTAGGTGCAAAGAAACATGATTTAGCTTGTTTATGTTTAATGGAAGATTGGAACCCTTTTTTAAGTAAGGGTTTTATTTTTATAATAAGCACATAGTATAGTTAGGAATAAGACAGAATAAGGAACGAGTACATCAGAGGGACGGCTCACGTTGCCTGTGTTAGCGACAAAGTCAGAGAGGCCAGACTGAGATGGTTTGGACATGTTCAGAGGAGGGATAGTGAGTATATTGGTAGAAGGATGTTGGAGATGGAGCTGCCAGGCAGGAGGGCAAGAGGACGACCAAGGAGGAGATATATGGATGTCTTAACAGAGGACATGAGGTTGGCCAATGTTAGGGTAGAAGATGCCCATGATAGAGTTAGGTGGAGAAGGATGATTCGCTGTGGCGACCCCTGATGGGAAAAGCCGAAAGAGAAGACATAGTATAGTTAGGAGGTCGTCAAAACACTTTTCTCTCCCCCGTAGTTGTGCTTCCTCCTCTCCGTTCTCCTCAGCAGGTATCCTCGGCCTTGGAGCTGTATATCTCCAGAGTGCAGTTACTGGCCCTACCAACCTGCCCAGCGTTTTTGGCACTATACAAATAAAAATTTATAAAATTTAATTGAATCCAACAAATATGCTGTTTTTTGTGCTTGTTGGACCATGTAATCCTCAGAGAACCTGGTCGAGTCACTCTCTTTGTAACTCTGGTTTGGTCACCACCAAAAAAATCTTGATCTTAGCTTTGGTAGATGGTCAAATGTTTTCATCTAATAGTTTCCAGTTTTGTGTGTCTGTTGTTTGCAGCTTGCAGCAGGAGCCACAAGCTGAAAAGTTCCATCATATTATTCCACAATGGTGAGTGTAGTAATGGAGACTACGTGGTTTTAAAAATATAATTCATGAGTTGATGTAGTATATTTTCTATGCCTTATATTTGTCTGTGTGTTTCTGTGTATTACATTCATGTTTTCGTTTACTTAGCTGGAAACCCCCTTCCTGGGGACAATTAATATTGATTGATTGAAATATACTGTCTTGCTTCACCGTGTGGCACAGTGTCTTTTTTAAACTACCACTAGGAGTCACCAAATCATACACATACAGTAGGAGCTTTCAAGATCATGTTCTTCACAAGTCACAAAATGCAAGTCTCCATCCAGGTCTGAAGTGGTCAGACATTTCACGGGGTACTTTAATTCATTCTGGACATTTGAAAATGACATAGAAACATTTTATAAGCATGCACAAGTCATTCTACCTGATATAAGGATACTGACAACACTGTGACGCAAATACAGGGTGTGTCTGAAGTGGGAGCACAGAGAACAGCAGTGCATTGATTCTGGAAACACCTCAGGCTTTTCACATCTTTGTATCTCAGTTGTGATCTGAGTAAACAAGTCCCAAAACAGCAACTCTCATACATGGTGGTACATTTTGGAAAACTGATTTGACCACCTGGTTTAATTTTCATATCATCTGGGTGATCTCGATCTAGATCATATTTTTCTTTGCTGCAAGAAATGTTTGGCTTTCCTGTAATTTACCATTTAATTCTAAGGTGTGCGCAGTAAAGTTATCTTGTAGTCCGGTGATGCAGAGTGAGTGCTGCTACCTGTAGTAATGCAGGGGAGATGAGTCATCAGCGTAAGTGAGGCTTGGAAATAAGGAATGTGGAGACTGTGGCCTCTGGCTGAGATGAAAACCTCTGCTTCTGAGAACAAAACATGCTCCTGCACAACTAAGGTGACCTACACAAGATCTCTGCGTCCCTTGTTGTATCAGTGAGTCTCTACTTATTCATCATAAATCAATATTGTTATAATTCCTCATGACTCCAGCAGAGTGATTCACTTCAGTAATAAATCAAGGTGCCAACGTTCTTTTAAATTTTGCTAAATTAACACTCATCACACACTCATCACCCTAAATTCACTATAATCACATTTTCCAGTGTTTATCTGCATTGCCAGTATTTTCTGCATGATTATTGGGCAGAAATATGACTAACAACATTATTTCCAGCAGATTTTCGATTGGGTTGCAGTATGTCTAGACATACAGTATAGTTGCAAATGTATGACTGCAACCAGGAATATAATGTATGTAAAATAAAATTGTATTTTACAAAAGTCTACACAGCCCCCTTCATCCCCAGATAATTTAAACCTTCAGACCTACAGTAAAAGATTGTGTAAAATATTCAGTTCAGCATTTCACAATATGTTCCCGAGTTTCTCTGCATGCTGATCTAAAATCTGATTTCTAAGATTTTCTGCTCTGCAAGGAATACATTGTGGTAGAAAAATGTGTTACTGATTATTATGTTTATTAATGTTGGTACAGTTGCTGCAGAGAGTATTCAGACCCCTTCAGTTATTGTATTTCAAACTGATAAAATCGCCATTTTTGTGCATTAGCCAGTTAATTGATATCAAGTATAATAACTCTAATATTTTTTTAAAACCCCTTTGTGCAATTATAAAATGCTAAGTGAACTTCAGGTTTTCATATATTCCCCCTCACAATTATTGATAAATAAGACATTTATTGTACTAAATTGTGTTTTATTCAGATTATAAATTGCAGGATTGTTTATGTGTTGTCTTTAATGGCTTCTGTAACAAGTCTCATAAGTGTTCAATATTATTCCAATAGTGCAACCATAGAGACTATTGCAGTGCTCATGTTGGTGTAGTGTACTTATTGCTAAGAGAGTTAAAAGATTAAAGAGTTAAAACATTAAAGTTTACAGATAAATACTTTTAATGTGATGCACTTCTGCAATAGTAGCAGTATGAACATTTTCATTAATGTTAGTCTTATTTCATCAGACCTGGCAGCCAGATAAACTACCTTTAGCCATCATACTTGATAAAATACCATCTCCTCTGGAAATTGGTACATATATTTAGGCCGTTATCATTCTTCTTGTCATATGTCCTTGTTGCAAATGTTAAAATATTTAAAAGCAATTAGGGCTTTCTGTAGTGATTATCACAGAGTGGATGTTAGAAAATGTGTGTCTAGAGAGGCTGCTTTTACAATTATGTGCACAAATGAACGGAGCATTTTAATCAAACTAAAAAGTGTGTTTTGACAAATTCTCTCTCATACATATCCTATGCCTGAGCATCCATGTCACTAAACCTGTATGTGAATAAATTAAAATCCCATCCATCTGTGGTGTCTCACCACAGATGGATGGGAAACATAAAAGTTTGTCTTAGTTGGTTTGTGGGTCTGGGAACTTGCTTGGGTCAGAGAGTACATTTATAACAGACAATTCACGTCTACACCAACTCAAACAGTTGATAAAATATTATTGTGCGGTAACATACCAGTTCTCTGACAAAACTCACTCCATTATCTCAATGGAGTGACGTCAGTCTCTTAACAGCCCTGTGTTCTGTCAGGCAGACATGTCAGGCAGCACCACAGCCACTCTAGTAAATCTAAATAAAAGCGAGCTGGTTCTTTTCGTACATCATGCTATAAGAATGTACATTATGTACATGTATTTTGGCCGCTGTATGTGGAGGGAATCATGTATACATCATTTCTAAGAAGTGGGTGAGATGATAAATGATGAGGAGCCGGAGGTTTGCCCTCCAACCTTCCAACATGATGCTTCACGATTAAGGTAATGCAATAAAGGTTTACTATGAGGATAGAAGGGCTGGTGAGTCATAGGTCAGCAGTGGGTGTAAGGTGAGAACATCACAAAGCCTGAGGCGTTTAGGGAGATAATGAGGCCTCGTGCATCTCCCAAGTGTCCAACATTAAGAGTTATTACTTCCTCTCCTGCTGTAGCTACAAGTACCTTGTTTCATTCACAGCCTCAGCACAACAGCTCTAATTGCATACACAAAGACATGCATGTACAGTATGTGCACACATGCAACCTTTTAAATGGTATTATAAGTAGCTACACTCAGGTGTTTATGTCTTAGGTTTATAGTGGACTGCAAAGGTCGACCTACTGTGCTGCCGATCATGTGAGTGACAGCAGCTGACTGGCAGTCAGTTCAGTCATGCTGTGAGTAATTTTGAGATGGGAGTGAAATATATTCCCTTATTTCTCGAGATTAGCTCGAGCAAATGCAGGTTAGCATCACACGTGTAAAATACACCTTTGAATGCTTGTTTGTGCATCACTGTAGTGAACTTTATTTTCCAACCAAGGACAAACAGTTTACATCTTCACCACACTGTCAGGTAAATGTAATGAAAGGTAAAATCTATATATTGTATACTGTGAAACAAGTTATTGGAAAAAGTTAAAGAGCCTTCCTGAAACAGTGCGACGTTAGTAAGGTCAGTTAAATGCTCCACTGCAGATGCTCAACTGTGCTGTGTTTTTTGACCCAGCTGATGTGAGATATTTACATAAGACTCATTCAGAAATATGTTTCTCACAACTAAAGTATGTAAACTGCCGTGTGCTGCCTGGCCCCGATTCCCGTTCCTGCTGCGATATGTGGCAAGTTTCAATATTTACATTTTTCCATGGCATCAAAATGCAGCAGACTTAACACAAGAAGAATAAATATGGAGCCGAGCTCACTTTGTTCTTGAAAAGGAAACAGTTGCTCATCTTCAAAATATCTGAAGTGCTGTCACTTGGACTCCCTCCGAGGCATCTGAAGCATTTACAGGCTTGATCTTGTAACTGTCAAAATGCTAAGTGTTAAGTGTCGTTTTACAGTTTTGGAATACCTGCTCTGTCATCGCTATTTCTAGTTATCGTGTTTTGTGTTTTATTATTACTGTAGGGCAGCAACGTACTGCAAGAGTATTTTCTCAATTAACTGACAAATTGTTTAGTCTATAAAATATAAAGAGAAAAGAGAAAATCAGCCATTTTAATTTCCCGAAGCCCGAGGACAAGTCTTTAAACGTCTTGATTTGTTCCATAATCCAAAAGCAGAAAGGTGGAGAAGAAAACTCACCTTAGTTAAACCATAACAACAAATCAAACGTTGAAAAATGAACCTTGATGAATGAGGTAAAATAGATTTATTGTAACAAATCAATTGTGTGCAAATGTACTTCATGGAGCAAGGATCTAGTTTGTTTTGTGCACCAGTTTTCCTGACATAGATTGGTCTTTTCTGTTTTGTACTTTCTTGTTTTATTGAACTTGTTCTCCATTTTGCCCAGCTGTGAATGTCCTACGTTATATACTGGGTTTTACACTCTGTGGGTCAGCGGCAGCAGCCCTTCTACTTTAAAGTCCGGATGATCACACTGGATGTTTCTTCCAAGATTGAAGCGGCAACAAAAAAGCAGGCAGCAGACCGCTGGAATCAGGTCCAAAGGCTGAGCATCACACCCTCACACTTAAGGGAGGAATGAGGTGATCTTTACAGACGTCTCGTAGCAAGTTTCCTCAGAGGAACTGGACAGCAGAGATGAGATAAGGTGTCGAGATGAGACGCGGTGCACACATGAAGTTCGAGGCGGTGAATGAGTGTTGTTGGATTTAGAAATGTTAACTAAATTTCCTTTATCTCTCCTGCCTGTCCTTTCTTTTCACTCAGGCTATCAGATGTCGTGGGACGTCTCGCTCTCTCTCCTGGTGCCTCATTCCAGATGTTTGGATCTGGATCCTCATCCTCCAGGAGCCTCTTCTTCTCCTCTGTGTACTTTGAGTTTAGTGTCTTGACGTCACTTACTTTTCATACATTTTGTTATTTACAATACTGTCAGTCTACCATGTTGCTCTATCTTGTATTTGACTTTGTATTTGACTTTCTATTTGGCTTCTATGTATTGATTCTATGTAATTATTCTATGATGTAAATTATCTACATCCTACTACAACAGCTTCCAAGACAAATTCATTATAATGCACATTTGCACAGCATCAGTTCCATCAGCGTGTGTTGCAGCAATCATGTTTTCATACTCTGATTAATTCTATTTGTTTCTTTGTTGCTGCATCAACAAAACAAAACACTTCCAGATATGTCACATTAAAAGTCTACTTACAAAGGGAAGACTGCAAAACTTTAAAGCTGAACGTTCTTTTTCATTCTGGGTAACCTAATGTTGTCCCGGGGGAAAACACCTGACGTGTACTGATGGGATTTGTGCTGTTGAAATGGACATTAAATTAAATTTATCAAGACAACGTATACACTTGGAGGAAGTGCTGAGTTTGACTGGGGGACAGATGATTTAGAAATAAAGGCCTGACTCTCTCTGCCATTGAGGTAAATAACAGACTCACTATTTGACAATTTATGTAATAGAAATGTTTGACTAGGCTCCTTTTCCTTGTTTTCATATTTTATTCTTGCATACGTACTGTACATTTATATTCTACTTACTTCCCATGGATTTTTCTTTAATTGCACATTGTAATTTAAATACTTCTTTATTTTAATTGAAACATCCAAAAAATTATGTCCAATCCATTTTAATTTACCAAAAATGACAACTGAGCCCCTAATATTTCTCTTATTTTTCTGTTAAAGTTTTATTTTGCATCGTTATGTATTAATTTTTCCATTAAACCAATGTGTCTTTAAAGTGTGAATGAAGTACAAAATGTGGACGTCAAAACAGTAGGAAAAAAAGTGTGAATGTGAAATCTTACAGAATAATACATTTATAGATTTAATAATTATTTAAAAATGTGTCTCTTATTTAAAACATAACAAACACATTTTGAATCTGCACCTTCAGTGACTATTTTTTAAATGTCATTATTTAAATTGAATATGCAGTTACAGCTGCAAAATAATTATAATAATAAATTCAGCTTTGGCACATTTCAGCCTCCATAATCTAAACATACATGTGATTTATTCCGTAAATAAATGGCCATACGTTTAGTTTTCAAATGTGGATCTCTGTTCATTCATAAGTTACATAAATCAGAATTCATGTGACATAGTACAAATGAGCCAGTTTTTTTCTGGTCACTCTGCCAGCACTTACAGTTTAATGCCCTAATGCCCTAATATTTTCTTTAATTAGTCAGTGCCTAATTATCGGTCCACAGTCATTCATCTAGTTGTTGACGATATTTGTTTTCGGATGAGTGGTAATAAAAAGTCAGTCTGTTAATGTGCCCTCCTACTATTCTAGACTATGACTCATATCTAAGCCTCACTGCAGAGAGTTATATGTGATGTGAATACTTATCAAGGCAACAGTCCTAAAGTTGTTTCTACACTTTCTACACAGACTCGTGACACATTCGTCTTTCGTGAGTGAATCTGCGGGGCAGAAGAACAGCATGTATGGTTTTTTAGTATGTACACCATTACAGCAGAGAAAATATGTAGATATGCTGTTTGTGAAATCATTTAAAAGAAGAAATATTTTGCTTTCTATATGTCTGTTCAGCTCCTACTTTTATCGGTTTACAAAGAGAATAGTCTTAAAGTTTCACATGACAGGTTGCATTTTATGATCATCAACATAAGATACAATGTCAGATTTGTATTTGTGTGCTATTAGTTTGCTAAGAGACATTTTTATACTTTTATTTATAAGCCTGAAAGTTGCTCAGTTATCGAGTGTGTTTTGAGAAGGGAGGGGGAACGTTAGCTGACCAACTGAAATAACTGTTGTTTGACGTCATGGCTTTATTTTTAGAAGGTAATATATGAGTGTGAAAGTGCCTTTTCATGTTAGAATCAAAATACAAACACGTTACATATACACACTGATGCACCCATGTGCACACGGGAAGACAATCACGTGTGTGTGTGTGTGTGTGTGTGTGTGTGTGTGTGTGTGTGTGTGTGTGTGTTTTTCTCTTAATACCAGAAAAATGAATATTCACACCTGCAGATGAGCTATATTTGTTTGCACATGTACAGGTTTGCAGTGAGTCAAAAGGCTTGTTATGCTTATGTGGGTGAGCTCAACATAAGCACATGAAGATTTTAAAGCTGGACACATTTTGAATTGCATCAGACGCTGACGATAGAGACTTCAGTATGTTTTTGTCTCTCACCTGTAATGTCTTCACAGTGGGTGAAAGTATAAGATTACCTAGGATTATCCTGTTGACTCCCGGTTTGTCACAGAGAAGGAGCCAGAGCTCTGAGCACACATGAACATGTGCAATCTAACACTGAATATGTGTACAGCAAGAGCACTAAAAATTAAATAGTGAAAAGGTGAAGGGGAGAAAGGTGCAGCCTATATGCAGTCAAATATTCAACTACTTTATATAAGTCTTAGAAGTCTAACCCTATTCTTAAGTATCAGTATCGCACCTCAGGTATCACATATGGAGCAAGCACTGAACATTTTCCAAACAAAACGAAGCCCCACAGACAGCGGGTGAAATGAAAGCATAACTTTACAATGACTAATGGCAGCATGGAATTTGGAAACATTAAAGTGGTAAATTGTTAATATTATTACTTAAGTGTAAACTTTCATTAGCTGTTGGAGAACTTCCCTATCTTGAACAGAAATGGGTGGATGTTACATTCATACCAAGGGGACGTATATAAAATAAATGAACTGAAAGCTAATTTTCATCCACAGTCCGTGGCAGAGCTGTAACATAGTGCATCAGTGTATATATTTGAATATAAAATTAAAACCCTTAAACGCTCAGGGAAATACTTTTTGTATCTATTAACTTGTGTTGTTTGCTATGTTAACTGAAATTAAATTTGAATATATTAAACTCTATTACTAATGGAGTTTATAATGCACTGACACTTTATTTACTGTGTGAAGACTTTATAATAGTTATATTCAGTAAATCTGCATTTAATCTATTTTATAAATGCACTTCTTTCTTTAAGTTGCTAACTGGATTTAATTAGTTTCAACCCAATTAGAGTTTTCAACTGTTTTTAAATCCAGCACAGCTGGATGTTACATTTTTAGCAGCTTAGAGACATAAAAACTTTTTCTCCTCTATTTTTATTTTCCTTGTCTCTTCTTATGATGTTTATTGAAAGTATTAGATTACAGTGTTTTAAGCAAAACAATTATTGTTTGTTCAAATTATTTTGTTAAATTATTTGTGTTGTCTTACATCTTGTATTAAACACATTTCTGTTCTACTTGGTTTCCATAGGGAATTATATTGCAACAAAGGTAAACATAAATCACAACAGACTACAAATCAAAAGATTTCCTGTTGTAAAATTACAAATTGTGGTCTGAAATGTCCCCCCTTCTTTTAATGTAATTAAAACAACTTCATACTGTGACAGTAACAAAAAGAAAACAGAAATCCCATATTTACTTCTATGTACTTTACTACATGAAGGTAATTTTAATTTTCAATTTGTGTCCTGACTGATGAAAGGTCCTGTGAAAGTCACCTCTTAGCATCTAATGTCACACTATCGTTGTGAGTGTCTTCACTGGTCAAACGGTCACCAAGTTTGTGTTTGTGTCCATCTTAAACTTTATAGAATAGTTGCTTGTGGAGCAACACTCTTATTCATTTGGACTCATGTTTGTGGACACCTGGAAAAAGTAATTCCAGTATTCAATCTCTTCAGCTCTGGTTTTGGTCCCAACCAACTCATGAGGGAAATATTCGGCTCTTCAGATCTGGAATACTCCACTAGTTCACCAACTTGTTGCCGACTTTATGGCGTGCTTTGGTTGTGGCCAGTTATTTGATTTAAAAACTTTTTTCACTCACATCTGCCTGTTGTGACTGTAACCAAAACAGTAACTTTCAGGGCTGGAGTGCTAAACAACGGGCTGAAATATACTAGCCATGAATCTGGAACTGGAATGAGTGAAATAATAATACTGTATCTATTCAGAGAACAGGGTGATCAGCTGATACCGCATGTATTATGTGATTAATACAAGAAACTTGTACACAACAGTATTCCACTGACCTCTGATAGTTAAAGAAATCTCAAACTAAAGTTTTCAAAATTAAAAAGAGAAACAAGTATGAATGAATTAGTGAATGAATGAGGGTCCACGAGTGCGCATACAGCTGCGTGAAATGTCCTCTGAAAATAACAGAGAGCTTTTCAGTCAGTAGGGGGAGAAAACACTTCATCCCACTCTCGGTATCTGTGCTCTTGGTGCTCTCTCTCACTCTTTCTCTGCCTCCTGAGTTTCCCTCCCCCACAGTAGGCAACACCATGAGTCAGAGAGTGGCACATTGACATGAGTGGCATGGCCAGCCTCACACAGAGTCAAAGATACAGCCCGAGCTTCATTTCACTGCCCAGATTTTGTAAATATATGTTTTTCTTGAGTCGTAGATAAGTCGTAGATGAGACAAACTTTCAGAACCCACCATTCGTCGAAAACAGATTTATTATTCACAAATAAACACAATGTGGAAGCTGAAACAGTCTACATTCAGGGCCTTGGGGAAGTGGTCAAGGGTACAAAATTGAAAGATTTGAAGAGTGATGTTTGCTGTGGTTCTTCCAATCAGTCCTGAAAATCAAGCCAGCAACCTGGTCACAGAGCTCACGCATTATCAGTCACCTATCTCTGTGTGAGTCCTAATGTCACGTTGCCTTTGTCACAAATTTGGAGAGTTATAAGAGTATGGTAATATGTTATTTAATATCCTAACAGAGTGTGTTCACAGTGGATTTGTCAGCTAAACTGAGAGGTACAGAAGTTTTAATCAAAGGCAAGGCTGAGCTGAAAGTCACAGTGCAGTATCAGTATCAATCACGGCACACACACTAAATATCAGTCGAAACCGAAAGGAATACGAGCTGTAATGACAAAACCTAACCTGTGTCTCCTGGTAATTACAACATTTACAATACTACTAGTTTGAAATGGCAAAAACATTTTTAATACATGTTTTTGAGAGTACGGGCGCACAGGGGTTAGCACCAACTCCTCACGCCAAACAGTGCCACAGCCCAAAGACATGCAGGTCCAGTTAATTGGTGACTTGAAATTGCCCGAAGATATGAACATGACCATGACGATGTGTCAGCTACGTGACAGACCTGTTCAGGGTGTATCTCACTTTCTCACCCAATGTCAAATCACACCCCCTACCACCGCAACGCTGTCAGGGAGAGATAGTGAATAATATGCAACGTAAAATGGTGATGAATACACACTCCCCTACAAAAGTATTGGAACACTAAAGCCAGTTCTTTACTTTTGCTGTGAACTGAAAACATTTGGATTCGACATCAAAAGGTCAACATTTCCAGATTTTTACGTCTGGATCCGATACACAACTTAGAAGACGGCACCTTTTGTTTGAACCCATCCATTTTTAATGATACTGCTCATTTTTCATACAGCAAATTAACATAAACGTGTAGCATTTAGGCTGCTGACAACACGTTTAGTGTACCGTGACGATATGTATGAAATGCTGGTTTCAAATAGGTTTTGGGTTGAAAGAGTGACATTGAGTTGGATACAACCTAAATGTGTTGGCAAGTAGTCAAATGTTAAACGATAGTCAGTCTGAATATGAGGATATTTTTCATTCATATTCATATTCATATTCATATTTATTTCACAACAGCATGACGTGAACGTGTTGTACCAGCATAATATTCACCACTAGAGTCAACATGGCCGTCGAGTTCAGCTGGTACCTTTCACACAGCTCCTTGTAGCTCAAACAAGCTTTGTAGATTTTGTCAAAGAAATACTTCACTGGCATGTTTTTTGTACTTTGCAATATTGCGTCTTAACTCATATTTGTCTCGTCTTGATTCTGCTCGGAGGTGACAGTGATATTATCTTTTTTAAATAGAGCTTACTATCAGATTCTGAGCCTAATAAACAACATGCTCATAGCCCCCAGAAAGAGCATCCAGAAGCGTCAGGGGAGATTTAACGAACAAAGGTCGGGATGCAGCAACTGGCAAAGACAGAGCTGAGGTCAGGTTAGGTCGGAGGCAGGTCAGCGTGCGGGGCAAAGACATGCTTGGCAAGTTAATGAAGTCAACATACTGTTGATGATGGTTTAAATCAATTTTCAGGAAAATCTAATAACAACAGAAGTGGTAAGTAGTTAACTCTAACTAAGAAGTTTGAGGTACTTGAACTTTACTGTAGTAATTCCACTGCAATTCTGAAGTAAATAAATTATATACAATAATAATCAAATAATAAATGATGACTATAATGGATTAACCATATTGTAAAGCATGTTCTTCAACTAGCGTCTGTGTATTACCAACACTGACTGCAACAACTGAAATCTTTGTTTTGTCTAAGTTGTATGTTGATGCACATGTAACCTGTTTTGGTTTTTCCATCCTCCTCAGGCCAGAGTATAACATGATTGGAGACTCAGAATGCTTTATATTATTTTAGCCATGTCCAGTTTATTAAAGCTGTATTAAAGGAATAAGTAGACATTGAGGGAAAGTGTGCTTTCATGCAAAGGGTTGGTTGAAAAGGCTGAAACCACTGTCTATACCCTAAGTATGAAGCTACTGCTGGCAGCTGTTCGCTTATCACAAATTAGACTGGATGTAGGGAAACAGCTAGCCTGGCTCTATCAAAGCTAACGTGCATGGAAGAGCAGCATTGACTCATTTTTTCTCCTCTTCTGTCTATAGTTTGGTACAAGAAAAGTAGTGATTATCCATGGTTCTATCCAGGTGAGTGCTTAAAACAACAACCTGCCACAGCTGGGAAGGTTTTAAAAAATGATTTAGGATAAATTAATAACTATAAATGTATCCTGCTTTGTTTCATCAATATGTACTTTTTTACTTTTTACCAAATGTGGCTCAGATATTAATAACACTTGCAAGACAGGGCATAGTGCTCTAATGTGACAGGCTCTTTCCCTTTTCCCCTTCATCATCGTTATCTGTTCTCCACGTGCCTGTGTGGGTTTCCTCTAGGTGCTCCAGCGTCCTCCCACAGTCCAAAGACATGCAGGTGAGGTTAATTGGTGACTCTAAATGGCCCGTAGGTGTGAATATGAGTGTGAATGGTTGTCTGTCTCCTTGTGTCAGGCATGCTAGACTGGCTACCTATCTGGGGTGTACCCAGCCTCGCACCCAATGTCATCTGCTAATGGCTCCAGGCCCTATGTGACCTTGTACAATATGAGCAGTATAGCTAATGGTTGGATGCTCGCTTTCTATGTTTTGTTTTTTTGTTTGTGTTTTCCACATAATTACCTTGGGGACTCTCACAGTGGAAACTCTCATCAGACCGATTGACTCTTTAGCAGACCGTTTCATGTCAGAGAGTTGTACTAGTACTGCAGCAGTTCTCCATTTGTCACTATCGGGTTGTTTTACAGAACCATTCATAGTTATTCTAATTTATTTTGGGAGCCTCAACGTAACTGGGACTGTAACCTAGTACGGAGTCTAACTCTGTCGTTTTCTGAAGACTCAGAGTCTCATTTAAGGGACTCTAACCACAGCAGCAAGCAAAGTGACTCTAATACACTGTATTCCCATAATCAAAATTGGATGGCTTACCCACGTTTGCTGAAAAAGGGAAGTTCTCAGAGTTGGAGGTTTCTCAGAGACATCTAATTCTCTTGAAAGGAATGTTATTCCTTGTTCAGCGGTCTGGGGATTGTCATCCCAGCCAAGTTTCTGTCGTGGAAATATTAAATAAAGATCAGAGCCAATTGTTGCCTTCTTTATTGCACTGATCACACAGCAATCACCCAGGATTACAGTGAACTTCGAAGTGGCAGCGAAGCACACAGATATTTATACACACACATAAACAAACAGTTCACGCCCACACAGTTATGCGCAAGCATAAGTTATTGATTGGGGTGTGTTCATGTTTCCATCACGCACTAGTCACGAGTGTGCAGGCTTGATTCCTCTTATGATAGGCTGTGATTAAAACATAGTGCTCGTATCTGACACACTGTCAGGCCACAGGACTCTCATTTCATTTAAAACAAACATTTCTTGACTGGACTTTTTGAACCACATACCCTAAAAACTAAACTTTAATGTAGCTAAAATGTTAAAATTCTTAGAAAGAAGGAACAAAAATAAGTTAAATCCGACCGAGGAAGTTGCCATGCTAAAGCATGATAGATGGAATAAATACAATGGCTGGATGCACCTTATAGCCAGTCATAAAACAGGAGCAGATGAACAGAAAAAAAAAGCAAGTCACGATTCCTGTGTCTGCCTTTGCCATATATTGCAGAATCCACCCTAAATAACATATAAGCTATAAATAGAAAAATGTATGAATGGCATCACACACAAACACACAACACAGACATGTTGTGCATCTTAATTGTTTTGTCATTTCAAGTAACTCAAAGTGAATATGTGATTTGTCAATTGATTCCTTTTCTCTCAGGCTATGAATAAAATGCTTTAATTATTGATGTACTGACGTCAGATGTCCGCTTGAATGTTGTATGTGGTGCAGACCTCTTTCTCCGGGCAAGCTACTTCCCCCACCCTACTCTCAACCCAATAGCACCCCCACAACCGCTGTCACCACCCCTCCCCCAGCAGACACCCTCATGCGCCCCCTAGATAACGCCTCTACCTGGCATGAATGAAACTTGAACACGTTGCAGGCAGCTTGCAGACAGGCGTCAACCAATTGGAAGAAGGTTATAACAAAAATTAAGTCTGTTTCTCTGCATCTGTCACCCCACCCCTGCATCTACTGCAATCCTCCCCACTAGGGGCTCGTCTGTGCCATGCCATCGGAGCACTGCTATGATGTAGAGCAACTGGTATCTCCAGAGAACTGAAAAGAGTTCTCAAAACATGTTGTTAAAGTTACTGTTTAACGTTAGTTGTAGGAGTGTGTCCTCCTCTAGCAAAACAAAAATACATTTGTTTTTATAAAAAACATTTGTAGTGATGATATTATTTTCATTTCTGTTCTATACAACCAGATGTAGAGAAATAGGTAAAGGGAAAGACGACAGAATGACAACTTCAAAAAGACGACTTGTCACCCAACAGAGTTTCATTAGTTGAATTTCAGTGAAATCGTCTCCTGTCTGAGACAGTTAATAGTATTAAGATCAATAATAATGATTAAAGTGAATAAAAATGAGTTTTTTGATCAAGAAATTGCAGTAAATCACATACTGCAGCTCAACATCTACTTTCATTATCAGCTTGTCTGCTGATAATGAATTATTACTGATTAATAGAACTATGGTTAACAGTCAATAAAACTTTCAACATCAAATATCGCGTGCGTCTTCAAATATTTTTGTTCAATATTATATTATAAGACAAGTACAGAATCCACATATTTAAAAAAGATCAAACCAATGAGATTGGTGAGAATTAGTCTGTTGTTCAACTAAACGATTAATCAACTCATTGTTTCAACTCTACAACAAATAGAGACTTGTGAAGCCAATAAAGATGACATGTCATTAGGAATAATCTGTCTGTTTATTGTAAACAGTAACATTTAAAAAAGATAATTAGGGTTTGTTACACAAAAAGACATAACAAACATGAGATAAAGGACTGCGAGTGCTAAAAGCTGAAATAACTGGTGTTGGTAAGTTAATCAAATGATCATTGCAACAATAAATAAAAGTAGCCTAATTCTTTTTTTACGGACGATTTGTCCTTATTTCAAAATTAACTGCCAATCAGTGCTGGATAGATGATGACTGTTAGAAGAAGCCCTGGGGTGGGTTAAGTGATGAAGGTTTACAGGGTACGTTTGTGTCTGAGCAGTACCTCAAAAATATTTAAAGTGTTGTTCTGCTGGTGATGGGTGAATCATCGCAGCTCAGATCTGTCTGCCCTGATCCATCACTAACAGTATATCCTGCATTAATGAGCTCCTTATCAGCATAAACCTACACTGCTGAGATACAGAAGCATTTGCTCTCTTAACCTGTACGTGGTTAGGTCTGGGAGATATTAGACGATGCTGGTCTGTTGTGCTGTTCTTTGTCTAACTAACAGTGCCGATCAAAGACGTGACTCACTGCACTAGCACCACCAAACTGCTGTTGTTTGTACATTATTAATACAAAACTATAATTTTCACTAAGTCTTTTACACTTAATCACAAATCTTGTATGTTTTTGTTCAATATCCTTTTCTGACTATATGTAAAAAGAAAGAACGCTTTCTCCAAGATTAGATATAAACCATTTCATGCTTGATTAGTCTCCACCCCAAAGTGTGGAGAGAGACAAAAACAGACAGGCATAGCTAGGACTGGCGTATGCCATGGATGTGAAGAGATCCTCTTGAGGAGGCGGAGGGATGGAGGGAGGCAGAGGCACATTGAAGCAGATGCAGAGAAATGTGAGAGGGTGTCAGTGAGACTGGTGATGACGCGCTCATGGCTGCGGAGAGCTGGCGAGGCCGCGGCCCTGGCTCTGACTCACCTCATCCCCACGGGGCCTCCTGGTTGACGTCACTCAGCGTGCGCTGTGGCATTTCTTTGCTTCAACTTCTTTGTGAGCAGCAGCCACACTTGAGCCTTTCTCACATCTGAGAGACTATGAAAATGTGCATTTGTCTGTGTGTACAGTCTGTCTATCTATCTATCTATCTATCTATCTATCTATCTATCTATCTATCTATCTATCTATCTATCTATCTATCTATCTTAATTTATCAGTGTCTCTCTCTGAACACATTACTGGAGCTTTGTCTCTTGTGCAGTTCTTTGTCTTCACTACCAGAGAGAAAAAGGTGTGACTCATTTCCCTCAAACCAAGAATGGACAATCTGTACATTATCAATACCGAACGATGAGTGTCACAGTGTTAACGTATCTAACACTTTTCTTTTGCCTAACACCTAATGCCAAGCCTCAGAACAATGACTGTAATTTAAATTCATTCATGTTTTCCTCTCAAAAAAGCTGTGTCCATAGATAATAATACAGATAATACTATATTAAACTACTTCATCTGATATTCATTTAACATGCTGCAATGGAAAAACACAGCATAAACATGCAAACTGCATTTTAATAGTGCCAATAAAGCTAGTGCATAGCTTATCCATAATGTGAAAAATAGATCAGCTGTTGCTCTGTCATAGAGCCCTACGCTTTATTATGCACATACACAAAAGTAAGTAGGCTAAAGGCACACAGAGCATACACATGACTGCCATCTTCATAGTTTTATTCCATGTAAATTGGCAAGTTAAACACCACAAGACTTTCTACATGGCTGCAGCAAGTTGCACACCTTGCTCTGTTCTGCTCTCACCTTTTGGATGTACATGAAGTCCTGTTGGCAGGTAAATCACTGAGGTGCAGAGGAAGGTAGCATTGCTCAAGCAAGTTATTAAAGTAGTTGATACTTTATGTCTCCTGGCCACAGAGAGGCAGAAATCCTGCAGCTGAGGAGAAAGCCTGTTTGTACAGACAAGAGGTGCAAAGTTTTTTAGCATAAAGATGATTCAGAGCACTAGTCTTTTTGTATTATGTGTTGTTTTATTGTTTATTTTGTGTTTCTTTGTTTAATATTAATAATTTCCAAGATTAAAAGAGTACATATTTGCAAGGAGTCTGATCTACAGGTAAAAAAGAGGCTAACCGTTCTGTTTCAGTGTATCATGATGTTAGTTATGCACATATCCAATAACTTCATGAATGAAGCATCTGCATACTGACATGGTTTAATGAGCACCACATTTGAGTCACACTTGACTTGACTTGACTAGTTAATGATATAAAAGGTGCGGTCATCTGCATATAAACATTCAGCTGCACCTTAAGAGCTGATCAGATGCTTTTTTAGTAAAAAAAAGTAAAAAAAAAAAATTACAACAATGAAAAGATCTGTGTCAATTTATTAAAACAAAAGAAATTAAACAAAAACTAAAACCTTTTTTTACAATAGGCTACATTCTGTAACACTGTCAGTTCTCATTTTTGTGAACATCCTGCCAGTCTGGCCAGATATTTTCATCGTCACATCTGATGTTTTGTTTTGCTTTGCAATGCACCAGGGGAAAAATTGTCTTTGCATGGAGCAGCCGTGCGTTGTTCACCTGTGACATCCACATCCAGCATTCATATCATTCAATAGAGACATCTGATCCTGTGGCTTGTCGTGGATCCATGAATGCATGGATGACATGGATAACATGTATTTCTGACAGATTTTGATAATTGAATGGATCAAGCCAAGATCTCAGTGATGTGTGTCTGGAATATATGAGCAACACTGACCAACAGAGGGATGCATCACTTCCCATCTAGGCTTGCTTCTGAGCAGAAAGTAAAGGCAGGGATGAGGGTAGTGTAGAGAGCTAGTTAGCACAACTCTCGGAGTAAAGCACCGGAGGACACACACCCAGAAGTCTGTTCCACCAAAATAAGTCCAAAAGTATGTCGACCATCAAGAATTAGCCACCACACCCAAACTATCACATGCTATGTTTTACACTATAGACCACACAGATGCGGGTCCTAACCCTCTCACAGTCACACTTTTCTGAGGAACCTGGTCACAAACAAACTCAAAGTCACTCTAACCCATTGGCTCGGCTTCTATATGCTGACGCTGTGGGCTTTATAACGAACAGAGCAAGTCTAACAGACTAGTGAAGAGCTGCAGCAGGATTAGGATCCCACAGGTCCCAGGGCATCCAACACAAATGTTGGAACAGGATGTATTTACTCTAATGCGAGCAGAAGTGGGTGGTCAGCATTATAATCACAAGATGATCACAGGATGAAATTTCATATAGGCCTACAGTATAATAAAAAATAACAAGCTGGTGCTATAGTGACCAAACTTTGCAATTGAACGCATCATCTCTCAGTGAAATGTAATCAATATAATGTTTTATACAGTATATAGTGTAGATATAGTTCATAGTTCAAGTGTGACACATCTGGTTTCTATCTATAAGCAGGGGAAACTCTATTAGCTATCACTGCATCAGAGAGCAATCCATAATGGTTTTATTCAGGTTTAGTTCTCTCTGCTCTAAGTTGCAGCTTTTTCTTTTAAAAGCATTTACTAAAATTAGTTTTCATTTCATGTGTTTAAGGATGGCTTATAAAATACCTGAGTTACAGTTGATTTCTTCAGAATAATGTTTTTATCATGGTTGGTAGGGTATACCTTCTGTCAACTATGCAGTTGAATGTGAAATAGGGAATCTTTGTGTAGCCTGCATTAGTGCATTGTTTGTGCACATCGCCAGAAATTAACGCTACGCAGACGCAGGAAGCAATCCCGTGCATGATGTGCCTGCCATTTGTCGTCGCTGCTGTTTTCTCATTTGTTACCTCAACATTAATCTCTCTCACCATGGCTTCTGTTTATGTTGTGCAAAGGTGGAAGTTACAGAGGAAGAAATTCCATTGGTCCGTGATGATTAGGCTCTTGTCTGCCATGAATGTTAAATGCTCGTGGCTAATCTTTTAAATCTTCCAGACATATACAAAGTATGCAAGGAAGTATGTTAACAATGCAGATGACGCTGTCAGTAGCTACGCATATGCATCGGCAAACACCAAGTACCCGGCCTAACATGGAGTGGTTGCGCCTGTAGCATTACTATTAGCTTAACTGCTACTGCCTACACACAGGCCATGATTTTACATTTTGAAAACAAAAACATTGTTGTCCCGTTGTGTTTTATTCTAATAGATGTAGACATAAAGTTTGATCAAAAAGATTTTAATGATTTCTTAAGCCTGTTGCGTTTTTGGTTGCAATATCATTTGTGAAAAAAAAGGGTGGTCTAAATCAATAAACAAATGTATACGTATTAAAATGTATGTTAAAACATAATACACAGACTTCAGTTTTGTCATTGCATCAAGTTTTAAAACAAAATATACAGATGGGTGTCGTCAGTATAACAGGAGAAGACATTTTTTTTAAATATTCTATGACCACGTGGAAACATATACAAACATAATTAAAATCAAATTAAACCCTTGGACAGACTTAAGACTATAAACGTCAGTCGAGGAGTAGGATTTGTGTAACTGAATTTTGTCAAACAATATGTTCCCCTTCAAGCTATTTCCAACAGTTGCTTGGCAACCATGTTTGTTAATGTTTTAATGGTGCACAAAACAAAATCCTTGAAGGTAGTAACACAGGCAGGAGGAACATACAAAATTCTCTCGGCCACGTTGATGTTGATGAATGATTAGGAGCGCTTGACTTGACTTAGGCTTTTGACTTTGCAGCACACCCGCAAACACTGTTTAATGCTCCTTCTCCAAATCCAGGTTGTGCTCAGGTCCTGGACCTTTCAATTCATATTTAATGAAATATACATTCAACACTTATTTTAAAGTTAAATCAGTGATATGAAACCTGCAGAAAGTTTGATTTTCAATCATTTTAATAATTATTGATACTTGGAATTTATTGTATGGGCAGATACATTTAAGGTGCCAAGGTTTTGGGATTCAGTGTCTCATACAGGGGCACCAAAACATGTGGCCAGAAGGAACCAGGAGTCAAACCACTGATCTTGTGGTTCATAGACAAAATACCCAGCAGAAATCATTATCTTGAAGCAGGCTGTATATTGGGACTGTGTATTGATTTTCAGTCATGAATGCACAAAATTTTACGTTTTACCATAATATGTAATATTATTGCTGTATCAGTAATTTCAGCCTGCTGTCCCAAAACAACATTTTCAAGTTCAGGTTCAAGTGACAAAGTGGCTCTAATAGTCACAGAGACAAAGAAGGAAGAAATACTATGTTGTTATTAAGTTGGTAAAAGGAGGTGAGGGTGCATGGGTCAAGAAAACATTGGGAGGGTTGGGAGAAGCTTAAATGTTGATTTGTATCAGCCAGGACAGTTTTGGCAATAAAAATAAAAACTGGAATTGAAAACAAAAGCTGCACTAAAAAAGGAAAACTAAAAGACAAAATAATTGTGGAGAAGAAAATATTGGCACTGATGAAATATTCAAAAACTACACAGAAAAATAAAACACCCTATTAAAAAAAACTCTAGGTCTTTCCACACGTTTTAATGAGGATATGTGTTTAAAAACTCAAATTAGGTTAATAACTAAATAAGTAATCTATTAAGACGACACTGAGTTGCATTTTTAAAGTAGTAATTGAAAATGAGCATGAGCATCAAGTTGGCGAACGACTTGTAATTTTTAACATTTGCGAATCTGCTCATGCTTAAATGGTCTGAACTATGGAATTGAGAATATTTACACGTTTTAGTTGGTAGTCCAGAAGATTACCAGAACGTCACAGCAGATCATAATGTGCAGTGTGTTAACAAGGTCCTGTCTTTATATTGACAAAACAGTTTCCACACACCAAAATGCCTCATGCTGATGAGATAATCATAAAACCAGCCACTGAAGGCGGGAGTGAAGGTGTCCTGTGTTATAGAGTAATTTACACTTGCACAAGCTCTATCATTTTAACCCCAGGGTGACTGTTTGGTGCGTGACCTCAGTTTCACTGTCATTCTGGAGAGTGGTGCTTCTCTAAGAGGCAAATGGACGACTGCTGGGAATATTGCAGGCTTGTACCCAGACAGGCAATTTTCCCGACGGTGGGATAATGGCAGTAAGTGGGGGTGGGGGTGGTAAGACTTAGTCATATACTGTATACCTACTTGGAGGCTGGTGATTTTATTCTGCTACCACTCTCCAATATATCACCTCATTGGTGTTGATTACAGCCACTGGTTTCTATGTTTTGCCACCTCACCTCCTACAACCTGATTTGAAGGTAGTTGTTTGTTTTTGTTTTTTTTCAGTGTAATTTTCTTTTTTATTTTGTTATTTTAAACCGTAAAAATACCAACTATTTTCCGGGTAAAGCATTTTCTGAAGTGCTATAAAATGAAACACATTTGGTGACACACCTTGAACTAAATTTAAGAGAAGTGAACCACACATCATCCACTTTTATTTCCTGTGGAGCAGTTTTATAAAGAAAATCACAGGGATGTTACAAATTCAAGTGATTGCCTGAGTTTCTAGCGTTTGGTGAAATTTACTCATATTTTTATATACCAATGATGCCTTTTTTATTATAACAGAAAATAAAAAGATTAAAAAGGAAAACCGACATTATTGAACATGTGGAAGGTTTTCTATAAATTTCTAAAGATTTCCTTGTATGTTTAAAATGATTCTATCTAAAAAGATTTCTATGGACCTATCCTGAACTACTTATCCTTCTGAAATCTAATCCTAGTGAATAAATCATGACTTATATCTTTTGTAATTTTTTTTGTGCTTTAATGTACAAACACACAATTGCTTAGTTAAGTTTATGTATTTTGAAGGTTCTTAAAGGAAAAGACAACCCCTGACTGTAAATGCCACAGTCTTTCTCATTGGGTCATGCTACAGTATATAAAAAATAAAAATAAAACTTAAGAATAAACATAAAATAAATGATCCATTTGACTTTCAAGTCCTCTGAAACATCTGCTGCCTTAGACAGATAAAAAGGTACTAGCACTAGTGCTACCTTGGATCGCCCCTGTGAGTCCCATGACTCCTGTCTTTTACGCTATGCCATGCAAGATGATGGTCTTGAGAGCCTCCTGAGGCAAGGCTGCTGTATTGGTGGTACTTATCTGACCATTACTGGGGAAAGGGTCATCTGTAGTTGGACAGGTCTGACAGGGCAGCTTGAGACAGCAGAAAAAGTAAAAGTGAGCGACAGGTAACCTTAAAACTTGTTTGCAATCTTTCTTCAGAATGTTTTTCTAGTGAAGATACTGATTGAATGCTAGTAGCAGATGTAAAGGGGTTAGAAATCATCCAGTTAAACACAGGGCTAGTAGGTTACCAATTGAAATCACTTATAACCACAATCGACTAACTACACAAGCTAGCAGTGCCATCATCAGTTGTCATTTGGTAAAAATGTTTGGTAACCCTAACCCTAACCCTAACCCTAACCCTACATTTTCAAAAGAGCTTGTTCACAATGCAAACATATAAAAAACTGTCCCTCATCTACCTTTCCCATACTTTGGAAAGGTTTCTTTTAGAGTGTCATCCTCACTGAGTAACATCCCCTCCTTTTTTTTTGATCAAATCAAATCTGAGAACGATTTAATTGAATCTGTCTTGAAATTATATCCTGCCCACATAATACGTTTGACTCTGAAATACGTCACGTTACAGGCTGTTGATGATGATGCTCTGATGTTTCACTGTGACTTGAGAACCACAGATTTATTATCAAAAAGGTTGAGCTGCCTGATTAAGAGCAAGAAAACTGCTTATAATTTGGCTGTATAAGACACATAGGACTCCCTGTCCTCCTATTGAGGATGACTGTGGCATGGCTTATTATAGCCAGTGAAAAATAAGCAGGTGCAAAAATGCAGTTGGCTGTTAAGAAAGTTGTGTCTCCTTCAGCTGGAGACTCTTGAGTAAGTGAGCTGACATCAGGTCACCCTGTACACTACCTGACACAGCAAGTGGTACTCCGATGATGGGTGAGACATAACAAAGAGGCTGTGATCAGCTAAAGCTCCAGGATACACTAAACACCTTCGATTTATTTTTGGCAGCTCAAAACGGGATGAATTTTGGTAAACTCTAAAGAGGGTAGCACTTGTAAATAATGTTTTCATTGTCATATTTTAATCTCTTGAAGCAAGTTTCAAACTCAAAGTCAGCAATCCGCAGATGTAGCCTGTGGCTGCACACTTGCACTATTATCCAACATGGCTGTCTTCTTTCACAGTTGGATCTTCTCACGAGGCCCTGCGTCAATCACAAACATTATTCAAATAGCTTTGACCTGAATGTTTTTCAGTGAGAAATCTTTTTATAGCAGGCTAAACGACAGAGATGGACAGGGAGTGAGAGTAGGAGGGAGGGAGTACAAATGTGGATAGAACGAGTTTACTGTGGTTGTATCAGTCTGTTCAGTAACGCTGTTCTACATTCAGTCTGTTAGAGGGGAGGCCGCAGCCCGGTGCAGGTCTCTGTCCTCATTTGTTTTTACTGATTTTCTGTGTGATGGACAGCTGCTGTCTGCTCGTTCTCTCCATTCTCTAGTTTTAGTGTTACTTACTGTGTTTTCTGCTACACACTGTGTGCTAAGTTCATATCAGCAACTCTACTACTTTATTTTGAACATTTGTTTGAAGATGAGCCTGTTGCTGTCATGTTAGCTTAGTTCTTATCTAGATCTAATTCTGTCCTGTTGGGTAGAAGTTTCTGATCTCAATGTCTCCCCCATCAAACCTCATAGGTCAGATCATTTCCTTGTCAATTTTGAAGCAATAATAGACATAATAGTTTCTTATAATGTTGGCGCAAAACCACCCAACATGCTGGTAGACAGTGTGTATTTTGGTGACTACCAACTACCAGCAGTCCTGGCTAGGTCACAGGACACGTGTGGTTAGGTTTTCCTCTCTCACTCAGAGGTTAAGGTAATTATTAGCATTTATGATTTAAAAAATAAGGCAAGTACCTGGGAGTAAGAGCCATAAGCACACATGAACAAACCTTGCATGGTTATAGTAATTAGTAACTGTTTAGTGTGATTCAAAACAATTAGTAAGACTGTGAATAATAATAATAATAATAATAATAATAATAATAATAGAATTCAACATGTGGACTAATGTGTGGCATGTGATCTTAGCAGACACAAAAGTACAGGGATTATTCACTGTATATTCAATGTGGCATCATTGTCATCTATTCTTTTGTTGAAATAAAACATTGAAACGGTGAAACGAAGATTGTTTTTTATACAGTATGATTGTTTCTGTAAGTGAAGTCACTCGTCCAATATCTACTATTTGTTATCAGTAGGTTAGATGACGCTCAGCGTGTCAGCTTGCAGTACAGTAACTATTAGTTATGTACCTCGTAGTGAATCTATGGCTTGATCTAAGTCTACAACAATAGCATAGCCTTACAGTATATTTACTGTTATCTGAGGTTACTGTTTCCATGGTGATAGAGAATTTGAAATAGTAGATAACAATAGTTTATGATCACTAATGTTTCAGTGTTATCATCTTTTCCTGCATCGAACAACTAACAATAGTAGTTTTCTATGTTTTTAGAAAAAAAAGATTTTTACAAAAGCATCAGGAAAATGACTTGAAAGACTGTATTTTACTGCATTTGGATGTTTTGGTCGACTCTGTCTGACACAGTCACAAATAAACCATTAAATAAATTGCCTCAGCAGTGGCTGAGAATTTAGAGTTTAATAGGTACTGGAAACACAATTTAGTTCTGTAACATACACAAAATATTGAAGATTATAAAAACATTTAACAGAAATTAAACAATTACTTAACATAGTAATTATAAACTATTTATGTGAAATATGCAATATAGACATTGGTCTTTTGCTGCAGGTAGAGTATGTATAGCAAGTCTAATGTGTAGGTGCTGAATTTGTGTTTAGGAGATTGTATTTAAGTGTCAAACACATCAATACAGTGACATGTACAGTGACATTTACCTGCATACCAGGTAAAACAGTTGTTGCACAAAAGCCCAAAATGTCAAGGGTAAACCTTTCAGAAAAGTACCATTCTTGAAGGAATATGTTATTTTCAAAGTGGACATCTCTCCCACGTGTCCTTATTCTTCTATAGTTATACTGAATAATGTTGTGTCAGTGTAAAATGAAGTTAACATTTTCTTACCCATGTTCACCTTCTGATACATAAACTGTAAACTTTGTGATTCGTTCAAGATCTTATGGCAATAAAATAGCAAACAAAGTATCCAAAAGATCAAATGTCATGACATATTCTGTAAAGAGGAACCAGTAATTTGCATTAACTGACATTCAGTGATACCAAAAGGGAGAGATGGTAAAACTCACGATATGGCATATTAGATTAAAACAACATATAATTTTAGACACAGTTACATGTTATTGCGCCATTTAGTTTCCAAGGTAACAAGAAGGGTATATTTAGAGAGCACTAAACTGAGACAGAAGAAAAAAAAGTGTTAATTTTGATGGAGCAATTACAATTAGTCAAAGTCAAATAGTAAAGATCAAAACACCTCATCTGCTTACAGTCAAAGGTGAGAGAATGCTCAAGAACAACGAGTCAGTTCATTCAGCACCACTTCTGACACTTTCGTCATTCAGTATTTAGTGGCATTACTGATTCATATGGTACAGTAGAGGTTTCACTTGAGCTACTCATGAAGCGAGGTTCAGGGAGAATACAGACGTCAATGGGAAGAAATTTTTTTTGTTGTTGTTGCTGTTTGGTTTATATGTTATTTTGCTGCAGTAAACAGCTAATATGCCGTGAAACATCAGAATATAGTACACTGACATTAGTGTATTAAATTCTTGTGGGTTTATTAAAGACCTTTTCTTCATTAAAATTCATGATAGTATCAACTGACGCTCCATTGTACAGCATTTTATAGTAAAAAGGGGTAAACAACATAGGCAACAAAAACAGTAACATAATTTAAAGTACATACATACTGCTTTATTTTAACCAGCTTTTATCCAAATACAGTTTGTGAGTGAAAGCTAAAGAAGCAATTCAAGTTGTGGCTGTCTCTTGGGTTTGGACAGGTCTTTGTTTTTGACTGGAGCTGAATTTGAGATCATTAAGTGACCTTCATGTAAATGCTATATTAAATGATGAACACAGGTCCGGCATGACGCTTGAATCAACTTGAGCATGTGAGATTCTGTGAGAGTATAAGATCTCAAAACAAGTGAGTGGATCATTCAGTTTGGTTTATTTTGTCACACTTTTTTCCTTTTTTATCCAAGTGTTGAGACAAACATATAAGTAACTAGATTATTGGAATTCTCTGTAGATGTGCAACCCAAGTATTGTTATTTTGAAATCATGGGTCACAGATTTTAACTGTGGAAAAGACTACTTCCTGACTGTTTTTTTTTTTTGTTTTTTGTTTTTTATATGTCAGGACAGCATTGTGAGAGACACAGATAGTCACATCACTCTTTTTTACAATTAAAAATAAGGCAGCGTTGTTCATGTAATGAGTTCTCCTTTCATCCAGTCACACTTCGTTGATAGTAGTAGAGTGGTGACCTGTCAGCAACCTTTGTCATGCACTCTTGTAAAAAGCTGATTAGAAACTCAGGTACGCATACACTTTACAGCAACTTTAAGTAATCAGAGTCTGAGAAACTTACCTTGGAAAATCAGGTTTTGCTACTCCTCTACCCGATTACAGTAACCAGGTTTCCTGTTTACATGACATGACCTGGTTACTTAAGTGCATGTAATCGCAGTGAAAAATGCAGCATTGAGGACAACAGCCCTCACTGGCTTCCCACAAGCACATGCAACCATATATCAGACATAGTGCTACCTGGATTTCAGCTGTGGTGGCATTTTATTGTAAAAATAATATGTCTTTATGTGGTCAAGTAAAGGAAAAACTTGCATCTGCATATTTTGCTTGTGTTACATATAAATAGCAACAAAAAAAAAAAAAGACAAAGAAGAAGAAAAAATCTAGCTGTACAAGCTCAAACATTCTCTCATGATCAGCAGTGTTCAACTTTTCACTACTGCTCTAAGTTTGGCCGAGCGTCCTCGAGGATTCTCTTGCACATCGTCCTTTTCTGGAATAATCACTTTTCTTTTCAGAGGCAGCCAAGAAATATTATCAACATTTATTTTTTTCTTCCCAGTGCCTTCCTTTCTTGAGCTGAAGTGAGACTGATCTAGATTAGACAGGTCATCTCCCCGGAGGAAACGTTTAACCAGTCTGTCTTCTAGTGAATGAAAGGTGATTACGCAGAGACGTCCTCCAGGTCTCAGTACCTCCCTAGCAGCAAGCAGACCTGCATGTAGTTCATTCAACTCATCATTGACAAAGATACGTAGAGACTGGAAAGTCTTAGTGGCCACGTGTGCAGGTCGGTGGAGTCTGTCTTTACGTGCATAGACAACAGCAGCAGGGAAGGATCCTAGAGAAAAAAAAGGAATACTGTAAAAATTGGATGTGCTAGTACATTTACATTTTGCCTACTGTTATATTTTTATATAAAAAACATTAAATAGGCACAACAAAGATCAAGAAAAAGTTTTTGAAAGCTATATAAATGCAGTGAGGTCACTTTTTGGGCTGCATAGCTAAGTCATTTGCCCCTATTCTGTTGACAAAAGGTTAACCTTTCTGTGGATGCATTTAAAGGATTGATGATCATTAATCATCAGTTAATCATACAAAATAAAACAAATTCATACAGTGGAAAAAAAAAAAACATCTTGAGAAAATGTAAAAAGGTGGCATATTACCACCCAGTTGATTGGTGTTTTCAAAGCTATTTCAAGGCTCTGGCTCCACATATCCACAGTGAAAGACACTATGTAGGTCTAGGGAATAATAGTGAACCTTACCAGTGGTCCTACCAAAATTTGTGCAATAGCAGGGCAAAAGCTAATTCCTACAAGTCAGTCAAAAAGATCATCCTAACTATGATCAAGTATGGAGGTGGTAGTGTAATGCTGTGGAGATGGTTTAGGGCTGGGTTAATTAGCCATAACTCAGGGAAACTACCTGAAATAGCTATTCGGGTAGGGGCATAATGACTTTTTCACGTTGGTGATTTATACATTGGAAATATGCTTTTTGCTATAATTTAAAACCTGTATTTTGTGTTTTCTCAAGTTGCCATTGTTTCATATTAGATTTGATTTGAACATCTTAAAAGGTGAAATCAGGAGAAATCAGGATTTGGGGGCCAATAATTTTCTATAGCCCTGTATTACATTCTGCTTCATTGCATTGTTGTGGTTTGTGTCTGATTTTCTCACACACACATAAAGAGTAAATTAAATTGATAAAATAATCTGCAAATTAATCATGGATGAAAAAGTCCCTTTTGATTGGTGGTTTGGGGTATGTGAGTATCTCAATGTTTTTTAACCCAGCAAGATTTTGAACCATGACCACATACAGTACTTTTTCCAACTGTGCTCCATATGTTTGAACCTTTCGTAACCTTTACCATGATAGCTGTCACTGTTCTATAAAGTTTGAAGGACAATGTAATGTACTGTACAGAACACACTAAATGCAGAAGTGAATGCACTAAAACACTACAACCACCGAACAAGCTCAAGGGCCAAGAAGGTTAAGTCTTCAGAGTACACTGTGTACATCCATCTAAAGGAGAAGAGACGCTACTTTGCCCTCACAAATAAATTTGGTACGGATGATGGAGAGAATCTGAAGAAGGAAGGAAGGTGGCTATCTGTGACAAACTTAAACATCCATGAACAAAGTGCAGAGCTGCCAGACCACTTATCAGCTACAACATCAATTCATAGTGTGATTGCTGTTAAACTGAAGACTCTCATGTGACCCGATGACTTATGTATAAGCTCGACAACCCACAGGTGTTATCTATGTGTGGATAACACAAAAGGTTCAAATGCCTGGGATCTTCACTAATCAGGAGAATAAAAGAAGCCTCTTGAATGAAAACACCGACTTTGCCTTTGACTTAGTACTTCTAGGACTGGCTGGCTGAGAACAGTCAGAGACATACTAGGCAGCGTAATACATGAATGCAAGAGTAGTCATTAAATTCAGATCAAAGAAAACAGAAAAACAGATGAATTAATATTAAGATGCAGCACAAAAATTAGCTTACTGAAAAATATATACATGCCACTGTAACCAGTGGAGAGAGAGCTGCAGCAGGACTGAGCGGGAGGTTCATCAGAGGCTCTGTGAGGAGCAGATGGAGGGTGGAGATGGTGTTGATATGGTTGATGTGTAAATAAAATTCTAAGGTAAATGCAGCCAAATGCCGCTCATAATTTCAGTTCACTGAATGCCAAGTTCAGGTTTGATCCTACTGAGCACAAAATGACTACTCCCTATTATCTTATCACTGTTTAAAAGAAATACCCAAATACAGAGGCTTGTAGTTATTGCTCTCTGGCTTTCATCATACTTTCTGTAAAATAAAATGTGATTTATGTTTCTCTCTCCACCCACAACCTTTCTCTTTAATACTCCTGAACAATTTGAACCTGTCTTTAGAGGTGGAGAATTATCCATGCAAAACTTTTCATATCTCCTCTAGTTATTTCAGTAAGCTAAGTAATGCTTTACGTACAGGTCAGAAAAGCATTAGTCACTACTAATGCAGTTACAGGCTGATCCATCTGTTTAATACATGTGAAGAGTTTTCAGAGTCCAGGTTGAACAACTTGTGACCGCTACACAGAGGACAACAGAACAATTAGATGCCTATAAAGACCTGCAAAGATACTGCAATAAATACAGAAGTGAGTGATGTGGCATTTCTCTCCTCCTGCACTAAACAGCCCAAGATGTGACTCACACTGCAATCAATACAATGCCTGCACAGCAAGGCCCAGCCCTGGTCTGGCCTTACCAAGCCATGTGCTCTCTCCCTCTAATTCATCTTTCAAAGATCCTACAGACAGATCCATGGAGAGGAGGAGAGATTAAGACATGCACATAAAGGGGAAATTGGGTAGTTAAGAAGGAACCATGACTTTGTGGATGAACTACGTAGACCAACATACATCACAAAGCTTTTGCTGTATTCTGTCTTTGTGTTATGTCTCACCTTCAGATGCTATATTTGAAGTTTATAGCATGAATCAATAAAGGCAAGAACAGGACCGTATTCCTCAATAAGCCACTTGGACAAAGGTTTGATGCTTTGGTGTTTGGCTTGCGACAAAATAAATGGAAAAGGAAAAGCATATGAGCAGCAGCAGATGAGACGGTGAACCAGAAAGTCTGCATTAATTTGTCATAAAATGTGATCTGATAATTCAATATATCTACCAATCATAGAATCTGTGGTTTCGATTCCAGGTTTCTACTATCACATGTCAAAGTTTCTTTAGGCAAGATACTGAACCCACAAGCTGCAACTGTTGAATCAGGTCAGCTGCATGACAGCTCTGCTATCTGTGTGTGTGTGTGTGCACTTGTATGTGTGAATGGGTGAATAGGATGCAGTGTAAAAGTGCTTTAAGTGCCAGTTAGGAAAAAAAACAAAAAACAACAACAAAAAAAAACAATTACATTTTATCAGTCCACAAAACATTTAGCCAATACTGCTGTGGAGTGTCAATGTGCTCTTTGGCAAATGTCAGGCGTGCAGCAATGTTCTTTTTAGTAAGCAGCGGCTTCCTTTGCAGTGTCCTGCCATAGACACCCTGCTATTTTATGCTTTACGTACTGTAGACTCATGAACACAGATGTTAGCCAGTTCGAATGATACCTTTAAACCTTTGGCTGTAACCTAAGGTGGAATATTTACCTCATTAATGAGTGTTTGTTGTGCTCTTGGCGTCATTTTGACTGGCCGCCCTCGTCTTGGTCGTGTAGCCACAGTCCAAAAAGTGTCTCCATTTGTAGATTGTTTGTCTAACTTTAGCTCAAGTCCACACCTCCAAAAAATTAACTTTCGCTAACACCTGACTTCAATTAGCTCTTTTGAGGACATCATTCCAAGGGGTCACATACTTTTTGCGCTATGAGGTTTTCATGGTTGTTCTCAATAAAGACATAAAAGATCAGATTTTTTTTTGTGTGTGTTATTATTAGGCACATTATATTTGTTAATACTCTTGACTCAAGAAGATGAGATGAAAATCAGATCACATTTTATGACAAATTATGTAGAAAACCATGAAATTCCAAAAGGTTCACATACTTTTTCTTAGCACTGTATATTTACTAACAATGTATAAAAAAGTATATCTACTATTGTTTGTAGTCTTATGACTGCAAACCACTGTGCAGTCAGTTGTACTCTTGCAGAGCAGGTTCATTTAAAACGGGATGGTGCAACAAAAAGCCAATACTTGGAATTCTTGCTTTTTGTTCTCTCGGAAGATCAGCATTGTCGCTGTTAGTATGATTGATCAGCAATGCAGTCCTGTTTTAAATTCACCAAAGAATTTACTTTACAACTGCAGTAAATCCACTGATCATGGCAAAGCATATGAAAGTCACACAAATGTTGCACTCAACACATCTATGCACCTTTAAAAATGAAAAAAGCAAAACAATGTTTATGCTTAAAACCTATAAATCATATATCAAATCTCTTGTCTGAAATGAGCTTCTTACTATACCCCACAGTCCAACTGTCAAAAGTTATATTTAAATATTTGTGTCTTTTGTTGCTAGTTTTTGAAGAAATATGAAATTGGCAGTGATAGCATACACACTAACATTAATAATCAGTAGATCTTCACATTTTACCGTTCCAGTTGGTGCTTTGGGTGGATATTAACAGCTTGTTGGGGTCTGTAAATTAATCCATCTTGTCCTTCCCTCTGGCTACTCAAACACACACACGTATTTAACACAGAGTTAAATAGAGGGTAATTATGCCATTTACTGGGTAGTTCTGTTGAATGTATTTGGAGCTGTAACGTAGCTAGAGCTTATGCTTTTTCCTCATTTGCTTCCTGCTTTGTCAGCATTCAGCAAAGTAAACAATCCCTCCATTCTGTAGCATGTTGAGTTGAAATTGGCAAAGCAGTTTTGCTGTGTTTTCATTTCAAGCTGTTAAAGTCCTTTAAACAGAAAATTTCATGGCTGTGGGATTTTATTTTTTGTGGCTATATGACATGGCTGTGTCTCCATGGCGGCCTGTGCCATTTGAATGTTTTTTTATGCTAAACCTTTGGCATCACTTCACTTTGGCTTCACTTACGTCACACCATGTAGATTTCACATTTTTCACATAAAAGGAAATGCACAGAAGCCAAAAAATATAAAACTTCACTTCAACTCTGTGTCCACACATTGACAATATGCTCATAATATCATGTTCCTCTTTAAGAATCTGAGTGATTCGTAAAATAGGCTGGGTATTACGGGTTCATTGCATCCTTTTATAAACCATCTGGCAGAAATAGCTCACTTATTTTTGTTAAAGGTCTTGAAAAGTCATCAGTGGTTTATAGGCTGATGAAGTACACACATAAAAAAAACTAGAAGTAGGTTTATGAACATGACATAGCCCAATGAACTACCCTAACCTTCATATCCTCTACAATACATCATGAACAATGTGTTGGCAATGAACAATGGCATGAGATGCAGAAATGTCCAATATCAATGGAACTTAACTTGTTTTTTTGGAGGTGTATTTGTTGCATTATTTGTTATTTTCATCTATAAAATGATGCATTTTGAATAAGTTTTCCATGTTGCCATGCTATGTGTGACATCATAACGTGAACTATAAAAAAAACAAATATAATGAGAAGAAGTGTGACCAAAAGACCTTTCTTACATGATGTCTCAATACCCCCAAGTCTCTCACATGCTCCTCTCAACCCATCCCCAGACACACAAGTGTTCATCATCTTTCTGTGACTGGAAATTTTTCCTGTCAGCATCACTGTCACAATGGGTCCCAGAGCCCCACCTGGAACTTTCTTAAATCAAGACGTCTTGGATTGTTCCGAATAAACATCACTGGTGACTAGCTTTGCTCTTCAAAAAAGATCAAACAGCTGCTCTTACTCACACCTGTTCTCCCAGGGTGACACTGACGCACATACTGCTCTGTGCAATAACTATTCAAAAGACATCTCACTTGTTCAGCAGCTCAAATCTGAAGCCATACAGCTAAAAAAAAAAAAAAAAAAACAATCAGTGAAGACAAACAATGTAATCCCGGCTTTATGCATGAGTGTCATGTGTGTGAGCATATGTGTGTGTTTGCATTGGTGTCAGGTGTGTGTGCACATTTGTGAGCAGAGAAATGTGGAAAAAGAGGGGTAAATAAAGAAAAAGAACATTGTGGAAAGAGAGAGATGGATTGCTACGTGTGACATACTGTTTGTTTTAAAGGCATTAGCCACATTCTGTTCGAGTCATCTCCACCTCTGTCTGTCTCATCTTTATCTCTCAAAGGAAAATGTGGAAGAAAGGCACCCAAAACCGAGGCAGGAGAGAGATGACGACAGAGACACAGTCCACGTAATATTCAGAGACAAATACGTTCCAATGGGAGACAGCCTTAATAACTCCACTTGTGTTTTATTTTCCCTCACAGCCTCCAGAATGCTGCAGGGAATTAATCAGGATAGTATGTAGCTACCTGCTACCACGCTGGCCAGCTGCTGTGTCCGGGTGATGGGGTTGACACGGCGTGCCTCCACAATGGCTGAAGCTATTTTCCTGGCATGTCTTTCTTCCCCATATGCAGTAAGGATGGATGCAAGAGCCTGTTGATCTAAGGTATTCACAACGTCAGCAGCGCAGGGCATGTCGGGGTACCTACGCACAAAAAGAAGCCCAATTAAGCTGCTTGACGTCACGTCCTTGCTGACACTGGTGAATCCTTACAACTGTGAGATGCAGCTGAAAACCTTTCTAGCTGACAGTTATGAATAGAATGATTGTGAGTGAAAGAAAAGAGAAATGTAGATTGTACAAAAGCCGGTTGCCTTAGTGTCTTTGCACATTATGCTGACATTGTGAAGTGATTAAAATATATTTCTGAAAGCATTCAAGAAGTATTGAATTGCATATTTATACTATATATATTACAGACTACATACGTGAATATATATGTTATATCCTATATGTGCATAGACATATAGATTTAGCTTTACACAAGTCAGAAAGGCATACATGACCTTGCGTAACATGTCTGAGGTGAGGTTTTAATGAAAATCACAAGGGAGAATTTAGTTACTAAAGATTCAAAAGGAATGTGCTGAATAGGGGTTTTTTACAGTTAAAAAAATATTTTGTCAGTGCTTTCTAGTAGACTATGAAATGGTAGCACAGTATGCATTATGATATCTTCAATATTTATAAGATTTTTTTTTTATTACTTCCTATTATCAGCAAATATATAAATCAATTGATATGCAAAATGCTTATATGCTGTGATTTGTGACTGTGCTTTAGAGGTTATTTGATCCAAAAGTGTAATTTTGCAGTCCTAAATTCTCAGGTCTGTTCTTCCTGGTCTTTCTAGTCATTAGGACCATTAACAAAAAAACTTTAGGGTGATTGATTTTTAAATAATTTTTTTATCTGTCACCCTTGTGGTTAAGGTGGTTACAAAGTTTAGGGTCATGGTTAGATTCATGAAAAGATCACATTCAATCATCAGAAACCTGTATGTTGCTACCATTAGTGCTGGGACACCACCTGTGGTTTTCAGGGTCAAACTCAGACATTTTGTACAGCCAATCATGCTCCTGATGTTTCCGTAAGTTACTGCCCAACAACAATTTTCTGCTTTCTGTTTTTTTCTTAGAAATGACCACAAGACCGCAAAAGGTCACGTCAGTAACACATTTAATATATACTGTATAAACTTAAAATTTTAATGGGCTACTCCCCATTTTTATTAGCTGCACCAGGACATTACCAGTGTATTGAAGGTTTTTAAGGCACTAGTGAATATCATTATTAAGCACTTCACCTTAATCAACTTGTCATCATTATTAGGACTTTCCAGTCAGTTCTTTTAACGAAATCAAACACAGGTCCATCAGTCTTTGACACCCACATTATGTTAAAAATCTCTTACCGCTCTCCATCCATTCTCATATCCAAAGGACCATCCTTGCTGAGAGAGAAGCCTCTCTCCGCCTGATCCATCTGCATGGAGGAACAGCCAGCGTCCAACAGGACAGCATCAATGCTGCCTGGCTTAATGTTCGTATTAGACAGCAGGACCTCCAGCTCACTGAATCGGCCAAGCAATGGTTTCACGCGACCACTGGAGAAAGGATAAGATAGAGGCACAATAAGGCATTCGTATATTGATGCATATAATAATAACACTAATAATAACATTAACAATACATGCATTTACTTACTTTTTTTAAATGTGGTGCAAAGTGCTTCACATAAGAAACAAAGAACACAGGTAACCCAACAAATCCAAGTTGACCAAGCACTAGGCAACAGTGGAGAGGAAAAACTCCCTTTAGAGGAAGAAACCTCCAGCAGAACCAGGCTTAAGTTAGCCGGCCACCTGCTTCGACTGGTTTGGGTGTGGGAAACAATAAACAATAAAAAAAATGACAACAACTATTACATTAGTCCTTTGGAAAACCTGTTACAAAATATAGATGGAGGAAACAATCATCAAAATTCATGGGAAGCCGTCCTAAATAACGAGTCATCCCTATTTAAAGATCAGGAAAGGTTCGCCGGTAGAGGTATGTTTTAAGGAGAGTTTTAAAAGATGTTACTGAGTCAGTTGATCTTATTTCCTCAGGGAAGTTATTCCAGATTTTGGGGGCTCTAACTGCAAAAGCTCTGTCACCTCTAGTTTTTATTCTAACATCAGGGACATACAGAAGATTTCTACCAGAAAATCCTCCAAGATTTTTGCAGAGGGCTTAGAGTTAGATTTCTACAGGGCAAAATGTGCTTGGCTACATTTTGTGGACGGATAACAACTTTTTCTGTTTTGTTAGAATTAAGCTGCAAGAAATTTTGAGCTATCAAATTTTTTATCTCATTTATACACTCATGTAAGGAACTCAGCCTTCCATGGTCTGAGACCTTAAGGAGACAGTACAACTGAGTGTCATCAGCGTAGCAATGGAAAGAAACACCATGTTTACGAATAATGTGTGAAAGAGGAAGGATGTACAGAGATAATAAGACTGGCACCAACACTGAACCTTGTGGGACTTTGTATTTTGCAGGAGAGAAGGATGACTTGCGATTATTAACGCAAATACAAAACGATCTATTGGACAGCTATGAAGAGAACCAGTCTATTGCATTGTCTGTTATTTCAGCCCAGTGCTACAGCCGCTCCAACAAAATGTGGTAATCTACTGTATCAAAAGCAGCACTATGATCAAGGGGGACAAGAATGGAGCACATACCAGAGTCAAAAGTCAACAGAAAATCATTAGTCACTTTAAGTAGGGCGGTTCCTGTGCTGTGATGTTTGCGAAAACCAGATCGCAATTCTTCAAAAATGTTATAGCTATCTGCAGCTAGGAATAAGTGTTTGCACAGGTACTTTCTAAAATCTTAGATATAAAAAGTAATTTGGAGATAGGTCTGTACTGTAGAAGGGTGAGAAACATTGATTGGTGAGGTGTTAATAGAAGCTCTGATTGCCTCTATTTTATCATTAAAATATGTCAAGAACTTCTCACAGCCGGGATGCTGGGAGGGGTTGGGTTTACTAGATGATCAACAGTCTGAAATAAAAACTTAGGATTGTGGAGATGAGTAGTAGTCAGGTCTGAGAAGCATTTAGCTATGGCATTTTTTACTTTTGTATTAGTGGAGAAGTGAGTCTTTAATAGCTTCATAACGCACTTGAAGTCCACTTTTCTTCCATCTCCACTCTGCGTTCCTATACTCATCTTTACAGCTATGAATACTGACATCTATTCAAGGCTGCTTTTTGTCGGCTTTACGGGACACATTGGCAACTTTTAAGGGAGCTTTTTTGAGGTACAATGGTTGCATAGAGACAAGTATCAAATAAAAAACATTTATGATCTGAGACAGAATACTTTAGCACCTTAAAGAGGAGTTTAGAATAAATTCAGAGGTGTGGCCCTGGTTATGAATGGGGCCTTTAACGTGTTGAACCAGTTTAAAGGTTCAGTTAGACTGACAAAATCATTTGCTAGTATTTGTATCATTATCTATATGAAAAGGCTCCAGCAATAATTACCTTATCATACCTAACAACAATGTCAGGAACATAGTCAGAGAATTCTGATAAAAAGTTACCGCTTGCTTTTCAGTGGGCGGTACATGACATATGGAACAAGTGCTGCAAAATTAATAATAATAATAATGAAATACTTTATTGATCCCCTTGGGGAAATTGTGGTTGGACATCTGCCAGACAGTGCATGTCGGCGCTACTACGAGGTTTCAGTGTCTTGTCCAAGACAAGACACCTCAGCAAGTAGCCAGGAGGAACCAGGAATCGAACCACTCCCCCTGGGGTTTGTAGACAACTGCTCTACCACAACAGCTACTGCCACCCCAGTATTACCAGCCTCGCATTGATGGAATTGGAAAAGTAATGTTTCCCAATTTAGTACAGTTTTTGTCATTCACATCTAGTTCATTGACAACACTTCTTTCACATGGTTGCATTAAAACAATAGGTATGAAAGTGATAATAAAATTATAATAAGGGAAAAATACATTACTTCTTCACACTGGTGCTTACATCAGAAATAATTGTGCGCAAACTTTTCACATAGAGTAAGTTATTCATGCAAAAAATGAAAAGCAATAGGTCAAGGATGCTTCTCTTAGGTATGCACATATCAAAAATGGAGGGGAAATAGATTTGATGGAATATTTTTTTACCATTTACGACTTATTAAATAAATGCTCCACTACGGTACATGGTTTACATTTACATTTAGTCATTTGGCAGACAATTTTAAGTAACATTTAGAATAATTATGCCTTAAAAAGGTTTGTTATTTCCCATAAATAAAGAGAAATGTATTTCATAACTGTGTATAGTATGCAGTTTAATGTATTAAGATCTGTCATTAGCAAATGCAATTGTGAAGTTGAAGACAACACACTTAAACATTTTATAAATGTTGTTATACAACATTATTCTGAAGAAGATTTCACAAAAAAATAAACTTTAAACTGGAAGCTAAGAAACTGACTCACTGTTAACAAATTGTATTGACTATATTTCATATCCATTTGTCAGAACTTGAACAGGCATGAACATGCAAGACCATGTGAGAAAAACAATTTAGCAGAAACCAAGAACTTCTTGAGTAGCTTTCCAGTCAACTTTTAAAAAACAACCCAGGAATTAGAAGACTCTCTTAGCTAGCCAGAGCAAGACCCTATGTACTCACTTCCTCATGAGTGATGGGATACTCCAGCCACATTCATACATTTTTCATGTGACCTTTTAACATTGTGTGAACAAAGATGATGACAGAGGAAAGCAACAGGAGTTAGCATCCATACATTAGGAGCCAAAGGTCTTCCACGTCTTTCTCTACTAAACTGGTTCCCAGATGTGAAAATTATTTTCTGGTGCGGTTATTACTCCTCAACCAAAAGTCAGCAATATAACTTGTCAATTCTAAATGTGAAAAATAACAAATATTGTGGACTTAAGTTGTTGACTACCTACTCCTTATCCAGCACTTAGTACAATGTTTAATCAACATGAGGTTAACATGCATTTTTTATCACTTTTAAAAGCTAAAGTAATATGTTTTAAGATCTCACTATGGGACCTACCAAAAAGGGAACTCTTGCTCTAGTCATCTTTAGCTCTGGTGAAGGATACAGTGAGAGAGTGCTGACAGGACTCTGGGAAATTAGAACATTTTCTGGAGCCACGTCTTAGAAGATCTTCAGCTTTAATGGCTCAAAACTACTGCTGCTATTGGTATCCAGTTTCAGCTGTTTCATTCAGTCACTCATGACATGTATTTTTACATTTGTAGTTTTTAAATAATGCAAAATAAGCATTTGTCACAAATATTATCTTCCCGTGCCTCACGGATCTTTGAAGCTACTAGCAACCTGTGCACATAGATTGAGTCACTGCTGTTAACACATTAAACTCCATCTGGAGGAGAAGGCTTGTTGGTTTTAGTGTATGCCTTCCATGAAAGCACAACAGCTCAATGGTGTCAGGTGGTCAGTGATACTTGCTGCTTACACAAACTACCATTAATTCCCTCTCCTTCGTGTTGTATTACAAAGGGTGCATTTTTAAGGAGCACTGGTGCACATAGATACATTTTTTTTGAGAGGCTTATGTAAAACGATTTTTAAACTCCAATAAAATTTCTGAAAAGTATAGCTCTGTAAATCTTTCAACTGCCTTATCTTTCAACTAGCTATTGGTTATCCATAGTTTTATTTAAATTTTGTTTAGATGACATACATTAGAATCAAGAGAGCGAGAAATCCTGTTTAATTTAATTGCTTGAATAATTTAAACAACTGTATTTAGAACATATACTTTTCTACAAGACAACGATGGTGGGTCAATAAGAGGATTCTATCTATACCAATAAGCAGCATCAGTATCAAAATAAGCATTGTTAAAATACAGGTATGGAAACCCTTCCCTCCTCAGATACTTTACTCTAACTTCCCCTTTTATGTACACAACAATGACTTCACCTTTCGCAACATTAACAGGAGGCATTCAAGGAAAGAACACAAATTAGCAAGTCCTCTATTTCAAAATCCACTGAAGACCAAATAGCAAGGGAGCATCTCACCCACGCTGCCAGGGCCTTCCTTTGCTGTTGTTATTCACTATCCTGCACAGTGATTAACTTGCTGAAAAATCTATAGAAAAGTCTTTGTTGTTCTCTCCCATCACCTGCACAATTCCTTTCTTGTGCTGCCTCCTCAATAGTGGTCTTTTATTTTCTTAATTATTCAACATTGCAGTCTTTTTCAGTGGATCTAGACAATTTCAATCATTCTGGATTCTATATGTAGTGTGCTGATTCAAATAGCTGGTAACATTTTGTGCTTATGATTATTTTGTTTGCTTTTTACAGAAACATTGAGACCGAAGAAACCTGTAATAATGTGCATCAACAACTCTCACAGCATTATTCTTAAATTGAAGACTAGCATGTTTCAGAATTAATGTAGTTATCTTTTTTTAATATAAAAAACTGCATGCTTTGCATTTGCCTATACGGTCACATTGTCATCAATACCAATTAGCTTAACTGCCAGTTATGTGTCATACTGCATTGCAGGAAGAGCATGCAAATATTTTATTTCTACATTTTTAACCTGCTGTGGGTCGAGAATCTATTCTGAATTGATTTGTGACACAAAGATTTCACAGATATTCTTACTCCATTCGATAAATTGATAATCTTCTTCCATTTAAGTAATTACAAATATTGCAAGTAGCAAGTATATTACATGTCATTTTCAGTGCTATGTATTAAAATGCTTGGAAATGGAGACTTTGATCATTATTTTAAATGAGTCGCCAATGCTGCCACTTATACTTTACATTTTACAATACATAGCAATATTAGTAAGGCAATGACAATCTGGTGGTGACTCCCTGTGCCCACACAGAGGGAGGAGAGAGGGGACAGCTACACTGCCTGGTGGGCAGTTCCAACTAGTGAGGCTCTGAGCTTGCCAGTGAATGTTACACAAGTTAGGGCTTTATAAAACAATTGCTGAATTCCTTATTTTATTAGACTCGGGGAGTAAGAAGAATGTGAGTTGGTCTATTAAGCGTACCTTCTCTGCAGAAAAAATGCATTCTTGTGGCGTTGTAAGCATCAGCCAGCATGCTAAGTTGAAAAAGTGGGTTGACAGCAGTGACTTAGCCAAGAGTTTAGCTTCAGAAGGAGAAGGACCTTGTGGCTTTATTTGAAGGCAACTATGACAGGAGAACTATGTTAAATATTGCTCCTCTACATAGTTTCCAGCCTTCGAGATGAATGTCTATGAAAAGCAAACAGTAGAAGAGAACTCTGAGAACTCATTACATTGCTTTTTCCAAACATCTGTCCCCAATATTTAACATAATTGGGCATCAATTCCTTCTGATGCCATTCATATGTGCCGGCGTTGCATGTCCACTAATAGACGTGGCGACCTGAACTCCTCGTCATTAGTGCTCATCATTTAATAATATATATATAATATATATATATATATATATATATATATATATATATATATATATATAAAATATATGATAAGCTTTAAAGTATATAGTTCAGAAGAAAGATTCCTAAAGATTTTGAGCAGTTAGTGTTCATAAAAATAGTAAAAACTCAGTGCATAAATGCTGTAACGATACGCTGTTAATTTTATTCTTTATTGTGTAACCCAAGTTGCAATAAGTTTATCAGTTATCTACGGTTTGGTCTTAACCTGCTATCCGGAGATTACTTGTTTCAGTCCTAACCCTAACCCTAATATACCTTCTTTAAATCTTTCTCTGTATTTTCAGGTATGTTGCTACTGTTTGCTAGCACTGAAGTGACTCTAATGACTTTGTGTTAGTAGAGTGTTTGAAGTAATTACGTAATTGCACTAACTGTTAATTCTTGTTGGTATGTGTTGTATTATTATGTATGAAGTATATTAGTGCACTTTGGTGGACTTTCTGAAGTTTGTGTAACTGGAGCTGCAGTTTCTTTTGCTGGAGGGGTGGAGCAGGAGATGCTGGCTGTACTCTTGTGTATTGTTGTGGATTGGATAAAATGTGAGCTCCTACGACATCTTTTTTTATATGGATTGTATTTTGTAAGCTGTTGTCATTGTTTTAATATTCATTCCAGTAATAATTTTGTTGAGGAAACACCGCGCATCACTTCTGTGATTATTTCTCCCCATTTCCAAGGGCGCAACAAATAGAGAAAGAAGCCTGCCTGCTCTGACCATCTGGATTCACTAAACAAACAAAGACAATGAGCAACTCTGCACAGTCTGCAGCCATTGCCACCTGCAGCAGCAAACCTTGGCCTGAGCCTGGTGATGCAACACAGCCTTTCAACTGGACAAGGAAGCAATGGAGTAAGTCTAAAAACAGAAATATATGACTCTTCACCAAAAATCTAAAGCTATGTACAGTACTTATGCATGAAGACATAGACTCTGCTGATGAGTACAATATTATTACTATAGTCTATTTATTATTATAGAGGACTATTACCACTTGCTGAAGTAGTAACAGTAGACTGTTTTTTGCAGTAAATCTGTTATTGTGCACACATGTATGCATGCACATGTGAATTGGGACATCACTGTGTACACCGCAAAATAAGGCTCACCCGAAAGCGTAATTCAAACGCTGGCATCAGGTCATATAATAGCTAGCTACTATAGAATACTGTCAGCTCTATCATGCTAATCAAAGGCTTTTGGCATTTAAATTGTAAACAAATAGCTTCTCCTTTTTAATTATTGGAAGTCAAAATTCTGAAGTCTGTAGCCGCCCACATGTAGGTGATTAACATACCTTCTACTACACACTGTGACTTCTTCTACAAAATATTTTTGTAAGCCACTGAAGGACTTAAAAATATGCAAAACAGTTACATAACATTTCTAAATTATTAACTTCTTTATGTGGCTTAGACACTGAGTTGGAGATATAAATGCCTTATGTAAGATCTTATATTATTAAAGAGGACACGTTTCAGTGGTGTATGTGTTCAGGTCCAAGTGTGGGCTCATAGTTACTTAAGAGATCTGGGTTATTTATAATGGTAGCACCCCACTACATTGACATAATGGTAATTTTTGTCATTCTGGCATCTCAACTCCTGGATCGCCCTGACACTGAGTGTGATTTTCCCTAAAAGCACAGAGAAACAGTTCAGAGCTTTGCAGACTAAATCACGAGATATGTAAAATCCCAGTGACAAACAATAAGAACCAATGCTAATAGACGTGCACAAAAAGTCCCTGCTAACATAACCCAATGATTAAAAAAGAAATGGTGCATTGCCACTTGTGTTATAATGTCTTTAGGTGAAGTAACCACCTGCCAAGGAAGATCAAAAGATTAAATATAATTACCCATGCTAGCAGCAATTCCTGACTTAACAACTATTTTATGACTACGATATTTTTGCACTAGTATTACACATGAATCCTGACTTTAGATGACTCTAGCGCCACCAGGCTGATATCTGTGGTTCTGCGTACCCATAATAACTTAGGCAATTCTTTAAATTGTCGTTTAGTGCCAACGCCAGCTTAACAGAAGAATATTCAATGCGTTTAAGGTGCATTCAGGCAGAATTTGCTGAAATGTAAACACTGCAAGATTGATTTGTCCCTAACAGTCAATATATAATATAAGCTAACTAGAAAGATATACACACAAAATGATATTTGTATGTATTTTTTGTTCAGCTCAGCCTCAGACCGATCGCACAACTCACTGACAACTTCTGTCTTTCCTTTCAGCTGCCCACTTTCTTCCTCTCATCTCTGTACATCTCTGAAGTAGATTCATAAAGCTTCAGTAAGTGTGATTTATTTATTTTTTTGGTTCAAGTCGACATTTTTCACATGTGGAGATGTCTTTGTGTCAGGTCACACTGTCACTTGCGAATTTGTGTCTAATGCATCTAAATTATCTTTGGATTCTGTCTGACCAATAACCACACTAAGTCATGTATAAAATCATGTTCATACATATTTTGTCCATCAAATGAGCACATTTCAGTGATCCATGAGAAAAAGATCTGTCATGTTGTAGTAAATCTATTTAATCAATTTGAGAGTGAGTTTGACTTTTTTTTAACTAATTTTTAATAAATGCTTTTATGGGCCATAGTTCTGTATTCTTACCTGTAATAAAAAGGGATACTGTCTGCAATTCACAGATATGGTCAGAAACCAACTGTTAAATATCCTGTCTGAAAATGTAATAACTTTAAAGTGACTTGGTCTTATAAACCAGGAAGAAATAGTCATGCATTACAGTTAGTTTCCTGAATGGAGTGAGACGAGTGTATCTCATTTTTCCAAACTAACAATGTGAGGTATGTCATCACAATATTACCTATATATAAATATTGCTGACCTGAAATTTGATTAAATTTGTTGTAATTCAATCTATACAACACATAACACACAAAATAATTAAGGTGTGATATGGGGCAAAGCACTACCATATAATCTGAATGACCATAGATAATACATTACAACATTTTGAAAAAAACCTCTAAAAACTTACCAGAAATTTTCTGCCTCTGCCACTGCCTCTGAAAAATAATGAGCAGGTGACTTTCTTGTAAGCCTATTTTGTCAAACTGCTTTTTGCAAGGTCAATAATGAACCACAAAGCGCAATAAAGAAATTAATTACACACTGCATAAAACATAAATTTGTCTTTTGAATTTTCTCCAAAACCATTATCTCATTAGTTTTTTTCCTATATCCACCTGTTCTTGACCATCTGGAATAAGAGAACACTCAGTGAGGACATGAGGAACCTTCACAGCAGCCTTCCTTTGAACGCATGCTCATTCAACATGATGCTGCCTCTTCACAAATCAAGCCTGAAATATTCCCTTGTGTTGACCTGCTCAGTTCCTTTACCTGCGTCACTGAAGCCTAAGACAAGATGCTGATTGATTGCTTTCAGCAGGGGAGCAGCGATGAAAATATCTACAGTCAAGTGATGAAAAAAAAAGAGAGAGGCTACCAACACAGTACAAACAGTCTTTATAATTCGTGCTCTTCATAATTTCTATTTGTGCAGCCTCAGCTGACTAAGAAGGTTATAAAAAACCATAAGTGTGTCTTATTTATTTGCTTTAAAAGCTACAGGAAAATTATGAATGTTTAACTTAATAGCTTTTAACTCATTGGTGGCCTTGCTATTGTCTCCAGTAACTGTTAAATGCTTCCTCACTGTTTCTTTTGTCATCTTCATTTCCTGATTCAAAAGGTTGATTAAAAAATATGGAAATCAACACTTACTGGGATGCTGTCTATGCACCCTGACTGTCTGACTGATTGAGGTTATTAATAAGCTAGAATCAGCTAGTTAAAGTTGTAACAGTATGGTTGCTTTTAATGTATGCAATTAAAAACCTATCTATGCCATAAATGCACTTACATCCAGGGAAAAAAGACTGTTTGCCGTAATAATCTCAACCACATTAATTTCCTTCTGTTGGACAACTCAAACTTATTTACATCAGTAACTTCACATGGCCTTGTTGAGACCAATCAGATCTCTAACAGTGAATATCAAGAATAATTTCAGTCTCTTATTTAGTTGAATAGAGTCACTGGCAATACAGTTGAGGGACTAAACGTGTCTGGCATGAAAGAACAGAGAATTATTTCACAAAACAGGGGAAAACAGCTGAACTTTTGATGTAATGTGATATCATCTTGTTGGGCACTTTGTTAGTCAGTCAAATACATGGAAGTGCACATTCATTATGGATAATTTATAACTGTATTTCTGTGTGGAAACTGTGTTTACCTACTATTTAGACTTAGTTGCCTACTGTGGTAAAGTTCTAGAGTTTGAAATTATTTGTAACACTGTGCAGATAAGGTGTTTATCATTTTTATGTTAGTCCAAGTGGACTGGGTCATATTTCAGGATCTTACCTTTTACAGAGCTAGACGATTTGGACTTGATTTAATAAAAGTTTGCATGTACTAAATCATGTGGGATGATGGTTTACTAAGGGTGTAAATGTGACTTTTATGCCAATCACGCAAAACACCCACAATCAAAATACAAAATTTTCAAGACTGCAAACACAATTTTGCTATTTGGGATATTTGTAAATTAGGCCCCTAGTAACCATAATAGAAAATGTCAGCAAAAATACAACAAGCTATACAAGTTATTGTTTTAAAATGACATATAGTCCAATGCTAATGAAAAGACCACGATAACTGTTCCTTACCTATGTAACCACAGCTTCTATATCAACTAAAATTATGTAGATGGTAAAGACACTACTTAATACTGACAGGTTGGGATAAAACAAAACAAAAAGTGCATAACACATGCCAACAGTTAAAATGCATGCATGTAAATCCAATGTTTGCCTGTTTTTCAATAATGCCTACTGCCTTTTCAGATTTATAACATTTACTGTGGGCACAACTACTGCAGACTTTCAGTAGCAGTGAAGTCATAGCAACAACAAGAACAGTGTAAAGCAAAGAATAGTAAGGCTCAACAAGCAAGAGAAAAACACCTTTAAAACATGAGTGAATAACCCTGAGAACAGTTACTTTTATGAGGTAATTCTTTTAAAAAACATTAGTAGATGAATTTATTCTTTTTGAGCTGTAAAGAAACAGGTTCAGGTTCACACTCAACAGTTTACTTTGAGGTTATACTTTCCTCAAGACATGGGAGCAGAGCAGACAGAGAAAATCCTCTAACCCTGTTGTGTGGATGCACTGCGTAGGCTGGCAGGGTCTTTTACTCAGGCTTCCAATAATATTGGTTAATTGCTAGATTTCTCTAGCCTCTCTCAACATGCATCACGAGTAGGCGTGGAAGAGTTTACAGCAGGGGTAAATTGCTGCTGACAGAATACAGTGTTCTTATTCTCTCTCTCTCTCTCTTAATTGTCATTCCTTGCTCACAGGCACATTTCTCTGGCAGATTCCCTTGAGAGAGGTTTCCCCAGAATCTACGTAAAAGGATTCCTTCCCACACCATGGTCTTAGGAACATCTCATTTTCATCCACCCGCGCCTTGCTCATGCACACACATACTCCCTCTCACCCTGGCATTGTGTCCTCGTGTCTCCCTGTTCTCTCACATTTTTATTTTCTTTTTCTCTCTCTCTCTCTTTTCACTTTCTAACTTCTCTGGGTTTCTCTCTATTTCCTTCCCCCCCATATCTTATAGATCCTCCGTGGGAGGCAGCATCTCCCTCACACTGCAGGCGTGGGCCCTTACTCTGACAAATGACATGTCGAGCCCACCAGCTTTGCGTGGGGGGAGAAAAGCTTTAAGTTAAGAAGGAGGAAAGCATTTGATTGGATCGTGAAACTCAGGGGCGGTATCTTGGCGAGCAATATTTGTTTGGGCTCAGGCAAGATGTGAGGAATACAGAGAAAAGTAAAATACTATATCACACCTACTGTATGTTTGAAGAAAACATAATGACCACTGCCCAAAATTGTCACAAAAATTTGAATAACAATATAATATTGTTATAATATATAACAACAATAAAAATGAACGGTAAAAGAACATTTACAATATACTATAAACATTTGTCTAGATAGTCTGAGCTTCAATTGTGTTTTTGTCTAGTTAATAGCTTTTTATAAATTACTTACGGGTGTTCCTTGGCCAACTGCTGGGCCAGAGAAATTGCTGTAGGATCTCGGTCCAAGGCCAGAATTGTGACTTCAGGAACCATGTTCAGTATTGCTTTGGTATGACCACCACCTCCAAATGTCATGTCCAGGACCACCTACATATGAGAAAGCAAGAAAACAACACATTCTTCTCACCACAGGACTCCATATACATGATTCATCATTATCGTCGTCATCTTATCATGACCATGCTAGTTCTTCATTTAAGTGTTGGAACTGTCACTGACCAGTATCATTTTGAATAGATGTTTTAATCTCTCATGTATTGTTGATATCTGATGTGAATATTCAAGCTAATTTCAAGTATTTAAGCTAGATGTAAATTAATCTTGCATTTCTGCAGTTCTACTTCCTAAATGCATTGCCTATTGTTTCCAAAGAAAATGTTATTATAATTATTATTTTAACATTATTATTATCATGATAATATATTATTACAATATTCTCCTTATTACGCATTCTATTCAAGTTGTTCTGCACTTGTGACAGATTTTTAAAAAATTACAGTGGGAACTGCTCATCTAGAAAAAAGGTCTGACACAAGATAAACACGACAGGGGCAATATTTGTTTAATTAGCGAATCAAATGACTACATGTAGTCACAAACCCACAGAGAGTTATCATCTGACTCTGCTGTTCCACTTAGCTCTAAGGGACATTTTAGCTTCTTCAGTTCTTTGCTATAGCTTTGTGACCTACAACTTTACTGAACTTTAATTCATTCCCACTGCTCTCGTCAAAGTAACTTCCTATTGCAGGAAGTGACTTTTTTGTGGTATAATGCTGGGTAATGCTGAGGAACCTCAGGGTGTGATGCTGTTTTCATGTCCAATCAGTGTTGTCATAATACAAATTCCCAACTTAAAAATAGCATTCACACCTGCTTCTGAGTCATAATTACAAATGGGAAAGAGTGTTTTTAGGAAACAACCAATGTAGCCTATGTAACACTAGGGATGGGAATCGAGAACTGGATCCAGTTGAAAACTGGTTCCAAATTTTCAGACCATTAGAGTTGTATGTCTCCAAGGTAATCAATCCCTTTTTCAAAGCTGAAGTGTTTTACTGACAGTTGCACAACCCAAAAAACTTTGTGAAGGTGTGGTGTTAGCTGACAGGCATCACTGGCCAAAGTGTACAAGAGCATCGCTCTATACAATGTTGGATTAAAATGTCCAGTGAATGGAGCTAATCTGCTGGAACGTTGATTAATGTTTGCATCTTGCTGTTGCTATTTTTTTCTAGTCTTTTATACACTAACGTTTTGTGCAAGATGGAGGGAATGTGGGACTTACAAGTGTGGAATGTGGGACTTACAAGAGTGGCATTACAAAACTAAAACAGGATGGGTGAATGGATCATTAAGATTGTTTTGGTTGTGTTTACTACTGTGTGTGCACACACGAGCAGAGCAGTTTATATGAAAGTATCCTCAAACCAACTCTTAGTTGACCGTTTTCAGTTGCTACTGAATAGCAATTTTTGTAATATGAATATAGTGTCTTTATGTTAAGGCACAGTATATTGATCCTCACACAATGAACTCTGTAGTCATACAACTATCTTGATGACATCTGTACAATTTATTCATCTACACCGACCATCTTTATAAAGGTTAGAAATGACAAGAATGCAACAAAAGTGATGGAAACCCATTCACTATAATAAACCATGGAATCATTTGGCCTACAGTCACAAGTTAATGGGGATACTCTTTGATTTGAAACACTGCAGTGCAGTGTTCAATTTCCCCTTTCACATCCCCTGCAAACTGTGACTGAATGCAGCACTAGCCTCAATGTTTCTTACCTATAAAAAGTCTATTTTCTTGATATACATTATAGTTACAACATTGCTGCAGTCTAATTTCAGAAAAACAAACATGCAAATTTGGTCAATCAACTGATCACCTACTGAACTGAAATAGGAAGATCCAGATGGTTCTCATCTTCTGTTGTATTCACTAAACTTTCGTCTAACTCCTGCTTGGTGTCTTGCTCACTGCTAGTGAAAGTGCTCTTTATTTAAAGTTCAGTAGGATACCCTCTGAACTCACTGTACAATATCTAACTATTTTTGGTTATTATAGTACAAGTATTTTCAAGTAAATCTAAAAAAATTAAAATTAAAATAAATACCAGAATTATCCTAAAATGCCATTGCTTGACAAAAAAAGTATTGCCAGAACTCCAACACAGTTTATGTCACAGGCTTTATAACAATGAACACCTGAAGGCAGCCCATAGCAGAGCAGGAAGAGGGAGGGTTAGTTAGAACAGAGTGCACTGATTCTTCATCTCATTCTATTGCTTGATTTTGAAGGTGCACATGGCATCTCGAAGACAGCTGAACTAAAGACAACTGTTGTGGTTTTGGTGGCAAATGTGGCTACCATGACTTTTAACAAATGCTAGTGATGTTATAACCATTTGGACAATAAAATTAAATTAAACTGGATAATAATATAAAGTACAATTTGAACAGTTCCTTACTGAGAGATACTGGGAATATCATAACTCTTCAATTCCTCAAGAAATCATTCTCTTTATTTATTGTTAATCAAACGTTTAATGATTTATATATAGCAAATATCTATTTACACTGGCCATCGAAAAAAAAAAGCCATGACCTGGATGTAATTAAGCAAATAGGTAAGAGTCTCCTATTGGACAATTACTGCATGGATAATTTTCTTTTTACAGCTGGCAAGATATTTGAACCTAACTGATGCAGTGAGCAGCTTCTCATTTCTTCAACAATCATGTCAGAAGACAGATCCAGTGGTAATAGAAAAGATGTTAATCTGTTTCAGAAGTGTCAAATTATTGGCATGCATCAAAAAAAAGAAAACATCTAAGGAGATTGTAGAAACTACTAAAAGAACTGTCCAATAGAAGAAGGTAGTGTAATATGATGAGTCCAGATTTACCTTGTTCCAGATTCATGGGAACATCAGGGTAAGAAGAAAAGTGGGTGAAGTGATGCACCCATCATGCCTATTTCCTACCGCACAAGCCTGTGGGGGCAGTGCTATGATCTGGGGTTGCTGCAGTTAGTCAGGTCTAGCAACATTATGTATCCAAAGAATGAGGTCAGCTGACTACCTGAATATACTGAATGACCAGGTTATTCCATCAATGGGGTTTTCCTTCCCTGATGGTACGGGCATATTGCAAGATGACAAGGCCAGGGTTCATCTGGCTCAAATTGTAAAAAAGTGGTTCAGGGAGCATGACACATCATTTTCACACATGGATTGGCCACCACAGAGTCCAGAGCTTAACCTCATTGAGGGACGTGCTGGAGAAGATTTTGCGCAGCAGCTCTGGACAGAAATAACTGTTTTGACTTTGCAAAAGTTTATCGAAACAATGCCACAGCCAAAAAGTCCAACAAAATATTAGAGTGCGTGACTTTTTTTTTTTTTTTTGGACGGGCAGTGTAGATTAGATATCTGCTGAAGTAAATTTTCATTTATCCCAAAAACCATGAATGATATGAAAATTACGAGTATGTAAAGATTAAGGTTCAAGTTTAATGTTTAAATAAAACACATTTAAAATGTATAAATACCAACTTAACTATGTTCTTACATATGCATCCCAGTGTTTCAGTGTTTTACAAGTATTTAACCATGAAACACAATTTCATAGTCATCACAGGGAGGGAATAGAAAAATGTTTTATCAAGGACATTTTAAGTGCCTGCCAACCACCCTGCAGCACCTTTACTGTTAGTCCGGCAGCAGTTAATTCACCTAAATCTATGGAGAAACACTTGTGAAGCAAAAAATAAATCACTAGTTGTAGAATATTTCTTTACATGCACAGTGGCAAGAAAAGTATGTGAACCTATTGGAATCTCATTGATTTCTGCATTAATTCGTCATTAAATGTGATCTGACCTCCATCTACATCAAGAGTATCAACTAATACTGTAGATGGTTGTCCTCAATAAAAACATGAAACATGAATTTTTTGTGTTATTGTTTTAGACATTTCTATTTGATGAAGCAGAGGGTTCACATACTTTTTCCACTAGCACTATGAGGTTTTTATGGTTGTTCTCTATAAAGACATTAAAGATCAAAATTTGTTTGTTTTATTATTTTTATATTTGTTAATACTCTTACATCAAGATCAGATGATATTTTGACATTTTATGGTTTTGCCGAAAACCGTAAAATTCCACTGTCTTGCCACTGTATGTCTCAACTGCTACTGCTACAAAAAACAAAAAGAATCGCAGCCCTGCACTGACTTAACAGTCTAAGGCTGTCTGAATAATTGGCTGAATTATACCTTACTTTTTATTATTATTTTTAAATTTCTTTCTGTGATTTATTATAATGTCAGCAAATGGTAGAGAACAGATGTAAAATGACATAAAAGGAAATGCCAGCTATTCACCACAAAAACATTAAACATGTCGATCGATAGTGACGTTTAAGGTGGGGTGTGTGCGTGCATGTGTGAGGGAAGAAGTGATCAATGGCGGTTCCCTCTCCTTTCCAGCGCACAGCAACAGATGGGGAGGGGGTGTGGGCTAGTGGGATGACTCACACGCATAATGAACTTGCCTGTTGTGCTATTCAATACAAAAAAGGAAAACAGAAACACAAACAGCAAAGTAGGCTGGCTTTTATCGAAACAGTCGACACAAGCAACCAGGAGACAAACTGGTCCTCTCCTGGAGTGTGCAGCACTTGTCACAACAATCTTTTGTCGCATCTTAGGGATGATGTGGCCAGAACAGCAAATCTAAAGCCTATTTATTTTACTTGTGTAAATGACAGAACAGTCCGCAGACTATACTCAATGTTCTTAAAGGTGGTTGGTTGAAAATGTAAATACTGTTTGCTTATTCACATTTGTATCGTGGCCTCACTGAGTCAAGTCACTGTCACACTGTAAGAGGTTCAATACAAGTTTTTTATCACTCACTCATACACACACAAAATAAACTAAGCTAGAAATTAAGTGTATGCAACTCAAAAATGAGAATTTGATGCTTACAAGGCTATTTAAAAAGGTAAATTGAAAATCTAGTTCTTTGCCCTAAGGGAAAACAAGCTCCTTCAAAAGCCCTGAATGCTGTTTTCCCTCATTTGCTACTTGCCTGCTGCTTCTGCCACCAGATGGACAAAACCACTTCTTGAAAAGAGTTGGTGATAATGGGTTTGGCATTTGCGATGATGATTGACATCAAACTTGAGAATGAGTCATTCACATTGATATTTCATACAGAATGGTGTCAGCTCTCACCTAGACCAAGCCTTCCTAGAGAAAGCAGACTGAAATTAAGCCAGAACATAACGTGGGTCATCCAAGTCTCTCAATGCAGAGATGATACTCAAAATAATATTGCAAAAGTCTACATTTTCTACTCTGTTTAGGGTGTGTAATATCTGCCTTTCCCAGCAGAGGGAATAGGAGAGTTAGGAGTGGCCTATGTGGTGCAGTCCAGCAGTGAGGATGCAAGGTACTATAACGCAGGGCACTTCAGCAATTACCCCACAGCATTCTTAATGAGGGTTTTTCTAGTCAAAAGGAAAAAGGTAAACACATGATAATCTTCCATTTATTATGTTAAAACATGGGTAAACATCTATTTAGAATGATTATATATATATATATATATATATGCTGTATATAATTATTATTTATACATATATATATATATATATATATATATATATATATATATATATATATATATATATATATATATATATATATATATATATATATATATATATATACACACACATATATATAGATAGATAGATAGATAGATAGATAGATAGATAGATAGATAGATAGATAGATAGATAGATAGAGGTGAGCAAAGTGTGATTTTTAACACTTATTTTTTAAAGTATACTACAACAGTAAATAATATCCTGGCCATATGGAAAAAGGGGCCTCACCTGAAGCCATCTTATGGTTGCATTCATTAGGAAAGGGGGAACAGGAACCCGAGAGAAGCCTGAGTACTCACCTAAATCCTACTTGTGACTCCCCAGCCCAGGTCAGTTACAGTGGGGGATCTAAAATGTCATTGAGGGGAGTTTTTACAGATCTTGTTACACTAACACACAGACCATTAGGGAGACAGATACACAGGTATAGGATCGCTTTTCTTGTCGCGTCCGTTGCCATGGCAAGAGTGGAGGTAACCGGTTTGCATTTCTTTCTCTGTCACACAAAGTTCATGGTGAGATACAAGTGAGCATGAATTGGGTTGGTTTGCGGCAGAAGGGCATAGTATAAAGAATGAAGGTGGAGGTTGTGATAATGGAAATGATGATGGTTTTATCGACTACAGAGAGTAGTGAAGTGGCTATATACCTGACAATTGCCTTTGTGTACTGGATATACTGTAAATCTCATACTATAAACTGCTGCTATGCCAAAATTGCATCAAAATGACCTCACAATAATATTACATCTATGTCTTTATTGTCTGTTTTTAAAAATGTGGGAGTGAGCAAATTAGATGGGCACTGAGACAAACTCAAAATGCATGAAAGTTTATGTTTATGATGATTATCTGACATAGATGCAGCTCTTTGCCTCATCATCGTAATTCTGAAATGCATTAAGCATACCATCTGTGTGTCTGAGTGAGTGAGTGAGTGAGTGAGTGAGTGAGTGAGTGAGTGACACACGAGCACAGAAATTTTGACTTTTTTCCAGAAGGCTCATTCCAAATGCCTTCCAAAGCTAATCTATCTTTTGTCAAATAAATGCTGCAGAGTTACAACAAATACATTCATTCCTCATCTATTCAGTACTGTTTGCACTATTTTGGCACAAGTTTAAAAAGGGCACTTGAAGACGTATTTATGCTAGATGAGACAAGACACGTCTACATGGGTAATAGCATTTGCTTATTTGCCTCCGAAACTACCCATAGGAGGTATGTCAGATGTAAGTATTTTCCAAATAAATAATAGAGAATGGATGATGAAGGACTGCCTTTTTTAAGGTCTGGATATATGTATTTTCGGGATGTTTGTGAAGGAAAACATGATTAAAAGTATCATCAAGTCCTGATGGTATTACAGTGGTATGCACTTTTTTTTTACTTTTCATAGCAGGTCACCCCATAATAAGGGTTTTTGGCTGGGACCTGGTTTTAAGATTTTAAGTGTTAAAACTGTTTGACAGTTTAATTCAAACCATTCATGGCAGCTCAGTAATGGTTCATCAGTTAATCCTTGTGGTCGATTGTTCTTGTCCACAGTTTAATGTTATAAAGACATTGAAGTTTAATGGCATACATTTGATGCTGATATTCATACTTACTAAAGGATAAATTTGGAGAAAGAAATACTGTAGGTGATGTACAGTATATAAAACTACAGTATACAGTATGTTCATACACAATTCTGACAAGTTGACACTTTTATCACACATTTTAGCAATTTTAGTGTATTGGGATCAGAATGGATTATTAATTTTTTTTTAATTCGCATTTCTTACTTGCACGATTATTGGTTAATGACAGCTTTCACCATTTAATTTTTGATTTAGCATTAATAGTTGTTTTAACCATCACAAAAAACTGCTGACATTATTCTGTAAAGGGAGCAATGGCACGCTGCAATTGGAAGTCAAGCATCATCCCCTGAAAAAAATGTGACTGAGAAAAAGAGCAGCTGACAAGCCATAGACTAATAGAGACTATTAACAAATGTGGATCACATACTGCACAGGCATGTGCAGATTTTACTGTCAGCAAGGAACACTCACAGTAAAGATTGGCAACATTGTACAGGGGTGCATTAGGCTCCAAGAATAGTTGTTTGATAAGCATTACTATGTTACTTTACTCCTGTGTCTAAACAGACTAAAATTGCCAAACTCCAACCAACAAACTTTTTAAAGTCTATTTTAAGTACTATTTTAAAATTAGAAATCCAAAGGTAATTTAACATTTGGACAAGTACTTGATATGCACCCTAATGATATGCATCCTAATTATTCTTTTTAACAATAATTAAAGCAAAAGCTATCTTTGTTGGGAAGATTTTTGACATATTAACAAAGCATTATTGGGTGTCCCCTTTTTGGACTGGCTGCTTGGACTGACATAGGTTGCTGGTCTACAGATGTGTCCTCAGTTTAGCACGAGGCAGAGGACATACTGGAAAACTATCTAAACAATTTCAGGAAGCTGACTAGTCTGTTTGTTACAGTGTCTTCCCACACCATATATAGCAAATTTCAGGCACAATCTAGGCTGTTATGAAACACATAGGCAAATGTCTCTGTTCATTCTGGTGACACATTCCTAAAGCTCAGGAAAGGTTCATAAAGCCATGGTCATAAAGTAGCATAGTAAATGTATTTGTAGGGAAAACAAGTTACACAGTTGATGAAATACATAGTATTTTCCATGAGTAAAATATGTTTTAGATCTAGATAGTTTGCATGAGGTTTGTCAGTTAAAAGAGCTTTATTACCATCTCTACTTTGTTGTAAGAAAAAAAAACACTGCAAAACACAATGCAAAACATCTACATAATAATACACAACACTGTCCTAATATACTAAAAATAAGGCAGCTGGGACAAAGAATGGAGACATCTCCTCCACTAACAGTATTAACTTGCCTATGCGTGCTTATACAGTAGATGCTTGATAAATGCTGTGCATGGGCAGAGAGGGGTGACGTTAAGGGCCTGATAAAGAAGACTACACACCATCATATAGGAAACCTTAAAGTCAATAAAAGAGAAACCTTTTAATTTCAGTATTTAGAAATCAGCTTAAGCCACAGTTCTTTAGACAAGTAAAGGCAACCTTATAGCTATAAAAGCAAATCCTTAGTTTGTCATTATTTGATAGTGGAGTGTGTAGGGGTAAAAACAATCTGCATTCAATGTGATAACAAGGCCCTGCAGAAACAAGAAAAAAATCAAAGATCCAACAAAAAACTAATACAAAAGTGAGAACACTACGTGACGGACAGCAGTGCAGTGTGAATTCATGGTCCACTGCACAGCTTGACTTTAATAAACATATACATCCTGTCTTTATTTAGACACAGTAGTGGCAACAACTTTCTGATCTGAATCTGGGTAGAACAAGTGAAACAGCAGTGCTTTTCCCCTCCATCTTTAACAAGGGCAACAACAAACAGCAACAAATCCTTGAATAGCCAAGGTATTTTATTGAGAGTAAAACAAATTACAGCTCTCACATAGTGAAACACAAATTTTGAATGAGTCTATTTGAAATGATTATTATTTATTTTACCAATAGTGCATGAGCATGGGGTTCTGGTTAATGTCACTTTTTTGTTTGTTAGGTGCCTAGATAACATATAGACTACAGTGAACTTACAATGTAACTACCTGAAAATAGTAATATGAATAGCTGTGGTAAAAGTTAGAGACTATCAACATGTTATCCTGTTTTCAGCTCAAGTGAATCATTTTCAACATTTTGTACATAAGCGTGCAATGATCGCTGTCCAAGGTGCTGATCCTGGGACCGCCAGTGATGTGGGAGCTGTCAGAGGACACTCAGCATCCCTTATAAAGTGGTGACAAAACATTTTTGCCTGTAAGTGTGAATGTATCATTTTGCATTGCAGTAACAGGCAAGGTCCTGTGAGAATAAACACCACAAACAGATATACCACTCACCTTCATTGAACTGGGGTGGCAGCAGAAATCTCATACCAACACAACCTAACATATGAAAATCAAACTATGACTAGACACCACTAGAGGAAATACCTATTCCTCTAAAATGACTACAACTTTGCTTTACTACAACTACTAATACAACTTTGAATACTATTACTAATATTTTTTGCTATGAATACCAGAGGCCATATATTAGCTACACAATATACTGCACCTTAGTACTACCACAATTCAATTATGCTATTTAATACTGTACATTTAGAATCTTTGAGATGTGCCGGAGAAGACTCTCTCTCTCATAATCACTAGAAGATCTTGACGAAAAATAATGCAACTCTGGACAGGAATAAATGTTGTGACATTGCAGAAGCTTATCGAAACGATGCCAAGGCAAACGACCGAATTACCGTTTTTTTTTTGGACAGCCAGTGTATCTCAGAATACAATACAGTCCAGATCAACACAGTTACTATATACAGTATAACAAAAAAAACATACAACTGAATGGACACTGTCATGGTAGTGTCTGGAAAATGTCACAACAGTAACATTACATTTTTCATAAAGGTTGTCGTCAGTGGAGAACAGTATTATTGAATTTCATTACACCTGATAGATGTAATACAAATGCCCCATTCATCCTATTGATTAATCGTAAGCCGGTGCTGATACTTTTATTTACTCATATGTTGACTGAAATAACAGTCGTGGTCTACATAATGGAACAGACTTCAGACTACTTATTCTGAATAATGATTGATATGATTTAAATTAAAGTTTAAATGGGAAATATATATGTCAATATGCCAGATATGTCAATCTGACATTGACATATCTGCAGAATGGAGCATCTCAATTCTTAGATGTTTTTTGGACTATTGGAGTACAGGCACTACCTTGCAGAAGGAATGTTTTAACCCAACAACAGACAAGTTTAATTTTGGCCTGTTGTCAAGTTACTCAGAATTAACTCAGCAACAGCTTGACTGACCATCAATAAGGAGAGCAAAGCTGCAACTCTAGTTAGTGGACTAATGTGCACAAACAGTCTAGTAAAGAAAAAAAATTATTTATACAGTCAAACTGCCTGATAGTGTCACCAACTAGGATGTTGGTGGTAAAGCAGCGCAATCAGTCAAGAGTCTTGAGCGTTGTAAATGGTGTCGTTTTATCACTATGTGGGTTCACAGTTGTTGAAGCAGGACGCCAAGCCAGCCACTCTAACGACTCATAAGTTATTAGATGGCTGGGTGATTATTTATCTTACTAGAAAGACTACATTTAAAGCTATTGCTTTTACTTACTTGCTTTTAATAGGTTATGTCAGAGGACGTGAAGACAGTGCCATGTTATCCAAGACCCTTGGGTTTTTCCTAGAAGTTACTAGTGCAATTAAAAAAACTGTCTCGTCCTAGCATTTTTCTTCACATGTTGTGTTGTTCAAGTTTGGAGAGATTTTGTATCAAAAGTGACAAAAAATATAAATTCAGCAAAATGGTCCCTATCATGAGACACTTATATATATAAATTAGCCATTTAAGTAGTAGTTTTAAAACTTCATGCACAGCTGATGATATATTATGAAGCTTATTATAATATTTTAAAGTAATCCTAACAATCTATTCACCTCAAGCCAAACACCATATCATCAACCCACTCACATTTTGTTCCTTCCTTTCCCTCCTTTATGTCTTTTACTCACCACAACTTTCACATAATTCATACCAGCTTTGACTTTGTTTTATGGTTACATTTGTTATATTTTTCAATAAAAATCTGACTGCAAAGACGAAAACCCCTAGTCCCTGTCCCCCTCTACATAAAGTTCATAAAGCCCATGTCAAGAAGCCTCCCACTTCAAGGAATCCTGAGACTGGCTCTTAAAACACTGTAAGAGTTGAGGGGATCCCTGGAGATACCAGGCACTTTTATCTCCCCTGAAACTATGAAATTACTCAATATTTACTGTTGGTGGGCAATGCAGGGTACCCATTTCTCTTTGTACTATTTTATGGACTTTTTGTATGGATGTATTTGAAAATCTAATCTAAAAATAATTTAAACTAAAAATATGATTACTTAATTAAGCTTCTTTAAGAAGTATAAGAAGCAAGCTTTTTTTACTGCCAAGGTTTAAACAAAGCTCAATGTTCTGTTCTGGAGAATTTTGTTGAATTCAGTTGAATTTGCTTGACCAAAACATCATAAATACAGGAGATAATCATCTGTACTTCAATGTAATCACAGTATGAACCAATAATCTGTGTGGCAAAATGATGTGTCATTTTTATTTACTTTGCATGTTCTTGACCTTTGCAAATTAAGTAATTTACCAGGCATAGTAAAGCATTGTGTATATCAGATTTGGAGGAAATGAGTGACAGCTGGAAAAGAACTGACTGGTAACTAAAAGAAATGGAAAGGGAGGGACCTCTACTGTGTGTATGAGTCATCACTCCCCACCCCCACCCCCCAGCCAAACTGTCTGTTTTTGTCTTGCAGGTTAGAGATTTACTGAGCTACATTTTCTGTGCCGGAAAGATTAATTTTCGCATTGAATCGAATGCAAACCTTAATAAGCAAATTATAGATATTATGAGATAAATTTGCAGGAGAAATAACAACAACAGTCCTGTGACAGCTAACTTTACAGTTAGTAAAAAGATATCCTAAATATGCACATATGTTAATGGTAACATGGAACAGGTGTCATACATCAGGAGGGTGCTGAGTTTGATACAATTTCACATTTTAAACCCATCTCTCTGGCTTACATTAGAAGTACTCAATATCTAAAAAATAATTAAACATACACTACATCCACAAAACGAAAACACAAAACAAGACTTTTGTATACTCAGCATACTGACTTTTAGACACACATTCTTACATTTACAAAGACTGAAGCCTCACATCAGTGCTCCCTAGCTGTGGGAGTCATTCATACTAATGAATTGAATGTTTTCCACAGACTATCAAGCTAGTTTAAAATTGAAATTAGAGGTGTGTGAAATCCTCCTTATTACTTAGTCTAGTTAAATTACAAATATTTGATCTCTTGTTGTTGGCCTTGACTCTAAATTGCCACAACTTGGTACATCCATCCATTATCCTAACCTAAAAGACTTGTTGCTGAATGCTGAATTGTCTGCACCAGTAAACTTGGTATAAAAAGGGAACCACAAATGAACATGGATTGCTGTTGCAAACAATTAACCCTTCAGTTGCAAGTCTTTTGCCAGTTGCATTCGGGGGTACCAAAGTGGTCTTTGGAAAACTTCATGTGCACGCCAATGTTTTTTGGGAAAAAAACACACAATCCTACATTTGGTATAAAAAAGATAACTATAAACCAGCATGATAATGAAAACATCATCCCAGTGGTTAGTATGGTGGAGGGAGCAACATGATTTGGGGCTCCTTTGCTGCCTCTGGACCTGGAGAGTTTGCCATCGTGGATAGAAAAATGAATATCAATATGAAGGTATCTAACAGGATAATGTCCTGGTGGCGGACTGCAAGCAGAAGTTCAGTGAGCTGAGTGATAAAGCAGGACAATGCTCCTAAACAACTTTTCCTTTTCTTACAGTATATGGCTTCTGAAAGACAAAAGTGGCCCAGTCAGAGCCCAGACCTCAACCCAATAAAAATGCTGCAGTACAGTGACGGGCAGAAAATGTAAACCTCTTGTTTTTTAATTAGGTTGTCTGACCTCATTTTGTGTTATTTTCACATGTTTGCAAGTCTGTAAGATGTTTATACAAAATATAGACTACCAACTTCCAGACGCATGATGGCAAATTTCACAAATGAAGAAAAAATTTCTTTGAAATAAAATTTAAGATATGATGCATTCGACCTATTCAAAATTATTATGTTCTTGTCTGTTGTGAAAGAGTGTGACACAACTGTCAATACAGTGCACCAAGCAAACAACACAAGTCCATAAGAAAACACAAGTGCAACTGAAAGGAGGGGGTGGAATCATCTAACTATATTTACAAAATGTAAAGAAGCATCAAGAATGAGGGCTTTCTCTCCTGAAGGTGAATTTCATGGTACTAAAGGAAGACAAAAGAAGAACAGGGCCAAGTCCATTAGGGAGTGTAAAGAGAAGTCAAGATAAATGAAGACTTCATGGTGGAAGGCATGTTAATCAGGACAAGACATCTAGAGGCATTTAAGAAGATGTTTTCAGTAGTTTGAAGCCTGGGTTGACAATACAATGTGAAATGAAAAGAGCTAGGAAATGGGGTGAGGGTAGGAGTTCGCTTGGGGGTGCAGCTTAGTAACATGGTGTTGTATTTAGATTTTTCTTAAGGTTGCCCTGGGCCTTTCCATGACTGGTATTACCACCAGTCCACCAATGTTCTGTTCTCTCACTATACACGAGTTCGCTTTATTATTATGTTTATGTAAGTTTTAGTTTAAGAGAGCAGAATACCATAGTTTAATAGACATTCAGGAGTGTTAATGCCACTAGTTTAGATCGGTTCTGTTGTGATTTGGTGCTATACAAAACATAGCACCAATTCACTATGTCATTTCTTTTTCTTTTTTTTCCACTTTTAAACCACACCTAACCAATCAATCAAACTTCACTTTAACTTAAAAGACTTCAATGAGCAGGGCTAGTGGCATTTAACCCCTTGATTGACAGAAACTACAAAAAAGTAAATTTACATGCCTAAAGGAAAATAATTTTGTCTTAAACTCAGAAAGAAAATGCTGGATGGTCTTCTTAAGGTTGTATAGAGCAGCTCTATGTTGTATTATTTCAAAGCACAAGTAGACTAATTCTATTAGAAACAAACAGATTTAGTTTTGCACAATTTCAAAAACTTTGCAGAGGAAAATAGAGATGTCACCAAAAATTCCCAAATCTCTGCCAAGATGAGTGTCGCTAAACTGGTCCATTCTGGACCTGATGTTTCAAGGGAGAATGTTGAGAGACCTCTTGGTGGGCTTTAAGGTAATCATCCAAGAAATCCTGCTTCAGGCACTGGGAACCATGTTCACGAAGAAAGATCATGTTGATATTTTAAAGGATAACTTGAAGAAATCTGCTGCCAGTCAAGCTTCAGGTCCCGCTGGGTATCCCATGCATATATCCAAGTTGGTTTAAAACATTTTGAAGGACTCCAAAATCAGGGTTCTGGAATGGAACTTTAGAATAGGCTAAGATACATCAAGAGACAACTTGGAACTACCATATGAGGTTGTCATGTTTGTTTGTTTGTTTGTTTGTTTTTGGAAGCAATTAAACTATAAACATTTGAGTTTATGGTAATTTCTATGGAAAGGTTATGGGTTCCTACTAATGTCACTTTCAGTTGACATGCTGTGGTAGTTAGGAGCCGTTAACAGTTTGTGGATTGAACAAATGTCCTTTAAAAACTTAAAACAACCAGTGTAGTAAATTCAATGTTATTAAAGCTTTTTGTTATCTTTACACGTAATTTATGTGTCTGTTTGACTGGCTCCAGAAGTAGAAAATGATGTCCCCATTCCACCAACTCTCCTACAAATCAGCATATCACCACATTAACATTTAATGGTTGACATATTTCTGTTCTCCCAGTGTCTAAGTGGTCACAATGTCCACCCTTAAGGGGCTAGTACTGATACTGTAGTTGGTAAAGATGGACACGACCAAAGGTCAGGACAAATGACCATCAGCCTACTACGGGCCTTCAATCTTTGACATCTGACATCTTTTTAGCCTTTCGGGGGTAGAGGAGTGAGAGTAGGGGGAGTGTTAGTGGTCAGTCTCAGGAGCCTTAGGCTGCCTGGAGGGTATGTAAACTTGTGTGTGAGGGCTATATCTCAGCAGAATGCTGCTGACACAGTGAGGCTGAAATTTACTGCATCTAGCATTGCTGCCAGTGAGCATATATTTCATGCAGGTACTCATCAGCAGGAGTTGAAGGTGTTTTGAGCCAAAGCACATCTGCTCTCTGATATATAAAGTTTAAGAGTGGTGCACTGACGAGAGATAAGACAGGCCTCATGGAAATTAATGTAAGAATTGTTGCAGTGGTCTTCACAAAGGCTTTTGCTTAATTGTTTGAAATGGGAGAATATTGTGTAAATTGTTGTGCTTAAGAATAAATGTGCAGATATTTCAGATATTCATTTTGACACAATGGTTTGTAACACAGTTGATAAAAAAATAAAAAATCAACCAGCCCCAACATGGACAGTGGTTAAACAGTGGAGGTAGACATGGTGTAAGAACAATGAGAAAAAAGTAAGGAAATGTCTGTTACTGGTTTAGGTCAGTAGTGTCATGTAGTGTCGAGCAGACATGCTCTTCTGTGCCAAATTAGTCAGGAAACAGAGTAGGCAAGGAGTGGGAGCACTCCAGCTGAGAGCAACAGCACTTCATCTGGATGCTGCTGCGAATATAGATAATGTTGGTTACACAGATAAGGTCACTGAAACTGACTTTTATCATAAAAGGTGCAATAGCAGTTTAATAAAGATCATTTAGATGTCGGAACACACGCTGAGGAAGATTACTAAGAGCGTATACATCACACCTGTTTTAAATTACCTTCAATGTAAATTGGCCACAGCCTAGTTTTATAATAGTATTTCAGCATTAATCTAACCTTTGTGTATATAAGTATTATATCCCTGACTATACAGGCTGGTTGACTTAATTCAAGAAAATTAATTTGTCTAAATTAATTGATTGTCTTAATTAGCAATTTAATCACATTGTTGCTTAGATGTAAGATGTTAGAGGACCTGCAGTTTAGCATACATTCAAGAGATATCTTCATTTAACTGATAGTATTTTGTCCAGCATAATGGTATATTATCAAGTTTATTGATAATTATTACTATTAAATATTAATATTTAGTACAAAATATACTTTACTCTACTTTTACTCTAATAGCTTTGTTGATCAGTACAAAATATAAAAAATAATTATGGGAATGTCATAATTTTTAAAGCTTTGAACAAAATTTAATTTAGTTGATAAAGTCAGAGGACTTTTAGTGAATAAAGTAATTTAAATTAACCCACTGGGAATCATGAATGCCAAATTTTGTTTTCCAATCCACTTTGCATTATGTAAAGAGGCACATGGAAAACTGAGAAGATAAGTTAAATTTATCTATGAAGACCATCTGTAGTAAACTTCATGTCATCCTGTAGCTGACAAAACATTTCACTCAAATCAAAAAAGGTCACCTTTGTGGTGACAAGCTGAGGTGCAATTTGAGAGCACCATTCATTTCTGAAACACGACGCTTATACCGTGTGTGATCTGTGTCTAAGCAGCACTCACAAATCGCTTTTGGTAAATGGGCTGCACCTTTGATGATATTACCAAAAAGCAATTGTGTGCTGGCTGATGTTGGCAGTTCAGGACACTTCCATCTGTATCACCATTTACATGCCCATCATCACACGTTTCCAGTGTTTACTATAGTTAGTCTAGTAGCCGAGTACTCACACTTGTAAATGCGGCTAGACTTTCCAGTAGATAGTTGTGAAACAGCAAAATGGGATTGTAGTTAAAATACAATTTCATGCAAGAGAGGAAGCATATCTAAACTGACAAACCATTTACTTCAGCAATGTACAAAAATCTTTGAGCTGTATTGTGAATGCTGTGTAAATGATGGAGTGGCAAATGCACTTAAAAACAAAACATAATATATATATTCATCTTGGTAAGCATGGCAACATAACATCTTTTTTTTGCCATTTTACATAAAAAGAATACAAAGACAACACCATGTGAGTCGGTTAGAAATAAAGAAATAATTTGCATTTAATAAAAGCCAGAATTAAACATAAAAATAACAATTTACACTCAATGAATCTAAATGATACCTAATACACCGCCCGCCCAAAAGTCACACACATTTTGTTGGACCGCCTTTAGCTTTTGAAGGTATGGACTGTGGTGGCCAATCCATGTGTGAGAATGTGTCATGTTCCATGAACTACTCTTTTACAATTTGAGCCAGATGAATCCTGGCATTTTCATCTTGGAATATGCCCCTACCATCAGGGGGGAAAAAAATCCACTGATGGAATAACCTGGTCATTCAGTATATTCATGTAGTCAGCTGACCTCATTCTTTGGCCATATAATGTTACTGAACCTAGACCTGACCAACTGCAGCAACCCCAGATCATAGCACTGCCCCCACAGGCTTGTACAGTAGACACTATGCATGATGGGTGCATCACTTCCAGACCATATGACCTTCTTCCTTGGACAGTTCTTAACCAAATTTTGGTAGTTTCAGCAATCTCCTTAGATGTTTCCTTTGCTTGATGCAGAAACATGCAGTTACTCACTGCATCAGTTAGGGTTAGATAACTTGTTGCCTGCTGTAAAAATAAATTATCTATGGAGCAATATATCCAGTGGGATCACCTATTTGCTTAGTTAAATCCAGGTGGTGACCTTTTTTTGGACGGGCAGTGTATAAACTCACATGTAGACTAGACCATAAAAGTTTGTTATACTGTTATGCAGAACATGGTGTTTAAAAGAAAGACCATTGAAATAATGCAGTTGGACCTCACACAAGCACCACTTGAAGATGAGTTGCAGGAATGAGTCATCTCAATCCAGCTGTCCACAGGGCATGTATCTGATTAGCATACCCACACTCACACACCAGGAATAAATGTAAATATTGCAATAAAACCTGCTGTAATAGTATCAATTTAGCATCAAGAATGGGTATCATTTCATGTTTACTACGTTAGCAATATTGGATGCATGTGAGTATAGATTTATACTATTTCAATAATTGTTATTAAAGCTACATGCAAATACAACTCTCAGTAATTGATCTTGCAGCAGCACGCTCTTTTCAAGTTTACCATTGTGTCATGCACTGTTATTTGATGTTATGTGCAATCTTTGGTTGTAAAATAGATTTCTTTCTCTCACACACACAGTCAATGCTGTTCAGGCAACCTCAATCAAACATTAATGAAGGGCAACATTTGGGAAATGACTTGCCTTTAGAAAAGTATTCTAAATTTATTTTACAATAAACTGTACTATAAGGTGTGACATACAACTTTGTAAGCAATGTAGCAAAACTGAAAATTGAACAAATATAGCTTAGCAAGGTTTTTTGAGCTTAAGCTATGATGGACACCATGTGGTCAGGTAGGCACAGGAAAGCTTGTTTCATTGTTTAATCTGTTGATCATGTTTACCTGAAGCTGAAGAACAAATAAGACAAAAGAGCTAAAACAACTCTACAGAAAAGTGCATTGAAGCACCCACAAACGGGCTGTCTGTTCAGTAAAGCTGAACAACTTGGCGCTTAGTAGACTGAGGCACCCCATTTGGTTAATGAAGTCCCAGACTGTCTTCACACCACACCCCCACCCACCTCTCCACTATGAAATGGTCTACTCATGAAAGTAATGAGGCAGGGAGGGAGAAAGAGTCTTCTGGCCACTGATAACCTCAGACTAAACTTGCAACCATACGAGACAAGGGCCTAATATCTGGCCGTCAATCAGCCCCAGCATCCCTGGCTGGAGTGTTTAATTACAAGGATCAATTATTTACCAGCCTCCTCTTTCACTACTCAGTGCTCCAAAAAAAGGTATGTAAAGAAAAAAAACATTGGCAAGATCCAGAAAGAGTTGTGGTGGCAAATTTAGTACAGAGAGAAATATAAGTTGCTTCGTCCAGATAATATTGTACAGATATACAGTTTGCTGTACTGTAAATCCAGAAATTAAAAGTACAATACAATTTAGACAACAGCAAAAAAATGTTAGATTAAACCTTGTCTGTCTATATATCAATATCAAGATACTTTACAATAGATCCATAAACAATTATTTAACTTCATGATGTACCTGTTGTTTACTCATAATCAGATGTTTTTGATGTTATCAGATATTGACTCCTGAAGACATCTTAACTTCAGCTGTATGGTCCAAATAGCAAGTGCTGGGTATTTACAACACTTCTGGGAATATACGAAAAAATACTTTTGTCTTTATCTTATTAAATGCTGCAGCTCATGCACGATCATAACAGAGTATACGTCACATTCTTTAAATTGCTTCAATTACTACTAGTTAGTTTTAAAAGAGGTTTTATAAATTGTATATTACGTTTCTTGCTATACATGGTACACACTGTACTTTTGTGTTATTTCTTGCCTCAGCTGGTGGTAAGGCTGTAAAATAATCTGCTAAGACAATATCTTATTAAAACTATGTACTAATACCTGGGGTAAAAAAACTTACACTCACAATAGCATTCTGACTAAGTGACATGCATAGATAAAGCAGCTACAAAGTCCATAAAACCACCATGTAAAAATATCATTAAAACATATAGTAATTATTTAACTAGTGGATCTCATCAAAGTAATGCTGACTATTTTGTTATAACTTGCACCTAAAGTGGAGAAAGAAAAGAAAAACATTAAAAAGTAGCAGAGTATTGTGTGGTCATCTATCCACAGAACAGAACAGAGAGAGTATCTCTTCATGTGTCCGAAATACAGCCAGCCATATAACCCAAATAACGGGAAGTGAAAAATGCAGCACTCATCTAAGTCTGCTGTTGTTCAGGGCCTTAACAAGGTACACCTGTGATTTGTGGTTTGTCTGTTTTGCTATATTTTGTGCTAGATCTCCATTGTCATCATGAGTCTAGCCTGGTTTGTGCTATTTATGGTGTGCAAGCTCTACATCAGTGACCACCTGCTTTCTACATAAGCTGGCAATAATACTTCTGATATTTTCATCGTGAAACTCCTAAAAGTTCTAGTGCTTTGGTGGTCCAAAGAATAGTTAATATAGTAACATAATATGTATATGTATAATAATATATATAGTTATAAATTCTTCAGTTTACTGTTGATGCTTTTGCTTAGTAAAGAGGTAAGTGCATTAGCATTTAAAAAGAATGTTACATACACAGTTGAACACAAAAACAATTGCGTGAACAGACATAGAGGCGAATGTGAACAGGAAGAAATGTGTAAATGGAAATTTCCAGACAACTGGCATAGTGCCTTGGGTGATGCTCACATTTCAGCAGCATAATTATATGCATGCAAAAAAAAACGTTTAACTTCAGTTATAAATCATACAGCAAAATAATGAATTCAACATTAATACATACTTATAAGATAATATAAATTGTTATATAAATATATGTTTTATGTATTGATGAAAATTTTTGAAAAGTGTGAGGTAACTAATAGCAACTAATAGTTATTATCTGCTAAGTCCTGCTCAAAATTAGTCCAATGTTGCTGATATTAAGTTAAGCTATAAAGTTATGTTTAATACTTATGGCCTCATTAATTCCACAAGGGGGAGTGTGTTGAGGCAGAAATGTAAGTGTAGGCTGCTCGTTTCTTCTTCTACAAGAGCTCAGGGTTTTTCCCCTGGACTCTCAGCTGACGGCTCATTAATCTGTACTAGAGGAGGCCCCCTACGCAAGCAGTCTGCACCAGTAGAGGACTCCTCATGCTTCATCCTTTTCAGCACAATTCTTTTATTTAAACATAAATATTACTGAGTGGAAACTATTTTAATAATAAAAATCTTTTTTACGATTTTGGATAAATATCACACATAAGCTAGCGTATTCTTGGTCACAGCATTTCAGTCTCCCCTTCTTTATACTGATCCACCCAACAACCAACTCTCTTAATCACAAAGAAAACTATCCTTCTTAATTCTAAAGATCGAAACAATTTATCAAAATCTCAATGGGTTCACATATCATTGGAATATATTTTAAAGGCTAACAGGAACTGAAAAAATCTGTTGCTGTTAGGCAATCAAAGTTGATCTGTTTATCTGTTAGCAGTTCCAGAAACCACCCAGTGATAATGTCTAATACTTAGAAACTAATTAGTAAGATACATACAGTATACATACAGCTCCTCCTCCTGCCCTCTTGCTGTGTGCATCAACCTAACCTAATGACCTGGCTGTAACTCTATTTCAGGAACATGATTGGTGGAATGCAACGCTATTCTCATCAAATTATCAAAACATGGATGGGACAACTTCTATCATCATCATGTTATAGAGGAAAATTTATTTCGTGATAGATATCTCAATCATAAAAACCCTCTGCTTTATGTTATAAGAGTAACACTTTGTCCAGAGGCGGTAGAGAGGGCATAACATGCAACAAAGGTCCCCAGCCAAACTCAACTCAGATGTTGCAGTTATATGCATGCGCACAAGCCATAAGGAAACTAGTGCGCTTCCTATCTGAGCTTGTATAACTTGTTGTCTACAGTTATACACCCAATACAAAAACAGATCTTTTCTTTTACCTGAAATATGCTACAAACTCATTTGTACATCCTGTGTTTTCAATGGGTTGCCAAAGTTCTTACAATTTATTCGGGTAGGACATGGGTTAAGTTTAGTGGCAATCCATCCAATAAATGTACGGGCATTTCACTCAAAAGCCGCTCATGAAGATGCTACAAAAAAAGTATAGAGGATCATCATCAGCCATTAGGATGCTTTGTCTGGGAAGCAGAAACAGCTGTACAAATTTTTGTGCTCTGTCAATCTAGTAACTGTTGAGATATATTTCAGTGATGGTGACAGATGAAAGTCATGGGAACAAAAAAGTCATAATGCTGTGGGCAATATGAATGAATCTATAAGCTGTTGAGATATTTTAGTCCGGACTAAGTGAATGACAACTGGCTTACATCACTATCACTGGATGTTACAGCTACACTGGCTAAAAGTCATTACCACTTTCCATTTTAATTTTTCTTCCAAGATATTGCATCATAGAAAACCAAAGATACTGTATGAGACCTTTAAAACAATTAGTGGGGAGCTGTGTATTACTTTACGTTAATGTATGTTTTCAGTGAAGAAATATGACAAACTGTCAAACCAGATCAAGCATGCCTGCCATTTACAAAACTGTGAAAATATAGTGTAGGCTACCAGTGCAAATTAGCTACCTGCATACACTTTTACAGCCAGACGTCCTGTGTGGGAGGCAGCAGTGCACTGAAAGGCTCCATTTACACACTTTAGTTTAACTGCAGTATTCACTCTGACACCTATCATCGCTTAAGTACTCCATTCATACATATCTGCTTTGGCTGACAAGAGCAATTACATATTGATGATTATTTTACAATAGCTATTCAAAATATTAATCTTACTGAACTCAAAGATTTCAGTGTATATTGTCTTATATTAAGGCTATGTTTTCGTCCTCACAGCAACTGACCTGTCAGTTACTACACTGACTAAAATCTGACTGCTTAAATGGCAGCTCTGTTTGTCAGTCATATCAGAAAATGTTTGATTTCTGATTGCCTGAGTGAGACTGACACAGCACGTGGACGTCTCTACAGAGTTACTATTAGCTATATGAATGCGTAATATGAAGATGTGCCAGCACCCTAATAAAGCTGTAATGATGCTGTGGTAAAGAAAAAAGAGTGAAACTGCAACATTACATATGTGCCATCAGATAAATACATAAATTAACAGATTCCTGCTATGAGGTAACATTTAAGACACGACTTATGAGTGTAACCATACAACATTTCCACAGAACGTGACACTAAGTGAGGTCTACAGCATGTACTGTACAAAAAAACAAAATCTATCAAACTGTTTTTAATAGCATCTGATTGGCAAGCTGTCTTGGGACAGTTGGCAAATGGGCGGGCAGCGGAGGAGTTTAGAGGTGCTAAAGTTCAGGCAGGAGCGACGCAGCACCCTGTGTCCTGCCAACAACCCTACAGTGGCGCAATTCCTGACTAAGTTGTTGACCCATGGCCCCCACCTGCCTTGACCATGCATTATGTAGGGGGCGGGGGGGGGCATCACTTCCCCTCCTATGCTGCCTGCCACACCAGAAGGCTTTTGACTCATGCCCATCTGTCCTGGTAGTACATACATTAAGTGAAAGCCAAGATACTGGCACCCTGTCCAATTCGTGTGCCTTTATAACAACACATCACTATATAGTGTGTGAACAGAATTTTTACCTTAGCAACAAACATTTTCAGTAAAGGGGTCACTTCTAATTGTTATCTTGAGACTATATAATAATTTTAAATGTTATACAGATTAATGGCATATAAGAAAGGGGATATAATATAAAAAAAAGCCTCTCAGTGTGAGTTTGCATGCCTATGCCATTACCACAGCAACCAAGGCAGACCGGATAACAATGCCTGAAAATACAAATACATCCTAATCACTTGCAAATGTCAATGTGGACAGTCCTAGTCCTACATCAGATTTGCCTATCTGAGCACATTCAAGGAACATTATAATGTGGAAATATGTCAGATGTTAAATACATTCTGTTCTGAATAATAGTGAAAATAAAGAACTTCAATGACATAGCATATTGTTTGAAACTTCTACAAGGCATAAAAACAAGCATTAACTTTTTTTAACACCATCAAAAAGCTTGTACAAATAGAAGATGTGTTAACATACCTGACCTGGCTGGATGTCTAGGAAATGAAGCACCTCTTTGAGCATGACTGGTGTGTGAAGAGGTTTTTCAGCTGAAACAGTAGACATCTCTTCAGATCTGTCCAGAGAACCAGGACCAAAAGATGTGCCAACTACAGAGGAGCGCAGTAACTTCCATGACCTCCATGCCCTCCGCGTAGTCAGAGGTGCTTTCCACAACAGTAGATTGGAGCACACTGACATGTAGAAGATCATGATGTTAATAATGATCTATAGAGCAAATAAGAGCAAAGGTACATGGTAATATCAGCAGAAACATAACTTGTATAAGACAAGCAAGGCATTTTAAGTTATTGAATATGATTAAATATTTTGAAAATTAAATAAAAAAGGTGATGCTTATATGAATGTATACAAAGTTGCTACAAATGGCAATACTATTTAGTTCCAAAATGTTAGACCTACATCATAGGTCCAAATTGACAGAAACTTAGCTTTAATATTTCCACAGAGGATGGAATTTTTAACTGACTTAGGCAGCTGGTCTCCAACCTGGGCTTTTCAAGCAAAACAAAAAGACCTCACATTTACATTTTAAGCTAGATTAAAGTCGAACCCTTCAAATAAAACACATAGGAGCTACATATACAGCATGACCACCACACCCATGACTAGATTAGGTAATCAACTCAACATTTGGCATTCTACATTGAACAATACTGCCCGCATCAGGCACCAAAGTGAGACACATTTTTAAAAAGGTATTCATGTGTTTCCTGGCAACAAGACGTATTGACAATTAGAGCTCAGTTAGTGATGTATGATTCTAATAAAATTTAAATATGTGCAGGAGCTGAAGGAATTCAAAAAGTTTGCCTATGGCATTGGTGAACGTAAAGCAAATGTTCAATGACAGCTGGGAATTACACAGATTGGAAGAGGTGGCAATAAAAATATAAAGTGAGAATGCATGACTGCTGTCAGGTTGTGACAGGAGTCTTAACTTTTTATATACACTTTATTACAATCGTATTCAACTACTGGTAATTGTAAATCAAAATTTTACATATAACATGTAAAGTAAACTGTCCTTTAAATGAAGAGCTAATTAAGGAACATTTTGAGTATACTGTACATTTATTCAAACATATCAATAATTTTATGATTATTTTTATCTAGTTATGTCATTGCCATCAGCTCTTCAACTTAAAAGTGACTTAGGGTTACAGAGGTCTGTGTAACAATTTGTCAGGTCTGTTGTGTTCTTCCCAGTTATTTTTGAAGTTTTGGAATAATTCAAAGGAAAGAATAATAAGCACGTTATTTTTCCAAGGGAATGTCATTCTGGCTGTGCCCCCATCTCTTATTAATGCCAGAGCTGTTTAGCTTTTAGTCATAAATCTAGCAGTGGGTGGGAGGTCACAATAGCATAACTTTAAAGTCGTGTCAAGTCATGCTGGCAGTTGTTAACAATATAGTTTCATTTCACCAAACATCACGTATTAAGTTATTTTAATAACTTTAACACATAAAGCCCTATTTTGATGTAATGTTGAAGCAAGTCAGCTAGCTAGCTAACTTGCTAAAAACACTAGCTGGAGCTAACATGGGGCAAACGTGTATGAGTGGATGTGGATCACGGTGAAGTTACACATGTACACACTAACCTTAACCAAAGCAGTGAAGATGTATGTCGATCAGCTCTTATGGACATAAGGTGCTAAACAGTACACAGACTGTAATGAACATGTCTTAGCTATAACCGTAGTGACTGACCATTTTTGCTAACCTTCCACCTGATGATACAGCAATGCAACAGATATTGTTGCTATGCCACCATGTTGAATAACCCGGCGTAATTAGCTAGCTTAGCTACACAGGGTGTCGGCATGTACACATAGAGGAGGCAACAAAACGCTCTGTTGCATTACATTAGTCAAACAATCTCAAACAACATAAACAGTTCCGTAGAAGCGTGCCCACACCTCATTAAATTAACTGTAGCTTACCTTACTAGCCCAGGGTGGAGCCCCACCTTCAGCAGCAGCATGCTCGCTACGTCATCCTGCTCCGCCCAATGACGAGCGACTCACGTCCAATGAGCTGCGACAGAGGAAGAGGGCTTGTTTTTGAAAATATTGGCGCTTGCCGTGGTAGCAAAGGCCGTATAAGCTTTACTATCTACTTTATTTTTAAAAAGCGAGCTTCTTGTTTCTTACCAGAAAACGCTATCGCTATAATGAAATGAAGGATAGTCGTTACTGACAAAAGGTAAGGCGTTGCTATGCGCTCACTGTGCACTCGACAGGAAGAGAACAATGCTAACCGTTGGTGGCCTTAACGTTAGCTAGCGCTAGCAGGCGTTAGCCTAACTAATCCTCAAATGAACCCCCGTCACATTTGTCTTTATGTAGCATTGAAGAGGTAAAAATATATTATAATACACTATTTGGCAACCTTTTATTCTGCATCGAGATGTTTTAAGTCTTTTTTATAGCCGCATGATGTTTACACATCATCAAACCCTAGACACTATATATATTCATATATTTACCGTCCTTTAAGTTTTATGCATTGCCCCCACAGCGTGTGGCCTAGCCTAGCATATGTCATATTTGAAATCCTTTCTTTTTCGAGACCAGTTTAAATTGTAGTTGTGTAGCTTTGAGCATTGTACAATCTGCACAACATGATTTTGTAATGAAGGTTTAAGGGGTTTAAGGTTTGGCAGGGTTGATCTTATTAAATGGTTTTGTCTTCTAGAAACGCCACAGTGTGTTTGAATCAAAATATTCACCGTAACTCTGATGTCATACCAACATGGTAAATAGGTAATGGTATAGAATAATATATCACGACTTTTTCTAATTTGACAGTAACTACTTGACATTAACTAACAAGGTGTCCATGCATTATGCTGTTCTTAAGCCTCGTTGTTGTGACGTACTGGTATATTTACATATAAGTTATTAGGCAAAATGAAACACAGCTACTACAACATTAATGCATCAATGTAATGTAACATCAATCATAATCATATTGATGTGTTCATAGGTCGGGATGACACTGTGTATATAGATATAGAGGCCTAAACAATGCACAGTCTTATGTAAGATCAGTATTGCATATGTATACACATGTATTTGCCATCTGGGTAAAACTAATTAACTTTTAGACATCAGGATTTTTTTGATAGTATGCCAACCCTATTTTAACTGCACCACAACCTTCATCTTTCAGTGTGACCATCATTTTGAGTCAAGACAATTCTAAAAGATTTTGAGCAAACTAAACTTTATAACCTTCATCTGAATATGATTTGATGCAAAACCGTGTCCCACATCCACCATACAGCACATCCATGGTTTATACCAGTGTACTTTTGGCCTGTACTGACATGACAACTAACAAGGTTGAAACCATGCTCTAAATAATCTGTACCAAAAGCAAATGTTGTCTCCTAGGTTATGTAATCATTTGTAATTTATTATGAGACTTTGACGTCACTCCCATTATCAATCATATCAATTGTCACTGGAAATGCTGTCAAGTTTGTGCTGAGCAAACATTTCACAAAGGATGTAATAATTTCCTGGCAACTTAAATTAGTCAAGTCTGTTGTATTTATATTGTCCAAAATAGGGCTAATCAGTGTGTTTTACAATCAGTATATGCTACTATCTTTAGATCCTTGACTTGATCATGCACAAGCTGTCCTCTCCATATATCTTTCTTTAATTATGTCTAATTAGAAAATTACTATAAAAGGTAGTTAATGCTGTGTTTTTGTTTCGTAGGAACACTTCAGTCACTGTAGAGGATCCGCAATGGCAAGTGATGTGTGCAGCCATGTCAAGGTGGTTGTTCGGGTGAGGCCAGCCAATGACAGCGAGAAGCGTGAAAATTGTCGAAATGTGGTCCAGGTTGTTGATAACCACATGCTTATATTTGACCCTAAAGAAGAAGACACATCATGTTTTGGGTCACAAAGGGTGCGGAATAGAAACATCAACAAGAGGGCTAACAAAGACCTTAAGTTTGTTTTTGACCATGTCTTTGGTGAGAACTCCACTCAAGTTGACATCTTTGAGAATACGACGAAAGTAGTGTTGGATGGCGTGATGAATGGATTTAACTGCACAGGTAACAAATAAATACAAGCTGTGTGTTAAAACTGTTCTGGGTTGCAAAACATGTTAGTGTCACCAGACTGTGACTGTTTGGCAAGAGTTCTTTGCTGATAAATTTACAATATTAACTTAAAAGGTGATAATATGTTCTATTGACATTTTGCTTCCACAAAGGTTAGCTCAGCTAGTTATCTGTCTAGTAGCAGTTTAGCTTACATAGCTATTTCACTTACCCTCATTGATATTCCTTACATCAGTTATATCCAATACAGTTCTGCTCTTCTACTTTCACAAGGTTATAATTTCTTGGCTTTAGTTGAAAGTGTCAAGAGGGTGCCAATTCTACTATAGTTTCAGTTTATATGTATGTGTATAGTTTTGGCTACCCTATTTACATACTCATAATTTTAACAAAAGCTTAGAAATTATAATCTTGTAAAAGTACAATTCATTGTAGATCTGCTGTACTAGATTGTACTGTAGTATAGATGTACCTAATAAAGTGACCAGTATAAACAAACATATTTTACTTTATATTAAGTTGACTTTCAATTGCAGTCTTTGCCTATGGTGCTACTGGAGCAGGCAAAACACATACCATGTTAGGCTCACAAAATGAACCCGGGGTCATGTATCGCACCATGAAAGAGCTGTTCAAACGCATGGATGATGCCAAGGATGAGAAGGAGTTTGCTGTTGCATTCTCATATCTTGAGGTGAATATTTGAATCTTTTATAGTTTGTTTTCCTTTTGTTAATTTCTTTCTGTATTGCTGCAGAAGTTATTCTGTTTTATATACAGTATATCATGTCATTGTCCTAGTAACACTTCACTTTTAACCCTTAAGCTTTACAGAGCAAGCATACATACATACATACATACATACATACATACATTTGTGCTACAGTGATTTTTCTTTGTTGTTGTTTGTTCACAGGTTTACAATGAACAGATCAGAGACTTGTTGGCTAATGCAGGCCCTCTTGCAGTAAGAGAGGACAGTTCTAAAGGAGTGGTTGTTCAGGGCCTCACACTGCATCAGGTCAGTAGCAACATTTACCATACACACTCCTCCACATCATTATACTGTAGAGTATATTTAAGGTACACACTGGTCTCACAGTTAAGTTAATACAGTTGGTATAATGTAGATTTACCTCAGTCAGTTTTGCAGTTAATGTTTTGTTGTTTGTTGTTTTCAATTAGAGATTCGCAATTTCCAAGATTGTAGGGCCTCAAGAGGTACAAGCATAAATGTCGTCCCCTGTAAGCACTGTTATTTAAAATCGAACAATAGTGCCAAGGACACAGATCACTTAGTTTGTGAAAAGTGATTCAGTCAGCGACAATTGCAACGACAAATTATGTAGGGACATCCTCTCTCATAATAAATGAATGTAAGAAAGCACTTTCAACTGAAATTTACACTTTGTGAATGTAATCTGCATTTTTCACCTAACTGGAGAAATTATTTAATCTACCAATAAACAAAGCAATGTTTACTTTTAATGTCTAAATACTGTTAAATATTACTGGACTTCGTTGAAATAGTCTATAATGGGGGGCTGCCTGACTGTTCTATTGCTGCCATGTGTACATTTGCTGTCATGGTTCCAACTCGGGCTTTTATTGGATCGCACAACATCTATGTTGTTGTCTTTTGTTTTTACTATACAGCCAAAATCAGCAGAGCACATTCTTGAGGCTTTGGATTCTGGCAATCGAAACAGGACACAGCACCCCACTGATATGAATGCTACCTCTTCCCGGTCTCATGCAGTGTTTCAGGTATTTAAGCCCAGTCATATTGAAACCTTGAAACATTAGTCTGTAGCATAATTTCATAATTTGGAATGAAAAACATTATAAAAACATAATTAAAAAGGGGATAAAAACTTCTAATATCAAAATATACAGTATATACTGGAACTGTCTCGTTCTAACAGAGCATCACAATTTGCTTTTTGTTTTTATTGTTTCCCTCAGATATATTTGCGACAACAGGACAAAACCGCCAGCCTCAACCCCAATGTCTGTGTAGCCAAAATGAGCCTGATTGATTTGGCAGGCTCAGAGAGAGCCAGCGCAACCAACGCCAAAGGGGCACGATTGCGGGAAGGTGCTAATATTAATCGCTCACTGCTTGCCTTGGGAAATGTTATCAATGCTCTGGCTGACCCAAAGGTGAGAATACAGTACTATATATACGGTATACACCGTATATATAGTACAGTATAGATAACACACAGAATGGATTACATTTTGGTATTAGGTAAATTGAATGCTTTTATTATGCATTGTTTAAGGATATATGTCAGCATTTTTTAAGACCAACCAGTAGCAAATACTGTTGATATTTTCTAAAATCATCATTCCCCAATGCCAGGCTGCCCATTTGTTCCTAGAAAATAAAAAAAAAAATGTGGGACTCTGAAAGTTTTCGTCTAAAAATGTGGGAGGGAGCCCTTGTACAGGGCTCATTTTCTAGTAGTAAAAAAATCATGGAAATCGGTAAAAATGTGGCCTCACTTTAAATATTTAACATTTTGTGTTTGCTGGGAACAGTGTCTCTCATGTGGCAAAGACAGCTGGACGTTTAAATTAGTGATCTGTTTACACAGTGTTGTATGCTTGATGTTGCAACACTCAGAATTTTTAATGCACAGACAACATCTCCTGGTTAGTGACGACGGCTGCACACAGCAGCATATGTCAGACTGTAGAAACTGAACAAAGTGTTTGGTTAGCTTTGTAAAAAAAGAAAATTAAATGCTACATTTGGATTCACAGAGGGGGGTGGCAGTGACTCAGTTGGTAGAGCGGCCACCCATTAACTCAAGGGTCGACGGTTCGAGGCCAGACTCTTTGTGGCCATATGTTGAAGTGTCTCTGGATAAGACACTGAATCCCCAAGCTGTCCAAAAGCCACTGAGACTGTACAAGCCAGTATAATCTGGGTCCAGGTCCCAAGCACGTCATCCGCCATAAAAAAAGAAATGTGCCAAATATATTTGCCAAGAGCCGTTGTGGTGACCCCTATGTCATAAGCCCTAAGAAAAAAAAAGCAATTGGATTCACGCCCTACTAAAAGTAGTTAGAAACATTTGGCATAATATTACACAGTGCTTCATATACAGGGTAGAAGCAAGCAAGACTGGGCCATTTAAATTAAATTTAAATAAAGTGGAGTTAGGACATGGCACCAAAAGGATATCATGTTTACAGACACTTTATTAAAAAACGTTTATTATAGTGTGTTTTGTTATGTAGTACATTCACATTATTTCAATCACTTTAAAGGGGGTATATTATACTTTTCATGTTCTGATGTTACAAATACTGCATATTTTTATGAAGGCGGGTGTTGTAATGTTAAACATAACCCTCAGAACAAAATACACACTCCTAAATGAAGCATAATGTAACCACCATAAAAGTGGTCGACTGAGTGGCAGATTAACCTGGCCAGTCTTTGACATTTCTAATTAATTGACATCAGCCAATGTCTGTGCTCATACTGGCCACTTAATTAAAAATGTCCGCAGAAACATCAGTAGCCTTTGTGTGTGAGTTTCACACACAAAGGCAGTGAAGATGGCAGTGAGAGAGACTTCCAGTTACAATGTTTATGCTTCTCGTTCAATGAGTGTGGGCTCCACCACACAGAAGGAGCCCAGGTGAGGTGACATTTTACGAGTTTACAGCTACATCGTCACACTTTACTTGTTACTGTACACTTGACAATAAAAAGTTAATCAAAACAGTTGTTAGATAAGGACAAACCTTTGTTTGCTGAAGATCAGCATCGGCCATTTATAAACATTTATAAACTCTTATTATTATTAGTCTACAACTAAACTGTAAAGATGTATTATATGCAGATGTGTCCAGAGATATTTAGAGAAAGTTAAAGTGAATTACAAACATAAAAACAGCAACTGTTTAGTTTTACAAACTGCTCGTGAATGAAATATTTGGCTTTTACCATTGTTTTTATACATGTTTTTTGTCAACAGATTACATGTTTATATGCAAATGTTCGTATTGCGTTCCTAACTAGATTCCTAGGTTCCTAAAATCATTATGGTTATAGATAAATGAAGTTAACTATTAGCCTCCATATGAAACAGAGAGCCTGGGAAGTGGAGAGTCAGCTGAGTATTTGGGTATTATTTCATTCCAGTTGCATACATTAACCTGTCAAGCAGTCTTCTCATTTTACACACCAGTCTCAAGGGATGAGGTTCAAGCAGGCCACATGCATTTAGGAAGTACTGTGCAAGTGTAACACAGCCATGTTGAAATGTGATCCGTCTTCAACATGTTACTTCATTCTTGGGTTCAAACTGTTCTGAAATGGATGCTGCCCATTTAGTATTATACCCTGACCACCATTTTTGAGTGTTGCAGTTGTGGACTTTAGAATAGTTTGATCTGTTTGGGCTTCAACGCCCACAACTAATCCCCACTCTTTCCCCACCCTGTCCCCATGGTTATGGTGCTCCAGTGTTTATTGTTGGCAGACAAGGAATTCATGTTGTGGCCATTGTTTACAGGAAAGAATGTCCCCACTTGTGTCTGTGCTGACATGCCTTTTTTTGAGTGTGAAGAATGTCTGCTACTTCTGTTTGGGCTGTTCAGTATGTCATCTTCATGCTATGCTGCACAGAGGTTTTTGTTGTAAGTTGTTTGCCTTAGGCAATGTCCAAACTAATGCAGATACATTTTATGACATCCTTTCTCTCCATGTTAGCCTTCGATCCACACAAAGCCAGCGTTTCTCATCCATGAATTTAAGACTTGAAAAAGTTATAAGGAGTGAATATATTTGATGTTATGTACTATGTGAGTCCCAGTCTTCCTGAGTGACATAAAGTGAGGGGGAAATGCTGATGGGTTGATTACGGTTTTAGAAATAGTCACGTTCCTTCTAGCAAATTCCTGTCATCCCTGAAGATGTAACCGTCTGGTGCCCTGTTTGTATTTAAAGTGAACATATTATGCTTAATATATTATTCTGGTGCTCCAGTGATTTTTTAAAAAAAAAATGATTTCAGATATTTTTTTACTGGGGGGAAAACTAAATAGTAAAGTAAATAAAGTACATTTTTCTTGAAGAAACTGAAGAAACACTGTAGCGGTAGCCAAGAGTGAAACCATTGCAGCTAACTTTAGAGGGTCGGCAGAGGTGTAAAGAGTACAAAGAAAAAAATGGCCAGTTATACATTTTCACACAGCATATGGAAAAACCTCCTGAGAACAAAGTGTATTGGTCAGACTGAAAACTGGGTGTTTTCAACACTCAAGCTTTGGGCCTCTCACTGTGTAGCTTTCCAAAAGATTATCTTTTCTATTCTTTATCTATTCGAGCAGTTGAACTGCTGTTAACTTTGGTCAACAGCAATTGCAACTATAAGTTGAAGGTGTTCATTTTATATACAATCTAGATTATACTGAATCTCTGACAGATTGTTGCAAATCAATGCAATCAACACAACACATAGTTTTTTTTCTTTACGTACTTCACTGAAAGAATACTTGAATATTAGCTTTTATTTCAAATAGTTTCTAAATTGGCAAAACTATTTTGAAACTCCCTGAACCTGACATGAGCTATATTTTTGAATCCAGATGTAGGCTTAGGGTTTTTCCAGGGAAAGGGGAGGCACAGCTGTAAAACCCAAAAGAGATCATTTTACACTCCTCTGTATATTAACTCTAAAGTCTTATTCAGTGTATCCTGTGCAAGGGGTAACTTTATGCAATGACCCATTCTCTGTAAGAAGGATTTCAGGACCTAGGACAACACAAATGAAATCTTACTTTTGGAGACTGCAGCAACAGCTACAGTAGGCCGGGATGACCCAGATACAAATAAATTTAAACATGCAAGACATTTTGACAGCTTGGAAATAGGGCTAAGCAATATAAACAAATGTATTTATTTATTTTTGTGCAGGTATCACACTAGCCATTTTAGGGGCGGCCACAAGCACTTGCTTGGGTGTGGGACTGTAAAGTCTTGCATTGTGAATTTTCTAAACAATGGTTTTGTGGGAACATACTTTCATGACAGTTTACAGTGCATGCTACTCTGCTCCAAAGGATCTCCACACTACCAATTTCCTCTGACCCTTCTTTGCAACTCTCCTCTTCGTCTTTTGAGTCTTGGATTGTGTCCAGCATCTAATGTAATAGTAATTTGTCTATATTTAAGTGAATCCAAAAACCCAAGCATTTGACTTATTACTTCATTTCATCTTTCATCACATCTACTTCATGTTCACTTTACTTTTTTGTTTCAGAGTAAGAAAGCTCATATACCGTACAGGGATAGCAAGCTGACACGGCTGCTGAAAGACTCACTGGGAGGCAACTGCAGGACTGTTATGATTGCCAATGTTAGCCCCTCATCTAAGTCATACGATGACACCCATAACACACTTAAATATGCCAACAGGGCCAAGGAGATCAAGTCCTCGGTTAGTATTAAAAGTTTATTTTTTATTTTTATGTATATTGTTAATTGTAATATAACTGCTGTGATTTCTAGACTACCATTACATGAATTCCTTTAATTGTTTCAAATGAATCATATTTTTTTCATTTCTCTGCACTTACCAGCTGAAGAGTAATGTTGTCAGCTTGGACAGTCACATTGGCCAGTATGCAGTGATATGTGAGAAGCAACGGCAAGAGGTACCACAAAACAATCAACATTGTCATGTTCAATAAAAAAGCCAGAAAATCTCCTTAAAAACAGTCGTAACATTTGTTTTTGACTGCAATTTTAATATTCTGTGACATTTCTAAAGATTCTACAGCTAAAGCAGAAACTAAAACAATATGAGGAGAAGAATGCGGTGCCTGTGGTTGGTTTTAACACGATCACTTCCCAAAAACAAGCAGAGTTCAAAAGGTAAGCATCTACATCAGTGTGATCTGGTAGTGTAAGCTCGGATATATTTATGCCATACACTGGTTTTACTTGGAAATATTGTGTTTGTATTTTGAGGAATGACACTGTAACAAGTGTGTTTGCATTTGCCAATTTATTATCCACTGGTGATACTTTCATGGGACCTGTGGTTTTCCATGTGGTTTTCCATGTGGTTCCAGTGGCTTCACATAATATTTTATAATATAATATTTGATTTGGCTGTTTAAGTTCTAATTATTTTGTTGGTCTAGGTTGTAGGATCAAGAATAATAGACAATTTTTCCCCACTGGAAATCAACACCTGGAGATTATATTTTTAATACTAACTGACTCAATAAAATCACTTTGCCATTGTATTGAAAACAGTGGCTTCAGGCTAGGCCGCTGTTTACTGGCAAAGGTCAGTTTGATAAAGCTAGAAAAACTACTTAATTGGCTAAAACTCCTAATGCCTAATGATTCCAGGGACTGAAAACTGTTGGGTGGAGGTTTTCTACCTGAATAGTGCCTGGATACTGACTGGATACTTCTCTTTTTACATCTTCAACGTCCCACCCAAAGTTTAAATGTAGTTTTCAATCACAAGCAACACTTTCAATGTGTGGTGCAAAAATCTGATGCCAAAATAGAAGCAGAGTAGAAACAAAGCAACTTTTTCACCTGAAGCAGTTCTACATGCTTTGATTGATAGCTTGCAGTGTCAAGAGTGGATATCATTAGGTGGAAATGCCAGCAACTGATTGTTTACTGACTTGCACTGACAAGACAGTGTAATACTAGAGTTTTTGATAGGTGACCCTTTCAGAGTACACTGAGCACAAAGGGCCTGATTTACTAAGATTCCAAATGGTGCTCGTGAAAATTGCACCAAATGTTAAAGGCATAACAATGTGTTGTACTTTTAATTATTATTAAATGCTCAGCGCCCAATGTTCAGCCAATGGCAAAGGATGCACAGTAACTCATTTAAGGGGTATGGTTTGTGAAGGCCCCCCATAATGTCATAGCCTGTAGCTCAGGTTTGCTCAAACCTTTAGTAAATCAGTCACAGAATCATCATTGATGATCCAGTGACAGTGCTGCTGAATTGGTAAAGCTTTGATCAGTTACCTTATCTTCTGTAGACCAGCGCAAGGCGCTCTTAGTTTAGCTGTATGTAATTTTTAACAACTTGTTTGTGTTATTGTTGTGATTGTGTTACTCCCATGAATCTCATGAAATGTGCTGAAGCCTCCTAGAAAAGTGTTACTTCCTGGAAAACAGTGCATCGTCAGTGGTGGCGTCATGCTGTACTAGTGGGAATAACAAAGTCCAAGTGACAAACTCATATAAAACACAGATGTTTTTCAGCATTTTCTCTCTGTAACTGATAGCCCATTGCTTTACAGTAAAAGAGATTGTGTCCAGTCTAGCGTTGGTTTCAATAAGAAATGCATCACATAAAAAAGCTTCATATGCATCTTTATTGGCTAGTTCCAGTTACTCCTATTTGCCAGGAAGTATAATCTAGGATTAAATTAGCTTTATGTTATGTTATGCTATAAGTGTATATATAACAATATATGATTTGCATTTTAGAGATAGAGTAGATACTGTTCACCTCAAAAGGTTCCTATTGCTCAGAAAACGTTCCCCCAGTTGCAATACTATAATAAGAATAATTTGTGTTCACAATGGTACATTTTCATTCATGCTAGTTGTAACACCTTGGCAGCCTGCCTCAGACGTCATATATGGCACTCAGTCTTTGTCTTATCGTGATTTGAAGTGTTCCCACCTTAACTGCAGTAAGTGAGAAGATTATCAGGCTTCCAAGCTCAAAAGCAGACAATATATTTCCACATTTTAACACCATAATTACCAATATCTTTAGTTTAAAAGAAAAACATTATATATTAATAGGGCTGGATATTTGGATCTAGCCCTATTAATCGTTTTATTTTATCAGGGACTAGTTTACCTCTTGTATTTAAAAAAATAATAATTTTTAAAAAGGTTGTTCTTTAATGAATGATTAGGATTCAAGCATATTTTCTATTGTTTGCTCTTGCTGCAATTTTAGCCTTTATTTTCATTCAAAGAATATATACACATTTCTTTACACAAGTCAGATTAACCACATACTATCTAGTTGTCTTTAAGTCATACAGTGGCATCTGCCGGGGTATTTGGGTTGAGGGCGGGGTACACAGAAAAGCTGAATGAATCTCACTCCCACACATTTCATTCACTGGCATCAGAATTCACAACTCGCACAGTGAGAGGCTCTGAATAGAGGCTGCACGCTTCTCACACTATTAAAAATTCAGCAGTCTAGCAAGGCCATGACGTCTCCTACGTCACTGGAGTTACATTGAGGAGTGCAGTCACATTTCAGCGACAGCTCTCCAGTCTTATTTACCTGCATGCCTCTTGTGTCTCTCCGCCTGCTTTAACTCAGCACAGCCACCTCAGTTCTGTTCCAGGAAAACATATATCATACTGTACATCATATAGCTAAGAATATCTTTCTGGCACAGTCCAAACTAAATTGGTATCTTGTGGAAGCTGTAGAATGTATTAAAATGTTAAATTAACTCGAGCATTGTTAATTATGACAATATTCAATCATGTAAACATATGATGACTTTTGAATGGTATATTGTCATTGTTAGTGGTATATCACTGTATAGAAATATCTTTAAATATGTTTAAATGTGTTGATCAGACTATTAAATGCCTCATGGCCTTTCCAGGATGTGTTAAATACTTGAACAAGTGAGCTGTAAGAGCTCTTGGCACCGCAGTAAATTAAATTTGGTCCTTACATGTGGCACAGCAGCATCTAATCACATCTGGCTGGAATCCCTGTGGTGATGATGATGTTTTATTGAATTGCATTATACTAAAAGGTGTTTCCAATATTCTGTCTGCTTCATGTATGTGAGCCAGAAAAAACATAACCAAAAACAAAAAAAAGTTTTGGCATAATACAATAGCCAGAGATGAATTAATCCATCTTTCGCAATAACACTAAAAACAGAGTAACACAGCTTATTGTTATTGATTATGTTAAACTAAATTGGTGTTAGGTGTTTTATTTTAAAGGGCCCCTTCTTTTTTAACAATGAGAACTGCATATGTTTACTTACTTAAAATGTAAACATTTTGTTTACATTTTAATGTCAGTTTTATTTAATTCCACAAAACTTAGGACGACAAAAAAAAGCTCTTAAATGTAATAAAACGGGTAAAGTGATATTTTTTTCTTTGTATTACCCAAAACATTTGACATAATGCAGTCTTTTTAAGGTAAAGTTTGTAATTCTTGAACATCACTCTTTTCCCTTTCTTTGTCTCTCTAGGATGTCAGAAACTCTGCAGCAAATCTTCTCAAGCCGGGCCCAAATCAGGAGAGAACAGCTGGATCTGGAGAGACAACTGAAGGAGAATGAGCTGCGCCAGCGCTATAGTGAAGAGGACAACCTGCAGGTCCAATATTTCTGTGCCAAGGAAAAGACTGAGAAGGTAGCTAATGCTTACGCTGCTATCCACAGATTCCATCATCCCTGCAGAAAAACAGCTGCTGAGTCATCATTTCACTTCTCTGTTCTCTATAGTTGTCTTACCCTCTCATTTACGCCACTACAGGACAGTGTCACTGCTCCCCAGTTCCTGGCTTTTCTCTGCCAGTTGAGTCCCGATGTTTTATTTAAAAAAAAAAAAAAATCTCCTCAGCTTTAAGATAAATTGGTGAATTCTTAAAATATTTTGCCCTCTTTTTGATTTTTCATGACCGCCACAGCGGATCATCCAAGCTGCAAAAATAATTTGGGTTCTTACACCTCCTAATTTGTAAACTTTAGGGCTTGGAGGTTTGTTTTAGTCTTCTGGGGGTTCAGTGTGACTTGTCCAGGGACACTTGGATGCCCAAATTATTTCTTAACAAATACATAAGATTTTATAGCCATATTGTATTATGCAGCTCTTTGTTATGGTATCTACCTTTAATACTATACAGTAATAACATCATCAACAATGGGTAATTCATAAAATTAACTTAAATTACATCTTGTTCTTGTTGCTTTCAATAGGCCACTTGTAAATATGAGCGTAAGATTGCCAGCTTACGTACCCAGCAGCAACACATTTGCAAGCGTTTGAAGGAGGCAGAAACTCGTTTCCTGGACAATGATGGCTGGCTTCATCGCGTAGAAAATGAGATTAAGTTGCTCAAGTCAAATGATCACAACTCAGAAGTAAGTAGAACTTTCACATTTACTGAACCTATATGTAAATATTTGGTTTGACGTAATCCTCTGTTTGTTTATTAGTTTTTTTTTTTTATTATTTCATTTAATTTTTCCGGCCATTTTAACTACAGCATGTTCTTGTTAATCAAATTGTATAAGAATTACTTATGATATTACCTAATTGAACAATGCACAATGACATTTGTAACTGAGTACAAACATTTTTGCAGTACTTTGGACAAAAGATCAGCAGGAAGACAGTGACTAAAACTAGATAATTACATAACTTGCAGACAGGATGAAATAGGTTGAGTAGTTTGAGTTCATGTAAGAAGACAAATAAGCATGAGTAGCTATAGAGAAAAACTTTACAATGTGGGTTAAATCCTTCAAAACTCATTGCTTGGTGTTTTTTGTTTGTTTATTTTGGAAGGTAGGCTGTGTCTCTACTGGTGTCGTGACTGTCTTTGTTTTCTTCCCATCTGTTCTCCCAGTAATTAGAACCGTGCTCATTTTATTTCTCCAGCTCACTTGTGCATCACTGAAGAGAATAAATCAATACCCTTTACTCATCCCTCACACACCAGCCAGTTACCTAAAACCATGTCCATGTTATTTTTTTTCTTCTTTATCCTTTCTTCCAGGAACTGACCCAGAACTATGACGCACCCACTGGTCAAATGTTCTCTCTGCTGTTGTTTCGTAGTATCTTTACGTCAGAGTTCTTTTTTTCCTTCTTTCCCTTACCCTGGGCGGACAGCTTTTCTGATGAAACATGGATGAAAACAGAACTTTGCATGTTATCTCCAATATGCCAGCCCCATTTAGTTTCTTCTATTTCAAGTTGTCATTCAATAAACTGTTACGTTAGAAGCTGCTATTTTATCATTTCTGTCCTCTGACCTTGAACTTCTCCCCACTTTTTTAGGTGTTAGAGAAGGACCTACATCGCCACAGACTGGAGCTGCAGGTAAATGATCTGAAGCAACACATCAACCAAATGGTCGAGCTCACTGCACTCCAGGACCAGGAGAACAAGCGCATGCAGAAGTAGGTTGACAAAAGAATTATGCCCACTGAATGAAGTGCAGCTGAACAAACAGCACAAACTTGGGGTTTTCAATAAAAAATATCAAAGTATTGTTTTTCTGTTGCATTCCAGAATGGTGAACATGTTGTTGCCAGCTTACAGTCGGCAGTACTCTGCATTGCGTGGAGCTGGGTTAATCACATCAGCAGATGAGATGGAGAACCATGAGCTCGAACACCTTGTGTTGAGGGAGAGAGGCGTGGTCTGGGCTGACCAAGAAGGGGCGGAGCAGCAGCTGAAAGGTGAAAGGATTGGAGTGGAGTCGCAGGAGATTAATCATGCAGCAAAAGTTGGGTTCCGCAGCGAATTGGCCCCTGTCCTGTCTTTCTCACATTTGCTCTACCACCACAGTAGCCCCTGCAGTAAGTCATTATACTTTTATTATCTATTCATTCAATTTTGTGCCATGTAAAAACATCACATATTTAGTGATAGGTGACTACTTAAAAACTCCTTAAATCATACACACATCGTCCCTCCCTCTCCTAGTATTGGCTGACAGACAAAAAACAAAGTGAAGCAGTGAAGGAATGTTGACCCAGTATGGAAGAAAATTCCACTTTCCCATTATTCTGATATATTTAAACGAAGTTGAATTCAGCTATAAGACATTGTGCAACTCGGCAAAGATTACACTGATAACTAATAACAATAATCTGGCAGCTAAAACAGCTAATGTGAATTTTAGTGGTTTGATTTTATTGGGTCACCAGCTAAACATTAAATGGTAGTAGGGTTTCCAAGCCAACATTGTACTTTAGATGCATACTGTCCATTATACAACTGCTACTTAACTCTCGCTTGAATGAGTCTGTTAAGCTTTGAACTAGTTCATTTTAAGTGCATTTTAATCCATTTGATTCAATTTTTAGCATTACATCTAGTTTATTTTTCTTTCTAGTTTCTTTTTATTTTATTTCATTTAATATATTTTGTAAAACATGTATGTGTGTCACTTTAATAAGTTTTCCTTTTTACAAATGACCACAGTTATTGTTCACATCATAATTACAGCTAACACATATGACAACACAGTTTTCAGTATATCAGGCCGTGCCAAGAGGTAACATTTGTTATATTAACTATGTAGTGTGTTTTAAACATAAATAGTAATAAATTAAGCACATGCTGCTTTTGTTGAAAGTAATGATTATGATTTATTTTTATAGTGTCTTCATCACCAGTTTTGTACAAACTTTAAAGTATTTTTGTCTATGTTCTTTTCAAAGTTTCTGTAATGTGCCAGACCTGAAATGTGAGATTAAATGTGAAATCTGTAACATTAGTTTTATAACCATGTGAAAATATTCACCAGGCGTCCTGTAAGGTAGTTCAGTAAGACTCTGTGTTTGGCGTTAGTCCAGGTTTAGTGTGTACTGTGAGACCCATGAGACAACTCAGTTCATTTTTAACTGTCATCTCTGCATGACCTAGCAGCACCAGTCCCTCATGACATATAAGCCATGACAGACAGTGGAGCATGAACCAAAGCTGGCCAACAATACTCAATTGCTATCATGGTGTCTATCATTTGTCAGATGGTAAACCCTGCACCTGTCCATTAATTTTGCTGCTGGCTTATTTCAAATAGTTTTACATTTTGTGCTTCTTAGCAACAGTTTTTGTTGAATTTCAATTATTTATTTTTTTCTAACTTCACATCTCTGTTGCATTGTGTGTCACACTTTGGCTTTACGTTGAGATTTAATTTTGAATTTTTTACAGTAGCCAGACTATCCCATTAGAGATGGTAAAATTACAGTTAGTTTTGTTGGTTAAATGTCTCAACAGTGAAAACTACCTTTACTTTAACTGTTTAAGTGTTACATAAAGGCGTTAACTGACTTTAAATGGTAATATAACACTTTAATGAAAGAGAGCTGCAGAAGCTTTTCAACTGTTCTGTGTTGTTTTAACTGTGATAACATGGCTCCTTCTTGAATCTCTTAATGATCTCTTTTTTAATTTTCAGGTGCCGAGGGGCGATCAAAAAGAACATCATTGTGTAAAGCATCTCCATCACCAAAAGGTAAATCTTAATACTATACTTATTAATCCCTTCTACCACTCAGTTATTCACCTTGTCACCTTTCACTCAGTCCCTCACATTTACACATACACACTTTAAGAGAAGCGGACCACACCGATCATAAAATAGTTTTTAATGTGCCATATAACTTCGAAATTGTTCTGCATAAGACTGTGTTTTCACTTAACCTGTTGCGTTTTATTTGATGAACATATTTTTAGCAGTTTAGCCAAAAATGACTTGTTCAGAGTAGTAAAATACACAATAAAGATCGGACATGTAATATAATTTGATTTATAGTTGTGCTGCAGACATTTTGGCCCGGCCAAAACCTAATAATGAAATGATGTGAGTACTCACAACCCGTTTTATAAAGGAAAAACTGTACATGGGGAGCCTTTGGGGAAATGTAACACAAAAACCTTTGTGAAATATTGCAGTTCAAATTGGCGATAATGAAATTTACTGCAGGTGGTCTACATTTCATTGAAACATATTGTGGGAAATGTAACTTTTGAAGAAAATGCTTCTGCCAGATGACCAGAGTTCCTTGAGTAGAAATGAAATATGAAATCACCAGGGAGATTGTCACCACCGCTATTAAATTTCCCAGCAAGTCATTATAATAAGTGAACTCTGATAGAGTATTTATTTTTTCTGATATAAAAAGCCCTACTTTCTCTACGGTCTGTGTACCCAGCCCTCTTTATATCAGTGTTTTTACTGCTTTTTCCATTTGGTGATTTATTGTTATTGAATCAAAATTGTGCTTTTTTTGCCAATACCTTAGCTATCCACAAGCGTCAGCACCTACAAATGCTCTAACTTATTATATTATATATTTTGTATTAAAATATTTTATATTTTGTGTTTTTTTTAACGTGACTGACCAAACTTAACTTTTATTCAGTTTAATACTACATTTGACACGCACAGAGATACAATACACTAGGAAACTATGCTAATGAGTATTTATTGCATTAATAGAAAAAAAAGTACTTTAAATAACAATAAATACATTAAATCCTGTTAATGACAACAAAGTTAACCAAGGACAATGAAATAGTATAGTCATCTGCAACCTTGTTTAAACTAAGATATCTATTTACTGTAAAATAATTTAGCTAAATGTGCTATTAGAGGATTTATGTAAACATCAACTCATCAATATGTGTCTGTGCATTTTATGTCACTAACATGAAACATGGAATGAGTGTTTTATAGTCATTGCCTAATCCTGCAGCAGCACCTTATGAAAGAATTTATTGTTCACATATGCATCACATTTTAGTACAGTGCACAGGCAAGTCTTTTGAGGATTAATAGTGAAATAGCAAATGTTATAATCAATATGTTTTTTTCAGCCTTGAAAGAACTTTCTATGAATCCGTGGATAAGGTTTTACAATTATTACAATCATTGGAATCTCTCTAATACATTCAAAACTCTGTGCATCCTCCTCAATCAGGCATTCAGGTATTCTCAATTGAATCTTTTCAAACCTTCCTGCCCATATATAATACATATTATGTATGCCCACACACACAGTAGGTACAATTGTATAAGAATTTTATAGAATTTCATCTGTACAAAATGACAAATTCAACATTTATTTGGAGTACTGCTTTCATTTGACATTCAGACAAACTGCTCTGATCTTATCCTGACACTGTTTGTCAGTCCCTTACTGCTTTCTCAGCTCTTAATGGTAGTCACTGCAGCATATTATGAGAAATGGCTCCACCCTGCACTTTGAAAAGCCAATCAGATTTCACATGTTTTAGAGAGGGTTGGCAGTTTTGAAAGAGATTTAACTGTTTGTGGGCGGCTTAATAAAAACAAATCGCACAAGTAATCACTTTGAAGGGACCTTTCTGCATACCACAATTCAGTGGTGATTATAATATGTCCACACATGCATTTATTCACCATTTAACACCTTCAGGATTTTTTATTCAGCTACCTCCCACTGCCCTATTTATACGGTTCTGTTATTTATACTGTTCTTTTTTTATTCCAGTTCAGTCTTCAACCCTCTTTTTCCATCGTAGGTTTTGCTGTCCCTTTTGCTTCAGTGCCTGTTAGTCTGTTTTTTCCCTCCACTCTACCTTTCCTTCCCTCCTACCTTCAAATGTTTTTCCTCTGTCTGTCTAGCATATAACCTTCCCAATCCCTCTTGAGCTTCATTCATGAAAATGCAGATCCACAGCAGGGCAGGAAAAAACGTCAATAGACGTAAACTCCCCTGCTCCACCAACCAGAAAAGGCGCACTATAAAAAACAGGCAGCAGCAACCAGGCGACCCTAATTCAGTGCAGCCTCTACCAGAAATAGCAACTCATGCATGTATTAATCCCCTACAAGCCAAAAATATGTGATTGAAGGAACTGTGCTGCCATTTATTGCTAGGGACAACTCCTCTGCCACAGAAAAGGGATATTTATCACCATCTGACTCATATTTGCTAAATATTGCTCTTTTCAGATTTAGATTCAGGGTAAAGGCAGTCACTCACTTTTGCATTTAGTAATCTCCTTTTCTTCATGTGCTGGTATTTTTGTGTGTGTATGCCCCTAATAACTTTCTTTGTAAAGAATTTAACTATTTAAACTGTCTTAAAAATAAAGCACAACTGCTGCTAATTAATGGAAGTTCAACTAATCCCTATCTTGTTTGGGTGCATTCTGAACATTTTTTAGAATAAGTTACTGTCTGAAAACTCGTCTGCATGGCTGGAAAATCACTCCCTCAGTCGGCTAAACTAGATCGTTTAGTGTTGTTTCTCTTTCTAACAAAACATTTTTGGCTGAATGTTCAAACACCAGTTTGCAACATACATCTCATGAATTTTTAAAATTAAAAGCTTACTGGGAAATTTTATGAATTTATGGGGGTTGTTCCTGGAATAGTACACTGGAGTATCATTGTCATTCTAACCAATTCTTACAGTACCTCAGCAAATCAGTTGAAAGAATTTTTACAAATGTTTCTAATTACTGCCCTTTTCACTAAAAAACAATTAAATGCACAAACCCTGTTACATGTCAACAGTTCAATACAGCTGAGCTATGAAAACTTTTAAACACACTCTCTGCCAGCTATGTGTACATATTATTGGCTTCCTGCTGTTAGAAAGCATTACAAGTGTTGATGTTGAACAATAGGAAGTGTAGCCAAATGAAATTATCATTTCCACACATGGGGACACACAAGATAGTACTGTCCTGACCATCTCAGAACTACACATTGTAATGTAATATGAGAAACAAACTAAAAACTGCCCTGTCTACCTTATATGTGACCTAAACCTACATGTCTCATTTTAAAAGCAAAGAGCCAATGTTGATTTCATCTGTGTAAAGTGAGAATTTTCATGGCTGTTTTTAGGTCAATTCCTCAAGTTCTAGTCTATTTATGAAATAATGCATGTCACAACTCCATTCTGACATTGTTAAATTTGGGTTCATATGTGCACAGAGGCCACTGTAATGTTTAATTGCCTTGTGCCATGCATAATATCTCCAACACTACTTATCACACTTTGATATAACTTAAGGGAACGATACATCTCATTTCTCTGTTGTGACATTTTTTAAATTGCACTGTTTAGCTTAAGGCTGGCACTTCAGTGCCTATTACCGATTACTGATTGAGTACAGGGGACAGTATCATTTGGGGAGCAACGTGTTTGTGGCCCTGCTTACTTTTTAAAGTGGTTTGATTTGCTTTCACTTTCAGTGCCCTTAATAGTAAACAAAGCACTAATAAATGCATTTCAAAGATGACTTGATATAGATGCTGACATCTGAAAAGAAGGTTTGAAATAATATATTACAACTTGTTCTTGTTTTTCAAGCACCAAAGTTGAGGTAGGCCAAAAGCTTGATTAAAGCCTCAGTCAGTCAAAGATATTTAGTTTCCAAGTGTATATTCATATTGATAATGATATTGATTTTATAACTTTACATGCACCTCTTTATTATGAATTATATAAACGTGTATTGCCAACATCATAAAGTAACATGGTGACATTTTTACCATGGAGTGCATAAAACAAACAAAACACAATAAACTATTTGGACCTATAAAAACTGGATACACATTCATTTTAAAAAATATGTTAGGAAGAAAGTGAACATACTGCAGTACAAGAAAGGATAGACTTTTCAGTCACACACTAATTCCAAACTAAGTCTTATCTGTAAAGTTCAAATATTTGTTTTTAGATCAGGAACCTTATATTTGAACTAACAATTTAATTCACTTGTTAACCATTTCAAATCTGAATTTTTTCTTTACACATATTTCAATAATAATATCTGAAGTGTTTTTAAAACCTTTTTTATCAGTATAAAAGCATTAAACATGATAAACTCAGTCAGGACTTTGTTAGTATATTTTGATCGAAGCTGACCGTGACAAACATAACAACATCCCACTACTTTAGTCAGATCTTGATTCAAATACTGCTGAACACTAATGCATTAAAATCTGTGGCATCATGTTTTTTCTGACCAAGTCACACCTCACACCAGTGAGAAGAGCACAGAAAACAAAGCACTAATACAGACAGTATGAAAATAACTAATACTGTCCTAAGTTTGGCTGAAAAATGACAGAATCGCTTTATTTGTTTCTGTTTTTATATTCCATGGGTTGTTTAAAAGGTTGTGCATTCACTTGATTTATGCAGTTGGTTTATTTAATTTAATTTTTATTTAAAAAAAAATTTTTTTAGGTAGAGGAAACCAGACGGATATGAAACAGGAACCACCTCCCAGAATGCCCATCAGAAGAAATCTGTCTGCGTCACTGCCACCACAAAGCCCACAGACCATTGCTAAGACCCAAGTCTTTGAGGATGGCATGTTTCCACTCCAGTGTACACCAGAGCCTCCTCAAAGAACTCTGCAGGCCCTGCCGCTGAACTCCTCCAGCACCATGGATCCCAACATGACCTTTGAAGTACTGGACATTGATGATAAAGTTGCAAATAATGCAACCATTATAATAAGCAGTGGTAGTCCCTGTCGAGCATCAAACTCCACAGATGTCCTGGGTCCCAACCAACAACTCCACCCTCCTAAAATAAATGAGGGGAGCCAGATTCCTACTAAACGGTAAAAGAAATGCGTCTTTACTTTTATTTTGATTTTAAGATGTTTAACAATATATACTTTGATTTAGAAGTTTTGTTAAAGACCCAGTCCTTTTCTATAACTTCAGTGAATTTACAGTGAACACAATGTGTTTTCAGAATATATTATATTTCATTAGACAGTTATGGTATAGAATAATTTTTATAGATACAAGTAAATGCACATTTTAGCTTATAATGATTACAGTTGTCTTGACTATACATTCTCTTGGCAGTCCAGTTCAATCAGTCATAAACAAAAGCATCAGTACACTTACATACTACCTACTGCACTCCTGTGGTCACTTTAAAATTTACTGCCATCGTTGTGTACGCTTCTCTCCACATAAACAGGAAATGTAGTAAGAGACTTAGGAAATCCGTCCTCTTAATGGGAGCTGAAACACCGAAGTGATGGCAGACGCAACTCGCATAACATAACAATCTTACTGTAGACATACATTTTTATAAATCCTTCCACAGCTGTCATAATGTGTCAGCAATGGAGCGTTAGGAAGTGTTTCTAGCTGGCCCTTTCATTTTAAGCATAATTATACCGGTGAGCAATGTTAGCATTATTACAGTTAATATCTATGACAGTGCAGTTCGTAACAAAAACAAGTTGCATATTCATCCGAAATATGCTGTTAATTCTTAGACTGTTTTCCTAACGAATGCTATTTGATGTAGCAGGTGACATTTGCCACTGCGCTTCTGTATTTCTCAGTTTTTCATATGCTCATTGTACTTTTCTCTAAATGGAGCTTACAACACCCAGATGTCTCGTACATCAATGATTAATTTGATACAAGATCATCAGTGTCTTTCCAAGCTAGTAAATGGCCAGTCAGTAGTCACTACTCCAACAGCATGTATTTATTTTTATCACTGAGATTTTCTTATTCTCTTCTAGACAAGAGAGTAAGAGCCCAACAACCATGGGTGGGTAGAGGGTGCATGGGACAGAAAGCATAGATGTTTGCAAAAGCTGTTATTAGCATTAGTGTTATTACACCTTTATTTTCTGTTTATAGATTTTGCCATTACTTCTTCACAACTTCACCTCAAATATTGCAACAAAACCAATATTAATATTATTGGCTTTTAAACAAGGGATATCCTTGTACCACACGCATGCATCCATTTTCTTTAAGAATTACAGAAGGGAAAAAAATTTACTTGGTCAAAAAAAAATTTATTTTTTTTAATGTAGTTCAGAGTCACTAATGTGATGTGATGTAATGTTTAAAACCCTTTTTTTTAATCTGCCTGATGCCAACTTAAAAGTTTCAAAGCAACTAAGGTGTTTCGTGTAAAAGACACTCTGTGAGGATGGTAACTAAACCATTCAAAAGTGGTAAATCCCTCAAAACCTATTCAAAACAAGACAGAGGCTAGAATGCAAATAGTATAAGTATTCTTGCCAGCAGCATGTTTCCAGACTGGAACATTGAGCCGAGAGCTTAAATCAGCTGAGCTGAGCAGCGTCTCGGTGTCTTTAGCTGGAAGTGACGAATAAAATAGGAAAATAGGAAACATTTGAAACAGCAATAGAAAGGGTTTGTGGTGGTCAATGATGCTTCTAGCACGAGGACCTTCACATTAACCCACTGCATGTTATTTCATTTGTTGGACAAATTTGGTCATATTTGACAATACAAAGACATTGTAGGCGGTTGATTCTAGGGATGTACATTTAGTGAAGAGACTCAACAACTTTGAACAAGTACAAACAATATTAACAAATGTTTAGAAGACATTTAAAGAAATATAAATAAAACAAATTAGAAAGACCCGCGTTAGCGATTAATTGGGAAGGTTAACTAACTACATATATGGTAATACAGATTTCACCATGTTGATTTCCACACGTTGTCGCTTCTTGTTTTTAAATGTGACCAGCAGCCTGTTGAGCTCACTCAGTCACGTGGTCATTCTCAAATGACACTGACCTTGTGACGTAGTGTTCTTAGGTATAGCTTACTGGTAGCAACTTATCGTCAATTAT